>NC_132795.1:82903147-84385647 GCF_048418805.1 Vulpes vulpes
ACTGTCTTTGTCATCTCAAGACATGAACATACTCATCACGGATCACTCAGACATTATGGATGTGCCAGCAACAAACTTGGAAAACAGCTCTCATTTAGAGCAACCTTGTCTGTCACTAGGTAGCCTGAGGCTCCACTCTCCCAAATGCCAACTGGCCTCTCTGGAGCATGTTGTCCAGCTCCCTAGTCACCCCCAAACTGTTCAATAATTCAGCTGATAAGAGTGCTATTTTGACATACAACAGCAGACTGGAAAACAGCTTTCTAAAGAAATAACAGGCAGGCAGTATTCAATAAAGCCCCTGCTTCAGATTTTAGGAAATTTGCCTAAAGAAAATTAAAATCTCTGTGAGGTCATTGCAAAAATTTTAACATTAACAAAAAGCCTACCCAAGAGGTTAATGGTTAAACAGAACTAACGGGTTAAAAAGAGGCATCTGTTCATTATGTTATGTGTTCTGCTAAATTTGGGCAAGTACGTATGTATCTTGTAACTTTTTAGGTCAGAGAAAGGAGATTTTGTGATTTAGAAAGACAAATGGGTTTTCACATAGAATAAGCAAATAAATACAGTATTTTTTAAAATAAAAAATCACCTAAACCCTTTTGAGTAGGTATAAATCACCAAGATTCTGATTTAACAAGATAATATTTTTAAAAAAAAAAAAAAGGAACAGGGGTTATTCAGAAGGAAACAAGTCTTCCAGGATTACAGGTGCTATGAACTAAATATCTGTATCTTCCCCAAAATGCACATGTTGAAACCCTAACCCCAAATGTGATGGCAGTTGGAGGTGACACCTTTTGGAGGTAATTAGGTTTAGAGGACATCATGAGGATAGAGTCCTTGTGATGAGATTAGTGGCTTTATACGAAGAGACCAGAGATGGCAATAGCCAAACTATGGAAAGAGCCCAGATGTCCATTGACAAAATAGATAAAGAAGACATGGTCTATATATACACAACGTAATATTACTCAGCCCAAAAAGAATGAAATCTTACCATTTGCAATGACATGGATGGAACCAGAGGCATTGTGCTAAGCAAAATAAGTCAATCAGAGAAAGACAATTACCATATGGTTTCACTCGTGTGGAATTTAAGAAACAAAGCAGAGGATCATAGGGGAAGGGAGAGAAAATAAAATGAGACATTCATAGAGGGAGACAAACTGTAAGAGACTCTTAATTATAGGACACAAACTAAAGATTGCTGGAGGGGAGGTGGGTGGGGGGATGGGGTACCTGGGTGATGGGCATTAAGGAGGGCACATGATGTAATGAGCCCTGGGTTTTATATGCAATTGATGAATAACTCTACATCTAAAACTAATGATACACTATATTTATTGAATTTGAATAAAATAAGATTAAAAAAAAGGCAATGATCCAGCTATCCTTCACCATCCCAACTCACTTTCCCCCAAAAAAGAACAGATCAGAGAGCTTATGATCCTGGGATCATCTGCAATCCGGGAAGAAAGGCATCAAGAGAATCCAGCCTTGGGACACCTGGGTGGCTCAATGGTTGAGCATCTGCCTTTCAGGGCATGATCCCAGAGTCCCAGGATCGAGTCCCACATCAGGCTCCCTGAGGGGAGCCTGTTTTTCCCTCTGCCTGTATCTCTGTCTCTCTGTGTCTCTCATGAATATATAAAACTAAAAAAAAATTTTTTTTTAATCCAGCTTTGCCAGATCCCTGATCTTGGACCTCCCAGACTCCAGAATGGTAAGAAATAGCAGTTATTTAAGCCATCCAGTTAATGGTATTTTGTTATAGGAGCCTGAGCTAAGACACAGGGTTTCCTATGTCAGGCATCAGTGCAACATTAGAAGGGCACAGGGCAGACCGAGTGAAGGACGTGTACCCAGAGGGGATACACAGGGTTTACTCTTTGAAATCTTTTAATTTCATCTAAACCTATAGCATGAGCAGCCAGTGCAATTCCCCTTGACTATAACCAAGTCCATATTCAAATGTGGTCATAATGTAAAAACCCATGTACAGACTGAAAAGAAAAAGAAAAATCTGGACCTCCTTTCCAGATAGAGATTCACAAATGTTTGAAATTTCCTTGTTCTAACTCTATCAGGTAACTTGAAAAGAATTCAACACTACCAATCCTTAAAAGGTTTAATTTGTGTGTGCACAGTTTTTGTTTCCCTCAAAATGCTTCTGTCTGTAGGAGAAATAGCTTAACCTTCTACATTCTTCCTCCGCAAGCTTTCCTGAGTCTGAAATTCCTTCATTCTTTCTCTCCTCTCTCAGTTGAAGTGCCTTTTCTTCAATCCAAACTGATCATTTACCTGCTTCTTGGACTCATTCTCCCCATTTCGACCAACTTTCTCTCTTCCCTCTTTGCCCTACTGATTCTGTTAAGCCTCTAAACACAATCACATCTGTCCCTTTAAACATCAAAACAAAACAGCCCACATTTACACTCCAAATCTCAGCTCATCATGGCCTGGAGTGTCCTAGAAAGCAGTTCACACTCTACACCTGTACCTTATTCTTCTGGTCCCCACTCAACTCACTGACTACTGTCTCCCCCCTCATGCGTGTTCAGTAGTATTGCCTCAGCCATGAGAAACATTTACACGTTTCTTTCCTTGATGTCGCCACAGCATTCACAGTCTTCCCTCAGTGAGTTTTCTTTGACAATCTTTTCTCTGTTCCTTTCTGGTGCACACCCCCCACCATCCCTCCCTGCCCCTGGCCCCATTCAAATTTCTGCCTACCCCCTGGGTCACACCTTCCTGTTGTTTTTTTATGGCTCGCTCCCTAAATGCAGTGATTCAGCCTGCTGATTCTGGAATCACTTGAGTTTGAATCCCCAGTTACCAGCTCCATGACCTTGGGCAAGCTACTTCTGACGTTCTGTTTTTTCCTCTATAAAACAAGTATGATAGCAGCAACTGTCTCATAGGATTACTCGAAACTAAGTAAAATAATACATGGAAATCTTCTACACAGAACCTGGTTCATGGTAGGTACACCATAAAAGTCAGGTGTTATATATGATTTAATATTTATGTTCCCCATGGCTTCATCCTTGGCCCTGTGCCCTTATCCCTCTCTCTAGATAACCTCAACAAAACCCAGGTTTCATCTATTTCTTGGATGGTAATGACTCTGGTAGCTCTGGTTTTTGCCCAGACCTTGGGTCTAGGAGCAAGTCATATAAAGCCAATTATTTATTGAGCTTTTCTTCCTGTATGACAAATACAAATAGCAAATTTTACATGGACAACACTGTATACACATTTCCCTCAAAATCATTCCCTTCTTAAATTCCATCCACAGAAGCACCACCTCTCATCCACCTACACCAAAGATCTCAGAGTCAATCAGTGCCCAAATCTTGATGATAGTATTTCCTAAATCTCTCTCAAGTGTTTCTCCTCCTTTCTCCATCCCCACCACCACCACACTATTTTCCCTATATTACCTCAGTTTTACTCAGTAATTTCTCCCCCTCCAAACTACCCTCTACTGTTGCCATAGTGGTATTTCTAAAGGGCAACATTTATTCTGTTTCTCTCCATATTTAAAATCCTTTGATGACTTAGGATTTGATTTTTAAAAGGTCAATCCCTTGATTTAGCATACATGAGACTAGTAGTGTCTTCCCTGATCCCCCCCAATCATACTCACCACCACTGCCCCACAAGCACTTACGGATTCACTGTTTTATTCCTTTTTCTACCATTCTCATTATGGTCTCTGACTAGACATGCCTCTCAGGTATTAAGTGCACCTCATCTCTTCTAGCAATTCTTTCACAGCTTCCCACTCAATGCTGGGTGACTTGAGCTCCCTTTGTGAGCCAAAGCCCACTATGTTTAATAATCACACAGTATATACGAAAAGATCAGGTTCAATTTCCTAAAGCCTAGCACAAGCTTAGCACATAAAAGATGTTCAATAAATGTATACCAATGAACAAATCCATGATTCTTATAATTCTCTTGTGCAGTACACAAGGCAAGTATAATTAACCCCATTTCACAGAATAAGTAAAGGAGAAGTGAAAGTCAACAAATCAGTCTTGGAAGCCCAAAACCTCAATAACTTAGAAAAAAATAATTTTTTCTTTACTCTTTGATACTGGGAGAAAGTTCTCTTCCAATGCCACAATTCCTTGAATTTACGGACTTTGTCTATTATTCTTGCTGGCAAATTGGTCAGTTCGTGTCTGAATTCATCTTTTAAGTATCTTGAAACAGTAAACAGTAAAAAGCAACCAACACATTATTAACATTCTATTTTGTACCTCTTCTTCTAGAGATTAAGTTGCTACAATAACTGCCTTCCAAATTATCACAGGAGAAGGTTTAATGTTTATCTGGCCTCTAGTAACAGTCTTCCACCAACTGGCACCCAACCAACAGGCTAAAGCCACATAGTATAGGCTTTAACGCAGCAATCCCCATTTCAGTATCCAATAGTTGTTTCTGTCAACATGGGTGATGTGATGCAGCAGTAACAAACAGCCTTAAAATTGCTATTTACATTTTCTCATTCACACTACATAATCAGTATAGATCTGAAGGGGCACCTCAATTCATCATAGTCATTCAGAGACTCAAGATATCCAAGATTCCATCTTAACATGTTTCCAAAATCAATGTGGTGGGTGTAAGGACATAGCAAATGGAACTTTGGCTTTTAAAGTTTCCAGTCATGGGATTCCTGGGTGGCTCCGTAGTTGAGCATCTGCCTTTGGCTCAGGTCGTGATCCTGGAGTCCTAGGATTCAGTCCTGTATCAGGCTCCCTGCGTGGAGCCTGCTTCTCCCTCTGCTGGTGTCTCTGCCTCTCTCTCTCTGTCTCTCATGAATAAATAAATAAAATCTTCTTAAAAAAATAAGGTTTCTAGTCATATTCTATTTTATTAATCAAACCAAGTCATGACTCTTGGGTTGGGAAGTGCTATCCCACCATTTACCTTAAACAAGGAAAACCAGTATGTTTACGAACAGTCCCAATTTAATGACTACCATAGTTGCATCATTATATAGTCACAGAGGTAATACTAAAATTCAGGTCCATGATTTCTAGTTTTTTCATTACTTCAGTTATCCATATTAAAAACTATAATGAGAGGCAACTGGGTGGCCCAGACAGGTTAACATCAATGTTAACATCAATGCCTTTGGTTCAGGTCATGATCCCAGGGTCCTGGGATTGAGCCCCACATGCTGAGCAGGGAGCCTGATTCTCCCTCTACTATTCCCCCTGCTTGTGTTCTCTTGCTCTCTGTCAAATAAATAAATGAAATCTTTCAAATAAATAAAAATAAAAACTCTAATAAAACCAAGCAAACATTTAAACCCCAAAGTGGCAGAAAGTGTACATATATCTATATGTATGTGTATATACACACACACACACACACACACACACACACACACTTTCCTAAGGGCTTAAGTTGGAGAGAGAAGCTGAAAAAGTAATCTTTCAAACCCTGAACAGAGTAATGTATAAAGTCTTGAAAGCTCTTTTGTCTGAACATGGTTCTCTTCTGTTTTCTGCTACTTCCTTCATCAGAACAGATGATCACACTGATACTGGTGTGTACACACCATGTCTGCTCACAAAGCCTTCCGAGACAGGGTCACCAGATATAACAAAGAAAAACACACGACATCCAGTTAAATTTATATACACAAATAGTGTTTTAGTATAAGTATGTTCCAAATTTTGCATAGGACATACTTAAACTAAAAGATTATTTGTTATTCATCTGAGTGTAAATTTAATTGAGTATGCTGCATTTTGGGGGGCAACTCTATTCCCACAACCAAGTCATCAAAGAATTCACCTAAATTAACTTCATGTCTTATTTCTGAAGCTATCTTAAAGGTTATTTTCTGCTTTGCCCTAAACTAGGTCCTGTTTTTTAGCCCAAGTAAACCAAATTTAAATAGAAACATTTAGCGATGAACTTGTTAAGGACCATGGAAAAACATTATTTTAAGTGTCTTTGTTTGGCAGGATGGGTGACTAAATTTTCCAGAATATAATTCAGGAATTAAATTACTCTTAACATAGCGGTACACTGACAAACCTAGGCACTGAATAGAGAACATGTGGTACCAATTTGGTAGTAAGGGCAAATATGTTGACTGTGGAGTCCTTGAGAGGCAATTCTGCGACAATAAATTTCAGAAGGATTTGCTGCCTATAGTGGAAATCACAGCAAGTCACTGAAAAGGAAGACCTGGATGGCAACACTCACTGAAGATCTATCAATATAAGAATCAGCTTAAAAATTAATTGAACTACAGAAAGAAAGGTGGTCAGATATCAGAGCAGCAAGCAAAAATCCCACAGTTACCCTATATACCACCCATAACAAGTTAGAAAATGTAACAGGAAAAACAATGTCATTTGCAATAGCAACTGCTATCGAATACCTAGATAAAAATAAGACTCTACAAATACATGCATGATCTTCATTTTAAAAGGTATATTTATTTATTTTTTCTTATATTAGTATGTTTATTTTGTATTTCATATTTAACTTTATATTTCTAGATGTAAAAAATATCCATATAAATATAGAAGTATACCATGCTCATAAAAATAAATATGTCAACAGCCCCCCAATAATATAATTTCAAAGCAATCCATGTAGAGCTCACAACTGTACTTTTCACCAAACCTGGTAACCTGATGTTAAATTTCATAGAGAAAACTAAATCCACAACATGCAAGACAATTTTGAAAAAGAAAAATAAAGGGCAGATATCCAAACATATCCCAAGCTACAAATAACTCACAGTGTGAAACTAAAAAGGAAAAAAAGGAAGAGCTCCCAAATAAAGAATACACTGAATAGAGAATCTGGAGAATGACATGGGCATCATTTAAATAATTGGGTGAAAAGTAGACTATTCAAAAAAGATGAACTATAGGAACGATTTACATTTCACTTTTTTAAAAAAAAGTAAAAATTTTCACAAAAAAAATTCAAGATTAATCTAAAATCTCAATTTAAAAAGCAGAATTATATAGATATGCTTAGAAATCTAATAGTAAATGTATGTAGACTTCAGGTTTGGAAACCTTTTTAAAAATATATGAAATACCAAAAGACATTAAAAACATTTGGTAAATGTTTTAAGATCAATATTTTAAATTTTCAGTGAGACAAAAGAATAAATAAAGGTAGAATGCAAATCAAAAATAGGGAGAAAATGTTTACAACAAATAAAGAGTTGCTAGCTGCAGCAGCTCTTTCACATTACTTAGCCTCTCAGTAACCTAATTTTTTTCATCTGTAAAATGAGGATGGTGGGATCCCTGGGTGGCGCAGCGGTTTGGCGCCTGCCTTTGGCCCGGGCGCGATCCTGGAGACCCGGGATCGAATCCCACGTCGGGCTCCCGGTGCATGGAGCCTGCTTCTCCCTCTGCCTATGTCTCTGCTTCTCTCTCTCTCACTGTGTGCCTATCATAAATAAATAAAATTTAAAAAAAAATAAATAAATAAATAAAAAAAATAAAATGAGGATGGTAAGTCATTAACTTGCAAGGTTACTGCAATGATGAAATGAGTTAATATACTTTAACTTAAAACACTGTCTGGGCTCTCTTCCTCTTCGGAGGCGGAGAGCCCGTTTGCGCAAACGTCCAATAAACCCTCTTGCTAATTGCATCTGCCTGTCTGGGGTCTGAGTCTCTGGGGCGTCCGCCGGGACACGTTGGCACCCGTGAGCCAGGGTCCAACATTTGGGGGCTCGTCCGGGATCCAAGACGCCCCAGGCTCAATCCTAAGACTGGTAGGAGGTAAGACCGAGCTCGCTAAATGTCATATCTGTCTCGTCCGTTTGTCTGACTGGCCGGGTCTGTGCCGGGTCTGTATTGTGCCTGCAGGACGCTGTACACTGTATTTGGACCAGCGGGGGAGGCAGACGTGCCCGAGACCCCTGGTCCCCCTCCGGAGTCGGACTCCGGAGTGGTCTGGAAGAGGAACGGAGCCCGGCACTCCCTCCTCTTCGGGGACGGTCGTTGTTGGCGACCGCTCCCATCTGAATCCGCCGGGCCAGTCCTGTCATCTGTGTGCGTCTGTCTGTTCTGTGTCTTTCTTCCTGTCCTCCTCCTCCCCGCTCACCTCTTTTCTACACCCGCGGGGCAAACTGTAACCACCCCTTTAAGCCTCGCTCTAGATCACTGGAAAGAAGTCGCCGGCGGAGCACACAACCTTTCGGTCCAAGTCAGAAGACGAAGATGGGTCACCTTCTGCTCCTCAGAGTGGCCGACTCTCAACGTCGGGTGGCCCAGGAATGGAACTTTTAATATTGATATTATCTTGCAGGTGAAGGCCCCGGTCTCTCAGCCAGGACCCAGCGGGCACCCTGATCAGCTCCTGCAGACTCTCCTCACCACGGAGGAGAGACCGCGCGTCTACAGAAAAACGTCCCCGGGGCAGATGGGAGGCCGCCCCAGCTGCCTAATGAAATCGAGGACGTTTTCCCCTTGGTTCGCCCGACCTGGGACTACGACACTGCTGCTGGGAGGGAGCGGCTCCGTCTCTATCGCCAGGTACTCCTAGCGGGTCTCAAAGGGGCACGGCGACGCCCCACCAATTTGGCAAAGGTACGTGCTATAGTGCAGGGAAAAGATGAGACGCCGGCAGGTTTTCTGGAAAGATTACTGGAGGGCTACCGTATGTATACTTAGAGAGAGAGAGGAGAGAGAGAGAGGAAACGCAGTAAAGAACTGACTGGGATACTGGCCACCGTAGTACAGGGCTCAGGGCAGAGTAAGTCAGGACAGAGTAAGGACCTGGGAGACAAGAAGACCACGGGTTGAACGAGACCAGCGTGCCTACTGCAAGGAAAAAGGACATTGGGTTAAAGATTGTCCAAAGAAGGGCCAAACGCAGTGACCTAAGAAGAAGCCCATTCCCGTACTGTCCCTAGAGGATGAAGATTAGGGATGTCAGGGCCAGGAGCCCCCCCCCCCCCCCCCCCCCCCCGCCGAGCCTCGGATAACCCTTAAAGTGGGGGGGTCAACCAGTGACCTTCCTGGTTGCTACGGGAGCTCAACATTCAGTTTTAACTGAGGCAGAAGGACCCTTGAGCTCTATCTAAGATGCATTCTTTTGCCTAAAGTTAAGCTCTCAAAGCCAGCCTATTTTTGCCTTTAAATGGAAAGATCCTGAGACGGGATTCTCAGGACAACTCACTTGGACAAAGCTACCACAGGGATTCAAAAACTCGCCCACCTTGTTCAACGAAGCCTTGCATCAGGACTTGGCAGACTTCCGAGTTGGCCATCCGGACCTCCTTCTCCTGCAGTACGTGTTTGATTTGCTCATAGCGGCTAAGACAGAACAGGATTGTGTAAAAGGTACGGGGGCCCTGCTCGAGAGACTGGGAGGACTGGGGTATAGGGCCTCCGCCAAAAAGGCCCAAATAGGCCAGAGACGAGTGACCTATCTGGGATATCTCCTGGAAGGAGGCCAGAGGTGGCTGATGGAGAGCCGCAAAAAGGCTGTAGCCCTGATCCCAGCACCCACTGATGCCAGAGGGCTACGAGAGTTCCTTGGCAGTGCTGGGTTCTGCCGCCTCTGGGTACCCGGGTTTGCAGAGCTGGCAGCTCCCCTATATCCTCTCACGAAATCCAACACCCCCTACCACTGGGGAAAGGAGCAACAATTGGCTTTTGACAAAATTAAAAGGGCCTTATTGACCGCCCCTGCCCTGAGCCTCCCAGATGTAACCAAGCCATTTGCGCTATATGCTGATGAACACCAAGGAATAGCCAAAGGGGTCCTAACTCAGAAACTGGGACCCTGGAAAAGGCCCGTGTCATACTTTTCAAAAGAAAATTAGACAGCGTGGCTGCAGGATGGCCCCCATGTCTCCGAATAATAGTGGCTGTGGCAGTCCTGGTAAAAGACTCAGATAAGTTGGCCTTCAGCCAACCCCTCACTGTGGTGGCCCCCCCACGCCGTAGAGACAGTCATCCGCCAGCCCCCTGATCGATGGCTCTCAAACGCCCGGGTCACCCATTATCAGGCCATGTTACTGAATTCTGAGCGGATACGGTTTGGAACGGCTACATCCCCAAACCCGGCCACCTTGCTTCCAGAAACCGAGTCCCCCTCCCTGCTAATGCATGATTGCCACCAGATCCTAGCCGAGGTCCATGGCACCAGAGGGGACTTGACGGACCAGCCTTTGCCAGATGCTGAAGCAACCTGGTACACCGAGGGGAGTAGCTTTCTACGAAATGGTGAACGTAAAGCCGGGGCGGCCGTGGTAGATAATTCACTGTCCAGGGCATCAGCGAGGCAACGACCCAGTAGCAGAGGGGAACAGGATGGCCGATGAAACAGCACGAGCCGCTGCACTAGGCCCACAGGAGGATGGACAGAAGCCTTCCCCACCAAACGAGAAACTGCCCAGGTGGTTGTCAAGAAAATCCTAGAAGAAATTTTCCCCTGGTTTGGACTGCCCAAGGTAATAGGGTCGGACAACGGCCCCGCCTTCGTCTCCCAGGTAAGTCAGTTGGTGGCCAGATTACTGGGGATAAATTAAAAATTACATTGTGCATACAGACCCCAGACCCCAGAGCTCAGGGCAGGTAGAAAGAATAAATAGAACAATTAAAGAGACCCTAACCAAATTGACACTGGAGACTGGCACTAGAGACTGGGTCCAACTCCTCCCTATGGTCCTGTTCCGAGTCCAGAACACTCCCGCGCGCCATGGGCTAACTCCTTACGAGCTTCTCTATGGAGGTTCCCCACCAGTAACGGACTTGCTAGATTCCGCTATTGACCCTCTTGCTAACACTCCCGGTTTACAGGACAGGCTAAAGGCGCTCCAGATTATCCAGCGCCAGATCTGGAAACCCCTTGCGGCTGTCTACCGCCCCGGAGACACAACCTGTTCCAGACCGGTGACTCCGTCTATGTCAGGAGACATCAGTCCAGGACGCTTGAGCCCCGCTGGAAGGGCCCATTTACTGTACTACTGACCACCCCAACCGCCTTAAAGGTAGACGGCATTGCTGCTTGGGTCCACGCCTCACACGTCAAGCGCGCCCCATCAAGGAGCACCGCTGACGCCAGCCAGGACGGACCGGACGAGCCACCCCAATGGAAGCTCCACCGCACCCAAAACCCGCTCAAGATAAGACTTTCAAAAATTGTTCAGTGACAGTTGTTATATTCCTGCCTCTCCTAGCCCTCTTCATCTCCGCCAAAGGTGACCCTCATGCCCTCAAAAGGTTAACCTGGCAGGTACTAACGTCTGGGGGTGACCAGGTCTGGTCTATAACTAAGACCGCCCCCGTGGGAACCTGGTGGCCTAACCTATATCCTGACCTATGCAAGCTAACCATAGGGGCCCCTAGCCCATGGGACCTAGAGGGATACTTCAACACCTCTAGAGCCCCTAACGAAGAAAGCCCTCCAGGGCGACTGGGATTAGACCCATGGGGAGGATGTGGCACGTCTGACAGAAGGGCCATGCTAAGCACTCTTCCCTTTTATGTCTGTCCCGGTACCACAGAGATCGCAGGCTAAATCCCACCTGTGGAGGAGGGGAATACTTCTATTGTAAAAATTGGGGGTGCGAGACTATGGGGGACACAGGATGGGAGGCCCTCCTCCTCCTGGGATTACATCACTGTCAAGGCTAACTATACTCACCCGCGGTTACCAGGAACTCTGCAACACTACCGCCCCGATTTTAGGGACTGACTCTTACCTGGAGCCCCAGCCGGGAACTTGGTGGGCATGCAACAAAGGCCTCACCCCCTGTGTGTCAGCTAAGGTTCTAAATAGCTCAAACGACTTCTGTGTCATGGTGCAGATCATACCCAGGGTGTTCTATCACCCTGCTGAAACTCTAGAAAATCAGTATGATGAACATCCCACCCGTTTTTGGCGCGAAACTGTCTCCCTAACCCTAGCCGTTATGTTGGGACTAGGGGTCGCTACTGGGGTGGGTACTGGCGCAGCTGCTCTGATCCAGGGCTCACGACGTTATTTAGAATTCCAAACAGCTGTAGATGAGGATCTACGGGCACTAGAGCAGTCCGTTTCTAAGTTAGAACAGTCCCTCACCTCACTTTCAGAAGTAGCACTTAAAAACAGGAGAGGCTTGGATTTACTACTCCTGAAAGAGGGAGGACTGTGTGCGGCCCTGGGAGAGGAATGCTGTTTCCATGCAGGCCATTCTGGAGTCATCAGAGACTCCATGGCCAAACTCAGGGAAAGGTTAAATAAAAGACAAAGGGACCGGGAGGCCCAGCAGGGCTGGTTTGAAAGCTGGTTTAATCAGTCTCCCTGGTTAACCACCCTAATCTCTACCATTATGGGCCCTCTAGTTATCCTGCTCCTGCTGCTAACTTTCGGCCCCTGAGTCCTCAACTGGCCACTCCAGTTCATCCGAGAAAGATTGTTTATTACCCAAGCTCTGGTATTAACTCAGCAATGTCGGGCCCTCCAAACTGAAGAAATAAATGTTCCCTAAGATTTTAAGGTTAAAATCAGCCCAAACAAGAGGAGGGAATGAAGAAACCTCCCCCCTTGTAAGTAGGGCCAGCCCTAATCCAGAGGCAGCCCATCCAGGCGTCTTCCTGAAATTTTAGCAACTAAAAGCATTCTGTTTACAATAAGAAAACCATTTCCCCCCACACCCTGATTGGAATGTCCCTGAATAGGTTCATGTTGACCCTCTGTGAAATCAATAACCTGAATGCTATGCGACTCCCGAGGTTCTTTTGTCTTTAAGCGGTTTTTTTTCCTTTTGCCTTTAAAAGATACCTGTAATTGCTAATCGGGGCTCTCTTCCTCTTCGGAGGCGGAGAGCCCGTTTGCGCAAATGTCCAATAAACCCTCTTGCTAATTGCAAAAATAAAAAATAAAAATAAAAAATAAAACACTGTCTGGCAAATATTAGCTACCTATACAAACATACATACACACACACATATATATACACACATACATATATACACACAAATACACAGCCCACAAAGAAAAAAACAAAGGATTGAACACAAAATATTCACCATACAAAAGGCTGATTAATATATGAAAAGGTAGTTAAGTTTGCTAGGTAATGTAAAGCAAGATAATATAAAACAATAGGAGGTCATTTTCCAATCATAAGAATGGCTAAATTTTTTTAAATAGTAATGTTAACAACTGAGGTAAAAGTGTGGAGAATTCTAGTAGTAACTCAAATAAGAGCAACCGCTTTGGAGAGCCTAGTAAGGTGTACATTTAAGTTTTAAAGACATAATGACATAGTGATTCCTTTTCTCATTATCTCATTATCTACATTCAGGTACTTTGGGAGACCCAGTGTAAACTAGAATTCAAGTCCAGGGGCAGGGAAGGTCCAGGAAGTACAGGTGACAAAAAAAAACTGTAACCCTTATGCTGAGATGCGCTAAATTCCCCAATAGTAGGTGGGCAAGAAGCACCCCCAACTCACTTTGCTGAAATGCCCCCTACAAAGTTGCCCAAGTAGGCACTATGGAGCTATCTAGGGTATATGCCTAACCCCAACCCTCCCCACATCTATGCCCAGGACCCCTCTGGTGGTGGTGGGCAACAATGAAAAATGCCCCCTACTTGTCACCCTCCAACCCCCACCTCGCACGCGCATAGTATGCATACATACAACCCAGTCACTGTCACGAGGGTTAGGTCCCAAGGATCACCAGACCATGACAAGGTGTGTGAAGCTGGGGCCCACAGGGCATAAAGTTGTGACTCAGAAAACGTGTCCTGGGAAGGAGGTGGGACCCCTTGAACTGATGCTATAAGCCTCTACGTATGCACCAGTACCCCACTGAACTTGACTTACAAAACACAAATTCAAAGAAAAAATTATTAATCATTTCAACACAAGGGACACAGAATATTAAACCAGAGGTGGTTCCCTTCTGGTGGGGTCCTGTGAAGCCATCCCTGCTAACCTACCCGTCTTACTGCACACAGAAATAAGTTGAAGTAAATTGAAAGAGTGAAAAGACAAGGAGAACTGAAGGGAGAGGCAGCAACATAAAGGTGTAAGTACTTTATTTATACAAGGAGCCTAACAGAGAAACTAAACGTAACGTTAGGGCCATATCGGGGAAAGATGGGGAGAGAAGGTATTAACGTGTGAGTAAGGGTGACCATGTTCCATCAAGCAGGAAATCAGTATAGTGTCTGGACTGATAACCGATTACTAATGATACAGGCATGAATTATTTAGACATCGGGAGTTAATAACCACAGAGTGGTTAAAAACACTCAGAGTGGTTGCCTCTGACAAGTGGAATGGTGACCATGGTGCAGAATGTTGTATCTTATTATCCACCTTTCTCAGACCTTTTGATTTTTTTAATCAAAGGCATTTATTGCTTTGATGCAAATATATTAAAAGAGAAAGGAAATAAAATGGAGGGAAATCCTGAGATAGAGTTCTATGTACCATTACTAAAAATCACTAAGGCGCATTATTGAATGATAAATGCAATTTAGAAAAAGGTATGTATAGAACAATCTCAATTATGTTAGACACCAAAAAACAATTCATCAAACAAAAAAATTCCACAATACAATATTGTAAAATATGTATGGGTAAATACATGTAAATGTATTTAAAATTCATTAGAAACTATCTGAAGTGTCCACACCAAACCTATTGGTATTACCTCGGAAGAAAGGGTGGATATCTGGGAATGGTTAGAAATATATTAATATTTACAAAGGAAATAAATTCATGTATTAGTTTGTAATTAAAACTAAATGTTAAATATAATAATGGCGATCGTGATCTATTGATTGGTGAGTCCTGATTAGTGTGTTAAGTTTAGGTAGCTTTGATCCAGTTTCCTTTTTAATTCCTCGAGTATTACAGAGAATTTGGCCTGTAAACAAATACTACCCATTAATACTGAAGACGGCTTCTTATCTTAAAAAAAATCAATAGCTCCTTCAATAGCTCTGCTATATCCTTGAATAATTAGAGCTGCCCTTTCTGACAATGTGTGTGCTGTTTAGGGAGGCATGGACACAGTTTGCTCTACTTTAATTTGTTTATCTATTGAATGTGGTTTAATTTTAATTATCCAGCGACCATTAGCATGTGCTTCTATGTAGTGAGGAAAGGCAAGCTTAAATGTGCACTCTCTGAATATCACTGTTTATTACCTTTACCAGTGAGTAAAATAACTTTAAAACCTTTGCAGGAATGAGAGATGCAAATAAAACATCCAAGCTTCCTTTGTGGTAGGGCCTGTGGCTAGAGGGGAGTACTTGAAGCATTTCAGAAAAAAACTCAAGTCAGTGAAGCAAAGTATTCTCAAGGCATTCTTAGAAGGATGCTTTGAGGGCCATCCTTTCCTGGGCACCCCAGGATGCTCTCTATTCCAAATGTTCCATCCCGTTGTCTCTATGGGCCATTAAAGTACTCGTGGAAATTCCAACAGCTTGGGATGCAAACAGCATCTCACTTAGTAATCACACTTTCTGAAGCACTGGTGAAAGAGATGCTGTTTGCCAAAATCTAGGCACTAGAAATGATGCAGCCAAGTCTAAAATGGGTTCTCAGCTAAGGTACCGAACTCTCGGCAGTTATGGGAAGGCAGCAGGCTTACTTCACACCACGCGTGGGAAATGTTAAGTTTTGAAGAAAAACCCGACACACATGATAATGATTCTAGAAATTTGATCAGAGACGCAAGAAAGAAGTAGGAGGCAAGAGTGCCCCCATCCCTCCCTGCTGACCTTTACCTGACATCTGGAGGACAGTCTGGGGACAACAGAATGTGAGAGCCTGAAATTTCTAGGCTGACTCAGTTGCAGAGGTGAGTGACCAGATTTCTCCCTCCCAGAAATTATGCAGAAACAGTATAAAGAAGGTAAAGGCCAACTTGCAACTAGTAGATAAGCAAGTCCTGAAGATCAAGGTACAGTGCAGTGATTGTAATAGACGACAATATTGTATCCGTAAACGTCAGACCTGCTAGGAGGTCAGACCTCGATTGTCCCGCCCACCACAAAAAAGAAAGGTTAACTGTGTGAGGTGCTGGAGGACCTGGCTACTGCAATGGCAATCACCCTGCAATGCATGAATGTATCAAATCGACAGGCGGTAGGTATACCCTCAACTCACACAGTACCACCTGTCAACTATATTTCAATTTAAAAAAAAAAAAAAATGTAAGGCCAAATTGGATGAAAGAAAGAAAATAAGAAAAGCGAGGCTAATGGAATGGCTCTTCTTTGACTCTCTCTCCCCCACTGGGTTTTGATTTCAATTTTCATGGGGCTTTCAGGCTCCCTCCCCCAACCACCTTTTCCCTCTGGGGTCCCAGGAAGTGGCTGCAGGGTGAAGTTCAGCAAGTCAGAGAGGAAGCTGTGAAGGGAGGTCTGCAGCGGCCACCTCTCCCTCCTCCCCACAACTCTAGGAGGCCTCTGCTATACAAACCCACTGGCATCTGCAGGCTTTCTCCCCCTCCCACCCGCACCCCCTTCCTCACTCCCAAGAGAAAGCACTTCTCCTGAGCAAATTCAATGCTTTTGACTGTGCTTTGGATTTCCTCTCCCTTAGACCTCCTCAGGGCCCTGCAGGGCCTCCTCAGACATTTGCCCTTCTGTGACTCTTCCTCAGGCATCCCCTGTCTCCTGGCTGCTCCATGTGTTCATCCTCCCCCTTTCCCGCCCACCCCCCCCCCCCCCCCAGCTATGGTCTGCTCTGGTGCTTCCCCTCAACAACCAGACACAGAAACCATCTGACTGCTTCCACTTCTTCAATATTCATTTGCTCCTCAAGGGAATCTGCTCTGGTTTCATCTTCTAACCCAGATGCCTCTGAAGGTCATTAGGGAAGTCACAGATGTTAAATCTGAACAGTTCTTTTCCTCACTGGGCCTCAGGGAAAGCACTTAATAATCATGATGGCCTCTCCCTCTTACACATACTCTCCTCCTGGGTTCCTTGACACATCTTCTCCTGCTTTTTCTCCAGTCTCCTGGTCACTCCTTGACAGCATTTTAGGGACCCTGATAATCATTTCATTCTCTTCCCAGCAAAATCTACAGTTAACTATAAATAAACTCAAGAGCTGAACAACTGAAGATTAAAAATATTACTTTATTGTTGGGGTCCCTCGCTGGCTCAGTGGTAGACGATGCGACTCTCCATCTTTGGGTTGTGAGTTCAAGCCCCATGTTGGTCATGGAGCCTACTTAAAAAAAAATTTTTTTAATTAGCTTATTATGGGGGCACAATGAGTTAAGTGTCCAATTTTTGGCGTCAGCTAAGGTCGTGATCTCAGGGTTGTGAGATTGAGCCATATGTCGGGCCGATGCTCAGCAAAGAGTCGGCTTGGGATTCTCTCTCCCTCTCCCCCTCCTGCTCCCACTTTCCCTCTCTCAAATAAGTAAATCTTTTTTAAAAATAAAAATAAATAAATTACCTTATTCTTAATATGCACTACTGAAGAATAGGATTTAGATCAGTGTTTCTTAACCTGAGCACTACTGATACATTGAGTCAAACAATTCTTTCTTGGGGGGGGTGGGATATTTTCCTGAGCACTATAGTATGGTTAGCAATATCCCTGGCTTCTACTTACTAAACACTAATAATACCCTCTCCCTCCTTCCAGTTGTAACAACCAAAAATACCTCCAGACATTACCTAATCCCCTGGGTGGGGAGTACCAGTTGCGAAATCTCTCCCAGATGAGTATCACTAATTAGATACACTTGTAGCAAGAAATATGGAAGAATGAGAATTTAGAGGTCAAGGTAGGATTAGAGAGCAAAGTGAAAGCTCATTCTCTCCTGTATCACTAGTAAATAGTATTGCTGTCCAAAAAATATTAAGAAAAATAGGAAAATAGTGTATTTCCTAAGAATTTTCTTTCTTCTTTCTTTTTTATTACTTTACATTAAAATGCATCCTTCTAAAAAAATAAAATAAAATAATAAAATAAAATAAAATAAAATAAAATAAAATGCATCCTTCTTCAAAGAATAACAAAGGTGAAATGCCAGAGAGCCTATATATTGTGATTCAACTTGTGGATATTCTGGAAATATACATATATTAGTTCCCTTTTGCTATATAGTAATATTGTCACAAGCTTAATATTTTTAAACCAGACATTTATATACTCACAATTTCTATGGGTCAGGAATCTTGGTTTGGTTTTTTCAGGCCTGTGGCTTCCATGTCTTTCACAAAGCTGCCACCAGCTTGTCAGTCAGGGCTGGGATCTTACCTGAAGCACCTGGGGGTAGGATCTGTTTCCAAGTTCACACGGCTGTTTCTAGGACTCAGTTCCTTGTTGGCAAGGTCACCCTCAATTCCTTTCACCTGGGACTTTCCATATACCAGCTTATTTCATCAAATCCAGCAAGGGAGAAAATCTCTTGAGAGTCTACAAGGAAGACAGAAGTTACAATCTTAAGTAAAAGTAGCACAAAAGTAGCATCCCATCACTTTTGCCATATTGTGTTGTTTAGAAGCTAGTCACAGATGCTGCTTATGCTTAATGGTTGGAAAAAACTGAAGGACATAAATACCAGGAGGTGGAGATCCCTGGGGCCATCTTAGAGTGAAACAAACAAAAAAATTATTAATGGGGCATACTTTTAATTTACATCTTTTTGACTAATTTGCATTCTGATGCCCTGTATGCAATGCTTTTTATTTTTAATGTATATTATCATATTGTTCCCTCTTTGACAGGAGCAGATGAAATCAGCACTTTTCTATAGACAAAAGGTAGCATTTCTTTTGGCATAAGGCGAAGACATACACAAGGTACCTGTTTCTTCACCATCAAAACAATATGCTAATAACATAGAAACACAGGTTATTTGTTTAATCTCAGTTACTTGAACAATGCCTGCATGCTTTGGGATATTCTGATTCTAAAAGCTAATCTAAGGACAACTGAAAAGAGTTTAATGATCATTTGGAACAATTACTTTGTGCTCAGAAATAATTCATACACTTTCATTAATTCATCCCACAAACATTCTGAATGCTTATTACATACCTGACGTTGTATCACTCCTCATCAGTTAAATAACGTGTAAAGAGAGGTATAATTTTCTAATTTGGTCTTTGACTAGAATATTAACATGAATTTTCTAATCTTACAAGAAAAAATGATGGTAAGGTTAATAAGAAACCAAGACTCCAAACTCTTTTTCCTCCATCGGATATTTTGATTCCATATGTCACCATATTGTTGGCAAAGACCAAAGGACCCCAAAATTACTTGATTCACAGCGCTCTTCATATCCCAGTAATTTCATGGCACCACTAAGCCTAAAGAAATATCTAACCATTCCATTTATCGAGGTTAGGTCCAGAGGACTCAACAAATATTTATGTTCTAACAACTTAGTAGACATTTGAAAAAATAATACATGTAACTTCTTTTTGTTGTCCGATCGCCGAGGCTAGGACTTCTAGTACTGTGTTGAACAGCTGTGGTGAGAGTCGACATCCTGGTCATGTTCCTGTCCTCTGATTTTCAGTGTTAGGCTTACCTCCTCTAGGAAGCCCTCCGAGGCATTTGCAAGCTACATATTCTTTTTCTCATCTCTATATCATCATGACACTCAGGCTGCAGCAAGCACCAGCCTGCTCTTTTAACATCAAGCTTTACTGGTTTCAGGTCTATGAGATCTTGGAGCCCCCTTGAGAGCTGAGACTCTGACCCATATGCCTCAGGTAGTTCCCTGGACATTCTGTGAAGAGGTGATTCTGATTCCATAGGTCTTGGGTAGGGCCTGAGGTTCTGCATTTCTAACAAGTTCCCAAGTGATGTTAATGCTACTTTGAGAATGATATTCACTGTGGGCTTTTTATATATGGCTTTTATGATATTGAGGGATGTTCCCTCTATCTCTACACTGTGCAGAGTTTTAACCAAGAAAGGATGCTGTACTTTGTCGAATGCTTTTTCTGCATCTGTTTAGAGGATCATATGGTTCTTGTCCTTTCTTTTATTAATAGAGTGTATCACATTGATTGGCAGATGCTGAACCACCCCTGCAGCCCAGGAATAAATCCCACTTGGTTGTGGTGAATAATCCTTTTAATGTACTGTTGGATTCTATTGGCTGGTATCTTGGTAATACATGTAACTTCAAATTTAAAAAAAATAGTATTTCCACATTTACCAATATGAGATGTGCACTTCATGGGCATTACACAGCTTCTCAAACTTTGAAGTCAGACCAGACTCTGCCATCTTCATTTCCTGCTGTTGGTTCACAAACTTGCCCCCATATACGGAGGGCAAGGCAAGACCAACGAAAGAGGCAGACCACTCCGATGGTTCTAATAAATAAGGGAACTTAATGAGGCTTGTCTTGAACTGCCTCAAGATAAGTAGATCTCTGCAACCGCCCACCAGAATCTTAACATTTTATGTAGAGATCGTAACTGGGTTTAGTCACATAAACTGTCCAGATGGTCTCAACAACACTTCATTCTCTCTCACAAGGCCATCTCTTTAAAACAGCTCCTAGTGTGGGAGTGCTGGATGGAATGTCCATTCCGAGGACAGGGAATGGGATGAAGAGCTTCCGATTGCCTGGGTCCAGCTCATGCTTAACTAGTAGTCACAAATTCTCGATGACCTCCTCCAACACTGCCTCACAGCGATTTCCCCCCAGGGTGCTTATCTTTTGTCAGAGCAACCACTGGTTTACAAAGATAGGAAATAATTTTCTAAAATGAATACAAACTATAAAGTTGAAACTGTAAACTACCTTGTTTCGATAGTTTATGAAGTATCCAACAGATGTTGAGTATTGCTGTTTTCTTCAAATATCTAAAATATGCTGAGGCACCCCTATAAATTTACTGCAGTGTACACAGGCACCCAGTTTGGGAAGCTCAGGCAAAGATGTAATAAGTATTTAAGAAAAAGAAAATGCACAATTAAAGTCACCTATCTATTTGATATTACTACAGTAATAAGTTCAACTACATCCAATTTGATCCCTGATATATCAAAACCCCAAATCAGAGTGAAATGGGAAAATGAACAGAGAAATTACAGTCTAGAGGTTCCACGAAATTTGCTTTTTATTACTGGGAGACACCAGCCAGGTATATTATATAGGAAAATGCCTATACCCCTAAAAATTCTGTTGCATTAACAAAGCAATTTATTCTTTTGATTTCAAACGTTTATTATTTGGAATAAAACTAAACCTACAAGCATTCTGGGCAGGTGGATTCTAAGTTAATCAGTCAACGCTTCTGAAGGATTTGGGTGAATTACTTGCAAATCATTCTTTATTAAAGACTATATATAATGTCTGAATTCTTATTCCAGATATGCACAAGAGGACAGAGGCTCTCCTTACCCTCTTATCTTGGTATGCACTCAGTGAGAGAATTTGTTCTGCACCAAACAAAATGCACAGTCATTAATCTCTTCTGAACACAACTGACCATTGTCCTTTTGACCTTCTTCCTCAGTCTAGGGATGGAAATTTCTTCTGCCAGACATTTTGGTAAAGCTACAAAAGTGCCCCTACCAGAATTCCCTCCCTGTGGAGAATGAAATTAGGTAAGGCCTGTAAGTGAGAGACAAATTGAATTCATTTAACCGAATTGCTATCTGACCAGTAAGGCTCATCTCAAAGCACAAGCAGAAGTTTCAAGGCAGAAGTAGCATCAACAAGATGAATAGTGCTCTCAGTTTGCATGGCAGAGCTAGATGCTGACGGTGGGATTACCTGAAGGTGAACCTGTGAGTCAACTTCTTTTTTGGAACTTAGTTTCTGTCTCACATTTAAAAAAAAAATAGTTTGTCTAGGTCTAAACACTTCTATCCATCTCTGCAGAAGAATTTATACTGTGCAATCGAATAATTAGAATAATAAACCTTTTGGTGGATGGAGAGTTTGAAGAAAAGAGTTTTTTACAATGACATCTTCAAAGCATTGGTATCTGTTTCATCTGTGAAGTCCAGTCACTTTATAGAAGTTAGGAAGCATTAGGGAAAATTAGACAAATTAGGCCACGTTTTCTAGAATTAAACAATCTGGGTGTCAGGCTGTCACATTATGGTACCCCTCCCTGCCTCAGCATAGAATTGACTCATGAACCAAAGCCTGCTTGGCAGATGTGGTCTCTAAGGATCTTCTTCACACAAACTCATGCTTTTGTGTGACTATACTTTTGGTGGTACACACACACACACACTCAGGTTAATCTAGTCTAGACTCCAAAGAGGGAAGCTTGCTCTATTTTGATAAATGCATCATAACCTCCATCCTGAGCATTTACTATTCCATTTTGCATACCTCCTCACTTCATAAATAGAGGTACATGGACATGCACCCAGGTTTTGAACTTAGTTCAGTCTGGATTTGATCCAATCCTGCTACTTTCTAGCTGTGAAGCCATGTAGAGCACTTAACTATTCTGAGCATCAGTTTCCTCTTCTATAAAATCTTTACCTCACTATGTTATTTGTGGAAGTAAATGCATACAGGGGGCCCATTAAACAACGTCTATTAATGATATATTTTCAATAAGTCTTACCTATGTACAAGTTTAAATTTTCCAGACCCTCTTCTAAACTTGAGGACTCCCTCTTCTTCCAGATATTCTCTTTTAAGATTACAAAAACTAGTCATCTAATCTGAAGGGTCCAGACATACTTTATTTAAGGCAAGGTTTGGTGATATGAAATCTGCCCTGAGTTGACAACTCCAGGGTACTCAGGAAGTACTCAGGACAGAAGCTCAGAGGTGCCAGTAAATTCAATGGCCTTAAAGAACAGACAGGAAAGCCATGCTCATTTGAGATCCTTAGAGACCTCAGCAACTGGTATTCTCTTGTAAACTCAAATTCCATTAATCATGAAAATGATACAAATAAATTAGTGATATAGTCCATTTTTCCCTTGCAGATATTAAAGCAGGAAATATTTCCTGATTTTCAAATATTAAAATGAGGGAATGAATTTTTTTATAGTTCAAGTGTATTTTCCTCTAAACAGTTTCCTATTTTCACTATTAATTAGATGAATTTGTTATTTATTGATATTTTCTAATTTTATGATGAATTAATTAAAATATTTTCTTATTTTCAAATATTTCAGAAACATTTTAGCTGAAAAACATTCTGGTAGTTAATCTACATTGAGGTATGCACCTTCTAGAAATCTTGCCATTTGTAAGGAATATTACTGGTGAAAGGTTGAACAATTAGAAGGTAAATGTCATGTGGAAATTAAGTTCGTTTCAGTCAATCACCACCATAGTTATATGTGTAAAGTTGTCCTAAGCTATATAACCGTGTAGAATCACAAAGAGGTGATTTTTAAAACTGTACTTTGCCTCATGTTACTTCCACTCTTATTGAGTAAAAGACCTGGCTAACTCCACTAATAGAATTTTTCGCACACAAGTTTTAGGAATTAATAAGTGGACACCTAAAAAACAATCAATTAAAAAGTGGGCAGAAGAAATAAACAGGCATTTGTGCAAAGAAGACATACAGATGGTCAGTAGGCACATGAAAAGATGCTCAATATCAGCATATTCATCAGGGAAATGCAAATCAAAATCACAATAAGATATCACCTCACATCTGTCAGAATGGCTAAAATTAAAAACTTAAGAAAAATGGTTTTGACAAGGATGTGGAAAAAAAGGGAATCCTCTTGTACTGCAAACTCTTGTGGTGCAGCCACTCTGGAAAACAGTATGGAGGTTCTTAAAAATTAAAACTAGAACTACCCTATGATCTAGGAATCATGCTATTGGGTATTTACCCAAAGAATATAAAAATATTAATTCAAAGGGATACATGCAATCCTATGTTTATGTAGCATTACTTAAAATAGCCAAATTATGGAAGAAGCCCAAGTGGGTCTATCAAAAGAAGAATGGATAAAGAAGATGTGATAGATATATATAATGGAATATTATTCACCCATAAAAAGAATGAAATCTTGCCATTTGTAGGAACACAGATGGAGCTAGAGAGCATTATACTAAGTAAAATAAATCAGAGAAAGATGAATACCATAAGAAATCACTCATGTGCGGAATTTAAGAAACAAAACAAAGGAGCAACGGAGAAAAAAAAAAGAGGCACAAATCAAGAAACAGATCTTAACTATAGAGAACAAATTGATGGTTACCAGAGGGGAGTCGGGTGGGGGATGGGGAAAATCGGTGATGGGGATTAAAGAGTGCACTTGTGATGGGCACCGGGTGATGTATGAAGTGTTGAATCACTATATTGTACATCTGAAACTGATAATAACACTGTATTTTAACTATACAGGAATTAAAATTGTAAAAAAGAATTCATAAGTGACATTACTATGATTACTCAATTGAGTAATGATTACATTACTCAAATGATATAATAAACATCAGACAATTATGAAAATAAAAATGTATATAGTTATTCACATTACAGAAAAAGGATTTACTAACATGAGATAGGTTTGATCACATTCATTTCCTCTGTTCTCCGTAGACTACATCTTTAATGGGAAAGAATAATCTTTTATGAAGTTTTGCAGTAATTCCCTTAATCAGTAGAACCTAAGAAAATTATATCAATTTTAGATTGCCATAGTGAATGATGTGTGTAAACAAAGTGCTCTTCAAAACTAAAGAATTCCAATATTGATGAGACTGATGCGTGGAGTTGTTTACACTGAATAAAGGTGCGCATGTGCCTTTCAATAAAGCCTAAAAGACCTATTAATATAGAACAAATATATTAACCCTATCCATTGCCCCAATACCTTCTCTGGTAATATTATTACCGCCATGGACTTTCCTACGTGCCACCTACAAAGGATTTAGCTCAAGCCTGCGTAGTCAGCATACAGGCATACAGTCCGTCTTCTCTATATATCCCACCTTTCCTAGGTATTTCTTCACTTCAGATTACATTAAGACCAAAGACTCTAGTAAATAGTGAGCCTTCATTTTTGACACCTTGAAGCATAATGGAGTTGCCGTGATTCTAAACTCATATTAACACTATATACTTAGTCCCGAATCAAGTTCCTCACTGACTCATTTAATGTCATTTCTATCTCAGAAATTTAAAGAACACCTGTGCTACAAATTCAAATACTAAGAGATTTCTAAATAAAAGGAGACTGCTCTTCACAATATAATTTTCTAAAGAAAAATACCTATGCCCATAAAATTTTGGAAGATTATACAACAAAATTTTAAAAACATTTATTTGGAAAGGAAATTATTCCTTAGTTTTGTTCCATTTCTTTCACTACAATGGACATATTAGTAACTAATTTTTTAAAGATTTTATTTATTTATTCATGAGAATACACATAGGAGAGAGAGAGATAGAGAGAGGCAGGAGACACAGGCAGAAGGAGAAGCAGGCTCCATGCAGGAAGCCTGACGTGGGACCCAATCCCAGGTCTCCCGGATCACACCCTGGGCTGAAGGCAGCACTAAACTGCTGAGCCACTCAGCCTTCCCTATTAGTAACTCTTTTAAAAGCTTTTAAAAATAATAAGACTGCTGTTCAGAAATGAATGTAGCTTATACGGGATGAAAACAAAAAGTCCTCACTATCACTATTACAACCAAAAGATAAAAATGAGATATTACTCTAACAACATTCTAAATTTAACTAGATTAATTTCCAGATTTTCATTATATATGCTATCAAAAACCACCCAGAATTCTAAAAAGTGTTTCCTCATTAAAAGTGCCTAAGAAATTATTATGTACTTTGTAGTTATCTATTAATGAGAAGAAGAAAAAAACAAAGTAAAACCATTTTTATGAAACTAATACAAGATTTCTTTTTATCCAGACTGTTGAAAAGTCAGAAGGGTCAGATGCAATTATGACTAGAAATAGACCAGATGTGATATCTAAGTTGGAGAGATCAGGCGGCCAAAATTCATAATACAGCAGCTTTCAAATATTGATGAGTGTCTGTAGAAAGAGCAGTAACACGAGAAATGATGGACTTTGGAAGAAGGGTTTTGAAGAAGAGTGAAATTTGTAATAGAAAATTGAATGAAGCTTAATAGAATGGCTGAACTTTTCAATGGGCAGTTGAGAAAGGATAAGTGAAGTGGAAAAATTAAAATTGTTTCCTATAAAACTGAAAATACAAAAGAATATGCACTCTGACTTGTATAATGTGGAGGACACATAAATATTGAATTGTGCTACTTATTAATAATACATTTAAAGCATCTTAAGATCCATAAAAGAAACCTGTGGAGAAGGAAATGCAACTTATCCAGAGACATTGGAGTATCCTCTAAAGAAATCAAAAGATAGAATCATGGCCATGAGAAAAAAACACCGCAGAGTTTGAAAGTATATCTATCACCGCTACCACTCAATTCACAGACTTTTTAATCAACTGGATCTAAGTTAATCTGTTACACTATGGGCACCTGGGTATTCAGATTTTTTTTTTTTAATGTTTGTAAGAAAGCAAATAAAAGCATTAGCAAAATATATGACAATTCCAAATTAGGTGTAACTTATAAAAATGACTCCTTCCATCCCCATGTAAACCTATTAAAGACTACCAAAGAGTATTGGAATTTAAACTTCTTTGAGTTTCAGTAAGTGTAGGAAGTTTAAGCTTTTAGGACACTTCAAGGATAATCAAAATGCGGAAGAACACCAGGGCTCCAGGGCCCAGCTTAACATTCCAGTGTGATGTTCCAAAGTACAAACAAAATAAACATTTTGTTACAAACAAGAAACAGCCATATAATACATGGTTCTATTTCTTTAAGGAGAATAGATAAAAGGAATATAATTTTTTAAATTAAGAAACAAGTTTTAAATAAAAAATAAAGTTTTTTTAAAAAGAAAATAGATATGAAGAATCATCAAGTGCCATCTTGTTAAGAAACCTAAAGCTACTATAAATCCAGTCACCTGACCCCTACCTTCTCCCCCACACACCCATTTTTCCACCATGATGCTGTGCTCCCCATGTGATCTAAAATAGGACACATATCCCAGGGCATTATAATATATTCCCCATATCGCAATTTTTTTTAAAATTTTCACTTTGTTATATGAGAAATCATTTGAGAATTAACATTTAGGAAGTTCCTGGCATCATGCTCAGTGCTTTATTTATCTTCTAGTCATTTAATTTATTGATCTAAACTTCCACCACATAGACACGCATTTGAGGTATCAAACATCTTTTTAAATCACAAACTCCTCTGAGAGAGTTGAGCCTGTATTGTCCACTCATACTCTTCTGCAAACATAAGTAAGGTTTGTGAAGAGAGGGAGAAGGGGAACAGAAGATGAAGAAGCCAGTTCTGGAACACCACCTTTTACTCTGTGGGGCAGTGAAGCATCCCACAATAAAATGTCCTCGTGAAGAACATAAGGCAACATGGGTATATGAGATCAAGGTACACGAGGTGAGAAGTACCAGGAGATGGGAGAGGAGTACAGAGGGAAGGTGGGAAAATATTTGGAAGAACTTTTTTTTAATTCAATTTGCCAACAAATAATATAACACCTAGTGCCCATCCTATCAAGTGCTCTCCTCAGTGCCCATCACTCAGCTACCCCATCCCCCCGCCCACCTCCCCTTTGACAACCTTTTATTTGTTTCCCAGAGTTAGGAGCCTGTCATGGTTTGTCTCCCTCTCTAATTTTTCTCTAATCAAGAGAGAAAAAAAATTTTTTCCCTTCCTCCTTCTGATTCCAAATTAAAAAAAAAAAAAAAAACCTTACACTACTTACCTAGTGAGTGTTAAATGAGCATTTTAGGGCTGACCAAGGACTTGATTTGTTCTTTTATAGCTATGCCTTAATTCCAAACAGCTATCTGGCTTTTCACTGACTTCTTAGAATATGACCCATTTTTAATTTTGTGACTGCTTCAATAGACTATATAGATAATTACTTATTGCCAACTTAAGAGTTAGGGTCATGGTCATGTCTATGTTAGAAAATTGGCAGTTGAAATAAGAAACAAGTTTTGGGAGATATAAAGGTAGGCAACAAGATCCCAAGTAAAATGGTAACCGTCCTCATATGCATTCTTCTATTCTCTTAAGTAAAGCAACATCACCATCCTGCCAAAGAACTCTCTACTTCTTAAAATAGGAATGATGAGAAGCGCACAATAAATTTGCGTTTGTCATGCTTTGTACTTCCACCAACAATCAGGATTTCTGCTCACATTTTAATTACACGTTTGTAATTAACTTAGTTACATTAAATATAATATCCCCTTGGGACACCTGAGTGGTTCAGTGGTTGAGCATCTGCCTTTGGCTTAGGTTGTAACCCTGGGGGGTCTTGGAATCAAGTCCCGCATCGGGCTCCCCACAGGGAGCCTGCTTCTCCCTTTGCCTATGTCTCTGCCTCTCTCTGTATGTGTCTCATGAATAAATAAAATCTTAAAATAATAAAATATCCCCTTCTTACTGCTCCTACTTTATAATACTCTTATCCAAACTCAGGTTTCCTTCCATTGACCTGTCAATACATGAGACTTTATTTCTAAATACCTTTTTAGCAGCTCTAAGATTCTTGGTTTTAATATGTACTAATGATAACTTAAAAAGGGGGTGATATGTTCATTTGTTTTGCTTCTTAAATTCCGCATGAGTAAAATCATATGGTATTTGTCTTTCTCTAACTTGTTTTGATTAGCATGATATACTTTATTTTTTTTAATATTTATTTATTTATGATAGACAGAGAGAGAGAGAGAGAGAGAGAGAAAGGCAGAGACACAGGAGGAGGGAGAAGCAGGGAGCCCGACGTGGGACTCGATCCTGGGACTCCAGGATCGCGCCCTGGGCCAAAGGCAGGCGCTAAACCACTGAGCCACCCAGGGATCCCCTTAGCATGATATACTTTAGCTCTGTTCATGTTGTTGCAAATGGCAATATTTCATTCTTTTTGTTGGCTAAGTAATATTCCAGTGTGTGTGTGTGTGTGTGTGTGTGTGTGTGTGTGTGTAATATATATTCTCAACACTTAAAATTGTGCCTGTCACATCATTAATGAATCAGTAAGTATGTCCACCTAAGGATTAATACATTAAAATGTATATATGTGTATACACACACACACACTCACACACACACACACACCACATCTTCTTTATCCATTCATCTGTTAATGGTCATCTGGCCTCTTTCCATTTTTTTCACTATTGTTGATAATGCTCCCATAAACATGGTGCATCTATCCCTTCAGGTGCATCTATCCCTTCAAATCATTATTTTTGTATCCTTTTGATAAATACCTAGTAGTGCAATTGTTCTTTTTAACTTTTTGAGGAAACCCCGTACTGTTTTCTAGAGTGACTATACCAGTATGCATTCCCACCAACAGCGTAAGAGGGTTCCTCTTTCTCAAATTCTCACCAATACCTGTCTTTTTCCTATTTGACTACTTCTTGATTGTTCCCTGACTCAAAGTTAAGCCCCATGACAGCAGGAAACTTGACTTTTTTACCCCTACTGTGTTCCCAACACTTAAAATTGTGCCTGTCACATCATTAATGAATCAGTGAGTATATTCATCTAAGGATTAATACATTAAAAACCTGGAAAAAATATGCCAAAATGTTAATAACTGAGTCAAAGCCTGAAAGGAGCCAGTTGCATCTTTCATTTCTTAGTATTTCCTAATCTTTCTAAACTTTCTTGAACAAGCATGATGTAGTTTCTAAATCACGTAAAAGGTTTTATTTGAAAAAATAACTTGTATCTTATGCAAACATTTTCTAAAATGACACCTGCATAAAGTAGCTATGTTCAAAGAGTAGAAAAACAGGGATTTTAGAATCAGGAAAGCTGATTTCTTTGCCAAGCTTCCATCTTCTCATATGCAGGATATAGGGAAAGTATGAACACATGACCTTTTTGTCAGTGAGTTGAGGAGTGGGCCTCAGACAATGAGATAGACAAGGGGAGCTCTGGATTAAGAGTATAACTTTTTTTGTTTATTGAATTGTTTGTAGAAGTCATTTTTAAGTTCTTTGAATTCAGGCAAACTGAACAATCTATTCTTTCATTTGAGTTCCCAAGTATTCACTAAGATTCTTTGGTTCTCATCACCAAGATGTTGAGACATTTTTAACATAAAATGTCTATTTTTATTTCAAAAATATACTAGCCAGAAAGGACATTAATACAAAGTACAAATAAATCAACTAAAATATATTACAATATACACAAATGCATGTGCATGTCCACTAGAAGACATAATGAAATAATCTCAGATGCTTAAACTTACTTTAATTAGTAAGTTTGAACTTAAGAAAATCAAAACTATTCTGAAACATTGAAGAAAGTAAAAATGAAAACACATGGGTAAGAATAAAATCTAGTGGTAGGGTAAGTTATAACAATGGATTTAATTGTATATGATAAAAGAATAAAATAACAAATTTTTAAAAAGAGCAAAATTGATTGAAATAAGAGTAATATCCCAAACCAAAGTATAGATTATCATGAGGAGACAATGTATAGGTATAATATGCTTAAATAGAAACCATCAGGCCTATATGAATGACCAATGACATTTTCAATATTCCTGTGGGAGGCAGGATTTTGCCTTAACATGCAGAACTTTCCCATGTATGGCAAGCTATTCAGTATCCTTGGCTCCCACACACTAAATGCTAGAAGTACCCCTGGTTTTAGTGACAAATCTAAACTCTTATCAAATCTAATCTTTCTTTAATAAAACAAATATATTTATGTTCCCTTTTGCTGTTCTCAAATAAAAGTCATATACATTTTCTTGCGCATATGAATTTTGAGAGTTCAATATAATATCTATGCCCAAGGCCCAGTATGAAGGAAAAACAGAGGAAAGTAACAAATAATAACATATTACATATTTCTATATGTAAATACCTGAGTGTGGTTTTATTGGAAGTCATGATGACATAAGTTGATATTTACTCCTGCTATAGATGAGTGAGTTTAAATTTCAAAGTCACTTATAGAGACAGCATGGAAGAAAAGAGTGAAGATTGGATGCTCAAATAAAAACCCATACTAGGGCAAGTCATTATTTATACATGATGAAAGAAAAGGCAAAATGATCTTAATTAAAATAGGGATTATAAGTCACGAAAAATTATAAATTATCCAAGTTAAAAAGATGAGGTAATATGGTAATTCCTGAAAACAAGCTGTATAACGTTTAGAAAATGTCCAGTGGGAAAATTACAGAGAAAAGGAGTTAATTTTTGTTGTGTGGGACCATCCCTCATATTGCAGTACATCCATCACCCTTAAACCCACACCCAAAATGCTAGTAGTAACACCCATTATCATGACCACCTAATACATTCCCACAAATTTTTCAAACACCCTGGTGAGAACCACTGACCTAGTTAATGCCTATCATCCTCAGGTGAGCGTCACTACTGACTTCCTTAAGGATAGATTGTAGCTGGCTTAGATATTGCCTCCATCCTCGCCCCTCAGTTGATCAATTCCCTGGACATCCAGTCTTTCTAATCCACGACACTTACCTGACCTGTAATTGGCTTTTGAAAGACTTATTCTCAATTATAACAGAAGGTCCATAAGAAAAGGGACGAACTCTGTCTTGTTCACTGTGCCATATCAAATGCCTACTATTGTGTTTCATAAATATTCTTGAATTAAGTTCAGGTTTTTCACTTGTGCAGCTGGATTCCTTCTAACTGTACTATTTGATACAGAGCAAATAATTTATTGGTTGGAAAAAAAATTTGAAGTGGAACATCTAGATAGCTGGTATCAGTCTCTTTGGGCTTTTATAATGGAATATGATAGCCCAGGTGCCTTGTAAACAACAGAAATTTATTTTTCCTAGGTCTAATGGTCAGAAGCCCAACATCCAGGTACCAGCCTATTTGGTGTCTGGTAAGGAATCACTTCCTGGTTCACAGCCCACTGCCATCTCCCTGTGTCCTCACAGGGTGGAAGTTGTGATGCAGCTCTCTGGGATTCCTTCTGTAAGGGCACTAAGTCCCTTCAGGAAGGCTCCACCCTCATGGCCTAATCACTTTCCAGAGGCCTCCCCACTTCCAAAAACCGTCACATTGGGGATTAAATTTATTAATTCAATCTTTTATTTATATCAGTAGACTCCAGGATATTTATTTTATACTTTGGGATACAATCCAATACTATTTCATTTAGTTGCTCAATTTTTTTTTAGCTTTGGCTTTTGAGAGCCCTTTCAATTGGATCCTGTGATCAAGCCTGGTCTTGGTTTTCTTTTTGTTCATTTGTTTTGCTTTTTTTTTTTTTGTTTCGGTCATTCTTTATTTCTGGCACTGTAAGATGCTCCAGGTTCATCTTGTATATCCTTTTTCCAGTTCTAGAATCAACAATTTTCCCAAGGAGCTCCAATTCCTTTTGTTGGAGAACGGTATTTGAAATTAAGGTCTGGGCACTGAGCAGGCTCATTACTGATGGGGTGTCATTGCTTCTAGGGTCTTCTAGGTGACAATTAGGAAATAAAAATGTGTATACTAAACTATGTACGTACACATATCTATAACACCTGTCCATATCTACCTACAGTAAGCACAACAGTTCATTCGGATGTCTCCAGCTCTCATCTATTACCACTTGCTTATCTACAGTCCCACACTCCAACAGAGACCAGCCATTTACTAAATTGTTCAACTGCAGTATATGTGCATAGTTGTTCCAAATTTGTTAATATGTACTTAAAATGTATTTCTCAAAGTTATAACATAGCTAAAAGCTAATAGCTAAAAGTTTAAATGACTGATAAATACATTAATTAGTATCCTATTTCTACTTTGTTCCTCAATGTTATCATTTATATTAATACTCCAGTACTTTTGATTCACCTCAGTAGTCATCAATTCATATTAATGTGCCTCAATTTCACTTGTCAGCCAAGACCTAGAATCATCAATATTTTCATGTAAGAATGATTGTAATCACTACACAGGATCTCATTTAAATTAACAAATTGATATTTTCCATAATAAGTGTATAGATAGCCTCCTGATGCATCAAGTCACTAATTATTCTTCCCAGCTTCAAATATTAGCTTCAGACACTTAGAAAAGGACAAAGAAAAATGATGTTTTCCTGTGCTTTAAACATTTTTCCAGCCACCATAATGAAAGCATTTCAAATTCTTAAAAATAAATATTTGGAAAACAATTTCATCTTTTGGGTGGCTCAGTGCTTCCATATAAAGTTAATCTTTTAAGAATAGCAACATTTTTTTACTGAGCACCTACTATTGGCCAAATGCTGTTCAGATATATTTTGTTTATTATGCACAATTCTCCTACCAGGCCTACAAGGTAAATATACCATCTCTATTTTAAAGACAAAAGAAAGGAAGAAAATTATTTTTCCAGGTGGAAGAGCCAATAAAAAAGCAAAACAAGTCTATGATTTCAAAGGCTATACTCTTGCCACTACAGCAGGTGGAGCACTGCCAAGAATATCCTGGGTCACCAATGTTTGTGCATACCCAACTCCTATTCGTATAAGCAAAGAGACAAATTTAGAACGAAAAAATAACATGTTCACTCTTTCTCGAATTTCACTTGGGACCTTGTGCAGGGAATAAGCTCAGGTCCCAAAAAGAAAGTAATTCTAACAAATGACACTGGCAAAAATCAGTGAATCAGTGACCCTATCAATGTTCATTTTAGTCACCTCTAATTCATACTGGAAAATAAATCTGGCAACACAATAAAACAGTTCCCGCTGAAAGTTGAACCTTCTTACTGAAATTCATTAGCACTTTTCTTAGTCTTGCCTTCTGAAAAACTCCTCGAAGGAATTAAAGTAACTGAAAAAGGATTTCAATATTAAAAAAAAAAAAGGACAAATAACCTAAGAAGACTTTTAATTACTACTTGTTTACAATGCAGGCTCATTTCAATTTCCTCGTTTTGTTTTGTTTTTGGTTTTTTTTTTTTGTTTTTGTTTTTGTTTTTACTCCCTGACAAATAGCTTCTGTTTCATTTGGGCCAAAACAAAATATAAAGCATATAAATGAATTAAAGTGGTTTCTCTTCACACATTTAGTATAAGTTCATTGTACTAAAAATTGGGGAGGAGAAAAGACAAAAACATCAGCTATAAAACATCAACTCTTCTCCAAATTGATTCAGAAGGCATTTTGAATTTTGTTTTCGCTTGCGAACAGAGTATTCACAAATTGACTTCAACACTTCAATGGAATCTTTCTCTTTACATAAGAAAGAAAAACAAAGGAGATGTAATCTTAGACAAAGAAAATAGTAGCTGTCTACCTGGATGCGCTGAGAGTGCCAGGGTCTAGTTAGAAGCCTAGTGTTGTTTATATTTTCTATAGTTGGGAAGAAATCTCTTCCAAATAAACTCCCACTTTTGGATCTTTTTGAACTGTAGCAATAATGAGTTTAATCTTCCATTTAAAATGTCTAATCCAGGGTGAAGAAAATGTTTTTTTATAGTTGCATAAATAAGCCACATTTCAAACAGGGTAACCATAAAAGGCCACATGAAAAGAACTCTATAATAGAGAATTAGAAAGGACCCCATGAACTCAGATTCTGGATTCCCATGCTATTTAAAGAGTTCAGCCTCTTCTGTGATTGTGCTGGACTCTTGGGGGCTGGGGCACAGAACGTGAAGGGTATTCACTGTAGACTCACACTTAGGGGAACCAGCTACTAGATAAAAGAGGAAAATAGTAACAAGTATAGGTAGACATGGTATAAATTGGGGAAATTAAAAATTGTCCAGATCTTAAAATAATTAATCACATGGGTAAACATCTACAGCCTCAACAAAAGCAGCTTAATTTTTTTAATTAAAAACAGCTCATTGTCTGAATGTGTTGAAATAGCTTAAGATTCCCTTTATCTGATAAAGAAATTTTTAATGTTTAAGTGTAGCCTAGAATATCCTAGTCCAATAGAATTGTCTGAAGTAATGGAAATACCTCATGACAGCTGTCCAATATGGTCACCACTAGCCCTATGGGGCTACTGAGCCCTTAAAATGTAGCAGTTGTGGCTGAACAATCTGAATTTTAAATTTAATTAGTTTAAATTTAAATAGGCACATGTGGCTAGTGGCTACCATAGTAGGTGCTGCCAACCTATAAAGCAACTTTACTTTTGTCTCCTAAGGGAGACATAAACATATATATAAATTCTAAACTCTCAAGTACCATAAAGAACAATACTTTTGTGTTGATAATATGGATTAATATCAGTAGCTCAGCTTTACCAGAGTTATTCATTCATTTTATTAAAGGGAGTAAAAGTATTTAGATTAAATTTTTAAGACATGTTATCTGGTTGAATGAAATGCAAAATATTCTACTCAATACTGTCAAAATTCCATTTAAGACAGAAAACTTATGTTTTAGTTCCACAGATGTAAATCGCTCTCTTTACAGACTCTATGGCCTTTTTTCCATAGGAATGTTATTTTTTCACAAAATTTTACTTCCCAACAGCAAGCACTGGTAATCAGATCTATGTTTCTGCATGTAGGTTGCTGTTAAAATGTTCAAAAGGCAGACACCCAATAGCTCCACATGTAATAAGCCTTTTAAAAAAGGCTTATTAGCAGTCCTTCTGGGTTTTTTTTTTTAATCCTTCTAGATTTCTATTATCTCTTGAAATAAATACAAAATGCTATAGGAAACTACTCCACCAACAAATTTACCTCTTACTTCTAGTAGGTGATTAAATAAAATTTGAAGCTCTATCAAAGCTTTGGCCTCAATCGACTATATAAATTTACTGTGGTGAGTGGAAGTTTTCCAGTGAGACATGTATTAAGAAAAAAGCTATTTAGTAGTCTAGACGAAAAACTTGAGAGACCTTGGCTTTGAGTTTTACCAAACTTATACTCTTTAGTGACACCTGAAAAATCTTCCTGACCCTGAGTTTTCTCGTTTCAAAAATAACCTTATCTAGAAATCCTACTTAAGAGACTTCAGCAGGAGAAAAAACCACATAAGAGGAAAATGTAATTTTAAGGGGTAGGATTTCATAGTAGCCCCACATGCATACACTATCAAAAATTGGAGAGAACCGATATGTCCGTGAAATGCTATGCTTCATTTTAAATTACTTCTATGTATTATCATAGAAAAGAAGCTCATGACATTGTTGACTAAGGGAGAAAAAAAAAAAAGTAAGCCATCAAGAGTGTGGAGAGATAAAGAGAAGGTTCCAAAAAGATGTTCATCAAAATAGTACTAGTGGTTAATGCAGGGGTGTAATATTTGAGGTAGTTTTTACACTTTGATTTTACTTCTCTGTGTTATTTGAATTTTTACATCTGTATAAATTATTTTCTTCAAGAATTTTAATAATATGTTTACAAATGAGAGAGAGAGAGAGAGAGGAGATTTTAAAGAAATGATTCACAATCATTTCTTGGCCTTTTGGCTAAGATCAAGTGAAGAAATTTAAGCATTGGAGATTTAAGCATTGGAGAGGCCTGGTAAGTCCAAAACTCTGCAGGGTAGACCAGTAGGCTGGAGATAAAGGAAAGATTTGTAGGTCAAGTCCAAAAGCAGACTAGACTATTGGCAGAATTCTTCCTTTCTTTCTCAGGAGAGATCAGTATTTGTTCTACTAAGGCCTTCACCGTATCTGTTGAGGCCCAGCAACATTAAGCAGAGTTGTCTGCTTTACTCAGTGCAAATTTAAGTATTACTCTTATCCAAACAAACAAAAAACTACCTTCACAGAAACATCTAAAATAATGTTTGAACAAACATCTGGGCATTATGGCTTAACCAAGAAAATTAACCATCACATTGGCTTAAATCCTATATTGTTCCAATGAGATATAAATGTAAGAATGATATAAAAATGCAAATTTAATGATTCACACAATCCCATCAAACCATAAAAGAATTATCAGTTTGGATTAAAATCTTATTCAAACATTTTCTTATTAAAGAATTACAAAGCTGAGTTTCCTATATTCCTTCTCCTCTCCTGTAAACCTCCAACTCCATTGCCACACCCATTCCCATTCCCTTTACTTCCAAAGGATGTTCTTGTCAAATATTTCATAGAGAAAAACAAATACCATCGGACAGTGTATTTATTTGCTAGGGCTGCCATCACAAAGTACCACAAACTGGGTAGGGTAACAAAGAAATTTGCTGTCTCACAATTCTAGAGGCCCAAAACCTGAGATCAAGGTGTGAGAGATCAAGGTGTGTTGGTTCCTTTGAGAGGTGTAAGAAACAATCTGTCCCGTGCCTCTTTCCTAATCTGGGATGGTTTGCTGGCAAACTAGTATTCCTCGGTTTATAGAGGTATCACCTCAATTTCTGCCTTCATCTCCAAATGATGTTATTTTTGCATATATGTCTTTGTGTCCAAATATCCTCTTTTCACAAGGACATAGCCATCAGGATTAGAGCCCACCCTTAATGATCTCATTTTTACTTAATCATCTACAAAGACCCTATGTTCAAATAAAGTCTTGTTCACTAGGACTGGAGGTTAGGACTTCAACATTTTTGTGGGAAATGCAATTCTACCTGCAACAGACAGGCACTCCCTTTACCTGGAAGTATCAACTCTACTAGTTTCCATCTTTCAGTATCTATTCTTCCTTTCTGTCTACTGCTATTACGGAGAACACACCCAGCTTCCCAAAGAAACTAATCCATTCAGGTGTGCTCCTGATCCCATCCTTCATTAATCCATTTATTAAACCTCCTCTGTCCTGTATTTTCACTATTTGTCTTTTCATTGAATACTTCTCATACGCCCTCCCATCCATCTTGAGTTTACAAAAAGAAAAAGCTCATCTTTCCTGAATCTTTCAGCCCTCCTAACTTTCTCCTCCAAATCTCTGCTGCCTTTCTTAACAACATCTCCACAAAATGCTTTTATGCTTCAAATTACAGTTGTTCTTCATCCTATTCTAATCTTGCTTCCATTCCCACACTTCCACTCAAACAACTAGTTTAGGCCATAAGTGACCATGATACTAAATCTAAAGAACAAGTTTCTATCAACATACTTAATCACTGATAATGTTTAGGCAAAAAACTTATCACTTGTGATTTTTAGGACCACTCTCTTCATTTTGGTTCCCGTATCTTGGTTTTAATCTTTCTTATTCACTATGTGCTTGTTCTTTGAATAACTTTATTTATTTATGTTTAAGATTTTATGACACAGAGAGAGACAGACAGAGACACAGGCAGAGGGAGAAGCAGGCTCCATGCAGGGAGGAGCCCCAGGATCAGGCCCTGGGCTGAAGGCAGTGCTAAACCGCTGAGCCACCCTGGCTGCCCTGAATAACTTCTTTAAATAAACGTTTTTAATAGTGGTTTTAGATTTACATATAAGTGGCAAGGACAGTACTGAGATTCCCCATGTACCACATACCCAATTTCCCTTACTTCCAGGAGACTACATTTGTTATAATCATTGGCCAATAATGATCATTATTAACCAAAGTTCATACTCTATTCAGATTTCCTTCATTTTTACCTAATGTTCTAGAGTCCCATCTAAGATACCTCATATATTTTCCTCATCATACCTCCTTAGACTCCTCCACATGGGGACAGTTGATCAGACTTTCCTTGTTTCGATGACCTCGACAGTTTTGAAGAGTACTGGTGAATATTTCTCCAGAATGCCTCCCTATTCAAATTTTGCTGATGCTTTTCTCATGATTAGACTCGGGTTTTGTGTTCCAAGGAGGAGTACTACAGAGGTTAAGTGACATTTTAATCACATTACATTTAATGGACTATCAATATGACTTATCACTGTTGATGTTGGCCTTTATCATCTGGCTAAAGTAATGTTTGTCAAGTTTCTGCATTGTAAAGTTACTCATTTTCCCCCTTTCCAATTCTTTCCTTCAATTTTTGGAATGAAAACACTATGGATGGCCCACATTTATGGGGTGAGGAATTATGTTCTATGCCTTTGATAGCAGAGTACCTATATAAATTGACATTCTTTTGCACAGAAAAATTGTTTTTTTCTCCCTTTCCCTCCCCTTCCCTCCTTTATTTTACTATGGACCTGTGGTTATTTTATTTGGGGGCATTATAATCCAATGCTACCATATTTATTTTGTTGCTCAAATGTCCAGCTTGGTAATTACTTTATGGAACTACAAAATACTCCAGACTCATGGTGTACATCTCCTACAATCAGCCACTTCTCCAAGGAACACTTATTCTTTTTATCCTATTCACTTCTTGGGAGTCACCGATGCCCTGATCTTTAAATATTAGTGTTTTGGGGATCTTTTCATAGGCTATCTTAACTTCTCATTCTACATTCTCTTCCTTAGATGTCTCAACTACTTCTATGACCTCCATATAAATGAATTCCAATTATGTATCTTTGAGACCTCTTTTTAAAATTCATCTTATGTATTTAATTAACTTCATATTGAACTTCTGCATTAAAATATCCCATAGATAACTGTCAATGAAGGGGTTTTAATAAAGGGCAAGATATTTGTCTTTCAAAGCATTTCTCAGGCAGCCCAGGTGGCTCAGTGCCACCTTCCACCCAGGGCGTGATCCTGGAGACCCAGGATTGAGTCCCACGTCGGGCTCCCTGTGTGGAGCCTGCTTCTCCCTCTACCTGTGTCTCTGCCTCTTTCTGTGTGTGTCTCTCATGAATGAAAAAATAATTTTTTTTAAAAAAAAAGGCATTTCTTAATTTTGGATATAAGAAATAGTTGCATTTTTCAATGACCCAGAAAAAAAGGCAAAAAAAAAAAAAAGAAATAAGAAATAAGGAAACAAATCACATATATTTTAAGTCATTTCCTTTGCAGACCATGCCATGATAGGCCCAAAATTCTTTTTTCATTTTCAGATTTAGCATGGACTTGCTCTTTTTGCAGGTGAAATTTAGACCAACCTTAGGCCAATTGCTAGTTCCTTTCTCTTCTTCCCTGTAGTTTTTTAAAGCCTGTCTTTTAATGTCACAAAGCCTTGCAGGAGGGCAGGAAGATGAGAGATTACTCACTGGTATTTGATCTTTCTTTTTTCTTCCTTATTTTTAGTTATTTTGAAATTTGGGCATTCTCTGACTTCTAGTTATTTTAAGTGATTTTTGTGTAGTTTTATTTTTTCTTACCATTCTGTGTTATTTGGGGATGAAATTTGTAATACAGGTAACTAGGCAGCTAGAACCGTCTTCAGCTACCCTGCTACTACATTTAAATCTGTATGTGCATATATATTATTAAGTCTAAAAATCTGTCAAATGTAAGGGGCACATTATTCTATGTACCACTGAAAAATAAAACATGTTGTCAATTAAAGTACAACATGACATGAAGCCCAATTTTAGTGATGTCAAAATTGGGGAAAGGAGTAGGTATGTCTTAGAACAATGAACTAGTGTATATACACTTTAGATGTATGTACTAATGAAATTTTACGGTAGTATGTCAAAAATTCCTTTCTTATATACTGCCAAAACCAGACCAAAAAGGCATGTTGTCTGTTCTCTGAGTATTATTTCTTTATATTCCATTTGAGCTTCAACACCACAGGAAAAGCCAAACATGTGATAGGAATATTGGAACTTTCAGCATCATTGAGACCTCCAGGGTGAGGGGTGAAGATTGAACTCTATAAACACTCTCAAACAATGAGATCAGGGGGTTTCTGGGTTGGTGAACATATCCACATTCTGGGAAGATGGTGTATCCCAAATCTATGGAGATAGAGGCTCCTGCATTCAAGACCCTTCCAGAGCTCACCTTAAGAGCCTCTTCATCTAACTGTTCATTTGTATCCTATATATTATACAATTAAATGTTTAGTAATATGTTTCCCTGGGTTCTGTGAGCCTTTATAGCTAATTATCAAATCTTAGGGAGGATAGTGGGAAACTCCAAATATATAGTTGGCCAGACAAGAGTGTGTCAACCATTGTAGCCGGCATCTGAAGTTGAGGGCAGTCTTGTGAGGCTTGATGCTAGTTCCAGGTAGACACTGTCTAAAATGAATTAAATTTTAAGACATTTGATGTCCAAGAACTTGAGAATTGGTATAGAAAGACACCACATATTTGGTGACAGAAAGAACCTCAGAGGGCTATATAAAGAAAAGTGTCTTTTGAATCCTCCAGGAAGTATCCTTTAAGTGAGGAGACACACCATTCTCCTTTCCTCTTTTCTGATGCCAGGAAAGTAAACATAATGTTTGAAGCTCCAGAGGTCATTCTTTGTCCTGTACACTCCTATAGAAGTTACACACAGCAGACTCACAGGATGGAAGGAACCTAGTATATAAACTACAAGCTGCCATACTAGTGCTGGATTGCTTCTTCCCACAGTCTACATGAGATGGAAAAGAAATTTCTAGCCTGCTTAAGCCAGTACTTAAATAGATTCATGTCATACACAGAGGCAAATCTAAATGGAAATGATACCACAAACTAGAACAAAAGCTTTGAGATCTTAATATGGGATGTTTACTATCCATGCTATGCTCAAAGTATTCATTCTAGATAAAATTCCATGAACAAATTCAAATTAAAAGCAAAGAAGAGCACACATAGAATCTTCCTGAAACATTAAAGTATAATTTGGTTTTGGTTTTGGTTTGGTTGCTTTTTGTTGCTTGGGGGACCTCACTGGCTCAGTCAGCAGAGCATGTGACTTTTGATTTCAGGGCATTAAAGCTCAAGTCCCATGCTGGGTGTAGAGCTTACTTAAAACAAAAAACTTTAAAAAATAAGGTATTTGTTTCTTAACATACTGACCCATTATTTCCATTTATTTATTGTATTCTATCAGCCCAAGAGTCCCTATAACCCAATTCTATCTTGGTCTTCAATTTTCTGCTACAGAAGCTATGAGAACAAAACTAGGGGCATAAAATCATCATTGAAAGGCACAGACCTTTACGTTTTCTGTAGCTCATCCCCTAAACATCTTTTTCTTAAGCAAATACTCAGCAAGACTTAGGATCCCAAATAAATTTATCAATATTAATAAACTATAATTGACATATATTGAGTAATGCCATGTGCCATGCACTGTACTTATTTATTTCCATTTTCTCATTTAATTCTTAAAACAACCCTGGTAAAGTGGGAGATATTATTATCTCCAGAGAAAGAGGAAGAAAATGAGATACAAAAAAATGACAAGACATTTGCCCACATGACACATCTAGTAAGTCTCAGTACGTGGCTTTGAACTCCAGGCAACTTGCCTTGAGGCCACTCTACTACAATGCCTCCCTAATAGGGCTGGAGATCATATCAATATGTTTCTAATCACTTGTACTCAGGAGTGTGAGAGTTTTTTAAAGACACCCTCATTCTCTGGACGAATCTTTTCTCAAAATGTGGTCCATAGAACAGCGGTGGCTCCAAGGGTCAAGCAGTCCTCAGGCAACTTACTTCAGAGACAAGAGTGTGGAACAATGTTGTTCACATTCATTTAATTACTTTCACAATGTACATAAAAGATGGCCATAACGTGTTTGACATTTTTGCCATTGAGAGGTAATATAATTGTATTGCCCTTGAAGCCAGCCTGATCTTAGTGACTTATTTCATTAATGGAATGTAAAATCGACTATCTGGGACCTTTAAGTCTGTGTTACTTAAAGTGTAAAGGTTCCACCTGCATTTCATGAGACAGTCACTCGTGGATCCCTAAACCACTAAAAGAAACCTATCTACCCTGTTTTATACACCGCAAGGAAAGACACTAGGACTACCTGGACAGAAAGGAGATCCCCAGCTGATCCCACTTTTCTAGTCAGTCCCACTAAAGTACCGGGCATATCAGTAAAACATTACGGAGCCCCCAGCCCAGCCATCATCACTGAATGCCAAGGAATGAACCTAGTCAATGCCATGTGGAGCAGAAAAATCAACCAGCCAAGCTCTGCTCAAATTCTGACTCACAGAACTGTGAGATGTACTTTTTGGTTGTTTTAAGGCAATGAGTTTTGGGATGATTTGTTAGACAGCACTAGATATCCAGAACAATAAAATTAATAGTGATTTTCACAGAATCCCTGTGAGATTCTTAGCAATCATGAAGTCTGTAAAGGTCACAGAAAGGCTTCAAAGACAGCATTGATCAGTTTATTTGGGCTGGTATTTGTTGACAGCATGCAGTCAGTCTGAGCCAAGATATTCACATTTCTCTGTTTAATTGTTTTCAGTTGTTAAATATATACTTTGGTTAGTACTATAGTCCATCGTTAAGCCACCAATTCCGCCAAGTAGAACAATGGCTCTAATATTGTACATGGGTGAATAAATTTAAGTTTGAAAACTATAATGTAAAAAGTACAACCCGTAAGAATGCCATAAACATAGTTGAACTTGACTTCAGAAAGACCACAGGAAGTGAATCTGTACATGCTCAGTCAAGTGAATCTGTAAGTATGAGGATTTAACATAAACAGTCAAAACAGCAGAGTAGGAATACAAAGTACAATGATAATTATCTGAAAATGGGGTTTTCCTGGATTGATTATTCATTCCTCTGTGCATTGTCTGTATTGAAATGTCAAAGGGTAATATGCAGCCATTTTAGCCATTTTCAAGCAAAGCACGACAACCTTTCCAGCAAACCAATTAAGTTTGTCCAGAACAAGGACTAAAGGATTGTACAGGTTATGGTGCTTGGTTTAAAGCAACTGAAACTATCTATAATAAGCAAATGAGGATTTTTTTTGAAGGACAATTAAGAGCTTAATAAAGAATCAGCACAAGTCTGAGGAACAAGACTTGAAAATGGATAGAAACAAAAACATCCCTGAGGTTTCTGTATTAGACGCAAAGACAAGAGCAACACTCTCCTGAGTCAAAAGACTTAGGGAGAAAATGATCCAATTTATTACTGAAAAAGCTGTGTTGGAGATGGTGACTTTAGACAAGCCATCTTCCCAAATAAGACTTATCACCTCTCTTACTCCAAAGCTGTGCAGCCACAGGACTCCCTGGACAAAGCCAAGGCCACTCCTGTGAAGCAGGAACAGAGCTAAGGGCAGCCCATCTGAGAAGAACAAAAACCAGGGCTTATGTAAGCATACCCACTTCCTTCTTCAAACTCAAATATCATATAGTCCTCACCTCCCTAACAGGAGTGGGAGTCATTACAATGTAGTGAGAAAGAAAAGAAAACTTTTACCGCATGGAACCATGAGATATGGAAGGGAACATTCCCTGTTACAAGTCAAACTACACAAAAGTCTGAGTTCTTGCGGCTGCTGCCAAAGCCATGGCCATGAATCAGACTAGCCCACCTAACAGCATGCCTTATGTCTCTGTTTACTTTACTCCTTATCGTAAGAAGGCCCAGGCCATCGCTCTTCACCTGAACTCTCACCTGCATACGTTCTGTACACTGCCCAATATGGATCAGTCACTCACCCCACACACACTACAAACCCATGACCTTCTGAGCAATCAGTTGCCATCATCAAAATACCTTCATCATAATCCTTCACTCCAAATATTTGCTTCACCTTCTTGCTCCAAGCAAAATCTTGCTATCTCCCAACAACCTAATTTAGTAGTTACTATTTTTTCCAAATTTAACATGAGACCTTAGAATTTCCCAAAATCTTCAAAATCTTCCCTGAAGTTCATGCCATAAGATCACTATTGACCCTTTATTATTGATGTTAACTAAAGACATCAGAGTCACACTCCCTGCTCCTTCTCTGAAGATTTCAGCTCTTGGTTCCCCCTCCCTACCACTACTCCTGTCCAAATTGTTTATTTCTGTATCTACATAGGTTATCCTAATAACACCCTGCGCCCTAATTTACTGACCTTATTTCACTAATCTTATCCACCTCACCTCAGTCACTTATTCTGCAACTGTATCTTGAAACTTGTTAAACTCATAACCAAACACCTTCCATGGTGGGTTTGTATCATATTTAAAAAAACACTCGCCCTTAACCAATATTCCTCTCCAACTATATTCTTATTTCTCTTTTTTATGGCAAAACTTGAAGATACTATCTACATTTACATTTGCTATTTTCGCTCATCTCATTCTCTATTCTCCAAACAGGTTTTTGTTCCTTCATTCCAAAATAATTACATCTATGAAAGCCACCAATGACTTTTTTTTAAATTTTTATTTATTTATGATAGTCACACAGAGAGAGAGAGAAAGGCAGAGACACAGGCAGAGAGAGAAGTAGGCTCCATGCACCGGGAGCCCGATGTGGGATTCAATCCTGGGTCTCCAGGATCGCGCCCTGGGCCAAAGGCAGGCGCCAAACCGCTGCGCCACCCAGGGATCCCCACCAATGACTTTCATCTTGCCTGATCCACTTGTCAATTTTAGGTTCTCATCTGACCTGTCAAGAGGATTGACACAGTTGCTAACATTCTACTTTTTTCTCCATTCTTTCTTCCTACTTTCACCTTTTGGCTTCCAAGGTATCATTCCCTCATTTTCCTTTTTTTTTTAAGATTTTATTTTTTATTTATTATTTATTCATTATAGACATAGAGAGAGAGAGAGGCAGAGACACAGGCAGAGGGAGAAGCAGGCTCCATGCCGGGAGCCCGACACGGGACTCGATCCTGGGACCCCCAGGACTGCGCCCGGGGCCAATGGCAGGCACCAAACTGCTAAGCCACCCAGGGATCCCCTCATTCTCTCATTTTTCATTCTGCTTCACTGGTCACTAACTCCTTACTATATATGTCTTCCTCATCTTCCTTATCTCCAGATTTGAGCATGTTGCAGCTCTCATTTGCAGCCTTCTTCTCTTCACATTCTTCTTTACTTAGTCCTGAGTAGATCTCATACAATCCCATGGCTTTAAATGCTGTTCATCTGCTACAGATTCCTTGTATCTTTCTCAACTAAATATCAGATATATTTTCCAAATCCCTATTTAATTCTTGGATTTTGAAGTCCAGTGGGGGTCTAAAACCTTCACAAATCCAAAACTGGATTCTTTGATTCAACATTTGAAATACAATCTGCTCCTCCCTTAATTCTCTACCTTTCAGTTTCTCAAGCAAAAAAAAAAAAAAAAAAAAAAAAAAAAAAAAAAAAAAAGTTGCAATTATCTTTCTTTTTTTTTACCTCATACTCTACTTCCAACAATCATCCAATACTTCCAATTCTACCATTAAAATATATCTAGAATCTAACTACTTCTGAATACTTTCTCCACTAATTATCAATGAAAAGTTCTCAAAGTGCAAACCCCCTACCATCGGTATTGACATTACCTGGAAATTTGTTAGAAATTTAAATTCTTATGCCCCACCAGATTCATCAAACCAAAACTGGGAGGATGGAGCCCAATAATCTGTGTTTTAACAGGCACACTTGGTGATTCTGAAGCTGAAGTTTGAGAAACACCACCCTAGACCAAGCCATCATCAACTTTAATCTAGACTAGGTCCAACAGACCTACAAGACATCACATTGTTCCTACCCATGGTTCCTACAGATTATTCACTCAATAGCTCAAGTTGTCTTTTGAAAATACAAAACAGTTTATATGACTCCTCTTCAAGCCCTTCCCCCATAAGTTTCCCTTCATACTGATCCACAAAACTCTATATAATCTTCCCCCTTTATCTCCCCTCAATCTACTCTGAGCTCATAGCTGTCCCATAAACAAGTAACCATATACCCATTGAGAGTCTTTGTTCTGATAATTTCCTCAAAATATGTGAATTCTCTGGTTCTTCACTTGTTTTAGATTTCTGCTAATTATCAATTATAAGAGAGGCCTTCCCTGTCTACCTTGCTAGAAAACTAACTTCCAGAAATCACTCTAACTTATTTTTCTTCATAGCATTTATCACCATATGACATAGGATATGTTCACTTACTTTTTATTACTTGTATCTACCTTCTAGAATATAAACACCATGAGAACAAGGACTTTGTTTATTCTTACATCCCCAATGCCTAGGACAATATATACTACTCCAAAAGTTTTTGAATAATTGAAGAGAATATGGCTCACTAAAAATGCAAAGTTTCAAGGGATAGCACCTGATTGGCTGACAAAATTCTCTGCCTAGTCCTGAGTATGGTAGGGTGCTATCTATGAATAGCTGATCCCCTGGGAGGAAGATGGGACATTATTGACTGTAAAGTCTGTATAAAATGGAAGAACCTCCAAAAGGAAAACCAGCAATGTGGGGAGTGCTTTAGCTAAAAGCAACAGATGGTTACTACAGAAATGCTCTCCAATAAGAAACTGATCAATGATATGAAGTCAGAAAATACACCAAAACTCTGGAGATATCAAAGATGTGATCTTTAGAGCAAAACCAGGTGCCAGTTGCATAATTTCCAAGAGGCTTTTAAAAGCAGTCCAAAAGTTAATTATAATGCATGGAAACAAAATAGAAATCAGCGTTATCAATAATCTACTAAAATATCCCACAAAACACATACATGTAGTAACCTGAATAATGGCCTTCTAACATACCCAGGTCCTAATCCATGGAATCAGTGAATGTACCCTTATAGGCAAAAGAGAATTTGCATATGTGATTAATTAAGGATCTTGAGACAGGGAGATGATCCAAGATTATCTGAGTGAGACTTAAATGTAACCATAAATGTTCTTGTAAGAGGGATCAGAGGGAAATTTGACACAGAATTAAACAATGTGAGATTAAAGCAAAATGCTTCACTACTGGTTTTGAAATGGAGAAAAGGGCCACAAGCCAAAGGATCTATCTCCAGAAGCTGGAAAGGCAAGGAAATGGGTTCTGGCAGAGAGCCTCTGAGGGAAACAAACTCCTTGCCAACACTTTGATTTCAACCCACTGAGGCTGATTTTAGAATTGTGACCTCTGTAAGAGAAGAAACGTGTGCTTTTTTTTAATGCACCACACTTGTGATATTATGTTATAGTGGCCAAAGGATGTTATATACAGTATAAGAACTGTATTACTATCACAAGGGTATACCAATAGACATTTGAATCTAGAGTTGAACACAACCACTTATATTCAGAGGATGAATCAACATCAGCGGATGTTGATATAGATGTGATTCATATACAAGGGAGATGTACCAAGTAAGTTTTGTTTTAATGCTAAAAATCCATGAGCTGAAATGAAGACTATGGAAAGATACATCGTACTGATGAGCATTTGCTATGTACACAGCATTCAAAGAACATTACTAAGGGAATAAATAGTTTCTCCTGAATGTCATTTCACACGTAGTCTTTTCAAAGAACAGGTTTTGGTCCATTGTTCCTAATTCAGTGTTACAGAAATAAATACATTAAATTGAAGCCACTGAGTATATGACATTTCAGGGGACATTGGAAAAAATAAACATGAATGCACAACCCTGCTGATCAACACTGGATTATGCTCACTGTTGAGTGAAAATGTACTTATATGAGCTTTTTAATTTAGGGAAAAAATTCTTCATGAAAGTGATAAATAAAAATTCTTTTATTTATGTGACTTGATTAAGTATCCTACTTCAGTAATATATTCAGAATATTTAGTAGCTTGAACCTTAGATTTCTAAGACACTTGATTTTTTTTATGTGTTGAAGATAAGACACTTTCTTAAAAAGATAAAACTGTGATATGAATGGCTCGATCTAAAATAATTTTATTCTTTCCTAGCACTTGATTTTCTTCACCCATTGGGAAAAGATGATAATGCATTACTGGATATATTTTTTAGGTAAAATCAAGCATTTCAAAAGAGTGTGAAATTTTCCAAAGCTGAATGAAACCAAAACTGAGTATCATTCACAATCTATTCTAAGAAACATTCAATCCTGCTTTCAAGGGTGGTATGTACATTTTGAGCATTTAACTTAAAGCTGAAGTCTTTGCTAAAAGATACCCCCATGATTTCTAGAATTACATTCTATCCTAAAATTTGAACTGACAGTGCCACCTTATGACAGTCACTTTTTTTCAATGATCTATAATAGTTCGTGTTTTCTAATGTAAAAGAATAATAGGAGTAAGAGAAAAAATATCTGGATCTGAAATTCGATCTATGGCTTCAGGAAGCTATAATTTAATACTGTATGCATTACTAAAAGACTTAGTATCATCCCTAAATAAAGTAAATAAATCAAAATTATTTTCATTTTATAAATATTATGCTTGTATTTTTATTGCTCTAAACTGTTTTAATTATCCAAAAATGGTGATTTACTTGTATAACAAAAGATGTATTATGACCTTTATATATAGTCTGTACATAGCAGAAAAAATATTTTTCTACGTGAAGCCAATTTTGTGGTCCCACCCAAACTAGCTAATTCCTTTTGGAAGGACTTACCAGCACAGTCATTTTCATCATAGTAAAGTGATTGCTCAAAAAAATGAATGCCTGGAGAACAATGTTTGTAAAATTTATTCAAAATCTCCCACTTTCCTCACTTTTTCTGTACTGATTTTCATGGTTCCCTGCCATATGTTCTCCTTGAGATGTTAGTCCTATAATTTCTCATTCATTTGAAGCACCAGTTGGTTATCTGCCCAACTTCTTACCTTTGTCTGTATTCTCTCAATTCCAGATGGTCTTCCTCTCTTGTATTTTCCCAAAATAACCATAGCAATATTTCTAGTCCCACATGCCTTTTAGAACTTTGCCACCCCCCATCTAGAGCTATACTTTATTTCTTCTCTCCTTAAACCCGGCTAGGATTTTATTATTACTTCATTGAATAAAATGTGCCATAAATAATGCTGCATGACTTCCAAGGCTAAATCATAAAAGATTATTTGGTTTCTACCTCCCTCTTGCTTTCAGAACTCATTCACCATCCTCTGAAAAAGCCCAAACTAGCTCATGCAGGGAGAGCATACAAACACCCAAAAACCCACATGGGGGAAGATCTGAGACCCCAGGCAATTACCATGAAACACTAAACATATGATTGAGCAACTTATTAGATGACTGTAGGCCTTAGGTTTTGAGCTGCCCCAACTGACATAAAGTAAAACAGAAATTAACTCTCCCCACGAAGCCTTGTATAAACTGCAGACTTAAAAGCGAAATAAATGTAATTGTTCAAAGTCACTAAGTTTGGGATAGTTTGTTATGCAGTCATAATATCTGTAACACAACCAAGAGGTAACTTGAACTAAGAAACTTAGTAAACCCAAATCTTTACCTATCTGTTATTGCTCATACTGGAAACACAACCTTCTGTATAATAAGCAGAAAAAGACCTCTACCAATAATGCATGATTAATATTAAAAAATAGGAATTGAAACTTTTGATGTAATAAAAAAAATACTCAATTTGGCAATCAATTTGTCTTAGATTTGACATAAAGAGAAAATTCACAAGGTAAAATTGGTTTACATAACCATTGAGCAGGTTATATAAATCACTGGCGTTTTCATCAAGAAGTCTTTGACTCTATTCATGGATGGGCACAGATGGTTGCAAGAGATACAGTTGATATGGGTAGACAAGTTCCACAAAGAAAATCTGCCAACATATTTCCATACTGTTTTTATACAACCCTAGTCATGTAGCCTAGCCAGGCCTGTTTGTCAATTCACGTAATTGCAGTCCACAAGCAGGTATTGTAAACTAAGTTAAGGCAACAACCAGATGTTAATACTGTTAAAATTTCATATTTATATTAACCTTTTGCAATTCCTACAACAGTGTTGCAGTAAGTTAAGTTCATCTTCTGAGGCATTCCTGGATCTAGGGAGGACAATGATCAAGACTATTCTTAACCAATTTACATGTCCCAAATCAAGGAACAATACAAAATCAAACACATTAAAAAACAAAACTGTATTAAAAAAACTAAATAAAATTTTAAAAATAAGCAATATGCCTGATAAACACATCAACATATTGTTCATAAAGATATTCATGTGATTTGAAGAGTGGATGTATTCAGTGAGAATTCAATGAAGAGATAGAAGATATAAAAAAGAACCAGTCAGAGGTGAGAAAGACAATAAATGAAACTAGAGATAGGGTGCCTGGGTGACTCAGTTGGTTAAGCATCTGACTCTTGGTTTCAGCTCAGGCCACGATCTCAGGGTTATGGGATCAACCCTGCAACAGACTCCATGCTTATGAGGAGTCTGCTTCTCTTATTCTCTCTCCCTCTGCCTCTACTCCTCCCCTGCACTTGTGCTCTATCTCTCTAAAATAAATAAGTAAATCTTTTTTTAAAAAAAGATTTTATTTATTTATTCCTGGGAGACAGAGAGAGAGAGAGAGACAGGCAGAGACACAGGCAGAGTGAGAAGCAGGCTACATGCAGGGAGGCTGAGGTGGAACTCCATCCCTGGTCTCCAGGATCACGCCCTGGGCTGAAGGCAGCACTAAACCTCTGAGCCACCCGGACCACCCAGTAAATCTTTAAAAAAACAAAACAAAACAAAAAAAAAAAACAAAAAAAAAACAAAAAACAGAGAGAATCAACAGCAGATTAGAGGATGCAGAAATACTAATCAGTAATCAGTAAGACAAGGCAATGGAAGGCAACCAAGATGAACAGAACCAAAAAAGGAAGAATATGAGTATGAGTTATGGGAACTTTATGACAACATCAAGTGTACTAACATTTCTATTATAGAAATCCCAGAAAGCGAAGAGATGAAGAAGGGGGCAGAAAACTTATCTGAAGAAATAATAGCTGAAAACTCCCCTAATCTGAGCAAGTAAATAGATACCCATGTCCAGAAAACAGAGAGCCCATAACAATACAAACTTAAGGAGGTTCACCAAGACACAATTATTAAAATGATAAGAAGTACCAATAAAGATAGAATCTTAAAAACACAAGAGAAAATAAAAAAGTTATATTCAAGGGAAACCGGCAAGGCTAGCAGTTGATTTTTCAACAGAAACTTTGCAGGCCAGAAGTCAGCAGCATGACATATTCAAAGTGCTAAAAGGGGAAAAAAAAAAGCCATAACCAAGAATATTATACTAGCAAAATTGTCATTTGAAATTGAAGGAAAGATCAACAGTTTCCCAGACAAACAAAAGTTGAAGATCACCACAAAAACAAACTTACAAAAAGTTTAATTACAAAAAAAAAAGAAGGTTTTCTTTAACTACAAAGTCCATAACTAGATGTAAAAATTATGAAAAGAAAAAATTTCATAGATGGAAACTAAAATATAATAGAATAGATCAATAAGTAATTGATCTATTACTTATAATAGATCAATTACTTGTAAAGCCAGTACAGTGGTAAAACAAAATTAAAATTAATAAAATCAATTTTTATATGAAAATTAGTCCAGAGATACACAGAATAAAAAGAAAAAATACGACATCATATACATAAAACATTTACAGCAGAGGGAAAACAGTGATTTCAGGATATGTCTGAATTTAAGAGACCATCCACCTGTATACACTGCTATTACATAGGATCTTTTAAATGAACTAAATGGTAACCACAAATCAAAAGTCTATAATAAGTGCACAAAAAATAAAGAGAAAGGAACCCAAGTGTAACAGTAAGAAAACTGTCAAAACACCTGGGAAGAGAGCAACACAAGAATGAAACAGAGAACTATAAATACAATCCCCAAAAACAAGATATAAAATGCCAATAAGTACATATCTATTAATAATTACTTCAAATGCAAATGGGCTAAGTGCTCCACACAAAAGACACAGGGTATACAAATGGATTGAAAGAAGAAAAAAAAGATCCATCTGTATGACATCTTTCTGCCTGCAAGAGACTCACTTCAGACCTAAATACATGTATACACAGAAAGTGAAGGTATGGAAAAAGATATTCCAAGCAAATGAAAGCAAAACACACACACACACACACACACACACACACACAAAACCTTAGCCAGGATAATAACACATTTACTGGGCAAAAGTAGTCTTTAAAACAAGGACTGTAACAAGAGATAAAGAAGGGCCTTACAAAATGATAAAGGGATCAATCCAACAAAAGGATCTAACAGTCGTAAATATCTATGCACCAATATAAGAGCACCTAAATACATAAAGCAAATATTAGAAGATATATAGGGGGAAAATGACAGAAATATAGTAGTAGTAAGGGACTTTAACATAGTATTTACATCAATGAATAGATCATCCAAACAGAAGGTCACAAGGAAACAACTGCTCTGAACAACACACTAGACTTGATAGACCTAATGCATATATACAAGAACAGTCCACCCTAAAATAGCACATACACAATCTTTTCAAGTGCACCTGGGACATTTTCCAGAACACATCACATGTTAGGTCACAGAATAAGTTTCAATAAATTTAAGAAGATTGAAACTATACCAAGCATCTTTTCCAACCACAGTGGTATGATAGTAGAAATCAATTACAAGAAAATATCCAAGAAAACTACAAACATATGGAGGCTAAACATATACTATTAAACAACAGATACATCAACCAAGAGATCAGAGATGAAATTTTAAAAAATACATAGATACAAATGAAAATGAAAATGCAATGGTCCGAAATCTTTGAAACACAGGAAAAGCAGTTCTAGAGGGAAATTTATACTGATGTAGGCCTAACTCAAGAAATGGGAAAAGCTTCAAATAAACAACCTCACCTTACATGTAAAGGAACTAGAAAAAAAGCCCAAAGTTAGTAGAAAGAAGAAAATAAAGATTACTGGGGAAATAAATGAAATACAGATCAAACACACACGTTAAAAAAAAAAATCAATGAAGTAAACTGCTAGTCTTTGAGAAGAATAACAAAAATGGTAAACCTTTATTCATATTCATGAAGAGAAAGAGGACTCAAATAAATAAAATCAGAAATAAAGGAGAATAAATAACTGACACCACAGAATATGAAGAATTATAACAATACTATGACAAAGTATTGTGACTCCCATTACTGAATCAGGAAGAAATAGAAAATTTCAACATGCCAATCAAAAAACTAGTAATCAAAAAACTCCAAACAAGTAGAACTCTAAGACCAGATGGCTTCACATGTGAATTCCACAAAACATTTTAAGAAGAGTTAATATCTTTCTTCTCAAACTATCCCAAAAAATAGTAGAGGGAAAATTCCAAATTTATTCTATAAGGCCAAGATTACCCTGATACCAAAACCAGATTTAAAAACACTACAAAAAACGACAACTATAAGACAACATCTCAAATGAATACATTTGCAAAAATATTCAACAAAATATTAGCAAAACAAGTTCAACAATACATTAAAATAATCATTTGTCACAATTAAGTGGGATTTATTCCAGGAATGCAAGGATGGTTCAATATTCATAAGTCGATCAGTATGATACATCACATTAACACAAGAAAGAATAAAAACTGAATGACTATCTCAACAGATGCAGAAAAAGCATTTGACAAAATACATCTATTCATGACAAAATCTCTCAACAAAGTGGGTTTAGAGGAAACATACTTCAAATAAGACTATATATGAAAATCCCATAGCTAACCTCATACTGAATAGTAAAAAAATTAAGAGCTTTTCTTCTAAGATCAGAAATAAGATAAGAATGTCCATTCTCAAAAAATAAAATAAAATAAAAAAATAAAAAAGAATGTCCATTCTCACCACTTTTATTCAACCCAGTACTGGTAGTACTAGCTGTAGCAATTAGATAAGAAAAAAAGAAAGAAAAGCCATCAAAATTGGTAAGAAAAAAGTAAAACTGTTCTTATATATTCTGTATAAAAGTGCCTTATCAGTGGAATACCTGGATGGTTCAGTGGTTGAACATCAGCCTTCAGCTCAGGTCATGATCCTGGGGTCCTGGGATAGTGTCCTGCATCAGGCTCCTCACAGAGAGCCTGATTCTCCACTTGCCTAGGTCTCTGCCTCTCTGTGTTTCTCATGAATAAATAAGTAAAATCTTTAAAGAAAAAAAAATACCTTATCAGATTTACAATTTCAAAGTATCTCCTCATACTCTCTGGGTTGTGATTTTACTTTCATGGTAGCATTTGAGCACAAAAGTTTTCCATTTTGATAAAATCCAGTTTATCCATTTTTTTGTTGCTTGTGCTTTTGATGTCATATCTAAAAAGATCATTTCCTAACTGAAGGCCACAAATACTTTTTTTAGCCTTTCTTCTACAGTTTTATATTTTAAGCTCTAATATTTAGGCTAGTACTCCATTTTGAGTTAATTTTTTGTGTATAGGATGAGGCACCCAACAACACTCTTTTGCATGAGGATTTCCAGCTATTCCAGCATCATTTATTTTAAGATTATTCTTTTTCCAATCAATTATCTTGGTACCTTTGTTGAAATCAATTGACCCTAAATGTAAGAATTTGACTCTGTACTCTCAATTCTATTTCATTGATCTATAAGTCTATTTACTTTTGATCATAAAATACCATACTGTTCTAAGAGTACCATATTGATGGTGCCATATGGTCTTATTTACTGTAGCTTTATGATAAGTTTTAAAATCAGGGAAGTGTGCCCACTTTATTCTTCTTTTCCAAGACTGTTTTGACTAATCTGGGTCCTTGAGTTTCCATATGAATTTTAGGGTCAACCAGGAAATTAGGGAAAAATTAAAAAGATTCATGGAAACTAATGAGAATGAAGATACAACCATTCAAATTCTTTGGGATACAGCATAAGCAGTTCTGAGGGGTAAATACATTGCAATACAAGCATCCATCCAAAAACTGAAAAGAACCCAAATACAAAAGCTAACCTTGCACCTAAAGGAGCTGGAGAAAAAACAGCAAATAGATCCTACACCCAGCAGAAGAAGAGAATTAATAAAGATTTGAGCAGAACTCAATGAAATTGAGACCAGAAGAACTGTGGAACAGATTAACAAAACCAGGAGTTGATTCTTTGAAAGAATTAATAAGATAGATAAACCATTAGCTAGCCTTATTAAAAAGACAGAAAAGACTCAAATTAATAAAATCATGAATGAGAAAGGAGAGATCACCACCAACACCAAGGAAATATAAACGATTTTAAAAACATATTATGAGCAGCTATATGCCAAGAAATTAGGCAATCTAGAAGAAATGGATGCATTTCTGAAAACCCACAAACTACCAAAACTGGAACTGGAAGAAACAGAAAACATGAACAGGCTGATAACCAGAGAGGAAATTGAAGCAGTCATCAAAAACCTCCCAAGACACGAAAGTCCAGGGCCAGATGGCTCCCCTGGGGAATTCTATCAAACTTTTAAAGAAGAAACCATACCTATTCTACTAAAGCTGTTCCTAAAGATAGAAAGAGATGGAATACTTCCAAACTCATTCTATGAGGCCAGCATCACCTTAATTCCAAAACCAGACAAAGACCCCACCAAAAAGGAGAATTATGGACCAATATTCCTGATGAACACAGATGCAAAAATTCTCAACAAGATAGTAGCCAATAGGATCCAACAGTACATTAAGAAGATTATTCACCAGGACCAAGTGGGATTTATCCACAGATGCAAGGCTGGTTCAACACTCGTAAAGCAACCAATGTGATTGATCATATCAGCAAGAGAAAGAACAAGAACCATATGATCCTCTCAATAAATGCAGAGAAAGCATTTGACAAAATACAGCATCCATTCCTGATCAAAACTCTTCAGAGTGTAGGGATAGAGGGAACATTCCTCAGCAACTTAAAAGCCATCTACGAAAAGCCCACAGCAAATATCATTCTCAATGGGGAAGCACTGGGAGCCTTTCCCCTAAGACCAGGAATGAGACAGGGATGTCCACTCTCACCACTGCTAATTCAACATAATACTACAAGTGCTAGCCTCAGCAATCAGGCAACAAAAAAAAATAAAAAGCATTCAAATTGGCAAAGAAGTCAAACTCTCCCTCTTCACAGATGACATGATACTGTACTTAGAAAACCCAAGACTCTACCCCAAGATTGCTAGAACTCATACAGCAATTCGGCAGTGTGGCAGGAACAAAATCAATGTCCAGAAGTCAGTGGCATTTCTATACACTAACGATGAGACTGAAGAAAGAGAAATTAAGGAGTCAATCCCATTTACAATTGCACCCAAAAGCATAAGATACCTAGGAATAAACCTAACCAAAGAGGTAAAGGATCTATACCCTAAAAACTGTAGAACACTTCTGAAAGAAATTGAGGAAGACACAAAGAGATGGGAAAATATTCCATGCTCATGGATTGGAAGAATTAATATTGTGAAAATGTCAATGCTACCCAGGGCAATGTACACATTTATTGCAATCCCTATCAAAATACCATGGGCTTTCTTCAGAGTTGGAACAAATTATTTTAAGATTTGTGTGGAATCAAATAGATGGGTCCTGCTTTTTCATCCAGTCTGAAACCCTGCGCCTTTTGATGGGGTCATTAAGCCCGTTCACGTTCAGAGTTACTATTGAGAGATATGAGTTTAGTGTCATCATACCTATTCAGTCCTTGTTTTTGTGGATTGTTCCACTGAACTTCTTCTTAAAGGGGAATTTTAAGGGAATATAAAGGAAGGGAAAAGAAATGTTGGGAAATATCAGGAAGGGAGACAGAACATAAATACTCCTAACTCGGGGAAACGAACTAGGGGTGGTGGAAGGGGAAGAGGGCGGGTGTTGGAGGGGTATGGGTGACGGGCACTGAGGTGGACACTTGACGGGATGAGCACTGGGTGTTTTTCTGTATGTTGGTAAATTGAACACCAATAAAAATTAATTAAAAAAAAAAAAAAGATTTGTGTGGAATCAGAAAAGACCCCGAATAGCCAGGGGAATATTAAAAAACAAAACCATAGCTGGGGGCATCACAATGCCAGATTTCAGGTTGTACTACAAAGCTGTGGTCATCAAGACAGTGTGGTACTGGTGCAAAAACAGACACATAAAACAATGGAACAGAGGAGAGAATCCATAAATGGGCCCTCAACTCTATGGTCAACTAATATTCGACAAAGCAGGAAAGACTATCCACTGGAAAAAGGACAGTCTCTCCAATAAATGGTGCTGGGAAAATTGGACATCCACATGCAGAAGAATGAAACTGAACCATTCTCTTGCACCATACACAAAGATAAACTCAAAATGGATGAAAGATCTAAATGTGAGACAAGATTCCACCAAAATCCTAGAGGAGAACACAGGCAACATCCTTTTTGAACTTGGCCGCAGCAACTTCTTGCAAGATACTTCTTTCTTCTTGCAAGATCTTGCCATGAAGGCAAGAGAAACAAAAGCAAAAATGAACTATTGGGACTTCATCAAGATAAGAAGCTTCTGCACAGTCAAAGAAACAGTCAACAAAACTAAAAGACAACCTACAAAATGGGAGAAGGTATTTGCAAATGACCTATCAGATAAAGGGCTAGTATCCAAGATCTATAAAGAACTTATGAAACTCAACAGCAAAGAAACAATCCAATCATGAAATGGGCAAAAGACATGAACAGAACTTTCACAGAGGAAGACCTAGACATGGCCAACAAGCACATGAGAAAATGCTCCGCATCACTTGCCATCAGGGAAATACAAATCAAAACCACAATGAGATACCACCTCATACCAGTGAAAATGGTGAACATTAACAAGACAGGAAACAACAAATGTTGGAGAGGATGTGGAGAAAGCGGAACCCTCTTGCACTGTTGGTGGGAATGTGAACTGGTGCAGCCACTCTGGAAAATTGTGTTGAGGTTCCTGAAAGGGTTAAAAATAGAACTGCCCTACCACCCAGCAATTATACTGCTGGGGATTTACCCCAAAGATAGAGATGCAGTGAAACACCGGGACACCTGCACCCCAATGTTTATAGCAGCAATGTCCACAATGGCCAGCTTGTCAATTTTTATGCTATCCCCACGCCCAGGTTAAAAAAAAAAAAAGCAGCTAGGATTTGATAAATACACCATTGTATCTGTAGGTAAATATTGTCATCTTAACAACATTAAGTCTTACAATCCATGATCACGAGACGGTCTTTCCATTTATTTGGGTCTTCTTTAATTTCTTTCAAGAATGTTTAGGAATTTATTAAGGTGTAAGTCTTGCAGCTCTTTTGTTAAATTTATTTCTAAGCATTTTATTATTTTTGATATTATGAAATTGTTCTCTTTATTCCATGTTCAGACTGTTCACTGCTAAGCTATAAAAATAGAACTGATTTGTGTATATTGAATGTGTATCTTGCGAACATAGTGCACTTGTTGATTAGTTCTAATAGTTTTCAGTGAGTTTCTTAATATATACTATCATGTTATTTGCAAATAGAGATAATTTTATTTTTCCTTTATAATTTGGATATTAGACATATCTGTGCAAGTTTGTTTATAAGCATATGATTTCATTTCTTTTAGATACTTAAAGCTGACTGCTACTTTATAAGATTAATTGGTTTATAAGATAGTGCCAAACTAATTCCCCAACATTTTTTTAAATTCTATACCTGCAATGTGTAATAATTCTAGTTGCTCCATGTATTCACCAATATTTGATATTATTGTTTTATTGTTGTTATTCTAATGACTGTTTTTTTTTAATTTTTATTTATTTATGAGAGTCACAGAGAGAGAAAGGCAGAGACACAGGCAGAGGGAGAAGCAGGCTCCATGCACCAGGAGCCCGACGTGGGATTCGATCCCAGGTCTCCAGGATCGCGCCCTGGGCCAAAGGCAGGCGCCAAACCGCTGCGCCACCCAGGGATCCCCTCTAATGGCTGTTTTTATTGATATCCCACTGTAATTTTAATCCTATTGTCCCTGATGATCAACAATGGTGATTTTTAAAAATGGACTCATTGTCATTTTTACAGCATCCTTTATGAGATGTCCAAGTCTCTTGTTCATTTTTAATTATGTCATAAAATTTATTGTTATTGCTGTATAGGAATTTATATATTCATGATATATATTCTTGGCCATTTTATGTGTTGTGGATACTTTCTACCAACTTTTGGCTTTCATATTCATTTTCTTAATGATGACTTTTGATGAACAAACTTTTTAAAGATTGATAAAGTCCAATTTATCACTTTTATTTTTAAAGATTAGTGCTAAAAAAAATAAAAATAAAAATAAATTTAAAAAAATAAATAAATAAATAAATTAAAAAATAAAAAAATAAAAAAAGATTAGTGCTGAGTCTGTCCAGGAAATTTCCAAGTTCATTAAAATATTCTCCTATGTTTCATTTTATAACCTTTATAGTTTTCTACTTCATGTTTAGGTTTATGACTCATATTACACTAATTTTTATATGAGATTGAGATTTATATTTTTCCATATGGATATCTAGTCATTCCCACATAATTTTTAACTAACCTGTCCTTTTCCCCACAAAACTTTGTTAATAGTCATTTTAGCATAAATTCCAGATTCTCTATTCTCAATGATCTGTTTGATAGTTTTCATGTTGATACTGTTTTGATTAGTGTAACTTTATAATTAAACTAAAACAAGGTAGTAGAAAATACCCAAACTTGGAATTTTTTATAATTTTACATATTCTTAAATTTAGACATTTCCAAAAAATAATTAGAGTTTACTTGTCCATTTCAGCAACAAAATGTCTGCTTAGATTTTGACTGATATTGCGTTAAATCTATAGATCAATTTGTAGATAATTGACTTAACAATATTGAATTTTCCACATCATAAATATGGTATGTATCTCCATTTATTTAGGTCTTCTTTAATTTCCCTCAACAGTCTTTTGTCACTTTCAGTATAAAAGTCTTGTACATTTTTTATTAAATTTATTCCTAAATTTATGTTTATTACTTTTATTAGTATGATTTCTTTCCTAAAGACCCAAAGGTATTCAGTGCAGATTTCCAGTTCTTTTACTAAGCAGCATCCTCTTCACCCTGCCCATTAATTCTAAATGACTCGGCAGCCCTGACTTATTTTTGTCTCTTTAGCTTATTGAGACTGTAGACCTGTTTGGACTATACTGCCCTATGCTACAGTTTGGAAGTAACTCCAGGCAAAAGTTGGGCTCATCTTATATGATTATATTCCCTCAGGGATCAAAGTCCTGCACTGCCTGTTGATTAGTATCTGAAAACAGTTCTTTCATATACTTTGTCCAATTTTATTGTTGTAATGATGGTAGGACTAGGTTTAGCACTAGTTTATCATAGCCAACAGTAGAAATCCATCAGATTGTCTTTTTTACTGCAATTTTTTAATTTAAATTTTAAGTAACGAATTCTTTTGTTATTGTTAGCAATTAATTTAATCTGATAGTTGAAAAATTTTAAATTATAAAATTATAAAATATAATTATAAATTATGTCAATTTCAATAGCCTGGCTTGTTCAGCATGTATGCCAACCTTCAATACAGCAGAAGATGGAAAACTTAAGACTACATTTAAATATACCCTTTAAACTTAGGTTAGAGATATGAATTACATTCTACCAATCAGATATATTTTTATGAAAAATGTATATGATATGTGGGCAGAGAGATAGCATGGGAGTTTTCCTGATGAAAATGATAGCTTATTCCTAGATTGTAGCTAAGGCAAGGTTTTCCTATAGTCAGCAATTTGTCTATCACTTTCTGATTTCTGGATTGAAACTAAATTGGTTTGATTCTGGTCCCCAATTTCAAGAAAACTGCATAACACTATCATTTCATAAGCATGATCTGTCAAGCTCATGATAGAGAAATAAACAGTAAGAAGAATTATGACAAGTCTGAGTAGGTGAGACCTTTCTTAAATTTACAAATAGGTCCAATTTAATATTCCAAGGGAAATTTATGTGACTATTTAGTGATGGCAGATTTAATTTCTGGATTTATAGAAACCCAATCTCACAAAAGAGTTGATTTTATTGTAGTGACAAAATGATCTCCTCTTTCTAATTCTATTATTCTGAACCATTCCACAGATTAGGTTAGAAAACAAATGAGCCAGTTCTTTAATATACAAAAATTCCTTCATGATCCACATCTTCCTCACAGTGCAAGAATAGTTGAGAGGATGAAAAAAATGGATTTTAATGAAAAAGTTGCCTAAATTTTCTGGCAAGTTTAGTTTGGTCTGAAGGTTTGAGTCACACAAATTTAGTGATGAAAGGACCACAGCAAATTGGAAAATTAAATTTTAATTTAATTATAAAATAATTAGAGCAGACCCAAGAAGTTTCTTATATCCAAATGAAAAACCTTCCATCCCAGTTTATCTGGTAATAGTGGTTTGTAAATAGTCAAGCCTTTGTAAATACTGCTTAGTCTTATCATTTACAGACCAAATCTCTCTTGGCTAAGAGTCACAGCCATCAAAGTCCCCAAAACTAATGTAGGCAGTGAGTCCAAATAAGGAATATGCGTGAAGTCTCATTTCTGAATCAGACCATACCAAGTCTTGTTCTTAACAACTCACCTTATCATTGATTGCCACACTAGAGAAATACAGTCCACTGCAGAGAAGGTTCCCATACAAGCCCATAACCCAGTGGACAGACCCTTTCCTTTCATCATTAAGTCAACAAAATCAACACTGACAACAACACACTGGCAAAGCTCCTCAACAACTTCATAGATGGGAATCTTATGTCTTCTTGGAAAAGCAGCATTTGAAAAGCAGCACTGTGAGCTTCACCTTTGGTACTATTACTGGTCTGTTAGGATTAGGATGTTTTACAACTGAATAAAAACCTGACAACAGAAACATGAAAAAGAACATAACACTGTATGTAGGATCAACCAAACAATGCTGAGTTAATCTACATTGGTTAAAAGTTTAATGTACTTGATCACACTTACACATATTATCCTGCTATAGCTTAGATTATAATCTTTACTTCATTACACCGTTCCTGATACGTCCTAGTTAAGTGGTATTATCTGACTGCAAACAGCCCGCATTTCCAAACTGGGCTGAGTTGGCCCAGAACTCTGGACCCAAAATGCTATCCTGCTCATTCTATCATTTAAAGCATTATTCAACCATAATCATATCCTATTATTAATGTGACTATGCTCCCCACAACTGTCCAGAGTGGACCTTCAATAAAGCAAGCTTCTCACAAACCTGGCGCTCAACTCTCATTTCAAAAACTGGTCAATAAAAATTCACAGATTTAAATTTGAAATAGTACCAAATTATTGTTAATGTTGATCAAAATATATTAGATCCTAACAAAATAAGTTAAATAATCCAAACCTTTCAGGTGTTTTCTTCTGACTCTGTTCACAACTGAAAGGGAATGGAAATGCAACTTCTTCCTCAGCCTGCCTTAGACCACTATCCCCTTAGAAAATGGATGAGTCTGTGCCCCTGGGCCAGACAGTACAGAAAGACGAATGCATGTCCTCAGTGTCCCAGTTAGACTGGTAACTTTGGTCCAAATTCACCTGGATTACTTAAATGTACTGTTTCAAAGTAAACGTCCCATTCATTTTCAAACTAGAACTCACACTTAAAATGAGCTCAACCAAATGAGAATCTGATAATTACAGTTATAAATGCATTGATAGAGTAACTTCTTGTTTTAAGTGGAAAAAGCGGGAAATGGATATAGAGATTTCCCTCCTGCTTTGATTTCTTACAATTCTCTTGGTGAAAGCAAGTGATAGGCCAGCTTGGATTCAAGGGGTAAGGAATTAGATTTCATCTCTTGACATCAAGAACTGTAAAATATTTCTATTTTCCAATCCATCACTATATTTCTAGTATGAGGATAAAGAAAAACAAAATTGCTTGAAAAGAGAAAAAAATATCTATACTTCTATTCACAGTTAATGATGATTAATGTCATTGCTCATTAAGTCCTTCCAGATTTTTCTTTCTCTTATTTATAAAAGATAGGATCATATAAATAGCATCTTTACTTAATACATCATGAAAACTGATAATAAAATTTATCTGCAGCTTATCACTTAGTATGGGTATTCAATAATATATATTAGAATAAATTGAACTGCGTCTTATCTCTGGATATTTTTATTATTTTTTGTTTTCTCTTTTAATAAATAATGCTGTAGTGAACGTGACTGTATGTGTATTTTCACATTTGCCTTTGATTTTCCCCCCTAAGATAATTTTCGGGAAGTACACTTAAAGATTATGCCCATTAATATTCCTTTTTTAAGGTTACCAATGTATATAGTTTAAAGGTAAACAATTGTCAAAATCTTCTCTTAAGGCTCATTCCACAAAAGTAATTACATATAACAGTTTTAGATGTTTGGTCTGGTATGTATATTTCTACTTATTATGCCTCTATTCGATAACATTGAGTAAAGGACAGGCAGGGCTAGGTAAGGGAGAGAGGTAGGGGACCATGAAATAGGCTTACAAAACAAAATCCCAAACATGCTGAGATGTGAGGAAACCAGAGATAAGGGAACGAATCAGACCACCCTGCCCGAGGTGTGTACATGGGGAAGATTTTCTTTTTTTTATGACAGTCGCCTGTGACTAACAAATAATAACCAAACCCAAAAGGAAGCCATTTAAGATGTTATCGCCAGTCCTCACTCAAACTAAGACATCACAAAAATGATAAGGCCACAAGCTCCCTGGTCAGTACTAAATAAAAGACTGTTAGTGGAGACCACGTTAACAACCCTGTCAAGCCCCCCTAACTCCTGAGAGCTCTCTCTGTATCCCTGCTTAATAAACTATTGCTTTACTCACTCTCCTTTGTTCACGAGATTCATGCTTTGACTCTGTGAGACAAGAACCTAGCTTTCCCACTTGAGTATGTCTTATTCCTATTTCTTAATTTTTAAAATTATTTGATTAGATTTCTATGAAGTTATTATTATTTTCAGAATAAATTCCTGGAAAGAAATCTACAACACCTTTATTTCAGTCAGATACATCAGAACATTTATCAGGGGTGGCTTGATCAGTTGAGCATCTGACTCTTGATTTCAGGTCAGGTTGTGATCTCAGGGTCATAGGATCAAGCCCCACATTGGGTTCCAAGCTCAACATGGAGTCTGCATGAGATTCTCTCCCTTTCCTCCTCCCCTGTGCTCACTCTCCCATAAATTAATTAATTAATTAATTAAAAAATAAAAATAAATAAATGAATGAATGAAGTCTTTATTTAAAAAAGGAATATCTATCAGAACTTTTTTCTTGAGTACATTCTTTCTGGAGTTCTTTAGATTTTCTGTACATCATTGTCATTCATTATTCTAGAAACTTCCTTTGCCTTGAACTTGAGTTAAATTCATGGTTTCAGAGATCTTATGTTTTTACCAGCATTAATTTACTCAACTTTTTGGAGTAGAACATATTCTCCAATAGTTTTCCAGGAAATTAAGAGAAGATAAATTGTTGAAAGCATCTCATAATTGAAAATGTTTATATTCTGTGCTCAAATTTGATAGCTGGCTTGATTTGTTATGGAAATGTGTTGGAAATAATTTTTTTCTTCACGGTTTAGAGATGTTTTTCCCTTGTCTTCTAACTTCTAGTTTTGTTGCCAAAATTTCTTTTCCCATTTTGATTCCTAATCCTTTGTTTATACTTTTTAACTTCTTTTTACAAGTTTTTAGGATATTTCTTTTATTCCTGGTGTCTTGGTATTTCATGATTACATGCCCTGATCCAGGTCTTCTAAAATTTATACTTTGATCACTCTGTCAGCCCTTTCAATCTATAAATTCATGATTCTGTGATCCGGGAAACTTTCTTGAATTGCTTCCGTGCAATGTTCTCTTATTTTTTCTGTTCTTTCTTTCTATAACTCCTTTCTATAACAGGTACTGGACTACCTTGGAATATCTTTTTGTATTCATATCTTTTCACTATTATTTCTGAATACTCTTGTCTTCATATTCTTCTTTATTGGAGGTTTTCTCAGTGTTATATTTAATCTTAATTTTGTTTGGTAATATCTACCATCATATTTTGAATTTCTCAATGGCTTTTTTTTTACATTTAAAAATCTCCTCTTTCTCTCAAATAGTGATATTATGTTCCCTTTCTGACTATAACACTAGTTTTGTCTTTTAAGTTTTTCTTTCTTTAGTGTCTCTGCCATTGCTGTTCCTTGTTTTAGTCTCTGCCTTACATGAGAAGTGTGTCTCAAATGTCTCCTGATTCTAGTCTCCATTGATATTTAAGAATGGAGAGGTCAGACCACCTGGGTGGCTCAGTTGATTAAGCATCCAACTCTTGATTTCAGGTCATGATTATGAGACTGAGCTCTGTGCTGTGTTGTGTCCTGGGCATGCAGCCTGCCTAAGACTCTTTCTCCTTCTCCCTCTGCCTCTGCCTCTTCCCCCAGCCTTCTCAAAAAAAAAAAAAAAAAAAAAAGGAAAGCTCACTGTACTGTTTTGGCAGGACTATATGATAGATCTATTTCTTATAGGGTGAGTCTTGTGGGGCAGAGTAACCAGGCTATTTTGTGAGAGTACCTCCAAATTTTAATCTCAATGTATATTTTTTTCGGTCAGTCATTTCCCCAGAGAAGACTCCTCAATCTCCTTTCTGGAACAGTAAACTTGAAGACCATTTTCTAGGATTCAAAGGAGTCAGAGAACTGGAGGGTTCACTCTTCTGAAAGCAGATTTGTGATTATCCTCTTCTCAATAAAGGACCCAATTTTTACACATAACTGTATTCATTCTTCCCCAGCTCAGAGACACTGTGGTTCAATCCTACCATAATATTGCACTGGAATGTTCACAAAAAAACCCTTTTGGTGTGAGGATTCCAAAGAATCGTTGCATGTATAAACTTCTCATGCAAGATATTGAGGTCAGTCACATAAAGGAAATATATTTTTAGGAGGTACATTATCAGTTATCAGGGTCCTATTATGGTTTAATGTTGAAGACTGAGATTTTCTAAATTTAGATTAAGCACATTTTATCACCTCTGAATCTGGCTATATATAAATATAGTATTACATAAAATTTTACATTTTATGTGAGGGTTCATGTACATGTGAAATAAAAATCAAAGGAGGAGAGAAATTTCTCTATCAGTTTCCCTCTTTTCCTACTTAAAACAAAGGCCTAAACTTATACCTTGTTGGAAGGAAATCTTCTTCCCTACCAACTTTAGGAGGTTGAGAGGCCTGTGAATTAATTGACGACATACATAATAGCAAAAAAAAAATTTAATTCACATGCATGTGGAATCACTTGATAAGGAATGGATCACCTAAAAGCTAGGAGTAAAGGTGTATACACCAGCTTAATAGAGGAAGGTAGGAGAGATAGGGCTTCCATGAGAAACCTAGATGTTTCTAGGGGAACTAAATGGAAGATGTGGAAACTTCTGATAATGTTTGTCTATGCAATTTCTCATCCCAGTGCTAATGGTCATTCTCCTTCCTGGCTGGAAGCTCCCTCAGAGAGAGGATTTATGGCAGTTTTATTCTCAGAAAATTCCATATTTAATCAGATAAGGCAGGCTTAGGAAAAGCTTCTTTATATACTTGCTGTACCTCAGACTTCTTCAGTTTTAAGTAATATTTATACCATTCTGGTGTGTTGGGGCCTCTCCAGCTTCAAGAGACAGGGAGTTTCTGCTCCTTCTTTCCTACTCTCATGCTTGCATACTGATCACCATGGGAACAAGCCTAAACTAGCTTGCTGGAGAACAACATCACGTGGAGAGAGCCCCAGTCATCCCAGCCAACCAAGCTGAGGAAACCAGCTAGTTCCAGCTGCTGAAAGAGCTGAATTCAGACTCATGAGCCAGACCAGCTGTGCACAGCATGAAATACAAGATCCAGATAAGAGCCACCACCAACTCAGCCTAGATTGTCAACTGACTGAATCATCAGTTTTAAGCTACTAAGTTTTGAGTGGTTTGCCATGTAGCAAGAAAAATACTTGATAGAGAAATGTATTATTTTTTAGAAAATAAGGCAATAAATGATTTACTAGAAAACAACTAATGATTGTTTAATCACAAAAGCTAAATAATTGGTGACATGAAAAAGTCCATCTCAAAATGTTGGGCAAGGAATTTATTAAGATTTTTCCTGGTTGTTTCTACATTGAGAAGAACAGAGATGATACTAAATTTAAAGCCAATAAAGGGAACTTTTCTTCCTAGTAAGGCAATGCAATTAATGTAAGGCCCTTACTACAGCCACTAAGTATTACAGAGCCTTCCCAAGAATTCCAGAAGTACTGAATAGCCTTTCAGTACCAATCAGAACAATGTATTTGAGAGGTTAAAGGAGATAAAATCATAAAGGTAAAATCCTTAGATATTAAAAGAAGAGGCGATGGAGAAGAGGACGTGGCAATCACATGCTCTGGGTTTGCCCTCAACTGCTATGGTCTCAAAAGGGTCATTACTGAGAAAAAGCGTTGTTTCTCAGCCTCAGGTTTCATGCAGAGATTAGTAGCTTGTTTTTTATTTTTATTATTACCACTACATACCGCAGCCATTACTGTTGTATAGGATTGGACAAGTGGGTATACTGATGGAATTTTAATTCTTTCCTAGATGCATCTGGCATTCAACACTGCCAGCTGGGATAGGAAACTAGATGGGGAAAGCAAGCCATTTCTCCTCCCTTATGGTCACTTTGAATCACATTACTACTCAACCAAGATCCTAGGAACCAGCTGATTGTTTAAAAAAATTAAAAGATTAAATGAGGTTTTTTTTCCTGATTCTGCAACAGAGATGCTGGGAATTATAGTATGTAGGCAAAATACCTTATTTTACCAAGTTGGTAGTTTTGTTCCTTGCAAGGACCATTTAACATTGTTTTATTTTGTCGTGTGTGTGTGTGTGTGTGTGTCTGTGTGTGTGTGTGTGTGTGTGTGTGTGTGAGAGAGAGAGAGAGAGAGAGACAGAGAGATAGTAATTTATTTTTCAGAGATTTATGGGATTAGTCCCAATCATTTCCATTTTAAGGCAGAGTGGTTGTTTAAAGTCTAGCTGATCCCTGAAATGACACAGGACATCCTCTGGTGGTGAAGATGAGACATTTTTAGTGATAAAGCTTCTTTCACAATAGAGAATGGGTCAAATGGTAATTAGAAATTATACTGTCTCACAGTATGAAACACAAAACTATCTACCCTTTCTTTAATAATATCATCTAAAGAATACCCGGGGGTGTGTACAAAAGCTGCAAATATTATTAAAAACATTAATATGTTAATCTGTTAGTGAATAAATTCATTTTAAAATTCTTATTACTGTTGTGTTCATACAATATTTATTTTCTTCAAAAAAATTTTTTGAAGTACTCAAAAAATAACAGCAGTACTCTCTTAAATACTTAAAATTAACTATTATTAATTACAACTTAATGCATCAAATCACTGCTTTGAGACATATTGTAGAGCTTGGTATTAACCTCTTCCTCCCTAATATTCTTATGTTTTTATTTCATCCTGAAGCAAAAAGATAAAGATGCTTTGAAAATCTAAGGGGCCCGAAAATAGGCTACAATAAGTTTCTCAAAGCACCCATTTCATTTAGTCTAGAAAAAGCCATGAGTATTCAGTATTCATGGAAAAGATATGTAAATTTTTCAAATCAGACTAGCAGCTTGTTGAGGGCACCATTTTTTAAAATGCAAACTTCTGCTGCCTCAAGACTATAGTATTCTTTCTAGGACTCAGTAGTAGTTTATAAAACAATGATCTACAGAAAGGAATGACTTCTTATAAATGGGCAGAGGTTTTATTGAAGATTTATTTCTTTATTTTTCAGAGAGAGAGAGAGATCAAAGGCTTTCAGGGGGAGGGGCAGAGGAAAAGCAGGAGAGAGAGAGAATCTTCAGCAGACTCCCAACAGTGCAGGGCTCTGGTCCAAGGACCCTGAGATCATGATCTGAGCTGAAATCAAGAATGGGACACTCAGCACACTGAGCCACCCAGGCATCCCATAAATGGACAGTGTTTATTGCAGATATCAAAAAGTTTTATAATTACTTCTACACATACTTTAACTAGTGGTATTGATCTCAAGCCTCACTTTAAACAGTTGTATCCTCTTTGTTAATTGTATTATATTCAAGTTCCTGAGATATTTGCCTCACATTACCTATAAGATCTGAAAGTATAATGTTGAATATTGAGTCTATAAGCCTATCTTGTATAAAAAAGTCATGTCTTTAAAGTAATAGCTACTATCAAGAGAGTGAGAAGTACTCTATCAGAAATGTTACACAATTCTCATATAACATAGTGACATAGCTTATTACTCTCACATATAAATGATGTACATGAAAATAAAACCTCAACAAAGTTAAATAATTCACCTGAGGACAAATAAGTAGCCAATGGCCAAACCAAAATTTAAACCAAGTATAACTCTAGATCAATTATATTCTATTACTTCTATTGGACAACCTACCATCTCTTTAAGAAGTTCAAATCCACAGATTCTGCATTAAATTACACAGCTGAAGAAATTAATTCACTCATGATCCCATAATTTGACTTCTACCATTAAGGGGGATGAACTATGACTTGATGGCCCAGGATAGTCCATAATGTAGGATGCCTATAGTTCCTCTGTAATTAGTTAATATGGCTTATTTCACTTTAAAGAGTATCCTACTTAAGGTTAAAAAAAAAAAGTTAATCATCACTCTACTCATGAGAGCTTTTATGTTTTGATAACTGCATACAGCCTAGTTGAAATTAATTTTACGGAAAAATATTCTATGCCCATGGAAGAACAGGTATTGTTAAAATGTCTGTATTACCCAAAGCAATCGACACATTTAATGAAATCCCATCAGAACACCAACAGCATTTTTCACAGAGCTAGAAAAAACAATCCTCAAGTTTGCACAGAACTACAAAAGACCCCAAGTAGCCAAAACAATCTTGAAAAAGAAAAGCAAAGCTGGAGACATCACAATTCCAGATTTCAAATTATATTATCTACAAAGTGGTAGTAATCAAGACAGTATGGTACTGGCACAAAAATAGACATATAGATTAACAGAACAGAATAGAAAACTCAGAAATTACCCACAACTATATGGTCAATTAATCTTCTTGACAAAGCAGGAAAGAATATCCAATGGAAAGAGACAGGATCTTCAACACATGGTATTGGGAAAACTGGACAGCAACATGCAGAAGAATAAAATGAGAGCACTTTCTTATATCATCCACAAAAAAATTCTAAGTGGATTAGAGACCTAACTGTGAGCTAGGAAATCATTAAAATCTTAGAGGAAAACACAGGTAGTAACCTCCTTGACATCAACCATAGCAACTTCTTACTAGATAGGTCTCTTGAGGCAAGAGAAACAAAGGCAAGTATAAACTATTGGGACTTGATTGAGATAAAGGCTTCTGCACATAGAAGGAAACAATCAACAAAATTAAAATGTAACCTATGGAATAGTAGAAGATATTTGGAAATGACATATCTGATAAAGGGTTAGTATCCAAAATACATAAAGAACTTATAAAACTCAACACCCAAAACCCAAATAAAGCAGTTTAAGAAGTGGTCAGAAGACCAAATAGACATTTCTCCAAAGAAGACATCCAGATGGCCAAGAGACACATGAAAAGATGTTCAACATCACTCATCATCAGGGAAATACAAATCAAAACTACAGTGAGATATCACCTCACATTAGTCAGAATGGCTAAAATTAATAACATAAGAAATAACAGATATAGGATGTTATATCTAAGGACAAGGATGTTATATCTAAGGATAAGGATGTGGAGAAAGGGGAGCCCTCTTACATTGTTGGTGGGAAAGCAAACAGATGCAGCTATTTCGAAAAACAGTATGGAGGTTCCTCAAAGTATTAAAGAGAACTACCTACAATCCAGCAAATATACTACTAGGCATTTACCCAAAGAATACAAAAATACTAATCTGAAGGGATACATGCATTTTGATGCTTATAGCAGAATTATCAACAATAGCAAAATTATGGAAAGAGCCAAATGTCCCTCAGCTAATGAATGGATAAAGTGGTGGGCGGGGGGGGGGGGGGGGGGGGGGGCAACCCCGGTGGCTCAGCAGTTTAGCGCCGCCTTCAGCCCAGGGCCTGATCCTGGAGTCGTAGGATCAAGTCCCACGTTGGGCTCCCTGCATGGAGCCTGCTTCTCCCTCTGCCTGTGCCTCCCTCCCCTCCCCCTTTTCTCTTCTCCCCTGCTTCCCCTCTCCCTCTCATGATTAAATAAAATCTTAAAAAAAAAACTTATATATACATACACACAATGGAATATTACTTAGCTAAAGAAGGAATGAAATCATGCCATTTGCAATGACATCGATGTAGCTAGAGAGCAAAATCGGCGAAAGACAAATACAGTATGGTTTCATTCATATGTGGAATTCAAGAAAAATATAATCATACGGGGGGAAAAAAAGAGCAGCAAACCAAGAAACAAACTCTTAACTATAGAGAACAAACTAATGGTTACCAGAAGGGTGGTAAGTAGGGGAATGGGTTAAATAGGGGATAAGGATTAAGTAGTGCACTTGTAATGAACACTAGGTGTTGTATGGAAGTGATGAATCACTAAGTTGTTCACCTGAAACATTACACTGTTAAGGGGAATTTAAATAACTGGAATTTAAATAAAAACTTAGCAAGCGAAGAAGTTAAATTCAAAATATAGGTAAATCTATATTTGCTGAGGTTCTGTTTCATGTAGCAAGGCAGATCGGATACCCTGACTCACTTGATTTAAAAAAAAAAAACAGATAAAAATTGTTTTAGGGGGCCTGGTGGCTCAGTGGTTGAGTGTCTACCTTTGACTCAGGTTCTGATCCCCGGTGCTGGGATTGAGTCCCACATTAGGCTCCCGGCAGGGAGCCTGCTGCTTCCTCTGCCTATGTCTCTGCCTCTTTCTGTGGGTCTCTCATGAACAAATAAAATCTTTAAAAAATATATAGCTTTAAAGTTCTCCTTCACAAAAGTTGGCCTTTGCCTTGAGGGGAATAGTGAAACTAAGTGAACCTAAGTTTTCAACATCTTAAGGAAAACAAAGAACTGGAGACAAAGCCCAAATATAAGATTTAATAAAATGAGACATCCCAAAAAGCTGTACCAAAGAAATTAACTATTCCACCAAGCAGTGTAAGGAAACCCTAAAGTGGTCTCCCCATGATTTTCCAGCCTGAATTTAGTGATCAAAAAGTAGAAAAATGAGAAAAATGGTACGAATCTTTAGAGAAACCCACCCTCAAAACAAACCTCAAAGATTTCCAAGATTAACTTCTCAGAAACATGAGATCAAAGACCAAAATCATACAACATACAAAGAAACAACGTACTACGTGTGAAAGCCAAAAGAAAAACACAGCATTATCAGACCTAAAAGTCGTCTAACATTACAATTATAAAAATAGAATATGAAACATAATTAGTATGTTCTTTAAAATTATGAAAAATATGAACAGATATCAAAAGACCAAAAGAATGACTGGCAAATTTGAGATAAAAAGTCCAAAGTACTTCCATAAATGCCAAACATAAGAGTAAAAATTTAAAAACTTGATGATTTACTTTAACGGTATCAGGATATCATAAAACTATAGTGATCAGCATATATAATAGTAGCATAAAGTTAAGAAAAATAAATAAGAACTTAGGGTGTAAGATGACAAGGTAGGAAGACCCTGAACTTCCCTCCTCCATGCACATAGAGTCTACACCTTCATTCATGTAGAGCAATTCTCCCCTGAAGAGGAAGAGGGCTGACTGAACAGTTTCTATGCAACAAAAGATAGAGGGACCACAAAGAGAATGGCAGGAGAGACAGAGACATGGTAACCATGGGAACTCCATCCCTAGTCCTGGGAATTATAGTGTACAGGGATGGTTCTAAGGTCCCCAAGCAGATTCACCTGCCCTAGGACACAGAAAAAAAAAAAATGACAGTTTAGAAAGGCAACTAGAATATAAAAGAAAAGATCCAGAGGGTCTGCCAAATGGTGAGGGAGCTGTGGGGTCAGAGGGGCAGGCAAGCACCACTGTCTATGACCCCCACTCCACCTTAATAATGCAAATGGTCTGGGTGCCTTAACCTACTTGCTACCTCAGTGAGCCACAGGCCCCTAGTCCACACCAGCCCTAGCCAACTACCCAGGGCAGCCCTTGTGTACCCCATGTGTACCTACTGGAGCCTGAACCATCCCATAAAGGCAGACCCAGTGCAGACACACCAGGCACCCCCTGAGAGCACTCACTACAGTTCTAGTCATCTTGCCAAGATGGCACAGGGACAACACACCCCAAGAAACCCCAGGCCCACACCCACTTCAGCTACAGGTGTCTCATCAGGGTCCCCCAGTATGGAGTGTCATGAGTAAAAACAGAGTAAAGGTACTAGGTCATTCACTTATAAAGCTAGTAGGAAGGTCAAAAGAGAAAAGTAATAAAGGAATTTTATTTAAAAATTAGTTGAGACTAACAAAATTAAAAGAGGTAAAATATGACATCATATATATGAAACATGGAGTGGCAAAAAAAAAGTCATGTTTTGGGCACCTAGGTGGTGCAGTGGTTGAGCGTCTGCCTTTGGCTCAGGTTGTGATCCCCAGGTCCTGGGATCGAGTCCCACATTGGGTTCCCTGCAGGAAACCTGCTTCTCCCTCTATGTCTCTGCCTCTATATGTCTCCCATGAATAAAGAAATAAAATATTTTTTAAAAAGTCATGTTTTTAAAATGTGTTCTAACTTAAGTAACCATCAACTTAAGATAGTTTTGTATTTAGAATATTATATATACACCTCAGGGTAACCTCAAACCAAAAACTTTTAATGGATAAATAAAAAAATAAGGAGAAAGGAATTAAACCATTACACTAAAGAAAGTTATTAACAAGGGAAGAGAGCAACAGAAGAAGAAAGGAACTGAGAAGAACTACAGAAACAACAGAAAACAATTCGCAAAATGGTAATAAGTATATACCTCTCAACAATTGCTTTTATGGATGCATTTGATTTCATTTATCCATTCACCAGATCATAGACAATTGGGATAATTCCACTTTTTAATGACTATACATAATATTGTTATGGACACGTCTGTACAAGTTTTTGTACAGATATAGGTTTTCATTTGTCCTGAGAGTATACATAGGAATAGAATTGCTGGTACATAGGGTAACCCTATGTTCAAAATTTTCAAGGGCTGACAGGACGATTTCCAACACAGCTATACCACTTTGCATTTCCAACAGCAATAAAGAGAGTCCCAATTTCTCTACATGTTTGCCAATGCTTATTATTTTTTGTCTTTTTGATTTTAACTTGTTAATCAGTTCAGTTCTTAGTGAGTTTCCTAGGAGTTTATATATACGATATTATGCCATTTGCAAATAGAAATAATTTTGCTTCTTCCTTTCCAATCTGGATGCCTTTTATTTCCTGTGTTGCCAAATTTCCCTGGCTAGAATCTATGATACATGTTGATTAGAAGTGATGGGAGCAAACATCCTTATTTCCTTCCCGATCCTAGTGGGAAAGCAATTAGGTCTTCAACATGAATTATGATGTTAATTTGGGGATTATTGTAGATATCCTTTAATAGATTGAGGAATTTACCTTTTCTATCTACTTTATTCAATGTTTTATGAAAGAATGTTGTGTTTTATCCAATGCTTTTTTTCCCCATATATTGAGATGACCATGTAGTTTCTGTCCTTTTTTCTATTCATTGATTTTATGTTAAACCAGCTTTGCATTATTGGGATAAATCCCAGTAGGTCATAGTTTATAATCTTCTAAAATTTCCACTCAAGATTTCATTTATTCCTGCTAAAACTAGAGCCTTATGCAACTGTAATGTTGCCAGCAGATTGCTAATATTTTCAGTGAAATTCTGGGGATAAGGTATTTCCAACAAACTGAGCTCTAACTGGCTAATTAAATAGCCATCATACCCTGGAAAAATATTTTTTCCAAGAAGTCACGAATTAGGGGCAGCTGGAGCGGTACTATTTGCCGTGTTTGGGAAAAGACATTTAATGGAGCTCCAAAAGATGTCAGTTCTCACTGACTGCAAGGTTATTGGCAACTACTATGCCACTAAGCTAAGAAAAGAAAGTGGATGGGAATAGCTTCAAGTTAAAATATCAAGGACCCTCCTATCTTACCTAATACCAGTATTTTCTCTTAAATATGGGCCTGACAGTTTGTTCTATGTCTTTGGTTAATTTCCAGATTTCTGAAGTGGTTTTCTTGTTTTGCCATATTTTCCTTTGTTTTTGTGGGAGACTGAGTTCACTAAAATCATAGATTGATTCACTCTCCACCAATCCAGAAGTTAATTCCCAGCCACATACCACTGCCTGACTTAAGAAGATGGTGTCCCCACAACTGAACACATGACAGTTGTTTAAATTCATCAGAATCACTTTGCATAATAGGTTACAGGAATTCAAAGTGCATGTGGATAGGGCCATTTTTCTTAACTCATTCAATAAATACTTATAAAGTATCTACTAAACATCAAGAAATAAGACCATATTCCCACCCTCAACAAGGGTAAAGCCTACTTGGAGCAGAGGAAGCAGCTGTTGTTGAGCATATGCTATTTGTCACTATTATTAGTCATATCACTAGCGTAGACATTGTGGGGGGGGGGGGGGAAATAGTGGAATCTCCATCTAAAAGACAGTACCCTAAGTTTGAGTTGTGAAGGATAAATAAGAAATTTCTAGTTGGACCCAATGCAGGAGAACATTCCTTGGTGAAAAGAAAAGGGAGTTTAGAGAAAGAAAAATCATGTTCAATAAATGATTATTGTTCAAAGTCTGATGTTTCTGCCTATTTAGTATAACCCAACTCAACACAATGAGGAACCAATATTTTTTTGAAGACTAAGTTTCTACTTGACCAATATTTTAATCTCCGATTACAAAATCTTCATATAACTAAAGGAAATAAATATAACTTTGTCATTATTACATAAACCTAAAACCTTCCTAATCATTAGGAGATGATGACTGACTGTGTTAGTGATGCTGTATAATCATAGTCAGCTTTAGAGTTTGTCAGTGTATGAATCTCCAATTACTTCTGGTAAGTCAAAACTATTACTAGAACATATTAAACTCCTTAAAATGATTAGATTCAATTTTGTTTGAAAAATAATGTGGGAGGAAAAAAAAAAAGAATAGCAGCTTGGTTTTAACCTTCTATCACATACAATCTGAGCTGCTCTGGTTAATGAGGACATAACCCAACTGGAAGAACAGTTTAAAGAAGCTCTTTGACCTCACAGAGCTGAAAAGACTTCATGTGGGAGTTGCAAATAAGATTTCAAAATCTAAATGTCTTTGCCATCATCTCTCATGGCATGGTGTGCATCTCATAGAAGAAAAGTGGATCCTGAAAACTGGCATTTACACCAAAGCTGCCTCTGGTGAAAACAAATTAGAACACATTTCCCAAGACTTGAAATTCATGATGCAATATTTTCAAGGGCTATCAGTGATACAACCCTCTGATGTCAAATGGAGGAACTTCCAAGTGAAAAGAGTTCCAAGGTTTGCCAGTGGCTTGTAGTAAACAACATTGTGCTATAATCATGTATAGGACAAAATTAGCATAGGTAGAGGGAAAAGTCCAAAGACAAAGAAAATGATCACCATAACAAGCAATAAAATTTAAATCTATATAGAGAGATCTTAAAGAATAATAGCAATTACACTCCCTATCAAAATGCCAATAGTATTTTTCATAGAACTAGAATAATACTAGAATTTATATGGAACCACAAAAGACCCTGAATAGCCAAAGCCATCTTGAGAAAGAAAAACAGAGCTGGAGGTACCAATTTCAAGATATAAAGCTATAGTAATCAAAACACTATGGTACGGCACAAAAATAGATGCACAGATCAATGGAACAGGATAGAGAACCCAGAAATAAATGCCTACTTGTGTGGTCAATTAATCTATAACATAAGAGCCAAGAATATGTTATGAGAAAAAGGCAGTTTTTTCTAATAAATAGTGCTAAGGAAACTGGATAGCACAAGCAAAAGAATTAAAGTGGACCACCTAACACGTTTCACAAACAAAAAAAAAAAAAAATTCAAAATGGATTAAAATCCTAAACATGGAGGCCTGAAACAATAAAATTCCTTTAAAAAACAAAAAAGATAGGCAGTAATCTCTTAGACATCAACCTTAGTAACATTTTTCTAGATATGTCTCCTGAAGTAAAGGAAACAAAAGCAAAATAATTGGGACTGCATCAAAATAAAAAGCTTATTATGGGGGATCCCTGGGTGGCGCAGCGGTTTGGCGCCTGCCTTTGGCCCGGGGCGCGATCCTGGAGACCCAGGATCGGATCCCACGTCGGGCTCTCGGTGCATGGAGCCTGCTTCTCCCTCTGCCTGTGTCTCTGCCTCTCTCTCTCTGTGACTATCATAAATTAAAAAAAAAAAAAAAAAGCTTGTTATGGTACATAGAATTACTGAATCACTATTTTGTATACCTGAAAATATAACATTGAATGTCAACTAGACTTAAATGTTTAAAAAGCTAAAAGCAAGAATCTGTAGAGATTGATTCAGAGTTGATTAACTTAGCAAATACAATCACACCATCAAGGACCTGAGGGCTCTCTACTTTATCATTTTCAGAATGTTGCTTTCATCTGTAACTTTGGCACATCAAGATAGTAAGAGGGCTGCCTTCGCTCCAGACATCAACCCAACAAAGCCCAGAAGGTAAGTGATTTTACACAAATGTCTTCCAGGAAGGGAAGACCAGAGCCTCCGTAATATGACTGCACAGGTTCTACTTACAACCCCAGATAGGCGGTCAAGTAAACCATAAGGAGTCAGTGCCTTGTACAATCCTCTTTTGTAAATAGTTATAATAATATTATAAATAGCCACAATAATATTTAATTACACGAGGCTAAGTAAATTCTGCTACAACGTTAAGCTTGCATATAACTTTAAGTATTTTTAAAGGGGTAAAAATCATGTGCTGAAGTTTTAGGTAGAAATGTAGGGTAGGTCTATAACCATACTGCCCTAAACATGCCTGACCATATCGATCTCAGACACTAAGCAGGGTTGGGCCTGGTTAGTATCTGGATGAAAGAAATATATGGTAATTGGTCATTTTAATTTTCACATATTCGTTCTCAGTTATTCAAACCCAACAATTTCAGTGTTTGGTTTTTTTTTTTTTTTTTTTTTGGTCCCCAGAAAAAAGTAAACATAATTGGTTATATAATTTCAAGTCATTTTCTTTTATATAACTGTAATCCTGCATAGTGTAAGATTAGAGGCTCTGTTCTTTCCTAACATGGCATTAAACTGCCTTTCAATGGTCACCCTTAAATCAAAAACACCCCTAAATGTCAACTTATAAAAATTTGACAAGACACTCTATTCAGGTTGTTTTTAAAATGATCAACAGTGGGCAGCCTGAGTGGCTAAGTGGTTTAGCGCCACCTTCAGCCCAGGGCCTGATCCTGGAGGCCCGGGATCGAGTCCCACATCAGGCTCCCTACATGGAGCCTGCTTCTCCCTCTACCTATGTCTCTGCCCCTCTCTCTCTGTCTTTCAAGAATAAATAAACAAAATCTTTAAAAAACCCTTTTTAATAAAAAAAATTATCAACAGTAGTCTCTGTAAGAGAATACACATTTCTTTCTCAGAAAAACTAAGTTTAATGGTCACGGCCACTCATTTTTACAGAAATATTTATATTCCTGCTGCTGTGTAATTTCCATCACAGCCAACCTCAAGTACTTAAACTTAGAGGACATGCTGAAATGAACTATTTATTAACTAAAGTATATTATCAACCTTATCTACTCCTCCTCTAGATTAGTAATTTGACATTACTTCAAAAGGCAGAGGCACATAGTTGCTGGTGCCTTGTCCAGGACTTAATAAGCACATAAACAGAGACAACCCTGAAAAATCACTCTAACTTCATAAAGTCTAATTTTTATGACTGCTATTCAAGTGCATCCAGTCCTCAGCATGGCTTGCAGATTTACTTAACAAAGGATGATAACAATCATGCTGAGTTATAATATACTGAAATTAAGCTTAGGATCCATGCTCTATTCTTAGTAGACATTAATGCCAAGGCCAGAGTGTGTGGGTTTCTGTCATGGATATACGACATAGGACTTGCAACCCAGCCAAAAAAAGAATGAGTTTCAATCCAGGGTTTGTGGCATGTTTGTTTGTTTTAAGCAAGAAAAAAAATGTAAATGAGATGAGGGCTGACCCCTGTGTTCGAATATTGGCAATGATCTCCAATCCACAAGTGAGAAAGAAGGTTAGTAAACCATTCAGTAACAGGAAACCAGAGGAGAAAATTGCAGCAAATGACCCTATCCAGCATGTTAGTTCATTTCATCTTTCAGGGCAGACCTTTTAGAAATACTTTTCTACTCAATATATGCTCCATTTCTCTCCCTACCTGCCCCCTATTCTAAACATGCAATGTATCATTTTAAAAATAATGCTTCATTGAGAAACCTAAGAAAGTCTCCAGTATCTTAAAATAACTCTAACTGTGGCAATTGCCTGATTTTGAAAGGCCTTACTATACATTATTCTGTGCCACATAATAGTCAAGTTGTTGTATTGATATGTCTTTTCAGAGATTTAATGGCTTTTTCAAAAATGTCTTCCTCATTTCTCTGAGCCACCTAGGGAGAATGTACTTTCCTCAGTGCCTTCTCCTTGTGCCCCACCAAGAAACAAATAGCTTCTGTATGGTCCCACCCAATTTAGAGCTCACCTTTCAGTGGGAATGCAAGACTTAGTTTCTACCTGAACCCCAGGTGTCAGAAGGAATTACTGACAATGTGCTCACATGTAAAAATCCAGAAGTTAAAAAAAAAGTTCTTGAAGCAAGACCAAGAAGAACTGAGGACCTTGCCTCCTTTTTACCACACTAGCTCCAACTGTACCACCAGATCCAAAATCTTTAACATTTTAACAAATGAAATACTTTGTATACATCTACCAATTGAGCCCCAATGATAGGCATATAAAGATTGAAGTCCGGAATCACAATGTTAAGTTTGCTTTAATTTTGACTACTCATCTTCTTTTCTACCCTACTGATAACCAGGGTAATGTTTTCATATGTAAGACAATTAAAAACACCAAGAAAACCAAAGAATTACACGAAATTAATGGTTATGAAGCCAACTAAAAGTGTTAGAGTATTATAAAGAAAGAAAGAGCGAGGGAGACAGAGAATCCTTTGTGTTTGCTATCACAATTCCTTTGAAAGGCATGTGGTTAGTACCCACAGATTCCATTTCTTTTCCTAAGAACCCAAATGCCGTCATTTTACAGTGAACCAACACTTACACACTCCTACTATTGTAAAAACCTGCTTATTGGATTTTAATTTTTAGCATCAAGCTGTGAACAATGCACAGCACACTTAATAAACGCATCTGAAAATACTATCTATACCTAGACCTCTAACACCATACTCAAAAACAAACTCCAGACAAAGAAGAGTTGATTATTTGTGATTTAAAAGACATCATTTATAAAATTAAAAACAAATAGCAAATTGATGTGAATTCCATTAAGAACTTCTCTAAATCAAAAAGATAATTGAAAAAATAGATGTTAGGAAAAGGTAATATACAGAACAAATGAAAAAGAAAGATTCTCAAATTTGTTGGTAACTATGGAAAGGTAAATCAAAACAACAAGGCATCATTTTTGTTATAGCATGTTGACAAAAATTAAGATGACTAATTATGTCTAATATAAAGTAAGGGGGCATCCCTGGGTAGCTCAGCAGTTTGGCACCTGCCTTTGGCCCAGGGCGTGATCCTGGGATGGAGTCCCCCATCAGGCTCCCTGCATGGAGCCTGCTTCTCCTTCTGCCTGTGTCTCTGTCTCTCTCTGTGTGTCTCTGTGTGTCTCTCATGAATAAATAAAATCTTAAAAAAAAAAAAAAAGGTAAAGATGTGGTGGGGATCAGGAATTCTCACAAACTATGGGTGGGCATGTGAATTAGTAAAGCCCTTCCCAGAACAAGGCAGTGCTATCTAACACAATTTAAAATGTTCATACCCTTCATTTCTTTTTTTTACATGTGCTAATCTATAATAAATATTATTCCACCTAGTAACAAAGAAGCATATAAAAAGATTTCATAACAGTAAAAATTGGAAAAACCTTAACTATTCCTTAAACAGGTGAATGACTACATCAGTTGTGAGTCATTCATTTTATATGCATTAATCTGAAGAGATACACCTGAAATATTACCTGAACAAAAACCAGTAACAGTCTAACAGTGCAATATATAATAGAATTGTACTTTTTATTTTAAGAACTGAACATCTATATGTATATTCTAAAATAGAAATGTTTCCAAGCCCTATTCATCATTTTAAAAAGCTAGTCATAATGCATTTGTTTCAAAAGATGCACTATTTACTTATGTACATACACACACACTCATGTGTATGCATATGTACATATGTGTGTGTGTGTGTGTGTGTGTGTGTGTGTGTGTAAACTGGAATGGTATGCCCCAATACAGGGTTATTCTAGGTCAGAAAAGAAAGCACAATGGCTTTTAATAAGAGTATCTTCACTACTTTTTTGCATAATAAGTAAAAGGCAGAATAAATATATTCTATGCAAATACAGACTGGCAATGAAGTCATCCTAAAAATAAATAAAATAAACCAAACCAAATCACAGGGCCTCACCTCTCTATCTCTATACCAGTACTACTTATCTGGATTACAGGTTGCAACCTTACTTCTTCCTGAGTTTTTAATTAAAAGTTGTTTTTTAAGAAGGTGGAGGCTTTTAAAAAAAATTTTTTGAGAGAGAGAAAACACACTCAAGTGAGGAGAGGGGCAGAGGGATAAGCAGACTCTGTGCTGAGCACAGAGCCACATGTGGGACTTGATCTCAGGACCCTGAGATTATGACCTGAGCTGAAGTCAAGAATCAAACAACTGGCCAACTGAGCCACCTAGGTGCCCCAATTAAAGGTTTTAAATGTAAAGGGCTAAGTCTTTCAAAAATGAATCCCCTCTATTTAAACTCATCAAAACAAATGGTTATTTTTTTAATTTGATATTCTTTCAAAAAACTTTCATTCCCTGGCAATAAAAACTTGAAACAAAAGAAGACTAAATGAAGCAGAATGTATCATTTTAAAAAATATTACTGGAGTATAGTTGACATACAATATTATTTTCAGGTATATAACAGTGATATATCTCTATATGCTATGCTATGCTCAAGAGTGTAGCTACCATGTGTCACCAGGCAACATTATTATAATATAATTGACCATATTCCCAATGCTGTGCCTTTTATTCCTGTGGTTTATTCATTCCACAACTGGAAGGTTTTATCTTCCACTCCCCTTCATCCATTTTGCCCATCCCCTTCCTTCTTTCCCTCTGGCAATCATCAGTATTTACAAGCCTGGTTCTTTTTGTTTATTCATTTGTTTTTTAGACTCTACATATGAGTGAAATAATATGTTATTTGTCTTTCTCACTTTGACTTAATTCACTTAGTATAATACTCTCTAGGTCCATCCACATTGTTATAAATAGCAAGATCTCATCCGTTTTATAGCTGAGCACTCCATGGTATCTATACGTATATATACATATACATGCCACATCTTTATCCATCCATCTATCAATGGATACTTAGATTGCTTTCATTTCTTGGCTATTATAAATAATGCTGCAACATAGGGTACATATCTTTTCAAACTCATGCCTTTGTGTTTGGGAGGTAAATACCTATTAGTAGGATTATTAAGTTATACAGTATTTCTATTTTTAATTTTTTTGAGGAATCTCCCTTAACCAAGGAGATGAAAGACCCATATTCTGAAAACTATAAAACACTTGAGAGAAACTGAAGATGACACAAATAGAAAGGCATTCCATGTTCGTGGATTGGAACAATTAATATAGTTAAAATACTCATTCTATTCAAAGCAATCTAGAGATTCAATGCAATCCCTATCAAAATACCAATAGTATTTTTCACAGAACAAATAATACTAAAAGTTTCATGGAACCACAAAAGACCCTGAATAGCCAAAGCCATCTTGAGAAAGCACAATGCTGAAGGTATCACAACTCCAGATTTCAAGATACACTACAAGCCTATCCTAATCAAAAACAGTATGGTACTGGCACAAAAATAGATCAATGGAACATGAAAGAGCCCAGAAATAAACGCACACTTATATGACCAATTAACCAATGCAAAGGAGGGGAGAATATAAAAGGGGGAAATCAGTCTCTTCAATAAATTGTACTGGGCAACTGGCTAGCTACATGCAAAAGTATGAAACTAAACCACTTCCTTATACCATGCACAAAAATAAATTCAAAATGGATTAAAGATCTAAATGTGAGACTTCAAACCATAAAAATTCTACAAGAAAAAAGAGGCAGTAATTTTTTGATGTTGGCCATTCCAACATTTTTCTAGGTATGTTTCCCAAGGCAACGGAAACAAAAGCAAAAATAAGTTCCAGAGACAACTTCAAAATAAAAAGCTTTTGTACAGCAATGGAAACTATAAACAAAAAGGCAACCTACTGATTGAGAGAAGATATTTCCAAGTAATATATTTGATAAGGGATTAAATCTAAAATATATGAAGAACTCATACAACTCAACACCAAAACATAAAACCTGATTAAAAAACAGACAAGGGGGCAGCCCCAGTGACCCAGCGGTTTAGGGCCGCCTTCAGCCTGGGGTATGATTCTGGAGACCTGGGATCGAGTCCCGCATCAGGCTCCCTGCATGGAGCCTGCTTCTCCCTCTACCTGTGTCTCTGCCTCTCTCTTGTCTGTCATGAATAAATAAATAAAATCTTTAAAAAAAAAAAAAGATAAAGGATCTAAATAGACATTTTTCCCAAGAAGACATACAGAAGGCCAAGCAACACATAAAAAGACATTCAACATGGCTCATCATAAGGTAGGTGCAAATCAGAACTGAGATTGATCAGTTCTGATGAGATCACTTTATACCTGTCAGAATGGCTGGACTCAGATAAGAAATAACAAGTGTAGGTGAGGACGTAGAGAAAAAAGACTCCATATGAGCTATTGGTGGGAGTATAAATTGGCAAAGCAGAATGTATCACTTAATGAGGAAATAAATGGATCCTGCCTGAACTCAAAAATATCAATTATTACCAATAAAAAAATGATACTGAAACACTAGATCAGGAAAGGAAAATACTACAATAAAAAGTATAGTAACCAAGAAATCTATTTTTATCAAATGGTTAAGATAAAATGATTTATAATTTTAATTGCTGAGCCTGAAGTAGACTTTAATATTTTGTCTATAGTTCATTTAATAATGAACCAGCTAACTGTGCTTTTCTAGCGTAGTGGGCACATTTCTACCCAGAACAATCACCTTCTCTGTGTTTTCTCAAGTTTCAAGTAGTTCAAGTATATCAAAGAATTATAAACAAATGGACAAATCTATAACTAGCAGCTTTTAAGACAAAGCCAAACTATAATATGTTTTAACCACAAGCTGTCTGGAAATGGATTTAAAGAATCATATTCCACTAGTATATAATTAAAGACAAAGTCTTACATCAGCCAGACAGGCCTGATGTATTTAGGTCAGACGACTGTAGACTCTCAAAAGATCTACAGTTTCATTCTAGTTGAGACTAAGGACATTACTTATTTTACTGTGCCTTGTAGATACTGCATTTTCCACAAATTGAAGGTTTATGGCAACCCTGCATCAAACAAGTCTATTGGCATCATTTTTCCAACAGTATTTATTCACTTAGTGTCTCTGTGTCACATTTTAGTCATTCCTACAGTATTTCAAGCTTTTTTTATTGTTATTGTATTTATTACGATCATCTCTGATCGGTGATCTTTGACTTTACTGTAGTAACTGTTTTTGGAGCATCACAGTCCATTTCATATAAGGTGGTGAACTTCATTGATGAATGTTTCTGTTCTGACTGCTCCACTGACCAGCTGTTCTCCATTTCTCTCCCTCTTCTCAGGCCTCTCCATCACCCGTGACACAACGATATTGAAATTCAGCCAATTAATAACCCTACAATAGCTTCTAAGTCTTCAAGTAAAAGAAAGAGTTCATTAGTGCAGCTGACTTCACAGATATCTTAAGTTGTCACAGCCCCCCGCCCCCAGTCTTCAACAACCACCACCCTGCTCACTCAGCAGCCAGCAGTATTACCCAACACCCTCCACCAGCAACACTTAGCAATAAAGTACTTTTTAATTAAAGTATGTACATTTTTAGAAAAAAAAAAGTATGTACATTTTTAGATACAATGCTATCCCACACGTAACAGACTATAGTCCGTAGCATAACTTTTATGTGCACTGGGCAACCAAAAAATTCATCTCACTTTTTTGCAATATTCACTTCATACGGTGGTCTGAAACCCAATCCACAATATCTCTGAAGTGTGCCTATACTAACTTGAGTTCTACTCCGACTGTGGTCTGGGAAAAAATTCTTAATATATCTGTTAATTTGCAGCATAATGGAAGTGGCCTTTTACTCAAATCCAGACATGAAATAGATCAGAGATGAAAGTTATAATCCTGAAACACTTCTGAGGCAGCCTTCGGCATTAAGAAAAATGTTTTCGATCCCATTTTAAAGATGAAGCAACTTGAGTTGAAAGAAGAAATTACATAGAAAAATTTGTCTGAAAACCTAGTCTTTATTCTAAGACCACTAATTCCTCCAGTCTACTGTGTAATGTAGTCTGTTTCCTAATCCACTCTATGGTAATGTTTTTTGACTGTCCTACTGTAGCTCATAAAAGCATCAATAAAATTCGTTAATAACAAGGTAGCACATAGGGACAGGCATTCAGTACCATCTATTTGAATTAATTATAACAATCAAAATTCTCCCTGTCTAGTCTTCTCAAATCCCTGAACCTAGGGTCCATATAATTCATCCTACACCTTTATCTTCTGTGTTTATTTCCCTTAAGAGAAATGTATGAACTGATTAAGACTATTACAAAGACTAATGTTAATTTCCCTTTCATCTAAAAGTCTGATACATTTCCTCTCCATCCTTATAATTTTGTCTTCAGTTCTTGAAAATGATCTGCTTGCCCTGCCAGATAATGGGACTTATGTTGCCTTATGAGAAAGGACAGGTTTGTTGATAAGTGGATATTAAAAAAATATCCCTCAAGCATGCTTTGAGTTTTTTTCCATTTTTCATTTTTCAAGTTCTTATAGATTAAAAAAAAATCTTTTGTGAATAATTCTACATTGTTTAAATGCTTAAAATTCTAAGAAACTCAAAGGCAGAAAACATTCTGTTTCAAGTCAGATCAATAAGAAACCAACGAGCTTTATATAAAGGGTTATATAAAGGTTTATATTGGGTTACCTATTCTACCCTTTTTTTCTAACAGTTGAGAGTCTCTGAAGAATGATGGTCCTGACTTTTCCTGCCTCGTGCACCTATCTTACAGAAGTGACTTCAGTCTGCTGCTTTGATTAAACAACAGGGGCAGCTAGAAACAATGGCATAAGGATAAGAGACTAAAGCTGCTGAAATCTTGAGCACACTTACCGAGTTCAGAAATAGACCAGCATAGTACAGAGAGAACTTAGGAGACGTGTCTATGTCCACTTCAGAACTGAATTCAGTTAAACTTCCCTGCTCTTGAGTGCTATTTACTTTTGCTTTTACAGCCCAAATCCTGCCAGAATTAGGTTTCCCTGGAATCAGGTTGTGATGATCATTATCTGGGCATCGGATCTTTGGTTATACCCAAGATGTATTGAAATGGGACCTGACCTTTATGTTCTTCCAATCACTGAAAGTTAACAAAGTATAACTAACAAATAATAACTAAGAGTATTATAGTCTATCACGAATTTTTCAGGTGTTAAAAAAACTCAACTGAGTAAATTTAAAGATTGAATTGACTCTATTAAAGGATTTGCCAAATCAGGCAATTCCCACCTAGCAAATAGAGAGGAGCTCTAAGGAGCTGTATGAAACGCAAGTCCTTTATAGGCAGAAGGGTGGCAGAGACAAAGAAAAACTAGATTACCTCACCTCTGGAGGATGGAGGAGGCCTATCATGTGGATTAGCTCACTATTGCTAAGCAGAAAATTTCAGACTGACCGGTTAAGATTACATTCCTGGGAGGCACTGAAACTGCAAGTAGGTTAGGTATTAAGTCTTGCTTTGCTAATGTGGGACTTAGCACAAATGACCCCATTTGAGGACTGTTGTTTCTTTTTAAACACATGGTATTGATGTGGGAAACAATGGCAGAGGAAAGATTATTAAATTGCCTCACTGCTCATTGACAAGTCCTTGAAACTGGCAGAGTGACCTTCCTCTAGGGACTCAGCTGCCTCAATGTTGATGTTGATACTTGACTAAGGGCAAAGGGCAATCTTAGCTCAACCTCCAGGACCCTGTAAGTCTACTTTAACATATTAAAATTCCTTTAGAAATTTCCTTTATCTCTAAACCCTCCAAGATACATGTTAGCAATCATCCTCCAAGCATATGGCCCACCAACATACATCTGAGGGTCTCATGACTAAGGATTTATTAGACAGTAATAAAGGACCTTTTCCCCAACAATAGTGAGCCCCCTCAAGGTCCTGGAAACCTTGCTTCCAAAATTCCTTAGAGACTTACATTCTCCCTAACACTCTCCCAACTTGAAAATATATAATGACCACTCCTCAAGACTCCAGGGCAGTTCTTTCTGCCCATGGGTCCTGTCTCTTGGCTTTAATAAAACCACCTTTTTTGCACCAAAGAGGTTTTAAGAATTCTTTCTTAGCCACTGGCTTTGAACCCTATATCACTATTTTATTCTTACTATAATCCCATGACATGAGTATATTAAATATGACTATACCTCACAGGCAGGCCTAAAGTTACATGAATGGTGAAAGAAGTGGTAAACTCAGGTCTTATTTTTTTCCTCTTCACTATTTTTTTTTAACTCTTATTACAATTCCTTATTTTGGTTACTTTATTTCTATGGCTCAGTGCAGGTCATGTAGGGTTAAGATGTTGAATTCATTGTTTAAATTAGAATACACTAAATACAGATGAGTTTTGACTGAATTATTTACACAATCAGCAAGATTAATTCACTTTTGTTTCGTGTTTGTGTGTCCCTACAAGAATGTTAGTGTTTTTCTGTCTGTTGTACTTTCCATCTCTAACAGCAAGCAGCTATGCCTTTTACAAAAAATAGTATACAGAGAAAATCCCAATCCTTCCTTCAAACACTTTAAATTTTTTTAAAAAAATGTAATTTCTTGTCCATAAGCAATGAGGTTGACCTGAAAATATATTGTTGACTTTCTGATGTAGTTTTGGAATTATAGGTGAGGTTTTGGTGAGGTGAGTTCCAGAGCAGATGATCAAGAAAGAATTCTTGAGATGTCTTTGGTGCAAAATGGTTTTATTAAAGCACAGGGACACTCCCCCTGGGCAGAAACAGCTGCTGCCCCAGAGTTGTGAGGGGTGTTTGATTATATACTTGGGAGTTGGGGAAGTGGTAAAAAGAGAGGTTTCAATAGGATTTTCATATGTTAAAGAAGACTCACAGGATACCAGAGGCCTTGACATCGTCAAGATAAAGCTGATTTCCCTTTTAGCAAGGCTTTAAGATAGTTGGGAGCTTTCTGGAGGAACATTACACTCTGCCTGCTTCAAGGATCTGTCAATGGGCTGCAGGTTACAAGGACATTTAATTCTATCTGCATTTCCTTCTGGAAGCTAGGTTATTAATAAAAGTGCTTTGTTCTTATAAATTACTAAGACATTTGTAAACTGAGGGAGACTCATGTCTTGCAGGATTGTGATCACTTTAATTATTTGTTTTTCCTTTCCTTAGCTTTAGGGCACCCAGAAATACCTTAGGAATGTCACACATATCCCACCTGGGGGGAGGGGGATTGTGGGGTGTCAGCTTCTGCTTTGTCCTCAGCTTGCCTTCTGTTCCCTCATCATTTCTACAGCAGATTCTCCACAGAAATATAGAGCAGATTTGTCCCTAAAGGGACTCCAGTTCGATCTATCTTGAGAAATAGAAAGTAAAGAGAAAGCAACAAAGCAGCTTTTAAAAATCCACAGGATTAAATAATTCAAGTGAAAAAAGAAATCTTATCTACTGCAAATCCCAGTTAAACACATGGATTTCCACTTGGAAGGATTGTGTCTTCAAACAAAGGTGTTAGTTGAATGAACATAAAAGGAAAATGTTTTACCTCTCCTTACACCAGGGAGCTGAAAACATTTAGTAGAGAAGAGTTGATGGAGAATGGGGAGAGGAGGGTGATTACTGAAACTGGAATATATGCATATGCACATAAAAACTGGGATTTACATTGCAATTGACTTTATTCTCCCTTTTTAATAAAGAACCTACACACTGTTCAGATTTCTTAGGCTTATAGAGAAGAAGTCCTCTTATTAAATCAAAACCTATCAGATTTTTAAAATTTAAGTCGTTTGGATCCTTTAAATGGTAGAGAGGAGGAGTTGTACCATGAACAAACTCTTATGTAAATTTTAATGGCACTTTAATATTTTAGTCCTTTTAAATCATGAATTTGCAATTCTAATCAAGTTACCTTGAGCCACTATAGCCAATGCAATGATCATGGCCTCATAGACAGCAAGGCAGTTGTAGCTTTTCAAATAATACCTTCTAATCTATGCCATAATTTATAATTTGGTCCAATATATTTAGTATTGACATAAAATTCTCCCAGCATTCTCTTACCACTGCCCCTCTCCATTTTCCTTCTACTCTTTATACATTCTTATTGAAATATTTTAGTTGCCCAAAGTATCCCCATTAGTAAAGACTTTAATGAAATCAATTGTAAATGTAACTTGAAAAAAAGCCTTCTTAGAAAAAAGGTAGCATTTTCTATTTTACCCTGAATTTAAAGAAACCCTACCCCTGTAACAGCATTTCAGGATTTTGGCAGTTCATCTTCTAGTTACATTTAAAATTTAAAGGGAGAAATATTCATCTTTAATAAGATAGCATGGAAGCACTTCTGTGTAATCAAAAAGGAATTCATTTGTAAATGTGAACCTTGTTTGACAGAAGGAAAATTTTAACAAAGCAGGTTTGACCTGTAAAAAAAAAAAAATCCAATCCTTCAGAACTATTTTCTAAAAATGTACCTACTGCATTAACCATAGAGCTCAAACAAGCTCTGAGCACAGAGACTGAGAATACCAACTTACAGCTGTAGAGCTTTTGGAAGAAATTTCACACTTTCCGTTAAAAAATCCACTCTGGGGGTCAGGAAGACCTATTCTGTTCCCTACCTTGCTAAAAAAAATCTGACAGTGTCCAACTCTCTTCATTGAGCTGACTCAGTTTGTCTACAAAAACAAAAACAAAAAACAGTGACAGACATTCTGCTTTATATGGTTGTTTGACTCTATCATTCTGATATTCATAAATTGTGATAGATGTCCAATTGTCTTCAGCTCTAATAAATCTACCAGATTAAATAACAGATGTTCTGCTTTAAAAAGAAGAAGAAGACGACGACAACCACGATGACAATGACGACAGTCTGTAAGAAGTGTTTAGAGCTCTAAGGACAAACTTCAAAGTGGGAAAGACATATTTAATACTGTTGTTTTCTTCCAACCAGCCATTTCATTTATTCAGCAAGCACTCCTCCAGATAATCTATTGAGGATACCAAGTTGAATAAAACAATTCCTGCTCTTCATAATGTCACTGTCCACTAGGATGTGGCAACAGAGTGACTAGCTGAGGACAAGGCCCGAACCCAGGGCAGCACATTGACAAGTCCTTGAAACAGGCAGAGGGATATTCCTCAATAGACTCAACTGCTTCAATGTTCATATTTCACTAAGGGCAAAAGGCAATCTTGGCCCAACCTCCAGGATGCTGTAAGTCCACCTTAACATATAAAAATTCCTTTAGAAATTTCCTCTGTCTCTAAAACCCCCAAGATACGTGTTGGCCATCATCCCCCAAGTATATGGCCCACCGATATATATCTGAAGGGTCTCACTGATGAAGTTTTGGAATATTAGGTGGTTTGGTGGGGCCGACGACCAAGAAAGAAATCTTGACATGTCTTTGGCGCAAAATGGTGGTTTTATTAAAGCACAGGGACAGGACCCATGGGCAGGAAGAGCTGCTGCCCCCAGCCTGTGAGGGTGGTTGATTATATACCTGGGAGATGGGAGGGGTTCGAGGATAGGGTATCCTAGGGTATCCAAATTCCTAACTCCGTAAGGAATTTTGGAAGCAAGATTTCCAGAACCTAGCTATTGTTGGGGAAAGGTCACTTATTACTGTCTAATAAAACCTGAGTCGTGAGGTTGTATGTTCACAGAACCTTTGTTCTGGGCTAGATACAGTTCTCAGAATTTCTGAGATTACAGGGAGATGTCTGAAAAGAAATAAAGAACAGATATGTATGGTTTGCCCCAGATCAGCAATTCTTAAATACATTCATCTCAGGACAACCTTACATTCTTAATAATCATTAAATACCATGAAAAGCTTTGGTTTTGTGGGTTATATCTAAAATATCTATCATATCAATAGTTTTAAATATACTTATTTAATATTTCAGAAATAGTAGTAGCCCTTAACTTGTTATCAGAGATGTTTTTATGAAAAATAGATTTTTCAAAACAAACAGAAATGTGACACTCTTACATTTTTTCAGATGTACTCTTAATAAAAGGCTTATCGAAGACTATTGGTTTCTCATTCAATCTATTGAACTATGCTCTCTTGGCTGAAGGATATTAAGAAACTCCCAATATTTGGTTGAAAAGGGGAGGAGTATTTTAATAGCCATTTTAGATATATGTGAATATTACTTGTTTATACTATATTCCAACCCATCTGTAGTTTCTTAAAGTTTAGTTACAATTTCAAATTTAGAACCATGTCGATGACCTTTTCATCCTCTGTTATGTTAAAATTGTTAAACTATCTTGTGTTTTGAATGGAGATTTCATGCACATATGATTTTGTATATCATACTTCAGTCATTTGGAAAATACTGGTTCGTTGAGTTATTCCTATCTTTCAAAGGTTGACACCTTTCATTATACACTATCAAAGATCATTTTTATTAGTATTACCACTGATCTGTGTCATATACACAATTGAATATTCAGCCAAAAAGAAAGAAATGAAACCTTACCATTTGCAGCAACATGGGGGGAGCTAGAGAGTATTATGATAAGAGAAAAAAAATCAGTCAGAGAAAGACAAATACCATATGATTTTACTCATATGTGGAATTTAAGAAATAAATGAAGGAGAAAAAGGTAAAGAGAGAGACAAGTCAGGAAACAGACTCTTAACCATGGAGAACACACTGATAGTTACCAGAAAAGAGGTCGGGGCGGGGGGGGTTAGTGGGAAGTAGGTGACAGGAGATTAAGTATTGTACTTGCTATGAGCACTGGGTGTTACATGGAAGTGTTGGATCGCTATATTGTATACCTGAAACTAATACAACACTGTTAACAACTGGAATTAAAATAAAAACTTTTTTAAAGTATGTATTATCACTCATTTCATCAAAAAAGGTTTTCAAGTATTGGGAAACTTTGAAGCTCACAATGGCAAATACAAGTTTTTCCAAAATTCTACTTTTACCTGAAATCTCAAATTTCACCATTTGCAACAACTGCCATGAGATATTTACTCAAGAAACATACTACATTCATTTTCATGAAAATGGTCATCCACCAAATGCATTAGTATGAATAACCATACTTTGGCTGTAGTGCTTTTTTTTTTTTTTTTTTTTTTTTTTGGCTGTAGTACTTTCAAGTAAAAATGGTGATCCTTGATAAGTGGGTAGTTCAGCTTGCAATTCACATCATCACACAAAGCTTTTTGTCAGACAACCATCAATACTTCAGTATGTAACACAAGTGCTTCACATATCCATTTTAACACAAAATATTTTTTTAAATATGTACTCATGGATCAAAATTTAAAATTAGGGTTTGTTTACTGTTTCACTTTTCCTTTTAATAACACATGTATGGTAATGGAAAATATCATTTAATACCAGCAGCTTTATTCCTTTTGCACCATAAGTGCACAGTGAAAATGGCAAATAATACCTTAGTATCATTAGTACTATTGAAAAAGACCTCAGTGACCCCAAAGGGTCTACAGACTACAATTCAAAAACAGCTGTCTTATCCTCCTATTCTTTGCACCATTCACATGACCTCAAGTCTTCCCTCAAGTTTCCCAATGCCTCCCACATATTGTCTATCCACAAAGCTGATCAAGCTTGAAAATGAGAAGAGCCAAACCAAGCTATCTCTGCTGCCTGAAATTCAGCTAATAGTTGACTGCACCCCACTCTAATGGTTAGCAAGTAGATCATTAAAGTGATGAAGAAACTAGTAGTCAGGGTTATTTTAATGTGTAACACACTTACTTGTGCAGAAACTATAAAACTAAACCATACCAAGAAAATGATGAAAGTTTCTATTTCTGGGATATATCTGAAGGAATTGAAAGCAGAATCTCAAAGAAGTATTTGTTTACCCACGTTCATGGCAGCACTATTCACAACAGCCAAGAGGTGAAAACAACCCACACATCCATCCACTGAACAACATGCTACATAAATACTATGAAATACTCATCCACCTTTACAAGGAAGGAAATCCTGTCATATGCTACAACAGGGATGAGCCATGAGGACACCATGCTAAGTAAAATGAAATACAAAATACTGACACACACACACACACACACAATTAAATACTGTATGATTCCACTTATAAGAGGCATCTAAAAGTAGTCCAATTCACTGAAATACAAAGTAGGATGGTGGTTACCAGGAGACAGAGGAAAGAGGAATGGGAATTTGGTGAATATAAAGTTTCAGATTTGTAAGATGAAAAAGTTCTAGAGATCCGTTTCACATGTATTACCTAACAGTATTAAACTACCTAACAGTATTAAACTGTACACTAAAGAGTGGTTTCAATTTTTGCCACTTTAAAAAAAAATCTTTTTCTGTATAACCATATCCAAAATAATGTGCAGTGTATGTTTCCATTTGCATAAAGTATTAAAGGAGGGTGAACTGATCTTAAGAATGTATATTTCTTTTATATTTATAAAATCTATAAATTTATATTTATAATTTTATATTTTAAAAAATTTATAAAATTATATTATAAAATATTTATAAAAGTACAGAAATGATTATCAATAAGGTCAGAATCGTTACTGTTAGTGTGAGGAGAGGGGTTTACTGGTTCACAAACTCAGGAGTTTCTCTGGTAAAATTTGAAACTGATCCCATACACAGAGAGTGAAGAGAAACCAAACAAAAAAGCAGAACACTCCATAGTGACAGGTTTAATAAGGAAGAAACCTTACATATGAGGCTTATCTTGAGCAGCTGAAATGATGATAGATTTCTGTATCCACCTACCAGAATCTTAAGACTTTTTATAAAGGCCTTAATGGGGTTCAGTCACGCAACACACTGTTCTCTCGAGGCCATGTTCTTGAAAACATCTCCCGTCATGGGAACAACAAACAGAACATACATTTCAAGAGAGCAGAAAGGGATAAGGAGCCTCTGACTGCCCACATTTAGCTCAAAGATCAACCACTGCTTATGTCACTGATGACGTCTTTAGCAGGGCTATATGATCAGGACAGGACAGAAGGGTAGCTTCTGGGACACTATTTGCCCACATCTGTGGTAGAAAGAAAAGAATTCATATTACACCAATTTGATAAAGATAAATCTGTGTGTCAATGCGTTTTCTACATGTATGTTATTTCTTACCACAACAAATATAATTTGAGAAAGAAAGAAACTGGGGTACTGAAACCATGTAAGTTTTTTGTATGCACATAATTTCAAGTGGCCAAGCTAGAGAATCCTGGTCTCCAGATGCTAACTCCCATTTTTATAGTTACTTATAGAAATAAAACTTGAGTCATGGACATTAGGCTCTGAAGGTATTGGACTTGGGAAAGATCATAACATGTAAATAAAGATAATCTAAAATATAATTAACAGAAGCCAGGCAACAGCTCAGGCCAACAAGCACTGGCTGGACATATAAAATGTGCAGACCCTACTAGATACTAAAAATAGAGAAATAAATAAGGCATATTCCCAGCATTTGAGAGTGTTATAATATAGTGAGACAGACAGGTCAGTATATCATTGTAACCTGGCGTGGTCGGAATTATGACACAAGCATGATGTAGAAGCACACCTGGGAGATCCTGGCATATGTTGGGGTAGGAGGTAGAAATCGGATCATCAGGGCTTCAAGGTCTCCTAGTCTGATTCACAGTTATAATTAGTTGAGTTGAATGAGTTGAAAGTGGGGAAGAGTGGGAAGGGTCTTCAAGACAAAGAAAATAACATCAAAGCTGAAATAAAGAAAACCTGCTGTATTATGCTTCAGGACCATGAAATATGAGGTAAGAAGTGGAAAACATGAAGCCAGAGGTAAGTAGAGGTCACATTGTGCAGGACATTGGAGATGATATAATTTTCCCTGTCATATAACAGGTTATCATCTCATAATCAACAGGCAACAGTATGCCAACAATTAGCTATGAAGCCTTGAGTATGTCATTTCCACTCTCAGGATCTCAGATTCTTTATTTGTTCAACAGGGAACTTGAAGTAGATAGGCTCCAACATCAATTATTCCTAGATCTGCTTCTAAAGTTTCTACTAAGCAGTGTCAAGGGCTAGCATGAAGTTTGTCATTAAAACACTTCTGTTTAAAAAAAAAAAAATCAAGAGATTCATTCTATCCATCTCATAGAAAAATAGAAATATGGTTCCTTAAATAAAGAACCATAAATGAAAATACTTATCAACTGTAAGAATTACTCAATGCAAATCACAACTGTGTAATGTTCAAAATGCCTCAGACATAGTGACAGTATTTCCTGAGTTCTTCTCTATGCCAGATACTTTACCCGTATTCTCTCATTTAATCCTTAACAATTTTGGCAACTGGACTTATTGTCTTCATTTTAAATATGAGGAATGAAAGGCTTGGCATATTAAAAAACTTACACAAACTCCATGACAATGGAGGTAGCAGAATGACTGTTAAGCAGGTCTGTCTACCCTAAAGCTAATTTTCTCCTTGGGTTTCCAATACATTAGGATTCCTGTGTAATGGGAAGAACATGTGATTTCTCAAGAATTCATACACAAAATTTACATAAAATCCAGTCTTTCTTTTCACAATCCTGTATAATGTTTATGCTTCACTTTGCATGCTTAGAAAAACAGGAAAACATGACAATAATAGCCTTTAACAACTGAATTACTGTTTATCCGGAAATTATCTGCTCAGAATAAATGAAATTGTATTTACAACGGCCCAGGCTGTATCTAAAATGCTTTTAAGCAGTCACTCTAAGTTTATTCATGTGTTGAAATAAGCACTGAAATACTAACAAAGAAAGAGAGGCGGGTAATACAAAGATGAAATTAAGAGGCTCCTTAAAATGACAATCCAAAAGGCATAGACACTAACAAATCGTGATTTCTCAAGGATTATTTCTGAGGAAGGAAAATAAACATCTTGATGCCTTGGTTATTATTACTGAACAGGAAAACAAATTAATAAAAATAATCTCAGTGATTATTCCTGGGAGATGGGACTGTCTGGTTTAATCATTCATTTTCTCCCACCTTTAAGCCTTTCTTCCTATAAGGAAACCCCCCCAAAAAACAATGTTTTTTTTTTCCACTCAAATCTAACAAACATTTAATTCCATGGTGAGCCTTTTAGTTTCCAAACCAGTTAAAGGCATATAATGAGCATGACAGCAGGAAGAGCAGTGAATGATGGAACAAGAGCTATGAGACAGAAAATACATGGGGGCAGTTCAAACCTTCATGTAATAGCACTTCTCAAATTTGAATGTCATCAGAATCCCCTACAGGGCTTGTAAAAGCACAAGTTACTGGACTTCACCTCAGAGTTTTAGATTCAGTAGATCCAGGTGGAGCCCAAGACCTTGCATTTCTATTACCTTTCCTGGTAATACATTCCTAGAGCCACCATTGTGCTTGGTTTTGGACATGAAGTTCCTTGTGCAACTCTAACCAATATCTAGCTTCATTGCTGATAGAGGACTACCCTGCAGGTGTGCAATTGACGGTTAACAAATAGATCTTTTGAGTTATTTGCTAAATGGAAAACTAATCAAACCCTAATGACTGGTAAGATTAACTGATAGTGTTAAGCTTAACCAGAATTCTAAGTTTGAATTTTTGCTATAAATAATTTTTTAAAAATAGTATCTATTGAGAAATTGCTATATGCTTGGAATTCTGCTACATATTTTCCTCTATTTTTTTTAAGTAGGCTCCACTCCCAGTGTGAAGTCAAAGTAGGCCTTGAACTCACAACACTGAGATCAAGATCTGAACTGATATTAACAGTCAGGTGCTTAACCCAGGCACCCCATATTTTTCTTTGTATACAGTTCATTTAATCTTCATTAAAAATACATGAAAGCACTATTTTTACATTATTATTGCTACACCCCGCTTATAATAATTGTGCTTAGAGATACTGTATTACTTGCCCAACCTCATACTGTTAGGAAGTGATGAAAGCAAGCTTTGACCCAGGCCTTCTGCCTCCAGGGTTAGAACTCTATTGCCTCATACTCTATGGCCTCCTGAGTAAATGGCCAGCAATGAAATTATGATCTCAAGCTCTAAACCAAAACGTGAGACTCTTAACTCTAAAACCAAAATTTGAAATAATTTATGAGAGGAGCATAGGCTCAAGATGGCACAGGATATTAGAATGGCTGAACCACAAGGATGTGTCATGGTTTGGCCACCTAAATTTAAAAAGGGAAAGTTTAGCATATAGAAAATTTATGGAACCTATTTGGCTATCCTTTAGTTAGGTATAAGAGTTCCACCATTTTCACTGAAATTTTAAAATTCCATGTTAGATAGAATGCAAGTATGAGAACAAAATGGTCCCTGGGCTGTGGATTTAGGAAATGTTCAAAGCGTATAGGAAGCTCAGTCATGTTCAAGATACTTAAAAGACTGCAGTGTTCAAGGGAAAAGCTAGAGTATCAGCAAGCGGATGTAGCACAAAGACATGGCATCCAAGGCTAGACATAATCAGGAGCTCGGGCAACAGATAGGTATTATCCAGAAGATACCACATATATTTTGTCTGCATTGTAGGTGGAGAAAAACCAAATAGGAAGATTTTTTTTTAAAAGGAAAGAAAACTTGTCTTAAAACATGGAGATAAACTGACTCAGGAGGAAGTGATGGGAAATATCACTGATCTTAATTAGAGGAAGTGAATACCAGGCAAAGTAAAAGATTCATAAACATCTACCTGGGAATTTGTTGGCCAGCACTACAGATGCCAACCTGACTTGGGGGAAACAACATAGTATGAGAGTTGTATCCTACCAAATTAGAGAGACAAAACAAAATCAGTTAGGTAACTTTCATACACTCAACTTGCAAGTAATCTCCTGCAGAACTGAATTTTCACACCCATTTCTGGAAATTGAGAAGATGGCGGAACCTAGAAAAATGATAAAGATGCTGACATTCTAAATTTGCAAGTAAAGTAGTGAAAGGAATTGCAAATGATCCAGAACCTTCTGAAGTACAAAAGGAATGCTATGGCAATAAGTGTTTTTGAAGGTCATAGAGAACTAAATTGAACTCAACTTCTCAATCTCCCAAATTTTAGAAGAAATTTTTTCCAAATCCAATACTTAAAGAGAACGAGATATAAGAAGGCAATTACAAGAAGCAGGCTTGCAAAGATTTTGAATTTTTAGAACTAAACTCTTCTCTTGGTTTTGGAGTTAGAACAAAAGTAGGGTTTTTTTTCACCCCCCTGCTTAGAAAGAAAACTAAGGAAACACATTTAAAAAATTTTTTCTCAATGATTTCTATCACATACTTAGACGCTCAATCAAAAACCCATCATATCAGAATGATTGGGGCTTACAAATGCACATTTCTAGCCACAGCAGACTTTGTGAATTGTGACAAAAATAAATCTCCAGGGTATTTAAAAAATACTCCCATTTATACTGTTATATAAATAAATATACTGTTATATAAATAAATATATACTTTTTAAAAAATACAAGAGATTTAGTCTTTAAAAAGTAGAATTTCAAGTAAATGATCTTGGTCAAGATTATGCATAATTTATACTTACTGTTAAAAGTATGACAAAATTGCTTAGAATTCAAACAAACTGCTAATCACCCCCAAGATCTTCTGACATCAATGACTTGACTTAGCCTAGGAAATTCAAAATGTAATAGAATAGCAACTTGATACTGCAACCTGAGAAGCTAGATCTTGTTTTTTTTTTTTTTTTTGAGTCACCTGTAAGACATCTCCTTCTAAGAAGATGGATTAAACACACCCTTTCCCTATGTCCCATGCCAACCAAAATGAAAACTCCAAATATTGTAGATCAAACAAACATAAGAAAATTCTGAAAGGTAAAGAGAAGAAGGAGGGTGGCTGGTGACTTTTGGATCTCAAAGAACACCACAGTAGTATGTTTCCTGGATTTTCTTTGTTTCTCTTATTTACCCCATTTGGAGTTAAAGCTGACAACCCAGGAGTATCAGAAGTCACAGAATTCATGCTATCAAAAAAAGCCTACATGAAAGTCTGTTCTATCTAGTCCGAGGACCAAGAAGGTCTAACAAAATTTCTTTTTCAATCTTTTAAACAATAACCACTCTATTATAGCAAAATACAACAGAAAAAGATTTTGTCCCACTCCCACCTCCACCAACAAAAACTAGGTGGGAGCCTAAACTTCATCCCTTTTGGGACTAGGAGGAGACACTCCCATCTTATTGGGATAATGAGAAGGCCAAGTAGGGACCATAGATATACACCTTCACTGCACTATAATAAGGCATCCCAACCATCACCAGCTCCTCTGCTCCTTCAGGGTGGTGTCACAGGAAGCTGAGGAGAAAGGCAAGACTTTCATCCCTTCCAGGCAGTAAGAAGTCGCCTCCTCTTGCAATGTCAGTGGCAATCACATGAATAAGCCGAATCCTACCCCAAACCAGAAGTAATAAAAATTTCCCTAAGGTGGGTGCCAGTGGGAGCCAAATAGGGACTGGTACTTCTACCTTGCCTGGCAATAATGAGACAGTGCATTCACTTTTCCTGTTAGAACAGTGTGAGAAGAAGCCAGACAAGAAAGATGCAAATAAAATCTAGAATCTCAAAATAAAATACCTAAAATACACAGGTTTTAACTGAAAATCACTTTTCATACCAACAACCAAGAAGATTTCAAACTGAAGGGAAAAAAAAAGAAAATCAGTAGATTCCAATACCAAGGTGGAAGAGAAGTTACAATGATCTGAAACACATTTTAAAGGAACTATTATAAAAATGACTCAAGGAATAATTGTGAAATACATTTGAAGCAAATCAAAGTCTCAGCAAGGAAATAGAAAATTATAACAAAGAACAGAAGACAAAGAAGAACCTAATGGAAATTTTAGAACTGAAAAATACAACAGCAAAAAATTTTCAGTGGATAGGCTCAGTAGCAGAATGGTGAGGACAGAGAAAAGCAGCAGCTAGAAAACAGATTAATAAAAATTACTAATTCTGAATAGAGAAAAAACAGACTAGAGAAGTGAATGCAGCCTTGGGAACCCATGGGAGTATACCAAAAGATCTCTGCATTCATGTAAATAAAGTAGCAGAAGAGAAAAATACAGGACTGAACAAGTAGTTGAAGAAATAATGACAGAAACTCAAATTTGCCAAAAGACATAAGCCTAGAGATTCAAGTCCAAGAAGTCCACACCAAGGCACATCATAGTAAAGCTTCTGAAAACTAAGGACAAAGAGAAGGTCTTGAAAAGTGTGAGAGACATAATTCTACCTAGAAGGGAAAACAGATTTTCAGATTTCCTACCAGAAACCATGGAGGCCAGAAATGACACAGCATTCTTCAAGTGCTGAAAGAAATTAATTGACAACTCAAAATCCCCTATCCAGCAAAAATTTCCTTTAGGAATAAAGGGGAAATGAAGACATTCTCCAATAAATAAATACTAAGAATTTATTGGCAGCAGACACAGTCTAAGAGAATGGCTAAAAGAAGTTCTCTAAGCAGGAAGGAAACAAGAAGGAATCTCAGAATATCTGTATATAGAGAGAATAATGGCCCAGAGGGCAGAGGTGAGAGCCATAAAGTATTACTGCCAAGTCTTGAAACCTAACGGAATTTGCTCTGCTTAATTTTAAAATTACTTTGGTTAGGGACTCTTTTTTTCCTTCCATTTTCTCCCTTTTTAATGGGTGTTTTTATTATCGGTATTGTATACTTGTCCCAACATTATATTTTGGATGCAGATAATTTGCTTCCTAGTTTCACAGGCCCACAGCTCCTCTCCACAGGCAGAGAGGAATTCTGCTCTAGGAGCACAATACTTAGAGTCGCACCTATACCTAACTGCAATGACTTAAATGATGAGGTCTGAGGCCTTTGAGCTGATGACACTTAGATGACACCTTGGAGTTGGAATGGATGATGTAATGGCTTGAGACTTTTGAGTACACTAGGATAGGATAGAATGTATTGGATAGGAGAAGACATGAATCATTTAGATATAGAGGCCGGAGAACAGACAATTCCTGTCAAGGAATGGGTCTTAAGCCAAGAAGTGTCGGTGACCTCTAAATGCTGGAAAAGTTAAGGAAATAGATTTTCCCCAAGAACCTCCAGAAAAAAATGCAGCCTTATTAATACTTCATAGTTCTTAGCCCAGTGAAATTGATTTCAAACTTCTGACCTCCAGAACTGTACATTAGTAAATATGTGTTATTTTCTTATGGTAAATTCATGATTACAACAGCAATAGAAACAAACAATCAGAAAAAGAATGTAAGAAGCAAAAATATGGCTACATATCCTAGATATTCTTTCTCTCCTAAAGTTCTAAATTATATTTGGTGGATAAAACAAAAATTATAGCATTGTCTGATGTGGTTTTCAATGCATATTTTCTTCAGATTATTATAAACAAGGGAGGCTAAAGGATATAAAGGAAAGTAAGGTTTCTATACTGCACAGAACTGGTAAAATGGCCAGTAGGCTGATAAGTTACATTATATAATTTTTACTTAGAGCAAGTACTATAAGAGCTACATAAAAAGATACACTTGAATAAGGAATAAAGAGCAAACAAAAGTTAAAATAGCAGACTGAACCCTAACACATGAATAATTATATTAAATGTAAGTCTAGATATACCAATTAAAAACAGAAAATGACAAAGTGCATTAAAAACATGACTCAACTGTATGCTATGAAGCTCTAAATTGCTGTAAATTTCTGTAGAAATTCACTTCAAAAAAGGGTATATCAAAGTTAAAGAAGAACAAAAATGGGGAAAAAAGGAAAATGAAAATATTAATCAAAAAAGAAAGCACAAGTGCTTGTATTAATATCAAATAGACTTCAAAGCAAAGAAAATTACCAAAAAGAGTGACATTATATAATGATAAAGTGTCAGTCCACCACGAAGACATGGCAATCCTAACCTATGTGCATCAAAGAATAGAGTTGTGAAATATGTGAAACAAAAACTAGTAGAACTGAAAGGAAAAATAAATTCACAATTTTAGTTGGAGATGCCAATACTGTGTCTTAACACTGAAAAACAACTAGACATAAAACTTGCAAGGATATAGAAAATCTCAACACTACCATCAACCAGCAGTATCTAATGAACACTTACAGAACATTCCACCCAACAAAAACAAAACACACACTATTTTTCAGTAACCATGGCCCAAGATAGACCATGCATCTAGCCATAAAGCAATCTTCTGCAAAGTTAGAAGGGTTGAAATCATACACAATGTGCTCTTTGACCACAATAAAATCAAATTAGAAATCACTAACAGAAAGACAACAGGAAAATCTTGAAATGCTTGGAAACTAATGAATGCATCTATGAATAATCCACAAGAGGAAGTCTTAAAGGAACTAAAATGAACTTAATGAAAATACATTTCAAAGTTTGTGGGGCACCATTAACTAAAGTAGTACTGAAAGTAAATTTATAGACTCAATGCATGTCTAATTAAAATGAAAGAAGTCTAATATCAACAACCTAAATTCCTACCTTAAGAACCTAGAAAGAAAAAACAGCCAAATAAATGCAGAGCAAGCAGGAAGAAGGTAATGATAAAGGGCAGAAAGCAGTGAAATTTTAAAAAGGAAAATAGAATTAATGAAAAAAGGAGTTGGTTCCTAGGAAAAGATCAATAAAATTGACAAACCTTGAGCAAGACTGACTGATAAATAAAAGTGAAGATACAAATTATGAAAGAGAGGAATTAAACAGGGACTATCACTACAGATCTTCAAAGAGATATCAAAAAGGATGTCTAAGGAAACACAACAAACATTTCCATCCAGGTAAATTTGGCAATAAATTTAAACAAAATGGACAATTTCTTTAAAGATATGAACTACCACAACATATCCAATATGAAGAGATCATTTGACCAGCCCTGTAACAACTTAGAAGATTGGATTCAGAATTCAAACACTCACAAAAAAAGAAATCTCCACGACTAGGTATTTTCAATGGAGAATTCTACAGATGTTTAAAGAATTAGCAACAATTCTACACAAACTCTTCCAGATAGTGGAAGAGAAGGTAACAGAAGGTAACACTGGAGTTAGTCCAGTCCAACTCAGGAAGGTAGTATTACTCTTCTGCCGATATAAGACAATGAGAAGACAAAAATAAATACATAAAGACCAGTATCTCTCATGGATGTAAATACAAAAACCCTCAACATACTATTAGTAAATAGAAGGTAGCACAATATAAAAAGAATTGAACACCAAGTCCAAGTGGAGTTTATAACAGGATGCAAGGCTGATTCAATATTTAAAAGTTAATCAATATTAATTTTCTCTTCTTCTTTATTTAATCAATATAAACTTTAATAAATATTATATTTAATGGTGCTAGACTAAATGCTTTCTCCTAAGATGGGGAACAATGTTAAGGATGCCCACTCTCACAACTCTGCTTCACCATAATACTGGAAGTTCTAACCAATGAATTAAGGAAATAAATGCATAGAGATTAGAAAGGAAAAAATAAAACCATGCCTATCTGAAGATGACATGATTGTATATATAGAAAATATTAAAAAACCTACAAAATCTCTTAGAACAAATGAATTCAGTAAGATCACAGGATACAAGATTACAAGATCAGCATACAAAATTCAGTAGAATGTCTGTATACTAGCAATGAATGTGTAGACAATGAAATTAAAAATTTAATACCATTTACAATCACTAAAAACATAACTGTATAGCTCTAACTAAACACATACAACCTTACAGACTGGAAAATACTAACTACCAATGAAAGAACTCAATGAATATATAAAAAGACATAATATGGTCATGGATTGCAAGACTCCGAACAGCAAAGCTGTTAATTTTCCCCAAATTAATATACAAATTTACAGCAAGACATTACTGTAGATATAGGCTAAATTTGTATATCAAGGCCAAAAAATTGGAACTACTAAAACAACTTTGAGAAAGACTAAAATAGAAGGAATCTGATTTCAAGACACAGCAATTACAGCAATCCAGAATGTGTCAGAGGAACCAACATAGATCATTATAATAATATAGAAAATCCAGAAATAGACCCACAGAAATATATTCAATAGACCAAAGTTCAAAAGCAATTTAATGGAGCAAAGATGGTCTTTTCCACAAATGATGCATCCCACGTCCCCAAAAGTATCTTAATCTAAGTCTCACCCATTATGCAAAAATTAACTCAAAATGGACTGGAGACAAACATAAAAAGTATTACTATAAAACATTTAGGAAAAACACAGAATGGGTGGCGGGCACTGAGGGGGGCACTTGACGGGATGAGCACTGGGTGTTATTCTGTATGTTGGCAAATTGAACACCAATAAAAAATAAATTTATTATTTAAAAAAATTAAACAAATTAAACAAATTAAAAAAAAGGAAAAACACAGAAGAAAATGTTCAGTATCTGGTGCTAAACATTCATTAAATTCAATGCCATTCATCTTTCGATGGACACCGAGGCTCCTTCCACAGTTTGGCTATTGTGGCCATTGCTGATAGAAACATCAGGGTGCAGGTGTCCCGACGTTTCATTGCATCTGAATCTTTGGGGTAAATCCCCAACAGTGCAATTGCTGGGTCGTAGGGCAGGTCTATTTTTAACTCTTTGAGGAACCTCCACACAGTTTTCCAGAGTGGCTGCACCAGTTCACATTCCCACCAACAGTGTAAGAGGGTTCCCTTTTCTCCGCATCCTCTCCAACATTTGTGGTTTCCTGCCTTGTTAATTTTCCCCATTCTCACTGGTGTGAGGTGGTATCTCATTGTGGTTTTGATTTGTATTTCCCTGATGGCAAGTGATGCAGAGCATTTTCTCACGTGCTTGTTGGCCATGTCCATGTCTTCCTCTGTGAGATTTCTCTTCATGTCTTTTGCCCATTTCATGATTGGATTGTTTGTTTCTTTGCTGTGGTTTATGTATACAATGGAATATTACTCAGCCATTAGAAACGACAAATACCCACCATTTGCTTCAACGTGGATGGAACTGGAGGGTATTATGCTGAGTGAAATAAGTCAATCGGAGAAGGACAAACAGTGTATGTTCTCATTCATTTGGGGAATATGAATAATAGTGAAAGGGAATATAAGGGAAGGGAGAAGAAAGGTTGGGAAATATCGGGAAGAGAGACAGAACATGAAGACTCCTAACTCGGGGAAACGAACTAGGGGTGGTGGAGGGGGAGGAGGGCGGGTGTTGGAGGGGAATGGGTGACGGGCACTGAGGTGGACGCTTGACGGGATGAGCACTGGGTGTTTTTTTGTATGTTGGTAAATTGAACACCAATAAAAATTAATTAAAAAAAAAAATTCAATGCCAAAAGCAAGATCAATAAGAAAATAAGTTGTAAAGTTTGACTTCATCAGAATTAAAAACATTTGTTCTGTGAAAGATCCTAGAAAAAGGATGAAAAAATAAGGTACAGCCTGGGGGAAAATATGTGCAAACCACAACCAAAAGACTATAAAACGTATAAGGAACTTTCAAAATTCAACAGGAAAAGAACAATCCAAAAATGCTCACTAAAGAAGATACACAGATGTCAAATAAGCATATGAAAACATGCTCTACTTCATAGGTCATCAGGGAAATGCAAATTAAAATGAGATACAACTACACATTAAAAAAGCAAAAACCTGGAACACTACCAACACCAAATGCTGGTGAGGAGGTGAAGCAACAGAAACTCTCTTCTTACTGAGGGGAATACAAAATGGTACAGCCACTTTGGAAAATAATCTGGTGGCTTCTTACAAAACTAAACGAACTCTTCTCATAGGATCCAGGGATTGTGTTCTGTGGTATTTACCCAAGGAAATGAAAACTTAGGTCCACACAAAAACTTGCACACAGATGTTTATAGCAACTTTATTCATAATTGCCAAAAGTTGGAAGCAAAGAACTCTTGAGGAAGTGAATGGACAAATTAACTGATATATCCAGACAATGGAATACTATTCAGTGTTAAAAGATAATAATAATAAAATGAGCTATTATTTAAACTCTTATTACTAGGTGAAAAAAGCCTATCTGAAACGGCTACATACTCTAGGATTCTAACTATGTAACATTCTGAAAAAGGCAAAAATTTTGAGAGAAAAAAACAATCAGTGATTGCTGAGCATAGTGGGATAAGGGAAAGGATTAACAAAATACAGAGGATTTTTAGGACAATAAAAACACTTTGTAATGAAAAAAAAACCACTTTGTGATAGTGATAGACACATGTCATTATATATTTGTCCAAACCCATAGAACGTATAACACCAAGAATAAAGAATAATGTAAACTATGGACTTTGGATGATTATGATGTGTCAGTGTAGGTTCATCAGCTTTAACAGATGTACCACCCTAGTGGAGTATGTTGATAATAGGGGAGGCTCTGATGTGTGATAGCATGGAGTTTATAGGAAATCTCTGTGTTTTTCCTTCAATTTTTCTGTAAACCTTAAAGTGCTCTAAAAAATAATGTCGCAAAAAATCCAATTAGAAAATGGGCAAAAGACATGAAGAGATATTTCATCAAAGAGGATTTATGGATGATAAATTAACAAAAGGAAAGCAATTCGACATCTAGCTATTAGAAAAATGCAAATCAAAACCACAGTGACATGTCACTACATATCAAATGGCTAAAATAAGGAATAGAGACAACACTTTTAGGCTGGCAAAGATGTGAAGAAACTGGATCACCCATACATTGCCGATGTGAAAGTAAAATGATACAACCACTTTGGCAAAGTTTGGTAATTTCTTTAAAAGATATAACAAAACCAACAGAACAAACCCAACTATACTTGGAAATACCATACTACAGAGCAATTGCACTCCTAGTCATTCGTTTCAGAGAAATGAAGATTTGTGTTCACACACAAAAAGACTTATACTAATGTTTATAGCAGCTTTACTCAAAATAGTGAAAACCTGAAAACAATCCAGATGCCCTTCAATGGATGAATGATTAAACAAAGTGTGGTACATCTATACCATGGAACACTTTCCAGTAATAAAAGTGAACTATTGTTATATACAAGGCATGGATGGATCTCCAGAGAATTATAGTGGGGTAAAATCCAAATTCAGAAGGATACATAAATGATGAAATGATGAACTTTTAAGTAGAGAAAACAGGTTAGTAGATCTTAGAGGTTAAGGAGGGTATGGGAGTCAAGTGCATATGTCTAGTAAAGGGCAACTTTGAAGGATCTCAGTGGTGATGGGAAAGTGCTGTGTCTTGACTGCATCAGGGTCAACATCCCAGTAGTCATGTCATTTTGCAAAATGTTTTATAGAACTGGGGGAAATTGGGAAAAGATACAGAGGGTCTCTTTATTATTTCTTACAAATGCATATTAATCTAAAATTATCTCAAAGTATCAAGTAATAATTTTTTAAAAGAACCCCCTGAAGTGCTTTTAAAAGTGCACATACAGGGTGCCTGGGTGGCTCAGTTAGTTGAGCATCTGTCTTCAGCCCAGGTCATGATTTCAGGGTCCTGGGATCGAGCCCCACATCAGGCTCCCTGCTCAATGGGGAATCTGCTTCTCCCTCTTCCTGTGCCTCTCCACCTCACTTGTGCTCACTCTTGCTCTCTCTCTCAAATATTTTTTTTAAAGTGCTGATTCTCAAGTCTCACCCCCAAAGGTGCTCATTCACTCAGTCTGGAATGGGATTTGGAAATCTGTGGGTTTAACATACACTTTCTGGTGACTGGGATAGCATGGTCCATGGATCCCAGTGAGGGGAATAGTGGAGAAGTCACCCTCAGATATGACATAATATGCCTCCAACAAAACTGCTTTCTCTAAGTCAGCCCCGCTCCTACTAGCTGGAAGAAAGCCAAACAAACCATTAGCAATCAAATTTGTGTCCAGTCTCTGCTGTCATCAGTCGGTTGCTTTCCAATGTCCATAACCACATAACAAAGGGTTTCCTCCAGACAGCTGCCCAGAGTGTGGGGTACTGACTAAAGGGATTGGACCTTGTACTCATTCTCTTAGCAATGCACTGGGGAACACCGGGGCTTATTAGGTTCTGAAAATGTAAAAAGCAACCAATGGTCTCCTTTGTGAGTAAAATTTATCCAGAAAATAATTTAGCTACAAATGCTATCTAGGCAACGTGACAGAAAATTATGTTGTCACTCCCATATTTCAGTGAATTTTCACCTGCTCCTCAAAAAGAAAAATAAAATTACATATTTCATAAAGTGAATTTCCCTTTCAGACATGGGTAATGAGAAGAGAGAACGTATTCTAATCTTGTCAAACATTTAGGTGTAATTAGAGACAGGCTATGTTGTGAAACGGAATGTCAGTCTGATACAGAAGAATGAGGTCTATGTAGAGAAAAAAAACAAGACTCAATTGAGAATAATAATAATAATTCAGATCTTCAGATCTGAAAAAACATTCAGTAGCTATACACTAAGTTGTTTACCTATCTTTTGCTTTGGATTCTCTTTATATTGTAATTACCAAGTTCAGAACACAACTTGAGAAAAAAATGATGGATACTATACTAGACTTTTGAGTATTACCAGAATCCAGATTTCTACCCCTACCCCCACCCCCCAGGCCTAAAATTGGCAGCACTGATCAAAGGAAAATGTACTGATCAAGAGAAGGGAATATATTACATTAAGTAATGAATATATAAAATATATTTTGGGAGAGATTTTTTAAAAGAAAAGATACAGCCATAAGACAACACATATTTGGGAATAGTTTGCATTTTTTCTTTTATAAAATTACAACGTGTTCTATCAGTAGAATTAGACAAGCATGATTCAGCCATGAAGAAGGACATGTCTTGGTCAATAAGACACTTAAGGAGACTCAGACACAATACAAAGGAAGCAAGTGTTTAGCTTCAATATCCTTATAATCACAACTAAAAAGGCAGCACAGGGAAGAAGTTAATATGGAGGCCAATTACCAAGATCTTGTAAGGAAAGCTTTGCATTATAGGTTAGAAATTTTTTTTTAAAGAACAGGTGATGTCAGTGAATTTTGAGAATTTGGAGTATGGTGTCTGCTTTAATATGGCTGTAAATGGTATGAGTAAGCCAACATTTCTTAAGTCAAAATGGCTTTGTCTGTCCTGTCTGGCATTATCTCCTTCCTAGAGATGGCGCAGCCAACTGTCCTGTCAGTTTTCACCAGCTGAGTTCACTTACTCTTTGCTGACATCATAGAGAGATAACTGGCCGAGAAAAGAGGAAACAGCATGGGGTAATACTGCCCAACTTGTTTTTCATGCCAAAGGTCACTGAGAGCATGTTCTATTTGTATAGCACACTAAGGTAATGGGAAGGAGACTAAGGAGCCTCTATATGGGACCTAGTTGAAAAGTCATTACCCCTTTCTTATATAATTAAGGTACGAAAAATAAAATACAGAGGGAAGGTATTAAATATAGAATTTCCATAAAACTTCCAATTATAAACCTTTCAACATTTTTAATGAAGCCGTTTTAACCATTGGAAAAACCCTTGAATTAGCAAGTGATATGCATGCTGTAGTTTGAATGGTTTTATTCAATTCCTGCTCAAGACATTTTAACGACGATCTCTATACATTTTTGATGGGTACTATCAGTGAGAAACTTTATTAGTGAGTGATTGTTTTATATTGTAGACACTTTTACTAGAAGATGATTTTTTAAAACATGAATCCTTTTATGCGACCATTCAAAACTTTATACAGTTGAAATTATATTTAAAGAATTTAAGAGCTCTTCCAGTGACAAATGTAACTGTGCGATTTCTTTTAATAATAACATGAAGAAATTTAAAATCCAATTCAACTTTTCATATCAACTATTTAAAACAACGGCAAAGCCCTGAGTTGTAGAACACATGTATTAGTAAAACAAAACACTGCAGTTGGTCTGGACACAACTAATAAGACCCATTCATAGAGAATAGAACCAAGTATGTGGTATTTGACAAGAAAGTTCCCGGATTCCTGTCTGGAGGTGCAGTCATAAGGAAATCCCCACTCAGGCTGCCAGTCCCAACCCCATACCTAACTGGCATCATGTTTACCTGCACCCCTGGCCTGTGCATCTATAGCATGAGATCATCCAATAGTGAGTGCATGGACTCCATATGCGCAATGGGCAGCAGAATGTTCTGCAGCGGACCTGAAGTCCTTTACCATCCTCAATATATGTGGAGAATGTGCTGATAGACCTTATGCTCCTAGCCACCCTCTGAGAAACCCCCAACAAGACTCTTCCCTCCAGAGACAGCTGCTTGAGAGTTTGCACTCACCCCAGCTTCCTAAGGGAAGAGGGGGTCAGTATCTTATCATACACAGCAAACCTGGTAAGAAGCTCTAGGACCTGGAGTAAGATAACTTTAAATAAATATATGTTTATTCTTTCAGTATATGTTTACATGTACTGATGTGTATTGCTGTATCCACTCACCTTTCATTGCCTCACCTCTCCTCTGTCTGAAATGGAACAGGGCAGCAGACCTAAATGGTTCTTAGTAGCATGTTGTAAATGTCAGATGAGCTTTCAAACTTGAATAAGAAATACAGAAACATCTATGAATAAATCTGTCAACACAGCATTCATTCATTCATTCATTCATTCATTCAAGTGGTATTTCTTAAGCACCTACTATGTGCCAGGAAATGCTTTAGGCACTAGGAACAAACTAATGAACAAATGAAATAAAATCTCTTCCCTCACAGATTTTAATTTCCATGGAAAAAGAATTTTGTTTAAATAAAAAAGAAATTATAGAATATTGAAGTATGATATGTGCTATGGGGGAAAAAAAGAGAAAGAAGGATATAGAGTGCTGGAGTGGAGCAAAGTTGGGGAAGTTTGCAATTTAAATACAATGGTCAGGATAAGCCTCACTGAGAAGGTGATGTTTCACCTTCAGGAGAAGGGCCTGAGGAAGCCACCTTCGTGAATATCCAGGAGATAATTACAGTGAGAGAAACCTAGGACTCTGGGGTGAAAGTATGCAGGGAATTTTCAAGTAACTGCAAGGGGCCAAGAAGCAGAATGGATAAGAGGTAAAGCAGTCCAGGATGAAGTTACATCTCCACGTAGGGTGCATGGAGTAGATCTTGTGGAGCATTAGAGGTCACTGGCTTCTGCTCTATGTGGTATAGGGATCCACTGGAGGTAACGAGGGAAAGAGACATGAGTTAAGTCTTAACAAGATCATTCTCCTTATTTGCATTGGGAATAAACCATAAGGAGGCAGAGTAACATCAGAGAGACTATCTAATTCAGAGGCAGCTGCATTACTATAGCTAAGAAGTAATGATGGCTTGGACCATGGAAAAAGCAGTGTAGACAGCATGAAGTGATTAGATTCCAAATTTGTTTCCTTTCCAAAATTTTCTATTAGATTGCATATAGGGTATAAGATAAAGACAGGAGTGTAGGCAACTCCAAGACTTCTGACACAAGAGCCACACACTGAAACAACAAAGTTGAAGGACAGATGAAGTCCAACTCAAGACTTACTATATAAAACTACAATAATCCAAAAAGTGTGGTATTGATTAAAGAATAGACAAATAGATCAGCACAGTAGTATAGACAGCCCAGAAATAGACCCTTATAAATGCAGTCAAGTGATCTGTGGCAAAGGAGCAAAGGCAATGTAATAGAGCAAAGATACTCTTCAGCAAATAGTGCCTGAACAACTGGATATTCACATGAAAAAACATGAAACTATACACAGACTTTAAACCCTTCACAAAAAAAAATAGCTCAAAATGGATCACAGACCTAAATGCAATGCACAGAAGTCCAAAACACTAAAAGATAACATTGGAGAAAATCTAGATGACCTCGGTAATCTAGAAAAAAAAGTAATCTAGTAAAAAAAGTATCTAAAAAGTAGTGACTTTTTAGATACAATGCCAATGACATGATCCATCAAAGAAATGATTTATAAACTGGACTTCAGTAAAATCAAAGACTTCTGCTCTATGAAAGATGATATCAAAACAAATTGAAGTCAAGCCACAGACTGGGAGTAAATATTTGTGTAAAACACATCTGATAAATGGCTGTTATCTAAAATATACAAAGAACTCAACATTCAACAATAACAAACAAACCAATTAAAAAATGGGCCAAAGACCCTAACAGACACCTCACCAAAGAAGGACATATAGGTAGCAGATAAGCATATGAAAACATGTTCAGAATGATATGTCATCAGGAAACTTCAAGTTAAAATGATGAGATATCACTACACACATTACAATGGCTACAATCCAGAACACTGACATCACCAAATGCTGATGAAGATGTGGAACAATAGGAGCTTTCATAAATTGCTGATAGGAATGCAAAATGGTACAGTTACTTTAGAAGACAGTTTGGTGGTTGCTTAGAAAACTAAACATACTCTTAACATATGATCCAGCAATTGTGCTCTCTGGTATTTGCCCAAGGTTTTAAAAACTTATTTCCAAGGGCATCTGGGTGGCTCAGTTAGTTAAGCATCTGCCTTCAGCTCAGGTCATCATTATGAGATCCTGGGAGCCCCACATTGGGGCTCCCTGCTCAGCAGAGAGTCTGCTTTTCCCTCTGCCCCTCCCCCTGCTTATGCTCTCTCTCTCAAATAAATATTTAAAATGTCTAAATATATGTAAATTCATGAAGTCTTAAGAAAGGATCCTGAAAAGAGTGATGAGTACTCTGGAACTGTCCTTAACCCACCCTACATCCTGAGAAGTTTTTCTAAAATGCAGATCTAATTATGCCACAGCTGTACTCAAAACTTTTAAATGGCTCCCCAGAACATAAGAATGAAACCCAAACTCCTTAGCATGGCTTGTGCTTTCATCACCTAGCACTTGTTTAATGGTTCATTCAGCCTCATTTCTTGCCACAACATTCCCACTACTCCCTCACCTCCATCAAAGTGTTCTCCACCTGAAAGAGACAGAATGACTTTTTGAAATCCAGTGTTTGCAGCTCTCTGGTTTCCCTTCCCCACTGTCCTACCCAGACTACCCTGAATTGCTTTTTCAAGTTTCTGATTATATATCATTTCATACTTCATTCTAATTGCCTTTTAACCAATGAGATTATAAACTCTGTGGGAGGCAGTGTATTTGTGTCTTGTGGCTGTAACAAATTACCACAAACTTGGTGGTTTACAACAGAAATTTATTTTCCCACAGGCCTGAAGATCAGAAGTCAGCCATCAGTTTCACTGGGCTGCTGTCAAAGTGTGGACAGGGACGTACTCCCTCTAGGGGTTCTGGGAGGAATAGTTCTCATTGCCTTTTCCCCTTCTGGAGGCTGTTCTCCCTCTTTGGATCATGGCTGTGCATCACATCATCTTTTCTACACCTGCTTCCATCATCCCATTGCCTCCTTCCTCTTCTCTCAAACCCCCCTTCTGCCTTCCTCTTGTAAGGACACGTGTGATTGCGTTTAGAGCCCACCCAGACAGGTTTAGCATAATCTCCACAGCTCAAGCTCCTCAACTTCATCATATCTGCCTTGTAGGATAACATAGTCCCAGGCTCCCTGGCTTAGGACTAGCTATCTTTGCAGGCCATTATCCAGCCTACCACAATAAAGACTAACTATTTTTGTGTATCACCATATCCCAAAAACCAGTGCTGTGTTTATTAGGTAGGTCCTCAGTTAACATTTGTGAATGAATAATTTTGGTGACTTTTTAATCATCTGAATACTTCATTAATCTTCCTGTTAGATATAATAAGAAAAAAGTCATTATCTCCTATAAACTTACTGTTGATAAACAAAATTTTCATTTGGGCAAACATTGCTTATTCCTCTGGTGTCAAATTTGACAGTTTATTCAGCTGTGGGTGGGTGGGGATGAGCCCTTGGTCAGGTTATTGAGCTGAAATACAGAAAGGGTCACTGAGGTTCTTATCAAATTTAAATCTTACTATAAACTCTTAATTGCCTACCCAAAACTCAAATAATAAATCCTTCTGGGATGACCAATGCTTTCTCTGAGAATGGTTAATGAATGTCAGTATGGGGGATTTAGTTACCAAGGGTGAATAAAGTCCTAGGAGTCCAGATCCCAAGGACACAAGCAAGGCTTCATTTTCTTAGCTTTATCATCCCCAAATAGCTCCTTTCTGATTAAGTGCTGTCACGTTCTCTTCACATAGCACAGTTCATTTAAAATCTTAAATTTATGAGAAAACTATGTAAAGAATATATAAAACAGAGCTATGGGATTTTAAAGAGGATGGAAATAGGGCTTCAATGGGCACATGACCACCCACAATATAAACATTTCCCATCTTCCCTCCACTTAAGTGTAGCCAGATGACTTTGATTGCTGGAAAATGGAATATAAATAGAAACTTTGTGTGTGACTTTTAATACATACCTTTAAATGAAGTAGGCATGCTCTTCTTTGCTCCCTTCCTTCTTATGACTGGCTACAAAGTGAGCACAATTACTAGAGCTCAAGCAGCTAGCTCAGATCATGAGGCAGCCAGTGAAAAGCCACAAGCAACTTTTAAAGCAACAAGATAAAAAGATCTGAATCTAGATAACCAGGCAACTACCATCCAATACTGGGTTGCCTACCTCTTGAGTTTTCTCTGTTAGATAAAAATATACTTCTACCTTATGTAAGTCACTGTTACTTTGACTTATCTATTACCCATAGCATAACTTAATCCAAAGTGATTCAGAATGTATGTACCTGGAAGTGGGTGCTGTGAATGATAAAACAAAAAACTAGGCAATGACTTAGTGCCTGTGATAGGTATCTAGGGACAAGCATCTAGTTGCGGCACAGTCAACCTAGTGACCCTTATTTCACTATGACACAGCTTTTGGGAAAAATTTTTGATACTTCAAACATTTGTTTTACCTTGCAAAGCAAACCACATGCTCAACAAGGCTCTAGAGAAGATGATGGAAAAGATTCAGACAGCTGGTTGGTGATTGTTGGCTTCTTCTCACTTTCAGCATAAGTCTGTAAGAAATAGTTAAACTGAGGCCAGAGCTACCCAGCAAGCAGAGATAGAAGGAAATCAACCATACTAAGGGAGGTACCCACTGCTTACCGCCTAAAATCCAGGTTTATTTAGAATGTCCACAATAGCCAAACTGTGGAAGGAGCCTCGGTGTCCATCGAAAGATGAATGGATAAAGCTGTGGTCTATGTATACAATGGAATATTCCTCAGCCATTAGAAACGACAAATACCCACCATTTGCTTCAACGTGGATGGAACTGGAGGGTATTATGCTGAATGCAGTAAGTCAATCAGAGGAGGACAAACAGTGTATGTTCTCATTCATTTGGGGAATATAAATAATAGTGAAAGGGAATATAAGGGAAGGGAGAAGAAATGTGTGGGAAATATCAGGAAGGGAGACAGAACATAAAGACTCCTAACTCTGGGAAAAGAACTAGGGGTGGTGGAAGGGGAGGAGGGCGGGGGGTAGGGGGGAATGGGTGACGGGCACTGAGGGGGACACTTGACGGGATGAGCACTGGGTGTTTTTCTGTATGTTGGTAAATTGAAAACCAATAAAAATTAATTTATTAAAAAAAAAAAAGAATCTGACGATTCAGAACATTAAGCAACAGGGTGAGGCTGGGGGTGGGGTGGCCAACAAATAAAAACTCCAACAGGAAATTATGTTTATGCCTACCATACAAAAACTGAACATACTGGCAAAAATAGTATTAAGGGCATTTCCTTCACCCCCAGGTTCACTATGTCAGAGAGTCACATGATAGTCACCATTAACATGAAAGAGAAGAGTATGGGAAGATTAATAAATAAATAAATAAATAAATAAATAAATAAATAAATAATGAGAGGCTTAAAAACTACATTTTTTCAAGAGTTTTGATTGCAGTTACTTACTTATACATGGAACTGACTAATCAAGGAATTTATCCTATATTGTTCCTGCCATACAGAATTTAGAATTTCTAGGGTCCAGTGACTGATAGATGTTTCCCATTCTCCCCATTTCTGAGTCAGGTTATTATTGAAAATAGACTGTTTCTTCTCTTTTTGTTGTGTAAGTTTCTGATAGACACCTTGTCTTTTAGTTTATTGGTCAACAGAACATAAAGAGTCCCGTCTAGACCTGTTGGGAAGGTTAGCCTACCTCCCAAAGATCCTGGACTTTGAAATAGAATAATTTAATTAGATTCATTAAATTGGGCTGCTTTACTAAGAAGGCATAGAGTTTGACCACATTTGTCCTCAATATTCATGTTCCTCTTTTTTGTAGGAATAGCATCTTTCACTTTTAGCTTAGCACATGGCCCCACAGAAAATTGACTATGTAACCCAGCATCCATTTTCTGAGTGTTGGTATGTAATTAAGTTCCAGAACATGGAAACATCCTGTGTAATTTCCAGGAAGTGTCCTTAAAGGAATAAGACCTGCTTTTCATTATTCTCTTCTGCTTGCTCACTGGAAACCAATGTGATGTCTGGAATTCAAGTGGTCCTCTTAGGCCATGAGGCAATGTACACTCAACTAGTAGAACAGCAAGAAAAAAAGACCACTGCTCCTTGATCGCTCTTAAACTTTCATACTAATTCTGAAATGCCTACCTCCAGATTCCTTTATGTGAGAGAAAAGCAAACTTCTATTTGTTTCGAGCGGTTATTTTTAGACACCTCTGATCTTCATAGCAAATCAAATTCTAAATGATGTAGCATATATAGCTGAATGGAGGATAATACTATAGTGTGAGGTAGATTAAAATAGACATTAATTGTATAATAACATCTTGTTCACACAAAATGGAGTGACAAAAATGTGATCCAGGGAAGTCCTCTGCCTTCCCATAATGGCCAAAAAAAGACTCCAAAATATAAATCTGATTGTCTAACTCCCCAGCTCAAAATTATCCTGCAGTTTCCTGTTGGATAAATCTCTTTAACCTGGTATATAATCCCCTGTGAGATCTGATCTCTTGTACTTCACACACATTTGCTCCCAAGGTCCCACTAGTCTCTCAGGTCCAGCTACACTGGTCTTTTAGTTCCTACTGTTCTTAACTGTAGCTGGAGGAAGATTGTGTCACTGCTCCCATGAGTACATTCTCCAAAATAGGTACATTCTCAACTATTTTCACTATTTTCGGGTAGTATTTTAGCATGTCAACCATTAAGATTTTTAATAAAATAAAGTAGAATGAAAGCAAGATGATGATATTTATTTAAAAAATAAAAAGTGGTTCTCACATGTCACCTCCTCATTCCTGTCCTGGAGCACCCCTAGGCTCATTCACCTCACTTTAGAACCCAGCTCTGACTTTGATTTTTTTCATCATATTCCCCACACACACCATACCCCTCTTCATCCAGATTACCTTTATTTCTTCCATCAGATATCAAATTTTCCTATTATACCTGCTTATTATGGCATCTAACTTTGTGGGATTTGATAATGTCAATTTTCTCATGAAGTCAGTTTATTTTATTTCTGTAAGCATGCAATAAATGTCCATAAGCATGTAATAAATGTCCATTTTACATTAGATTGTATATTCCATGAGTCAGAATATATTGATTTTAGCTCATCAGTGTACCCTCAGAGCAAAGCACTGTGCTTAGAATATTGTAGGCTCTCAATAAATAGGTCAATGAATAACTGAGATGCTCAGGGCTGAGGCAAAAAATTAAAAAATTAATAGGTTCAGAAAGAAATGAAGAACAGAGAAAAAGTACACAGTCACAGCAGCATAAACATGGATGACACATTCAGGGATAAGAAAGGAAATCAGTGTGCTGCAAAGCACTGTTCTAGATGATGAGAGAAGCATAGTATAAAGCAGGCCATAATACACCAACGAGGGCATAATAACATTTATGCAGAGGAAAAAATAGTTAATCGTGAAAGGCAGAAAAAATGTGCTAAATGGAACAAACAACAGGCCATAGTATTACAATGTCAAGAAAAATTAACACAGATTAGAAAAAAGTCAGGGTTAATAGTTCTTTGTGTCCATTGTTACATATCAAAGACTCATAAAGCACCTGAGACACATTATCTTATTTAAGCTTTACAATAACCCAAGAGCAAGGTATAAATATCCATATTTTGAAGACCCAAAGAGATTCCCAGCATAACAAATCTTATGTGTATAATGCCAGAATTTGAACCCTAGTCTTTCTGAATTCAAAACCAATGTACTAATACCTAGGTTATAAAGATGACAGTTCAGGGCGCCTGAGTGTCTCCATCAAGCAAGCATCCAACTCTTGATTTCAGCTCAGATCATCATCTCAGGGTTGTGAGATTGAGCCCATGTCAAGCTCCACAATGCTTAAAATTCTCTTTTCCCCTCCACTCTCCCCTCCCCCACTTAAAAAAAAAAGACCGTTCATCTGGCTCTGAGTAATAGTTGGAAACACAGAAATAGAGGGAAAGTATGGGAAAAAAAATCAAATAAGGAGTACAGTGTGAACAAAGTAGAAAAACAAGGTATAATGAGTGGATAGCTTAGTCTAGCCATAGCTAGAGAGTTCCTATAGTAGTAGAATGTAAGATGAAGTTGGGGATAGAGTTTGGGTCAGACTCCAGAGAGCATTTGATATTTTTTTTTACTTTTACCTTGTGGGCAACTGGAAGTTACTATAGAATCCTGAATTAGCAAACAGCAAAATGAAAATGGTGGTTTGGTTTGATTGGAATGGAAAAAGAGAAGAATTAGATTCACATAGGAAAACTCAGCATACTTGAGGTCAAAAAAACATCAAAACTAAAAAGAATTGAGAAGATCACTTAGTACCAAACCTCATTTTATAATATGAGGAAACTGTAACCCAGACAACTTAAATGACTTGCCAAAGATTAGTAGGATTACTAGCACTGTAACTTGGTTTTCTGTTATTTCCACCAGGACACAGGTGTAGAAACATGAAAAACAAAAGATAGAGAAACCAGAATCAAAATTAACTCTCAAGTCAAGCCAGAACAACTTTGAAAGTGAAAGCATCACTTTCAAATAAAAGCTATTCAAGAAATGATCCTTGGGGCAGATCCTTTTGGCCTCCAATTATCTCCACTTCCTGGGATTCATGCTTTCCCTGGAGTGGGGGCTGGCCTAACAACTGACTAAGAATCAATACAGCAAAGGTGATGGAGTAGTATTTCCAAGATCAGATTACAAGAGATGTGATTACAAGAGATTGTAAATTCTAATTTGCTAGCTGAAGCTCTCCCTTGCTGGCTCTGATGAAGTAAGCTGCCATGCTGCACCCTACCCCATGGAGAGGTCCATGGCAAGGAATTGAAAGTGTCCTCTGGTCAATTGCCAGACAAACGTGTAAGGTCCTTGGCATAACTGCCTCAAGAAGCTGAATCCTGCCAATAACCACATGATCCTAGATGCAAATCCTTCCCATGCTGAACCTTCAACTGAGACCCCAGCCCTGACCAGTTATTTCATTGCAGCCTGTGAGAGACCCTAAAACCAGAAACCCAGCTAAGCAGTGCCCACATCCCTGGCACGCAGAAATGGTGAGATAATCAATGTGGGTTGTTTTAAGCCACTACGTTTGTGATAATTTGCTATGCAGCAATAGATAACTAATACAGTACTACTGAGAGAAAGATGAAATTTGATTTGAGGCCATGGAGGAATCAACTGTTGTTGTGTAGAGCTCCAGGGAATGAATCCCTGTTTCTGAGGAGTATAAATTAGTAAACAGTGAAAAACTGATAGAATGAGTATAACAATTTCAACCAAGACGTTCGGCACCAAAAAAAGAAAAAGGAAATTACACGTACTGAAAATGGAGAGAAAAAGCTTTACAAGAAGCTCAGAGATATAAAAATAGGATACTGTTTGGAAACAGAGTTTCTCTAGAGAAACAAAAATGTGTACAAACACAAAGTAGATATTGGCAGCAAGGTGGAAAGAAAAGAGAATAAGTGATTAAAACCATTGTGCTAAACACAGCTTGGAAACCGCAGGGAAAATTTAGCAACTCTTGAATTTTCACTCTCAGTCCTTTCACTTCCAGCGCTATCTAATCAATTCAAGGATAACTCCAATGGTCAGGGTATACCTGGAGAACACTAAACCATGAGAGTATTATTTTTAAATACTTACATCACCAATTTGAGAGATTATAACTAGAAACTTACAGAAGTGCCTTTTGAAGGCACTTCTCCATTTTACCTTCAATTCCTCTAATTTTGCTTTTTAAAAAGGTTGAATTTTAATTCAAATATTCCAGAAGAGCAAATTTTAATATTCTAGTGGTTACACATGGAATCCTAATTGTCCTTTAATACAGAATTCCAGGGAATTACTCTATTCTTCCTCCACCTGGTGATTTGGGTTTAGGCACAGAGAAAAATGCCAAAATAGAACTGACAACCTAAGCCATCTTCCTTTTAATTCAGGGTTTATAAGGTTTCTAAAGCGTGTACTTTCTAAAAAGCGGAGAGAAATTCTATACAGGTGGGCATGAAATATTTAAACTGTAAGCTACCACCTATCCCAAAACAAAGGAATCTCATTAATGTCCCACAGAAACTATCTTAGGAAGAGAGGACTATTTCCCCATCCTAATCCACTAACGAAGCAGAGAAGTGGCACAGTGCATAGAGAAAACATTTCTCAAGTGATCTGCAGGCATTTAGAAGGCAACGTGTTAAAAGCGGCCAACATGACTTCATTCCAGCAAGCCCTTTATGCGGGAACTGTAAACATGACAAGTGCAAGGACCTTCATCCACTATCTCACATAGTACCCAGCATAGGCATTCAGGAAATATTTCTGAGTAAATAAATGCCAAGCAAGGATAGCAAGAGAGAAAGAAAAAGAATATAGCTGATGTCAATTCCAATTTTCAAAAGAAAATACAGATACTTTCAGAATTACCTACGTTTAGATTAAGAACCTTAATGAATAAAGAAGCAACACTGCCAAGGCAGACAATGGATGCTATAGAAGGTCATGAAAACCAAGGACTGATCAGCCCATATATGGAAATAGGACAACGAAGATGATGGACTGGGTAAGACCAGAACTGAGACAATTTCCATCTAGTGGGTTTTCATCAATTCTTGGCACTACATGGTTGGAAGGTAGTCATTTGAACCACAAAATATCACTTTTGTAATTTATTATATGTGTCATGTTTATTTTCTATATGAGCAATATGTATATATTTTGTGTTTTATATTTAATCCTATTCCAGAGTATGGATTGTCATTTTCAACTTTTTGCCGCCAATATAAAGCCCTAAATTAAAGAACCTCTTAAAGATCAAGAGCCTATTCTGTTTCCTCGAAGAAAAGATAGTTGAGCCAAGAGGATGGGATGAATAATGGCCTTCAAGATTCTGGTGCTACTTTATGAAAGGGTACTCAAATAATCTTGTTCCTGCCTGCATCTCAGCACACTATATACTGTCCTAGAGGGGACATGGATGTCAGAGTAGCTGTTGCAGTATTTCGGCACCACCATGACTTCAGAATTATCTCTAAACTTCAAAGCGGAAGATGCTCAAATGCAGTCTAAAGAAACTATCAGTCAGGATTCTCCAGAGAGACAATTTGGTATATTTGCCAAATCTAAAATCTGTAGAGCTGGCACGCAAGCTGGAAACACAGGCAAGATTGTTATGTCACAGTTTTGAGGCAGAAATCCTTTTCCTCTGGAAAACCTCAGGTTTTGCTCTAAAGGTTTTCAACTGATTGCATAGGGCCGACCCACATTATGGAAGGTAGTCTCCTTTACTTAAAGTCAACTGATAATAGATGTTAATCACATCCACAAAATATTTTCACAACATGGACACTGGGCATACCATACAACTGGACACCACAGATTAGTCAATTTGATCCATAAAATTTAACCATCCCAGCAACTAAAGTAACCCCCCTTTGATGGTTGGAGCTACCAATCTGACACCTGCCCATGAAATCCTTAAATTCCTAACAATTCATTGTACTAATGCTGTATCAACTCTATCAACAAAGTCCATTATTCTATGAAGTGCATATAGATGATGATTTACAAAAATGTCTACCATTAGACATGTTGTTACTCCAAAATGCCATCTTCAGATGGACCAAGACTATAAAGAGTAAAATCTTATAGGTCAACAGATTAATAGGAAGCTTTGAAATAATCTCCCTTACAATTTACTTAAAATGTTTTGTGGTTAATTAGGATAGAGAATGAAACCACTTGCCAAACTAGGGAAGAAATTTATGACCCTCAAAAAATAATCCTGCATTCTTTACTGAGTTAAGTTAAAAAATTATAGCATTTCAGCCTACTGAGGCTACTGTGCAATGGGTCTATTTCCTTGTATCCATAGATCTAAATGTCACATACTGTATAAACATGTCAGTTCAGATAGCTTATCTAGTAACAATATTATTTCTTATTTATAGCCTCCTTTCTTGCTGGAATATCTCTATGTCCTAAGTAATTTCTTCTTTTAAAAGTAGTATTTTAACCTGATAATTTCAAGGGCTTTTATATTATATTCTTATTCCTGATTAGTACATACTACATGACGATTTGATTTTTTTCTTTCCGTTTGTCCACCGATCCTAGGTTTACTGTTTTGTATTTATCTGCACCAGGTTGTAATGTTCAATAATTATCTGAAAACAAGGAAAACAGTATGTCCTCATATTGTCATTTTGTCTGTTCTTCCATATCTGGCCTGCATCATCTTTCCTTGCTTTGAAACTACTTAGGAACTTACCCTTCTAGTTATCCATTCAGAAAGAGTGAGCAGTGATAAACTTTAGTTTGCTGCTCATCTATTGATAACATCTTGTCAACTGAACAGATTGTCTTCTTATCACTTCATTCAGATACACATCTGTAGTAGGTTGAATTATGTCTTCTGAAGATATGTTTAAGTCCTATCCACAGTGAATGTGACATTATTTGGAAAGAGGATCTTTGCATGTGTAACCAACTTAAAATGAAGTCTTATTGGATTTCAGTGGAGCCCACATCTAACGACTGATGTCCTTGTAAAGGCATATTTGGAATCACACAGACATGCACAGGGAAGGAAGCAATGTAACAATAGAGGCCGAAACTTGAACAAGAAGTCAAAGAATGGCAAGAATTGCCTGAAGCTACCAAATACTAGGAAGAAGCAAGGGAAAATTCTTTCTAGAGTCTTTTAAGGGAGCACGTCCTTGTCAACACTTTGATTTCAGACAGTTGGCCTCCAGAATCATGCAGGAATAAAATTACATTATTTTGAGCCACCAACTTGCAATAATTTGTTATAGCAGCCCTAGGAAACTAATGCCATCATAAAATGTTATTTCACATTCCTATGTATAGTCAACTGTTTAAGTGCTCAGCTTGCCCCAGTTTTGTTCAACCCTGTAACTGTTTGATGCCCACACTATTTCTTTGTAAGTAAATACAGTGTGCTCAGAAAGTAGGTTTGAATCACTTACCCTCGTACCTTCTGATCTCAGATTCTAACTACAAGCTTACAGTGCTGGATAAGTTAGTGATCATGAAGAGACTTCACAGGGGTCATTATAAGATTACATTATTCATGACATTTTTAGGAACTTCTTTTTATATCATTTGTGTTCAAACTTAGTCCTGTACCTATATATTTTCCTTAATAACTTTATACTTAAATAAACTGTTTTTATATTGGAGCATCCACACTTTAATTCTTGGGGATATAAAAGAAAATATTTGTAAGATACATAAACAAATGTGGTTTTCTGTAAAATGTCCTGCTCCACTGGTTTTGACCATTCTAAGCTTCAGCAGGTTGACCTTAATAATTAAGCAGGGCCTACCCAGCTATGGTATCTTCAAGCAAGAGCTTCATTAAAGGGGATCAAATTGCAAATTCACTCTCATGGCAAATGACTAAATAAACCACCCTGGGTAGGGGGGAGGGACAGTGAATTTGGAAGATAATGGAGTAGATATTGTCATGTAGACACCATTTTTATGTTAAAGATTTTTACAGCCTTCTCTAAATCAAATAGTTTATCATATAGGTGTATATATGAACCATTTAATGTAAACACTTGGTCCTGAAACTAATAAATCTCCAATTCCTTCTCACTGAATATGCCTAAAATCTGACCAATGTAATAATAACAACAAAAATAACCTCTATTCTCTTTGGTATGATCTGAATTCCTTTCATATTTATTATAAGCTGCTCAAGTTCTCTGCCATCTAAAATTGTGTTCGCTTTCTGCTTCCTTATTGAATTTCTGAGTACGTGATCCTTAATTAGACAGTGCTTGGTGTATCTACATGCCAAATTTTGGGGCTTCTAGGGAAGATGGCTGAGTAGGATGACCCTGGGCTCACCTTGTCCCACAGATACAACTATATAGCACCCACATCAGTACACATAACACAGAAAACAGGCTGAAGAATGGCAGAACAGACTCCCCACAACTAAATGTAGAGAAGCCACCACATGGAAGAGGGTAGGAAGGGCAGAGACACCGTCAGGACCCAAATGACCAATGGGACTGTCAGCAGTAGGGACAGATGCTGGGGGCACGAAGAGGGGTGAGGAGCAAAATCCCAGACAAGGCCCCCAGGCAAAAGGAACTGCACTGGGAAAAATCATCACTGGGACACTTTTCTTTCAAAACCAGAGGGGCCTGGTTTTATAAGTTCTTTCAATCATCAGGCTTAGCACCTAGAGCTTTAAAAACAAATCATCAGGCTCTGCTCCAGGAGAGCTAGAGGGAAAGAGGAAACTGAGTTCCCACCCTTAAAGGACAGTGCAACAAACAGACCCATTGAGATTCACAGAAGCAGCAGTCTGAAAACATCTAAAGTACATAGGAAAGTTATTTACTGAAAAACATCTAAGGTACATAGGAAAATTATTTACTGATCTCAGAACCATTTCCCACCCCAGCCCCCTAGCTTAGGTGACAGTGACAGGGACATTTGTGCAAACCAGCACAGCACCCTCTCTTCCTAACTTGCTAACAGTCGTGCCCTACCCCCTGTGCACTTCTGCACATCCACCTCCTCCAACCCACCTGTCCTTTGCAGGATTTTTTCATGATAGGTGCAGTTACCTACCCCCCCATACACACACACACACACACACACACACACAGTGGATATTTGCTGGAACCAGGAACTACCCCTGCTTTCTCCTGCAGACCTACCCCCTCCAACATGCCCTTGGCAGGAGTCCCTCTAAAGTAGTGCCACAATCCTGGCAGTGAATAAGCAGACTGCATAGGGGCTGGCCAATTCTAAAGTGGTTCTTGCCCTAGGGAGAGGGAAGGATGACGATACACACTAATCCAACTTCAACCACAGGAATGGGCTGGGGGCAGACATCTGGTCTGACTGTAGGCCCTGCTCACCAATGAAAGCTTCTCAAGGGAAAATACTCTGTAGTTTGGTGCTACCACAGCTCTGGCAAACACCTGGTCTGACTCAACTCAAGCCCAGGCCAGCCCCAGACTGGCCCACTAACAATACAGGGAACAAAATCTGTCCATAATAGGTAAAAAGAGCCACTGCTGATGAACAGACTGAATGAAAATATGGCTCAACCACAATAGCAGGGCACACACAACAGACATAGGAGACACCCCTGAAGCACCAGGTTCTGATGAATGGGAGACATTTCAATACATAAAGCAAGGCACAACAGGACCTCTTCTTCATAGGGCCACTTCTTTCAAGAATAGTAGATATGTAGACAATTTTCCTAACACATAGAAACAGACACAGAGAGTTAAACAAAATGAAAAGACAGAGGAATATGTCCCAAATGAAACACGACAAAAATCACAGCAAGAGATAAATGAAATGGAGATAGGTAACATGCCTCATAGGCAACTGAAATTAATGGTCATAACAATGCTCACTGGACTTAAGAATGGAGGACCACAGTGAGACCCTCAATAGAGAGACAGAAAACCTAAAAATAAAATACAATTAGAGATGAAGAACTTAATAATTTAAATTAAAAACACACTAGACAGCAGACTAGTAGTTAGAGGAAGCAGAAGAACAGGTCAGCGACATGGAGGACAGAGTAATGGAAAGCAATTAAGTTGAACAAAACAGAGGGAAAAAGTACTAAAAAATGAAAATAGGCTAAGGGAAATCAGTAATGTCATCAATCATAACATTCACATTGTAAAGATCCCAGAAGGAGAAGACAGAGAGAAGCGGACAGAAATTTTTTTTAAAGAAATAATAGCTGAAAAAATTTTGAATCTAGGGAAGGAAACAGACATCCACATCCAGGAGACACAGAGAGCTCCCAACAAAATCAATCCAAGGAGGTCCACACCAAGACACATAGTAATTAAAATGGCAAAAAGTAGTGATGAAGAGATGATTTTTAAAACAAGAAAAAGAAAACAGTTACATACAAGGGAAACCCCATAAGGCTATCAGCTGATTTTTCAGCAGAAATTTTATAGGCCAAGAGATTCATTTCAGACTGAAAGACACACAAAGACTGAAAGTGAAGGGGTGCCTGGGTGGCTCAGTTAAGCATCTGCCTTCAGCTCAGGTCATGGTCCCAGGGTTCTGGGATCAAGCCTTGCATCAGGCCCCTTGCTCAGAGGGGAGCCTGCTTCTCTCTCTGCCTGCTTCTCCCCCTGCTTGTGCTCTCTCTTTCAAATAAATAAATAAAATCTTTTAAAAAAAATTTTTAAAAACAACCTACCCAGACATATCCAGGAGGTAGGAAAAGAAGTACAAACAAAACCCAAAACCAGAAGAAAATAATGAAGCTTAGAGCCAAAATAAATGACATAGAAACTAAATAAATAAATAAATAAATAAATAAATAAATAAATAAACAAACAAATAATAACTGAACAAATCAATGAAAGCAGGAGCTGGTTCTTTGAAAAGATCACAAAACTAATAAACCTCTAGCAAGACCCATTAAAAAGAGAGAGAGAGAGAGGCAAAGAAGACCCAAATGAACAAAATCACTAATTTAAGAGGAGAAATGACAACTGACACCACAGAAATACAAACAACTTTAACAGCATTAGGAAAACCTATATGCCAACAAACTGGACAACTTAGAAGTAGAAAAATTCCTAGAAACATACAACCTGCCAAAACTAAAACAGAAACAGAAAATTTGAATACATCAATTATCAGCAATGAAATTACATCAGTGATCAAAAAACTCCCAACAAACAAAAGTCCAGGAACTGGTAGTTTCACAGGCAAATTCTACAGACATTGAAAGAACAGTTAATATCTATTCATCCCAAACTATTCCAAAAAATACAAGAGGAAGGGAAACCTCCAAATTTATTATATGAGGACAGTAACACCCAATACCAACATCAGATAAGGATGCCATAAAAAAAGAGAACTACAGGCCATTATCTCATGAATATAGCTGCGAAAAGACTCAACAAAATATTAGCAAATCAAATCCAACAATACATCTTAAAAATCATACACCACACTCAAGTAGGACTTATTTCCAGGATGCAAAGGTGAGTGAATATTCATGAAACAATCAACACGATACATCACATTAATAAGAGAAAGGATAAAAACCGTATGATCATTTCAATAGACTCAGAAGAAGCATTTGAAAGTACAACATCCATTCATGATAAAAAACCCTCTCCAAAGTAAGTCTAGAAGGAACATACCTCTACATAATAAAGGCCTTATATGAAAAACCCACAGCCAACATCATATTCAATGGGGGAAAACAGAGCTTTTCCCCTAAGGTCAGGAACAAGAGAGGAATATACACTTTCACCAATTTTATTCAAAATAGTACTGGAAGTCCTAGCCACAGCATCTAGATGATGTAAAATAAAAGGCATCCAAATTGGTAAGGAAGAAGTAAAATTCTATTTGCAAATAGCATGATATCATATACAGAAAACCCTAAGACATCACCAAAAACTACTCTAACTGATAAACGAATTCAGTAAAGTCAAGTCACAGGATACAAAAATCAATGTACAGAAATCTGTTGCATTCCTATACACTAATAATAAAGTAGCAGAAAAAGAAATTAAGAAAACAATTTCATGTATAATTGCACCAGAAACAATTAAATAACCAGGAATAAACTTAACCAAAGAGGTGAAAGACCTATACTCGGAAAACAAAATACTGATTAAAGAAATTGAAGACATTGCAAAGAAAGATATTCCTTGTCCATGGACTGAAAAAAATGTTAAAATACCTATACTACTCAAAGCAATCTACACATTTAGTGTAATCTTTATCAAAATATCACCAACATTTTTCACAGAGCTAGGACAAACAATCCTAAAATTTGTATGGAACCACAAAAAAGTCTCAGTTGAAGCAATCTTGAAAAAGAAAAACAAAACTGGAAGCATCACAATTCCAGATTTCAAGTTATAGTACAAAGCAGCAGTAATTAAAACAGTATGGTACTGGCATAAAAATAGATGCATAGATCAATAGAAAAGAATGGAAAACCCAGAAATGGACCCACAACTATATGGCCAATTAATCTTCCACAAAGGAGGCAGGAATATGCAATGAGGAAAAGATGATTTCTTCAACAAATGCTACTGGGAAAACTGGACAACTATATGCAAAAGAAACTGGACCACTTGCTCACATAAAATGCAAAAATAAACTCAAAATGGATTAAAATCCTAAATGTGAGGCCTGAAATAATAAAAACTCTAGAAGAGAGGGGCACTTAGGTGGCTCAACTGGTTAATGAGCATTCAACTCTTGATTTCAGCTCAGGTCATGACTTCAGAGTCATGAGATAGAACTCCAGAACAGGCTCCAAGCTCAGTAGAGGGTCTGCTTGAGTTTCTGTCCCTCTTCCTTCACTCCTTCCCCCAACTCTCACTCTCTCCCTCTCAAATAAATAAATATTTAAAAAAAAAAAAACAAAAAAAAAATAAATAAATAAAATAAAATAAAATAAAAAAACCTAGTAGAGAGCACAGTTCAAAATTTATCTGACATAGACAGTACCAACATTTTTCTAGATAGATCTCCTGAGGCAAGGGAAACCAAAGCAAAAATAAACTATTGCGACTACATGCCAAATTTTCAACTGATTGATTTCTCTATAAAGCTTCCCTCCTATGCCATAGCAACTGCTGTCTGCGTCGTAGTGTCACAGCTTTCCACTCCTTTTCTAACTGCCTCAACTCTAGAGTGGGTAACCCGTATGTTACTCAGGTAAGTTCTCTGTCTTAATCCTCAATTTCCCTGAGTTATAGAGACCTTTCAGCAAAGCACTTGAAGAAACCAAACCTGACCTGCCATTTACAGCCACCTTAGTATACAAGAGAGATCATTACACCCAACTAAACCAAGTCACAGCCTGCCTGTCAGACACGCTGACGTCCCTCCAAACTAGCTCTCCTGTCATCAATCTTCACCTGCACAAACACTGAGCACATCCTTAATTTTCTCAGCTAACTTATCAGCAGCCCCATTAATATTCTAAATTATCCTCTCTGGAAGACAAATTACTTTACTATTTGTCTCCTTTAAACATTTTCTAGTCACAAAATGTGGTCTCATGTTTTCTGCCATTAAGTTTTTTAGTGTAAAGTCTTCTTACTCTCCCCTCAAAACTGGGTCCTGCCATATTTTCCAGGCCAGTAATCACATGAGTTCTGTACCTGTAGGTCTCCTTGAGCCTATTTATTCTCTCAAAAAGTATTTTTGGATCCCCCGCTATGTGCCAGGCAATCTCAGTGATCCCAGAGACACAAAGAAAAAAAATCCCTGTCCTTGTGGAGATTCCAATTCCAGGAGATGAAGACCAATTTTATTTTTTTTAAGATTTTATTCATTTATTCATAAGAGACAGAAAAAGGCAGAGACATAGGCAGGTTCCCCATGGGAAGCCTGGTGCGGAACTCGATCCCCGGACCCCAGGATCACGACCTGAGACAAAAGGCAGACACTCAACCACTGAGCATGTGTCCCTGAAGACCAACTTTAATAATGATTTGTTTAATGTATAACAATTATTTAAACAAATATATTACAACAAATAAATTAACAATCTGTTAAATAACAACAAACAAAATAACAATCTGACATATGTCAGATGATGTTATGTGCTTTAGGAAAAAATAATGATGCAGTGTAAAGTGACAGGAAATGCTGAGCGTGGGAAGATTGAAGTTTTAAATGGGTCAGTCACTGAAGGCTTCACTGAGGAGGTAACATCTCAGTAAAGTTTTGAAAAGGATGAGGCAATAACTCACCAACTTATTTGGAGCAAGAGTTTTGTGGACAAAGAGTACTAAATGTGCTAAAATCCTAAAGTAGGAATTTATGGTCAAATCAACCAGGTTATTGTTATACCTTGATTTATTTGCTTATCACATCTTTTCTCCTTTCCCTCTATATTTCTCCCATTCCATTGGCTGATAGCAACATTTCCTCCTCTCCATTCTATGCCTCCCTCCATTTAAAACCAGTTCTGATAAGGGAATCTCACTGCATATCCTCTTCCAGTGTCCATCTCTTCCCATGGGTGACCCTTCCTCCCAAAGCTAATGAATCCTAATTCTGCATCCCAAGTACAGATACCTCCTTTGAGGTATATATCCATACTTCTGAAAACTTGTTTTCCTCTTTAGCTGAATATCTCCTAGCCACCTCACAAACAGTGTGTCCAAATCCAAACATCATCTTTCTTGCCAGGACTGCTTCTCTTCCTGTCCCCCACCATCGCAGTCACCCAATTTGGGAACCGTGGATGCATTCAAGGCTCCTTCCATTTTCTTCCATTCCACATGCAGCCTGTTACATAGCATCAAGGCATTCTCCCATGGTATACATGTGGAATTATGGATCCTAAGCACAAACTTTAACTCACAGTATCTTAGCAAACGTTGTTGACCTCATTGTGCCTATCAGCTGCCATGGAGCAAGTCAGACCCTGTCTCTAAGGTGATTCATAAAGGAGACACAGCAGATAGATGAGTAGGACTTTCTTGATAACCTATCTCCTATCTCTTCCCAATTAACACACACACATACACACACTCCACACCTACCACATTTATAGTCCAGTATAAACCCTTTAAGTCTTTAATAAACTTCATCTTTTCATAGATGCTTATCTTCCTGAGAGATTATGATCCACATTACCAATAATTCAGTCTATAAGATTTAAGGAAATCTCAGCCACTCACAGATTAAGAATAAATTTAGGTTCCCAACATTGTTAAAATCAAAAACTTCAAGTTACCTAGATCTTCTATAACTAAGAGAAAATGCATTTTTTAAAGATTTTATTTATTTATTCATGAGAGACACAGAGAGAGAGAGACAGAGACATAGACAGAGGGAGAAGCAGGCTCCCTGCAGGGAGCCCCGGATATGAGACTTGATCCCAGGACCAGGATCACACCATGAGCCAAAGGCAGATGCTCACCACTGAGCAACCCAGGCATCCCAGAAATTGTATATTATCAATAGCCTAACCACAAGAGCTGTAACTTATCCAACTTCTCAGTAAAAGCAAAATGCTTCAGAGCACCTCTTCCTTGATGTTACAGAGGCCAAATAAGGGAAGAAAGGAAGGAAGGTAGGACTTTTCACTCTTGATGGAAAAAGCCCAAAGGAAGATGATGAAAAAGTTTCAAACTCCTGTATCAGCAACTTCATAAACCATTTTGAGTATTGGGCATTTACGCCATTATGAAAACTGTTACGTGCACACACACACACACACACAAACGACCAAAAACCCAAATGGAGTCACTTATGCTAAGTCCCAGGTCACTAAACCAAGACTTAATTTCAGTTCTGGCTCTCCCAAAAACCGAATTTTAAAGCAGTCCATCAGGAATCTCCTGATCAGCACCAGTTAGGTAATCGGCCTGATAGACCACTGGCACTCACTGAAGGAAGGTAACCTTCCAACAACCAACCTGCTTTTTTTTCAAGCTTAACTTTCTCATTCCCATTCCTTCTGGCTATAGAAGCCTTTTATCTTGTGCAGTTCCTCAGAGATTTTTCTATCTGCTAAATGGGATGCCTGCCCAATTCGAATTAGTTTCACTCAAATAAACCCTTAAAAATTTTAACAGGCAAGTCATATATCAGTCTGGACAGTCAGGAACATGGACCATCATCAGACTGACCCAATTCTGCTCCACTGCTTACTAATTTGGGTTAAGAAATTTTCCACAAGGATTCTACCCCCAGGTAACATGTAGGATTTATAAACATTCTGACCAAAAATTGGGAGTTAGTGTTAATATATAACATCAGATTTTGAACCAAGAGTCCCACTTTGATGTGGGACTTTGTGGTGTCCTTTTATATCCTTTAAAGCACTGATCTGTGTTTGGTTTTATTGAACCTTCATAAACACTCCACCAGACATGAAAGGCAACTATCAGACTCATAGAATGTGAGAAATAAGAAGCTAATCAAGAATTAGCTTATAAGAAAAAATGAAGTTCCCTTAGATATTTCCTAAATCATAAAGGGATCTCACTTTGCAGATAAAACTACAGAGACCCAGTGAAGTGGTGTATCGACCAATTTCACAAAGGTGCAGTATGTTATTATAATCCTGCTCAGCAAATGAAGAAACTGAAGCATGAAAAGGTAGATGGCCTATTTAATGGCAAAGGCAGTCATAGGGTCCTTAACTCTAAGTCTTGAATATTTTCCATTCCTACATGTTCTTTTTAAGCCACAGTTTGAACTGCACATCTGAGAGCTACCAGAGTGGCCTAAAATTCCTTCAGCCTGTCATGAAATTCGATTTCCTTCTACAAAGCGGTACTTAGCAAAGTCTTATTTAAAAACATCACCCAGCTACAAATGAAAACCTTCCCAACAGGGACAAGATGGAACATCTGCCTTCCTTTTGCTTAATAGAACACTGTAAAGCTGCTCTCTGCTTGGATAAATGCTATTTGGGTTTTCTTGATTTCTGAATGAGTTCTTAGTATCGCTCTCTTGAGCTCTCTCTCTCTCTTGGTATTGTCATTGTCTTCTTGCCCAGAATTTTATGTGTAATCGTCTGTTCCACCATTGGCTTTTCTGAAACCAATCTTCCTTGTCTTTTGTAATTATGTAAAGCTGTTCTCTTTGCAGGCCACACATTGTAGATATCTAAAACCTGGAGAGAAAACACCCTAATTGTAATTATAATGGATTTCAAATTCCTATTATTCTTGTTGGAGAGAAAACATGCAGTGAGGATTCATTACCCATTTTCTTTAAAACTTGGAAACTTGAACTTATTTTTGTTGGAGCAGGCAGTCTTTAATTAAAAAAAAAAAAATCCTTAATTACTTCTTCAGAATTTTTTAAAAACACATTCTATTTTTATATCTACCTCCTTGAGTTAAAGAAAATTGAGGTCGTTTAGTTGGACCCTACTAATTCAAGTAAACCCAACCATACCTACACCTAAAAAATCAACCAATTGACCTCATACCATGGGATAGACCAAACTTCAAAAACAGAAACATTTTCAGATTCTGAACCCCAGCAGTAGCAAGGCTACTAACTGTTGATTATTATGCAGGTCTTGCACTAATCTAATTAACTAAAATGGAAATCCAATTTCAAGCATTGTTGTACACATTTGCATATGACATAAGTAGTCAAAAATCTGTCTGAAGTTAAATGAAGCACATGTACAGCCCCTGTATTAATTTGAATTTGGCTTTTCCACTCCATCCCATTTTGAAATATTACACTCTCAACATCTGCAAACCCCTCACAGTACAAATGCAATTGCTAATAGCTGCTTGCTTTAGCATTGCCATTTCTCTTAGTGAATGTTAGTAACAGGGAGTGGGCACGATTCAAGCTTGTGTTTCTGAAGAAACATTCCTCTGGGAATTTCTCAATAAAGGGAGAAGCAAATGGATGCTATACTTACTGTCAAGTCAGTTCTTAGACTTTGGGAGGATGTGGCATTAGTTTTTGTTTGTTTTTAAATACTCATAACTTAAGTACCAAAAACGAATTCTATCATGGGTGACTCCCTCAAAAGTACAATTTCTTCCCCTTTGAAAAGGAGGAAGCATATGCAAATTGAATACCAAAAAAAAAATTAAAATTAAAAATGGTAGAGCCAGACTTAAATATCCTTGACCTCTGAAAACTCACAAAATTGTCAACTAAACATCATTGGAACTAGTTGATTGAAAGAACTCACATGTCAGTGCCTTAATTACTAGTTCTGCTGTTATACCCCAAAGCAAACACAGGTATGATGTGGAGAGGAAAGCTGAGCCCTCACCACAGCACCGGATTTTCTCAAAGCCCTGGGCAATGCCTCAGTGTTCCATCTCTTCCTTTCAATTTGATGTGAAAAATGTTCTGGTTAAAGAGCATATGTCTAGAACAGAAAGGGATAAATGTTCCACTCATACTCTATATTTTGTGATTTACCAATGGCATCTAACAAAAGGAAAGTAGAAGAGTGAATTAAATGTGTAAGGAGAGAAAATAATGAGAGCAGACACAGTAAGTAGCAGGCATTTATAAAGAGCCATCACGCCAAGAAAAAAATTGATTGCTTTTATAAAAGGAAAGAATATCAAATGAAGAGCTGGAGATTCATGTTAGCATTAAAGGTTAAGCTTGTGGCACAATACCTCAAAAGATAATTAATTCAGAGAAACTTTGATAAGAACCTCTAGTGTAGCTTAGTGGACATTTGACGACTGTTCTCTGTAATGTTTAAGGAACTTGATCTACAAATGAATAAGGCATGACCTTTTTGCCCCTGAATCATTCCCAACTAGTTGACTAGAATAGCCCAGGAAACCAGAATCTAGATTGTTTAGATTGGCTAATGCTCGCAAGTGCTCCTGCTAAGTGTCTTTCTTAGCTTTTGTCTTGCTTATAAACTATGCTAACTTGCAAAAGTCAGTAAATCAGAGTCTCTCATACAGATAAATACGTTTATCTGGTCACCCATTGCCACAGACTGGCTTGAGACTTAGACATTTTAATTCTATTGGCAGGACACAATGGTTCAAGCTTCTAGCAAATATTTTTCAAGGAAACACTTAATACCAAAACAGTTTGCCTTTTAAATCCAAACTGATTGCATCCTTCTTTTAAAAATATTTATGTCTGCGTCAGATAGTTCTCTTCTTGTCTGTAAAATGAGGATCATACCTGCCTTACCTACTTCATTAGGTTTCTAAAGACTTGATTAAAATTTATGAAAGACTGTAAAATGCCACGTTAGTGTCATCAATATACTTAGAAGAGCAGAAGTTACCAAGGCAGTGGATGTGATTCTCATTTACAGGCCCACAGGTAATACACGCATAAGAAAGAATGGCAGAAAGCTCAAATTAAGTTTCAGTTTATCACAGACCCCAAAGACCAAAGGCAAAAGGCATCTGAGTGGTTAGCACAGTGGACTAGTATTAAGACAACTGGGAGGTGGTTTTACCCCCACAACTAGAAGTAAAATCTGGGGGAAGCTAGATGATTTATGATTTGTGCTTCAATCTTTATCTTTCAGTGTGTTTTGAGTTCTTACCATGATAAGCCTGCAGCTATATGTAAAAGATATCAATTCCCCCAAAAAAACTACATTCAGAAAACCAAATAGTCCACAATATTCAACCTCAGAATGTGGGTTTGTATCACACTCAAAAGCACTCATGTGAGATAAAGGGAGATTAAATAAACCTAGTGACCAATGAAAGGAATTTTTCACTGCTACACTGAGACACTGAGTAAACAATTCCAGATTCTTTTGAAAAGGTTTGCCTACCAATAAATACTCAGGTTTTTTCTTAATGCAAACATCTACTATCTTTAATATTCTATTTACTTTAATTCTTTGCTACTAACCAACTTGTTTTGCACTTGTTTTGAAGAATCCAGGGGCTCCTTCTGTCCCCCTTAATGTGACTAAAAAAATATGGATGAGTCCTTAGCATTTGAAAGCCCTCAGTAGTCCATTAAAAATTAGAAACAGGGCAGCTCCGGTGGCGCACAGCGGTTTAGTGCCGCTTGCAGCCTGGGGTGTGATCCTGAGGACCCAGGATAGAGTCCCGTCAGGCTACCTGTGTGGAGCCTGCTTCTCCCTCTGCCTGTGTCTCTGCCCCTCTCTCTTGCTCTCTCTCTCTCTCTCAATAAATAAATAAATTAAAATTTAAAAATAAATAAAAAATTAAAATTAAACATAAAAGTAAATAGAACTATAATGCAAAAAAAAATGTTTTTGCACGATCTGGTGTGGGCAAGAGATATTTTTACCCCATCAGCAAATGATGTTGAGTGATTATGTTAGGGTTCAATACAAGAAATAGACACTAAGAGTTCAGTAAAAAAAGAAAAAGAAAAGGAATATACTAGGGAGCTGGGGGTTTTAAAAATTGTTCAAAGGGCTAGAGAAGTGGAAGTCAAGGAGCTGGAAAAAAAATCCGACTGCCAAGTCAATACCACCTCTGCTATGATCCAGAGGTTACAGAACTACTGCTGTGCCCACACTCACTAGCTGGTCCTAGGAGTGGAGTGTGCCACCTAGATACCGAAGATACCTCCATCCATATCTCAGCTGACACTTCTGTAGAAAGATGTCCTCCACCCCCTTGCAATCTCATGCATATACATCTCACTGGCTCTAAGTAAAGTGCATCCATCAATTGAGCTGAAAAGCAGTGTAAGAAATGTCACTTTTAGCTTCCCAGACCCTTTTATACAAATTGGTTAGAGGGATAACAAGGAAGTGTAAGTGAACGCAGAATAAAGAATATTTAGCTCAGGATGCTTATATGCAAAGCAGTATTCTAAGCATCTTAAAAGACTTAAAAATACACGAGGCCAAAATCTCTCTCTTCGTGAACATTTATTCTAAGACAAGAGATGTATATGAAGAGTTCAAGATTAGGGAAAGAGTTACGGGTATGCAATACAACAGGAAAGTGGTGATGGGACTAAATATAAAGCTCATGAGTATTGTGAGCAGTAAGAAAATTGGCTTTGTGGGACATAAGACACAAACTACCTGCTTCTCTTTATTAGCTCTAAATTATTTCAGTAATGAAGAGAGTGGTGCTAGTATAAGGGGGGTTGAGTGAGGATTTAAGTTGCCTCCAGGGTTAAAGCAGACCCCCCGACTTCAATTACATCAACCTAACTCTCAACCTAGGTGACAGTTTCAAGAGCAACTGATTATATAGACACATTCCATCGCTGCAAAGTAAATTATCCCCTTTCACTTGGGTTATAAGGTTATCTTAATGTGAAAACCACAACAAAATATAGATCAATAAGCAAAACAGTAAGTGAAATTGGGATGTTAAATAAACGAGGCATAAGAGCAGTCTCAAAAGGAGGAGGCAAGATAAAACACCCACTACAGGCCTCCAGAGAGAGAACCAACATATATACAAGCGATCGACTCCGGGTGCATCGACCATGGTGGGGAGCAGCTAGAGAGCCCATAAATCAAGGCCCTGTGAGCCCGTGAAGTCCACACCTTCACTAAGGCTTTGCTTCTATGCTGGAAACCATCGAGATGCTTTCTGGTTGAGCAGTCTGGTGGTTCTAGCTAGAGTTGGTCTTTAACTGAAGGTGACTGTAGCCAGAGATTCCCCTGCAGCCTGTCGGCAAAAGTACCCAAGGCCCAGCCATGACTAACTCTTCATAGGTGGCACTAACAAAAGCAGGCAATGAAGATTCAGAAAAGAGGAATGGCATTATGAGGTGGAGCAATCTGAGAAGACGCCAGGTCTGTTGTGAGCACTAAACAGTATATGACAATTCCCTCATCCATAAAAATAAAGTTATATTATTTGGAGTACAATAAGATTCCTCCCAGTTCCAACATCTACTGGTTGGAAGGAAACTACTACAATATTCTGTAGTATGGATGCCTCTTCATGATAAAACCTAAGAAAAACTGTCAGTAAATATCTCTCTCTCTCTTTTTTCTTTGTAAATCTCTTTTTATTATTTCTATCTGGATTGCTTGCTTTCTTGGATCTTTTTCTTCACGATTTCATTCCTTTAAGTTCTTTGTCCAATTTTTTAAATTAATTAGCATTGAAGAACAAGAAATAAAGTTTCCAGGATAACGATATCAATGCTTAATGGCTGCATGACAAATGAATTTGGGAGCAAACCCCGCATAAATACAAGATCTCTAAAAGGGCTTGACCAAGTTGACCTATTTAAGGACAGTTCAATTACTATTTGGTAACATAAATGCCACACTGGAGCAAGTACCAAACTAACTCCAGGGAAGCTCCAAAGAAGGCCCTAACACACAGAGGGCTTCCTGCAAAGCATCACATCTACACTTTTAGGACAGAATTGTGTAAGTCCTGGCTTCTCCCCATGAGGAGATACAGCAGGAACACACTGAGATACTACCTTAGATTTTTCTCCCCAGGAAAAGGACTAGGAGATCTGTATAAAGATAATTTACTGAGGGGCACTCCTGGTACCTCTGAGAGTGTGAGGGAAGCAGAAATGAGCAAAAGCAAAGTTGGAAGTATGAGGCAGTTCCAAGAGAGGCCTCATCTGATCCTTGAGGGAGCTCTGAAGATGCTGTGGTCCTTCGGAGATGTCTCCTAATGGGCCAAGGGGGCCAGGCCTTTGTAACCTCAACCTCTAAGCTGTCAATAGATGCAGGCAGCAAGCAAAGAGACAAAACTTGAGAAAGACAGCTGCCCCCATCAGAAGGCAATTCCTGGGGCAGCACCCACCTGTGAACTGCCAGTAATCAGCATTTCCAGCAACTGGGAGACTGAGTATTTCCATGAAATAGAGGAATCCACGTAATACACCACAGCCGCCCCAGCAGGTGGGTGGGGGCCAACCATCCACTCCTTGGCCTCATCAACAGGGCCTTCTATTTCTCCATGGCATTCTTGGCAGCTGAGTAAGCCACACTGTTGGCACAGGTCCTGGATCTTCCATTAACACATTAAGACATTTCTTTGGGCCCTCCATTTCCTCGTTTTCATACTTCAGCCTTTTTCTATCAAATGGACGTTTTGATCTGAAGACAAGTTCAGAAAGGGGTTTGGTCCAAGAGATCCACTATTTGGGAAGTAAAAATTCAATTTCCCCAAATATGCATAGTCCGTCACCCTATGGACTCCATCAGAAAATTAGTAGCTACAATTATAAAATAATGTGACTCATTTTGAAGAAGATACCAGAAATTTTAGATCCAAATCAGTGTTACCTTTTTAAGGTTTCAAGGTAGTCAGGTTTTGATAGTTTGTACTTAATATTGTTGTAGAAACTATTCTTTGGGAATTAGTTTCAAAGCCTTTGACATATTCTCAAGTAAGAAATATGATTATGTGGTGGAGACAATTTAAGACCAGAGGAAAAATGGGTCCAAATTCTACTGTTCACCACATATTAGCTATTAGTACTTGGCCAACCTCCTCTTTCTGAGCATTTCTTTCATTTTGTAAGACTGAAATAAAAACTACTACCATGGCACTAGTGTGAGAATTAAACAGTAACATAGGATTCTGGAACATAATACCTACTCAAAATAGGGCTTTCTTTATTCTTTTGTTCCTCATATTCTCTTCTTTTTTGCCAGTGAAAGGTATGAGAAAAGGGCAATGTACTTCATGCACAATGTTTGTTTTTAAGATCTTTTTTAGAATTGCTTTATATTTTTAGCCTTATTATAAATTTAATACAATTTCCCTATGTCCCTTAAAAAAAAATTTCCCTATGTCCCACACCCAGTTTCACCCATTAACATGGTGTATTGGTAAATTATATTTGTTAGAATTAACATTACTGACTAAAGTCCACAGTTCATTTAGATTTCCTGAGCTTTTCCTCAATACCCCTTTTTTCCTTCCAAGTTTGTCTTTTTTAAATAGGCAGACATTTCTGAAAATAAAAGTTGATAAATAAATAGAATTCGTTTTTGTAAAGGATCTAATAAAAATAAATGAGGAAGTCTTGTGTGGTTTATAAACTGACCTTTAGAGTCATGTCCAGTGGAAACTTCCAAATATGTGTTAGCCCCAGCACCACTTCTGGAATTGAACCCATGCTAACTCTAGTGAAGGACAGCATGCATGCAATTGCTTTGCAAACAAGTTTAGTATGCTAAGTTCTTATCATTCTCACCTTTATCCCCTATGCAAATGAATAGTCTTTCAAACTCAAGCAAAAATTATAGTGGCTACAGGAAAATGATCACCAAAATATATTTGAAGAGATTGGAATCCCAAGAAATAGTCTCTCACTGGATTCACGATGTAAACTCTTACCTTTCCCGGGGAAAATATCCCAGTAAATGACACCACTGGTCTATAGAAAATTTGGCTCTTTTTAAAATTTTTTAATAAAATTTACCTAATATACCCCCCAAACTTATTAGTAGTGATGGTTACATCCCAAGAGACACCTCCATGAATATTTGGTTTGAGGTTACAGGAGGCTTTGGGTTTTGTTCAGTTTGTGGAATTATTTTGACAACAACAATACATCCCTTATGCTGAGACAATGTTTTGAAAACCATTCTCCCAGGTCCTCATTTGGCCCCTTGCATAGTTAATGTGGCCTCAATATAGAATATGCATGCTACTGGCCAAGGGACTGAAGTATTCAAATCACTCAAGCATGTTATAGCTAAGGATTAACAAAATCTCCCTCTATGCTCCAGAGTAATTAAAATATGCAGTTGTGGGCAAAGCTGAGAATTGGGAATGCACCTGAAATTTCATGAAGACTCATTAAACCATCAAAGATAATCCTAAGCAAAGCATACCTCTATGTTTACTCCCCTGGTCTTTACATGAAAACAGGACTGCTCACTTGCTCCTTGCAAAAGTAAATGCTTTTGACTTCCACCTGTTTCTTTTATAGTAAAAATGTCAAGTCCTTTCAGATGGACATTGCCTTTGAATTTACAAGTTCCATGCTTCCATGTCCTAGAAAGACAGCAACCCTCAGCATACAGAGCTGTTAAACTCTGATAGCAGACCTCAGTAAAGTGGAAATCATGCAACCTGTTTTACTTTATGCATAGAGTTCAGATCCTAACTCTGAATGCTTCTCTGGGAAAATGAATCCTATTACCTCTATGCTCAGGCCTCATGTTGCCTTCTATGGCATGTTGTTAACTAAGCTAATGCCACCTATATAATATTCATATCACATTGTCTTCTGAGCCCAACTCGATGTACAGCCTCAGTGGTTTAGCATACATGTCAATGTGCCCGACATATTTGGAGGAGGAACAGGTGTGTCACTGTTCTTTCTCTTAACCCTACAACTCTGCTTTTTTCTGATGCTTCTCCATAATTGTCCAACAAAGAAAGACATGCTAAAGAAAATTCAGAGAAAAGTAAAGGACAATGAAATGGGCAGATGCTCTTTAGTGCAGGAAACTGCTGAGAAAATATTCTATAAAAGTATTAATTCCTGAATTTCAAGTGTTTTTAGTAATAAAGAATCACCTCCTTTTGATAAGTTAAAGCAGTGACTATGACTCCACTCTTACCTGTTCTCGGCTGCCATGTGTGTGTACAGATATATCTCGATGGCCAAATGCAAGAAGATACAATAGGCTTGTAGCACCTAATCGTAATGGGTAATTCTTCAAGGAGAGAGTGAATTTGCTGCTTCTGTAACCAGTAAGAGAGAGGACTGCCAGTGAGAGCAAATCAAGCGTAAGTGTGGACAAGGCCCATGTAAATTCTGTAGGCTCAATCACATTTCCTCAAGTTATTTAAATATTTGCACTACTCATCTGGTTTTTTGTAATGCTTGCAACTCAACACTAAGCAACTAGAATAAAAATAGTATCTAGCATAGCTGTCATTGGGGGTGAAAGTCACCATCAGTCCAGAAAAGAAAGAAGAGCCTCGCTCTACAAGAATAGTAGGTTTCCTTCAGAGGTCAGCTATATTGGTGCATGCAGAACTTGTTTGCCATATCCATAATCTCTATCAAGGAAATGGGCTTTGGCCATATTTGTATGATTAAGGAGCTAATGTATCACCTTGCAGTGTCTGACCTCTAAATTAGAACGGCTTGATAGTTCCTGTCAGAGTCAGTGGTTTGCAAAGAGCAGCGCTTATATGCCATGAACGCAATAACTGTTTACTGGGAACTTAGGTTAGAATAAGTTTTAAAAAATTACTTACCTATTACACTCATAAATTATAATTTATTCATAGACGAGCATTTCAATTGAGTATTTTTAATATATTGTCTCAAAGACATAGGGCTCTATGCTTAATAGCAACTTCAATTATTTTTCAATTGCTTTATCTTCAAGTATTTCTCTCCAGCATAGGAAATGTTGGCAATACGTTCATAATATGAGACCTTTAAAATTTGATACTATTTACACCTTGGCACCATAGTTGCTTACTGACTTAAATGAAATGAACTGCTAATATTTAGAAATCCAGATCTTATGTCTCAGTACCCAACTAAAATAAGTTGAAAACTAGAAAGGAGAACAGGTCGCCAGTCAAAACTGGCCCCTTAGTGTTTATATTCATAAAAGTGAGTTATGAGGTTTGCTCCCTAGAAATGCTACATATAGGGGATGCCTGGGTGGCTCAGTCAGTTCAGTAGCTGCCCTCAGCTCAGGTCACGACCCCAAGGTCCTGGGACTGAGTCCCAGGTCTGGCTCCTTGCTCAGAGGGGAGTCTGCTTCTCCCTCGGCCCCTCCACCCTGCTCATGCATGCAGGCATGCACGTACTTTCTCCCCTTCTCTCTCCAATAAATAAAAATCCTCAAGAAGAAGAAAAAAATGTACTCGAATCTCTTCCAAGTCCAGCTGTGCAATTTTTATAATATCACACTGTTTCACGTACCTCAACAGGAAAACAAGTTTCACACCTTTCTTAGAGAGGTGTTTGGAAGGTTGGATGAGAAATTTCATGTAAAGGTACCGAACAGTGAGCACTCATTCTTTAATAATTTTTAAATCTGTATTCTTTCTACTTTTAACTTTTCATTCTTCAAGAATGGATAGAATCTAAGGAATTTTTGATCTAGAGAGGGGCAGCCTCATAACCTCAATGCCTCTTATCTCAAATCTGCTTTTCATCTCTTCCTAATTTTCAACAATATACAATAGCACAGATCACATTAGCAAGCATTTCTGCCTTTTTGTAGAGCTGAGACATCCATTTAATATCAAAGAAAGACAAAAGGTGTATCAGGAGTCAAGACAGAGGTTTCCTAAGAACAACATGTGATTTTTATACACAGAAGGACATAGAGACACACACATATGTGTTGCTCCAATACATTTGCTGTGTACAAGATTTTGAAAGTCTAATCACTTAGCCTCTCTGAGCTTTATCTCTAAAATTGTGCAGTGAGTATTAACAACAATGCTATTGGAAAGACCCTAAGAGAAAGTGAAAATGTCTGCAGCGGTAGCTGGTCTACATGTGCTATGTTATTTCAATTGTTGACTTGAACCTCAAGTTTTCCCCATATAACTGACAATAAAAACAACCTTCCTCAAATTTGTGTCCAGATCAAAATTTGTGTGCCATCTATTAAAAGCATAAATAGGAGTTTTACACCATATTCAGGCTTTCATAGGTGTGTATACATCTTAGGTGTATAGCATCTTAGGTAATCTCTACAACTGAATTATAGAAATCCTCTTTGAAAACATCTGACCATGGGAAACCCGGGTGGCTCAATGGTTTAGCGTCACCTTCAGCCCAGGGCGTGATCCTGGAGACCTGGGATCAAGTCCCATGTCGGGCTCCCTGCATGGAGCCTGCTTCTCCCTCTGCCTGTGTCTGTGCCTCTCCCTCTCCCTCTCCCTCTCTCTCCCCCTGTCTCTCATGAATAAATAAAAATATTTAAAAGAAAAAAAGAAAATGTCTGATCTGCTATGAATTTATCCTACTATTTTGTGACCAAGACAAAACCTCAGTCTGAATTACAAGCTGTCTATACACATCAGTAAGCATCCCTTTAGTAAGACATAAATTGCTAATGCTTCATCACATTCTATATTCAAGAAATAACCTTCCTTCCTTTCATGGAGTGTAAGAGAATAAAAACAGACCTGATAATTGAGAACAGTCTGTTTTGGGCAGTCCTCTCTTTTAAACAATGTCTCATGATTAATTCCTCTTTCCAGAAGACTGCTGTGAAGTTTCATGTTATTCTCACACTGTCTCTTAGAATATTTCTAAGACACAGAACTCTCACCACGGTCTGGTCATTTGTGTCTATCTGCACCAATCACTGATTGGCTTGCCCCAAAGCCAGTCCCAACTGAAATTAGTATTCTATAATGCCGGGTTAAGAGTCAAAATTGTGAATACACAGTATGGCATAGGGCAGCAGTCAGTCAGAGGGGACACTGATCCCAGCACCCACACTGGGTTCTGGAGACACCCTAGTCTGAGTCCAGCTGTTTACCTCTGGGGAGAAGAGCAGAGGGAAGGTGAGGATGACCATTATGTGATGGGCATCACTCAGGAAACTTAAGACGGTAGCTATTTACCAAAAGACAAAGACTGATTTCTATATCTTAACAACCAGTTAGGCCTTACTAGTTCCTCCTTCCAAGTATGTGCCCTAATGGATGAAAAAAAAAAAAGAGAGAAATGCAAGAGCCCAGCATATAAGAAGCTGCCTAAAATCCCTAACATTAAAAGACAGTTGTAAGAAAAATCAACACAAGAAACAACAGGTGTTGGGGAGAATATGACCAAGGAGGAACCTTCTTACACTGTTGGCTGGAATACAAAATGATGCATCTACTGTGGAAAACAGTATGGAGGATCCTAGAAAAGTTAAAAATAGAACTACCCTATGATGCACTACTAGATATTTACCCAAAGAATACAAAAATGCTAATTTAAAGGGATACATGCACCTCTATGTTTATAGCAGCATTATTTCCAATAAGCAAGATATGGAAGCAACCCAAGTGTCCTTTGATAGCTAATTGGATAAAGAAGGTGTGATATCTATGTGTAAAACAGATTATTCAACCATGAAAAAAAATGAAATCTTGCCATTTGCAATGACATGGGTGGAGATAGAGAAAATAATGCAAGGTGAAATAAACCCATCAGAGAAAGACAAATACCATATGATTTCACTCATATGTGGAATGTAAAAAACAAAACAAATGAGCAAAAGGGAAAAGAGACAGAGACAAACTAAGAAATAGACTCTTAACTCTAGAGAACAAACTGATGGTCACCAGAGGGGAGGTGTGTGAAGGGTAGGTTAAACAGGTGATAGGGATTAAGAGTACACTTATCATGAAGAGCACCAGATGATTAGAATAAGAACTTTAAAAAACAATGAAGGAAATACTCCAGAATAGTTTAAAGGGGTTTTTATCTTTTAAGATTTTATTTATTTATTTGTGAGAGAAGAGTGCAAGAGCACAAACCGGGGGCTGGGAGGGGCAAAGGGAGCCGGAGAAGCAGACACACTCCTGAGCAGGGAGCCTGACTCAAGGCTCCATTCCAGGACCCTGGGATCATGATCTGAGCCGAACACAGAGGACTACCCAACTGAGTCACCCAGACACTTCTAAAAGCTTTTAATCTTACAGATCAAATTAAGACTACTTTTCTTTAAAAAAAAAAAAAAAAAAAGTTGTAAAAGCAGAATTATGTAAGTCTTGAAATCTCTATTTAAATGGAAATTACTTGAGAGAAACACTCCTCAAGGCATTAGGACCTATTTTCATGTTGGTACCTATTAGTTAAAGACACAGGCAGTGGACACTGAAAAGCAGAGAAGAGCTGTGGGAGGCGGGAAACACTCACTATTCTGGTCTAGAAGTTTACAAAGCTGAGGGAAACAGGGAAGATGGAAAGGTTCTGGGGGTAGCTTGGAGTCCTGAGGAGCACAATGAATATATTTGATGCCACCTCGCTGACTGACATATCCCTCCTAACCAAATGGTCTGTGGAAGGTGGTAGCAATATGCAATGACAGTACATAAGCTGATGCCATTTCTGGTTTGGGTTTTTCCCACATTATTCTAAGACATGAGAGCAAATTAATTCAATGCTGCCAAACCTTCCCTAGCCTTTTCCTTAAAGACATATTAATCAACAGTTATTTAAAAGGTACAGCAGATAACAGCCAAACCTCTTAAAGAAATTTAGATTCCTTGTAAGCAACCCATCATACCATTTTAAAGATCTTTAAGGAAGTGGCCCAACTGAATTCTTGTGAAATAACCACAGATGGTTAAGAAAAAAGATGAGTGGCCTAGACTTGCAAAGCCATATAAATGAGTCACTACTAACAAAAGGTGCCTTTTCAGGAAATCCAGAAAGTTATCTTAAAAAGTAGATTTAACAGTTTCATAATCCTAACTCTGATTTGAAATACCTTCACAATCATGCAACAGACAATAGCAGAGTTGAAGGGATCTTTGTAATTCAGTAAACTTATGAGCATTATGATCTTTGTAAATGTGTATCTGAGAATTTTAATTTTGAATCATTCTGCGAACAAGTTCTCATGTGCCAGTTTATCAGCTAATTAAATTCAGTTATATCAAAGCTTTTCTCCCTGGTTTTTAAATGCATTTAATTTTAATATATTACAAATTCTTTAATATAGATTATTTTTCTAATGGAAGTATTTATCCTACCACATAGGTGCATTATTTTTCCCCAACTGAAAAAACAAAATCTCCGAGCTAGAAGTCTGAGCTACATGTGGATGAGACCATGGCATCTCTCATTAGAAAGCTATTCTATATGTGTGTGGTGAGGGAGGTGGTAATAGAGAATTTAAAACAAAATTTTCTTTTAATACAGTATCAATGTGCTTTTTCTATTCAGTTCTTTTATTCTCCTCAAGAACTTGTGAAAGGGCCCAATTATATCATTCCAGAGAAACTAAAGCCCAACAGTTAATAATCAAGTAGCAGAGAAGAGCTTCTGGTCTAAGCCGGTGAGGTAGAAAGACCCTGAATTCACCTCTTCCACAGACATACAAAATCTATAGCTATTTATAGAGCAGGTCCTCCTGAAGAACTGAGGGCTGACCGAACTGCTTCTGCACAAGATACAGAGACCGCATAGAGAACAGCAAGAGATGGAGCATCCTGCCAAGTGGTGGGAGAGCTGCTGAAACACTCTGAGTAGGAGGGGCTGCTAAGTGCCAAGTGCCTCCTCTTTGATAGTGTGGCCAAGAGCAGAGTTCAGACACCATCGTCAGCCTGCCATGCCAAGGAGCTCTGAGCCCACTCTGAGGCACAGGAAAAGAGCTGAAGTTTAAAATATCAACTAGAATATAAAGGATCCAGCCCTAGAACTCCGCCAAAAGGCAGGAGAGCTTCTCAAACTCTCTCCATGTCAGAGGGCTTAACAAACACCAAAGTTTACATGCCCCTTCCACCTGACTGTGGACACCAGCAGGATCCAGGCACCCTACAAGCTTACCTCCTCAGTGAGCACACCAGGCATCTAAGGCAGCCCCTGCCATACACAGTGAGACATCTCTGATCAGCAAACACTATAACTCCAGCTGTCTCAGCAAGGTGACACGGGCACAGAGCACCTAAAACCCTCCAGGTTTATACCACATTAGCTCCAGACAACTTGCTAGTGTACCCCCAGAGCAGAGTACTCCAGGACCTCCCAAGCTCACACCCACCTTGGCTCCAGCAATGCCAACCAAAGTATCCCCCAGTCTGAGCACCCTAGGACACCCTGCTTTGTATCCACTGCAGCCTCAGTTGTCCTATCAGGATGCCCTATGCACAGAAAGATGCCTAAGTACTCTGTCCTGTGCCCATTTCAGGTTTAACTGTGCTGCCAGGGCACTGTCTCTATGGACAGCTCCAGGACAGTTCCAGCCCAGGCCCACTTCACTCTATCCATCCCATTAGGGGAGCCCAGCACAGACTTAGCCCATACCAGCTTCAGCAAGCCAGGCAAAGTCACCAGGCACCCACAGTCTACACAGGGGACATTCCTACAAAAGACCATTGCTTCAACTTGAAGAGAGTAGCTGTTGCACCTCATTCAGAAAAACAAACACAGAAAGTCAAAAACTAAGAGAGGAAAATAATCCAAATGAAAGAATAAAACAAAACCTTAGGGAAGAAAAAAGACTAAATGAAATAAAGATAACCAATCTATCTCAAGTTTTTTTTTAAAGATTTTATTTATTTATTCATGAGAGGCGGGGGGGGGGGCGGGGGAGCAGAGCCAGAGCCAGAAGAGAGAAGCAGGCTCCAAGCAGGGAGCCCGATGTGGGACTCAATCCTGGGTCTCCAGGATCAGGCCCTGGGCTAAAGGTGGCGCTAAACCACTGAGCCACCTGGGCTGCCCCACGAATCTATCTTATAAAGAATTCAAAGTAATTCATAGAGATGCTTACTAGACTAGAGAGGAGTGGATGAACTCATGGAGAACTTCAACAAAGACAGAAAATATAAAAAAGAACCAATTAGAGGTGAAGAATACAGTAATTGAAACGAAAAAGTACTCTAGAGGGAATCAAACGATTAGCAGATACAGAATGAAGCAGGTATCTGGAAGATACGGTAATGGAAACCAAACAAGCCAAACAGAAGGAAAAAAAGTTTGTTTTGTTTTTTTAAATGGGGGTAGGTTAAGGGATCCCTTGGACAACATCAAGCAAACATTCACATAATAGGTGTCCCAGAAGAAAAGGGGCAGAATTTTTTTTTTTGAAGCAATAGTAGCTGAAAACCTTCCTAACTTGCAGAAGTAAACAGATACTGAGGTAAAGGAAGGACACAGAGTGCCACATAAGATGAACACAAGGAAGCCCACACCACAATACCTCAATTAATTTTTGACATTTTACAGATAAAGAGGGAATGGTTAAAGCAGCAAGAGAAAAGCAACTAGTAATATACAGGGAAATCCCCAAAACACTGTTAGCTGATTTTTCAGCAGAAAATTTGCAGGCCAGATGAGAGTGGCATGATATATTCAAAGTAATGAAAGGAAAAAAAAACCTATAGTCAAGAATACTCTACCCGACAAAGTTGTCATTCAGAATAGAAGGAAAAAGAAAGAATATAAATTAAAAGAGTTTAATATAAAAATTTCTGTAAGTTCATCATTACTAAACAAACCTTGCAAGAAACATTAAAGAGATTACATGGAAAAGAGAAAGCCAAATTCAAAGAAAATTATAAAAGAAAAAAACTTCATGAGTAAAAGCAAACAATACAGTAAAAGTTTTAAAGCAATCACTTAGACAGCTAGTATGAAGATCCAAAGTCAAAAGTAGTAAAACTGGAGCACCCAGTTGATGGCTCAGTTGATTGAGCATCCAACTCTTGGTTTCAGCTACATAATGATACTTGTCATTCTCTCACAAGTCTCTCACATGACTTGGGGTCATGACATCAAGCCCATGGCTGGGCTCTGAGCTCAGCACAGCATCTGCTTGAGAGATATTCCCTCTCTCTCCCCCTCTGTCCCCCCTCCCCCCGCCTCCTCCTCTCTCTCTCTCCCTCCCAGCTCCTGAGAGAGCTCATGCTCTCTCTCAAACAAACTCTTCAAGAAAAAAAAAAGAAAAAGAAAAAAGAAAGTAGTAAACCAAATACTACCAAAAGTAGTAAAACTAAATACTTAAAAAATAGTTAAGGAGACTCACAACATAAAAAAAAAAAATGTAGGGATCCTTGGGTGGCGCAGCGGTTTGGCGCCTGCCTTTGGCCCAGGGCGCGATCCTGGAGACCCGGGATCGAATCCCACATCAGGCTCCTGGTGCATGGAGCCTGCTTCTCCCTCTGCCTGTGTCTCTGCGTCTCTCTCTCTCTCTCTCTGTGACTATCATAAATAAACAAAAATTTAAAAAAAAAATGTAGACTATGACAACATATATATAAATGTGGACATGGAGAAAAAAAATGCTTTTAGAATGTGTTCAAACTTAAGTGACCATGGACTTAACATACACCTTTATATACTTAGGATGTTATATATGAACCTCATGGTAGCCACAAACCAAAAACCCTTGATACATAAAAAAATAAAGAGAAACAAAGTCAAGCATTACACTACAGAAAGTCCTCAGACACAAAAGAGTGAAATAAGAACGGCACTACAAAAACAACCTGCAAATTAAAACAGCAATACATACCTATTAAGAATTACTTTAAGTATAAATGGTCTAAATGCTCTAATTAAAGCTATAAGGTGACAAAATAAAAAGTAGACCCATCTATTTGCTGCCTGCAAAAGACCCGTCTGTATGCTGCCTGTTTCAGACCTAAAGATACATAATTCCTTTGTCTGTTCAGTTACTGAAAGTGGTGCTCAGTTGTAGAATGTATTGTATCTTTTACTACCTGATATGTACACCCCATGTAACAGAAAAGGGCAACAATAAAACAGCAATCCTACAGAAAGAATACAGCAGAAAAAGATCTGTAAACACAGTCTTATTTCTTTTTGTTGTCCAGAATAACTATAATTCTCCAGCCTCCCAGAAATTGGAAGCTAAATAAAGCAACTCAAGTTTCCTTTAAAAAAAAAAAAAAAGAGGAAGGAAAAAGATATTCCATGCAAATAGAAGCAAAGAAAAAGCTGGGGTAGCAATACTTACATCAGACAAAGTAGACTTTAAAACAAAGACTAACAAGAGGAAAAGAAAGGCATTGCATAACAATAAAGGCTCCATCCAGTAAGATGATGTAACAATGGCAAATATATCTATGCACCCAACACTGGAGCACCTAAATAAATAAAACAAACATTGACAGACGTAAAGGGAGAAATTGATAGTAATACAATAGTAAAGAACTTTAACACCCCACTTACATCAATGGATAAATTATCCAGATCTCAATAAGTGAACAGTGGCTCTGGATGACATAACAGGCCACAATGACCTAACAGAAATACATAGAAATGTATGACCTCCCAAAACTTTACCAGGCAATAGAAAACCTCAACAGACCCATTACAAATAATGAAACAGAATTGGTAATCAGAAAGTTCCCAACAAATGAAAGTCCGGGAATGATAGCTTCCAAATGCATTCTAATACAGGGGACCAACATCACCCACCCTCCTACCAAAACCAGACAAAGACACTACCAAAAAAGAAAACCACAGGCCAACACTGCTAATAAGCACATGCAAAAATCCTCAACAAAATAATAACAAGCCACGTTCCATAGAGCATTGAAAGGATCATTCACCATTCACCATGATCACATGAGATTTATTCAGCAATCCAAGAATGGTTCAATACTCACACATCAATGTGATATACCACATTAACAAAGTGAAGGATAAAAATCATGATTATGTCAGTAGACAGAAAAACTTTTGACAAAATTCTTCACCCATTCATGATAAAAACTCAGTAAGATGAGTTTAGAGATAACATACCTCTACATCATAAAGGCTTTTTATGAAAAACTCACAGCTAACATCATCTCCAATGGGGAAAAACTGAGAGCCTTCCTTGTCAGGAACAAAACAAAGATGTCCACTCTTACCACTTTTATTCAACACAGTACTGTAGTACTCCTAGCTACAGCAATTGGACAACAAAAAGAAATAAAAGGCATCCAGATTGGTATAGAAGAAGTAAAATTTTACTATTGCAGATGATGTAGTACCATACATAGAAAATCCTAAAGACTCCACCAAAAAGCTTTTACAAGTAATAAGTTTAGTAAAGCTGCAGGATACAAGATACAGAAACCTGCTACATTTCTATATGCTAATAACAAAGTAGCAGAAAGAGAAATTAAGAAAGCAATTCCATTGACAATCCCATCCAAAATAAAATACCTAGGAATAAACTTAACCAAAGAGAAAGACCTATACTCTGAAAACTTGAGAACATTGTTGAAAGAAATTCCAGGTGACACAAACAGATGGAAAGATCTAACATGCTCCCAGATTGGAAGAATATTGTTAAAAGGTCTCTACTACCCAAAGCAATCTATAGATTCAATGTAGTCACCATCAAAACACTAAGAGTTTTTCACAAAACTACAACAGATACTAAAACTTGTATAGAATCGCAAAAGACCTCAAATAGTCAAAGCAATCTTGAGAAAGAAAAAAGCTGGAGGTATCACAATCCCAGATTTCAAGATCTACTACAAAGCTATAGTAATCCAAATGGTATGGCACTAGCACAAAAATAGACACAAAGATCAATGGAACAGGGTAGAGAACATAAACTATTATGATAACAACAAAATAGAAAGCTTTTGCACAGTAAAGGAAACCATGAACAAAACAGAAAGGCAATTTACTGAAAGAAGATATTCTCAAATGACATATTTGATAAAAGGCGAGTGCCCAAAATATACAAAGAATTTGTACAACTCAACATCAAAAAACAATCTTCTTTAAAAATAGGCAAAGGACTTAGACATTTTTTGAAAGAAGACATACAGATGGCCATCAAACCCATGAAAAGATGCTCAACATCACTCATGATCAGGAAAATGCAAATCAAAAATACAGTGAGATCTCACCTTAAACCTGTCAGAATAGCTACAAGTGTTGGCAAAGACGTGAAGAAAAAGAAACCCTCACACACTACTTGTGCAAATGTTAATTGGTGCAGCTACCATGGGTAACAGTATGGAGGTTCCTCAAAAAATTACAAATAGAAATACCATATGATGCAGTAATTCCACTACCAGGTATTTATCCAAAGGAAACAAAGGCACTAATTCAAAAAGCTATATGCACCTTTATGTTTATTGCAGCATTATTTACAATAGCCAAGATATGAAAACAACCTGAATGTCCATTAATAGATAAATCAATAAGGATGTGTGTGCTCTCTCTCTCTCTATATATATATGCATATATTATACACACACAAAATGGACTATTACTCATGAAAAAATGTGATCTTGCCATTTGTGACAATATGAGTGGACCTAGAGGATATTATGCTAAATGACAAAAGGCAGATAGAAAAAGGCAAATACCGTAAGAATTCTCTTATCATTGAATCTAAACAACAAAATAAATGAACAAAAACAGGCAAAAACAGGCCCACAAGTATAGAGAATTAGTTGTTGCTGGGATGAGAGGTATGGTGGCATGGGCAAAAGGAGTGAAGGGCAGTGGGGGATACAGTTTTCTAGTATTAATGTCACAGGAATGAAAAGGACAGCATAGGATTATAGTCAATGGCACTGTAATAAGTGCTCTATGATGACAGTTGGTAGCTACACTTGAGCATAAGCAGGTCATAGAGATGTTGAATCACTAGGTTGTATATCCAAAATAATGTGACATCCTGTGTCAACTATATTCCAACTTTTAGAAAATTTTCCTGTTTTTAAAAGTAAAAAAGTAAAAATAAATAAATAAGCCTAGAAAGTTAGTATCTCCTAACAATTCTAAATCAAACACACACACAAAAAAAGCTAAATGTTGCATGCAATTTGGGGATCAGCACATAAGCGGTCAGGAGCCTGAGTTGGGACCATCACACTGGAATTTATTTGGAAGTCTGGATGATGGGGTAAAAGGAGTACATACGGAATGACATAAAAACAATCTGGTTCCTTCTAAATAAGCACTCCTTAATTTTGATGAAGGAGAGAGTACTGGCCAACCCAGATTCTACAGCCTGTCTTTTTGGGTTCAAACCCAGATGCAATTATTTTGACAAAGTCACCAAGTCTCCTAGCCTATAAAATGGGAATAACAGGAGAATCTATCCCAAAGGATTGTCATTAACGATTCAAAGAGTAAATATTTTTAAGTGGTTATATTTACCAGTCTCTGGTAAATTCTCCCTAAAAAATAAAATGAGATTTAGGAGATGCATATGTAAAAAGAGATCATCCATTAATTTCATGTGACCTATTCACATAAATATCAACGTCCCATAAACCATAAGACTTCTCTCAGCCCTGATTTTAATTAGTATGGGAGTCCAAGATCAAAGGTCTCAATCTTCTGAATCCACAAGACGTCTCCCCCATCCATGGTTCCAACAGCAGAGGCATAGCTAAGCCTAACCTCCAGCCTTTCAAGGAAGCAACAGGAACAGTTGAGCAGGAAATGTGATTAAATTCAGGTCCTGCAAGTACTTCCACATGCTTATTTTCAGAATGGTTTAATTAAAGTTTCTGACATGAAGAGAGCTATTTCTGTTCATCTATTCAGAGCTGGTTATGGAGGGGAAAAAAAAACTCAAATAGGCTGTTTCAGTCAATTTGTAACAATATAGTTGTACAATTAAGCTGGAAGGGTACAAAGAAAGTTAGTCTATATAATTTTTCCTCTTATGGAGGTATTCATTATAGAACAAATTGAGGTCTCAAATGGAATAATGTTGAGACGAACCAGTCAAAGGAGAACATAGCAGTTTCAAAATGTTCAATGTGGACTCAAGGTCCAAAATTTCAATTGTCTCCCCACTTTATTAGTAATGCATTCTAAAAAGCTACAGAATGGTAAACTCATTAATGCATTTACTTATTAATGCGTTTATTATAATATTCTTATCGATTATAAACATATGCACTATTCTTTAGTAACTAAAATGACAAAACTGTATTATGTGCAGAGGATTTGGATGCTCTAGTTCACTGTTATATCCATACCAGACAATGGATATGTACATCAGAAACATGCCTAGGAGCCACTCAAGCTTTCTGGAAGGAGCTGAAAGGCGCTTGGATATAAATTCTCAACAGTTTTTCTCTCCAGCCTCAAAGAACCCCAGCAGGTCACAGAACTCGCAGGTCTCTCCCCTCAGCCTGAAGCTGGAGGTGGGGATGGTACTATTTATTCAGCATGTAGTGCACCAGCTCTGCTTGTCAGCTGGCCTGAGCAGGTGAACGATGGCAGGACTTGTCGGTCACCTAGAGGGTAGCAGCTGCTCTGAGTTCTGAAGAGACCCAAGTGAGGAGCGGCAGCCTCAGGTGGGGCGCCAGGAAGCAGCATCTTCCAGCCCACGTGGATGTGTAGGCAGCCTCCGCACACCTGGGCCAGGGCCTTGGGCACCATCCTTTATGCCGGTGATCACCGGAGGCTCCAGCTTCCTGGGGAACCAAGGTGAGGAATGCTTAATTGCAGTGCAAAATAGCTTTTGCAGGAACAGATGTAGCCTCTCACATTCCGGTGACTTTGGAGGGGAGGAGGGCTGGGAACAGGGGAGGGGGAAGCGACTGCAAAGGGGAAGGAAGTAGAGGGATGGGGAGCAAAGATACAAAACCTACTGGAATTTGGTCTCACTTTTCATCTGTCCCTATTGCATACAAGAAAGCCTGGGGGAGCGGGGGGGAAGGAATGGCCAGATATAGGGATTCGGCTATCCTCTAAGTGGGTGTTTCTCAGCTTTTGTCACAGAATGCAGGCAACATATACCTTTATTGAAAGGTAACGGACCTTCTACAAAATGCACACTTTTAAAATGCACAACTTGGGGGATCCCTGGGTGACTCAGCGGTTTAGCGCCTGCCTTTGGCCCAGGGCGTGATCCTGGAGTCCCAGAATCAGTCCCACGTCGGGCTCCCAGCATGGAGCCTGCTTCTCCCTCCTCCTGTGTCTCTGCCTCTCTCTCTCTCTATGTCTATCATAAATAAATAAATAAATAAATCTTAAAAAAATATAAAAATAAAATAAAATGCACAACTTGAGTTTCAATATCATGTACAGATCCTGAAACCATCACCACAAGCAAGATGGCGAATATATTCATCACCCCCAAAAGTGTCCTCAAGCCCTGGTCTCTCTGCCCTCTTGCAGGTAAACATGATCTGCTTCGCACCACTGCAGACTAATTTGTTTTTTCTAGAAATGTTCTATGTGGAATTATATGTAGTCTTGGCTTTGAGGGTAGCACTTTTTTTTTTTTATTTTAAAGCTACATTTGATTTAAGTTTTAAATTTTGTATCGAATGATGTGCAAAATTTTGTTAGGTGGCTAGATGTCCCATGTACAATTCAGTACCTTTGACTATGTTTACAATGTTGTACAGATCTCCAGAAAACATTCCTCTTGCTTCACTGGAATCCTATGTTCATTCACTAGTAATTCCTCCTTTTTGCCTCTCCCAGCCCTTGGCAGCCAACATTCCACTATTTGATTCCATGAATTTGACTGTCTCCAAAGTAGAATGATGTATTTTCTTTCCGTGACTAGCTTATTTCACTTGGCACGTGTCTTCAAGGTCCATCCATGTTGTCACATATTGCAAAATCTGAATAGTATTTAAGGCTGAATAGTATTCCAGTTGTGTGTATAGACCACATTTTCTTTATCCATCCAACTGTCCATGGACATTTATGTGGTTTCTACTTTTTGTCTATTGTGAAAAGTGGTGCAATGAATGTAGGAGGGCTACTATCTCTTAGAGCTCCCGATTTTAATCTTTTTGCATATATATATCCAGAAGTCACACTGCTGGGTCCTAGGTTAGTTCTATTTTTAGTTTCTTGATAAACCCCCAAACTGTTTTCCATAGCAGCAGCACTATTTTGCATTACCACCAACAGCCCATAGGGTTCCAACTTCTCTACATCCTTGCCAACACTTGTGTTTTGTTTTTTTGTTTTATAAAACCTGATAGGTGGTATCTCATTGTGGTTTTGATTTCTGAATTCCTGCTGATGAATGACCTTGAGCATCTTTTTTTCATATACCTATTGACCATTTGTAGGTCTTCTTTGGAGAAACCTCTCGAAGTACTTAGTCGACTTTTAAAATAGGTTATTGGGATGCTGGGGTGGCCTAGCGGTTTAGCGCCTGTCTTCATGCCTGGGGCATGATCCCGGAGTCCTGGGATTGAGTCCCACATCGGGCTCCCTGCATGGAGCCTGCTTCTCCCTCTGCCTGTGTCTCTGTCTCTGTCTCTCTTTCTCTCTCTGTCACTCATGAATACATAAAAATCTTAAAAATATATGTAACAAGTTATATGGGACACCTGGGTGGCTTAGTCACTTAAGCATCAGACATCTGATTTTGGCTCAAGTCATGCTCTCATAGTTGTGAGATTGAGTCCCATATTGGGCTCTGTGCTGAGCATGGAGCTTGCTTAAGATTCTCCCTCTCCCTGTCTCTCCCACCCCCACCCCCACCTACTGTCTCCCTCTAAAGAAATAAATAGGTTACCAGTTATTGTGCCATAAAGTTGTAGGATTTCCTCTCACATATATGCTCTTCTGCATCATCTTACTCCATCTTCTCTTCCTTCTAATCTTTCAAGAATTTTAATTCTAATGTCTACCAGTTAATGTATAAGTATTTCTAACCCATTCACACAAACCAGAATTTTATACAGATCACGTATTATCATTGGCCCTGATAGGGCAAATATGTGTTTCCTGTCCCAGACTATTTGAAGCCTTCTTCCTCACAAAGGAATCATATTATGTAGGATTATTACAGAGTATTTTATTGCAGGAATGAATTACAGGAAATGTACCCTTGTGCTGACAACATCTATTTAGCGCATCTACGGAGTCCATCTCGGACAAATTTCAAACATGGGACCCGCAATTTTACAATAGAACTTTTCTTTGACCTTTCAAGAGCCTATTTACTAAAAAGGCTCATAGATTTTGATATCACACTTATCTGTTTGGGCTGCTCAAGGAAGATATCATAGACTGGGTGGCTTACAAACAAGAGAAATTTCTCATAGTTGTAGAAGCTGAAAGTATAAAATTCAAGGTGCTGACAGATTCACCATGGCAGAGAGCCCACTTCCTGATTCACATATGGCCATATTCTCACTGTGTTCTCACATGTCTGGACTGTTCTCCTCACTTTTATAATGGTACTAATCTAATTCCCTGGGACTCAGCTCTCACGACCTTATCACTTCCCAAAGACATCCAGCCCCTATTACCATCACGCTGGAGGTTAGGTTACAACATAAGCCTTTGGCGGGGAGGGGGTGCAGGTGGTGTGTGGCATGAAGAGTCTAGGTCAAGTCTGAAACTTTTCAGTCCATCACTTAAATTGGGAGGAGACCATCAATGTAAGGACAAGTAGGGGCAGGGCAGAAGCACAGGTGAAAGGTAAGGAAACTGTTAAATTAAGTAAGACCTATCACCTGGCCCAGTTGCAGAGCTGGTCTAGCGGCCAACTTCGGAACACTAGTGCTAGGGAGCAAATCTGCTCACTGGAAATGTGCTACAGTCGGATGGCCTGGGCAGCCAGGCCTGAACCCTGAGAGCCATGCTAAAGGTCTCTGCCTTGCAACCTTGGGAATGGGAGCAATAGTGTAGCCTTGGACAGTCTGGTCACATCTCCTTTTGTGGAGCAAGAGGGTCAGGCTGGAAGACCTCTCCTTCCTTACCAGCTTCCATATTCAACAAGGCACAAAGAGAGGCAGGAAAATGAAAATAATGATAGAAAGATGATACCAGTGTGTTTTTCTGACTTTCATTATTTAAGAAAAATATGTATTAATACCTCAAGATCTAATGTAGCCCAACAGCAGAGGACAAACCAAATTTAAAGCACCAATGGGGCCTTGATCCAAAAGTCACAGAAAAGCCATTTTGGACCTGAGCCCCCAGACTGAGTCATCCACCAAGAAATTTAAGAGGATGGCTCCAAGCGCAGAGCTGCTTTTAAACCAGTACCACTACTCCAAACAGCAAAATAATTCCATGTGGCTGTTCCCTCTGTAGTGAAGCATTATAGTTGTAAACCTGCCAGCACCCTGGCATTTAGACTGCAAGGTCACTAGCCTGTTAAATAGACTCTGTAGTCTTGTTGAAAATAAGGAAGGCCACAGGAGTTGGTGTGTAGTTGAAGCACCTAGGGTCAGGTTGCAGGGTCACTCTCCTCTGACACTTTCCTGCTGAGCTAAAGACAGTTATGTTCAAAGGTTTGGAGGATTTTCTTCTTTTATTCTTAGTTTAAGGAGTTAAATGGACTAAAAAAAAAAATTGACTCTCCTTATAAGAATTTTTCTGAGGACAAAAATAATAGATATTGCTCAAGTGAGTCAAGACACAGTTTTCAAACATTAGCATGCATCAGAATCACCTGAAGAGCTTTTTAGAAGAGATTACTGGGCCCCACCTCCAGAGTTTCTAACTCAATAGGACTAGGATGAATCCCAAGAATGTCCATACTGATGCTACTGATCTGGGGAATCACACTTTCAGAAGGATTGTTGTAAATAACTTCCTTGCCTCAGCCTGGATAAACTGTATTCTGAGCAGCCAACAACGATAGTTAGCATTTGTTGAGGACTTACTGTGTGCTGGACACTAAGCGCTAAGTGATTTACTGACATGAATCCTTTTATCCTAATACTAGCCTTTGAGGTGTTGTTTGGTATTTCTCCTATTTCACAAATAAGGAAGGAGACTCAAGAGGATTATGAAGAGAATGGCCAATAAAAATGCAAAGACCTTTGGTGATCTCTGGAAACGGAAAAATAGGATACTGAACAGTTCTGGATTGGACATCTGAAAATCCCAGCTGAACAAGTGGGAGATGAAAGAGATGTAGGAAAACTGCAGTCCATGTGAGAAATTACCAGATTTTCAGAGGCAGCAAGGTCAACAGATTCAACCCCCCGAAAGCCATCATCATCTGTAACTGCACTCCCAGAACATAGGACAGGGGTCCCAACCCCTACATCCATTGGGACAATGTAGGTGGTGGTGGGATGGTTATTGCTGCCATTGTTAGTATGAAGATCAGAATCAGACACCTGGTTGTCCTGATGATACCATTTCCCTTGAAGCCTTCTTAAGTTTTGAGGGTTTTGTTTTACTTCTTTTATTCCTCAGACTCCATATTCCTTGGAGCCTAGAGGTGGAGTACACATTGATACTAAGTAATGCATAGACTTGACAAAATCCAAGTTCCTTCTCCGTGTAAAATCCAACCTCTTGATCAAGAGCATCAAATATTCAGTAACCCAGGATCCTTGCATTTACCCACTCATGTCCCAGGGCCTGGGAGTCCTCCAGGGATCCTCCACATTCATGACGTGGACCAGGGAAGGTAGAGAATGGAGCATTACACATGAAGACTTTTATGAAACCAGCTTGGAAGTACTGAGCCCACTTCCGCCCTCATGCCCTTCACCAGAACTGTGTTGCATGACTACACATCATTACACAGAAGGCTAAGACACATAGTTTGTGCGCCTATTTAGGCATTGGTGCACATTTAGGTAGTGTTTGCAATAGCAAATCCCCTTCCAGACCATTTGTATTCCTTCTTTCTTGAGAGAAATCCTTGACTTTAGATTTTCCCACATTCCTACACATTTCCCAAGAACTCTCCTTCATTGACTAATGAATTTTGCACCTATTTATGGTCTTCTTTCAACTTCTATACCATTCTTGATACCTTCAGTATCTCTATGGAGGAGCCATTCAATACCTCTGCCTCTCTGTTCTTTGGTCTCCTCACTTCTAGTAGGATTTTTTTTTTTAAAGATTTTATTTTTTCATGAGAGACTGAGATACAGAGAGACAGAAAAGAAAGAGAGGCAGAGAGAGAAGCAGGCTCTTTGCAGGGAGCTTGACATAGGACTCGATCCTAGGTCTCCAGGATCAGGCCCTGGGCTGAAAGTAGCACTAAACCACTGAGCCACCCGGGCTGCCCCTAGTAGGCTTTTCTATCACACCTCTCCTCTCTAATCCCGTGACAACAGCTAAACCACTTCCAATAAGTGTCTGACTCACTCACCACCCTCTCCTACCCTTCTAGCATACTAACCTGACTCTTCCCATTTCAAGAATACAGACTTGGTTAAAAAAAAAAGAAGAATCACCAATCCGCTGATATCAACACTGTTAGCCACTCTCATCCCCCGCTACCTCCCCACTCTCTTGGCTACCCAGCTTAGAGTCTAAATAATCACACTCTTAAAAAAAGATCTTATGATCTTTTTTCCTTTAGGCCCACCCATTCTGCTCCATTCATTGTGATCACTTGCAAAGACTCCAAATCAGGCTGAACCTACATCAGCTGCCAATCCCTGTTTGCTCAATTAGCTAAGCTTGATCTTCAAATATTCCAAGTTCTCCCTCTCCCAGAAAAAAATGATTACATTTCCTTAACCCCTTCAAGTTGGGCTAAGCTACAGGTTAGCAAACTACAGCCCACAAGAGCCAAGAACAGTTCAGTCCCTGCTTGTATGAAGTTTTATTGAAACAAAGCCACATTCATTAGTTAACAAAGTACGTGTGGCTGCTTCAGTGCCCCAAGAGCGGAGTGGAGGGAGTTGTGACAGAAGCCATATGTTCCACAAAGTGTAATTTACTATCTGGACCTTTACAAAGAAAAAAAAAGCCAATAAAAAACCCCCACCAGCTCCTTATTTGGATTCTTGTGTTCAATGTCACCTGAGTTTTGGCCATTAAAAGGGTCATGCATTTTGAAAAGTTTATTAGAATTTTTTTAATGCTTGAATTAAAGCCATAATATTCAGTTGTCCATAAAAACAGACAGAGCCCCTGATACCACAATGTAATATGACTGATTTAAGTGTGTACACAGGCCAATTTTTTTTTTAAAAAATGGGACTTTAAAATCAGCATCCCATCGAACTTACAGGTCTGCAATGAGGAGGGTGGGGCAGGTATTGCTGGCTCTGTTTTAGGAGAAGAGAACAGAGGCATGGAGACTCAAGGACACCCCAAACAGCTTCACCTGGGCTGAGACAAAAACCCCAGTTTCTGGCTCCTAGCCAGCCCATGCAGTCTCATTCTGCATTGCTGCCTCTCCCAGAGAAAAAGTGCCTGCCCTCATGCAGATGCTAGGTCCTCCATCAGCAGTCAGCGTTGTCACCTCCACTACAGGTCTCTGTACCCAGGAAAAGCAGATTCCCAGCAGAGGCCAGCATATCACCTCCTGGCTCACTGCCCAGAGCCTGGGACAAATGTCTACACACAACAGGGTGGCCTCATCAGCACACTAGGCTCCTAGTTAGTTTTCTGTACAGGAAGGTCAAGGTCATGGTAAAGTGGTGGGGGCAGGGGCAGGGTGGCAGGATTATGGCCTTCTCTGAATAATTTCCTAGGAACTGGGAGAAGGAGGGTAAACTGCTGTCAGTTTGTCTCCCTTGCTGCCCACTTTCCTCCGAAGTAGGAGAAAAGCTCACTTTCTGTTGTTTATGGCTCATCTAGTACAACTTCAGACTAATTGCTTTGGGAGCACCTGGGTGGCTCCCTCAGTCAAGCATCATCGGACTCTTCATTTTGGCTCAGGTCATAATCTCAGGGTTGTGAGATGGAGCCCCTCATCTGGCTCCACACTGGGCATGGACCCTGCTTAAGATTCTGCCCTTCTTCCTCTGCCCCTTCCCCCACTCACATGCTCACTCTCTCAAAAAGAAAAAAAAAATGAGGAGAAAAAGACTTCTTAATGTTTTGAAAGTGAACAGAAGTGGGATTGTAACTGTGTGTAATAGAGCTCTTATGTTGGGAGATGAAAAAATGACATTGTAGGACTTCCATGGAAGGTCATTTACCCTCAGCTAAATCTGGCCTCACAGCCAGCCAACCAAACCTCCACGATCACCCACCAGGCCTCTTGCCTTCTGGAATGAGCAGTGCTCACAGCTCCTCCCAGGTCCACGACCCAGAGGGACTCATCCGGCCAAATGTGATGCTCCACATCTTTTAGCTCACTGGTCCAAATCCAGTGTTCATGCTCCTCGCATGCATTTGAGACACTCCAGGGAGAGTCTCTGCCTGTGTAAATCAATAAGCAGCTAAGTCTTAACCCCATGTCACTTTCCCATCATGACGAATGCACACTGTGAGCACAGCCCACCCGCCAGCTGCAGGCCTCCCAGATTGTCTCCCTCTGCAGACTTGGTCCGGCAAGGTCCAAACCCTTCATCACTAACACCAACCTGCCCCTCAGGGCATCATGGAGATAATCAACTTATCTAGAAAAGGATTCCCCAACCCTGGGCTAGATCAGCCCTCCAACGTGTTCCCAAAACAACTGGAGGAGGAACTAAATATTTCCTAGGAAAAGTTCCTGTTAGCAAATTTGAATAGATTTGCAGTAAACCCTGCTTCAAACTAAAGTCATAATAAACTAATTATGTGAACACAGTACCTAAATTCTTCTCTTATCGTGTCCTTCCATCCAACCTACCAAGGTGTGTAAGTTCTTTGAAAGCAGGAATGGGTCTTATTTTAGTATTATCTCCAGTCCCCAGCACAAGCACCAACATTTAAGGGAGCCTCAGTACTGGCTTAATTAGTACTGTTACATCACAGAAGCTCTGGAGTGTGTATTGCCTTTATGCAATTGGTTTTATGCAATTGCAGCTGAAGGTTATATGCTCTATGACCAAAATGCAGTATTAGATAATGCAGATTTTACCTAAATCGATCATCCTGCCCAAAGTCCAATTTACAATAATACTTGCATCCTAACTCAAAGGCTCTTAGCAGTAGCTATCATACTTAAAATATTCCACAAAGAAATGCATTGACAACTTTTCAGTTTTGCAGTGTGTGTGGCTTTTTTCTTCCTTCTTTCTCTTTTTTTTTTCTTTTTTTGAATACAGGACATAGCTGAAAATAGAGTCCTTTTTATACTGGAGAACTGGATTTTTAACTCGCCTAGACTGGCTGTCCAGTCATGCTATCAGCAATTCTAATTATTTTTCTTGTGTGGACACTAGGAGGGCCGAGTCACCACAGGCTTGAGTGTGGCCAGCCCAGGTCACAAAGCAGCCAACAAGCTAGTCTGCAAATAGAACTAAATTCTCACTGGTGGTGGGGTGGAAGGTTTCCATACTGAAAGGCACTCTATTTCTGAGATGTTCTGTGGAGATAGTATTGCTGGGACACTACCTTTGTCCTTGAAGTGAATTTTTTCCAGAAGTAACAGCACTGCTGAGCTACATGAAAAACCTGATGTGTCACTAATATTTATCTATCTTATAAATGAACATTATGATTAAAGCTACAGATTAAAACGTTAGTAACAATGCATAAATGAGACCCAGAGGAGGACACACTAGCTAGACAGCCTTACATTTGTCTTTTCCATGCCTTCATTTTTTAAAAATTATTTATTTATTCATGAGAGACACAGAGAGGGAGACAGAGGCAGACACACAGGCAGAGGGAGAAGCAGGCTCCATCCAGGAGGCCCGATGCGGGACTCGATCCCAGGACTCCAGGACCACGCCCTGGGCCAAAGGCAGGCGCTAAACTGCTGAGCCACCCAGGGATCCCCATTTCTTCTTTTTCAATAAGATTCCAAATCCCTCTAAGCATAGGAACTTTAAAATAAATCAAAGAAAAAGAAAAAAAGAATTACTGCATACATTTTCACATCCTTCCTAAGAGACAGGACAATGTTTAAGTCTGACTGGTTTTTATTACGTTATTCCTGGTCTACTTTAATAGGAAGGCTTTCAGTATGATCAAATTCAAAAAGCTACATTGTACCTTTTCTCTTCCTATCTTTGCTCATCCCTTTAATGACTAGGAGTTAGAAAACATGCCAGAAAAGCACTCTTTATAGAATTAGAGTGTTACTTGCTACTCCAAGTAGTTAACGGGTTCTTTCAGTGAAACTGGCCATTTCTAATTCTGTTGATGCTCCCAGAAAACTATCATCCAGGACAGAAAGTCACCTGTTTTATCATTACACTAAGTATTCCTGTGATGCTCTAAGGTCAAAGAAAAATCTAGAATGGAATATATTTCCGGAAATATATTCAACTCTTGCAAGCACACGTTACATACATTATAGATAGAACTACTTCTGGGTCATGTCTCTGGCGATAAATTAGTGGCTTCTTGTGCATAAGCACGTGTGTCGAAAGCAAGCTAGTACAATGACCTCTGTGGAACTTTTAATCAAATCTTGCACAGAAGCAAGGCTCCAGAGGTGATCTTTTTTTCTTGTCAAAGAACAGAGGCAGTTCTGTTTCAATTAGGACCTCAGAAATCAGAAAACTCGGGTAGAAAACCACATCGTCAAAAAAAAGAAATTTTTAAGGCCTTTGCCAATTCCAAAAAAAAAAAAAAAAAGGAAGTTGGTAATTAAAGATTAAAAATATCCTGAAATCTTAATGTGGCAGTATAAACAGGCCTCATGATACCATGGCAACATTCTCTCTTCTCTAATAAAATTGATTAATTAGCCTGTGAGCTTGCAAAACGTTAGAGCAAAAGGATGGAGACTGTCTCTCTCCACAGCTAACGCCTTACCTCACCTCCTTCTTCCTGAGCTTGTCAGTCGGGAACACTAGAGGTCGATCTGTGGAAAAAATCTCCAAGTACAGCTCTGTTTTAAATGCATGAGGAATGCGGAGGCTTCGCAAGCATGCATTCCGAATCAGCTCTGAAGATGCAGAGATGAGAGTGTCTCCAATACATAAAGCTCAAAGGAAAAACCCCATTTGACTGGGACACCGGCGGAAGGAGAGAATTGGGGAGGTAGTTTTGCAAATTGAACCCGCTAGAAGCAGATACATTTCTGTGTGTCCACGTGTACGATATACCTGGGAAGGAGAGAGGCATTTCCACAACTCATACATGCAAATTGCATGTGATAGCCCCATCTCATAGGTTTATGTGGAGATAATAGATGTAAATATATTAGCACATTTTTACATACAGTGTAAATCTCTCGTTGTTATTAAGCAGAGGAACAAAAATCCAACACTAGACATTCCTGCTCCTTCAGGGCAAAGGAGGTCCTATTCTTTTTTAGAAGCAGAAGTTAAGGGCTGTCTTTGCTATTAAACCAAATCTAGTGAAAGTGAAGAGTCAGATTGCTGGCCACCTTATTTTAGTAGTGCTGTCCCGCTAACTAAAAAAAACCCTCCAGGGGCACCTGGGTGGCTCATTCAGTTGAGCAACCAACTCTTGGTTTTGGCTCAGGTCATGATTTCACGGTTGTGGGATCAAGCCCCAGAACTGGGTTCTGTGCTCAGCAGGAATCAGCTGGAGATTCCCTCTCCCTCTCTGCCTCCCTCTGCCCCTCCACCTGTTCCTGTTTGCTCTCTCTCTCTCTCTCAAAAATAAGTAAATCTTTTTTAAAAATTAAAACTAAAAAAAAAAAATTTAAGACCATTCACACATACACACACACGCCTCTCTATTCTCCGGAGGCCAGAAATTCCTACCATTATACCAGTTGCTCAACACCAGACTACCAGCATTTTTGTAACCGGACTATTTGTTGTTGGAGGCGTTCTGTGCATTGAAGGAGGTGTAGCAGCATCCTACAATGGCCTCTACCCATCAAATGCCAACAGCAACCCCAGTCTTGACAACCAAAATTATCTCCAGACATTGCCAGTGTCTCTGGGTTTGTGGAGGGAGTAGAGTGGGGGAGAGGGTGAAATCCCCTTCTGCTGACAACCACATTAGAATAATCCACAAGTAAGAAAGAAAAAAATAGAGAACCATCTCGTGCAGAAATCAACAAAGACCACCCAGATGAGGACAGAGGCTATGTATTCAGAACTTGCTCTAGCAAAAGAGTCAGCCACCATCACTTATGACTGGCAGAGGTTCCAAGGCAGGTAAGAGAGTGGAAATGTCTCACAGTGGGGAGGGAAAAAGGAAAGTCTTCGTGTTGGTCTTGTTCAAGGTTACTGGTAAAGTGAAGCTGCAGGCAGGGGGCATTTTCATGATTAGCCTGCGAAGCATATTTGACTTCCTCGGTTGGTCCTGACTTGAAAAGGAGAGCAAAAACTAGGAAAGCTGGGGACCACTGACTGAGTCAGTTTTCACCATCAAGCCACCGAGTGCCCACCACAGTACCTGGTGGCATTAGTATTCACTTCCTTTTGCTGCTGTAACAGATTACTACAAATTTACAGGCTTACAGTAGCACACTTGTATCATCTAACACTTTTGTAGATTAGACTCGTATCCTAGTGGGCTGCAAACAAGGTGTCAGCAAGCCTGTGTTCAAGGGGAGACTCAAGGGGAGAATCTATTTTCTTACCTTTACCTGCTCTGGAGGCAGCTCATATTCCTGCACCGGCAGGCCCCTTCCTCCGTCTTCAGAATCAGAAATATTACTTTTCTTTGCATAAGCTTCAGTGCGCATATCTCCCTCTGCCTCTCGTTTAATGCTCTCTTCTGATTTTAAGTACCATATGAGTACACTGGGCCCACCTGGATAACCCAGGGTTCTCTCCCCATTGTAAGGTCAGCTCTTTAGCAACCTTCATTTATTGATTTATTAAATAATAAACTAATTATAAAATAACTCCATCCAAAATCTCAATTCCCCTTCCTCATTTTGCATAATGCATTCGTAGGTTCCAGGGATTGGGACATGGACATCTTTGGGGGCCATTATTCTTCCAACCACAGCATTCAGTTAGCAAAGTGTGATCTCCCGAGCAGTGGCAGCAGCATCACCTGGGAAACTATTAGAAATGCAGATTCTGGGGCCCTGCCCGAGACCCCCTAATCCAGAACCTCTGTAGGTGGGTCCTTGCAACCCGTATTTTAACAAGCGCTCCAGGTGGTCCTGAAGCTCACTCAAGTTTGAGAAACACTGATCTACACTGTACACCCTCTTTCCTCACTCTGAAAGTATGTGCTCGGTACACGAGGCCCTAGGACACCACAATAAATTTTTAGAAATACACGACTTACCAAAATAGTATTTTCAAAATATGAATTCTAATTATATCACCCCTTTACTATAATTCCTCAGTGTATCACCTCCTAGTTCTCCAGGGACAAAGTCCAAATGCCTCAGAGTGACATAAATGCCATTTGTCACCTCACCTTGGCACGTTTCTCCAAACCCTATCTCTCTTTCCCTCCCCCACCCTCACCAAGCCAGTCAGCTGCAGCTCTGGGCTTGTTCTTGTCTTTGATGCTTCACACGTGCTGTTCCCTTCCCCTGGAAAGTTCAGTCTCTTTTCCTGGCGAACTCTGGCTCTTTCTTTATACGGTAACCTTCTTCAAGAAATTGCCCTGACCTCCACAGGAAGCTGAGGGTTGCATCTCTGTGGCCACAGCCCCTACGAGAAACCTCCCCACAGTACTTTCATGGGATGTCTTTTACATGGCTCTCCCCAGATTCTATTGCAGTCATATGTCAGGACATGATAACCCAGATCAAAGCAGAAGGCCTGAAATATAGGAAATTCTTTGTGAATGGTTAAGTAAATGAACAAATGATAACATTTAATGAAACATTATTCCAGCCAAACACTGTTGATATCCTAAGAAGCAATTACCATCAGTTATATTTGTCCAGGAAAAGATTTCTGGAAGATATATTAATATTCAAGTGATACTAAGGAATAATCACCTTATTCAATGAGAATAAATTCCTCAAGGGCATAGAAATATTATTAAAATCCTGCTCTCACATTCCCCACCTATTTGCACATCCTACTATTTCCCCTTAAATAACCATCTAGAATCTAATCGAAATATGTGAAACAACTAACTGGCTATGGGTCAGTTTGGCAAAGGGGTTCCACAGCTCTCCCATACTCATGCATTCCACACAGGCAACCCCAACTTGGCCTAATGAGGGTGTGGAAGCGAGAGGTCCTCAAATGCTGTTGAAGGAACACCCATCCTTTACAGACACCAAGAACTACCCCTCGCTATTCCACGGCAGAGGCCCTGATGATTCCATAAGCTTCCTATCACGGGAGGGTGTAGATAGGGGGTAGGGGAGGTTGTACAGTGGAAAGTAACTGTCGGATTTTTAAGTCAGGCCTCTAAAGTCATATTTTTTGGATTATGGATGGCAACTAATTAGCGAGGCATTTAATAATTTATTGAGACTGCAGCTTGCATTGTTTTTCATGAAACGAAGTATTTTCATTGAGTATAAAAGAATACACAAGACAAATACCACAGAAAGGGTTCAGTATTGTCTGGGGAATCTTCAGTTGCAGTGTGATTCACACCCAGATATATGAACGATTGTGACATAAAATATTTTTCTGACTATAACTCAGGGTCAGTACAGTTTGCAGAACACTGCTCAGGGATGCTGGAATGATGCTGAACAGCATGGACATGGACATAGACCACCCCTTATCACCTCAGCTGGAAACAACTCTCTCCTGAAATGCTTGCCTACTTTTGCATAGTGTAACTGGCTCTCAGCACACATGATTTTCATAATTCAATTTAATTTCACCTATGTGTCCAAACCTCTCTCTCAGTCAGACTGCAGGTTTTGTGTGAACCAGAATAGACGGCAGATTTCATTCTACTTCACAGTTTCCTGCCAGCCTGGCCCACAGTCTGACACACAAAGTATGGTTCTTAATGATTACTGGTTGGTTGGCTGAATCTTACAAACGATCGACTTTATGAAGACAATCAGGTGAAATGTTCAGACAAAGAAAGAAAAAAGAAGGACCTCTCAAGAACAGTCCAGATGTCAGGTGTTCCAATGAAAATGACAATTGAAGAGTAGTCCAAAGAAATGCGTTAGGCCACCAAGAGTAAGAGCCACGGATGGAGACTGGACCTAGTGTTGGTAAGAAAAACAGAAACCAAGAAAATCTGTTTTTAGCCTACTTAGAAATCCATGCTCTTCCCCAACCATCAAAATTGCGTGAGAAATTGCAGTGGATGCAATCAGCTCCTATTTATTATCAGCATTTCGCAGCAGCAAGCATTAATAATACATCTTGTATTTATAAAGCTTTTGTTTTCCAGCGTCCCTGAAATGTATTGAGCCAACAAGATTTGAGAATATCTGTGAGATCTGGCCTTTGTTCATAAAAGAAGAATTTCACAGAGAGAGAAGAAAATCAAAATATGAACCTATTTAAATATTCAGCACCCACGTACAATTGTTCAATTATGCTGCTTCCTTGTGACAGATCTAACATGAGGCATTACAATGAAACCAGAAGCAAATGCCACATAGAAAACCATAAAACGAGAAGAACCACCAAAATAAGGCCTTGGTATGGACAGAGCTTTCTGCCTCGATGCATAATTTATATTGCCTGTAAAGCCAACACCTGGGAACTGCTAATTTAATTAGTTTGTATTGAACATTTAATTGTAGTAAGCCAAGGTTTCAGACTAGTTTGACAGCTGTTTTCATTACTTCTAATTAATCTATGATGTTCAGCTCTCTTTCCTACCTTGCTTAGACTTTAAAGCTCACTTAGGTTTGCTTCGTCTGAGGAATAAGTTCCACTAAATGACATCGTGTTGATGTTATAGTCCCTTTATTTTCCCTAATTCTAGCAATTTAGGTGATGATAGGAGACTGTCGCCTGCTTGAAGACACTCCATCTGTCTGCAATGGTCTCACTGATCCTACCTAAGGAACAACCAAGTGGGCCCAGCATTTTCCCTACAAAGTTTTCCCTGGCAACCACAGCCTTCAAAAAGGCATTCGTTCATTTATTCGCCATTTGGTACACATTTGCTAAGACACTAATGCCAGGCACTGCAGAGGGCAATGGAGGGAGAGTCAAATCAGACCCAGTAGAGAATAGTCCACCTCCATAGAGAATACAGAGAGGGAAACCAACATTAAAAATTCAGAGGCAGCCTGGGTGGCTCAGTAGTTTAAGCACCTGCCTTCCACCCAGGGCATGATCCTGGAGTCCCGGGATCGAGTCCCGCATTGGGCTCCGTGCATGGAGCCTGCTTCTCCCTCTGCCTCTCTCTCTCTCTCTCTCTCTCTCTCTCTCTCTGTATGTGTGTGTCTATCATGAATAAATAAATAAAATCTTTTAAAAAATATATCAGACAGGCCCAACCTTAACCATCTGCAGGCCTGGGCCAAGAGCACAGATAGAGGCCCTCATACCATATATCTGAACGTCTACATGGTATAAATCAAGCTAGCAAACAGTCAAATAAAACAGGCTCTCTCAATAAATACAACTTCAAAATGACCCAGCAGACAGGTTCAAATTTAGAACTGCAGAACGGAAAATCATAGGCCCCAGCCTGTGGCTCACTGCCCTTCTCTTCCTGCCCCACCTGTATATGGACACCTTCACATATACAAGCTCCATCCACAGCCCCCACAAACAACTGTCCCTTGATGGACCCCCACATGGGTTCTGGAAACAGACTCAAGCAGAGTTTTAGAAAGCCTCTGTATAAAGCATGTTGAAGGATGGGAGCACACTAGGGCATTATAGGGAGGGGACAGAGCAGCCTTCTAAAACTGTTTGCACTTTGTAAATATTCGTGTACATGCACCCCACCTGGAGCACAGGTTAGAACATAGATTTCCAGGACCTTGCTCCAGAGGTGAGGCTGCAGTAAGTCTGAGGTGATGCCCAAGAATTGTATTTCTAATAATGCCTGTAAGATGCTGATGTTGCCTGTGATGGTTAGTTTTATGTGTGACTTTGACTGGGCTGTGGGATGCCCAGATATCGGGCTAACCATTATTTCTGGGTGTGTTTGTGAGGGTGTTTCCAGGAGATATTAGCATTTGAATGGTTGGACTGGCTAAAGCTAAAGGCCTTCCCAGTGCAAGTAGGTCTCATTGAGCACCCAAATGGAGCAAAGGGTGTAGGAAATTGCATTACTTACTTTTAGCTAAGAGAAGCTAGCAAGGTAGAGGGAGCCAAAGAGAGAGAAAGGCATTTGTTTGGAGGAGGGCAAGAGTGTGACCTATGATAATGGATGGAGGAACTGAAGAATGGATCCTGAAGTGCAGTGAAGAGTGAGAAGAGGAAAACAAGGCAGAGGGAAGAGGCATTCACAGGGGAACATAAGGCTGTTAGCTCAGGATGCCTGGGTGGCTCAGCGGTTGACCATCTGCCTTTAGCTCAGGGCCTGATCCTGGAGTTCTGGGATCGAGTCCACATCAGGCTCCCTGCATGGAGCCTGCTTCTCCCTCTCCCAGTGTCTCTGCCTGTGTGTGTGTGTGTGTGTGTGTGTGTGTGTGTGTGTGTGTGTGTGTGATGAATAAATAAATAAAATTAATTAATTAAGGCTATTGGCTCCATGCAAGAGTCTGAGGGAAAGGCAAAGCAGGCTTGAGGAGAAACATGTGGTCCGTAACTAATGTCTGCAGACTTTATTTTGTCATTACTGTCATCCCTCAAGATGAAATCTCCGTTCATAGTTTGAACATCTAAGTAATCTTTATTTCGCTGTCCACATATCTGCGTCCTGGCTCCTCAATAGCCTGCGTCATTTGCAAGCAAGAACTGTGTGGGTGGGTTTCATAGAGCGGGTATTCATTATTTGTGGATCTGGTTCCAAACAAAATGACTGAAGTGTCAATACACCATGCAGGAGAGTTACTAGCCATGAAAATGTGAAGTTACTTCTCACTGGTGCTGAACAGAACAAACCACACACTATGTCCCTTACGGAGGCGCTCAGAAAATATTCATATTTATGTATTTTTTTAAGATTTTATTTATTTATTCATGAGAGACACAGAGAGAGAGAGAGAGGCAGAGACACAGGCAGAGGGAGAAGCAGGCTCCATGCAGGGAGCCTGACATGGGACTCGATCCAGGGTCTCCAGGATCACGCCCTGGGCTGAAGGCGGCGCTAACTTGCTAAGCCACCTGGGCTGCCCAAAAATATTCATATTTATAGAACCCAGCTTGATAGGCACAGACAACAGAATGGATTTCTAATTGGACAGAGATTTCTGTATTGTCTTCATCTGAATAGAACTAGTAGTGCTGATCATAATTCCTCATGTAGATCTTTAAGATAGTTCTACGGAACTTAGAACAGTCTCTAAAAACCATAGTATCAGCCTAATAAATTTTACCACTTCCCTTATATATTCCTTTAACATTGAATGAGAAACATTGAATGAGAACATTGAATGAGAAAAATGAAGACACATTGCAATACATTTTACCCTCATATACAATAGGAAATGGCATCATGCTAACTTCTGAGGAAATAAATTCTCTTTGAGTTGCTGACCTGAGCTGTGGAGGGAACAGTGGTGCCAGTTGTTTATAAAGTTGCAACAGAAAGTGTACAAAATAGTCACTGAAAAGAAAAATAGACTCCTCAGCTTGCAGTTTTAAGCAGATGTAATTTCTTCACTCGCTTTGTACCCAAAATATTATATGAAGCATCCACTCCCCACAAAGATTACCATCAAATTTGAAATGGCGCCTTATGCCGTGGTTGATATATGACAAAATTGGCTCTAAGGTAGAACTCTGTTGGCTTCCGCTACAGAAAGTTCACTCTTGGAAGTGTCCCTGAGCTGTGTACATACTAGCAAAGTTGTCCCCAGTTGGAGGATGGGGTGGGGGGGAGGTAAATTAGAACATTTGGTGATTATATCAAGGCTGCTGCCCATCAAGGCAGGCTTAATATTCCCCTCAGCTTGACTGAACCTTAGACAGGCTTCTTAGACATGACTTCCCTTTTCTCAGAGCATTTACTTTAGGAGCTTGAAGCTGTAAATTCTTCCTCTGCCCTTTGAGATGTAAATCTTCTTCAACTCAGGAGTATCTTTCTCTAGGACCTGGAAGACATCCCTTTGAAATACAATCAAGAAAGATAGTGCCCTGTCTCCCTGTCTCTGTAGGAGGGTAGGAGCTTAACTTTGATCATCAAAACGTAGCAAACAGATGGCCTGGTCACACTGACTAACCTCTCACTGGATTCTTTCACGTGAGGGCCCCAGAGTATTGGCAGGAAGCAGATAGGAAGTACCCATACAGATCCCTGCTTCCTGAGACTCAAAGCTAGCCTTACCCGGTTGGAGTAGACCAGGGAGGGCCTGACCAAGACACGGTGGCTCAGAAAGATGACAGTTCTCGTGAAATAAAATTCCCTGGGGATTGTAGGCTGGTGACTCGGGCTCAGGTTTTTGGGACTGCAAGGTCTAGTTGGGAAAAGCACATGGCTTTGTCCTGTGTTTTGGGGAACAATGGCAAAGCGTGTGAGAGGACACCAAGGGAGTAGTCATCCTGGAGTCTGAGCTTGGGCACTCCGTGTCCTGTCCTCCACAATCGTAAGGAGCTGACATCCACAGCAATACCTGTGGCTCCAGGAGACAACGGCCATGAGGGACTCCAGTTGCCTTTGCTTGGCTCTTGGTAGAGAGGACTCAATGAGCCCCAGACGTTGGATGCTGGGAGATGGGACACATGCCCCTCAAGCACAGGTAAGGGACCTCCTGCTTTATAGGATAGCTGCCTGAGCAAGTAATTAGAAAATGTAAAGAGATGTGAATGCATTTAAACAGTCAGTACACCCTCATCTCTGAGCTGGTCATCATATTCATATAAATTTATTTATTTATTTATTTATTTATTTATTTATTTATTTATTTATTGAAAATAGCCATATGACAGGGTACCTGGGTGGGTCAGTGATTGAGCATCTGTCTTCAGCTCAGGGCATAATCCCAGGATCCTGGGATTGAGTCCCACATTGGGTTCCTCACAGGGAGCCTGCTTCTTCCTCTGCCTCTGTCTCTGCCTCTCTCTGTGTGTCTCTCATGAATAAATAAATAAAATCTTAGAAAGAAAGAAAGAAAGAGAGAAAGAAGAAAGAAAGAAAGAAAGAAAGAAAGAAAGAAAGAAAGAAAGGAAGGAAGGAAGGAAGGAAGGAAGAGAGAAGCCATATGACCAAAACTACTTCTACTCCTCTCTTTTCTGGAGACATGAACGAAAGCTGTGTGGGGGTAGAGGAATGGGAACTCAATCACATTTGGACAAGTTGGTCATGGAAAAGTGTTTACCAGGAATAATTCCCAAGCTCATGTCTTCTTCCTATTGAATACGAGATGGTTTGTCATAAGAATGATAAGCAGTTGAGCCAGAACCCAGCCCATGGCCCTGGGAAACCTCAGAGAAGCCTTCCATTGCTCAGACCCTCTGGCGACACAGTGGCATCAGAAGTGGCGAGTCTGAGTACGAAGCCTTTGTAAGAATGTGTGCAAAGGTCCTGTGCTTCAGGCAAAATTCATAAAGTAACTTCAGATTTATGACACATTAGCAGGCAGACTCAACTTACCAGGAATTTTAAATTTAATTTAACAATCTGACATCTCATGTGTAGAAAAATTACAAAACAGAGAAGAAAAAACTTCTCATGATCCCACCACTCATTGATCAATACTGCTAATACCTATTAATATTCTGACGTGTACATTTCCAAACTTTCATACCAATGTATGCTTTTTACTAAGTAGAATCACAATATACAACCCACTTAGCACCCTTTTTCTTAACAAATACATCGTTAAGCTTTTCATAAACAATACATATAACATTGCATCGTGTGTTACCAGATATATGGTAGTTTAAAGAGAAATTTCCATAGACTGACTAGTTTTTTAACTATTCCGACTTATACACAGCAGCATGCACAATGTTTTCATTTCTCAGGCTAAGGGAATTTAATTTTACTTTGCCAAATAGCTGGGCCATTTTTGAGAGTCTGTACAAAAGGTACATGTGACAAAGCAGAATTGTCATTTCTTCATCTTTTTTATTGCTTATAACTCACCCTTCATCCCCAATCACTGTACCAAAGAGAAAGAAGATGTTCTCATGCAACATGTTTAAATATCCCACAGTTCTACAGTTGTCACCAAGGGGCATATTTCAGTGTGACAGCTGGATGACATCTCCCCCTCTCTATTAGGATGGAGAGGAGACGAGACCCATTTCCAGGAGGAGGGCTGCACGCCCGGAGTGTATGACCTATCAATTGATCTTTCGGACCTGCGTATCACTTTACATCACCTGCACGCTGTTAAATCACGTCAGCCCTGCTGCGTTACCAGGTAAAACTGCCAAACCCCAGCTTGCTCCCTTCTCCAGCCCCCCTTCTACAGCTGACTTGTCTTAAACTTTCTTAAATTAAAAGGCAAGAAAGAATCGTTCACTCCCAGAAGCCATTAGGCCTCGCTGCTTTGGAATAAAGTGTCCCTGACCCTTTTCATAAATATATTAAGCAAAGAAAGGCTAAAAATCTACTGAAGGGAGCATGATTAGCCAGGAGTCATTTATGTCCTGGGGTGAAATCAGAAGTTGTAAATTAAAGCAAATCAATCCAGTGGTGTATCAGAGACAAGAGGAGAGAAGTAAAAATCTTAGGCTGCCTCATCGCTAATATGCAGTAGAGTGAATGATTCTTTAAATCTTGAAAGATTAAATCTTTAAAGATGTGGAAGGAGGGCAGCCCGGGGGCTCAGTGGCTTAGTGCTGCCTTCAGCCCAGGGTGTGATCCTGGAGACCCGGGATCGAGTCCCACGTCAGGCTCGTCAGGCTCCCTGCGTGGAGCCTGCTTCTCCCTCTGCCTGTGCCTCTGCCTCTTTCTGTATGTCTCTCATGAATAAAAAATAAAAATAAATAAATAAAAGATGTGGAAGGAAATACAGAGAACAGGAGAAGCTGCTCTCAGGGGACCAGGTGGGGACACTTTAGCCAGCAAGGATTTCAAGTGTAATAATTGTGATTCAGAACCAAATATGCAAAAGTGAATTTCTGAAATCACACCCCTTAAGCAAAAACTAATTTCAAGCTCCCGAAAGCTCCTGCTTTATGTTCCTCTGACAGATGTGAGATTTATTATCAGCTCTGTGTCTCTGCCATGTAGTACCTAAGATGACCCCAAACTCAAAAGGTCCTTATTCCTCCTGTTGCTCAGCTGCTGTTCACCACCATTTCTCATGAATTACTCAAGTGACATAAGGAAAATCTTATGTCACTTGACATAAGACTGGCCTCGTCTACAGCCTTCCTGCTATTCAAAATAAATGTTCTCCTCATTGACCACATATACAAAGAAAGACAAAAACATTACATTTTTATAGGCTAAACAGACACGGGCTAGTAGGAAACCGATAGCAAGACAGCCCAAATCCCCTTCTTGGGGACCACTGATACTGCTTTGTGGGTGTTTGGTCAGTACATGAACCACAGTGGAGCTCCTCCCACCCTGCCCAGGCTCTACATTACCTTTTCTTTCTTTTTTTTTTTTTTTAATTTATCTAATACAGGTAAACAAATACAATTCAGTACATGTAAAATAAATGTGATTTGAGATCTTTTCAATGCTTTCTACATAAATAATTTCACAAATCAGACACAATAGCATATGGGATTAAGTTTCCAGACAACATTTAAATCTACCCATCCAAGAACCTCAGTGAATTTCAAGTAGACAAAAGCTACCGCAGAGGTCTGTGGGCCGCGTGAGGCTCAAACACCTGACGTGGCTGCTGCAGTGCCCACAGTATGGAGCACAAAGGCACAGGGTAAATACTTATCATATTTGGTATATAGGAGGAAGGGAGGGAGGGAGGGATGGAAAGAGGGAAGGAGGAAGGAACATGAAGGGGAAATCAAGAAGCAGAGGGAAAGGAATGAGGAGAGCCACATGACCTTGAGCAGATGGCTCTGTCCCGCCTGTACCCCCCACATTCCAACTACAGAGTAAATGCAAGGATCTGGGAGTGGTGAGGGAAACAATCCATGGTTTCTATGTATCATGAGATGGTTGGTGTCAGGAAGAAAGCCCAAAGGGGCCATTTAACCCTTTTCTGCCTCTGTCACTTTGATTTAAGATAACCCAAGTGAGCTTCTCCCCCCACCAGTCAAATTATTAATCTAGATTACTGGAATTGAACACACAGAAATGTGATGATTGTGGTTCTGTCATTGGGCCCCTCAGATGTGCGGGCTGGGTGGCAGGCATCCCTGCCCATGGGTGACAAGCTGCCACCAGAGTGAGTGACGCAGCCCAGATCGCTGCTAGCATTTCAGCAGCACAATAAATCATTAGATTGACATTAATGTCGCTGACCAGGACAAAATATAACAAGAGGCCAAACCAGATTTACCTTTTCAGGCTACAAAAAGAAGAAATGACATCTGTGTTTTTCATCCAGTTTTCCATAAAATGATGATAAAATAGCCATCAGTGTGCCTTTCACAATTGAGCACCAACTCCTCACTCAGGGTCTCCACTTTGGATGATAAAACTAGTACCCTAATTGGAAGTTTCAGGCTAAGTTTCTTACCCTAATTGGAAGTTTCAGGCTAACTTTCTTGCTTTTGATTATCTGGGGGTGATGGGCAACTTTAAGGGAGGGGACTCTGGATGTGCAGAACTCATCCATTCTCTCTTCTAGACCTGCCTCGCTGCAAAGGCAAAGACACTGCCTTTGTCCACCCTCGCTGAGACACAAGATACACAGCAAGACCCTGCCCATGTGGGGAGGACTGCAGCTGTCCAGCACAACCTAAGACCAGATGAGTAATTCTCTCTAATTCCAGAATTCAATCATTAGAAGCCCACACCTAAACTATGTTCTTTCATATAGCCCAATCAGTAGCAAAGCTAACATTTTGATCTTCATCAGACTCTTTCATCTTGATTGGGTTAAAACTTGAAAGGGAAGATAAGGACATAATTTATTACTGCTTCCCACCCTGAAACCCAGTAATATGCACCAAATTTTTATTCCATAGCTACTTTGACTTTTTTCAATGTATAAACTATAGAAGAATAGATTGGGCACTAGATTCAGAAATCAATTCATATATATATATCAACCCATATGTATGTACACAGGTGTATATGTGTGCATGTGTACACATACATTAAATATATGAAGGTGTATCCATAGTCATCTGAAGTATCTACATTTATCAAGTTTTGTGAAACGTTCCTACATTCTGAGAAGGCAGCAACATCGCCCTGCTAACACAGAATATGAAGATAGAAGATGCCATAGATAAATGTAGGAATTTCTGATTTACAAACTTCCTTCAAAACTTACACTCATTATTAGTGCACATCAAAATAAGAAGTTTTCAGGGGCACCTTAGTGACTCAGTCGGTTAAGCATCTGACTCTTGATTTCAGCTCAGGTCATGATCTCAGGGTCATGAGATCAAGCCCCATGACAGGCTCTGTGCTCAGCAGGGAGTCTGCTTCAGGTTCTTTCTCTCTGCCTCTCTCCCCCACTTGTGCTCTTTCTCTCTTTAAAATAAATAAATCTTAAAGAAAATTAAGAAGTTATTTTTAAAAGGGCTAGAAAATTATAGCCCACTGGCCAAATCTAGCCGATGACCTGTTTTTTACAAATCAAGAGCTAAAATGATAGACTTTATACTTTTAAGTGATTATAAAAAAGATTATGTAATAGAGACCATATGTGACCCACAAAGCCTAAAATATTTGCTATCTGGTTCTTCCATGAAAAACCTTGCCAAATCCCGTTTAGAACAACTATCTCCTAATACACACACACACACACACACACACTCCAATTCGTCATCCTGTCAGTGGAGCATGATGGTTCGAAGCATGAAGTTAGACAGACTTGGGTTCAATTCCCAGCTCTGATATTATTTGCTTTGTGACCTTATACAAGTTACTTAACTCTGCTGAGCATCAGTTTCCTGGTCTCTAAAAGAGAATGATAATAGTACCTAACCGATAAAGTTTTTGTGATGTTGTCCTAACATTAGACACGTAAGCAAGCTAGATTGTGCCTAACGTGTGGAATTGTCCAATATTGGTTACTATTAATCAAGTCTATTTATGTTAGTACACTTCTTGGTTCATGTACGCTCCAATTCACCATCTCTGGTCTCACAGTCCATCCCAGAAATAGATTATTCCTCATGTATCTAAAAACTACTCTATCCATCAATACAGTCCCTCCACCTATTTATATAATGACAAACCTAAAACTATCAATAAGGTTGTATTTTTAAAAGGTTTCAGAGGAAAATACTACACTATAGAGCAGCTTGGTCAAGGTGCCTGGCATCCTTCCTAACAGATGTGAAAATTCCACTACCTTTGGATCTCTTGTATGAAACAATTCATTGTGAGGTCAGTCAGCTCCTTACACAAAATAAGGGCTAAATAAAAAATAACAATAAGGGCTAAATAAAATAATCATCTTCTTAATTAGGTAACTACAGAAGCTGCTGAGTTCAGTGTCCACAGTGAAACAGAATACTGGAGTGATTTGGCATGAATTTCTGCTTTCAAGGCATACAAAAGGAATTTCTCTTGTTTCTACAGATTTTGACATTGTTGCGGGACTTTCTAATACTTTTATCCTGCCCTCTTTAGCTAACCCATATCCAGCATTTGCACACATACTGAACTACAGACAATCTTAGCTCTTCTAAAAACATATACAACAGAAGGATATACTCCCTCTCAGACACTGCCTGACTTGTCTCTTTACCTTTTGCCAGGAAAAGGAAAGGAAAGCTGCTGCTCAAGTTTAGCCAACATTCGGGGTGATAGAGGAGGAGTTTCCTCTCTTTCCTGAGCCCCAAAGATTTTCAGTCCCATCTTACAGCATCATGGTAACACGTTTTCTTCAGAGTTTTCAAGAACTGAAGAGTCTACATATAAATAAAGACTCCAGAGGCCAATTGTTGATGTTAATAAACTATACTGGTATAGCAGGTATGAAACTCAGATATGTTAAAAAAAAAAAAAAAAGATGTAGCATTTTTATTTTTGATAGCTTAAAATTTGTTTCAAGATCTCATTCTGAGAGGGTGGTGAAAATATAATCTCAGTGACCTTTTTCCCAGGGTGACATCCAATTTCAGGGTAGTGGAGCCATATATCTGCTGAGAAGGCCAGAGGGAAGCCCTCAGTGACAAGTGTTCAGAACAGCTGTCAGAGAAGAGTGATAAAGGGTGTGGATGAAGAGCCAGGCAGCCTGGAAATGAATCCTAGCTCTGCCACTTACTAGCTATGAGACCACAGTAAGGCACTTAATCCTTCTGTGTCTCAGTTTTCTCATTTGTAAAGTGAGGATAATAATAGTATCTAACTGTAACTCTGTCTATTGTCCAAGCATGGGACGTCCCTTGTTTCTGTCCAAATAGCCACATCAGTCCAGTGGATTTCTCAGCTACTGCTCATTCTTGAGAGCAAGGAAATCATCCAACTACTTCCATGTTGAGTAGGGATGTAGAAAATCCCTGGGAGGCTGTCTTCCCACCCAATACACTAAAGGAAGTGTTATAATTACATAAACATATCCAACATGAAGCTGTTACTCTGGCTGTAATTCCCTGGGTCTTCAAAGAATACCAATGTTTTTCTGTTTCACAAGAAAAAAAAAAATACCATGCAAATGTTAACTTAAAATTCAAAATTTACTGTCTCTAAAGTCAAACAGAAAAACAAACTCATTTGTTCAAACACTTGTGATTTTCCTTCTTGTACAAAGGAATGCCATTTTAGTCAGAAAGTGATTTTAGACTTGATCCCTAAAAACCCTCAAGGTGAAATATTGTAGCTTAGATGCTTCTAATCAGGCAAACTTCAAAGAGATATTAGCTGGGAAAATCCCTAACTATATTACCAAACTGTAGAAAGAAGTCTTATAAACACACAGTAATATTTTACACTAATATGAAATACATGATTCTTCTAGATCTGAGATGTCCAGTACAATAGCCAATAGCCACAGGTAGCTCATGAGTACTTCAAATGTGGAAAGACCAAATGGAGATGTGCTGCAAGTATCAAATACATAGCGGATTTCAAAGACTTTGTATACCAAAAAAAGAATACAAAATACTCCAATAATTTTTTATATTGATTACATGTTAAAATGACAATGTTTGGGCTACATTGGCTCAAGTAAATAATATATATAACTAAAATTAATTTTACCTATTTCCTTTTACTTTTTATACGAAGCCACTTAAAAACTTTTATTTTTTTAAGATTTTATTTACTTATTTATTCATGAAAGATACAGATTGAGAGAGGCAGAGACACAGGCAGAGGGAGAAGCAGGCTCCATGCAGGGAGCCCGATGTGGGACTTGATCCCGGGACTCCAGGATCACGCCCTGGGCCAAAGGCAGGCACTAAACCGCTGAGCCACCCAGGGATTCCCCTTAAAAACTTTTATATTGTACATGGGGTTCACATTACATTTTATGGACAGCACCAGTCTAGATGACATATAATGGAACCCTGTGCATTAACTCAGAATAATCAGATAGTTCTGGATAATAAAGATCTGTCCATTGATCTAGATCTTCTTTTTGCCTTAGAAAGGAAAGACAAAAACTATATATGCTTTACTGTTTTCTCACTGTAGGAGGGGCCAAACTTAAATTATTTGTATCTTTGAGTTAACTGGGAAATGCTTAGATTTGTCTTTCTATTTTTGTTTTGCCTTTGATTTTTTTGTTTCATCTCATTTTTCATGTAGTAGTTTACTATGTAATTTATGTAATTTTCAGTATCAATTAAATGTGTCCTATTCATCCTCTACTTATTGCTATTCCAGTAGTGTTTGGAATTCATAATGGATTGAAAACCTAGAATCCCTCTGACTAGAATCAATAGCCTGAGTTGGAGGAATAACCAAAAGGCAAAAGTCTTAAGAATCCTATTTTATATGTTCTGTCTCTGGAGTATCACAAGAAGCATCGTATAATTATTCTGTTGACTGCTCTCCAAAACCAAGGTGCAAAAGTCCCCTTTATCTGCAGGGGATACATTCAAATATCTCCACGGGATGCCTGAAACTACAGGTAGTAATGAACCCTATATACATTATGTTTTTAATTATACATACATATATACTTATGATAGCACTCAACTTATAAATGAGACACAATAAGAGATTAGTGACAATAGCTAAAAACAAAAAAGAATAATTATAACAATATCCTAAAATAATAAAATATGCTATTTTAATAAATATGTTAATGTACTGAAGTATTTTTAAAATATATTTATAAACAGATGATACTATTTTATAAGTATGTAAATAACAATATGCTGAAGTGATAAAAGTCTTATGAATGTGCTCTCTCTCAAAATATATTATTCTGTCTCCCCCTTCTTCTTGTGATAATGTGAGGTTATAAAATGCCTCCGTGATGAGATGAAGTGAGGCCAATGATGTAGGCTTTGTGACGTAGCATTAGGTTCCTATGGATGTTCTGAGCATATGTCAGAATAAGGATCATCTGCTTCTAGCCCATGTGTTAACACTCAGAAAGGAAATACCTTGGATAAAAGGGATTGCTGTTTCTGAAACCAGTGAGTCCACAATAGGCTGACAATTCCTTAGTCATAACTGACTTCCTTTTCCATTGCTTTCAGCAGCTGTTTACAATGCTGAAAAGCTTGTAAACATCTCTGAAGGCCTAACTTCATGAAATATCTATGCTAGTGTCCCCGTCTCCTGATATCTCCTCCCAGGTGTTTCCTCCACATAGCCCACCTACCCTTCAAGGCCCATTCATAGCATGGTCCAATCATGTAGACTCAGACCCAGATTCATTTTTCACTGTTCGTTCAATGATCAATCCAATGAGTGATCCATTCAAACTGGGCTCTTAAACCAAATCTCCCCCAAAGGTTCCCTCACTATTTGCAAATAGATTCCCTGAAATGCAGAAACTTTGGGGACCATTCATATACTTATGAAGTAAGAAAGAAAAGGCTTCAGCTCTTCTCTGTATGAGCAGAAATCATAAAAACAATGAAACCTCAGAAACATAAGTCAGTAGCCTTTTGTTAGTAGGCACAATCTATAGTATTGGAAGGTATAACTGAACTATTTGCTAATAGAATTGCTTACACATTGATATGAATTATGGTGGTGAAGTAATCCCAGAACAAATAGAAGTAGAACATGTGTATTGAATCAGCAGATCCTCAAGTAGAAAGCTACTCATTGAGGGGCCCCTAGAAGTGTCCACAAACTGCAAGAGCCATTTAACTATAGCTTTATGCACACATGGGTTACCAAAGCCAAATTAAGTTCCCATAAGAAAAGGATTTAGATGGGATAAAGCCTGAAGGCAGGAGGACTCACTCACATGTGCTGTTTGGCTCTATTTTTTTTTTCTTAGAGAGGGAAACAGATTCTCATGCAGGTTCCACATCTAGCGCAAAGCCTGATGTGGGGCTAGATCTCACAACCCTGAGATCATAACCTGAGCTGAAATCAAGAGTTGGACACTTAGCCAACTAAGCCATCCAGGGATCTCCCCAAATATAGACATTTTTAACAGACACTCCCAAATGACTTTCATGCAAACATTTGCATGGTCCACATGTTCAGAAATTCTGATTTTAAACCTGGGCCCTAACGTATCACACATTAAATTACATCCTCAAGTGATTCATGTACATGGTTTAAGGAAGGGGAAAGAGATCTAAGGAGACAAAAAGTTTTCTGAAAATGTTCTTATTCCCAAAGAATAAATCCTACTCTCTTGGCCCACCTGTGCTTCTTAAGTAAAACACACAAAGTTAAAAATGTTCCTTTGCAAAATTTGACTCAGAAGTGTATGTGTGCAGAAGCTTAGTGAATTTCAGTCACTCTTAAATTCTATTATGTACTTCGGGGAAATGGGGGCAATTTCTCACTGTCCCCAGTGAGAGGAGGATCTTATTTTATTAAAATCCTACAACAACTAAGAATAAAACTGGCTGAGAATTTGCAGTGAGGGTGAATCTGATATTATGTTAATTCACAAACCCTGAAGCCTTTAGCAATACAACACAAGGACAGGGAGTACTTCAGGGAGATGAGTGTTGTTCTGTGTGGAATTCAAGAATTTCCAGCACCTGAAAGCCATAATCATCACAGATTCCTTCAGGTTCTGTGTTGCTTTTAGGAAACAGACATCCTAAAAATAGATACATGAGGATTTGCTTGAGTTTGACAGAGTAGCTTTGTGTCTATACCTACAAAAGCCCAAGCTGGGACAGAGAAGAGTATTAGATGCTTTTCCAATAGAGCTATAAAGGAAGCACAAATATATCTTAGGTAAGAACAAGAACTTGAAAAGAAGGGGGAAAATTATAAATAAAAAAAAAAACTGAGACAGGGCCACTTCAGAGAGTGGCCTGAAGCCATCTTGATTGGCATTTATCCGAATATGGACCTCTTTCTCTAATTTTACCACTTCTGCATTCTGCATCTGTCTTCACCTTGTGCTTTTTTCTCAATTATGGTTCATTAGAAAGAACTGGTCTTGAGATCAGAACAACTGATTACTATTGCTGTTATGGTCTGAATTTTATCCCCCCAAATTCATAGGTTGAAATCCCAACCAACCCCCCAAATTTCAGAATCTGAATTATGATACAGATGAAGGCTTAGAGGGCAAAGTAAAACAAGGCCATTGGCGTGGGCTCTGAGCCAGTCTTGCCAGTAACCTTTCAACAAGGGATTTAGACACAGACACCAGGAATGTATGTGCAAAGAGAAAAGACAACTAAGGACACAGGGAGAAGGCTGATATCTGCAAGCCAAGAAGAGTGGCCTCAGAAGAAGCCAAACCTGCTGACACCTCGGTCTTCAACTTCCTGCTTCTGTATGTCTGTCTATATCTTTAAAGCAGACCAAGACACAATTAACCCTTCCTACACAATACTGTTATGGTAAATTATATTTTTTAAAAATACAAATAAGATTCTACAGATGTGATCCCTGAAATAATTTATCATGAGGAGTATTTCCCTGGTGCTCTCCATCTCCTGTGTTTAAGGCTGGCTATGGCATCAGGAGGAATTAATATGCCCAATGTTGTCACTGAGAGTTGGAGGTTGCCAGCTGCTATGTTACAAGGTGGGAATTCCTGGTTTATTTGTGCTCCTTGGTTAAAGTCATTGACAGTTGAGGATAAAGAAAGGTAAACATTAAGTATAAGTAAGAAGAAAGGTTCTCTAGCCCATCCCATTTTCTGTAAGACTGAAAATAACAAGTATTCCAGGTTGGAAAAGAAAAAAGAAATCATCAACATTTATGCTTCTTATGTAGTTTAAAATAAGGAAGGAAAAGCTGAAGACATTGACATTTGGAAAATGAATTGGGAAAAATTGGGGAAATGAATTGGGAGTCACCAAGGGATCTTAATTAGAGTTCTCTAATGTATTGAGGGAATAATTATAAAAATGAAAAGTATTCAAAAAGGCTGAAACAAATCATTGAAATGCATTTGAATTCAATTTACAGAGTATAGAGGGCAATGTAGTTAAATAAGGTAATTCTAAAAAAAACAGAGAAATAAAAAATAATTTAAGAATATAAGAAGTAACCTGTAGGGAATACTGAAATATTTGCTTTTAAAAAAGGCAGACATCACAAAAATAGGAAGAGTGCAAAGTCAAATATTATATTTCAAATTAAAATATTTCAGTTCTCAGCTTAGAAATGAGCTTATAGAAGCTAAATGTCTAAAAAACTAGGGACACCTGTGTGGCTAGGAGTTGAGCAGCTGCCTTTGGCTCAGGTCATGATTCCGGAGTCTGAGAATCGAGTCCCTCACCGGGCTCCCTGTGGGGAGCCTGCTTCTCCTTCTGCCTGTGTCTCTGCCTCTCTGTGTGTGTGTGTGTGTGTGTGTCTCATGAATAAATAAAATCTTTTAAAAAGATGTCTGAAAAACTAAACTATTCTCCTGAAATGGGAAAAAAAGAAAAAGATTGAAAGAACATTAGATCTTAAAATAGATTATTTAGACAGATGTCTTAGAAGAAAGTTCTAATTTTCTCCTGAGATGTGATTCTCAAATTTTAGTACACATCAAATCACCTGGAAGGCTGGTAATCCCCAGATTTTCTGATTTATGAGGCCTGGGATAAAGCTCAAGAGTTTGCATTTGTAACAAATTTCAAAATGATGCTGCTGCTGCTGGTCTTAGCATACTTTGTGAACCAATATTCTATAACAAAGATGTGGGGATTCTAATTGAACACAATGAACTAAATACATTCGTTTATTTGCACAAAATCCTGCTGAATATTCGCATTTATCTCAGTTCCCTCCTATTAAAAACAATAAGTGTTTGCCAAGTTTTGGGGTGCCTGTGTGGCTCGGTCAGCTAAGCGTCTAACTCTTGATTTTGGCTCAGGTTAAGATCTTAGAATCATGAGATCAGGCTCCATACTGGGAGTAGAGTCTGCTTAAGATTCTCTTTCTCCCCCTAAACCTCCCCTACCTAAAAAAAATAAAAATAAAAATAAAAATAAAAAAATAGAAAACAAATAACAGGCAATTGGCCCAGAGGACCACAGAAAGCTGAAAGCTAAATGCTATTTGGGAATAGGCAGTATTAAACCGAAGTATGCAAGGCTTAAGAACTGTAGGCAGTAGATATCTTTAAGAAAAGGGTACAGATATGACTGAAAATAGGACAATTGGTTTAAAATCTTTAAAAGGAGCAACTAAGATCCAGATCTCCTTCTATTACCTAGCAGAAGATTACATATTTACCATCTGATGAGATTGAAGCATGAAGGACTTGGTGTCAGAGGAACCTGGCAAAGCTTGGGAAGTGCTTTACTAAAAACCCAAGTACATAAAATGCAAATCTACACTCTGAAAGGCGAGACAACATACATCCGCCCACCCTGCCCCCCACCTCCAGCTCTCTTCCTTGAGTCTTACCCAAAATGCTAACTGGCAAGCAGAAAATTGACAACTTCCTCTCCGGTAAAATTAGGCCAAGAGAAAAGACCCATAGATACTGATATTAGGGTTTCCCCAATGAAATGGGATCATTGTCCAGTTATCCTACCTCAAAGACCAACAAATATGCCATATGCACACACTAACAGGTTCCAACTAGTATCATAGTGCCTTACTCTAATAATGAATTGTTGGGGAGCCTGGCTGGCTCAGTAGATAAAGCATCTGACTCTTAGTTTTGGCTCAGATCATAATCTCAGGGTAGTGAGATCAAGATCCACATTGGGCTCTGTACTCAGCGTGGTGTCTGCTTGAGGTCCTTCCCCTCCCCTTTCCATGTCCCTCGCCACCTGCTCCTCCGCCCCCCTACTTGCATTCTCTCTCAAATAAATAAATAAATAAAATCTTGAAGTATGAATTGTTACCCAAGAGTGATCAGATATTAGAGGAAACAAACTTAATAAAAGCAACCATCCAAACAATAAGCTAACAATTATAAATAATGTTTTTAAAAGAAAAAGATGCCACATTCATGAATAAGAACAAGATGTAATGTTAATATTTTTTAAAGGAACACCCTGAGAACAACAAATATTATATCATGATGACAGAAAATGAAAAATAAAGCTAAGAATAATCTCTTTAAAAGTATAGTAATAAAGCAAAAAGAGATGGAAAGGCCTCCCGGGGAATTGGAGCAGGATCCCCAGAAAGGCGGGGATGCCCTCGGGCTCCCTGGGACAGTAACAGAGGAACTGCGCCCCGGAGAGTGCGCCGAGCTCCCTAAGGGCTGCAGCGCTCGGCGGGGCTCGGGCGGCGGATCCGCGGAGGGGGCGGCGCGGCTCCGGGAACAGCTCGGAGGGGCTCGGGCGGCGGCTCCGCAGAGGGGGCTGCGCGGCTCCGGGAACAGCTCAGCGGCGGCGGCTTGGGCGGAGGAAGAAGCTCCGCGCGGAGGGGGCGGCGCGGCTCCGGGAACAGCTCGGAGGGGCTCGGGCGGCGGCTCCGCGGAGGGGGCTGCGGGGCGGGAGCGCGAATCCAACAGCGCAGGCGCCGGAGCACAGGGCGCCGGGACACAGCCCAGGATCCGGCCTCCCCCGGGACAGGCAGAGGCCGGGAGGGTCCAGGACAGCAAGGACGCTCCTGCCTGGAGCTGGGCAGATCAGCGGCCCCGCCCCGGAGCCCCCAGGCCCTGCAGACGGAAAGCCCCGGAGCTACTGCGGGAGCTGACTCCGGGGTCCCAGAGCTGCCGCCGCCACTGGGGCTTCCTCCCGGGGCCTCACGGGGTGAACAACCCCCACTGAGCCCTGCACCAGGCAGGGGCAGAGCAGCTCCCCCAAGTGCTAACACCTGAGAATCAGCACAGCAGGCCCCTCCCCCAGAAGACCAGCGACACGGACCAGTTCCAAGGGAAGTCAAGGGACTTAAAGTACACAGAATCGGAAGATACTCCCCCGTGTTTTGTTTTGTTTTGTTTTTTTGTTTTTGTTTTTTTTTTGTTTTGTTTTGTTTTTGTTTTGTTTTGTGCTTTTTTTTTCTTTCTTCTTGATTTCTGATTGCTTCCCCCACCCCACCCCCCCTTTTTTTTCTTTTTTCTCCTTTCTTTCTTTTTCTTTCTTCTCTTTTTCCCCTTTTTTTTCTTCTTTCTCTTCTTTCTTTTTCTCTTTTCTTTCTTTCTCTCTCTTTTTCTCCTTTTCCCGATACAACTTGTTTTTGGCCACTCTGCACTGAGCAAAATGACTAGAAGGAAAACCTCACCTCAAAAAAAAAAAGAATCAGAAACAGCCCTCTCGGGCAGCCCCGGTGGCCCAGCGGTTTAGCGCCGCCTGCAGACCAGGGCGTGATCCTGGAGACCCTGGATCGAGTCCCACGTCAGGCTCTCTGCCTGGAGCCTGCTTCTCCCTCTGCCTGTGTCTCTGCCTCTCTCTCTCTCTCTGCATCTCTATGAATAAATAAATAAAATTAAAAAAAAAAAAAAGAAACAGCCCTCTCTCTCACAGAGTTACAAAATCTGGATTACAATTCAATGTCAGAAAGCCAATTCAGAAGCACTATTATACAGCTACTGGTGGCTCTAGAAAAAACCATAAAGGACTCAAGAGACTTCATGACAGCAGAATTTAGATCCAATCAGGCAGAAATTAAAAATCAATTAAATGAGATGTAATCCAAGCTAGAAGTCCTAACAACGAGGCTTAACGAGGTGGAAGAACGAGTGAGTGACATAGAAGACAAGTTGATGGCAAAGAGGGAAACTGAGGAAAAAAGAGACAGGCAATTAAAAGACCATGAGGATAGATTAAGGGAAATAAATGACAGCCTGAGGAAGAAAAACCTACGTTTAATTGGGGTTCCCGAGGGCGCCGAAAGGGACAGAGGGCCAGAATATGTATTTGAACAAATCCTAGCTGAAAACTTTCCGAATCTGGGAAGGGAAACAGGCATTCAGATCCAGGAAATAGAGAGATCCCCCCCTAAAATCAACAAAAACCGTTCAACACCTCCACATTTAATAGTGAAGCTTGCAAATTCCAAAGATAAGGAGAAGATCCTTAAAGCAGCAAGAGAGAAAAAGTCCCTGACTTTTATGGGGAGGAATATTAGGGTAACAGCAGACCTCTCCACAGAGACCTGGCAGGCCAGAAAGGGCTGGCAGGATATATTCAGGGTCCTACATGAAAAGAACATGCAACCAAGAATACTTTATCCAGCAAGGCTTTCATTCAAAATGGAAGGAGAGATAAAGAGCTTCCAAGACAGGCAGGAACTGAAAGAATATGTAACCTCCAAACCAGCTCTGCAAGAAATTTTAAGGGGGACTCGTAAAATTCCCCTTTAAGAAGAAGTTCAGTGGAACAATCCACAAAAACAAGGACTGAATAGATATGATGACACTAAACTCATATCTATCAATAGTAACTCTGAACGTAAACGGGCTTAATGACCCCATCAAAAGGCGCAGGGTTTCAGACTGGATAAAAAAGCAGGACCCATCTATTTGCTGTCTACAAGAGACTCATTTTAGACAGAAGGACACCTACAACCTGAAAATAAAAGGTTGGAGAACCATTTACCATTCAAATGGTCCTCAAAAGAAAGCAGGGGTTGCCATCCTTATATCAGATAAATTAAAATTTACCCCAAAGACTATAGTGAGAGATGAAGAGGGACACTATCTCATACTCAAAGGATCTATCCAACAAGAGGACTTAACAATCCTCAATATATATGCCCCGAATGTGGGAGCTGCCAAATATTTAAACCAATTAATAACCAAACTGAAGAAATACCTTGATAATAATACACTTATACTTGGTGACTTCAATCTAGCTCTTTCTACCCTGGATAGGTCTTCTAAGCACAACATATCCAAAGAAACGAGAGCTTTAAATGATACACTGGACCAGATGGATTTCACAGATATCTACAGAACTTTACATCCAAACTCAACTGAATACACATTCTTCTCAAGTGCACAAGGAACTTTCCCCAGAATAGACCACATACTGGGTCACAAATCGGGTCTGAACCGATACCAAAAGATCGGGATAGTCCCCTGTATATTCTCAGACATAATGCCTTGAAATTAGAACTTAATCACAACAAGAAGTTGGAAGGACCACAAACACGTGGAGGTTAAGGACCATCCTGCTAAAAGATGAAAAGGTCAACCAGGAAATTAAGGAAGAATTAAAAAGATTCATGGAAACTAATGAGAATGAAGATACAACTGTTCAAAATCTTTGGGATGCAGCAAAAGCAGTCCTGAGGGGGAAATACATCGCAATACAAGCATCCATTCAAAAACTGGAAAGATCTCAAATTCAAAAGCTCACCTTACACATAAAGGAACTAGAGAAAAAGCAACAAATAGACCCCACCCCCAACAGAAGAAGACAGTTAATTAAAATTCGAGCAGAACTCAATGATATCGAGACCAAAAGAACTGTGGAACAGATCAACAGAACCAGGAGTTGGTTCTTTGAAAGAATTAATAAGATAGATAAACCATTAGCCAACCTTATTAAAAAGAAGAGAGAGAAGACTCAAATTAATAAAATCATGAATGAGAACGGAGAGATCACTACCAACACCAAGGAAATACAAACGATTTTAAAAACATATTATGATCAGCTATACGCCAATAAATTAGGCAATCTAGAAGAAATGGACGCATTCCTGGAAAGCCACAAACTACCAAAACTGGAGCAGGAAGAAATAGAAAACCTGAACAGGCCAATAACCAGGGAGGAAATTGAAGCAGTCATCAAAAACCTCCCAAGACACAAGAGTCCAGGGCCAGATGGCTTCCCAGGGGAATTCTATCAAACGTTTAAAGAAGAAATCATACCTATTCTACTAAAGCTTTTTGGAAAGATAGAAAGAGAAGGAGTACTTCCAAATTCGTTCTATGAGGCCAGCATCACCTTAATTCTGAAACCAGACAAAGACCCCACCAAAAAGGAGAATTACAGACCAATATCCCTGATGAACATGGATGCAAAAATTCTCAACAAGATACTAGCCAATAGGATCCAACAACACATTAAGAAAATTATTCACCATGACCAAGTAGGATTTATCTCCGGGACACAAGGCTGGTTCAACACTCATAAAACCATCAATGTGATTCATCATATCAGCAAGAGAAAAACCAAGAACCATATGATCCTCTCATTAGATGCAGAGAAAGCATTTGACAAAATACAGCATCCATTCCTGATCAAAACACTTCAGAGTGTTGGGATAGAGGGAACTTTCCTCGACATCTTAAAAGCCATTTACGAAAAGCCCACAGCAAATATCATTCTCAATGGGGAAGCACTGGGAGCCTTTCCCCTAAGATCAGGAACAAGACAGGGATGTCCACTCTCACCACTGCTGTTCAACATAGTTCTGGAAGTCCTCACCTCAGCAATCAGACAACAAAAAGACATTAAAGGCATTCAAATTGGCAAAGAAGAAGTCAAACTCTCCCTCTTCGCCGATGACATGATACTCTACATAGAAAACCCAAAAGCCTCCACCCCAAGATTGCTAGAACTCATACAGCAATTTGGTAGCGTGGCAGGATACAAAATCAATGCCCAGAAATCAATGGCATTTCTATACACTAACAATGAGACTGAAGAAAGAGAACTTAAGGAGTCAATCCCATTTACAATTGCACCCAAAAGCATAAGATACCTAGGAATAAACCTAACCAAAGAGGTAAAAGATCTATACCCTAAAAACTATAGAACACTTCTGAAAGAAATTAAGGAAGACACAAAGAGATGGAAAAATATTCCATGCTCATGGATTGGCAGAATTAATATTGTAAAAATGTTACCCAGGGCAATTTACACGTTTAATGCAATCCCTATCAAAATACCATGGACTTTCTTCAGAGAGTTAGAACAAATTATTTTAAGATTTGTGTGGAATCAGAAAAGACCCCGAATAGCCAGGGGAATTTTAAAAAAGAAAACCATAGCTGGGGGCATCACAATGCCAGATTTCAGGTTGTACTACAAAGCTGTGGTCATCAAGACAGTGTGGTACTGGCACAAAAACAGACACATAGATCAATGGAACAGAATAGAGAACCCAGAAGTGGACCCTGAAATGTACGGTCATCTAATATTCGATAAAGGAGGAAAGACTATCCATTGGAAGAAAGACAATCTCTTCAATAAATGGTGCTGGGAAAATTGGACATCCACATGCAGAAGAATGAAACTGGACCACTCTCTTGCACCATACACAAAGATAAACTCAAAATGGATGAGAGATCTAAATGTGAGACAAGAGTCCATCAAAATCATAGAAGAGAACACAGGCAACACCCTCTTTGAACTCGGCCACAGTAACTTCTTGCAAGATACATCCACAAAGGCAAAAGAAACTAAAGCAAAAATGAACTATTGGGACTTCATCAAGATAAGAAGCTTTTGCACAGCAAAGGATACAGTCAACAAAACTAAAAGACAACCTACAGAATGGGAAAAGATATTTGCAAATGACATATCAGATAAAGGGCTAGTATCCAAGATCTATAAAGAACTTATTAAACTCAACACCAAAGAAACAAACAATCCAATCATGAAATGGGCAAAAGACATGAAGAGAAATCTCACAGAGGAAGACATGGACATGGCCAACATGCACATGAGAAAATGCTCTGCATCACTTGCCATCAGGGAAATACAAATCAAAACCACAATGAGATACCACCTCACACCAGTGAGAATGGGGAAAATTAACAAGGCAGGAAACAACAAATGTTGGAGAGGATGCGGAGAAAAGGGAGCCCTCTTACACTGTTGGTGGGAATGTGAACTGGTGTAGCCACTCTGGAAAACTGTGTGGAGGTTCCTCAAAGAGTTAAAAATAGACCTGCCCTACGACCCAGCAATTGCACTGTTGGGGATTTACCCCAAAGATTCAGATGCAATGAAACGTCGGGACACCTGCACCCCGATGTTTCTATCAAAAATGGCCACAATAGCCAAACTGTGGAAGGAGCCTCGGTGTCCATCGAAAGATGAATGGATAAAGAAGATGTGGTTTATGTATACAATGGAATATTACTCGGCCATTAGAAATGACAAATACCCACCATTTGCTTCAACGTGGATGGAACTGGAGGGTATTATGCTGAGTGAAATAAGTCAATCGGAGAAGGACAAACAGTGTATGTTCTCATTCATTTGGGGAATATGAATAATAGTGAAAGGGAATATAAAGGAAGGGAAAAGAAATGTTGGGAAATATCGGGAAGGGAGACAGAACATAAAGACTCCTAACTCGGGGAAACGAACTAGGGGTGGTGGAAGGGGAGGAGGGCGGGTGTTGGAGGGGAATGGGTGACGGGCACTGAGGTGGACACTTGACGGGATGAGCACTGGGTGTTTTTCTGTATGTTGGTAAATTGAACACCTATAAAAATTAATTAAAAATAAAAATTAAAAAAAAAGAATGTTTTGGCATGAAATCAAAATGAACTAGGATCTTCCGCATACTCTGAATCAGTCTCCAAATAAAGAGATCATTGAGCTTCCAAAATAAATAAATAAAAATAATAATAAAAAAATAAAACCAAAACCCAGCAAAAGGAAGGAAATAATAAAGATTAGAGCAGAAATAAATGATATAGAAACTGAAAAAAATTTAAAAACAAAAAACAATAGAACAGATAAATGAAACAAGGGCTGTTTCTTTGAAAAGATCAACAAAATTTATAAACCTCTAGCAAGACTCATTTAAAAAGAGAGAGAGGGGCACCCGGGTGGTTCAGTGGTTGAGTGTCCGCCTTTGGCTCAGTCTTAATCCCAGGGCCTGGGATCAAGTCCTCTATCAGGCTCCCCACAGGGAGCCTGCGTCTCCCTCTGCCTATGTCTCTGCCTCTGTGTGTGTGTCTCTCACGAATAAATAAATAAGATCTCTAAAGAGAGAGAGAGAGAGAGAGAACTCAAATAAATAATATCACAAACAAAAAAGGAGAAATAATTGGGCAGCCCGGGTGGTTCAGCAGTTTAGCACCACCTTCAGCCCAGGGCGTAATCCTGGAGACCTGGGATCGAGTTCCACGTCACGCTGCCTGCATGGAGCCTGCTTCTCCCTCTGCCTGTGTCTCTGCTTCTCTCTCTGTGTGTGTCTCTCATGAATAAATAAATAAAGTCTTTAAAAAAAAAAAAGGAGAAATAACCAACACCACAGAAAAACAATTTTAACAGAATATTATGAAAAATCATGTGCCAACAAACTGGACATCTTAAAAGTGGATAAATTCCTAGAAATATATATCATACCAAAACTAAAGCAGAAAAAAAAACAGAATATTTGAGCAGACTAATTACCAGCAATGAAATTGAATCAAAAAATTCCCAAAAAACAAAGTCTAGGACCAGATGGCTTCACAGGTGAATTATACAGAACATTCAAAGAAAAGTTAATACTTGTTCTTCTCAAACTATTCCAAAAAATACAAGATAATGGAAAACTTCCAAATTCATTCTTTGAGTCCAATATAACCTTGATACCAAAACCAGATAAAGATACCATTAAAAAAAGAGGATGCCTGGGTGACTCAGCTCAGGTCATGATTCCAGAGTCCCAGGATCAAGCCCTGCATCGGGTTCCCTGCTCAGTAGGGGAATTTCCCTCACCCTCTGCCCTTTATCCTGCTCATGCTTTCTCTTGGTCTTTCTCAAATAAATAACATCTTTTTTTAAAAAAAGATACCATGAACAAAAGAGAACTACATCCCAATTCCTTTCATGAATATAGATGCAGAAATCCTCAACAAAATATTAGTAAACCAAATCCAACAATACATTTAAAAAATCATGCATCACCATTAAGTAGGATTTATTTCCAGGATGCAAGTGTGAAAGAATATTACAAAACAATTGACGTGATAAATCACATCAATAAGACAAAGAATAAAAACCATATGATCATTTCAATAGATGCAGGAAAGCATTTGACAAAGTACAACATCCATTCATGATTTAAAACAAAAAAAAAAAAATACCTCTGCAAAGTAAGTTTAGAGAGAATATACCAGAACATAGTAAAGTTCTTGTATGAAAAACTCACAGCCAACATCATACTCAATGGGGAAAAACTGAGAGCTTTTCCCCTAAGGTCAGGAACAAAATAGGGATGTGCACTCTCACCACTTTTATTCAACATAGTACTGGATGTCCTAGTAACAGCATTTAGACAACATAAAATAAAAGGCATCCAAATTGGTAAGGAAGAAGTAAAACTCTCACTATTTGTAAATGACATAATACTTTATATAGAAAATCCTAAAGACTCCACCAAAAAACTATCAAAACTGATAAATGAATTCAGTAAAGTCACAGAATACAATATAATGTACAGAAATCTACTGTATTCCTTTACACTAATAATGAAGCAGGAAAAGTGAAGAAAGCAATCTAATTTACAATCACACCAAAAACAATTAAATATCTAGGAATAAACTTAACCAAAGTAGTGAAAGACCTGTACTCTGAAAACAATAAAACACTGATGAAAGAAATTCAAGATAATGCATAGAAATGAAAAGATATCCATTGATGTCTCATGAACTGGAAGAACAAATATTGTTAAAATGTCTGTACTACTCAAAGCAATCTACACACTTAGGCAATTCCTATCAAAATACCAACAGCATTTTTCACAGAACTAAAACAATCCTAAAATTTGTATAGAACCACAAAAGACCCCATTATAACCAAAGCAATCTTGGAAAAGAAAAACAAAACTGGAGGTATCACAATTTCAGATTTCAACTTATATTAAAAAAGTGATAGTAATTAAAACAGTATGGCATAAAAACAGATACATAGATCAATGGAACAGAATAGAAAACCCAGAAAAAACCCCACAGCTATGTTGTAAATTAATTTTTGACAAAGGAGGAATGAATATACAATGGGAAAAAGACAGTCTATTCAACCAATGGTGTTGGGAAAACTGAACAGCCACATACAAAAAATGAAACTGGACCGCATACTTTTACCATATACAAGAATAAACTCAAAATGAATTAAAGACCTAAATTTGAGGCCTGAAACCATACAAATCCTTGAAGAGAGCATAGGCAGTGATTTCTCTGATATCAGTCCTAGCAACATTTTTCTAGCTATGCCCCCTGAGGCAAGAAAATTAAAAGCACAACAAACTATTGGTACGATATCCAAATAAAGTTTCTGCACAGCAAAGGAAACAATCAACAAAACTAAAAGGCAACCTATTGAATGGAGAGAAGATTTTTGCAAATGATATATCCAATGAAGGGCAAGTCTCCAAAATATATAAAGAACTGATACATCACAATACACATACAAAAAAAAAAAACCCAAATAATCCAATTTAAAAATAGGCAGAAGACATGAGCAGACATTTCTCCAAAGAAGACATCCAGATAGCCAACAGACGTGAAAAGATGCTCAACATCACTCATCATCAGGGAAATACAAATCAAAACCACAATGAGATACCACCTCACACACACACCTGTCGGAATGGCCAAAATCAACAACACAGGAAACAATAGGTATTGGCGAGGATACAGAGATAAAGGAACCCCCTTACACTGTTGGTGGGAATGCAAACTGGTACAACCACTGCAGGAAACAGTTTGGAGCTTCCTCAAAAAATCAAAACCAGAACTAACGTATGATCCAGCAATTGCACTCCTGGGTATCTGCCCAGAAAAACCAAAAACACTAACTCAAAAGAGTTATGTTTAATACAGCATTATTTACAATAGCCAAATTATGGAAGCAGCCCAAGTGTCCATTAATAGATGAACAGATAAAGAAGGTGTGGTACATATACACACACATACATATATAATGGAATATTATTCAATCATAAAAGAATAAAATCTTGCTATTTGCAACAGCATGGATAGAGCTAGAGAGTATAATGCTAAGCAAAATAAGTTCAAGAAAGACTAACACCATATGATCTCAATCATATGCGGAATTTAAGAAACAAAACAAATGAGCAAATGGGGAAAAGAGAAAGAGAAAGAAACCAAGAAATAGACTCTTAACTATAGAGAACAAATTGATGGTTACAGAGGGGAGAAGGGTGGGGGTTGGGTGAATAGGTGATGGAGATTAAAGAATATACTTATCACAATGAAATAAAATGATGAAAAAAAATTTTTAAGTTCTTCCCTCAATTTATTTTTCCCACCCACATTTTACTCCAAGTAGCAAGAAGAAGCCAGGCTACGTGTTCAACACTTTGCTTGGAACACTCCTCAGTTAAATGTACAATTTCGTCACTTCCACATGCTGTTTTCCACATAAGCGCGGGATGGAACTCTGCTGAGCTTTCTGCCACTATATAAAAACTTTCTAATAACATGTTCCTTCTGTTCATATTCACCCTTCTGGATTCTGCAGAATTCTCAAAGGCACCTTTGTGTATCCTACTAATGCTTCCTTATCTGAGTATATAGAGTGATTGAATCAAAAGCTCAAGCCAACCAAGACTGGGGAAAGAAACCTGGAGCCCTGGGCTTCCGTTGACAGGAATAACTAATGGCAAAGCCCTTTTGCTGATGGTAACCATGAACCATAGGAAGGAGGCAACAGCTAACCACATGGGCTGGAATCCTGTGTCCACTGCTAACCATCTGTATGATCTTAAGTACATTTTTAAGCCTCTCTGAGCTTCAGTGTCTTCATCTGCATTGTGGAGATTGAAATACCTACTTCTACGGTTGTTCTGAGGGTTAAAAAGATACTAAATAAAAAATACTCAGCCCAGTGCCTGGCTTGTGGTTAGCATTTTAGATAGAACATCAGAGGAAGTGATCTCCATGCTTCCTGGTTAGTGTAGCAAAGACTGAATCACCAACAATACTTTTCTTGGGACCCTCAAGTGCAATTCAAGGGATCAGACCAGGTGGTGCTATAGGAAGAACCCTAAAGGGGAGCTGTAGTCACAAGGAGCCAGAAGTGAGCTGGGCATAAGTTTACAGAGTGGGGGAAATATTCGGATTTTGCCTCTACCTATGAGACAGGTTTTGATGTCTGTTTTGACCAAGATACTGCTATGCCAAGAGCAGTGGCCCACAAACTCGTATATGCATTAGCATCATCTGCAAGGCTGGTGAAACATAGTTTGCTGGGCTACAACCCCTGAATTGCTGATTCTGTAGGTCTGGGTGAGGCCCAGGATTTACATCCAACTCTTCCCAGGTGATATTGCTGCTGCCAGTCCCGGGCCCACAGTGGGAGAACTATTGCCCTACAAAATGAGACAACACAGATGCTTCTTCTGAAATTATATGACATTCTACAAAGCACCGATCGATGGTCTCATAAGATTAAAATGACCTTTAAATAAGCATGGAGTATTTAGTGCTTTTTTTACACAAGTGGCAGAAATATAAGCCAACAGATACCTCTGTGTCTGAAAACTCAATTTAACCCAGCTCTTTTGTAAACTGAAATCCATAATATCTTTTTTCCTCCAAAATTTAGAGCCTCGTCTTTGAAGAGCCTGCGAAACCTTTAGCCATTTTATTAATGCTGGCTATTATGAAACATTACTGTAAATCATGCTTCGGTTTTTGCAAAGTGGTTCAATAAAGTGGGGGTAATATAAGTTGGAGACAAATGCTTATTCTCATTGCCCAAGAGGATAAACAAAGGATAAATTACATTCAAGGAGTTCGACCTTTGCAGGAATTTTGAAGGCATTCAATATCTACCAAAGCTAATCAGCTATAGCCTTCAAGGAAAAAATGGGGGCATTTCTATTTCTTTCTCAGGCTCTCTATGGGATGCCTATAAAAGAAGAGGATTTTTTTTTCAACAACATAAAGTCTTAGAATTCTATTTCACTCCAACGCAAGAAAATTTTGAAGAAGCGCCTTCAGCATTTCTAATGTATTTTTAAAAGGCTTTAAACATACAAATTAAACAACTGTTTGCTGAATACTTTCTAGTCAAAGACGAGATAGGCATAAGCTAGACATGACTCTCCCATTTCCTATGCCCCATAGCAAAGGACCCATTTCCAGACTACTCTGTAAGGGATATTGTTTACTTGGTCTCTCACTCTGAGCATTAGCCTGGGAATACACACAGCTGCCGAACCCATCCAGGGCTTACCTCTGTGCTGCCGTACAGGAAAGGGTCCTTACTGCTGACTCTAAAAGGTTCTTTCATTCAGGCACCTGCTTTTCCTCTCTAGCAAAACAATTCTCACTAAGGCCAACAGTTGCCTCCCTGTTACCAAGCCCAATTTTCATTTTCATTCCTCATTTTATTTGATGTATCCATAGCAAATCAACACTGATGAGCACATATTTCTTCTCGGAATAATAATCACTCCCTTTGTCTTTCATGCCTCCTTTTCCTGACTTCTTCCCCAGTTTCTCTTGCTGGTCTTTCTCGGGCTCCTCTGAAGGCCTGGAACACCTCATAGCTTCCCTCAGTATGATTTCTTCTCAGCCTTCACTCTCTCCCTAAGACTCATCATGTGTCCATGGTATCAGTGCTGATGCTCCCATATTATATCTCAGTCCAGAACTTTTCTCTTAGCTTCATATCCAAATGACTAAAAGTGACCGTATGGTCCTTCCCCTAAAACCAGATCCAATATTCTCTACCTTGGTAGCATAGAGTCTATGAGCCCTGCTTCTCTTTCTTTCTTTCTCTCTCTCTCTCTTCCCCCATACCCAATGCATCACTATGTCCATAAAGCTTACTTACTAAATGGCTCTTTAATTATTTTATTTCTCTCCATTTTCAATGCCACCACCCTAAGTCCAAGGCACCGCCAGCTTTAGCATGGATTCCCTTGGTAGCCAAGTGGTTGCACCCACATCTGCTCTTGCTTCCTCCAATATATTCTTCACAATACAACCAGCATAATCTTTTCAAACACACAAACCTAATGATGTATAACCTCTTATTTAACACTCTCCGAAGATTTTGCAGTGCTCTTGGAACAAAAGCAATTCCTTAACACAACTAGAGGGCCTGGTAGAGTCTGAGATCTTTAACTCCTCAGCCTCTATTGTGCCACAGCACCCTCTTACTCTGTGGACTCCAGCCACACATTTCAGTTCCTTAAATGCACCATGTGCCACTTGCCACGGGTGCTATTTGCTCTCCCCTATTACTTAGTTAACTTTTATTCACTCTTCGGCTGTCAGCCGAAAGCCCACCTTGTCAGATAAGCCTTTCCTGACCCTCAAAACTATGCTCTCATAACACCATGGACTTCTCTTTCATGGCACTTATCACAGTTGTAATTTTATGTTTATTAGTATGATTAGGTGAGTAATGTCAGTCTCCCACTCTAGACTGTAGAGCAGACTATAATTGTTTTGTCATGTATTATATCCTCAGCACCTGGTACTGCCAGCAGCTCAATAAATACTTGTAGAACAAATGAGTAGATAAATAAGAAGGATTAGCTGAGACTACATTAATGCAAACTGTAATAAATAACATACAATCTGCTGGCAAATAATATGGACACATAAAGAAGTGTACATAAAGAGGTGTACACTCACATAAACTACAAATCACCCAACAGCATGACTCTGGGGTGCTTCTGGCCTAATTGCTGGTTTCTCCTCAGTAGGGTGTCAGTGAAATCCACAGACTGGAGGGTTTGGGAAAGTACTTTTACCTAGAACATTCTCTTCTTTTATTGTCTGATCCTAAGTCATCCAATGATCTACTTCCTATCCCTCAGCTGTCCACATACCAGGGTGGACCCCACCAGGCAGCTCACCTTTTTGTACCAGTCCCTTGTGCTAATCACAGAGGAAATAGACACCCTTCTACATGGTAGATGGGCCCTCCATGATTCAGCGAACCCCTGCTCAGCACCCTTCCCCACCCAGCCTCTCCTGCACCTGGAATACAGTATTCTGGCTCCCTCATCTGCTCTAAATTCTCCAAACATTCCGGATTAGCTCTTTTCCCAGGCTTTGAGGGGGTTTGGCTTCTGCCCAGGACAGTCTTCCCAATCCCACCTTCCATCCTTCACACTATTTGGCTGCCACTTCCTTTTGATAAACTCTGCTGTCCCAAAAAGGTTCGGCTCCGAGCTTCTCCTTTGCAGTTCCCCAGTCTGCTGTGCTTCCCTGACCCTGGCGTGCCTTGTGGTGAAGTTGCTTTGCCTGTGTGCTCTCAGCTCTTCCTCACTGGTTGAAAGCTGAGGCTGTGTTTTTCTCAGAGTTGCATTCTCAGAGTTTGGCATTGTGCTGGAAACCAGTAGGAAATTAGTAAATACATGTTGAGTGACACAGAGAAGCCTTAGATTCTACTTACACAGCAGCTCAGAGTTCAGTCTGGACAGTAGTTCTGCAACTCAAACTCTTCCTATCATCTTGTTCTATTTGCTTCTACACAGAGTCAGTACCACTGCAGAAACCCTGAGATGCATTTCTTCCCTAAGGCTCATTCTGAAAAAAAAATGCCTTCTATAAATTATTGTTCTCTGTGCATTCTATTTATTTTAATATTTTATTTAAATTCAATTTCCCAACATACAGTATAACACCCAGTCCTCATCTCATCATGTGACCTCCTTAGTGCCCGTCTCTCAGTTATCCCATCACCTCACCATCCTCCCCTTCTGCAACCCTTTGTTTGTTTCCCAGAGTCAGGAATCCCTCATGGTTTGTCTTCCTCTAGGTTTTGATAGAAAGAAAATCATTTTTCCAGAATGAATACAATTTAAAATAATTCCAACCCCACGAGCCCAAAGGTTTGTACTTTATTACAGTACTTTCAAAAACATGTTACAAGAAACACCATTCTCCAGGACGGTCATCAATATCATGAAAAAAAATCCAAAGTAAAATATGTTTGGGATATATTAGACTTACCAAAATTAGAGGGGTGTCTGTCATAAGCCTTTTTAGAGCCTTTAACTTAGTCTGCATTGTGAATTTTTGAGAGGAGGGTATGATTCACAGCATTTCCCAAACATATTAAATAACAGAGTTCTAAGCCTCCCATTCTTTTGTGGAGGGTTTTAGGGGACTAGTTTTCTATGGACCTAGCAATGGGAAATGCTGCTTTATGAATATTTTCTATAGTTTACAACAAATGTTCCCTCAACCTAGTAAGAAATTCAGATTGCTGCTCACATGGAGTTGTACGGTTCATCAATGTTATATCCACTCACATATACAATGATATCTACGATCCCCTATTTGTGCAAAAATGCACACAGCTGACCAAGTACTGTTTAGTGCAGCTTTGAATTTGAGGGATATTTTCCACACACACACAAAAAAAAGAGTAAGCAAATGCCTACAACATAATCCACCAGGCAGTGCATGCCAAAGGAGGAGGCTATATCCTAGAAAAACTAAAGGTGTAGAATGGAGGTTTCCCACCTACCCCTTCTAGAATACCAGGATAAATGGTGTTTGTTTGTCTTGAACATAGAAATGGCCCAGCTGCTTCTAAAGCTTTCCTGGGCCCTTCCTGACAATGCACCCCCAACACAAACACACACACACAGGTACAAAAGGCCAATATTTTAACTCTATGAATCTTTGTACGAAACTCCAAGCCTTACAACTAGCAATTTAAAAATATAATTTTTAAAGGACAACTGGAATCTATCTTCAGTAAACTATTTTCATAAAATCCTATGTGAACAAGAAGTAATGGGACAGACACAGAAATCCACAGTATATGAGCTTCACTGCATCTTGGTAGATCCAATAGTGACAGCAGAGGAGGGGATTGTCCCCACTAAACAGCTGGGCTCTCAGCTTCCAAGTTCAACTTCCCCACAATAGTGTCGGTGTTTATAGCATACAAGATCACACCGCTGAACCTATTTGCAGGACCCTTGTATTCTACTGGATTTATGATAATAGCCCTATGTTTCCTGTTACAGATCAATAAGGCCTCAAAACTGAGAGCTGGGAAAATGCAAATCCACAGTGGGTATTAAATATATGCTTATTTACCATTTCTCATCACATGCGAGCTGATCTAATAACTCATTTGTAACCCTAGCAGATGTGTTGAATTATATGAGCCTCAGAACTATCTGGGTTTGGCCTATTTCGCTTTGGGGAAAAGAGAAGGCGGAGGAAGGGAGACAGGAATGAAATTCAGCCAACATTTATTGAGTGCTTACTTTGTCTTGATCAATGTGGGATAAGAAGGAGTGAAAGCTGGGAAGTACAGGGACGAATGGTCTCCCCCTTAGGACAGGGACTGGCATGGCACCAACAGGCCTGACAAGGAGGAGTGGAAATATGGGAGGGAGCCAAAAGCAAGGCCACTCGAGGCCAGAAAGAAAGGTACAGGCGGGACAGCATAGGACTGTGATAACAAATGAGCCGCTCAATATCTGCAAAAGAATGACCTTATCCTTGATGTTGCTCCTTCAAGGCAAATTTCATATTCAGCCACTTTGTTCTAGGCAGACGCTTGCTACACCTTCTAAATAGCAACAAACCTCAGATGCCCCTTGTGATCCTAAACTTTTAAAACTGCTGCTGCTGACTCCAAGGTGCTATCCATGATCCATTATATGTGTATGTCTTGTCTATACTTAAGGCCACATAGTTTCAAAAATGAAGCCATTTTCTGACCAGAAGAAACAGGAAAAAAAAAAAAAAAAACTTACTGCCACATTACCCTCAATGAGGTTACTGTCAGTTGGGGCTGAGAGAGGATGAAGGCAAACAACATTCTTAAAGGTCCTATGGTTCATTCATTCAACAATATTCGTGTTAGAAGACAGAAAGATGAGCAAGACATCCTGGAAGCCCCTCAAAGAGCTCACAATCTAGCGAGGGAAGAACACACAAACACATCATCACAGAAAAGAGTAAGAACAGCCAGCATTGAGCACTGCCATGGGCTGGGCCCTGGCCTCAGTGGCTTACATGGGGAACTCATTTCATCACTGAGCTTTCATCATTTCCATTTTATGGACAAGGAAACCAAGGCACAGAAAGGGAACTGGAATTCAAACTCAGGAAATCTGCCTGCAGAGCCATAATCTCAACCACCACTTTATACTTCAATCCCACACTCCCCATTTCCACATGTACCTTCCACCACCATCACACCTCCCAAAATCTCATATGACTCTTCGCCTTTCTTTCCCATGAACACACCCAGGGAGCTGAAAGAGAGAATAGTGAGAGACTATGCTATGTGGTTGAGTATGCATTATGGATACAACATAGCTACTTGTCCCCTTAATGTTAAAAAAAAAAACAAAAAAACCCTCAAACCTTGGACTGTAGCCAACACAAGTCAGGTCTGACTCAGTAGAGCCAGAAACACAAAAACAAACAGACTGAAGACCTTTAGATGAGCTTTAAGTCATTTATCAAGTGTGAAAGGAGGAACATACCAGTTAATAACATCAAGACCTTGAATTCACTTAGCACATTTTCCCCCAAAGGTCAAGGTATGCCATACACATATATACTCACTCCAGATTCCAAAAATAGGAGAAAGGAGGCTTGATTATAATTCTGAATAAATAGATGCTAGGGCTATCTTAATGGTTATCTAGGTAAATTTTGCAGTCTGCTTAAAAACTTCTATTTACCTGGACACCTGGCTCAGTGGTCGAGCATCTGCCTGGTCCCAGCGTCCCAGAATTGAGTCTCACCTCAGACTCCCCTCAAGAAGCCTGCTTCTCCCTCTGCCTGTGTCTCTGCCTCTCTCATTCCGTGTCTCTCATGAATAAATAAATGAAATCTTAAACACACACACACACACACACACACACACACACACTTCTCTTTACCTCAGTGTATGGCTTTTTGCTTTTCAAAAACTCCCAACACACATAACATTTCATCCTCACACCAACCCCACGAGGCAGATTTTACCACAGTTCATAGGTAGGAAGCTGAAGTTCAGGGATTTTAAAGCACACAAAAAATTATAAGTACTTAAATATGCTTTGTCTGCAAAACATGATTCTACAAAACATTATATTTCTACAGAATAGTTACCCCGATTTAGAAAACAAGCTACCAGAGTTTATGCACCACCATTAAAGGAAGCCATTTTGGGAGACTCTATTTAAGGAAGGGGAACCACCTGGACACAGGTACATCTCTTCTCCACTGAAGTGGCTTTTCATGCTATCACTATCGCTCCAGAGGAGCTCCAAGCCTCAGAGTTTAGCCCCATTCACAGTGGGCTTCCTGAAAAGAAATACTGCAGCTTAGCATCTGCACAACATGACCCGATACTTGACTGATGAGACTATTTCTAGTTGCAGCCGTGGGTATTTGGGTTCAAAGTGACACAAATCACTTTGTGTTTAAACTGAAGTGTTTAAATTCTCCCACCGCCAAAGCTAAACAACTCGTCTATATCTAGGGCCTACCTATGCTCACATAGTGTTTCCATGAAAACACTTGAGGAAAAACCCTGTCTTTAAAAAAGAAAGAAAGAAAAACAGGATTCAATTGTAAAGAAAGCTGGAGGAATGCTAAATGCTTTGAAACCTTAAGGGCAGTTTCATGCGAAAATATTAAGAAACAAGGGAGAGTGAGGGGAGGCCCTTCTGCCTTGTAACTCTCCTCCTCCCCAGCAGCCACATCACACAGAAGAGGTGTGCACCTGGATGCCCAATACATCTGCTCCCCAGTTTAACACTATTCAGCTCCTCCTCAGCAACTCAGGGAAGACAGTACCTGCACAATAAACTTGTGAGGTGCCATCCTCTGCTAGGACTGCCAATGACAAAGTACCACAAATCGGGTGGCTTAAACAACAGGATTTTATTTTCCCATGGTTCTGGAGACGAAGTCTGAGATGAAGGTATTGGCAGACTGGATTCCTTCTGAAAGCTGGGAAGGAACAACCTGTCCCGGGGCCTCTCTCCTTGGCTTGTGGAAGGCCATCTTCGTGTTCCTATGATGTTCTCTGTGTGTCTATGTATCTGTGTCCAGATTTCCCCTTTTTACAAGGAAAACAGCCATGTTGGATTAAGACCCATCCTAATCCTTACTTGAACTTGATTATCTCTGTGAAGCCCTAAATCCAAATAATGTCACATTCTGATGAAGTGCTGGGAGTTAGGATGTCAACATATGAATTGGGGGAGGGAGACTACAACTCCATCAATAATATTGGGAGATAACATTTTTAAGGCCCTTGACATAATAGAAATTCAGAAATTGGCTCCTGATTTTCCCAGTCCTGGCGCTGCCAATGCCTGCTACATACCCTTGGGTGAGTTATTCAGCCTTGCTGAGAAAACAGTCCATGTCTAGGAAATGAGGCTGGAATTATGGGGTCTACAGGCCTACCAACTCTCATACTCTCTGCTTTTGCACTTTCTGGATGCCTTTTTCTTTTCTAATATATAAATTTTGCACTTTATAACTTCCTCCAGAACAGTGGGGGGCTTTCCCTTCTTTCTTCCTTCCATCTTATTTTTCCTTCCCTTCTTTATACCTATAAGCATATTTGCCAAACAATCTGAAAGCATTCTTAGTGATGTAGTAGTATAATTCGACTTTAGTTTACTCATATTATGAAGGGGAAAAAATGGATCTCATCTGCTGAGTTAATTTTGCCCCCTTGATCCTTAGGATAAGAGGTAACAGGCTTAAGGGCTTTTAGACATGTTTACAAAATCCTAACTAGCCCTGATATTCCTGGAAAACAAAGGAAAATGCACTTGACTTTGCCTGGAAGTTGGGTAAGGAATCATGTAACACTATGTTCCCTTGAAAATAAGCAACAAAGAGAATCATACAATTTGAAGACACAGAGTTAACATAGGTTCTTTGATCCTTTAAAAGAGGATTTTAAGGCCCAGAGAGATGAAGTGGGTTTTTTTTTTTTTTTTGTCTGATTGAACCATGAATCCAGAGCAGTCAGAAGTAATACCAGTATAATAGTTATCTAATTTTGACTTTAAACGGAGGACTTATCATATCTCATGGGTGGTTTCACTGTAACAGAAACAGCACCAGACGTGATCCGTAGAGCTGTAATTGTGCCAATGTAATTGTGGGTTTATGGGCAACATGGGCACATCACTTAATTTTTCTGAGTCTCATTTTCCATGTATCCAAAAAGAGAATCACAATTCTGGCCTCCTCTTGGAACTATTGGAAGGATCAAAATATAATAAAGTGTGTCAAAGAACTTTTCAAAGCATAAAACCTTTTACAAATGTAAGATACTTTCATTATTAGCTATGCACATACCTACTTTTGCCAGCTAAATGAGGTCAGGCTGGCTCCCCACAGGCTTGCTCCCCACTTTAAATGGAAATTAAAACGCACTCTGCCCGTGGGTTCACACTCCAATCACATACAATAGCTTCTTTTGAACATCATTAAGCAGCAAAGCAAACCTGAAATGTATTTTTCTTTCTTTTGAAACCTCCTGCTCATCACTTGACCATCCAGGATATAACCTCAGGGAAAGGAGGTTTGAAACATGAACCAAATCTTCCAAACCCAAGGTAATTTTGACAGGGTCCAGGGAATCCTTGATGTATATACACCCTCCTCTGTCTCCTGAAAACTTCTGAATGGCGAGCACCTATCGACACATGCTGAAAAGAAATCTTTGCTTTGACATAAACCATAGGGGCTACTAGTGAGTTCATCTAAAAGAATGCCAGGACATGTCATTATTAGAAAATATTTAGAGCTGGCTTTAAGGAGAATGGGTCTTGTTGCTAGAGCAGCAGTGGTGTTACAGAAAAAGCAGGGGACTGGGGGCCAAATGGGCTTAGTGTTGGGCCTGGCTTTGCCCTTTGCTCAGATCATTTACTAACTTAGAGCCCTAGGAGTTATGCAGCATAGCCCTGCCCCAATATCATATCATGGCAAGATTTAAATTGTATACATATATGTATATATACACACATACCATTGAGGAATATGCATGGGTGTTTAAAGTATGAAGATTCTAATATTTACTGAGCCCATGAGCTAGGCAGGATTGGAGCTCATACCGTGTATCCTCTTATTTAATCTTCACAACAAAAGAATAGGGGAAGAGGTACTATTATTACCACTATTTTACGAAGGAATAGAAAGGGTAAGTGACTTGCTAGGTCACACTGTAGTGAATGGTAAAGCCAAGATTCAAAGCCAAACAGTCTGACTCCCAAGCTCATCCTGCACCCTATGCCAATATACCCATCGCCCTATAGCCAGAACTCTTCTCTGGCTCCCTTTCGCCTACAGATTAAAACTCAGATTCATCAGCATGGCATGAAAGGCCTTACTTCATCCACCACTGCCCACCTCACCTAGTCCTCCTCCTACTGTTACAAGAGTCCCTGTTTTACAGATTTTTTGTGACCAAGGCCATAATAAAACCAGGAGAAGAAAACTCATCTGTGTGGTGAATGTGAGCACCAAAGCACCAAAGAGATGACAGGTGAGTGAGCAGGTCATGGGAACTAACCTAACCATGATCCCCTGCTTAGGTTATATTGATGGGTTTCCTGATAAGAGATAAGTGGGGGAGAGAAAGACAAAGGAAAAACAGCTGATCTATAAGAAGAGACTAGTAAAATTCCCTTCATCTCCCCATACACAGGCTTGCAAGTCATGCATGCAGACCACAAATGGAAACGCCAGAATGAGTGTAACATACATGTGATCACAGTGTTGGTATCAATTCATGTCTATTCACATACGGTGTTCATCATTATCTTTATCTTAATGTTTTTCTTCAATCGCAGAATAATTTCCTCCTTCTTAAAAAAGTCAGTCAGTCAACACTCCCAATCAGCCTCTTGTGCTTTTTCTCCATCAGTCCTCTGGATGGACCATTCAGTTTTAAGCTTCTGTGTCCTTGTCCCTAGTCCTCTTGACAAACTTCTGTTCATCTTTAAAAACGCACCCAGCTCAGAATCCTCATTTCTGGGAAGTCTTCCCTGACTCTCCCATACAGATTTAAATTCTCGTCTTCAGTAATGTTTCCCTTTCTTGTACGTACCTCAACTACCATATTTCTGCTGTATATTCACACATCTACCTGATGATAGCATAAGCTCCTTGAAAACTGAAGCCAAGTATTGCTCTTCTTATATTTTCAGCTTTTAGAGTAGTTCTTGGAACACCATCAGTGAATTTAGTGACGCTGACCAGAAATATCAACAGACTCTCCACCTTATAAATCCTTATCCCTAGCAGTGCTTTTCGTATTTTAAAGTACAGAAGAATCAACTGCCACAGTTGTTAAATGAACATTCCTGGACATCACACTGTAGACCCAAAATTCTGCAGAAGATCTAGAGTAGACCTGAGAACCCTACATTTTAAAAACAACCCTAGATGATTCTCATGTGAGTAAGAAGCACTGTTGAGGAAGTTAGCTATACCTCATCAGCCCAAGCTAGTGGGGGGCAAGAGGGAGGTCAGGGAATGGGGGCGAATCTCAGCAACATCTGCCAGCATCACTGCTCCTTCTCTCCAGAGGCTTTCTCACACCAGCCCTCAGGTCCACAAGTAGTGGACTGTTAGTGTTACAGCTTTCTCTTCACTCCAGGTGACCACTCAACATCATGCATAACCCTGCCTCAGTGTCCTCTCAGAACAGATCAGCAGGTATCAAAATTCAAGTTGCATTGCTTATCACTCATTTCTTTAGGGCAATGGTGTTCTCCTCTGTCCTCCAAAAGAGCTCATCATGGAGTAGTACTGATCCAAATGCCTAAGCTTCCTATTATCCTCCCTCACAACCCCAGGCACCCAAGATATACATGAAAATGACACCAACTCAAGACATGACTTGGACTATTTACCTTTATGCAAATACACCCAGAATTTCCCACCTCAAAATCTCAATTCATCCAGTTCTCTCTAGCAACAAGCCCTTACTAGCCATCAAAATCCTACCTATCCTAGAAGGTCCAGATCAAATGAAGTATTCCATGACTTTCCTCAAAGGGAAAAGACTCTGTTCACTGCCTCCATCTGACCTTAAGATCAGGAACTATGCCTTTCTCATCTCTGTCCCTTCAGAGCAACTAGTGCAGTGCTATGCACTTAAGAGTTGCTTAAAACATATTTGCTTAATTTGCAAATGACAAATATTAAAACAAGAAAACTCATTGAAGTGAGAAGGACTGTAGGAAAGGCACTTAAAAGAAAAACTGAATTTAAAAAAGTGAGTCACCCCCATTCTCCCAGTTACAGTCAGCAACTGATTATCTCAGTTATCTTTAGTGGATTATCTGCAATGAAGATTAGTTCACTGCAAAAATTAAAACTTTATCTCCAAGTCATAATGAGTAAAATAAGCAATGCAGGGCATAAAAATAATTTGTGTACAAAACTCATAATGTTTTGTTTCATTTTCTTAACCCATGCAACCTGATATGAAGCAAGACTTTAACCAGACATCAGATGCTAAATTTAAGAGTTAACATCTCTAAGGTCAATACTGTAAATTGGCACAATGCTTAATCCATATGTCTACCTAATTCCCATGCTCACACTGATAATTAAATGCTAAGCACCTCAAACTAAATGGCCAAGCAAAAATCAATCTATTCATTAAGCCAACAAAGCTGCATGAGCACCTACCATGTGCCAGCACAATCATGAGTCACTGCAACAGTAAGACCACCATTGAGGAGGCACATCCCGATCTTGCCCAAGGCATTCAAGGTCATGGTCTACACCAATTCCCAACTTTGTGTATAAACCATTAAGTTGGTACATTAGCGTAGCCACCAACATTTTTCAGATGTGTGAGGGTTACCTAATTCCCTGCTATGGGTATACAATGGCAGCAAGTCTGTGACTTGAATTTAGCCACACATACTAATATATATTAGCAAGTCGTCACTTTACATATACAATCCATTCTTTCTACTCACAGACATCATGGGACCCCATCATTTTAAGTGATCCAACTTGGCCTAAAAAGTTCACCTGGGGCAGGTAAAAATACTCTGAGGCAGAAGTAAGCAAACTTTCTCCATCCCTGGGCCAAATTAGCCCTACCCAGTTTCATAAATAATCGACACTCAGCCATGTCCATCCCTTTACATATTGTCTATGGCTGCTTTCATGGGACAAAGGCAGAGTTGGATAGTTGGAATTGAAACCAAACAGCTGGCAAAGCATAAAATAATTCCTATGTAGTCACCTATAGGGAAAGACTACTGATCCAATAGTAGTGGCATCAGGTAATGAGACATCCCTAAGGCTACAGGCAAGAATGCTTGCTAGGTTTTCATACCTTATTAGACAAAGATGGAGAGAATCTCTAAGATAATTAAACTTATCTATACTTCTTGGGTAATACCCATTTCACCAATGTGAGACCTTTCTAAACATCTTTGTGCAAAGCCACTAATTTCATCTGTTAAAAACTTGCTCACAATTTCTACTATACTGACCAAAAATAAGTATAATAGAAGTCCTCAGTAGCCTTGCCTGCAGTATGGCCTTTCTGATGAATTAACTAAAAAACTCCTGGGGCATGAACTTCTGATCAGGTCAACTAGTTTCCCCTAATGTGGCTTAAACTAATCCACACACTTTCTTAGTATTATCTGATCTATGCTGAAATATTTAAAGTGAATTATAGACTTTGTGACACACTGACATCAACATTTACAGTAAAACATGATGTCATAGTCTCAAGTCACCAGGACTTGATTCTAGCAGCATTTTCAATTCCTCCACATGCAGGCATTTTATTGAATCACAGCTTCAAGCATCTTCTGATAGATTGTAACCAATTCTCTAAAATTCAGTCCCACTTACTGAAAATTCAATGTACCTGAAGTATAGCATCCTAATTATAAAGCAGGGCTGACCATGGAAAATGCATTTGACTCTTCTGCTACTGAGGTTTAAAAAAAGATTTACACTTCAATCCCCCATGGTTGATAAAGAAATTTCACCTCAGTTATTAAGCCCTGAACCATAAATGGGAATGTGCCCTCTTATGGGCTTGGAAATTTAGAGCGAAGGCCAGTACTCTTTTTTATCAACAGACCAATAGTTTTTAATAAAGGATAGAGAAAAATAAATTATTCTACATTAAGAAAAACAAAGAAGTTCACTTTTAAGTATGACTGTTGAGAAACATTTAATTAAAGCAACTAAAAGGTTAAATCGTTTAAGTCTCACTTCAGGTTTTACTTTAGGTTTTTAATCTTACTTTTTCCTATTTGCTATCAAATAAGATGTGCCTTTTTTATTATTCCGGAAACAATATTCCCAGTCATTCCTAATTAGAAGCTTATGAAGTAAAACTAGAACCAAAAAAAAAAGTCTCTTCATTTTAGCAAGCCAGTGCTTGCTGATACTCTCCTGCACATCTCTGAGGAAAATGTGATGAGTACCAATGGTCAAGAAGCCATCTCCCCACCCTAATCCCCCAGAAATATATTTGCTTCATTCATTAGGATTAATTTCCTAAAATACAGCTCTTCTGATTGGAAATACTAGGGAGAGAATTTATAACTAGAATTTTCCATATTTTCAATCAGCCAATATAGAAGAGATGCCGCAATTGGCAAAGCATCTGTGTTAAAGTAGATTGATATCTGCTCATAAGTAAAAGGAAAATAACAGAGCCAAGCATCAACCATTTTCCCAACACTAAACCTGAACTAAATACTGCATAGGATTCCACTCTGTTCTTTGACACGAAATATGAAATCCATACACAAGACACAAACAGAGGGCGTTCCAAGCATTATTTCTGCAGCTACGTCTCAACAGACTCCCAATCAAGGGATGCTTTCAAAATGCCTCTGAATGAGAGACCCCCAAGAGATAAGAAGTTTTTGTGTTTTCCTCAGGCTGCTCTACTACCTCACACATGCACCAAACGATCTCTTAAGTGATCATTAGGAATCTGGCTGAAATTCTTCTAGCACTTTTGGCAATTAGTCATTAATTGGACTTGCCACTTCAGCCCCTATGTAATTGATACTCCTGAGATAGGAGCTCTGTGAGGGAAGACTTCCCGCAGGGAATTGCTCAACAGAAAACATGGCACCCTTCCCTTCTGGAGGCAGGCTTTCCCACCCAGCACATCTCTGATCACCTCACCTCAGTCCAAGTCAAAATACCACCTCAGCCACACAAGCTGTGCCTAGATAGCAAGTAATTTGCTTTAACAAATGTTCCTGAGCTTGTCTTTATTTTTGTCATTATAATAATAATAATAGCATTTTCAAGTACTGTATAGCTTAAAAAATAACCTCGTAGACTATTATCTTATGTAATCTCAATGCCATTTTACAGATGAGTAAACTGAAACAGTTAAGACACTGGCCCAAATTCACATAAGGTACACACTGCAAGCATGTACCCAGCTCCACAAACCCAGGCCAGCCAGCTTCAAAGTCAAGACTCTGTTCACCTCCCCAGACTACATCCCAGCGAAAAGGCCTTCAGAGTACGGTCAGTTGACCCCAGAGTTTTATCATCTTCAGAGACATGGTCTAGATACATTGATCTGCCATTGCTTTGTGAATTAACAGTCGGTACTTATGGGACTGCACTAGAGCTCTTCTTAGGTAGAACGAGGTCTTTACTTAGCCAAAAATTTGGTGGCCTCTTACAAATGGAGGATGAGGTCCCTGGAGGCATGGCCTAGATGAGCTAAAGGGAATTAAGAGAAGAAAACTGGGGAGAAGAGAAGGGTAGTATTCTAAAGCATAATAAGAAATGAGCCACAGAGAAAGGGAGGCCAAAGAAGGCAGCCCTACCTCTGCATAGGAGATGGTCAATCACTACTCTAGAAATGAGAACAGCTTAGAAATTTAAAGAACAGAAATATTTATTATTCAAGTCTTAAGTTGTTTGCTTTTCTATGATGGGATATCATCTGCAGAGCTAGACTAGAGTAAGGTAAGGGAGGCACCTAAGGGCGCAAAACTTCAGGAGATACTCACTCTTGGGGTCGCGCAGGTCTGGTCTCAGCCTATTCCAGCCCTGGCTGGAATTTCCTGCAGGGCACCAAAGCATGGATAAAGACTGAAACTTACGTGCCTTATGTAGGCATTATTTTGAGAAAATGAAAGAATCGGTGCAATAGCCAGCACAAGTGACACAATTTGTAATAGGATTACATACTATTTGGTACATGCATATTCATTTTTGTGAAGTGAATCATAAACTGAGATCATTAAGCAAAAGGAGAAAACTCAAAATGAGAGGTCACTGGAAAAAGTTATGTCCCTCCTCAGGAATTCCAAGCGAGGTGGAAAGACACACTGGGCGTCCCACTACTCACAGTCTGGGGTCAGCAGGCAAACTTAATGAACAGAGGGATCCTGGCCACCTGGAGGATCTCAGGACACTCGAGTGGCCAGCAGTTAGGATACAGTTATGCACGGGGTTTTGTTATTTATCTACAACTGAGTATCTCCTGTTTATGAAGTCCTGAATGCCTTATTACCGTTCATGGTCAATAAAGTTGTTTTTGTCTCTCAGTCAACAGCATCTATCCGGCTATAGGGGGAGCTGGGAAGGAAAATTATGACAGCAATGAGGAAAAGGACCTCAGTGCTGGCACAGTGTTTCACCAACCTTCTACTGTCCCTATTCATCTATGACCGAGGACAGTGTGGAAAGCCCTGAAGGACATCTGACATTCAGATCACAAATTTTAACTCAACTGTAAAGATGCCAAAACCTCAGAACTTGGAATAAAAACCATTTTACCATTTGGACAAAAGGTCTTCTGGTCCAGTGGAAAGCTGGGCTGAGAAGGCAGGAGACTTGAGGTCTTTGTCATGACTCATTTATACCCCGCTCATACAGGCAAGTTGTAAGAATCAGAATCAGAATTCTAGTTCTGCCGCCAGCCAACTTTGCAACTTTTGGCAAGTCACTCAGCCACTCCTGGACTTGATTTTCTCATCTCTCAAAGAACACCAGCCTCCTAGAATTGCATAAGGAAAGAAAGCAAATTTTAGCAAAATGTAAAAAAATAAAATAAAATAGGGGCACCTGTGTGGCTCAGTAAGTTAAGTATCTGACTTCAGCTCAGGTCATGGGGTCGTGGGGTCCCAGGATCAAGCCCCACATCGGGCTCCCACGGAGCAGGACTCTGCTTCTTCCTCTCCCTCTACCTCTCCCCCTGTTCATGTTCTCTCTGTATCTCTCCCTTAAATAAATAAATAAAATCTTTAAAAATAATCAAGGAAAATAAAAATTAAAAAAGAAAAAAAGGAAAACGATGCTGTGCAACGACCAGGGATTACTTCTATTGCTCCAATATTGTTATGGTTGCCATTTTTTACAACAATAATAAACATGGTGTTTGAGACAAAAGGGGATGATTAGGTGATTTGAGTGGTAGACCTTGCTGGTTGGCCAAGCAAATATCCATTGCCAATCCCTTCTCCCTTGCCTGGCTCCATTAAAAAGCCTGGAAACCTAAATACTTTCCTAAACACTTAGCCAGGAGTGAAGACATGACACGGTTCTGGACAGTAAGTACTAAGATGAAGTCTTCTTGTAGCATTTATGCTTTTCTTAAATAAAAAAAAAAGAGAGAGAATCAATATAGATGGCATCCTCCATTACCTGCACTGAAGGCAGACATGAAGCTTGGCATGTGGAAATTGTCTAACAGCCATGAGGTAAAAGCCAAGAGGGCTAGAAACCGTCCACCTAACCAGTGAACTGCTAATCCAACACTTCCGGTTCCCTATCCCCAGACTTCTCATTATATAAGAAAAGCAGGCCCCTATTTGTTTAACTTCTGTTGGTTACCTGCAGCTAAAAGCATTCCTGATTGATGCAACATATATCCGGTCCCCTTCATGACCCTTGGTCTAGTAATAGAAATTTCTCTCCCAGTAATCTGTTCAGATGAAGAGTGCAGCTCAAAGGGGAGGGAGGAAATATTTCTTCCAAAGACCTGTAAGCAATAAAGAGATGATAAAGAAAAATGGAAACATTTCCTCCACAAAGTAGTTAGGGTATCACTCTAATATCAGGGCACTGAATCTTCATACATTTGTCTTGCCAAGTCTCCCAGCCTATAATGAAACCTTCACCACCTACCCCACAGAGTTCTAGTGATCAAAAAATATAATGGCTGTTAAAACTCTGTATAGACTGTGAAATGCCTTAAAAAGGTTAAAGTTATCCAGGAGCCCATCCTTGGTCCTGCTCTCATCCTGTAAGATATGCTTCTATTTTTATATCTTTACTGTTCACTTACATTTGTTTCCATCTCTGTGTCTCCAGGGAGCCCTAGGTCCTTATTTTCAGCTACCTCTTGAACACCTTCACCTGGATGTCCTAAAATCACTTCATGCTCAGTATTTCTGAAGCCGACTTAATCACCACTCCCCACAAAGCCATTCCTTGCCTGTATCCCTGGTTTCCAGTAATAGACATCACCACCCATCTATTTTCCACAGGTAGGAAACTAACTCACCTTCAACTCTTCTGTCTTCTCCTCTACGTTCTAATCCAAAAGCAACTCCCTCTCTGTTGCCCTTCATCATATCCCATCATTTTTAATCTGAACAATGGATTATAAAATTTTCTGACAGTTCTTCCACTAATCTTTCTGAACTACAGGCTGGACAGAGATCCTCCTCAAAAGCAATTGGATCCCAACATCATTTCACTTGAAAGTTCACGGGTTCCATGTATGAATGAATCGCAATGCCATCAGTAGAATGGCCCAAAAGACCCTTCTGAGTCCCATTCTACCTCAATTCTTCAGGCTCATTCCCAGCCCCCCTCCTTCCTATTCTTAATTTTCATCTTTCCCTGACTCCTTGTATCTAATGGGCACCAGATGATTTTTTTCCTTCTTCCCATTTCTTGCCTTTTTTCCTTTCTTTTCATTTTCTTATCCTCATCCTCATCCAGCCCTTAATAAATAACATCTAGACTACTCCAATATGGGAACTCATAATAGGGAGTTCCCATATTTCTTTGTTCTAATCTACACTATATTGTCCAAAAAATCAAGTTACTTAAAAGACTCCTTGACCAAGTTCTATTAGCTATGAATACAGTTCCCACTTCTCAGCCTGGCTTCTGTGACCCAGAAGTTCACTCTCCCCTCTATGCCCTTCACTCCAGACAACCATTGCTCTCCGCTCCTTGGACACCACAAGGCCTTTTCCATTCCATTCTATTCTCTGATCCTGCATGCTACCTCCACATTCCTGCCACCTCCTAACATGGGCAACTTTCCACTATGCCTCAAGCCAGAAATGAGGTCCTCTGCCTTTAGAGTCTCATCACTCTAGATTTAAATTGCAGTTTGGGGATTCATCAAGGCCTGCCTCAACTGGTAATCATTTAGATTCAAATGCTTTGTTTTGCATCATCTTTGCATGTAACAGTGTCTCCTACATTATGGATTCAGAAATTGCTAAACAAGTTGCTAAATAAATGTTGTCTTGGTAAAATCTGCATTTCAATCTGAGAGCACTTTCACCTATTACCAAGTTGCAGCCACCACCTGAGGGAGGCACAATAGCTACCATAAAACTAGGGCCAGAGGGGTTAAGGCACTTTCCTTGGACCACCCTGGAAGCTGTGGCAAATACACAAAACTCACTTCTCTGAGCTTTTAGCACTTCAGTGGGGCTTTTTCTGCTCAGCTTTGCTCTCGTGGTCCTCAGTCTGCTCAAGGCCTTTTCTGGTCCCAAAGCAACTTGCATCACCCTGACTTTCCACTCTGCCTTTCAACCCCATACCCTTGGTAGTTCCAGAATGCAGCTTCCTGCCAGGGTCTCTCCCTACTCTCAGTGACATCTGTCTCAGGGACTCAGTGAGAAGCAAGGAACTAATGTTCATGAAATTTGCTGCCCTCCTGTGATGAAAGGTACAATCTTCATTACTCCCTGAGCCAGAGCATCCCCATGTCTGTTGTGAAAGCAGACGCTGTGCCTTTGGAGCTGCTTCCCACAAGCAGCAGGAAACCATTATCCCAGCCCACTGTTCTCTTCATTTGACACTCTCTCTTAAATATACTGTTTTTCTCATTTTCATTAATAATCCTCTTTTAACACCTGATCAGCCTCACTGTCTGCTCTGGGTTAAAGCCTATTATTCCATTAGCGTTTGACATTTGGAATGCAATGAGGCATTCATGCACAGGTAGGGCTAATGGGGAAAATGGCTTGAATCAGGGCTTTATGCATCACAGTTTGGAAAGTGGGAGGGGTCAACAGGAAACAGGAGGCCGCTTCTGTGCCAGCCACAGGGGGCTGTGTCCAAGAGAAGCATGTCGCTATTCATAAGGTCAGGACACAGCTGTAACCTTTTCTACCACTTGGGGACATTTATCAGGCAGGTATATCTCCCAGCTAATGTATCTAGAAAGAACCTGGAGCCACCTAAAGGAAATTAGGCAGTGGACCTAATGATAAGTCACTGAGCTTAAAGAAATAAAATTGAATGTCTGCCTTTCCTGACTCAACTCTCCAGTGTCAGGTGATCCTGTTATCACAGGGACCTCTGAGGACCTTCCCTGGCCTCTGGTACTGTCCGCTGTGCTGGCCCTTTGTTGTATGTATGGGCTGAGAGGCAAACACGAGGACTAGAGCAGCTACACAAGTAGAGCATGACGTCACCTCCTGTGAATAATGCAACCAGCATACCTCCCAGTTTTCCTTCCTAAACCTGTCAAGTAAAAAATAACCATTTATTTATTTATTCATTGATCACTTATTCTATACACATGTACTGAAGACTCACAGCATAGGTGCTGGATATACCCCTACCCTAGTGGAACAGACAGCCCTTAAGAGTCCAATTTTCACTGTCATTCTGACCGCAACTTTGCATGGAACAAGGGGAAATGTCATCTTCAATTCTGAGAGGCAGAGAGAATGAAATCTCAGTAGGTACAAAAACTTGAGCTTGCAAGAAATAAATATTTCTTTAATTTGTTATAATCAATTTAACTCCAAGTCCAAGTCTCCATCTTGCCAGGCCAGAGGGAAATTCAATCAGACATCACTGGCAATATGTGGTACTTGGCAAGTGGAGGCAAAGACTAATTCAGCCCATCATGGCTATCATTGATATCTTCACTGATTAAACCAGTGTGGTCCCTTGAGATTCAGTGGCCCTCTGCTTCCATGTTACGTGTGGGGTCCAAGCATCCCTGCTGAGGCTGGGCCTCCTGGGCCTAGAGTCCTACCTTGACCAGACTGCTACATGGCGTTTCCACTGAGCTACTGCAACTTTCTGGGTTGCTGTTTTTGAAGCCAAGCATGAGTTCTTGACGAAGGTGAAACATCCCAATTTCTGGAAACTTTTTCCTCCACTCTCCCTTTCCTGTTGAGAACACTGGGTATAATCTTGTTTTTCAATTTAGCTATTCCAAAAGAAGAAAGAGACTCTGACTTACTGACTTCCAGCAGCTTCTGTTTTTCACACAGCCAAAAAAATTTTGAATCTCTGGTTCCAAGGCTCACTAAGGACTTACAAACCTGCTTCAAAGGCAGAAGGAAAAATAGAGAACAAACATTAATTAGCAGTCAAACTTATTATACTGCAACAAAGATGAAGAAAATGAAGTGCTGGAAGAGGTAACATCTGTCACCTTGGGCTCTCCCTCCAAACCCAGTCTGGTCATACACCTCCTCAAATGCAGTGGCAAATGGGAGCTGCTGCTCATAGCTGCCTCCCATCCATCAGCAGATCTTAAGACTTGCAATATTGTGGAATTGTGGGAAACCTTCTTTAACTTACATGGGTTAGCCACATTAAGAGGGGAACACAAGCATCCAGCATCTTCCCCAACCCAGCTCTATGTCACAATGCTACCAGACCAGATGCCTAATCCCATTTTAGCTCCTCCCTTGCCTTACCTCCCTGCATTTATTCTGCCCTCTGTCTCTTCCTATCTGTATCCCACTAGGGCAACTGAGCTCCTCACTTAGAGAGGCCCCAGACCTCTTCTGAGCAACCCTGCTGCAGGTTACCGTGACTTTGGACCCTTGTAACCAGAATGCATGGCAGCAGAGGCAAGTAGCAAATGTGAGTGAGGCCCATGCCCATTTTTTCGGCAGCTGTGAGAACCTAAGGATGTTGAAAATTCATTTTAGAAGATTGACTTGGTTGACTGACTGGTGGATTGATTCAATGACTTTATTCAAAAATGTATATGGACTTTGTCATGTGCTCACTGCTGTGGGGTCACTTCCAAAAGAGACAAGAAACATAACACATGTTTTCAGTATTCAGAGAGGTTCCACTTAATATGGATACATATATATCAAAATGCCAATAATGGTAATGACAACAGCCAATATAAATTGAGCACATATAAAGTACTGAGTGCCATGCTAAATATTGCTATGTAAAGCAATATTTTATATACTCAGCACGACATCCTTCTATGGCAGGTGTTAACATTAACCCCATTTGCAGATGAGAAAACTGGGGCAGAAAGTTTTTTTTCTGAAAGTTTTTTTTTGGGGATCCCTGGGTGGCGCAGCGGTTTGGCGCCTGCCTTTGGCCCAGGGCGCGATCCTGGAGACCCGGGATCGAATCCCCCGTCGGGCTCCCGGTGCACGGAGCCTGCTTCTCCCTCTGCCTGTGTCTCTGCCTCTCTCTCTCTCTCTCTCTCTCTCTCTCTCTGTGTGTGACTATCATAAATAAATAAAGAAAAAAAAAGTTTTTTTTTTAACTGGACTCAAGTCCTACACTACAATAGTCTAATCCAACAAAGATACTTCACTACAGTTCACTACATGTTCATTTCTGATAGTAAGAATGCAGAAATTATATAACTGTCCAATAATAAAGGATGACTTTATTAAATATGAGGGAACCATACAACAGAATATTGTGCAGCCATTAAATTCATCTACTGAAGAAAAGGAAATAACACAGGAAAATGGTCACGATAAATGTTAATGAAAAAAGAACAGGATACAAAAATGTGTATGCTGTATAAAACCAATTATGGGATGAGGTGGGGTGAAGGGAGGGAGGAAAAGAGAGAGAGAAGGGATCAGAAGGAATACATCAAAATGTTAATAAAGCATCAAAGCTTTAATTTGTACACTTCAAATATGTAGTTTATTACATATCAACTATACCTCAATGGAGTTGTTTAAAAATGGTAAGAGATTATTTCTGAGTGGTGGAATCATATATGATTTTAATTTTATTTTTTATTGTCCAAATTTCCTATAAGAATTATATATTGCTTTAATAACTATGGGAAATTAATGTTAATTTTTAAAGTGAGTTTGTAAAAGTCGCTCTGGGAATAAGATCGGAAAAGAAAATTCCAGTTTCATTTGTATAGATGAGACCCCAGTATATTCTTGTGTTCCTAACTCCCCAGGTGGTTTTTATATGCAGTCAGTGGGGGGAACCACTGATTTACACAGAGTACCAAGCCCAGCGCCTGGGTGACACCTGATGCTTGGTTAAATGGTGGCCATCACCATTATCCGCATCATTGTCATTGGTGTTAATATTCCTCAGCACTGCTGGCATATTTACATTCTCATATTAAGTGTGGGGAAAAAGTCTAGCTGGAGCAGATGGCTCAGGCATTGGCAGATTCATTGGAAAATTCAATGAGTAATCAGGTGTTGGAACTGGTGATATTTTCCTGTCATAGACTCTGTCAGAGGCTTTCATTTCCCAGGGCCTGTGGGATTAGTAATGCAGAGTACTTCTAGACTATTAGTGTATAAAACTACAATGCAAAAACTTTTTACTAAAATTAACGATGCCAGGCCAGCCATAAAGAAATTCATCTCCCAAGTGACATGCTCAGCAAAGCTGCACCAACTTCTGTAACAGATGTCTAGACAATTTGACTTTGAAATACATATCCCGAATCTAAACAGCCTGAAGTTTCCCAACCAGTGCCCAGCCAAAGTTCAAAACCAGAGACCAAGCAGGAATAGAGGATTTGAAGATTATAAATAAACTTATTCATAGGGAAAGCAGAGCAAGTATAGCAAGCTAAGAATTGATTGCCCAGAGAGGATGACTCATCAATGAGACCATAAAAGACCGTCTTGCAGTAATCACACAGCAAGACAGTTCATTGTCCTTAAACATTAACTGCCTGTCACACCAGGCTTCCCATCAGTGGACTGCGAAGCCCAGAGCTGGCCTCATTAAGCTTTCGAGACATCCCCACCCAGTGAAGAAGCAATCCATTTCTCCTCTATCTCTTTGAATCACCACATGGCAGTGAGTGGAACCTCATCTGAACCCGGTGCCCTAGATTCCTAGTGTGGCAGCCAGACTGACCCAGGTCAGTTCTTTTCAACTGTCATTTTAAGACATTACATTTTCCATTGAATATTTTACGGCTAAACATCTCCGCAGGTACACAGAGTCAAGGCAAGAGCAACCTGAGATGGTGTCCAGCTGTTGAGGTGGTGGGAAAGCCACTCATCCTGCCTTAATCGTGTCTCCTGAAGGGTCAAAACAACAGAGGACAATGCAACCAGGCCATTTATAAAATTCTGCTCTCCTGCCACCTGCTTTGCAGCATGGTAGGTATGTTTTCAAGCACTCAACATGTAACTAGAGAACCTTGAGATTTTACTATAATGATAAGCCTCAAATTGGTACTGAGATTCAAGGGTACTAAGACCAATAAATTATTATGAGAAAAATCAACAGAAATGTCATTCACCCTACAAACATCCCTTAAGCCTTGGCTGTGAAAAATATACCATGATCATCAGGGTTGGGAAATGTGTCAAATACTAATCCTTTCATTAAGCAACTCCAGTGCATAGGGAAGGGCACTAAGGTGCATTATGAACAAAAGAGACAGAGGAAATGGTAAGGTCACAGTGGTAAGTGACTGTTCTGAAGAAGGAGAGATGACTTCCATTTGGCAGAGTGAGTCACAGGAGAACTTAATGGCACTTGGGTGGACTTTAAAAGATAGGAACATGCTTCGTTGTTAATACCTCCTACCACAAAGAAGGTGGAGTCCTCTCAGAAAGCCTGTATCAGCATGGGACCAGCAAAGCTTAGATAAGTGTCAAGAGAATGCCTACCATATGCTAGTCAAGGATCATAGAAAAGTCACCAATTAAACTGAAAGCTACCAAGAGGATCCAAGTTCAAGTTGGAATATATGTTGGAACAAGTTACCTAATATATGCACAAGTGACAGCAAGCACCAGAGTCCAAAACACCATCTAAAGTACTGACTGGCAAAGATGGTTAAGAAAAAAAAAAAAACTCGTTGAGGTACCTGGGTGGCTCAGTCAGTTAAGCCTTGACTCTTTATTTCAGCTCAGTTCATGATCTCAAGGTTGTGAGCTCTCTCTCTCCCTCTCTCTCTCTGTGCCACTCCCCCTTACTCTCTCTTGGAAGAAAGAAAAAAGAAAGAAAGAAAGAAAGAAAGAAAGAAAGAAAGAAAGAAAGAAAGAAAGAAAAGAACAAAAGAAAGAAAGAAAGAAAAGAAAGAATGAAAGAAAGAAAGAAAAGAAAGAAAGAAGAAAGAAAGAAAGAAAGGAAGAAAGAAAGAAAGAAAGAAAGAAAGAAAGAAAGAAAGAAAGAAAGAAAAAGAAAAGACTGGTTAAATATATTACAGCACACCTGAAAACAGACTACGATGTGCTCATTAAAAGCAACTACATACATGGACATTTATTGATATGGAAAATGGTCCTCTATATATTTCCTCCATATATTAAGGGGAAAAAAGAGGTTAAAGAATGTCTTATACAAAAAGTCACCCATGTTTGTATCAATATAAATCTTACTCCACTAACTCATGTGTGAAAGAAACATCTCATTTCTTCACACCAACTAGGATTAACTTTAAGCCCCTAATCTGGCAGAAAGTTCCATCTCAGTCAATAACAGAACATCCTATATCACATCCCTGTAGCTGCATTAGGACATTGGAGCTTAGAATGTACCCATAAAATAAAATATGGCCTCTACTCTTCGGTCCATCATCCTCTTCTCTATTCACTTCATTATTCATGCCTATGAATAATGCCACCTGCGCCAAGCTTATCAGGAAAACCCAAGTTAACAACAGCTTAAACAAAATAGGAATATCACTGTCTCATATAAAAGAACTCTAGAAGTAGGTGATCTAGAGCTAGTGCAGCAGCAATACAACAGGGCCTTATGCTTCTACTCCACCACCTAGAACATGGCTTCCATCCTCAAGGCCATCTCATGGTCCAGAAAGGCTGCTAGAGTTCCACCATCACATCCTCAATGCAGATCAGAAGGATCATGACAGGCAGAAGAGGAATAAAGCCCTCTTTCATAAAAGCACCATAGAAAATAACCTTTTCTTCATTACATGGCTGCAAGGGAAGTTGGGAAAAACTGGCTTTGTCCCAGGTAGGCATGGGCAGAATCGAGGTTCTTTTACTAAAAACAAAGGAGAGCTTGAGTATAAAAGTAAACAAAACTAGCTCTCTCTACCACAAATGTGTAAGTTGAGAAGAGGGGTGAAAGTAGATCCTGGAGGATATAAGCAAAGGACAAGCAACTCACAGAGAAGACTGAGGAGAGGCCATTAGACAGAAGAAATTCTGGAAAGAATAGTGTCAAGAAATGCAAGGGGAGGATTTTTCACATTCAGGGAATGGTTGATAGGGTGGGATAAGGCCAGAAAAAAATGTTCATTAGAGGTAACTCAATTGTCGAAAGGAGATAGATCTCTGGAAAACGAAACATCAGGGACTATTTCTTTTGTTATACTTTTCTCAGATGTTCAGGACTGCCCTAAACTCAATAGCTAGATAAACCCCACCTTGTCAAAGGGGCCATTCTACTAGGTTAATTTTCCAGACAAAGCCATCCATACCTGCTTCTCCTTAGAGGTCACAGTCACATAATTCTGGAGCATTCTCCATGGCTTTGTCTTATTTATTCCTTGAATTCTCATAGTTTCAGAAGTACAGATATGCTGACCCTTCTTACAAAAGACTACTATTAGGTCAGACTGAATCAGAGAGAAAGCCCTACACATGTTTATAACATAACATAAGAAAAACAGCTAATATTTCTTGAATGCTTATTACATGCCAGGCGCTGCAGTAACTTCTCAATAAATATTAGCTGTTAGTGTGTATATGCATGTGAGTATGTACTCATGCACACATATGCACACGCTTGTGTGTAATTAATCTTCAAAATGCTCTGTGAGGCAGATATTCTTATCCTCATTTTACAGGCGAGGAACCAGAATGTCAGAGAGGTTGAATGGTGTGCCCATGGGCAGAGGTCATCTGTCACTGTGTCTGTTGCTGCTTCTATGCATACTCTTGCCTCCATAGCAACAATACATTTTAGCAAATTTCTTGTTATTTTTAGGTATGACTCCTTTCTGCCACACTCCAATTTTGTCTGTCACCCTCTGGGCTATGATAAGTTGGAAACCTAATTAGTGAGTTAGTGACAATGAGGGTTTACATAGAACAGATTATTATTTTCTTCCTAGTGGAAAGCAATTCAGAGGGACTTACAGGTCAGCGGTCCTCCAAATCCCCTGGATCCTCTCAGACACCTTTGATCTGATCATCTGGATAATAATAATGATGATGACTAACATCTACTACACACGTATTCTAAGTATTTAACTCATTTAATACCCACCCAATGACCTTATGAAATAGACATTATTTTATCCCTATTTTGCAAATGAGAAAAGCAAGGTACAAAAGGTTAAGTAACTTTCCCTAAAATCACAGTTAATGAATACTGAAGCTTGAAGTGAATTCAAGTAGAGCCTGAGCACTAACCACCCTTGTGCAATTTTTTTTAATGGGTAAGAGGAAATAGTGGAAGAATGGGTTATTTGAAACTGCATCCTATCTACATCTCTCTCAATCATTCCTCAAAAAACCTACCCAAAGGATCAAATCCTGGCAATTCTCTGCAAGGATTCTGCTTCTCTGCAAAGGTGAGGGGCACTATAATCTCTTCACTATCCTAAACACAACACTTAGAAGTCTCCCCAGCCCTCCTGACATCCAGGCTCCCAATAATGTTAGTAAATGCAGGTTTTAGGGCCTGACTACCCAGCGATCTATGAACCATTAACTGGAGCTATTTTCTGCTTCTAGGGATCAATTGCAACTGCATGAGGTAATAAGGGCCTGGCCAAAAAGCTGGAATGGGGAAGAGGGCAGATTTGAGAGCTCAATAGGGAAAGATAGCCTCAAAAACATTCACACCAAGAGGAAATATGCCAGATGGAATGAAGCAGGATGGCACAAAGTCTTCAGTCAATCAACAACCTAAAATGAGGCCCCACCACTCCTACTGAGAGGACAGGTGTTGATGTTGAGAAGGGCTATAAGACAAATAAAAGACACATGTGGTCTCTTCCCTCCAGGACTAATGATCCATCATAAAAGCTCAATGGTCCAGAATAGCTGGCAACAAAGATGTTCTGGTCAATCAAATATGCTAGTTAGTTGAGAATTGCTACATGGACCATTTAAGTATTGTTAATTACCTGGAATTAGAATAAAACAAAAGAGATCACACATTTTTTTTTGAAAAATCTAAAAGTAAATAAGAACATTGAGAAATTGGTGATCTACTTTTGGCACTACCAGCCTTCCTTTTCAGGTGTACCGTTCTCCCTTAGTTCCCTCCAATATATCCCTTAACATTCCCTAAAGATGACCAAGAGCATCATGTTCTCTCCATTTCCAAGCCTGCCAAACTTACTGACAGGAAAGAATCTGAGAGTATTGAGGTGTCAAGTGGACAGTGTGTTTTTTACATTTTAACGGATGTCAGACCCTTATTAAATGAAAGGCATGAATATTAATGGTGGATTTCAGTTACTAGTTAACTGAATGGGGAAAATGTTTGCAGGTAAACAGTAATGAGTGTTTCTTCATATATTTTGACATGGTTTAAAAGTATTAAGCAAAAGAATTACAGTATAATTTTTAAATCCATAGGAAAGGCAGAACAAATGAAATATGTGGATAATCAAAAACTAATTCTTGTCCATTTTAGTTTCACCTTTTTCAAAATCTATTAATAAGGACCTATTAATAAGGACCTATTAATAAGGACTATGCCCTATTTTTTATATCCCCAGGGTCTAGCACAATACTATAAACATTTAAGAAATGTTTGTTGAACTGAACCAAAGATGGTAATTGAACAACTTTATTCTACTTCCTATCTTTTTTTTAATTCAATGGAGGAAAACCATAATGAGAACTGAAAGGTTCAGAAGCAAGCAAAGTAGCACTAAAGAAAGGAAATAGGAATCAAGGAGTCTAAATAATCCCCAATTGGGCAATGAGTCCCTGAGTAATAGGGAATTAGCTACCATTCTTTTAACTATAATTATAGTGTTATTAAAACTAACAATCACTACTGAGGAAAAACATACAGAATATTATTTGAATTTGCCTTTCCAAAAGAACTGAACACATTGAACCCACACAACAGAAAATATATGGCAGGTGTTGATAGTAATAGAAATGCTATACCATTCTTAAAACTGTATTTGTCTTTTTAGATGAAAATACATGTAAAATAAGGTGAGAAAGAGGCAGGAAAAAAAAACCTCAAAATGTGTTAAGTGCTCTCTACATAAGAAAATAGGTAGGTTCAAGGAATTTTTCCACTTTCAACTTTATAAAGATGGTAGACTGAACACATATATTTAACTCTTTCTCTTAAGCTCTCTAAAAATCACCAAAAAAGGACAATCTTAAGGTACAAACTCATAAGAACAAAGGGAAAAAAGATAATATTTTGAATAAACTGGAAGTCAGAAAAGCAAGTAAATTTGAGTTATCTGGCTTAGCAGGCCCTAAGTCAGTTGAATTTTAAACCACAAGAAAGGACAAAGAGCAAACTCAATTTATAGCACAAACCCTCAACAGACCCAGGAAACAATAGTGCCTGTACCTTTGCTTATAAGGGTGAATGTAATATAAAAGTGAAATGGCACTGAAAATCCATTTAACAGCAAATAAAGTGACACCCAGGACTTCTCTCCTTTACTGAATGCAACTAGGTGATTCCTCTTCTCCAGCCCTGGTAAAGGACTAAGGTTTTATTCTTTTTTTTAAGAGCCTCTTGACTGGGAGACACCATGCCCATTTGAAGAAAAATCCACTGTACTGAAATAAGGGAAATTAAATGAATATATATATATATATATGCACATACACACATAAGACATAAGAAATCTGACCAGTCCAAGAGAATAGGCTTTTCAAGGAAATAAAGCTTCTAATCTTCTCTAATGCCTCACACTTACACTAATCAAACAGTCATGAATCACTAGACATTTGAAGAATGCACCCATATAAAAATTAGACACTACAATAAAACAAAAGAAAGCAAGCTGGGGCCTATGAGGAACAAGAAAACTCCTTGAAAAACCTTAAAATTAATAATCATCAGAAAGATAAAGGGATACATTACATCCATAAAACAAGAAAGACAATTTTTTAAAAGGAACATTCAAAAAGTATGATAATAGAAATGAAAAATCCAACAATGGATAGAAAATAATTTTGAGAAGATGTTACAAACAGAGAGATATAAAACAGAGATGGAAAATAAGAGGAAATGAAAATTGTATATCAATCCGGGATGTTGAGTTTTCAAATAATAAGAATTCCAGAAAGAGAGGAGAGAAAACAGGAGAGGAAATCAAAGACCTAATTTTTAAAAAATCCTCATGACTAAAGACATGCTTTTTTATATTGAAGGTCTCTAATGCAAGGGATAAAAATAAGCATACATTTAGATGTATATTATCATGAAAATTCTGGAACAAAGTAAGATGGAGAAAAACAGTTTTCATATACAGGATCAAGAATCAGTATGGCAGGCACCCAGGTGATTCAGTCAGTTAAACGTCTGCCTTTGACTCAGGTCATGATCCCAGGGTCCTGGGATTAAGCTCTGTGTCGGGCTTCCCACTCATCAGGGGTCTGCTTCTCCCTCTGTCCCTCCCCCGATCATTCTCTCTCTTTCTCTCTCTCCCTCTCTCTCCAATAAATAAATTGAATCTTAAAAAAAAAAAAAAAAAAGAACAGTATGGCAGTGACTTCCCAATAGCAGCTTGTAGAATCTAAAAGATAATGAAACAATGCCTTTAAATAATGAGAGAAAAAAAAGGTTTCTGGTCTAAAATTCTATACCCACACCTCACATCTGTCAGAATGGGTAAAATAAAAAAAAAATAAGATACAAGTGTCGGCAAGGATGTGAAGAAAAAGAAACCCTTGTGTACTGTTGGTGGAAATGCAATTAGTGCAGCCACTGTGGAAGACAGTATGGAAGTTCCTCAAAAAGTTAAAAGCAGAACTTACCCTATGATACAGTAATTCCATTCCTGTTATTTAGCTAAGAAGACAAAAACACTATTCAAAGGGATATATGCATCCCTGTGTTTATTACAGCATTATTTATAATAGCCAAACTATGAAAGCAGCCCAAGTGTCCATCAAAAGCTGAACAGATAAAGAGGATGTAACATATATGTGTATGATGGAATATTACTCAGCCAAAGAAAAGAGTGAAATCTTGCCATTTGCAACAACATGGATGGATCTAGAGAGTATAATGCTAAGTGGAATAAGTCAGAGAAAGACAAATATCATATGATTTCACTCATGCATGGAATTTAAGAAACAAAATAAATGAACAAAGGAAAAAAAAAGACAAACCATAAACAGTCTCTTAACTATAGAGAACAAACAGATGCTTAGCAGGGGGAGTTTGGTTGGGTGGGGGGCTGTGTAAAATAGATGAAGGAGATTAAAAGTCCACTTATGATGAGCACTGAGTAATGTATCGAATTATTAAATAACTGTGTTGTATACCTGAAACTAATACAACCCTGTATGTATATATGTATATATATTGCAATTAAAATCAATTAATTAATGATTAAATTAAATTAAGCAAAATAAAATTCTATACCCAGACAAATTGTCAATCTAATGTGAGGGTAGAACAAAGACATGATTAGATAATCAAAATTTCAAAATTTTTTAATTCCGCATAACTTTTCTCAGGAAACTACCAGAATATGTGCTCCGCCAAAATGACAAGGCAAAACAAGAACCAGTAATAAACATAGTCAAAGGAAAAGAAAATCCAGAGAATAGAGAAACAAAGAGAATTCCAGGATAATGGTGAAGGGAGATGCAAGACGTCAGCGGTGCATTTAGCCTAAAGTGCAGGCACTACAGATCAGTGTAAACCCAAAAGTTTCAGGAGAGATTCTCTTCAAGAAAATAAAACTGGAATAGATGCTAACGTGTTTAAATGTATTGAGAAAAGATATGGACAACTGAGGAAGGTTTGGGATTGAACTAGTGATCAACGCATAGAAAAATAAGCAGACATAAATAAAAAAGACTATTATTAACTTTAAGAAAAAGAAATATCGTGGAAGAAAGCAAAATTAATCATAGTATACAACTTGACTCAGCTGTACTCACATTAACATAGCTGTAAGACTGTAGGCACAATGGGAGGAAGGAGTTTTCTACATATCACATATGAAGAAATAGTCATTACTCCTAGTATATATGCCGTAGGGTTGGAAGCAGAGCATGAAAGAGTTATATCCTTGTCTTACATAGAAGAAAGTCAACAGGTAACATCTAAAACTGCAAATATTCAAGAAGTAGCAATAGATTCATGTTATTAGAAACAAAGAAGTAACTGGTTGCTTCTTGGGAAGCAGAATATTGGAGTGTGAAGATGCTCAGGTCAGCTGTTTCTCATTACAGGCCTCTAGAACTCTGACTCTCTACTTTGACAAAATTTACAACTATACACAAAATTCCTGACACCAAAAATTATAAGAATCTAGAATGCTGTCACCTAATGAAAGTAGCTAGTGGTTATTTAGAATGCGGCTGCACACTGTTCTAAATAGTTTACATCATTAGCTCATTTAATTCAAAAGAACCTTTTGATCTCAATACTCTCACTTATCCAGGCTCAAAGAAGTTAACTATCTATGTTCACTTAGGGGGGAAAAAAAGATCCAAAATTTCATGGAGTAGGGAGCCCCAGAAACCAGTCTATTAATGTGTCTGAATAATTTTTTTTTAATTTTGCTCCTTCAATGAGGTTGGTGGTGGTTGCTCATGAGTTTCCTTCTATCTGGACACTCTCCCCATCCCACCTCATCTAATTAATGTCTATTCACTCTTCATCTCTCCAGTCAAGGCTTTCCTAACCCACAAGTCTAGGTTCAGTTTCTTTGTTATATATGTGCTTACAGAACTCAGTACCCTGCTTCAGAGCACATTCATTATTATGGTAATTATATACCCTTATATGTGTGACTACTTACATATTCAACCAGTTACAGCCCCAACTAGAATAAGCTCAATGAGGGCATGGGTCACATCTGTTTTTGCACAATACTGTAGCCCCAGGACCTTAACAAATAAACTGAATGAATATACAAATGCATGAGCAGACAACTTAAGTTTCTGAAATATGGTTTAAATATATTCCCTCAGGGCAACTAGAGGACCCTTTATGGTCCTTGCCATTCCTTGGAATCTAACCCTCCAGCTTCTCCAAGGAGCTTGGGAAAGCAAATCTTGATAATGCAAGCCAAAATCATCTTTCAAAGAAAAAAGTTCCCCTGTCTACGTGAAGGACCAAAGCAGTTTATTTGGTTTTGGTTTTGGTTTGGTTTGGTTTTATTTTTTTTTAATTAATTTTTATTGGTGTTCATTTACCAACATACAGAAAAACACCCAGTGCTCATCCCGTCAAGTGTCCACCTCAGTGCCCGTCACCCATTCCCCTCCAGCACCCGCCCTCCTCCCCTTCCACCACCCCTAGTTCGTTTCCCCGAGTTAGGAGTCTTTATGTTCTGTCTCCCTTCCCGATATTTCCCAACATTTCTTTTCCCTTCCTTTATATTCCCTTTCACTATTATTCATATTCCCCAAATGAATGAGAACATACACTGTTTGTCCTTCTCCGATTGACTTACTTCACTCAGCATAATACCCTCCAGTTCCATCCACGTTGAAGCAAATGGTGGGTATTTGTCGTTTCTAATTGCTGAGTAATATTCCATTGTATACATAAACCACATCTTCTTTATCCATTCATCTTTCGATGGACACCGAGGCTCCTTCCACAGTTTGGCTATTGTGGCCATTGCTGATAGAAACATCGGGGTGCAGGTGTCCCGACGTTTCATTGCATCTGAATCTTTGGGGTAAATCCCCAACAGTGCAATTGCTGGGTCGTAGGGCAGGTCTATTTTTAACTCTTTGAGGAACCTCCACACTCAGCACAGCAGGCCCCTCCCCCAGAAGACCAGCGAGACGGACCAGTTCCAGGGGAAGTCAAGGGACTTAAAGTATACAGAATCGGAAGATACTCCCCCTTGTTTTTTTTTGTTTGTTTGTTTGTTTGCTTTTTTGTTTTGTTTTGTGCTTTTTTTTTTCTTTCTTCTTGATTTCTGATTGCTTCCCCCACCCCACCCCACCCTTTTTTTCTTTTTTCTCCTTTCTTTCTTTTTCTTTCTTTTTCTTTTTCCCCTTTTTTTTCTTCTTTCTCTTTTTTCTTTTTCTCTTTTCTTTCCTTCTCTCTCTTTTTCTCCTTTTCCCAATACAGCTTGTTTTTGGCCACTCTGCACTGAGCAAAATGACTAGAAGGAAAACCTCGCCTCAAAAAAAAGAATCAGAAACAGCCCTCTCTCCCACAGAGTTACAAAATATGGATTACAATTCAATGTCAGAAAGCCAATTCAGAAGCACTATTTTACAGCTACTGGTGGCTCTAGAAAAAACCATAAAGGACTCAAGAGACTTCATGAGTGCAGAATTTAGATCCAATCAGGCAGAAATTAAAAATCAATTAAATGAGATGCAATCCAAGCTAGAAGTCCTAACGACGAGGGTTAACGAGGTGGAAGAACGAGTGAGTGACATAGAAGACAAGTTGATAGCAAAGAGGGAAACTGAGGAAAAAAGAGACAAGCAATTAAAAGATCATGAGGATAGATTAAGGGAAATAAATGACAGCCTGAGGAAGAAAAACCTACGTTTAATTGGGGTTCCTGAGGGCGCCGAAAGGGACAGAGGGCCAGAATATGTATTTGAACAAATCCTAGCTGAAAACTCTCCTAATCTGGGAAGGGAAACAGGCATTCAGATCCAGGAAATAGAGAGATCCCCCCCTAAAATCAACAAAAACCATTCAACACCTCGACATTTAATAGTGAAGCTTGCAAATTCCAAAGATAAGGAGAAGATCCTTAAAGCAGCAAGAGAGAAAAAGTCCCTGACTTTTATGGGGAGGAATATTAGGGTAACAGCAGACCTCTCCACAGAGACCTGGCAGGCCAGAAAGGGCTGGCAGGATATATTCAGGGTCCTAAATGAAAAGAACATGCAACCAAGAATACTATATCCAGCAAGGCTTTCATTCAAAATGGAAGGAAAGATAAAGAGCTTCCAAGACAGGCAGGAACTGAAAGAATATGTAACCTCCAAACCAGCTCTGCAAGAAATTTTAAGGGGGACTCTTAAAATTCCCCTTTAAGAGGAAGTTCAGTGGAACAATCCACAAAAACAAGGACTGAATAGATATGATGACACTAAACTCATATCTATCAATAGTAACTCTGAACGTGAACGGACTTAATGACCCCATCAAAAGGCGCAGGGTTTCAGACTGGATAAAAAAGCAGGACCCATCTATTTGCTGTCTACAAGAGACTCATTTTAGACAGAAGGACACCTACAACCTGAAAATAAAAGGTTGGAGAACCATTTACCATTCAAATGGTCCTCAAAAGAAAGCAGGGGTTGCCATCCTTATATCAGATAAATTAAAATTTACCCCAAAGACTATAGTGAGAGATGAAGAGGGACACTATCTCATACTCAAAGGATCTATCCAACAAGGGGACTTAACAATCCTCAATATATATGCCCCGAATGTGGGAGCTGCCAAATATTTAAACCAATTAATAACCAAACTGAAGAAATACTTTGATAATAATACACTTATACTTGGTGACTTCAATCTAGCTCTCTCTATACTAGATAGGTCTTCTAAGCACAACATATCCAAAGAAATGAGAGCTTTAAATGATACACTGGACCAGATGGATTTCACAGATATCTACAGAACTTTACATCCAAACTCAACTGAATACACATTCTTCTCAAGTGCACATGGAACTTTCTCCAGAATAGACCACATACTGGGTCACAAATCGGGTCTGAACCGATACCAAAAGATCGGGATAGTCCCCTGTATATTCTCAGACATAATGCCTTGAAATTAGAACTTAATCACAACAAGAAGTTTGGAAGGACCACAAACACGTGGAGGTTAAGGACCATCCTGCTAAAAGATGAAAAGGTCAACCAGGAAATTAAGGAAGAATTAAAAAGATTCATGGAAACTAATGGTTTGGTTTTAATGAGACAAGTTGGTGAGGGTTTATTATGGCTAGTGAAAGATGGTAGCATTCCCTGACCTGGGATCTCCTGTGCCTTCCCACCATTCTAGATACTGAAAGATTATTAGGGCATGGAAGACAGCATTCTGCACTCTGAGATCCTTTCTCAGAAGCTGGAATGCTTCAGAACCACGTATGAAGAAATAGTCATTACTTTCTCCTGTTTCCATTGTGAAAACGCCTCCAAACTGATTATCTAGTTTATTATAAACCAGGAAAAAGAAATAATTGATTAGCTAAAATTTTACTTTTTAAGCAACAGCAGTAATAGCATTATATAGACAAAGGTCAGAACTCCCTATACTTAAATATTTTGCCTCCCAAGGGTCTCCTCTGATCAAATTCATCAAGGTCTACCTTTAGGTGACAATAGTGACACATCTGAATGGTGGCTAGGGTATCCACATATGGACAAAGCTGATTATTTAACTAAAAAGGATGACCTGTTCTAACCATGTAATTTAGTTGCAGACAACTAATTTTCCCTGGATCAATACAAATTCGTTTGCCTCTATTTTTTAACTAGCCCAATACACATCTCCACCTCTTACAGAAACTCTTCTATTCCATACAATTTAATAAATATATAAAAGCTTCGGTGACATCTCACTCATTGGTGTCTTCAAAGAGTCTGCATATGGTTGTAGGTGTTTTGTCTTCTGACACGTCATCATTAGTGGAACTCAAAGATAGGTCTTTGGATGGTGCTTTTTATTTCTTTTAGCCTGCTTTACAGCACACCTAGACTGAGAGGAAGAAGATTCATCAAAGACATCATGATCCTACATGCTCTGCCCTGACTGCGCTTTCCCATCTGTTATCCTCCCAGAGATCTAAGGCCCTTGCGTGTCTGGCTGTACTCTCATTATCTACTATTCCACTCTCGTCCATTGCCGGCTAGAGCTCCTCTTTGTTCTTTGCTTCTTTGCCTTTCATTCTCAGAGCCAAATATCAATAGTGTTCGCATCGTTCCAAATGTTCAGAATCAAAAGTCACATTAACAATTCTTTCTGAATATGCTGTCCATTTTAAAATTTTTTTTTATTTACACTGACTCTTTTTCACATTTAAAAAAAATACACATTTACAAGAGGCAGGTACCCTGTGATCCTCCAAGAGATTGAAGAAATGCCTTTAGGTACTGCTGGCTCATATTTAATAGCACATACAGATTTGACTTTCACTTTGTCCCATCTTCATTCCGATCATTCATATTTAATGTTACACATACTTGACTCCTTGACTTTTTTTTTAATCTCGTATGCTGAATGGTGCACAAATTAATCCCGTATTCCACTATCCAGCAACTTGTCATTATTTATCAGCATTGACTGAGCTATCATTGTCATCTATTCATTAGCTTTTGAAAGATTTAAGCTTCTTCTCCTGTATAATCTAGCTATGTTATTTATCATATGCTGTCAGTAACTCCTCTTTCTAGTGGTATCTGCCTCACAGCAATAGATCATCTTCTGGGCCGAACTTCTCCTGAATATCAGAACTGCTACTTTTCAGCTACCACTGTTAACCTTGCTGGGGCTCACTGCTTGGATAGATCAAACTCCGTTGTCCTAGTAACTGGCAACGTTGCCTCATCACTAAATAGTCCTGTGACAACCATCTAGTTTCTGTAAATCCCACTGAAAAGAGCCACCAACTGCCTTCCCAGAAACATTCAAGGAAAGTAGATCCACAGCCCTCTAAGGAAGCTGGATTCTTTCTCATTTGGGAAAATCCTCAGCTCATGAAAGCTTTTCTTTTCAGAATACATGGGAGGGTAGGTGCTAGCCAGCAATACAGCCCCATTTCGCAGTGTTCAAATAGAGGGGAAAGCCTGAAATAGTGGCTTCATTTATGTTCATTTCTGTGCTGCTTTTTAAATCTCCTGGGAAGTCTGTCCTCTGGACTAACTGGGCTTGGCTATTAAAGTGAAAACTCACGCTCGCCAATAATCAGCACTCACTCTGACTTCCTAATGGCTTCAGAATCAAAACAAATCTGACTTGTGAATGGCCGGCTCAGCCCAGGACTGAAAACAGGCTACATAAGATCAGAGTATGTTCCATGGATACCAGTGACCAGCATGATATCCTTGGACTAAGGGCAGTCACATTTCCAACATGTGGCCTCTTCTCATGCCAGTGGATAAGGTAACCCTTTAGCATGAATCATAGCAAAAAAATAAAATAAATTTAAAAACCTAGATTCCTCTATTTGGCAAAAGAAGAAAATGTGTGGGATGCCTGGATGGCTCAGCCTGGATGGCGGTTGGGCATCTGCCTTCCACTCAGGGTGAGATCCGGAGTCCCAGGATCCAGTCCCACATCCGGCTCCCTGCATGGAGCCTGCTTCTCCCTCTGCCTGTGTCTCTGCCTCTCTCACTCTGTATCTCTCATGAATAAATAAATAAAATCTTAAAAAAAATAAAATGTGAAAATAAGAGGAAAAAAGCAAATACTGATTTGAAAAAATAGCCAAGGCTCAAGTGGAACATACAAATAAATATCTTTTCAGTCTAATTCTTTCCACATAGTCTGTGTCCAACAAACATTGGTTGGATTGGAGTCTTCCTTGAAAACTGTATCATTATAGCCTGAGTACACTTCAATAATAAGGTAAGTAAGGTTCACCAGTGGATCAGCAGGGCAAGCTCACTGAGGAAGGAACCACGCTGTACATTCCCTCAATGTTCCTGTAAAAGGCAGGTGATCAACAAATATCTATGGAACAAATGGATGAGCCAACAGATGAATACCTGAGTCCTTCACTGACCTCAGCCCTGCAGCAACACCTGCTCTATATCACCAAGCTATAACCGCAATGAAATATTCCATTCGGACATTACTATAAAAGTTGAAATTTTCATCATGAACTTAGCTTTTTTGCTTCAAGCTGAGAGTGTTTTTACTTGGATAATATGTCTCCTCTGGCTTTTTTTTTTCCCTTACGAAGCCATTTTGTTTGGTATTTACATCTATGATGTAGCCGACACAGGTGTTGCTACAAATTTCGTGTTGCACTGCACTGCAGGACTTACAGCATGTTTTATCATGAAACCACATTTTGGCCTTAATAAAACACAGCACTGCACAGCATGACATTCACTATAATCTAATTAAATACAATGCCAAGGGAAATATGTCACCGTGAAGGTGAAACACACATGTTATTTCCTTCTCCTTTCCATGCAAGGGGCAGCTAAGGCACAATTGAGGAAAAAAGTATTTAATGCAGTGAGGCTCAGCAGTTTGCCAGCAAGACCAAAAAAAAAAAAAAAAAAAAAAGGCAAGGCTATAGGAAAGAGAAGAGAATGTAGAAGAGGAGAAATATGAAGAAGAAAAAGACACCATGAATGATCAGCAATATTTCAATTCTTTTTTTCTACTTAAACCAAAATCTCAAAGAATTTCCACATTTAAAGATTTCAGAGACGCAGAGAATGAGATTCCTGAGAAATAGGAAAAAAACAAAAAAGACTTGTTTTTTATCCCCATTACTCACCAGCTTCTAAAGAAACCCATATAAATAGCTCTCCAAAATAGTGAAATTCTATTTTGTTTCCTTCACTTTGGTGTGACGACAGGTAATTAAGGCATTAACCATCCTTAAAAGGCAGGATTATCTGAGTTCCAGTCCTGGCTATACCTTTCACTGACCATAACATACGGGATGTCAATTTACATTTTGGGCTTTCAGCTTACTCACGTAAAAGCTAAGGATATTGGATCAATTATCAATGCTAAGATTCCAATATTGATTTTATGTAAGAAAATCTTCCATCTGAATTTCTGTCTTACCTACATAATCTAAAAGTTCTGGTAGGGTCGGTGGAAGCTTTATCTCACAATGCAGGTATTCACAAACCTGGGACCCTAGACCAACGGTCAAGCACATCAACATTCCTCTCACGCTCCTGCAGCCCATGAGACAGAGGCAAATGGAGGAATGCAGTACCTGCAAAGCTGATTTACTGAAAATCAAGGGGACAACTAGTATCCTCTTTTAGCAGGCAACTCCAATCTCTCTGAGAGACTCATGGGTCCTGTCTTTCAGTTTGTAGGGTAGAAAATGCATCCTTTCTCCTCCATAAGAGAGTAGGAATGTCATGGCATTCTACTTCCATGAACCACATTTAAAGAATTCTTTTCTCTGGAAGACACTAGAAGCAGGTTGTAGACTTAGCTTTGATTGCCTCTTAAGATGTCACGTGAGGGTGGGTCTAATATCTCTCAAGAAAATGGGGACAAGGAGCCCTATGATTCTCAGCTTTGAGCTTAAGCTGAAAGTCCAAACAGGAAAAGTTCCATTTAACATCTTATCAGATACATATTAAATTGTATGCAGCCCAAAGAGAGTTCTTTCTTTTACCACCCTCTCACCAACAAATCAAAACCTGGTTGTCCTCAACTCATGATGCTATTAGCCAATCTACCAGCTGCTCAAGACAGAAACCTAGAACATAGTCTCAATTTCTCTGCTCCCCAACTTCTAATCTATCAGCAAATTTTCTTGACTCTACATGCTCCACCACCAGCCTGGATCCCAGCCACCATCATCATCATCACTTGCTGAGCTTCCTGCAATGGTCTCCCTGGTCTCCCAGATTCCACTCTCGCCCTCCTACATTCCATCCTCCTCCTCCTGGCCGCCAGCCAGGACAATCTTCTAAACATATAAGTCAAATTGTGTGACACTATGCTGAAAACAACCCAAATGCTTTCTCATCTGCCTGAATAAAATCCTACAAGTCCCCCCACATTAACAACCCTGCTTATTCACTTTCCCACCTAGTCACTGCTCTCCCATCTCTTAGGTCTTCCTTCTCTGATGCAGAAACTCACCTCTACCTCTGGCCCTTTGCACTCACTGTTCCTTCTCCCTGGAACACACTACACCCAGATCTTGTCATTTGAGTGACCACTCAAATATTTCCTCCTCAGTAAGGCCTTCCCTAATTATCAATCCTACCAACCAGTCATTCTCTATCACTTATTTTTTTCCTTAGTTCTAGTCACAAGTTAAAATTCTCTCATGTATTTATTTGCTTGAGCAGGGGTACCACTTTACTCTCAAACTATCTAGCATAGGGTTGGGGCCGTAGTGCTCATTCAATGAATTTTTGCTGAATAAATGAATTTTTCCCCAGATTTCATGAGTGAAGTGATTCTTCAATGAAGCCCCTGTGAGCTAACATGTATGAATCTTCAGAGAAGGTAGAAAACAATTACAAAGACTATTGGCAGTACTTACTTGAGTTATTGCTTTAAATAAAAATTTCTTCTGGGGCGACTGAGTGGCTCAGTCAGTTAAGTATCCAACTCTTGATTTTGGCTCAGGTCACACAATCTCAGGTTTGTGAGATTGAGCCCCATGTGGGGTTCCAAGCTCATCAAGGAGTCTGCTTGAGTTTCTCTCCCTCTGCCCCTCCCCCACACTCTCTCTCTCTCTAAAAAAAAATAAATAAATCTTTTTAAAAATAAAATAAAATTTCCTGCAACCATTTAAAGTACTTAGTTTAATTCTGGGATGCCAGGCTGGCTCAGTCAGAAGAGCATGCAACTTTTAATTTCGTGGTTGTGAGTTTCAGTCCCACATTGGGTATAGATATTACTAAAAATAAATAAGTAAATAAACTTAAAAAAAATAAAATAGGGGCACCTGAGTGGCTCAGATTGTTAAGTGTCTGACTTCAGCTCAGGTCATATTCTTAGGGTTCTGGGATCCAGCCACACAATGGGCTCCCTGGTTCAGCAGGAAGTCTGCTTGTTCTTCTCCCTCTGCCTCTGCCTCTGCCCTTTCTTGTGCTCTCACTCCCTCTCAATTAAATAAATGAAATCTTTTTTAAAATGAAATTAAATAAGTTAAATATTTAGTTTAAAAGGGCTTTTTCTGAATCCATTCAAAGTTATTTTTTTTTGTCTTGGTATAGTCACCCATGAACTTCAACTTCATTTTTAAACTAAACTTCTGTTAGATAAATGTCTACCTCTACTAGAGGGGAACATTTTTCCAATAGAAGATGAAGAGAAACCCACAAAACTCTGTTGGGGGATGAAGTGACTAAATAATTTTTAGTCTAAAACAGGGCACTTTGTGAGTAAAAGGGGGTACTATTAATAATTATGCTGAGACAATATAAACTATGATATACTGTCACTCTAGTTAAAGGCCACATAGGTAATTTCAAGAATGAGATATCATTGTTTCAGCTATTTTTTTATTTATTTTTGATGGGAGATTGCTGTGTTAGACATAGATGTTTTTAAGAGAAATAAGAAGGTGTGAAAAGGGATGAAAGAAATATGAAAGAAACCAAAATAGAAAATAATTATTTTTAAATGATTTATTTTTTTTAAGATTTTATTTATTTGAGATACACAGAGAGAGAGAGAGAGAGAAAACATGAGCAGGGGGGAGGGGCAGAGGCTGAGGTTGAAACAGACTCCCCACTGAGCAGGGAGCCTAAGGCAGGGCTCCATCCCAAGACCCTGTCAATCATGACCTAAGCCAAAGGCAAACGTTTAACCACCTGAACCACCCAGGCACTCTATAAATAATTATTGTTTAAGAATAGGGTGCAGATAACACTACTCAATAAATATAAAAAATAAATCTATTTTAGATCTATATGTTGGTGAAAGAAAGGACATGAGAAAAGCAGAAGGGCGAATAGACAAGACAAGGTCAGATAAACAGAGAATGGCAGATGGGAAGAAAGTTAGAGAGAAGCAGAGTAGCTGGAAAGAAGGGAGAGGCCATGAATGGACCCATGGAGCTATCACATGTTGGGTTTCTCACAAGGGAGATGGGGAGTTGGAGGCTGGCATGAAGGATGTTTAATAAGGAGGATCTGGGGGACTAGAAAACTGCAAGAGCATGGGAAAGGAGGCATGACTGGCAGAGAAAATTCTATAGTAATGCATGACCAGCAAAGTCCTCCCCCCACCTCACAGGGAGCTCTGGAACTGGGAAGGCCCTTCTGAGTTGCTTGAAGTTGGAACGAGAGAGCCAGGTCTTCACAGCCCAGTGTCGATCATCAGTCACTGGATGTGGACTGTGTTTGGGAGGAGCCATGACTTTGAGTAAGACCTTGAGCTGATACTACCTCAAAAAAAGAGAGTTGAAGGCACAGAGTCCACCACTGTCTTGTGAGGTCAGTTTCTTCCTCTTTCTCTATGCCTATATGCATCGTCTTCAACACATTTCTAGTTTTCACTTCTACGCATTGAGGAAACTATATGTATACAACAATTTTTCAATATTTCTCTTGACATATCCTTCTGGGCTAAAATATCCGTTAGGGCACAACCGGCACCGTGTCCTTACTGTTGTATCCCAGTATTTCCTAAAATAAAACCAGCTCACATAGTAAATATTCAATAAATAACTGAGGAATCAAAATGAGATTCAGCCTGGCATCCAGGACCTTCCACATTCTGGGGCCAGTTAAGAGTGACTACTTCCCTCCTAATGATAACCTTTCTTGAAAGGACTGCCCATATTTTCCTTGAAATAATTAATAAATTTATGTGTTGACTAAATTATCATTCCTTTCTTTTGGCTACCCCTAAAATGCTGAGTGAAACCCATCTCTCTCATCCTTGGATCTCATCAATGAGAACATTTAAACCTCTCTGGTTGCTCATAATTTTAACAGCACAATAATGATGATGATGAATATTTTTAGTAAAACTGAACTTCCTCCAAAAGTTCTAAATATCCCTGCTTGATTTTCTGTTTATTCTTACCACCTACTTTCCCAACACTTTGAGTGATGATTTTAAAGTAAAGAAAGTGATCCCTAGACAATAACAACGTGTAAAGCTATTTCCCTGCCCCTTTCTTTCTCTAACAAACTAGCTACAAACATTCAGTAAGACCCATAGGGGAAAAAAGTCTAACCTCAGTTGCAAACTATCATATGAAGCCTGACCAACTACAAAAGGAAGTTGAGATTTTTAAACATGTAGGGTAATTTATTAAATCGCCATTTTATTTTTTTTAAGATTTTATCTATTTATTTATTCATGAGAGAAACGGAGAGAGAGAGAGAAGCAGAGACACAGGCAGAGGGAGAAGCAGGCTCCATGCAGGGAGCCTGACGTGGGACTCGATCCCAGGTCTCCAGGATCACGCCCTGGGCCGAAGGTGGTGGAAACCGCTGAGCCACCAGGGCTGCCCAAATCGCCATTTTAATAACCACTTTTAGGTGTTTGGATTTTCATTTGTCAGGAAAATGGGTCATCCTTTAAACTGATAGCTGTAAAAAAATCATTTGGTTTTAACATATTATTTGTTAATTCCTCATCTTTCAATTAATTTTGTTGGGTTTTTTAAATACGTATATATTTTTTATTTTGAGGTTCGATTTGCCAACATATAGCATAACACCCAGTGCTCATCCCATCAAGTGCCCCCCTCAGTGCCTGTCACCCAGTCACCCCATCCGCCCACCCACCTCTCCTTCCACTACCCCTTGGTCATTTCCCAGAGTTAGGAGTCTCTCATGTTTTGTCGCCCTCTCTAATTTTTCCCACCCATTTTCCCTCCTTTCCCCTTTAATCCCTTTCACTATTTCTTATATTCCCCATATGAGTGAAACCATATGACGATTGTCTTTCTCCGATTGACTTACTTCACTCACTCAGCATAATACCCTCCAGGTCCATCCACATCGAAGCAAATGGTGGGTATTCATCATTCCTAATGGCTGAGTAATATTCCATTGTATACATAGACCACATCTTCTTTATCCATTCATCTTTCGATGGACACCGAGGCTCCTTCCACAGTTTGGCTATTGTGGACATTGCTGATAGAAACATCGGGGTGCAGGTGTCCTGTCATTTCACTGCATCTGTATATTTGGGGTAAATCCCAGCAGTGCAATTGCTGGGTCATAGGGCAGGTCTATTTTTAACTCTTTGAGGAACCTCCACACAGTTCTCCAGGGTGGCTGCACCAGTTCACATTCCCACCAACAGTGTAAGAGGGTTCCCTTTTCTCCGCATCCTCTCCAACATTTGTTGTTTCCTGCCTTGTTAATTTTCCCCATTCTCACTAGTGTGAGGTGGTATCTCATTGTGGTTTTGATTTGTATTTCCCTGATGGCCAGTGATGCGGAGCATTTTCTCATGTGCATGTTGGCCATGTCTATGTCTTCCTCTCTGAGATTTCTGTTCATGTCTTTTGCCCATTTCACGATTGGATTGTTTGTTTCTTTGCTGTTGAGTTTAATAAGTTCTTTATAGATCTTGGATACTAGCCCTTTATCTGATAGGTCATTTGCAAATAACTTCTCCCATTCTGTAGGTTGTCTTTTAGTTTTGTTGAATGTCTCTTTTGCTGTGCAGAAGCTTTTTATCTTGATGAAATCCCAATAGTTCATTTTTGCTTTTGTTTCCCTGTTGCTGTTTTTTTTTTAAGTTACAACTCAGCTTGCTACTTTTTCTAAGGATTTTTAGATATTTGTAATAATTAGATTTTTCAGTCTCCTGTTAAAAGTTTTGACTGCTCCTTCGATTCCTTGCCACCAGCAGAGAAGAGTCACCAGATGTTTTAATGGCTTAAACAAAACAGGCTGCCATCTTCAGAAAAAGTTAAATGGGGACAGGCAAATCTCAGAAATAAGATTCTAAATATTTCTAGCTATAAGTAGAAAAGGTGGGTAAAGGGATGGGGGAAATAGGTAAAAGAGATTAAGAATACACTTATCATAGTCACCTGAGTGGGTCAAATGGTTAAGCATCTGCCTTCAGCTCAGGTCATGATCCCAGGGTCCTAGGATTGAGCCCTGTGTTGGGCTCCCTGCTCAGCAGGGAGTCTCCTTCTCCCTCTGCCCCCACCTCATGCTCTCTCTCTCTCTCTCTCTGAAATAAATGAATAAAATCTTAAAAAAAAAAAGATACACTTATTGTGTTGAGCACTGAGTATAGAATTGTTAAATCATTATTATATTATATTATATTATATTATATTATATTATATTATATTATATGCCTGACTTGCATTTCCTTATACTTCAATTTAAGAAAAAAGAAAGAAAGAAAAGTAAAACTCTTTAAGTTTTCAATCATGGATTATATTTCCATCAAGGAAGCATAATGGAGTCAAACAGATCTGAGTTCAAATTTGCTGACCAGTAGTGTGGCCTGGGGCAATTATCTTTACTGCTCTGAACCCTGATCTCCTCACTCATAACACGATCAGCTCTAGTGTCACTGCAAGGATCTTATAGACAATTGAGACAGCATCTGGTGCTGAATAAGCAATTCGGGAAATAGTAGCTATTACATTAACTCTATTGTTCAGGGTAAATGCTTAAAATATACGAAATGTCAATTATGAACACACATAGTGTGGCATACTCACATTCATGATTGAACATCAGAACATGTTTAGTGATAATGGACTCCAGATTCATGGTTAGGCATGCAAATGATTAGGAACACCTACTTCCCTTATACAACGTGTCTTGTCTTGGGCTCTTCCAAAAGTACAAAGCTTTTAATGATCGCTGAACTTTTAACTTTTTCTTTCCTAAAAGAATTTAGGAGTTTGCTTTCTTTTTATCTTGGTAAGTATCAGGCTGAGGTCGGGCAACATACAACTGGTAGTAGCTGGGAACACACACCACCATCATCCTTCTATGACAAATTACTCCATTAATATTTACAGGTGAGTCTTTCCATAGACAATTTCAATATCCCTCACCAGCATTGGTCCTACATCTTTTTATGTTGTGCATACATCTCTCCACAAATCTGCAATAATGACTTATGAGAACATTTCCCTGGGCATATGTTTAAAACATCAGCCAGTATTTTCTTTTTATTACTATTAATGAACCTATTTATTTAACATTGGCTGTCACATTTTTGGTGCTTGTCAAAGGCTTGTAAACACTAACAAGATTAAGAAAAGCTTTGAGTTATCTGGATAATTACTTACCTCACACAAGAATTATCTGGCAATTCATTAAATTAAATTATGAGTGAAGCCCTGCTGAGTAGCTAAGAACATCAGCTACTTCAGATTTAGTAAGAAATGGGAAAGTTTGCGAAAAGTCTGAGCTGAACCCTAACCGAGCATCTATTGATCTGGCTGTTTTTTTTATTTTTAATTAGAAATTGACTTCTGCAGTCATATTACATTAGCTACAGATTAAAACAAGTGGGGAGATTTTGAATATACTGGCATTTACCTAAAAAATCTGATATTATATGCTGTCCGCACAAGTGCAATATTAAATGGAGCATTGAAGTAATTATCTGGATAATTAAAAAACTCATGATATGCCATTAAGGAAAGAATGAGAAACAGGGAATGTAGACTCAAATTATCCATTAAAAAATCATTGCCTCTCTTTTAACCACTATTAGTCTCCAAATGAAATGCCTCATTTAGGTGACAAGAATTTCCAAAGCAAAGCAAATATTTCAAAGTGATTATGTCTGATTGTTTTTCAAATGCTTTGAAAAATATCTGTAAAAAGAGAGGAACTCTGTCTTTGGATTCACAAGTAAAAACTTTATCTAAATTACTTAGGTTTTCTCACAAGGTCAGCCTTGCCAAATGCAAGCTCAAATGAGAAGCAGCCAAACGAGGTGTTCAGTGTGTTTGGAATGCCAGTGGAGTAGCTTTTTCCTCCCTGGTGACCTTCTGTGAGATCATGGTGGATGGAGAAGACACACAAAAGTTAAGACAACAAGACAATCCCAAACTGGCTTGAGAATGCAGAAGCTGGAATCATTAATACAGAGATTGTTGACATCATCAAAGAGTTTTATCTTAGCCTTGCCATCAGAATTACTAAATCTCTCCCCCACAAGAAACCTAATAGGATAAGAACCAGAAATACAAGACCAGACCTGTCTTCCTGCTGTCCTAACAGCCTTCTCACTAGCCTGGCTTCCCAAGACAAGATGATGAAGCTCTGGACAGAACTGTGGACAGACCAGTCTAACCCCAGGCCACCGCCTCACATGCATATGAATCGTTCTTTCCAAGGAGCCCCACATCAAGCTTCCTTTTGACAATTTAACATGAAAAGTTGTGTCACATTGATCAGTCCCTGAGTTCACACTCCTCGAACAGGTTGAATGAAGTAAAATAAACCCACCATCTGTTCCTGACACTTGTTTAATTTTGGAGGGAATCTAAAATTTGACTAACTCTGTAAGAGGAGCTGAGGAAACGTAAACAAAGCCTCTTAATTTAAAATTGACTAAACGCATGTTTTTCCCAGCTCCAGACAATCTGCTGTCTTCCAGCTGTGCTTGCTCAATTCTGCATCATTCTGGGAGCCCTGGTGTCACAGCAGTGAATAGGCAGGGTTCAGTGGAGATGAGACTGTGCCAACCTGGCCTCCCCCACAGCATACAAATGAGTGCCCTTATGAAAGCATTAATAATGCAGAGCACACCGAGGTAGACGGCTTGGCACGGCCCCGAATGCACATCAACAGAGGCAGCCGGGACTCGCCAGCCCGAATGTGTCTGCACAGGCTGACTGTCTGCAAGTGTGCCTGGTCTCCTAATCGCCAGTCTCCTTTCCCGTCACCCTCAAGGGCTTCATGAATAAAGATGAAGGACAAACACTTTCTGCCTCTCTTTAGTACCTCAGCAGGTGCACACTTAATAAACTTTCTTATCTCTCTGGGTACGAATGACCTCCGAGATTCCACAAACCCAAACCTGTCATTATTTTTTCTCCTTCTCGTCCACAAAAAAATACGCCCAAGCCACTGAGGAGGCGGAGGGAACACACGATGACAACAGTAAGAGAAACAAATTAATCTTGGAGAGATGCAGAATGTCCACACAGAAGATATCCACCCACAGTCACAAATGTGCCTCCCTCCTTAGCAACCCATCTGCTCTGCTTACCAAAGAAAAGCTACCAAATCCAAAAGTTTTCGTGTGTTGGCATGTGATAAGGAGTCCCCAGTATCTCCAAGGAAGATTTCCAAACATCTTTGGAAAGAAAAATTTGGCTTGTGTTCATTTGATCATCATCTGAAGGATGGCCGGCCCCAAACTCCGAAGCTAGATGCAACTCCTACAACCTTTACATGTAGCCAACATAGGAAGCATAAAGGAAGGGATAAAAGTGACATTACAGAGTATTTTCATGTTGTGATTTACAACCAGATTATGACCTTTAAGAATCCACAATAATTTCATAGTACAAAGACCCAGATTCATGGGTGAGCCAACCAACGATTAGATACATTTTTTAAGTTACAATGATCTAAAAGTAGATTTTTTTTTTACATGTGGCATCTTCTTTCATTCCATCTTCTTTCATTCAGTGAGTAGCACATAGTAGACATTTGCTAAATGCTTTGCACGCATGGGTAACTTGACACGGAAAAATTGTGGATCTTGCTACTGGTCTTTCTTGCTTCCCTAAGTGTTTACTGCCCTCCTTCTACCAACCAGCTGAGGTGGCTTCTTCAAACACACACACACACACACACCAAGAAAACACAACAAAATAAATCAGATAAATAAACATGATAAATCAGAAGACAAAATATGAAAATCAAAGAAAATATGAACTAAAGTAGAAAGACAAAACAAAGTGAAGACGAAAATGCGAATGCACTGTGTACAGTTCATAAAGGCCCCATCAAGTTTCTTTCAAACTTCCTGAAATCCAAAGGAAAGAGAAAAGTAAACTTCTCTGAGCAACATATACATTTGTGTTACCAGAAAGGACAAAACATCCCAAGTCCTCAGAGGAAGGCAAGTTCTAAGTTAGCATCAGCATTAAAACAAAATGTCCACATGCAGTTTCATAGACGGGGTGTCCTTACTTGCTATTACACAAACATGCCAGCTCTTCTGCTTCAGAACTTTGGAGTCACCCTTGGCTCTCTGGAATGCCCCTCTCCCTGTAGGTCACATGCTCCAGTCCCTTACCGCCTCAAATCTTACCCAAATGACATAAGCTCATTGAGGCCTCCCCAGCAACTCTGCTCAAGACTGCACAGCTCCACTGCCACCCCTGCACTGTCACTCCCTCTCCTCAGTTCCTTGTCCTGCAGAGCATTTACCATCTTCCCACATATCATAAAATATATTCAATCTGTCTATTGTCTATAACTCCGGGCCCATCACCAACTAGAACATAAGTTCCGTGATATTAAAATGTTTCTGTTTTGTTCACTACATATCCCAGAGCCTATAGTATCTGGCAAATTTATTAAATGAATGAACAGATGGGCAAGCTCACAACAATATTATTATGGTGCAATAGCTTCCCTTCATGACGTAATTTCGCTGGACAAGAAATTTGGTCCTATTATGTACACATCTAGTGATGTGGCTTGATCCAAGGTCAGACTTAAACCACCTATAGTAGCTTTTAACCATTTCTGGTCACAGACTCCGTTGAGACTTTCAAGAAACAGACACCCTGATATAATGCCATCCAACAGAAATATAATGTGAGCCACATATATCATGTTACATTTTCTAGAAGCCACATTTAAAAAAGAAATTAATTTCAATAATATATTTTGTGGGGCACCTAGGTGACTCAGTTGGTTAAGTGTCGGACTCTTGATTTTAGCTCAGGTCATGATCTCCCCTGAGTCGTGAGATGGAGTCCCATGTTGGGCTCTGTGCTGGGTGTGGAACCTGCTTAAGATTCTCTCTTTCCCTCTGCCTTTGCCCCTCCTGACCTCTCTCTCTCCCTCTCTAATATATAATATATATATATACATGTATATATATATACATATATATACATATATATACATACATATACATATAGATACATATATATATATATATATAGTATACACAAATTGTCATTTCAACATGTAATCAATGTAAAATATCAGTAACCTGGGAAAATAAAATAAGACAAAATTAGAGAGGATGACAAACCATAAGAGACTCTTAACCATAGGAAACAAACTGAGGGTTGCTGGAGGGGAGGGGGTGACTGGGTGATGAGCATTAGAGAGAGCATGTGATGTAATGAGCACTGGCTGTTGTGTGCAACTGATGATCCCTGACCTCTACCTCCAAAACTAATAATACACTATATGTTAATTAATTGAATGTAAATACAATAAATTTTTTTAAAGAATAAACTATTATAAGCCATCCAGTTTGTGATAATTTGTTATGGTAGCCACAAAAAAACCTAATGTACTGACCAAAAAAAAAAAACAAAGATATAAACTACCAAAATCAGGAAAAAAGGAAGAAACATTGTTACTGACCTTACAGAAATTTAAAACGCTAAAAATAAAATATTTTAAATGACCTTATGCCACTAAATTATAAAGCTTAGATGAGTCCTATAAGAAACAAATTACCAAAAGAAAAAAATCCGAATAGACTTAAAACAAGAAAATAAGTTAACATTTAAAAATTTTCTCACAAAGATGAGCTGAGGCCCTAATAGCTTCACTAGCAGTTTCTACCAAGTACTTTAAAAGGAAAAAAAAATACCAATCCCTTATACATTCTTTCAGAAAATAAAGAAAGAGGAAACACTTCTCATTTCATTCTATGTGAACAATATTACCCTGAGAACAAATCCAAAGACATAAGAAAAAAAAATATTACCAACATTCCTCATAAACATAGATGCAAATTCAGTATTGAATCTAATGACATATTTAAAAAGATTATCCTCCATGATCAAGTAGGATTTATCCCAAGAATGCAGTTACTTTAATATTGGAAATCAGTTAGTGGAATATACTGCATCAATAGAATAGATGACAAATCCACATGATCATCTAAATAAAAGCAGATAAAAACATTAGACAAAATCCAACACCATTCTTAATTTATTATTTTTTAAAGATTTTATTTATTTATCCGTGAGAGACAGAAAGAGAGGCAGAGACACAGGCGGATGGAGAAGCAGGTTCCATGCAGGGAGCCCATCGTGGGACTTGATTCTGGGACCACAGGATACGCCCTGAGCCAAAGGCAGGCGCTCAACTGCTGAGCCACCCAGGCGTCCCTGTTCTTAATTTAAAAACAAAAACAAAACCTCTGAACAAGCTAGGAATGGAAATTGACAAAGAGCATCCATAAAATACCCCATGGCTAACAGCATACAAGATAAAAGGCTAAACTATTTCCCCCAAAACTGGTACAAAGGAAGACTGTCTACTGTCTGACTTTCTCTCTCTGTGTCTCTCATGAATAGATAATTTTTTTTTAAAAAGGGAAAAAATAAAATATTATTAAGCCATCCAGTTTGTGAAAATTTGTTACAGTAGCCAAAAGAAACTAAGAGACTATCTACTCTTTCCACTTCTATTAAACAATGTATTACAAATTTTAGTCACTGTAATAAGACAAAAGAAATTAAAGACATCCTGATGAAAAAGAAAGATGTAAAACTGTCTTTTTTTGCAGGTGGCATAATCATATATGTAGAAAGTCCTAAGAAATCATAAAACTCAGGGATGCCTCAGTGGCTCAGTGGCTTGGTGTCTGCTTTTGGCCCAGGATATGATCCTGGAGTCCCAAGATTGAGTCCTGCATGGAGCCTGCTTCTCCCTCTGCCTGTGTCTCTGCCTCTTTCTCTCTCTCTCCCTCTGTGTGTCTCTCATGAGTAAATAAGTAAAATCTTAAAAAAAAAAAAAAAGAAATCATGAAACTCTACTACAGTTGTTAATAACAAAAACAGAATACAAATCAATATACAAAAAGTAATTATATTTCTACATGTAGTCATCAAACAATCTAAAATGGAAATTAAGAAGACAATTCTATTCACAATGGCATTAGAAAAAGAATAAAATTGGGCACCTGGGTGGCTCAGCGGTTGAGCATCTGCCCTTGGCTCAAGTCATGATCCCAGGATCCTGGGATCAAATCCCACATTAGACTCCTCACAGGGAGCCTGCTTCCCCCTCTGCCTATGTCTCTGCCTCTCTCTCTGTTTCTCGTGAATAAATAAATAAAAACCTTTAAAAAAAGAATAAAATATTTAGGAATTAGTTTAATGAAAGAAGTATAAAATTTACATACTGAAAACTAGGATTAAGCCCTTCCCCAAAAGTCTATAATTGCTGAAAGAAAACAAAGAAGGTCTAAATAAATAGAAAGACTTCCCATGTTCATGGATGGAAGATTCAATATTGATCTATAAATTCAATTCAATTCTTATCAAAATCTCCGCAGGATATTTTTGTAAATAGAAATTCAGCAGGCATGTCAAGAGGAAGAAGTAAATAAGCATAAAACATGTGAAAATATAATAGAAACAGACCCAATAAGAATCCAGATACTGGAATTTTAGATATTGAAATAACTGTGTAATATGCTCATAAAAATAAATTGAGACGTGGATAATTTCATCAGAGAACTAATACCTATGAAAAAGTCCATAATTTAAAACCTTCCTACAAAATTAACAAGGCAGGAAACCACAGATGTTGGAGGGGATGCGGAGAAAAGGGAACCTTCCTACACTGTTGGTGGGAATGTGAACTGGTGCAGCCACTCTGGAAAACTGTGTGGAGGTTCCTCAAAGAGTTAAAAATAGACCTGCCCTACGACCCAGCAATTGCACTGTTGGGGATTTACCCCAAAGATTCAGATGCAATGAAACACTGGGACACCTGCACCCCGACGTTTCTATCAGCAATGGCCACAATAGCCAAACAGTGGAAGGAGCCTCGGTGTCCATCGAAAGATGAATGGATAAAGAAGATGTGGTCTATGTATACAATGGAATATTCCTCAGCCATTAGAAACAACAAATACCCACCATTTGCTTCAACATGGATGGAACTGGAGGGTATTATGCTGAGTGAAGTAAGTCAATCGGAGAAGGACAAACATTATATGTTCTCATTCATTTGGGGAATATAAATAATAGTGAAAGGGAATATAAGGGAAGGGAGAAGAAATGTGTGGGAAATATTAGAAAGGAAGACAGAACATAAAGACCCCTAATTCTGGGAAACGAACTAGGGGTGGTGGAAGGGGAGGAGGGCGGGGGTGGGGGTGAATGGGTGACGGGCACTGAGGGGGGCACTTGACGGGATGAGCACTGGGTGTTATTCTGTATGTTGGTAAATTGAACACCAATAAAAAACAAATTTATTTTAAAAATAAAAAATAAAATCTTCCTACAAAGCAGGATTTATAAACTGATCCCAAAATTTATATGGGAAAGTAAAGAACCTAGAATAGCTAAAACAATTTAGAAAGAGAAGAACAGAATTGGATGACCTACATCCTCTAATTTCACAACATACTCAAAAGTCATAGTCATCAAGAGTGTAATGTTGACAGAAGCACAAACATATAGATCAATGGAATAGAATTAAAGATTCAAGAAATAAACTCATCTGTTTTGACAAAAATGACAACACAATCCAATGTGGAAAGGATAGTCTTCTCAATATATGGTGCTGAGATCATGAGATAAGCACATGCAAAAAAACAATAATAATAAACAGGTTCTTACCTCATAAATATATGAAAATTAACTAAAAATTAATCATAAAACTTGATTATAGTGATGTTTACCAAACCTGTAAATTCAACAAAAATCACTAACTTTTCAACTGTACACTTACAATAGGTGCAATTATAGAGAGTACATTTGACCTCAATAAAGCTGTTTTTCTAAAAAAAGTGAGATGAGCAATCATCTGCCTTCTACAAGTTCATAGTCTAAGAGCATACAAATCATGTTTTAAAAAAATTTTTGTCTGTGTTAATTCAAGGAATAACAAAATACCAAAAGAGGGAGATGATATTTCTTCAGCTATGTCAAGGTTACTTGTATCAAAACAAAATCCCTGGGAGACAGTAAACATCCTGACATTCTCCTGACATGCTTTTTCCTCGTGGCATTTTGCAATTTTTAGCGTAGATGGATCCTTAAGCAGAAAGCAGTAACCTAAAGCTTGGAACAGGGTTTGAGAAGCCAGGCACCAGAGAAAATAAAACCGCAAAATAAAGCCCCCCAATAAGCTGCACAGCTTTATCCTAGAGGCATTTGTCAAGTTCTAAGTTGTACAGCACAACAAGCTAAGAAACAAAGCAGAAAACAGGACTTAAGAAAACTGAAAATGTAAGCATTGCTCATAGGAGACAAAATTTGGAGCTTCCAGGAGCCTCAAGGTTGAATGGCTCTTGTAAACACCCCAGATTCTCAGTTAAAATCCCTGAAAGGCCATACTCTAGATGAGAAAAATAAACCAACTGTCACAAGCACTGAACTCCATCCTTAAATCATGTTCCCCACTAACTGAATCAAGGTGATCTGCCCCTACTGAGTCAAACTGCTGCCTGAAAGAGAATTACATCTTCTCTGGAGGAGTGTTGGTTTACAACTTTGGAGCTCCCTGGGAGAAAGTCGAAATTTGCCCCTATATACAAAGGGCAAGAAGAGACAGAAAAAAGAAGCCAACCACTCCAAATTGGTAGGTGGCAGGCTTAATAAGCCAAGGAACTTGCATACGAGGTTGGTCTTGGGTGGCTGAAAGACAAGTAGATCTCCACACCCGCCCACCAGAATCTTAAAAGTTTATAGATGCCTTACCAGGGTTCAATCACATATACAGTCCAGATGGTCTCAACAACATATTGTTCTCTTAAGGTTGCAGCCTTGAAATGGCTGTGGGAATGGTGGGCAAAACATATAATCCAAAGACACAGGAGGGGACAAGGGCCTCCAATTGCTCAGTTTCAAGTTGCAGGTCAACCAGCAGTCACATTGTTTTGATGACCTCTTTCAACAAGGAATGATACATCATCCAGATTATGTGTAAATTTTGATGCACAAAATCTGGCATTAAATAGAAATTTAGCCTAAGGAGGGCACATGATGAGACGAGCACTGGGTGTTATATTATATGTTGGTAAATTGAATTTAAGTAAAATATTTTTAAATAAATAAACAAATAGAAACAGCAGGAGTGTCAAGAGGAAGGAGAAAATAAGCATAAAACATATGAAAATATGATAGAAATGGACCCCCCCAACAATCCAGATATTGGAATTTTAGATATTGAATTGTTTAATATGTTCATGAAAATAGATTGAGATGCAGAGAATTTCATCGGAGAACTAAAACCTACGAAACATTCCATAATTCAAAACTTTCCCACAAAGCAAATTCCAGGCCCTAAGACCTTCACTGGCGAACTCACCCAAATATTTAAGGAAGAAATAATGCCAACATCACACGAGCTCTTCTAGAGAATAAAAAAAGAGGGGAACACTTTCCAATTCCTTTTATGTGGTCAGCATAACCTTGGTACCAAAATCCAATAAGGATGTTAAAACACACACACACACACACACACACACACACACACACACACACCAATCCCTTTTTTGAATATAGACACAAAAATTCCAAGCCAATGCAATTTGGTGATATATGAAAAGCGTAGTTCATCATAATCAGAGTTTATTCTAAAATTTTCAAGTTGATTTAACATTTTAAAACTAATTTGATTAAAAATAATAATAATAAAATTAAATTAATCAGATTAATCTATGAATTTTACCACAATCACAGAATCAAGGGAAAACCCCACATTTTTACCTCAGAAAAAACATGTTCATCGTGATAATACAGCTAATGCACATATATATGTGTGTGTGCTCATATGTATGTGTGTGTATGTTATATTTCATAAGCAATGTTCACTTTGGAAAATGCTGTGGGAACACAGATTAAGTGCCTATTGAAGAATTTTGAGATCTAACATCTTGTTGATTGGTTGCCAGCGTCACAGCGGCCCTTCCTGAGGAGGAAACAGAATCAGCAAGATGGCCCACTGACCTACTTTCTATCAGGGGACATAGTGATGGGAACTTTCAGATATGTTCCACCTGAGTGCAATCAATGTGCCTCCTTCGCAAACAGCAGGGCAGAAATTAGTTGCCATTGTCCCAGTGCTGGAAATGGATTCACACTGATTCATCTCTCCTTTCTCATCACCACCCACCTACCAACAATCATGGCCATTTATTTTATAGTGCTCAGGCAAAGATGGGCCTGTGAGCTTTTTGTCCCTAAATGAGAAAAAGGTGACTGATCCCCGTGGTGCTTTGAAACCAGCTTTCCTGACCCTGGGGCCTACTCTGTAATGCTTGGGAAAGCAAATTGCTGTGGAATCATGGACACATGGGTGGTAGGGGAAGACGTGGGTTGACTTGGGGAGGAGATGGCAGAGGCTAGAACACTGGAGGGGTAAATGTCGGTAAAGAGTGCATAGACCCAGAAAAAAAAAAAAGTCCCTGCAAATGGGCAGTCAAGAAGTAAAAAGACACTATAAAATTGGGAGATGGCTGTTGTAATGGGTCTACACATTCTCTCCAGAAAGATTCTGATTCTCTGCCCATGAGCCTTAAGGAGCAGGAAGGAAGGGGGCAGAAGCAGGCCCTGGCTCGACATTTCAGCCATCCGGCAGCAGAAGCAATGCTGGCTTTTTCCTAGGATGTTTCAGAAACAAAACGACATTATCCCCTCCACCGCAGCACAAGTGCAAACTGTCCCTGAGCAAACCCTTCCCCTAGGTCTCCCTTCAGAGGCCCTGAGGCAGAGAATGTTGTATCCAATGTGAGCAGCTCTCAGGGCAACCCTGGGGGTGGTACAGAAGAGTCAGAGTGAGGGGCCAGTGACCCATTAGAATCGAATTAGTACGCAACTACGAATACTCATTTGTCATATAAATGCAAAGTTTGATGCAACCCACTGGGCACAGAGACCCTCAGGAAGGTAGGGAAAGTGGCTTTTCCCTGCCTCAGCATTCAGGTCACCTGGATTCCCACATTGGACCTGGCTCTTCCCCCTAGTTTCACCTAAGAAAATTCATAACCTTACGACAAAGAGAAAATAAAATGAATGAAATGAAGCCAGTTCCAGCGCCTCAACCTCTGCATTTGTATTCTTAAATTTCTAAATTTACTCTCTTAAGCATCCCTACAAGCAAATGATCTACCCTCCCAAGCACAGCCCCAGACCCTCCTACCGGGGGCCCCTCCCTCCAACAGCCCTTTCATCTGAACCACAGCACCTTATGATCCCCTCAGTTGTCCACTCTCAGTTCTCTCTGCACTCCAGCCTCTCCTTACCTGCTCCCTGGTTCTCCTGCTCCCAAGCAGAGACCTCTGCTGGGGGTGAGCTCTCTCTCCATGTCCGTCTCCCCCACGCCCAACCTACCTTGGCTTCATGCTCTGCTCCCACCTCATCCCCTTCCTCTCCATTCAAATACCTTCACTTAAGTATGGCTGTCACTAGCCTCCCTGATGCCAACCTCCTTCTGACCTCATACACCACATCGGCGGTACATGATTTGCACTCATTGTTTCCCATAGAGCACGTGTGGAGCGTTTTAAAATATGACCAACTGGGGGCCCAGAGTTATCGCCAGGGAAACCAGCAGTCTGACTCATAAAAAGTCTCACTCACAGGGCAACATTCTTTAGCTTAATGAATATTTCCTGGTCCAGGGTTTGTCTCCTGGACTTGCAGGCTCAGACACCAAATGTGCCATCGTAGCAAGAATAGACTGTTTCCTAGGAAGGACTTAAATGACCCAGGTTCATAAGTCCCACTCCCGTGGAGCTAGTACAGGAGAGTGGTTCTGAGTTTAGACAGGGAGGTCAGACCACCTGGATTCAGACTCCAAATCTACCACCTTCTGGCTGTGCAACTTTGCACCAAATACTGAACCTCTCTGGGCTAAATTTTCTTCTTTGTGATAGGGAGGTATTAACAGTAACATTCTCAAAGATTGTCATGATGATTGAATGAGTTAATACATGTAAAATGCTTGGAACAAAGTCCAGCATGTAGTAAGCACTCAATAAAGCTTAGCTACCATTTTTTTTAATTAAACAGAAAAGTAATTTATAATGACAAATTTAAGTCTCCTAATGAGGTTATATTCATAAAATCTAGCTAGCGTAGTCTCTGATATGCATGGACCAAGACCACATAGACTTGGGACACCTGGGTGGCTCAGTGGTTGAACATCTGCCTTCAGCTCAGGGCATGATCCTGGGTCTGGGGATCAAGTCCCGCATTGGGTTCCCTGCAGGGAGCCTGCTTCTCCCTCTGCCTATGTCCCTGCCTCTCTCTCTCTCTCTCTCTGTCTCTGTTTCTCATGAATAAATAATAAATAAAATCTAAAAAAAAAAAAAAAAAAAGACCGGGACGCCTGGGTGACTTAGCGGCTTAGCACCTGCCTTTAGCCTAGGGCATATTCCTAGAGTCCTGGGATTGAGTCTCACATCAGGCTCCCTGTATGGAGCCTGCTTCTCCTTCTACCTGTGTCTCTGCCTCTCTCTCTCTCTCTCTCTCTCTCTCTCTCTTTCTCTCTCTCTGTCTCTCATGAATAAATAAATAAAATCTTTATTTAAAAAAAATACCATATAGACTTTATTACAGGAATCAAATAATGAGAAACAGGAGAGCATGATGGTTAAGAACCTGGGCTATCGATGCTGGCTTAGCACTTAACTGGGTAACCTTGGGGACTTTCACTCCTCTAAGCCTTCACTCCTCATCCATACAACAAGGCTGATGACAGGATCTTCATCAAACGGTTGTTATTGAGATTAATGGAAAAAGCCTACATGGGGCTTCCCACAGTGCCCGGTACATAGAAACAAGTCAATGTACCAAAGCTCTCATTGTTAATATTTAAGCCCTAGTCCAGTGTTCATTCCAGTATAGTCAGCTACCTCTTGAAATAAATCAACCCCTCTTTCCCTCCTTTCATGGTCTTATTTTCTTCAACACCCAGACAGCACTTTACACAAACTCATGAAACATGTTCACAAGGCCTAGATCACAACACAGAAGACATGCTGGGCCACAATGAGGAGTCAGGTGCCAAGAGAGAAGACCCACAGTTGAGTGTGACCCTGTCATTATTATTTGTGTTCTGTTGGGCTGGATATCTAACACTTTTCTGCTTAATTTTCCCTATCTTGAGGGATCACCAGACAATCAGTGTGAAAACTATTTGCATAGTTTAAAGTACTCTACTATATTATCCACTAAGAGTAATAATAATACACAATTTTATGCTCTAATTAAAGAAGGAACACATAGTGGAAGGAAATATACCAGATCCCAAAAATAGAGTATCTTGAGTACCCCATCCACACATGAGGAACACTAACAACTTTTCTATAGCACCGGCCTGACGTGTGAAATGAGGGGGGTAAAGTTCCTTGAAGGGACAGATTCTACAGAAATGGCAAACAGAAAGAAAGGCCCACGTGGAAGAGGCATTAAGGTAACTCACTTCCGTCAGCACAGAATTAAGGTGAGCAGTAAAGCACAGAATGAAACCAGAATTGTCTCCTCAGATATTACCTTGTCCTCTTACCATACATTACAACTGTCAGCTCCCCAAATAAGACACAAGGACTGAAACCCAAGGGGCCCATTCTTATTTCTCAACTTTTCTGTACTGGGGTCCATCAGCAACTCAGGACTGGGTTTTCTTCTAGAAAAATATTTTATCTGCCAGCCATTTGCAAAAGATGAACAATGAAAATCAAGGCAAACAACTGACTCTCAAAATAAGTTCTCTCCCCAGAGGACACTAGCAGAATATTTGCCTCCGAGTCTTCAAACTCCAGAACACATGGAATATTCTGTGGAGTCCTACACAGACAGCTCAAAAAGCCGTACAGCTCCAAGGTCTATACATATTAAGAGATAGAATTCTAAGAAAATTCATGTTGGCTGATAACCAACATCCTACTTCTGATCTTCTGGTATGATGGAGGTTAAAATGCAAAATGCTCCATGAAGACTGCATGTTAAAGTTCACAGACATTTACACCTTAATGTTAATACGTGTCAAATCTTCTAGAAGGCATGAGTGACCTTTTCAAGTAGGAAGAACACACACTGAATCAAAAAGCCGTGGACACCAGCCACTTGATAATTTTACCTCAGTCAAGCCTCAAGCTGTGGCTACTGATGCAATTGATTGAAAAGGACCACTTCATGGTATGGAACCACTTCACTTATGAGAACCTTCTATTTTATCTGTGAGAGGAATGACACTGCCGCTTGGAAGGTGGCCATCTGGACAAGAGGAAGCGGAATGCATCAATGTACTTGAAAATCATTACTAGGAAGCAAAAAATATCTTAAGAGAAATTTGAACGTTTCATCAAAATAAAATACATTGTAACCCCCAGGACACTCAAAGAAAATTAGAAAAACCTAGAAAGTTCGGTTTATTTCCTTAATTGAGGGAGACGAATAGTTTTCTACAACCCAAAAGATGCAGGTGACAAAGAAATATATTCTGAGGGAAGAAACTAGTCCCCTGAGCAGGGAAAATAAAAAAGAAGCTATTTAAATATCTGAGGTTTATCAAAGGGGAGGGTGGCTGGGAAATAACTCCAGGCACAGCGATCACTGACTTGTCACAGGAGGAGGCTTGATATAAGGGGAGCAGTGTCTGCCTGCCTCCCCGCTTCTGCTGAGCACTGTCTACCCCAGATCCTGCAGAGGCCTCGGTGAGGACAGAGCCACAGAAGTACAAAATGCCCTGGAAAGGCTCTAAAGATAAAGCCTGAGGTTTTACCCACGTGACAGGGAAACAAGGGCCTCAAAGATTCATCCTAGGAGGCCACTTGTTGAGAAAACAAATAGGATGCAAAGCTGTGAGCAGCCTCAAGAGGAACAAAAGCCACCTACCTCTGTAGTAACCTCAGGAACAAGTGTCAGTGGCTTTTTACCAAAGCCCGAGGAGTCATCTGAGGCTATGTACGGGAAAGAAGACTAACACAGTGTTCTTCCGGGGCACTCCCATTCCCAGCGGGAACTAAAACAAGTCCCCCTTCCTCGTTTTGACAGATTGAACCTTCCGAACCCAGATTAGGGGTCTGCAACACAGGCCAGGAGGGCAAGTGAATCCACTTCGGAGAAACAGGCCAAACAGCTATCAACTGCAATTGTTCAGTAAAATATAGCTTGTCAGCCTGCAGAATCAAACTTTGTGGACTTTTCCTTTTCAAGATCATAATTTAGGGGATGCCTCGGTGGCCCAGTGGTTGAGCATCTGCCTTTAGCTCAGGTTGTGATCCTGATTCCAGGGTTCTGGAATCGAGTCCCACATTGGGCCTGCTTCTCCCTCTGCCTATGTCTCTGCCTCTCTCTCTCTCTCTCTCTCTCTCTCTCTCTGTGTGTGTGTGTGTGTGTGTGTGTGTTTCTCATGAATAAATAAATAAAATCTTCAAAAAAAATTAAAAGATCATAATTTGGTTCCCTGAATCATATTCTGTTTGGCACCCTGCCATCTCCAGTGGAAATTCCTCAACCTGACCAACAATTAGAATGAAAGAAGAAAGGGGGAAGAGGGAGGGAGGGAGGCTTGGAGAGAAGGCTCAAGAACCACAGACTCACCACCCTCAGAGTGGGAATTGCAAACAAGTGCCCATGTCCCCAAAGGCTCATACAATTATGCTCATAATAGCTGTACTCCACAGAGCCCCAACCTGAAAATGACCCAGCTTTTCAAAATGAGCATGGATAAACAAGTTTCAGTAGAATGAAATAGCACACAGCAATAAAAAAAAAAAAAAGAACAAATCCCTGATACTTGCAACAAAAGGGATGAATTTTGCAAATATATTAAGCAAGATGAATCTGACTCAAAACAGTGCAAACTGAGTGATGATTCTATTTTATAAAGTTCAAGTAAACATAAAATTAATCTATGGTAGGGGCACCTGGGTGGCTCAGTGGTTGAGCATCTGCCTTTGGCTCAGGCTGTGATCCTGGGGTCCTGGGATCAAGTGGCACATCAGGCTCCCAGGAGGGAGCCTGCCTCTCCCTCTGCCTGTGTCTCTGCCTCTCTCTAGCTCTGTGTCTCTCATGAATAAATAATGTTTTAAATTAATCTATGGTAATAGAAATCAGAATAGTGATAACTTTTGACTCTAAAGGGGCTTTAACTCTAAAGGGATAAGAGGTGACTTTCTGGGGCGACGAATATAAGTCTTTATGTATGCAAAAAATTCATCAAACTATAGATTAGTGCATTTTCTTGTGTATAAATTATCTTTTTAAATTTATTTAAATAAATAAGTAAATTTATTCTCAAGGAAACTTTGTAAATAAGATAGCAACTATCTGTTCTTTAAGGGTTTGGTAAATCCTTTCCATTAAGCTAAATATTTTGCTTTAAAAATAATGTTTAAGACACACACACATATTCACATGTACACACAAACTCATTCCCCACCCACCTACTGTTTATAATGCTGAATGCTGAGTTAGTCTTGGAAAACTTTTTTTTTTTTTTAATAATTTTTTTTAATTTTTATTTATTTATGATAGTCACAGAGAGAGAGAGAGGCAGAGACACAGGCAGAGGGAGAAGCAGACTCCATGCACCGGGAGCCCGACGTGGGACTCGATCCCGGGTCTCCAGGATCGCGCCCTGGGCCAAAGGCAGGCGCCAAACCGCTGCGCCACCCAGGGATCCCAGTCTTGGAAAACTTATACCTAGATAAGATAAGCTACACAATGTTAAATCTGTTGAATTTGCTGTTGTTTTATTAGCCTTGCTTTCGAAGTGTTAAAATTCCTAACAGATATCTCATTATTATTTCTTACAAGGCCTTGTAATAAAAAGTGTCAGTGTGTAACCAAATGCAGACCACCTCCCCTCAGGAAAATCATAAACTCGCTTTTAACTCTACTGTGAATTTTTTTTAATTAATTTATTTATTTTAGAGAGAAAAGGAGCAGGGGGAGGGGTAAAGGGAGAGGGAGAGAGAGAATCTCCAGCAGACTTTGTGTTGAACACAGAGCCCAATGCAGGGCTCAATTTCACAACCCCAAGATCATGACCTGAGCCAAAATCAAGAGGGGGACATTCAATTGAGCCGCCCAGGCACCCCTATTGTAAATTATTGTAAATGAAATTGAAAACATGATGTTTTCAGTTACTTTTAAGTTTTAGAATTTATTTACTCAAATGTTTTAAAGTATACCTTTCCTAAGTGTAATTCCTTTAGTCTCTGAGAATTACTGCTAAAGTTATTATTATTTAAAAATATCAAATGACCTGAAAATGCAAATTGGTCATGTAACCAATCATCACAATAGCTCGAGCTTTATAAATATCAGGCCCCAGGGCACCTGGGTGGCTTAGTTGGTTAAGCAAATGCCTTCGGCTCAAGTCATGATCCTGGGGCTGGGGTCCTGGGATCAAAACCCCCATCAGGCTCCCCAGCCTGCTTCTCTTTCTCTACTCATGTTCTCTCTCTCTCTCTCTCTCTCTCTCTCTCTCTCGTAAATAGATAAAATCTTAAAAATAATAAATAAATAAATATATTATATATATATATATAAATAATATATATAAATATTAGAACCCTGCTGATGACCCTGAGGCTGTAGCCTGGCCTCTGCCTATCCCACCAATGGCTCTTTTGTGTCTTCCAGGTGCTATCACCTCCTGATCTGCCCTTCTCCTCTCCTCACCCTACCTTTCTACCCAAGCAAGGAGAGCTCACCCAGGCTCCAGAGAGCCTCCCACATGTTTCTCAACAAACTGTGTTTCTGGGTCAAATTTTCCTTTCCTTTCCTCTTTCTCTGCTACTCAATCCCTTCAATGCTGTTTGATTATAATTCTGCAGATTTAAAAAAAATAGTAATAAGATGGCAATCACCTAGTCTACAATAAATATTTTGGTCCCACATACTATTACCTGAGGGGCAGGTCAGCTGAAAATATGAATTTTCCATTTGTAAGGGGTCTGCTCTGCATATGCCATAATTCAGTTTATGTCTGGCTTTCAACTCACACCTGCAATTCCAAATAAAACTCCTGAACAGACTAATGAAAGGTTTTATGAAATAAACAGGAAATAAAATAACCTAGCAAATCTTCCAGAGCCCAGTAGAGTCCCCAAATATATAACTTTATTTCAGTGACAAATGTAGCCAAGTGCTAAATAAGGAATTGAAACCTTTTTTAAATGCTAAAGAGAAAGCCCTGCTGTTTGTTACAGCTCATGCCCAAGGAACATGTACATACCTTCAGGTCTCCTCTTGGGTTCCTGAGACTCCTAGACTCATAAACCTGGAATTGAGACACAGCTGGAGCTGGCTTGCACCTCTGGTTTTATATTCCTGGAATTCTCTAATTCTCATGACTCTGCAAGGACACTGGCTGACCACAACTGCTCAAAGTGGAACCAGTCGCCTGCATCATTCCCACTAGCCGAAGCACCTGTAGTAGAGTTTTCAGACATAACTTTCAGAAGCAAAATCCAGAGTATGGTGGAGGCGCATCGAACACTTCCATAATTTTAAATATAAAAGTAGTACAGATAAAGAGTAAAGGAAAAAAATGTAAACAACTGTCAGCCTATCAACCTATCAACTCCCAACAATTTAGAAGATTGCACTCACCGAAACCATACTTTGGTCAAATGGCTGGTTACTTGGACTGGTGCTTCCTTTGCTTATCAAAATAGCATCTGTCGATCCTGGCAGAAAGATTAATTGTGTCTGTGTGTCCTCTTGCAGTGCTAAAACTAATTATTAGGGCCTTAAAATCTTTTTGATGGATTAAGAGTTCCTGGTGAGCATAGTTAAACAAACCATTAGATTGAGAACAAAATTTTTCCACGCTGCAACAATCCTGTAATGAGCCGACTGCCGCCACATTAATCAGTTAGGGACTTGAACAATAGAAAATCTGAACTATGTTTTATTTATATTTTCTCCTCTTGTAGAATTGAGATAATCTACATACAGTAAAAATCATGGGCTTTAGCTATATATTTGGTGAGTTTTGACAAATATATTTATTTGTGTAACCATAACACTCGCCAGGATTTATAAAACATTTCTGTCACCACAGAAAGTTCCCTTATGCCCTTCCTAGTCAATGCCACCATCACTGCCCAGAGGCAACCACTGTTCTAATTTCCATCACCATAAATTCATCTCTCTGCTCTAGAGCTTCATGTGAAAGGAACCATACTATAGCTACTATTTTGCATCTGGATGCCTTCACTCAACATAATGTTTTCAAGGCTCAGTCATGTTGTGTATATCTATATTTTATTAGTGTATTATGTGAATATGCCCCATTTGTTTTTCCACCCTCCTGGTAATGGACATTTGAGGTGTTTCCAGTTTGAGGCTATGATAAACAAGCTGCTCTGAACATTCTTATATACATCTTCTGATGAAAATATGCTGCATTTCTCACAGGTAAATACCTAGGATTAGACTTGCTGAGTCATAAGGTAGTTGCAGGGCTTAACTTTATGAGGAATTGCTGAGTCTCTTTTCTTTTTTTTTTTTTTTTACATGAACACTTCTTCCTTCTCCAGTTTCTTCCACTGATGCCTACATGCCAGCATCCAACCACAGATCCATTCTAAAAAAGAAAATGCACAATTTAAGATTTGTGTGTGTGTGTTTCTCTCTGCTCTGGCAGGTAACCATAGTTGTCATTGGTAGAAGCAGTTTTAAACATTCAATTTCAACCACTGAGAATAAAAAAGAGTGCCCAAAAGAAGAGTTAGCTGCCCAAACCAGGCCTTCAGAGGCTCTGTCAATAACATTTGTTCGGTGTCACAAGGGCATCAATTCTTGGGCTACCCTCTCTGTTCAGGCCACTGGAAATATTTATTTTCATAATGCCATTTGGCTTTAGCACTAAAATTGCCACTAAAAGAGAGGGTGTTATGCAAATTAATATTATCATCAACTGCTTATTACTAAGGTAATCTTAGCATCTTCATTTTTCTTTGTTTTGCTGATTTGCATGTTTTCATTTACCGGCTGCAGTGGTAACACCTCCATGGTGATGGTCGTGAAGGGGCTCGAGAACCCTGCAAGCAACTAAACCAGCAGGACCCTCGAGACCACCACGGAGCGAGCCTCTTCTCGGTTAGAAGAGCCTACTAAGATAATCTTAGGTCTTTCCTTTTGTTTCTGCTTTGGAGATTTGGAGTTCCCCAAATCCTCTTGGATACCATTCAATGACAGATGCCAGCATTAGGGCAAGGAAGGCAGTTGTTCACATGAAGACAGCTCCAGTTTTGGCATGATCAGCAGCCATGCTCTTCACAGGATGAAGATCCATCCCTTTGATAAAGGAAAACAAGGAAACAAAAGGCACTGCTTGAAAATGATTTACCGCAGAACACATTGTGCTTTAGTCAAACACTTTTTTTTTCCTAAGGAAAAAGTGTGTGGGCTTATCTCTTGAAAATGCCAGCATGGTTGTGAACACTGGGGAAATTAAAAGACTGAATAGAATGGATTTCTTAGGAAAAATCAGTATGAGTATGCAGCGAGTTGCATGGCTTATTTATTAAGTTGTGTGCTATGGGAGGATTATCTGCCTCAGACTTATCTATTACCTTGTGGCAGCGGTTTTAAATATAGAGGGTTTTTTTTCCATTGCACAAAGCCAATTTCAAATGGACTCTAAAACTCAGTAACTTTGGCAGCTTTGGCTATGACATTGAGATCAGAAAATCTGAGATACAAACACTTTCTCTACCATCATTCTTTGCCCAGAAAAAGGAAAGGCTTTGAAGAACACTCTGTTTCCTTTTGACAAGCATCCAATTATTCCCTCTAAGAAACAGAGGTCAGTGGAACATTGATGAAGGTGTCTAGAGTAATGAATGCTTCCTAATGAGGCTGGTGGTCAATATACCCCCATTTACCTCTGTGGCCAAACCACTGTGGCCAAAAAAGAACTAAAAATAGAGATGTCTTTGTCATGGGAGGAAGAGATTCAAAATCTGGAATCACAAGTTACAGAATTATGACTATCAGTACAGCTTCTAGCCCAGTTCAAAGGTTAGAGCGGTCTCATTCCTTTAATGGAATACTTCTGCGTTGGTACCTTGAAGTTACATGCTGCCAGTGGATAATTAATAATGCATTAACCATGTTTCTTGTTTTTAAATTTAAAAAATGCTCTATACCTACCAGTCAATCCTCAGAATATTCCTCAGAGGCTGAGCCAATTTATTATTTTTATTTTATTTGAGAAGAGGAAGATGATCAGATACAAAAAAAAAAAAAATCACACAGAGAATAATGACAAACATTGGTCCTCAAGGATGCCTGCTCCCAATCTTAATCAAATTTACTACTTTTAACCAAAAATATGAGTCTCTACAAAGAGTTTGTGAGCTGCCCTGTGATAGCTCTTCAATATGACACTACCAAATGAATGTCCATTCTGAACCCCATAAAAAATGGAATATGGAATATTAAAAATAATATTGATTTTCCTCAAATTTGTATGTAGCTACAAAAGACCCCAAAGAGCCAAAGCAATCTTGAGGAAAAAGAATAAAACTAGAAGTATAACATTTCCTGATTTCAAACTATACTACCAAGTTATAGTGAGAAAAACAGTATGGTACTAGCATGAAATAGACATATAGACTAGTAGAACAGAATAGAGAGCCTAGAATTAAACCCCTGTGTATACAGCCAACTAATATTCAGCAAGGAAGCCAAGAACCCCAATGGGCAAGGGTAGTCTCTTCAACAAATAGTGGTGGCAAAACTGGATAAACACATGCTGAACGAAAAAGAAAGTTGGACCTCCATCTTATGCCACTCACAAAAATTAATTCAAAATGGATTGAAGACTTAAACGTAAAATGTGATACCATAAATTTCTAGAAGAAAAGGTAAGGAAGAAGCTCCTTGACATTGATCTTGGCAACAATTTTCTGGATATCACACACACACACACAAAAAAAACATGGGACTACATCAAACTTAAAAGCTTCTGCACAGTAAAAGAAACAATTAACAAAATGAAAAGGCAAACCACAGAATGTAAGAAAATTTTTGCAAACCATACGCTGGATAAGAGGTTAAGATATAAAATATATATTTAAAAAACACACAACTCAATAACAAAAAAACCCCAAACAATATGATTCAAAAATGGGCAGAAGAATTAAATATACATTTTCCCAAAGAGGATAGCCAAATGACCAATAGGCACATGAAAAAAAATGCTTAATAGCACAAATCATCAGAGAATGCAAATCAAAGCCACAGTGAGATATCACCCATTAGAATAGCAATCAGCAAGAAGACAAGAGATAAGTGTTGGTCAGGATGTAGAAAGAGAACACTGTACAGTGTCGATAGGAATTAAAATTGCTTCAACCACTATGGAAAATAATATAGAGGTCTCTCAAAAAATTAAACTAGAACTACCATATGACCCAGCAAATCCACTGCATTATATAAACCAAAGAAAATGAAAACAGCCTATCAAATAGAAACACACACTCCTATGTTTACTGCATTAATCACAACAGTCAAGATATGGAAACAATGAATGATGAATGGATAGCAGATGAATGGATAAGGAACATATAGTATGTTTTATAATGAAATATTACTGAGCCATAAGAAAGAAGGACAACCTGCCATTTGCAACAACATAGAGAGACTGAGCACATTATATTGTGTGAAATAGGTGACACAGAGAAAGACACGTACAGTACAATATCACTTATTTGTGCAATCTAAACAAGCCAAACTTGTAAAAACAGAGAGTCTGATGGTGGTTACCAGGGCATAGGACAGATATTGTTTAAAGGCCAAACTTGTAATGAGTAGTAAATAAGACCTAGAGATCTATGTACAATGTAGTGAATATCAACAATAATATTCTAATTATCAAACTTGCTAAGAGACTACAACTTAATTACTCCAGCCACTAAAAAAGGATAATCATGTAACATGACAGAGGTGTCCATTATCGCTACATGGGCAATCATATTAACATGTTATACACTTTACATGTATAAAATGTTATATGTTGAATATATTTCAATCTTTTAATTAAATGTTCAAAGTTTTTCTTAAATAGGATGGATTTTATTCTTTTCTGGTCCCCACAAATTACTCCTGTATATAGAGAACACCATAACTGCATTTTCCCTAATGCAGTCTTTGAAATGTGGAGTGTCCTGGAGAGCAAAATTTTACCTCTTGGCAATAACTCAATTGGACTAGATAATTAGAATTTCTTCCAGAATTCATAGGTCCCTTGCTATTAGAAAAAACTTTCTAACTAAAGTTTGTACTTCCCACCAAAGAGAATGATTGCCGATAATTTCCACAGATATCCCAGCCTAGTCATATCTGTTTTCTTTCAAGAACCGTAGTTTCAACCTAGTACATTCTTAGCAGTATTGTCATGATTGGTAGACATGAGGAAACGTAAGTATAACACAACCCATCCTTTTTTTTGTTTTAAGATTTTATTCATTTATTCATGACAGACACAGAAAGAGAAAGAGGCAGAGACACAGGCAGAGGGAGAAGCAGGCTCCATGCAGGGAGCCCGACTTGATCCCGGGTCTCCAGGATCACACCCCGGGCTGAAGGCAGCGCTAAACTGCTGGGCCACCAGGGCTGCCCTAACACAACGCATCCTATAATTAAGTTAGCATGAGGAGAATGGATCTTGGGGCTCAGGCAAAATGGCCTGGCTTCTGCGACATATTGATTCTATCATAAAGCAGTTTTACCTAAAAGGCATAAGACTGGCTCTTCTGTGAGGCTTATCAGGAAATGGCTCATCTCCACAATTCCCTAAGCAGTGTTTTCACTCACCTTGGGTCCTGGCTTTCACCACTTTTTGTGGACTAGAAATCCTGCGTCATCTGAGGTGACCTTGTGTCTCTTGAAAGGAACTCAGCTGGCCAAAAAGATGACCATACTTCTTCCGAATCCTTATCAGATTCCTGATTTCCATTATAGGCAGGAAACAGAAGAATTTTTCCCTTGACAGATTCATTTGGTGAAAGGGATCCAGCTACTTGCTGATCTTCTTGTTTCGAAGGTCCAAAAAAAAGCACACTGATCTTGAACACACAAGTCTAACCCTAGAAATGAAACTCCAAACCCAAGAGTAGTTCAGAACCATTTGTTTTTAACTTGCTTTTAATTAAATTCTGTCCAAATGTAGGGAAGCACATCAGTGTGGCTACTGCAGGCCAGCACTCCCTGACAGTCTGCTTTGACAAGCATCCATCCTGTTTGGGGTGAGCTATGTGTCCTGGATTGCTAGAGACTTCGCTAGTGCTTACTAACCACTGAAAGTCTCACATCCCCCAAACTCCATCAGCCCTGGGAAAAGTAGTACAGTCACATCATGTTAACAGCCAACAGTCCAGAATCTCTTTCTGGAACCTATCCTAAGAGCTAACAAATCTTATTAAGAGCAATTTACTCTATCTTTCCTTATACTTCTAAATGATGGGGATCAACAGGTATATTAGCTTCCTAGGGCTGCCATAACAAATTACCACAGGCTGGGTGGCTTAAAACAAACAGAAATGTACTCTCTCACAGTTCTGCAAGCTAGAATTTGAAATTAAGGTGTCAGTAGGATCACTTTCCCTCCAAAGGCTCTAGGAAATAATTCTTCCTTGTCTCTTCCAGCTTCTGGTGGTGGCCAGTAATCCTCAATGTCCCCAGCACAACTCTAGTGTCTGCCTCTCTCTGCCCATGGCTGTCTTCTTTGTGTGGCTATGTCTTTCTGTGTCTCTCCTTGTCTCATAAGGACATCAGTCATATTGGATTTAGGGCCCATCCTAATCCAATATGACTTCATTCTGACTACATCCTCAAAGACCGTTTTTCCAAATAAGATCACATTCACAAATACCAAGGATTAGGATTTCAGCATATCTTTTTAGGAAACACAACCTAACCCATAATAAAGGGCCACCCCTGTCTTCAGGAGTCCAGTGATTCTCAACTCTGAGCATACATTAGAATCATATGAGGGGATGTTAAAGAGAACAAAGCGGGCATCTGGGTGGCTCAGTTGGTTAAGTGACCAACTCTTGATTTCAGCTCAGGTCATGATCTCAGAGTTGTGTGTGTTGGGCATGGAGCCTTAAGATTCTCTCCCTCACCCGCATTGCCCCTCCCCACCTAAAAAAAAAAAAGAAGAAAGAAAGAAAGAAAGAAGACACCAATGCCCCTCCCATTCTCCCCACCCCAATAAATTAAATTCAAATATCTAGGGGAAGCCTGGGCATCAGAGTATTTTAAAGCTCTCTAGGTTAATTCCCATAGGGAGCCAGTGTCAATGGCCCTTCACACCCTTAAGGAATGGTATATGTGACTAAACACAAAGAGCTACTCAAAATGACTTTATGATTTCTCTTCTCCAAAATATGCCTAAACCAATTTCAAGAGGTAACTCAAACTTGTGGTTCCCTCTGTAGATTTTGAATTGACAGTAAAAATGTATATTTTAATAACAGCAAGGAACCTCCCAAGAATTTATTTCACCCAAAAGGAATGGTATCTGGCATTTCAATCTCTAAAGTCAACACTTAATATAAAGTTAATTTAGATATATATTTGACTGTTTTTACTGACCTGAAACTTGTCTTAGAGCCAAATATTTTCATGTTGTTCATTCCAGGGATACTAATAAATATTTCTAACCAGAGAAAGCTGTGACCTTTTCAAGATGAGTATCAACCAAGAATATGAAATTTTTCACAAATTGTTTGGGGGAAAAAAATTCTTGGTTCGGATAGATGGATTTTTTTTTCTCCTGTGCCTTCTCATTGCTTTGTGTCTCTCTCCCCGCTCCTGCTTACCTGGAGTTAGGAAGAGATTTCTTGCTATTTGCTTCCCCACTCTCAACATCAGGGTTTGTTCTTTTTTTGATTTCTATTTTTCCAGAAATAGCATTTTCTAAGGAATATTCATGCTGAGACGACCGGCAGTAGGCCTCTGAGATCCTCCCACACGCTAGCTGAGCCAAGGGGACCAAGCAGGTGGTCCTTTGAGCAAAGCAGAGCCCCTGTCCCACACTCACCTTCCTGCCTTCCCCGGGGCTCTAAGCATCCTCGCGCCCACAGCGTATTCATCACACGGCACTTTCCTTTCCTGCCAGGTCCATGAGGGGAAAGATTCACTTCTCCTTCCCAAGGTGTCAACCTTCATTGTTATTGATGCCCACAAGCCCGCAATTACTTGATGAAGCTAATGGGTAGAAGCACTTAAAAGGCTACGCTTTGTGGTTCCATTGTCATCACCACGTAAAAGAAACCAGATCCAACCCAGCCTGACAGGTTCTCAGCCTATTGTTATTTGGGGCTTATTTAAATTACAGGTTTGATTAAGTTTCTAATTTAGCCATTGCACTTAGCACCTACTCCTTTTCTTAAAAACTAAAAGAGAGACATTTTCGACATTTTCAAAATTCTGATCTCCAAGCTGTCAAGTGGCCTGGGTGGCCAGAGGGAGGGGTTGGAAGCGTACTTAGAATAGTAAACTTAAACACAAATGGAATTTCACAACTAACTACTTTTTACCGCTTTGTCAACAGATACAGCATAGGTATTCATCCTTGTTTTAACTCCGCTATTAATCCTGCCATAGCATTGGAAGAAGAGAGGGGTGGAAAAGAGTCTCCATAGCATCCCTCCTCCCTTTCTTATCCCCGCCTGATCAGATAAGCCCTTAACAAAGCACGAAGCCATTGCATTAAATTTTAATGTTCTCGCTTCATTCTGGCAAGAATGCCACTTCAGATGCCCTCCTTTGAAAAGAGTAGCTATCACCCCGAGAGGTCAGCAACATATAAAACCCTCTGAGACAGGCTAGTTTTGTTTTAAACCATTCAACATGTGCACCAGCATAAGTGCTAACTAGTGCCACACTTAGACAAGTATTTTATTGCTGCAAACATGAAAGCATCTTGCAAGAAAAATTAAACCTAACATACGGATGATATGTAATGAATCTGTTTATTCATCTATTCAAATGATAGTTACTGAGCACTGACTCAGAGCCAAACCCTGTGCTGAGTTCTGGGAATGCAGAGACAGATTCAGGGATGAGCTGGGAAGATGGGCTTGCAACTGATGAGCACAAGACCCTCTGATACACTCTGCAGGAAAACTGGTACCATCTCCCCAGCACACTTCCTGCACAATGTGCAGGTTACCTAGTGTGCAACCCTCGAGTGTAATACAGAAAAATTAACCAGTCAGAGCAAAAATGGTTGCCTGGGACAGTATCACTCCTTCCGGAAACCAGACTTGGCCAAGGGCTCAGGAAGCCCACGGGGGCGGGGTGGGGAGGGTGAGCATCGTGGTCAGGGCATAGATTAAGGAGTTGTTGGCAAAACTCTCTCCCACTTCTTGGTTGTGCCTGGGAAGGGAGGCAGGCCCACCTTTGGGAGCAGACTGCTCCCCGACATGGAGAGTTAGTTAAAAAGAACCCAGGCTATGGGGCACCTGGGTGGCTCAGTCGGTTAAGTGTCTGCCTTCAGCTCACGTCATAATCCTGGAGGTTCTGGGATCGAGGAGCCTGAGTCAGGCCTCCTGCTCAGTGGGGAGTCTGCTTCCTTCTCCCTCTCCCCTCCCCACCTCTCATTCTCTCTTTCTCTCTCTCTCTCTCTCTCTCTCTCTCTCTCTCTCATAAATAAAATCTTTTTTAAATTTTTAAAATAAAAGAGACCAGACTACACGTATCCCACAGGTTGACTCCAGTCAAAAATTACAAGCATCAAGTTAGAATCTGGCACAATTTCCCCCAAAACTGTCATGCCATTTGAGACTGATTGTTCCATGACTCTAATTCTCCAGACTCCCATTTCAGCAGGGAGAGTGCTTGGACACCAGCGGCAGAAAAGCCAACTTTCTGGAGGCTTAAATAGAGGGATTTATTTGCTTCTTGTTATAAGGGCTCCAGGTAGACAGGCCAGGGCTGATGCAGCAGCTCCGTCATGCTGCCAGGGATGCTGGATCTTTCTGCTTTCTAAGCTTCTTGGCTTTCATCTTCATACCTGTCCCTTCATGGTTGTCAGCAAGAAGCTCCCCACCCATCCTGGGCCTCAGGTTCACATTCAAGATCTCATCTACAGAGATGAGAGAGAATAAAGCAGCATTGCAAAAACAAGCAGAGACCAAAGGGGGTGCCCCCAGCACAGAGTCTCAGCCTCCCAAATCTCCCACATATTGAGCAATTAAATGCCTAGGCACACTTTCCTGACGACAGCCAATATCCCATAATATATGTGATTTATTCTCTTTTGTCTAACTACTAACTCAAGCTCATTTCTCTTACTTGTAAAATTAAAAAAAAAAAAGTCCAGTCTAATGATTTTATGGGGACAGATTCACCTGTTAAATCATAGATACCTCAGAAGTTACATGGCCTTTCAACTTCATGTTAGACACCTGTTTCCAAATATTTATACATAGATATACATATCGATGGCTTACACAAGAATCATAGGAATGGCAGCACATGCTACTCTGCAGGCTGTGTTTGGGGCATTTTACCTTCATTCTTCATTCTTGTCATCCTCACTGAGCCGTGACAAGTAAATGTCCTCATACATAGACAATGACAATCAGAGAAGGAACTCTCCTGAGCCCATGCACCTATAATGATTCAAAACTAGATCCAGTAGGGCTCAGTCTACTCAGCTCAGTTTCTTTCAAAGCGTGATCTGAGAGCCACTGTATTAAATTCACATGGAGTATCGCTAAAAGTTCCAGTTCCTGAGTCCTTTTTCAGACAGACTGAATTAGACTCTCTGGGGTTGCGACTAAAGGTTAGAGGTCAGTAATTTGCGGTTTAAACAAGTTGCTTGGGTAATTCTTCCCCAGATTGTTGGTTGGAAACCTCAGGAGTTTCCACGGGTGAAATCTGAAATTAGTCCCTGACCACAGAAGGCAAAGAGCGATGGAAGAAAGAGGCAGGCCCCTCCAGACAGGGTGAGGGGAACACCAGAGGGGGAGGGGGAGGGCAGGGGGTAGGCTTAATGACCGAGGGAACTTACTAAGGAGGGTTGTCTTGACAGTGGCAGGATGAGTAGATCTCTGCACCTGCCAACCAGGATCATGAAAGTTTATAGGGAGTCCTTAATGGGGCTCAGGGACGTGAACCAACCATCCATAAGGTCTCAACACCACCTTACTCTCTCAAGGTTGCACCCTTGAAATGGCTCCAGCTGTGAGAATGGTGGATGGAACAAACACCCCAAGGACAGGAGAGGGGGTGAGGAGCCTCCCATTGTCCAGGTCCAGGTCACAGGTCAGCAAGAGGTCACGTGCTCTGATGACCTCCAGCAACACATGCTAAATCCTGAAAGGCACAGCCTCTCATCTTAGAGGCTCTCCTGCGGGAGTGTGGTTAGCTGTCCTGTGATTAGTGCCTGCCGGCATTTTTCACTGGAGTCAGTATATCATAAGGACAAATAAAAACTAAAAATAAGAAGCTTAATTGTCCTTGCGGAAGTAATAGAGGAGACTTCTCCCACCCCCAATTTCCTTATTTGCTTTAGAAAACTTAAAATTGTGAGTACTTTCTCCTCTCTTTGAAATGTACAAAACCCTTTCGAAAACCAGATAGGCCTCTTGTCAGTTTTTGGGACCCAGGAAAGTCTTCCTCCAGGACTTGGGAGCCATCTCTTTGAAAGGTAACTATCTAGGGAAATAGCACCTCATCCCCAGTTTCTGTGGGAAGGCAGGGTGCCTTGCTCCAATTGGCAAAACTACTTCCTGTCATAAAGACACAAGGAAGTTTTGTTTCCCTCTGAATCAAGCCAAAGGCTAACACAAATGGTCACCCCAATCACCAAGTAAAGTTAGGATGAACTATATGTGACAAATGGCACCATCAAGCCATTGGATGGACTAGTTATTGCTTATCTCGAAACATGTATATGTTGGGTTGGATCTGCTTGGTCAAATCAGGGAGTGAGATCCTTTCTGTCTCTGAACTCTCTTAAGGACTGCCTGTGATGTATATCACACTCTAAGTTAACACTTATTTGCTAATAATATTCTTTCCTTTCTCTACTATTTTTGCGGAGAGGATTTCTGGGTTGGGAGATAATTTGGTTTTTAATTATATTTTCCCAACAGAGGCAACGTTCCTACTTTTGCAAGATGAAATTTGAAAAAAAAAATTAATTCCTCCTAAATCAGCTTGGTAGAAAAGATCCCTGAGAAAACGGTATTATTCATGGCCATATCAGGGGGAGAGAGAATAAGCTAAAGCAGAAGAGGCATGTATCACAAGCTTCATCTTGTATTTGCTGCACCTTCACCCTTCCATTGTGGAGAAATCCTCCCCAAAAGAACCGCCTCACGTCTTCATCTGTGAACTGGGATGCCATAACAACAAAACCACACGGCAGCTGAAGACACTTCCCCACAGAAGCTTCCTGAGAAAGTGATTATCCACGAAAAGGTCAAGTTAAAATGATTCTGGAAACCACACTTGCAAAAGCTCATTTCAGGAAATAACATACAATAGAAATAAGATAATCGAGTCTAGAAAGGTTAAAACTGACAATTTCCACCCACAACATCCTCTCCCACAAAGCCCCCAGGGCAGACCTTCCAGTGAAAGCTGAACAGGCCTGCTCTCCCAGTATCAGTCTCTGCTCCCAGGGCAGGCCAGGGCTGCTAAACCCACCCCACGGGGAGCCGAAGGGAGGCTGAATCAGAAGACACAAAGGTTGGGGAACGGGGCGGGGGTTTGGGGGGGGGGAAGAAGTCAGTTCCTTGGGGATGGAAACGCTTATTTCTTCTGGAATTAAGGAAAGAAGGAAAGAATATTTCTTCCTTCCGTCATTCGAGGGTTTTCACCTGCCAGGCAGATAAAGGAAAAGTTAGCTAAAGGAATTGAGAGAAAGGAAAGTCAAGAAGAAACTAGGGTTTTTGTTTGGGACTTTGTTTTTTGTTGTTTGTTGTTGTTGTTATCTTTTAGTCATTTTGTTTCAATTGTTTCCCTCATGTTAAATGAAAAACTTTTAAACCTGTAAGCATATGAGGAAGGAAGGAAGGAAGGAAGGAAGGAAGGAAGGAAGGAAGGAAGGAAGGAAATAGCACCAACTTCGATTTTCATTTAAAATTACCTGCAGGCAAAGCAATGCATGAATTCCATGTTTCTTAATGCTTTCTATTAAATGTATAAAAGACATAACAATAATAAAAACTTCTTTCTAAAAATCCTGAGTTTGCATTTTCACTCACTGGCAAGTCAGTTAAAGCATAAACACCACAGGAAAACTTCCTCTATAACGTTAAAGCTGGGAATGGATGGCTTGCCCGGGGAACTCTCTCAAATCCTTCCGTCATTTCTAATTTAACTGTAGGGTCTGGGTCTTTGTCACTGAGTGTAAGGCTGACAGCTCACCTTAGATTTCAATTTAGATGAATGTTCTTCTGTCCTGAGAAGTGTCCAGCCCCAGCCTCATGTACTGTTTGTGGCTGTTCCTGCATAGCCTTACAGCTGACTCTACAGAGAGCACCACAATCAAACCATCCACCCTCCTCTCAGGATGTCAATAATGGGGCCACTCGGACATTTGGAATCTAATTGCAAACTTCAGTTAGAGGCCAATAAAATTCTTTATCCACTAGATAGAAAAATAAAGGACTCGTTACATACAACTCGTTTGGTTGAGTTCACTATGGCTGCCCTCATAACCTGGAGTGAGAAATGACAGATGAAAGGGGTCAAGATTAGCAATTCTGCCTGGGTCGTGAGAAGCCTCCCATCGTCCTGGTCTTTATAACGGATGCATGCCCCACCTCCACTCTGGAAAGGTAATGCAAACACTAAACCAAGTTAGGCTTTCCTGTTAAACAGCCAACTGTCACACATGAGATGACAGCTCTTGTCTACACTGATGCACGTGTGGTCCTGGTGAAGACATGCTCTTTCAGAGGGCATGGGGACAAACTGTCTCCAGTATTCCCTATCTACCCCCACCTCCCTGCAACTACCTCCAGGATCCACTCCCCAAAACAGGGCTATAAACCAAATGGTTATTGGTATGATGTGGAGGACATTCTAGAACAAGATACAGGACATAAGACAAGGCTGAAATAAGAGTCAATGTGTAGGAAACAGGCAAGACGGCGGCAGAGCAGGGTCCCCAAGTCACTTGTCCTCAACAAATTACCTAGAAAACCATCCAATCATCCTGAAAATCTACGAATTCGGCCTGAGATTTAAAGAGAGACCAGCTGGAACCCTACAGTGAGAAGAGTTCGCGCTTCTATCAAGGTAGGAAGACGGGGAAAAAGGAATAAAGACACAAAAGGCCTCCAAGGGGGAGGGGCCCCGAGGAGCCGGGCTGAGGCCGGGGCGAGTGTCCCCAGGACAGGAGAGCCCCGGCCCGGAGGAGCAGGAGCTGCACCGACCTTCCCCGCGGAAAGGGGCTCCCGGGGAATTGGAGCAGGATCCCCAGAAAGCGGGGATGCCCTCGGGCTCCCTGGGACAGTGACAGAGGAACTGCGCCGGGAGATGCGCCGAGCTCCCTAAGGGCTGCAGCGCTCGGCGGGACCCGGAGCAGCTCGGAGGGGCTCGGGCGGCGGCTCCGCGGAGGGGGCTGCGGTCGGGAGCGCGAATCCAACAGCGCAGGCCCCGGAGCACAGGGCGCGGGGACACAGCCCAGGATCCGGCCTCCGCCAGGGACAGGCAGAGGCCGGGAGGGCCCAGGACAGCGAGGACGCTCCTGCCCCGAGCTGAGCAGATCAGCGGCCCCGCCCGGGAGCCCCCAGGCCCTGCAGACGGAGAGCCCCGGAGCTACTGCGGGGGCTGACTCCAGGGTCCCAGAGCTGCCCCCGCCACTGAGGCTTCCTCCCGGGGCCTCACGGGGTGAACAACCCCCACTGAGCCCTGCACCAGGCAGGGGCAGAGCAGCTCCCCCAAGTGCTAACACCTGAGAATCAGCACAGCAGGCCCCTCCCCCAGAAGACCAGCGACACGGACCAGTTCCAAGGGAAGTCAAGGGACTTAAAGTACACAGAATCGGAAGATACTCCCCGTGGTTTTTTGTTGTTGTTGTTTTGTTTTGTTTTTTTGTTTTGTTTTGTTTTTGTTTTGTTTTGTGCTTTTTTTTTCTTTCTTTCTTCTTGATTTCTGATTGCTTCCCCCACCGCACCCCACCCTTTTTTTTTCTTTTTTCTCCTTTCTTTCTTTTTCTTTCTTTTTCTTCTCTTCCCCCCCCCCTTTTTTTCTCTTCTTTCTCTTTTTTCTTTTTCTCTTTTCTTTCCTTCTCTCTCTTTTTCTCCTTTTCCCAATACAACTTGTTTTTGGCCACTCTGCACTGGGCAAAATGACTAGAAGGAAAACCTCACCTCAAAAAAAAGAATCAGAAACAGCCCACTCTCCCACAGAGTTACAAAATATGGATTACAATTCAATGTCAGAAAGCCAATTCAGAAGCACTATTTTACAGCTACTGGTGGCTCTAGAAAAAACCATAAAGGACTCAAGAGACTTCATGACTGCAGAATTTAGATCCAATCAGGCAGAAATTAAAAATCAATTAAATGAGATGCAATCCAAGCTAGAAGTCCTAACAACGAGGCTTAACGAGGTGGAAGAACGAGTGAGTGACATAGAAGACAAGTTGATGGCAAAGAGGGAAACTGAGGAAAAAAGAGACAAGCAATTAAAAGATCATGAGGATAGATTAAGGGAAATAAATGACAGCCTGAGGAAGAAAAACCTACGTTTAATTGGGGTTCCTGAGGGCGCCGAAAGGGACAGAGGGCCAGAATATGTATTTGAACAAATCCTAGCTGAAAACTTTCCGAATCTGGGAAGGGAAACAGGCATTCAGATCCAGGAAATAGAGAGATCCCCCCCTAAAATCAACAAAAACCGTTCAACACCTCCACATTTAATAGTGAAGCTTGCAAATTCCAAAGATAAGGAGAAGATCCTTAAAGCAGCAAGAGAAAAAAAGTCCCTGACTTTTATGGGGAGGAATATTAGGGTAACAGCAGACCTCTCCACGGAGACCTGGCAGGCCAGAAAGGGCTGGCAGGATATATTCAGGGTCCTAAATGAAAAGAACATGCAACCAAGAATACTTTACCCAGCAAGGCTTTCATTCAAAATGGAAGGAAAGATAAAGAGCTTCCAAGACAGGCAGGAACTGAAAGAATATGTAACCTCCAAACCAGCTCTGCAAGAAATTTTAAGGGGGACTCTTAAAATTCCCCTTTAAGAAGAAGTTCAGTGGAACAATCCACAAAAACAAGGACTGAATAGATATGATGACACTAAACTCATATCTATCAATAGTAACTCTGAACGTGAACGGGCTTAATGACCCCATCAAAAGGTGCAGGGTTTCAGACTGGATAAAAAAGCAGGACCCATCTATTTGCTGTCTACAAGAGACTCATTTTAGACAGAAGGACACCTACAACCTGAAAATAAAAGGTTGGAGAACCATTTACCATTCAAATGGTCCTCAAAAGAAAGCAGGGGTTGCCATCCTTATATCAGATAAATTAAAATTTACCCCAAAGACTATAGTGATAGATGAAGAGGGACACTATCTCATACTCAAAGGATCTATCCAACAAGAGGACTTAACAATCCTCAATATATATGCCCCGAATGTGGGAGCTGCCAAATATTTAAACCAATTAATAACCAAACTGAAGAAATACCTTGATAATAATACACTTATACTTGGTGACTTCAATCTAGCTCTTTCTACCCTGGATAGGTCTTCTAAGCACAACATCTCCAAAGAAACGAGAGCTTTAAATGATACACTGGACCAGATGGATTTCACAGATATCTACAGAACTTTACATCCAAACTCAACTGAATACACATTCTTCTCAAGTGCACATGGAACTTTCTCCAGAATAGACCACATACTGGGTCACAAATCGGGTCTGAACCGATACCAAAAGATCGGGATAGTCCCCTGTATATTCTCAGACCATAATGCCTTGAAATTAGAACTTAATCACAACAAGAAGTATGGAAGGACCACAAACACGTGGAGGTTAAGGACCCTCCTGCTAAAAGATGAAAAGGTCAACCAGGAAATTAAGGAAGAATTAAAAAGATTCATGGAAACTAATGAGAATGAAGATACAACCGTTCAAAATCTTTGGGATGCGGCAAAAGCAGTCCTGAGGGGGAAATACATCGCAATACAAGCATCCATTCAAAAACTGGAAAGAGGGATCCCTGGGTGGCGCTGCGGTTTGGCGCCTGCCTTTGGCCCAGGGCGCGATCCTGGAGATCTGGGATCGAATCCCACGTCGGGCTCCCGGTGCATGGAGCCTGCTTCTCCCTCTGCCTGTGTCTCTGCCTCTCTCTCACTGTGTTCCTATCATAAATAAATAAAAAATTTAAAAAAAAACAAAAAAAAAACAAAAAAAAACAAAAACTGGAAAGATCTCAAATTCAAAAGCTCACCTTACACATAAAGGAACTAGAGAAAAAGCAACAAATAGACCCCACCCCCAGCAGAAGAAGACAGTTAATTAAAATTCGAGCAGAACTCCATGATATCGAGACCAAAAGAACTGTGGAACAGATCAACAGAACCAGGAGTTGGTTCTTTGAAAGAATTAATAAGATAGATAAACCATTAGCCAACCTTATTAAAAAGAAGAGAGAGAAGACTCAAATTAATAAAATTATGAATGAGAAAGGGGACATCACTACCAACGCCAAGGAAATACAAACGATTTTAAAAACATATTATGAACAGCTGTACGCCAATAAATTAGGAAATCTAGAAGAAATGGACGCATTCCTGGAAAGCCACAAACTACCAAAACTGGAGCAGGAAGAAATAGAAAACCTGAACAGGCCAATAACCAGGGAGGAAATTGAAGCAGTCATCAAAAACCTCCCAAGACACAAGAGTCCAGGGCCAGATGGCTTCCCAGGGGAATTCTATCAAACGTTTAAAGAAGAAATCATACCTATTCTACTAAAGCTGTTTGGAAAGATAGAAAGAGATGGAGTACTGCCAAATTCGTTCTACGAGGCCAGCATCACCTTAATTCCGAAACCAGACAAAGACCCCACCAAAAAGGAGAATTACAGACCAATATCCCTGATGAACATGGATGCAAAAATTCTCAACAAGATACTAGCCAATAGGATCCAACAACACATTAAGAAAATTATTCACCATGACCAAGTAGGATTTATCCCTGGGACACAAGGCTGGTTCAACACTCGTAAAACCATCAGTGTGATTCATCATATCAGCAAGAGAAAAACCAAGAACCATATGATACTCTCATTAGATGCAGAGAAAGCATTTGACAAAATACAGCATCCATTCCTGATCAAAACCCTTCAGAGTGTTGGGATAGAGGGAACTTTCCTCGACATCTTAAAAGCCATCTACGAAAAGCCCACAGCAAATATCATTCTCAATGCGGAAGCACTGGGAGCCTTTCCCCTAAGATCAGGAACAAGACAGGGATGTCCACTCTCACCACTGCTGTTCAACATCGTTCTGGAAGTCCTCGCCTCAGCAATCAGACAACAAAAAGACATTAAAGGCATTCAAATTGGCAAAGAAGAAGTCAAACTCTCCCTCTTCGCCGATGACATGATACTCTACATTGAAAACCCAAAAGACTCCACCCCAAGATTGCTAGAACTCATACAGAAATTTGGTAGCGTGGCAGGATACAAAATCAATGCCCAGAAATCAATGGCATTTCTATACACTAACAATGAGACTGAAGAAAGAGAAATTAAGGAGTCAATCCCATTTACAATTGCACCCAAAAGCATAAGATACCTAGGAATAAACCTAACCAAATAGGTAAAAGATCTATACCCTAAAAACTATAGAACACTTCTGAAAGAAATTGAGGAAGACACAAAGAGATGGAAAAATATTCCATGCTCATGGATTGGCAGAATTAATATTGTAAAAATGTCAATGTTACCCAGGGCAATTTATACGTTTAATGCAATCCCTATCAAAATACCATGGACTTTCTTCAGAGAGTTAGAACAAATTATTTTAAGATTTGTGTGGAATCAGAAAAGACCCCGAATAGCCAGGGGAATTTTAAAAAAGAAAACCATAGCTGGGGGCATCACAATGCCAGATTTCAGGTTGTACTACAAAGCTGTGGTCATCAAGACAGTGTGGTACTGGCACAAAAACAGACACATAGATCAATGGAACAGAATAGAGAACCCAGAAGTGGACCCTGAAATGTACGGTCATCTAATATTCGATAAAGGAGGAAAGACTATCCATTGGAAGAAAGACAGTCTCTTCAATAAATGGTGCTGGGAAAATTGGACATCCACATGCAGAAGAATGAAACTGGACCACTCTCTTTCACCATACACAAAGATAAACTCAAAATGGATGAAAGATCTAAATGTGAGACAAGATTCCATCAAAATCCTAGAGGAGAACACAGGCAACACCCTTTTTGAACTTGGCCACAGTAACTTCTTGCAAGAACATCCACAAAGGCAAAAGAAACAAAAGCAAAAATGAACTATTGGGACTTCATCAAGATAAGAAGCTTTTGCACAGCAAAGGATACAGTCAACAAAACTAAAAGACAACCTACAGAATGGGAGAAGATATTTGCAAATGACATATCAGATAAAGGGCTAGTTTCCAAAATCTATAAAGAACTTATTAAACTCAACACCAAAGAAACAAACAATCCAATCATGAAATGGGCAAAAGACATGAAGAGAAATCTCACAGAGGAAGACATGGACATGGCCAACATGCACATGAGAAAATGCTCTGCATCACTTGTCATCAGGGAAATACAAATCAAAACCACAATGAGATACCACCTCACACCAGTGAGAATGGGGAACATTAACAAGGCAGGAAACCACAAATGTTGGAGAGGATGCGGAGAAAAGGGAACCCTCTTACACTGTTGGTGGGACTGTGAACTGGTGCAGCCACTCTGGAAAACTGTGTGGAGGTTCCTCAAAGAGTTAAAAATAGACCTGCCCTACGACCCAGCAATTGCACTGTTGGGGATTTACCCCAAAGATTCAGATGCAATGAAACGTCGGGACACCTGCACCCCGATGTTTCTATCAGCAATGGCCACAATAGCCAAACTGTGGAAGGAGCCTCGGTGTCCATCGAAAGATGAATGGATAAAGAAGATGTGGTTTATGTATACAATGGAATATTACTCAGCAATTAGAAACGACAAATACCCACCATTTGCTTCAACGTGGATGGAACTGGAGGGTATTATGCTGAGTGAAAGAAGTCAATCAGAGAGGGACAAACAGTGTATGTTCTCATTCATTTGGGGAATATGAATAATGGTGAAAGGGAATATAAAGGAAGGGAGAAGAAATGTTGGGAAATATCAGGAAGGGACACAGAACATAAAGACTCCTAACTCGGGGAAACGAACTAGGGGTGGTGGAAGGGGAGGAGGGCGGGTGTTGGAGGGGAAGGGGTGACGGGCACTGAGGTGGACACTTGACAGGATGAGCACTGGGTGTTTTTCTGTATGTTGGTAAATTGAACACCAATAAAAATTAATTTAAAAAAAAAAGAGTCAATGTGTAGGGGCACGTGGGTGGTTCAGTTGGTTAAGTGTCTCCCTTCAGCTCAGGTCATGATCTCAGGATCCTGGGATCTAGCCCTATATGGGGCTCCCTGCTGCCCCCTCTCATTCTCTCTCTCTCTCTCTCTCTCTCTCTCTCTCTCTTTCTCTCTCAATCTCACTTAAATAAATAAAATCTTTTAAAAAAATTCTTACCAAAAAAAAAAAAAGAAGTCAATGTGTAGATATCTAGTTATCTGCCACAAATGATAAAAACTGTTTCCTCTCTGCTGAGTAGAGCTGTAATACTAACTTTAAATTCTTTCATCATGCATTATCTCTGGATCTCTAATGTTCAGGGCTTGGAGATTTGTTTTGCTTTTTATTTGAAATACAAAGAAGCTCTATTGGCTGAAATAGTCATCTACTACTGACATCCCAATTTCCCCTCTATTATCAGCCAAAAAAGGTGTGCATGGGTGTGACAAGCAGAAAAAGTCTGCTGTTTGCTCTGCAGCCATCAAAAGGTTTTGGAACCAAGCTTAGAGGGAGGTTGGGGAACGAAGGAGGCCAATTGGTCTTCGTGTGAGAGGGAACTAGAGGAGGTAGTGCCCTTCAAAAGACACGAACTACAACATGAGAACATTCCCCCACTTATAAGGTGGGCCTTAGTGGTCCCTGCTGTGCTCCGAATCACAGTGAGAATAATGAGACAGCGGTCCTCTTCAGTGCTAACAGCCTGCTCCATGTGGTGCCTCATGGCAAAATGAGGGGGAAAACGGACGAGGGGGCACACTTGATTAGCTGCCTAAACAATATCTAGTCCTCCTTCTTGCTAATAAAGCTTCAGTTTTGGCTGAGATGAAAATATGTCCCATCTCAAGGGAATGAATTTCAACTGGTATAGAGCAATCATGACCACACCACTGCCCATTTAACCAGACATCCGTGCATAAAAGCCATGTGACCCAGTCCTTGTAATGACCTGCCGAGGAAAGTCAGGCAGGAGGAGCCTTTGAGGGAAGCTTTGCTTTCCTAGTAAAAGAGAAAGATCTGTTTGGCACTGTTTTTCTTCTCCTTTTCTTCCTGCCTTGAACATAGATGTGATGTCAGGAGCTGAGACATCTTGCTACCATGAAAAAACAAAGGCCAAGAGAATCAGGTGCCAGTGCAACAGGGAAAAACTTAGTATGTCTGACTCCAGATCGCTTTTATTTCTCTTGCTGCTGTGACCTATAGCTTAGGACCTTCGGTTTAGCCCCGCATATAGCCATGTTACAGCTAAGATTTGCAAAAACTGCTTTTCCCCTGAAATCTACGTCATCCGAGGAGATAAGGAAGTATGTACAGAAATAACTGTGCTACGTTGAAGACTTACAAGAACAACACGACCGGATTCCTGTACACAAAGATCAACTGACCAAGGACAAAGAAGTTGTACGACTTTCCTCGGATGTCTACAGACCCCAGTCTCTCCTGACTCCAACCCCCTCCAACCTCGCCCTCTTCCTGACATAAAGTAGAGGCTCAAATCTTAGGCTGGTGAAGCGGAAGAGCGAGGTTCTTGTCTCACGGAGTCAAGGAATGAATCTTGTGGACAAAGGAAAGTGAGTAAAGTGATAGAGCTTTATTAAGAGAGGGTACAGAAAAAGCTCTCAGGAGTGAGAAGGGTCCCAACAGGGTGAGGGCTCTTAGGGGTGGTCTTTTCTGAAGGCTAACCAGGGACCTTAAATCCTCTTAACATCTCTACTGATAGCACCATTAAGAACTAGTGATAACTTTAATGGCTTACTTCCTTTTTAGGGTCTGGTAATTCTTTGTTGGTCACAAGTGTCCATTATCACAAGACCCCACCTCTGACACCTAGGGCAGGTGGTCTGGTGTGTTCCCTTATCTCTGGTTTCCTTATACCTCATTATTTTGAGGATTTCTGTGAACCTGATCCACAGCCCCCTACCTATCTCTCCCTACCTAGCTAGCCCCACCTGTCCTTACTGGGAGAGATGGTTCTTTGGGACTGGCTTGCCAAACAGTCACCTTCCTTACCCCAACATCTTGCTTTTCTACTTACTGGGCTGTCCTATGGTCAGCAGAATGAGCTTGGGCTCAGTCATACCAGTTCTAACATCACTGAGCCACTGAACTAACAATGCCAGCTTGTTACAGGAGAAAAAAAAAAAAAGCCTATAGTTGGGGTTTTTGTTGTTTACAGTAGAAATCAGACCTAAGTTAAAATATGTCCTTACCTTCTATTGCTTTGATAGAAGAATTTAGAATAAGGAGGATTCTCTTGAACAACACTGATGCTTAAAATGTCTTTGTGTTTATTTGGGATTCCCTTTATCATCCATTATTCATTCAGCTTCACCATTCGTATGTACATCAAAGCCATCAAACTCTGTTCTGGCGAAGGACCAACTCAGAATGAGATGACAACACTGTGTCGCACTCACGGCTCAAAATTGTCTTAGTCAAAACAAAGAAAATCGACTTGGTTCATCTGCCTAGGTCTGCTCTGGGCACACAGACAGAAAAGGTTTCCGCAGCCAGTTAACGCCATGCTGTGGTGGGAGGCTCAGGTACAAAAGGGAAAAATTACTCCCAGTAAAAATAAAGATTCAAAGAGCTGGCCCCTAAGAAGTTAGATCTTAAAATCATGGTGTCACAATGAGAAAGTGTGTGCAAGAGTATTCTCTCACAGAAGGAAGAAAACTTTGCCGAACTGAATGAAAGGCTGATATCTTTCAACAATGGACAAACTCCAGGAAAGGCCCTCAGACACCCAGGACCCAGTGATCAGCTATAGGCAAACAAATTGTTCACCCAGTTACACACAATTTTGCACCAACGGTAGACAACTATCAGCCATCAATTGGCCACACAAACTCGGCATCTCTGTAAGAGAGGTAGGTAGCAGAAGAGTGAGGGGCTGTGTGCTCTGAAAAACACTGCTAGCATATCAGTGCTCAGCAGGTATTTGTTTAATGAACATTTTCTGGCTTGGAAGGGAGAGAAAATCTCTAGCTTCTGCAAGGTGACCCTGGCCATAGTCAGGCTCATACAGAAGAAATACATAAGCAAGGAGAAATGACTGTTCGCACAGCCCGTGCGGGGATGGCCTGGATTACGATGAACACCCCAGTGGAGGGCTGAAAGGAAGTCCCCTTGCTTTGTAAATCCAAGCCCCCTGGGCCAAATGGCTTACATGCAGCTTTCTTAGAAAACTGTCTTCTGAGAGCGCCAAACCACTGCCAGTCATCTGTAGATGGTTCATAAGATCTGAGGGGATTAAAATCATTCATATTAGAAAAGAAAGTGTTCTTTTAAAAATAATTCATATTCATATTCAGAAAAAGGGAGAAAAAGATTGTGAATGCTCCAAAATTGATGGCTGGGCTTTGATAGGTGAGATAAGAAGTGAGATTCTGTCTCTAGGGAAGCTGACAGCAATAAAATGTGCTACCTTTGGGTGCTTACTGTGCACTGGCGCTTCACACAGAGTAGTTCACTCAATCCTCAAAATGCCATTGTGTGGCAATTATTATTATTGTTCCTCATTGTACAGTTCAGGAAATGGAGAGTTAGCAAGGTTGAGACTTTCTTAAGATCACACACTTAGGTGTTAAGGGGTGGGGTCTACTTTGAACCCAGACAGTCTAGTTCCAGAGTCTACACTACACCCCTGAAAATTTTCCCTGTTTTCCTACTAAATGCTCAGACTTATCTGGGCTTCCTGCAGGTTAATGTAGAGTTGGGTTCCCTGGTTGGAGAGTGGGCACTGGGCTGTGCTCTATGTTCAGGACAGAGAAGAAACCTCACTAAGCATCCAAGACACCATCTAACAAGAGAGCTGCTCACGGCGCCAGTGCTCTTTCTTCCTCTCTATGCTTCCCTTCTCCCCAGTACACTACCTTCTAATACTGCTGTCTAAGGAAGCATATTCATTCTATCACACGTGCTTTCCTTGGTGTTTTAGATCCATCAGGAACTCTTCTGTGGCTTCCTGTCACCAAGTTATTCTATACCTTGACAGCAGGTCAGTCACAGCTGACATTATCTTGTTTCACATTTGTTGGCTTGTTTTTGTCTCCTCTTAATGGAATGTTAATTCTATGAGAGCAAGGAGCACTTCTGTTCTGGCCTAACACAGCACCTGACACACAATTGCTGCTTAATATGTATTTGGTGGATGAATGAACGAATGAACGAACGAATGAATGAATGAATGAAGAAAGGAATCACAGAAAACAGAGGTGTATACTATGTCTAACCAATTCAGGGTTGCACACATAGTAGAAACTTCCTTCTTTAGCATTGTGATCATCATAAAAAAATTATAGATTAAGTTGCCTATTAAGTGCCAACACTATTGGACATTTTACAAATGTTATCTAATTTAATCTTCTACAGCCACATCACAGATGTCATTCCTGCCTTACAGATGAGGAAACAGAGGCTTAGAGAAGTTATTTGCCAAAGGTTTCCAACTGCCATTGGGATGGGGCTTAAAATTCTTAATATGGTTTATAATTCCAACCTCATCTTTTTTCTTGGCTCAGTCTCCAATCTGACACTGCATTCTCTATCAGTTAGAAAAGTGTTATAAGTAGCTTAAACAGAATGTATTGTTTTCCCCTAAGAAGTTTGTAGTTGAGAAATATAGAGCTGCTACAATGGCTTCATGATGTCAGCAAGAATCCAAGGTCCTTCTATATTTCCTCTCCACACTGTTTTGGCACACTGTGTTGTTATTTCATGGTCACAAAATGGTACCTGTTCCTGTAAACATCTTATCAGCACTCAAAACGTGGAGGAGGAGGAATGGCAAAAGTCTGTTCCCGCCAAGTTCCCCTCCTTAATCATGAGAAACAAAACTTTCCCGGAATCCTTCCAGCAAACTATGCTAACATCTCAGTGTCCAGAGCTGTATCACATGGCCATCATTATACACGAGGGGCCTCTCTGGGGCACCTGGCTGGCTCAGTCCATAGGGCATGAGACTCTTGATCTCAGGGTTATGAGTTCAAGCCCCAATTGGGTGTAGCACTTACTTAAAAAGAGAGAGACAGATAGAGGGAGAGAGAAAAAAGAGAGAGAGAAGCCTATGTGATGGAAGGTGGAAAGAATAAAAGAAGATAGAAATGGTTCTCAGGTCTGTCAACCAGCAACATCTGCCACTCAATCCTCCAGAGCTACTTTCAGGTGCACAACATGTCAATGCTCATTCTTATTTCCAGATCCTTGTTCTCTCTTTGGCTAAATGTAAAAGTTTCCTCTTCTCTGAAATCTTCCTGACTTGGATATCCCCCACCACTGAGGGTAGGTAACAGCCCTCTTGTTTGTTCTCTTAGCACCTGAGACTTACCTGACTCTTCTTGTCTGTATTCTCCACTGGACCAAAGTCTTTGAAGGTGGGGTGACATCTTCATCACTATGTTCCTGGCATCAATTACAATGTCGGGCATAATAAGCCTTTATTGAATGAAGGAAATGACAAAACAAGGAATCAAACTCAGATCAATCTAATTCCAAAGTCCGTGCTCCATTCACCATAAACCACTGACTTCTGGGAATAAAACAATATTTTTAAAAATCCACAGAAAACCAAAAAAAAGAAATCCACAGAAAACATTCCAACCACCCCTCAGAGACACCTCAGAGTTGTATTGTCATCGTCATCATCATCCTCATCACACTTCTCACTTGCTCTCTAATCAAGGACCAGAAACATCTAGAATCACCAGAACCTCAGCAGGAAGTAAACAGCCTGAAAAATAGCCAACCAGGGTGCCTGGGCCCTAGTCTCCATGAAAACTGAAAGTTAAATCTACTAAGGAAAATATTTCCAAATAAGCAGGATGCTCCAGCTACTTAATTGTGGCTCCCGTACTAAATGGCATTTGCTTTTCATTTTTCCATATGTGTTTAGTATTTACAGACCATAGCTCACATTCTGTGATTTTTCTTTAAAAAAATTGAGTTCAAAATGCATCGTGATGGTTCAAAGGTAATTGTTTATTCAGATAACAACCAGAGCTTTCAAGCAGACAAGGTCCTGGAGAGATGGCTGAGAAAAATGTCATGCTTACCCTATGCAGTATTGCTAGAAATAGAGAAACTACTTGTCATCTGCCAGCTAGATGCCATTCCTCCACCTACTCTTTGGACCCTTGTGAGAAACAAACCAATACCACTGCTCTGGCCACCACAGTCACAGAAATAATTATCTTCACCTGGGGGGACGCCTGGTTGGCTCAGTGGTTGAGCATCTGCCTTCAGCTCAAGATGTGATCCCGGACTCCCGGGATCGAGTCCTGCATCGGGCTCCTGCATGGAGCCTGGTTCTCCTCCCTCTGCCTGTGTCTCTGCCTTCCTCTCTCTGTGTCTCTCATGAATAAATAAATACAATCTTTTTTAAAAAATTATTTTCACCTGGGAACACAGTCTAATTTTCTTTGGCATTTTAATTTGGTCAAGATAGGCCACTTCCTCTCCCCTTTATTTCACACTCCCTCTCCCCAGCCCAGACCTCATACATGTGACATGAGTCATCTGCATTTGTTTCAGCATATTTTTAATGGAAAGTAATCTTAATTACTGTAGTGATTTTAAACATGTACACAAATATACTATGATATACCTCCTTTTAATAGGTGAAGCCCAAGGGAGCCTGGATGGTTCAGTTGTTTAAGCAGCCAATAGATTTCAGCTCATGTCATGATCTCAGGATCATAGGTTGGAGCCCCAGTTAGGTTCCATGCCCCGTGGGCAGTCTGCTTGGGATTCTTTTTCTCCCTCTCCCTCTGCCCCTCCCCCCACTCACAATACATCCTCTCCCTCTCTCTCAAATAAATAAATAAATCTTTTTTAAAAAAGATGAAGCCCAATTCCCTTCTCTTTGAATGTGGGCTACACCTAGTGACTCACTTCTGACAAACAATAAAATGGCAATAATGATGGCATATGACTGAGAGGTGAGGTCATGAAAGATACTGCATTTTCAGTCTTTACCTCCTCCTCCTCCTTCATGTTCCTCTTCTCTCTCTCATCCTCTCTCTCCCTCTCTCATTACTCACTCTGAGACAAGTGTCCACGAAGACACTCAAGACACCCTATAAAGAGACAGACCCACACGACACGAACTGAGCCTCCTGCCAACCACAGCATGTAAGCAAGCTCAGAAACCACGGAGTCCAGCCTTGGTGAGGGCTCAGGGCAATGCAGCCTCATGAGATACCAGAGCCAGAACCATCCAGCCAAACTACTCCCAAATTCCTGATCACAGAAATTGCAAGATAAAAAATGTTTGTTGTTCTAAACCACTAATCTGGGAAGTAACATAATACATAGGAATGACAACTAATACAGCTACGTTAAAGAAATATTTTATGCAATTAAAATAGCACCAGTACTTCATCCTCCTAACATGGTGTCCATCTTGAGATATTATCTTCCAAATAGAATGCTTTCTGTAACTGTTATCATAATGTAAATACAATTCTGATTTCCATGCGTTCTCATGTTTTGTCATAAACACTTCCCTTGCTGTTACAATATCTTCATAGTTAACATTTAAAATGTTTGAATACTATTTTACCATAATTTATTAAACCATTTCCGAATATTACACATTTTGGTGGTTTCTGTTTTTTTCTTCTAGAGCTTTTACTGCAGTGAATATCTTTAAATGTATAACTTCTTGCTTGTGTGGATTTATTTGGTTAGAATAAGCATTCTGTGTTTGACTTGCTGATAAAGAGAGTATAAACATCTTTGTGGCTTTCATTACATACTAGCCTATTGACTTCTACAAAAGGATATATCAATTTATCAGCAATGAATAAGTGTAATATTACCGTAATTGTATTATAATCTTTCAAAGTTTCCCTAGAAATACAAAATTGCATCTCAAGTTTGCTTTCATTTTAATTTCTTTGATCCTGATGTGCTTTGTATGGTTGTTTATGTGTTTAATTACTATTTGTTTCCCTCTTGTAAGTTACCTTTTCCTGTAGTCTATGTTTATTCTAATTTAAAGTACTTTTTCTCATAAATTTGAATGTAAAATTATAGATTAGAAATATTAACCTTCGTAACCTTTCATTAGAATGTTTTTCCAGCCAGTTGTCCATTTTTATTAGTTTACTTTTTCATTATACAAAAATCCATAAATATATCAATATGTTTATGTGATTTTTTTTCTATTGCTTTCTATGGCTGCAGAGCTAAGAGAGCTCAATTCCTCCTCTGATATTTTCTTCTAGTTTCTCTAAAATTTATGAAGAGGTGTTTTGTTTTATTTGTTGTATTTACCTCAAATCTATCTGGCTTGTTTTGGTGTATACTGTAAAATGCAGGGTATTTTTTTTTTTAAGATTTTATTTATTTGAGAGAGATTGCTCACACTCACACAAGCAGGAGGGAGGGGCAGAGGAAGGAGCAGACTTCTTGCTGATCAGAGAGCCTGATAGGGGCTCAATCCCAGGATCCCAGGATCCTGACCTGAGCTGAAGGCAGACACTTAACAGACTGACCCACCCAAGTGCCCCAGAATGCAGGGCATTTTTAAAAATTGTTCTTCTGCTTATTCATTTTTTATTAAAAAGAGTTTAGAGTAGGTTGGCTTTAACATTTTTACAATGTTCCTAGGGCTCACTGGAGATCACTGAAGTGTCCTACCAAAATGGTAGGGAAGGACAAACCTGGGACAGGAGCTGTTGATTGAGATTTCTTGCCTTTTTAATTTATACTGATAGAGAAACAAGTGCTTCTGAAGGACTGGGCTCCTCCCCAGCCCCAGGTGGTGATCATGATTAGCTCAAACCAAGTATTTCCATTTTCTGATGTTTTAGGCTTGGGCTTATCTTACCATGTTGACCAATGATATGAGAGGGGAAAATCCCGGGGGGCTTCTAGGAATAGTTTTTCTCACAGAACAAAAAGAAGAAAAGTCTATGGGAAGAGAGATTCCTCTTGTGCCATCAAAGTTGCCACCTGCCTGTAATGCTTGGAACCTGGCAGTCACCTTGCAACCCTGAGAGGGCAAGTCAGAATACAAGTGCTGGAGATGACAGAGCAAATGCTAGACATGGATCCGAGATGATGTTGAGGCACAGAATTAATCAACTCCAGAATTGCTCTACCCAAGAACATGTTCTATGTGAGAATAGATATTCCAATTTTAAGCCACTTTTAAGTGTCCTTTCTGTTCTCTTCAGCTGAAGCTATCCTAGATTTTTTAACCTCTGATATTTTTCCCCTCACACATTTATTTCTCTCATACCGTTTCAAAATTATGTTACAGGTTTTTGAACTGGATTCCTGAATCGTGGAAGAGGTCAAAAGCAGCAGTCTAAGAGAGGATACTCTGTAAACCTCCCTGGTAGCAGCAACATCAGTCTTCTCTGCTCCAAGAGCTTGTGAACTTTTCTCTCCCATATTCCAAATGCCTTTGTGGTCAAGGCTCTTTTCTCAGTTACAAATACAGAACTGTAAGTATTTACAGCCTTCAAGAGGATGAGTTGCAGTAAATGCCAAGTCCCATTTCCCACTGTCATTAAATGCAAATTTCTCAACACCTTTTTATCTGTAACAATACAAAGAAAACTGAACACTCTACTGACAAGATTTTGATAGTAAGAGCCCCAATCTGCCAGGTTCTACTGATCCTGCCAAGGAGAAACAAGGGTTGGTCCTATTAACAACCATTTGAGTAATGATTCCAAATAACCTGAGGTTAAATGAAAAGTTCAAATAAATCAGATGTTTGGTCTACACCAGTGTTTTTCACACTGAGCTCCACCAATCCCTGGTAGGATTGAACCCTACCAATCCCTCAGGACATGGTAGGAGCCTTCCAGCCAGCAGAGCTCAGTTCTGGCCCTCTTTTCAAATGGAAAGTTCTACTTTTATCTGTATTACATATATATTGGTCTTGTACAGAATATTCCATTTAAATAAAAAGGTGCTTTTTTTTTTTTTTTTTAAGTTTAAAACACTGGTCAGCACTCAATGTTTGGAGTCCTGCAGACGTTTGCAGTCAAGCAAAATAAGTAGTCAGATCATTAAAGAAGAAAAAGAGAGATAGAAGATACCATCTCTAGCTTCTTGTTATTTTTTTTTCTTCTGTTGAGTGTAGGAACTTAACGACAGATCAACATACATGTGTATTTTCCGTATAAGAATTGAAAAAAATGAGGCTTTCCAAATTGAATCCTTGCTCTGTATCCTGTCTTGATGTGTGTTGGAGGCAGATGGACAGTAAAGGCGGGGATTGGGGGGAGTGGGTTCTCATGATTCCATTATAATAGAATAATCTGACAGCACAAATTACTGGCATAGCTTTAGCCATATTGGCACACACAGGCTATTTCTATTGATCCCTAAACTTAAAGAGTCCATGACCTCATCCAAAGTATGCTTTTTAATAATTTACCCCATTTAAAGACCCATTAAAATGTCAGAACTATCATAAAGCTTGTAAACACTTAGTTAGCTCTGTCTTCAAAATAATAATGCATTATTGATGGAACCTTGATTCACAATCACTTTCTTCCCATTTGACAAAGCCAACACAGCACATGCTTTCCCCACATCCCACCACATGTTCCTCCCTCTTCAGCAACAATGCTTTATTCCTAAAGCCCTCCTAGTTCTTCAAAAATGAGTTCTTTGGATTCCTTTCTTGTTCCAAGCCAAGAAGACTGACTTACAGGCTGGTTTACATCAATGAAGAAACTAGCATACAGACAGGATGATCAAGTTGCCCAGATAAGCCACCAACTAGACCATGCAAAAGTAAGAGGGGCTAGACAATGAGAAACCCATTGCAGGCTGAAATATTTGCTTCTTTGCATATACAAGGCTTTCTCCTGTACAAATTTCTGGGACAGTTTAAGCATGCAAGCTTGATTTCAGGGTCCTTTTCAGTGAGACATGAGCACAAAAAATAGTAGTAGCTTGAGTGTCTCAAAACAGGGAAGTGAAAAAAATTCTCCAAAGTTTGGCATTCTCCTAAAAATAGGGTTGCCAAATAAAATGCAGGATTTAAAATGAAGTTCAGACAAACAATGAATAATTTTTAAGAAAAATGTATCTAAAATATTGCATGGGACATACTTACACTAAAAATTTGCCTTTTATCTGAAATTGAAACTTGACTTGGCATTTTGCATGTTTATTTGATCTGGCAACCAAATCTTAATGCCTCACCTAACCTGATAGGTTAGGTGCCTAAATACTGATACTAGCTTGGTAGTCCTCAATCCAAGCTATACATTAGAATTATCTGTGGTTTCCTGAGCCTACCCTTCAGAGCAGCTAAATCAGAGTCCCTGGATTGGGGCCCAGACATTCTTTCAGGTTCCCTGGGGGATTCTTTATTATTTAGTCATGAGAGACACAGAGAGAGGTAGAGACATAGCCAGAGGGAGAAGCAGGCTCCCTGTGGGAAACCTAACGTGGGACTCCATCCCAGGACCCTGGGGATCATGACCTGAGCTGAAGGCAGACACTGAACCACTGAGTCACCCAGGTGCCCCTTCCTGGGGTGTTCTAATGGACAACCAGATTTCAGAACCTCTAAGCTACAGGATTGTAATGACTCGGTATAAAATCTCAGAAAGGCATACCTGAGGCATATCAGGGATGTCCCAGGATCAACTGGCAGGGAAATACATGTATTCTTAAAGCATAAGCATATTCAACATTTTAATATAACTTAATTGAAAAATAAAAACTACTCAAAAAACCATCACAAAATACCAACCAAAATTAAGGTGAATGGAATGATTTAGACCTAGAAGGCTAAACGAGATAACAAAGCATAGGCCCTGGAACCTGGCCACATCATAGGTGGACAGAGGACCTGGGATGGGAAACACCAGGCGGGAGTTAGTGGAGGCACAGGTGTCCTCAGTCCAGAGCTCAGGAAGGCAGACAAGAAGAAGTAGGACTTCAGGCCAAGAAACAGACACCAGCCAGGCAGCAGCTGATGCAGAGTGGATCAAGGATTCCCACCAACCATAGAACTTTTGAGGGCATCGATCCCAGCACCTGGCTGACCCAGGGTTCACAAGTGATACAGGGTTGAGTGTTTGGCTTGAATGGGGAAACAGGAAAGAGAAGAGGGCAACTGCCAAAGTCACCTATGTGAGGGCAGTGCCAGCCGAACTGCACCTACAGTGATCTGAAATGTTTAGCACTTAAAAGGCACAGCATTCAGTCCTATGCACTTTTTTTTAAGTTTTTTTTTTTAATAATCTCTACACCCAACATGGGACTTGAACTCACAACCCTGAGATCAAGAGTCTCATGCTCCACCAGTTGAGCCAGCCAGGCACCCCAATAATGAATACTTTAAGCAACTTGGTTGATGCTTCTCAACTTCAAAGTTCTCTTCTGAAAAATGGGGAGACTATAGCCTTCTTTAGAGGGATGTGTAGGCAGCACTTTAAATCGGGAGATACATGTAGAAAGGATGGAAAGTGATATACAGAGATCTTCACTGGAGCCCATCACTTTCCTGACATGGGCCCTTGTCCTGCTACATTCCAGGCCTCCCTTGCTCCTCTTGGAGACTCCTCTGTGCTCTCACTCTCGTAGGTGACTTGCTTACAGGAGAGGGGGGGATCCAGTGCCTGTCCCAGCCCCCTGCAGCATAGATGCTCAAGGAATGCTTGCCACTCTACTTTGACTAAGAAATCTCAACAGATGTTCCTCCTTCCAAAACATCTTTTGGTATTCCAAACACTGTAATTTTTTTTTCATTTTTCTCTTCTATTTACATCAATTTAAGCTTTGTATTTATTAGCTGTGTGACTTTGGACACATGATTTAACTTTTCAAAGCCTCGGCGCACACATCCTTTAAAATGGGAGCATTCGTGTTATCTACTTTACAGATTTGTTGTGAGAATTGATTGAGATGATACACGAAAATTTTCAGCCCAGTACCTGATATATTAAAAGTACTTAAAAATGTTCAGTTACTATGAGAATGATCACCACTCAATTCAGCCATTGCCCCAGCAAAGTTCTTGACTCAGACATATACATTCTGTGTCTACCACTAATCCAAGTACCTGAAACTGATTGGCACTAAATGCTACAGCCCCACAGCAGAGGCTGGGCATTTCAAAGTTATCCACTGCCTCAGGAATCATGAAAAGAAACTACAAATATTCCCTAGCTCTCACTGACTACATTATAATAAAAGTTCTTCTGCATTTGCTATATCTCCCTTGGCCTCTATTTCCTGTCCTAGGTTTATATTTTACTGAGATTTCCATTCTCCTAATAAAATAACATCATGCTTTTTATGATCTTCTCTATGCAAAAAGCCTTAAACCATCCCATCCCCCACCCCCACCCCCAATGGCATAAAAGTAAACCTTAAGCCATATGGCACAGGAATTAAAGTCAGCATATTGTTGTATTGTATAATTCGCCATCAGTATGAATGATTTCCCAGTGACATGATTGTATTAACCCACTCTGGTATGCAATGGTTCATCAGAGTTCTAAGTCCTTTTTTGCAGCCCAGGCAGTTGTCTTTCAAATGGAGCTCAGCTGAATTTCACTGCACAGACATGTTATGTTTCCAGCACCACCCCCAGCCTTGCCAGCTGCCTTGAAGCTGACTGTTCCAGACCACACATGGGCCTTCTGGCGTTTACCAAAGAATGCCGCAACTCCATATCTGCAAGATCCCATCACAATTTATGGAGGTAAACAATCCATCACCATTAAAGACATCTGACCTTGTCACTCAGATGATACGAGAGAATTTTGATTCAGGGACCCAGCTTCCTAATTTGTTAATTTGAAACTTTGAGGATTGGTGAATGGGATTCACAAGAGACTGGAATTTCCTTCAATTAATGAGGAGGATGTGAATTTCCCTTCCTTTCAAGGAGGCAACTTAGAACTTAACATGCATGTTGACATATGGTCAACACCTACCTAGATAACTTTATGTGTATGTAAAATACATCACTATGTATGCTCCATACATTGGAGCACTTTCATGTCCCCAGTCTTAACAGTCTGTCTTAATATCCAAATAAAATGACTCAAATAACCATAGTAGAGAGAAAGAAGAGCAGCCCCTGACGTCCAGGAGTGGGCCTGGCACACACAGCAAGGCCTAGAGGTTCTTATACCAAGCATAAACAATTTCATAGACTATGACTAGCAGGCCACTCTGCAGTCATGATGGATCAAGACAAAAACAAGACCACTCTGTATCTGTGAACATTGCCCAACCTACAAAATTCCAAAACATCCTCCCCACTCCCAACACCCACCCCATCCCGGCCTTGCCATTGGGTAATATGGGTAGCTGCTGTTTCTTTGCCAGTTACACCTTGGGCCTCACTCTAGTCTGCCCTCTCTATAGTTAAGATGGCTATGATGCCCATCACAGCATCACCCTGTGTCCTGACAGCATCCGGTCAGAGCAAAGCTCTGCTCCCTCAAACCCCCGCCTCAAATCACTGACACAAGCCCGAATCCTGTGCTTCTGAGCACCCTCTCACTGCAATGCCAGATGTTCCAACACACGATAGCCTCAACTTGTTCAACCATGTGTGTGTTCCTGGTGGTGTTTAGCTAGAAGATGCCAACACCACAAAATATCAGTACTTACCCTTCCTGCCTTTTCAAAGATCACCTTTCCCCAGTGTTTTTAAAGGAGGAGGTTTATGTAGCATCTACACATGGCTCCATCTTGCTTCACAGCTGCTCTCTGGACCCTATCGGGCACTCTTAGCACCACCATAGGAGTTCTGGGACCACCATCTTTTACTTTCTTTCCGAAGAATATAATAAACACAAAACTGTGAGCAAAGTAAGTATCTATGGAAGGATTTGTAAGTAATGGAGCACAGCATAGAGCACGTAACTTAAAACTGACTAATGAGCATCCACATGCAAAAGTTTCTCAGGTACTCCTTTCACACCTCCTCCCATGGCCACCCTCCTCCAGCCCACCTCTTAAGGCATTTCTACCCGATTCTCTTTGCTTCTCTACCTCCAGAGTTCCAGCGTTGGTTACATGTTTTCTGTCCTTCCATCCATCTCTCCTTCTGTCTTCTGTGTGCATCATCACCCTCCAGCAACCTCTCCCATATTCTTCTCTCAACTATTTGCAGAGACTCCAAACCCTGAGCTCAACCATAAAAAAGGAGTAGGAGAGTGATAGTGGTGGTGGTAACCCTATTACGCATGTCAGTTTTCTGTCCTGGATGCCCTATACTAAGCAGACGATGTAGCAGTTGAGATGGAGTTGGGCAGAGGGGTAAACAGAAGAATCACAAAATTCTGCTCTAATTCTATGAAACTGGTTTTCCAATTTTCTTGGTTGAGAATCTCAATGAGAAATATATTTACATTGTAACCCAGTATATACAAACATACAAACATGATAGATAGTAGGTAAATAGGGATACAGAAATATTGCAATCTCACTAAAATACTCTCTGATATTTCCTTTTTTTATTCCACTTCATTTTTTAATGAAAAACTTGCACTCGGCTACAACCTGTTACATTAATTTCATGACCCACTAAGGGATCTCACTTTAGTTTGTGCACACTCTCCTAAAGTGATTAACATCTAAAAATGACAAAACTTTCTTCCACCACAGGTAGAGAGATACATCTTATACTGACACACCACACATACCCACCTGAGGCATCATCATGCTGGTTCCTGAGCTAGAGAGAGGAAAAAAGTCAATGGACTCTTCTTCACTCTGGGTTTCATAGGCAGCATGAACTCATTTGACTATAGCGAGGCCCAAAATAGAGCATCAGTTCCCACAGTGACCAGTTCGCGTGAAGGAGCTCTTTCAGGTGGAGGGACTTGAAGCTCAGCCAAAGGTGGAGCAAGCAAGCCAAGGACCAGATCAGAGGCAACTCAGAATGTGACTGCAGTGGCCTCTAGGGACAGAAGCCAGAATCCAGTGGCCCAAGAAATACATAGGAACGGAAGGTTGAAGAATGCAGTTAGACATGTGAACAATGAGACCAACATCACAAATAGATCACCCTAGGGAGTCAGTGTCTACATAGAGGAAGAAAGGTGGTTGATGCCAAATGTAGAGGGAAGCGTGGCCTCAGGAACAGAACCTGGCTCGGGAGAAAGGGGTGGGAACTGCACAGGTAAAGCGCTCCTGGGGGAAATGTATGCAGCTCCATTTGAATTGCAATTCATTTGGATTTGAGACAGCATCCCATTTTGGCTAGCTACTCTTCAGTACCTTTACTCCTAGGACATACATCTTCTCAAACAGGGGTTTTTGAAGTGTGCATTCATTATCTTTCCCTGAAGTTAAATTTATTTTCACTGATTTTTAAGCTCAAGACAGCCTGGCTGGTATGTTTATACCGCGGCGTTTATTTTCAGAGGTAGAGCTGCAATAAATGAAAAATATTTTCCCTTCAGTAGAACGGGAAATATTACACTTAGATATTTATAAGTATGACTGGTTATTTTTTAAAACACAAAGTCAAAAATATTATAATTATTATACATGGCTGGCAATAATTTTCCAAGTGTGTCTAGTATAAAGACCGAAAGTAATATTCACGACATGAACTATACTTCAAACTGAATATAGAATAAAAATGGATTTAAATAACCAGAGCGAACTGCATATCTAAGTAGTCCATGCAAATCAGTTTAACTCTTTTATGCTAGAGTTACAATGCTGGGAAATCACCATAATAAAAGTAATAAACTATTATTTTTTTTAGTACATATTTTATTCCAAGTGATATGGTGGGTGTTTTAGATGCATTCTCTTATTTAATACTCATGATAACCCTTGAAGGAGGTGTCATTAACCCTATCTTGTAGGTGGGAAAACCAAAGCACAGAAAGATCAAGTTATCTACCCAAGATCAACACAGTTAGTAAGTGGCCAAATAGGACAGAGACCTGTATTGCCTGGCACAAGTCTGTATTTGTTTCATGTCATGTCCCAGTGTTCTTCCTTCACTGATAGGAGATGGCTAAGGATGGCTCTCCTTCATCACATCCTGCCCAGAATCCTCAACAGCAACCAGGCATCCCTTGATAAGGGAGCAAAATAGTTACTTGAAATGGGCCAGAAAAGTATTATATTATTCTACCAAGAAGACACTTTGTGTTGCAAAGCTCTGTTTCAATATTGAACTCCAATTTTAATGAGCTAGTAATTCATGTGTTTCCTTGGATTTGGAACCTGTATACATTTTTTTAAAGATTTTATTTATTTATTCATGAGAGACACAGAGAGCGAGCGAGAGGCAGAGACACAGGCAGAGGGAGAAGCAGGCTCCATGCAGGGAGCCTGATGTGGGACTCGATCCCGGGACTCCAGGATCATGCCCTAGGCCGAAGGCAGGCACTAAACCGCTGAACCACCCAGGGATCCCCTATATACATTTTTTAATGGACACTTTCCTCTCTCAGAAGTAGCTTTCTCTAGTGTTTTGCCATAATTATATGTCACATGAACTAATCACAATTTCTTATAGGATTGGTAAGAGTATAAAATTTTAATTGGTGGGGAGGAGAGAAACAAAGTAGAGACCAGCCTTCTCAGTGTAACACAAATGGAACAATACACACTCATGAAGGGAATTTTGATGATACAATAATTTTTATTAGTTTGATACGCTGACTGAGAAAAGAAATAGCATGCATTTTTTAGAAGTGACTTTTACGGAAGAATAATTTGTTTGCATAAAATATGATTACTTACCCTCATAAATGTTTATTTGAATATATTGCACTATAACTAAAGCCAACTGCATCAGCCACAGCAGGGAAACCCAATTCTGAATTGCAAAACAAACCAAAGGTGTGACTTGGAGCACATCAGCATCCCATGCTGACTCGAGGAAATTTTGGCAGTTAAAATTCTGCTGATCTTCCAGGATGAGAGGATTTAATGAGGCCAAATCTTTTAGAAACGGGTGGGGGAAAAATAACTACAATTCAGACTGGAGCCTACCCCTTCCAAATAGAACAGTACCCAGAAAAGGCTGGTCAGCACCTTTCTCAGGTTCACCTGAGTTTCCAACCGATTGTCCCCACTAGAATCTCACCTGGCAACCACAGGCCAACTCCAGTTTCAGATGCATTTTTTTATAGGTGTGCATTCAAATAAATGTGGGAAGATTTAGAAAATGGTTACGTGGGCTGTGCTCCCCAAAGTCAACCTGTCTCCACCATTTCTATTCTTCGACTTCTGCCTTCATTCATTTACCTTTCCAGCCCCATGAGCCCTGGGAACTCCTGAACTATGACATAATTTCATTAAAAGGAGTCATGAGGGGAACCTGGGTGGCTCAGTAGGTTAAGCACCTGGCTCCTGATTTGGGCTCTAGCTGGGTCATGATCTCAAGGTCGTGGGGTCGAGCTCCATGTCAGGCTCCGTGTGCTCAGCATGGAGCCTACTTAAGATTCTCTCTCTCCCTCTCCCTCTGCCCACTCTGCGCACCCTCCTCACCCCCTACCACCACTCACGGGCTTGTGCTCCCTAATGATAGATAGATAGATAGATAGATAGATAGATAGATAGATAGATGATAGATAGAAGTCTTTTAAAAATGTTACTTATGAAATATTACTCTCATCAAGTTGAAAATTGGAAGGTCTTCAAGGACAGGGGTTCAGGTTGTCTCCATCCAGAAGGGGAGTGCAGAAAGGAGTAGGGAAAGGACTCATCCTTGACAAACACTAATTTTCTCATCTAAGGCTACCAAGACATCACAGTGAGTCAGAGATAAAGGGAGCCCCAAGACTTACTATCCCCATTTCCTAGGGCCCAGCTCTTCCAAAGATCCTAAAACTATCTCTACTCCTAACACACTGGAAGCTCTATAAGCATTTACTGATGAAGGATACAGAGATGAGTAAGGAAGGTCATGGAGGAAGTACAGAAGGATAGACAAGGTTTCATGAGTCAGACTAGGACATCTTGAAATCATACAACTGTGCAAAAACAAAACAAAAAACCAACCACGCTTTATTTTTGTAGTGATGATTCTTCATAATTCCATAATTTCTTTACTCTGCATTACCAAAGAAACCCTCTTTATTTTTTCTTAAATTTCATTTATTTATTCATGAGAGACAGAGGAGGGGGAGAGGCAGAGACGAGGGAGAAGCAGACTCCCCACTGAGCAATGAGCCAGATGCAGGGCTCCATCCCACTCAACTGACTGAGCCACCCAGGTCCCCCCTGAAAATCCTCTTTAATATTGTGATTTCCTTTCTGTTTTTACTTTTATTTACATTTATTTTATGCAGAATTTACTCCCAAGGCCAAAGTTTTTGTTTCTTCAGTTTCTTCTGGGATATTTTCTTCTTTTTTTTTCTCTCAACTTCCTTTCCTTGTTAGGAATAATCTGCCCCTTTTAAGTAAGGATCATCTCAGGGAGGCAGGGAGAGCTCATGTATAGGTGAATCTAACCATGAGTCCTACAAGTCCTATGCTGCATCTTAGAAGCTTTGTTCACCAGGATGAGCTCAATGACCAGAGAATCTATATCTAAACCCTTAAGTCCAGCATTATTCTCTGCATTTTTAAGCATGTGCAGTCAAAACCCAGCACTCTATTTGGGCCCCTGACCCTGCATGCAGCCCTGCTGTTTATAGTGGTAGCCCCTACCTACCAGCTCCACCACTGTAGTAACGGAATGCCACACATTGCTTCTGCAAAGTGACATCCTTCAGATACTTGGTGGCTTTTACGCTATCCCACCAATATAGCCCAGGCAGTTTCACATGTGTTCTTAAAGTGAACATGAAGATCTGAACCTCTTTTTTTAAAGATTCTTTTTTTTTTTTAATTTTTTTTAATTTTTATTTATTTATGATAGTCACAGAGAGATAGAGAGAGAGGCAGAGACACAGGCAGAGGGAGAAGCAGGCTCCATGCATCGGGAGCCCGACGTGGGATTCGATCCCGGGTCTCCAGGATCGCGCCCTGGGCCAAAGGCAGGCGCCAAACCGCTGCGCCACCCAGGGATCCCTGAACCTCTTGATTTGCATGACCTTGTAGTGTTTTCTGAGTTGAGTGAGTAGCAAAACATTGTGAGAGATCACCTCAGGCCGCTTACAGGAAGAAGTGATTTTTTGTTTTTAAGTAAACAGGAAAGCATGATTTCTGATGTCACCTTATTACTTTTCTGTTTAACCCTGGCATACTAAAAACAACATAAAATAGGGAAAGGGGATGGAAATGAAAAAATAGACACAATGACCCTCCCAAAGTGCCAAGCATGTGTGTTATGACACGAGATCCTCATCACTCTTCAATTTAGAGATCAGGAAACAGTAGTTAAATTGGCCAGGGTCACAGAGCAGGTAATGAAGTAGCTGGCCCATGCTTGACCTTTCAGAACCACTGGACAATTACCATTTAGACTCACTGCTTCTTTTTTTTTTTTTTTTTTTTTTCGGATTATATTGCATGGATTCGGAATATATTGCTAAGGGTGAAATTAAAACACCACATATTTACTGTGACATTTTCATTCACCCTGACAATTTCTGTTTCCCCTTACTTAGGTAGGGCCTAGTTAGAGTTCCACAGTTCACCAAGAGCCACTATTTTAAATCTAATTCCCAAAGCTGTTTCTTTAGAATGCAATTGCAGAAAACAGAAGGGGCAGATGTTAGTATTAATGCCACCACATTGAAACAGTTTCTGGAAATGTCGCCTGAAAGAGAACTCGCTCTAACTACTGATGGCTCTCTCGGTTCTCTTACTGCCTTTGCCTATAGAGGAACCTATGACAGGTAAACCACTGGGGCCTCCTCCCGCAGAGGGCTCCTCACCCAGCAGTTGCCTGTTCCATCCGGTGCACTAGCAAACAGCCCTGATAGAAGGGCCCCATAACCGTATTTCTAGACACCAGGTTATGACTGTGTCCACCATAGGAAGTTAGTTTTGTGTTTTTAAAAAATCATCACACAAGCATCCTCACAGCATGAAACCTGAGAAAGAGGGGTAAATGCCTCCCATGGTTGTGTCAGGAGGAAAGTGAACGACAAAATGGCGAATATTTTATTTCCACATTATTTCCCTAAGCCCCCTTGTTGTCCAGACCTTTCCGTCCTTTTAAACCACAGGTAGCTTCTGGCAAAGCTTAAGACAGATGGCAACGTAGAGTTCCTGGCAGCCGAGATAAATGTACGTAATATCGAGCACCCAGCACACAGCTTTGGAGGCTCACGACATCCCCTGCTCCTTCCTGACACCTCAGGAAGGGTAAGCTTGCTAAAATAATTTTCTGGTTAACAAGAAATCTATGCAACATTTCATGCCCGGCTTGTTTCAGAAGCCCCCTCTGAGGTATCCACGCTATGCATTTTAATTTAGGTTTACATGTTTTGTTTTTTAATAGAATGAACTGTGCATAACAACACATTTCGCAATATGAAATGAAAAGCCCTCGATACAGTTCATCCACTGGAAGGTTTTAAATCTAAATCCAGAACAAATAAAGCAAAATAAACCCAGCAGGACTCCAACTTTCCTCTTCTAACATTTGGTAATTTGTTTGGGCATGGAGCGTGGGGAGATGTGGGGCAAGGAGGAGGTGGGGGAGGCAGAGAAGCACAGGATGTTTGCGACCTGCAAAGGAATCCTTATTCTCATCTCGAGTCGAAGACCTTGTATTGAACATCACAGTATGTAAGATGCTGTCCTGAATCCCTCTTGGTCATTTTGCCACATTTGCTGGAAATCAATCCGTTTGCAATCAGCTCAGATTTCAAATAACCTTTGAGAGGCTTTTTACCATTGCAGCATGTAAATGGGGATTTCAGATCCATTTGAAAACACAGCAGGAGGGCTAATTTGGAGATAATAGACATTTTCTATTTGTTTGTGTTCAAATCCACAAGGTTTTATAGAATTCCAGGAACTTGTTGGTTAACAAAGATTTTTCTAACAAAAGCTCCATCCAGAACCTGGCAGCTTCCAAGCACGCACTTAGCCCAGTGACTGACCCAGGAAGAGAAAGGTCCAGAGCACTCACTTGAACTGCCTACAGTCACTCAAGGATGCAAAGCAGCCCCTTTCAGACATATCTTCAGAAGGCTGTGCCCCATGTCAACATTCCCAGTGTCCATCCTGAAGACCCTGAAGAAGTGGGAAGCACTGAAGATGCTGAGTGGTTCTAGGAAGCGGCCCCCTACCCCTCCTGCCCTCCACTGGTAGCATTTGAAGCATCAGACTCCTCTGACAGGCTGATCCATTTCTCCCAGGGCTTGGAGGAGTTTGATTAGTGGATTTGGGCAAATGCACCACTTTAGAGAATGTTTTGCATTTATCCCAGTCATGAACATATACTTGCTTCAATCCACAAACAGAGGAAATTACAAAAATCTAGAATTCAACCCTCAGCTTCTTTTCCTCTGATTTATTCATACAAATCCTCTTCTGGGCCTGTGAGGTCACCTGCAAGAGGAAACTCATTGTTATTTCTCCCCATCACGTTAGTCTGAAAGTTAAAGAGATTGTAAATGAGACTGCAAAGATGCCTTACCTTCTTTCTATTTTCTAAGTCCTACTCATCCTTCAAGATCCAACCCCAGCGAGTCTTCCAGAGGTCTTTCCCATCCACTCACAGCTCACACTGAAATACCGTGGATGTTAGCTTCAGTATCCTATATTGTGTTCAGGTCTCTCCCTAACCAGGTTTCTGTAAAAACTGAGAATTAAAACAGAGTATAAACATGGGAACCAAAATATCATCCTAGTTACCAAGCGGTTTTGTTAGACTAACCCCTAGATTTATTGAGGCAGACTTGCTCCCAATATTAGGCAGCCCTGGACCAGGGCAAGGGATGGATACCTGTCCAGGAGAAACATACATGTTGGAAGAGAAGCACGGAGGAAAGCTCATGTCCCACATGGACAAACAAGCTCCCAAGAGGAGAAGGATGGAAGTGTCTAGGGCACATTTCACCACTCACATGGGTCACTTCTCCCCTTCATTGGGGGCGGAGTGAATAAAAGGGAGAGAAAAGTCGGGCATCTGTTCAAGAAAATTTCTCCTTGAAGAAGCCAGAGAGGGGAAAATTTTCTTTTCCTCCAGCACATAGTTTTGTGTTAAATTTGTCCACACATGTTAGTTTTGTTTCTTTTTCTGGATTTTTTAAGCTTCTTTGGGATAAGAGCCATGTCTTACATATCTCGTATCCCTCACAGAGGCAAACACAATACTAGGTAAATAATGAATATTTAAAAAAGATCTGTCTTTAAAAGGATTGACAAGAGCAAGGATTGTTCAAAGTTAACTGTTCGCATTTGTGAAAAACAACTAAATTGTAGAAATTCAAATCTGTTTCATCAATAGGTTGACCAGTTTGGACCTGGGTCCCAGTCAAATCTTCATATCCAAAAAACTATACCTAAAACCACACAGCCTTATTATTCTCTATTGCAAAAACCCCTCTTTCATTATTCAGAACACATTATCACCTAAAAATCTTGAGCATAATGTGGCATAAGCTCATTCTTCACACACTCAGATCTTAAATATCTATTCCCCTTTGATGAAATATCTATAGCAAATATTGCAGGATTTGGTTGAAAAAAAGAAGAGAAATACATATCAAACTGCAAGAAATAGTGCTGGGAACTATCACTTCCGGGCAGACACAGGTAGCATATACTCAAATTCCTCTATTTGAGTTGATGAAAATCTTGCAGTTACACCATAAGCAGAAATAAGAAAATCTATACACCGAAGAGATGCCCTACCAGCACACAAAACAAACTGTGAGTGTAAAAATTCTTGAGCGTTTACACACCATCTGCCTGGATATGAAAAAAATGCAGTCACAGGCATAAATGGAGGGATAACAAATGAAAGAAATTCAAAACTGGAATGCCCTGAAAGTCAAGCTCTAGAAGTTCCCCCAAATGAGAGTTGACAAGGTGCTACCTACTTTCTGCATAGATTGCAAGAGCATTAGTGAAGCTGTTGCATGTTTATTGGTTAGTGTCCTCTCCCCGGAAGAGGTATGTTTTTAAGTATCCCTAGAAGAAAAAGAAAAATGTGGCCTGCAGACAAATGTATGCATTGATCCATATCTAACCAAGAAAATACCTTCTATGAAGGAATATCTGCAACTCTTAACTATCATCAACTAGAGGCAATTGATAGAAACACTGTGTAACACTATATCAATGATGTTGGTGGATTCTGTTACCTATAGAGGTGCTTCTGAGGAACACCCTGGGAAAATGGCCTTCCAAGGCAGGCATTAACTACCAACTGGTCAGGACCCCTGGGTGGCCTAGTTGTTTAAACATCTTATTCTTGATTTGGGCTCTGGTCATGATCTCAAGGTCGTGAGATTGACCCCCATGTGGGGCTCTGTACTCAGTGCAGAGTCTGCTTGAAATTCTCTCTCTCCCTTTCCTTCTGTCCCTCTCCATGCTGCTCATGTGCTCTCTCACTCTCACTCTCTCTAAAATAAATAAATAAAATATTAAAAAAAAAAAAAAACTACCAAGTGCTTACTAGCAAGCCAGCCTTAAGTGGAGAAGTTGAAATCATGGAAATACTGTCAGGAAACCGGCTCCAAAAAGTCACCAAAACCTACCCCAAACTCCCCAGCTTCTCCCTAAACCATTGAAAAAAATGGTTCCTTTGACTTAATGAGTCCATGTAGTTCTTTTATTTAATAGACACTTATATAGTTCTTATTATGTGTCTTATTATATTCTTTAGGTATGTTACTCCTCTTGCCAAGCTGACCAAAGCATAATGATGACAATAATCCTTTCTCTACCCTTTCTCTGAACTTTGGGGCTCACATCCATAAAGCCAAGAAAACTAATGTCTGCATAAATTTACTCAGACAATCCAAGAATCAAGCAATTGTAGATAAAAATAAGATGGATCCCTAAGAGCTAAACTATAATTATAAATTTAAAAATACATCAAGGTAGACATATGTAAAGTCAACTTAAAAAGAAAAATTGCTCTTTATCGTAATCTTATTGGGCTACTAAAACAAAAATGCCACAAATTGGGTATCTTGCACACAAGAGAAATTTCTTTCTCACAGTTCTGGGGGTTGGGAACTCTAAGATTAAGGTGCCGGCAGTTCAATGTCTGGTAAGGTCTCACTTCGTCATAGACAGCTGTCTTCTCCTGTGATTTCACATGGCAGAGGGACAAGAGAACTCTCTGGAACCTTTTCTATAAGGGCCCCAAGCCCCCTCATGAGAGCTCCACCTATGAATTTGGAGAGGATACAAACATTCAGACCATAGCATTCTCAGACCTACCAGTCTTGGTTTTCATCAGACTGAAACTGTTTAGACACTTCCAACACACTGAGTCTGAAAGAAGGTAAATCAGCCTTAGATACACAGGGGGAGAAGGGACTCCCAACAGCCAATAGCAGTGGGTTCATTTGGGCACCATCCAGGGAACAGTGAAGTACTTGGTCAGTCCAACTTATATACTAATGCACCTGATGCGTTGTCTCTTTTCTGGAAACGTACGCACTGGGGCATGCGAACAGAGCTGATGACATGAAGTGTTTGAGTCATATTAAGTCTCCTAGCCTTACTTCCATAGTCACCAAGCAGCCTTCTGATAATTTGGTTTCTCTTACACATAACATGTCTCCAGGGAGAGCATACCCTCAGGCCAACCAGGAATTTCTGGCCCTGTGGCAATTATTTTTCTCATAATAAATTATTAAGCTGGCATTATGACTTTATACATCAGCCTGTTGAGAACTTTTTTCATGTAAGTCCAGTCAACTCAGAAACAACAACAAGATCTGTTTCTGAATTTGGAGCCCAAAGCGCCAGACCCTGATCCCCTCAGTTATATGCCATCTTGTGAAGACTCCCAGTGACCAGTCCCCAATTATGCAGCACCCTGAATGAATGACCCTGACAAAATAACTAACATACTTTGTGGCTGAGCAATAGGATCACACATAAGGGACAAGTAAAACATAGACCAAAAAGGACAGACTTTTGGATTAAACAAATTTGTGGTTAAACCTGGCTCTACGATTTGCTAGCTTTGTTATTTAACCTCTGATTCTCAATTTTCTTACTTAAAAGTGGAGGAAATGCCTACGTTAATAATTAGCAGTTCTGAAAGTGCAGACCCTGGGTGTCTTGATAAATTCAGGCTGCTATAACAGAATACCATAGGCCACGTAGCTTATAAATAACAAAAATGTATTTCTCACACTTTGGGAAGTCTAAGATCAGGGTGCCCACAGTCTCTGGTGAAAACCTGCTTCCTGGTAGTCCATCCACTATGTCCTTGCATGGTGGGAGGGGGAAGAGAGCTCTCTGGGGTCTCTTTTATAAGGGTGCTAATCTCATTCACAAAGGTGCTGTTCTCAAGACCTAATCACCTTTCAAAGGCCCCCACCCCCTGATACCATCACCTTGGAGGTTAGGATTTCAACATATGAATTTTGGGAGGACACAAACATTCAGTCTATAGCACTGGACAAGCAGCAACATTTATAGAAACTCATTAAAAATGGAAATTCTTACACTAACAATGAGATTGAAGAAAGAGAAATTAAGGAGTCAATCCCATTTACAATTGCACCCAAAAGCATAAGATACCTAGGAATAAACCTAACCAAAGAGGTAAAAGATCTATACCCTAAAAACTATAGAACGCTTCTGAAAGAAATTGAGGAAGACACAAAGAGATGGAAAAATATTCCATGCTCATGGATTGGCAGAATTAATATTGTGAAAATGTCAATGTTACCCAGGGCAATTTACATGTTTAATGCAATCCCTATCAAAATACCATGGACTTTCTTCAGAGAGTTAGAACAAATTATTTTAAGATTTATGTGGAATCAGAAAAGACCCCGAATAGCCAGGGGAATTTTTAAAAAGAAAACCATATCTGGGGGCATCACAATGCCAGATTTCAGGTTGTATTACAAAGCTGTGGTCATCAAGACAGTGTGGTACTGGCACAAAAACAGACACATAGATCAATGGAACAGAATAGAGAACCCAGAAGTGGACCCTCAACTTTATGGTCAACTAATATTTGATAAAGGAGGAAAGACTATCCATTGGAAGAAAGACAGTGTCTTCAATAAATGGTGCTGGGAAAATTGGACATCCACATGCAGAAGAATGAAACTAGACCACTCTCTTTCACCATACACAAAGATAAACTCAAAATGGATGAAAGATCTAAATGTGAGACAAGATTCCATCAAAATCCTAGAGGAGAACACAGGCAACACCCTTTTTGAACTCGGCCACAGTAACTTCTTGCAAGAACATCCACGAAGGCAAAAGAAACAAAAGCAAAAATGAACTATTGGGACTTCATCAAGAAAAGAAGCTTTTGCACAGCAAAGGATACAGTCAACAAAACTAAAAGACAACCTACAGAATGGGAGAAGATATTTGCAAATGACATATCAGATAAAGGGCTAGTTTCCAAAATCTATAAAGAACTTATTAAACTCAACACCAAAGAAACAAACAATCCCATCATGAAATGGGCAAAAGACATGAAGAGAAATCTCACAGAGGAAGACATGGACATGGCCAACATGCACATGAGAAAATGCTCTGCATCACTTGCCATCAGGGAAATACAAATCAAAACCACAATGAGATACCACCTCACACCAGTGAGAATGGGGAAAATTAACAAGGCAGGAAACCACAAATGTTGGAGAGGATGCGGAGAAAAGGGAACCCTCTTACACTGTTGGTGGGAATGTGAACTGGTGCAGCCACTCTGGAAAACTGTGTGGAGGTTCCTCAAAGAGTTAAAATAGACCTGCCCTACGACCCAGCAATTGCACTGTTGGGGATTTACCCCAAAGATTCAGATGCAATGAAACGTCGGGACACCTGCACCCCAGTGTTTCTAGCAGCAATGTCCACAATAGCGAAACTGTGGAAGGAGCCTCGGTGTCCATCGAAAGATGAATGGATAAAGATGTGGTCTATGTATACAATGGAATATTACTCAGCCATTAGAAACGACAAATACCCACCATTTACTTTGACGTGGATGGAACTGGAGGGCATTATGCTGAGTGAAGTAAGTCAATCGGAGAAGGACAGTGTATGTTCTCATTCATTTGGGGAATATAAATAATAGTGAAAGGGAATATAAGGGAAGGGAGAAGAAATGTGTGGGAAATATCAGAAAGGGAGACAGAACATAAAGACTCCTAACTCTGGGAAACGAACTAGGGGTGGTGGAAGGGGAGGAGGACGGGGAATGGGGGTGAATGGGTGACGGGCACTGAGGGGGGCACTTGACGGGATGAGCACTGGGTGTTATTCTGTATGTTGGTAAATTGAACACCATAAAAAATTTATTATAAGAAAATAAAAAATAATTAAAAATTTAAAAAAAATAAAATTTAAATTTTAAAAAATGGAAATTCTTGAACCCCACCCCAGACCTGCAGAATCAGAAACTCTGAACATGAAGCCCAGAATCTACATTCCAACCAGCCTTCAGAGGATTCTGATGCTTACTAAAGTTTGAGAAGCACGGCAACGGTGTTGTGAATATTAGAAATCATGTGTACAGAGGTGCCTGGGGTAACTCAGTTGATTAAGTGTCAGACTCTTAATCTCATCTCGGGTCTTGATATCAGGGTTGTGAGTTTGAGCCCTGAGTTGGGCTCTATGCTGGGTGTGGAGCTACTTATGATTAATAATAATAATAATAATAATAATAATAATAATAAAATTATGTGTAAAGCGTGTCTAGTACAGTGCCTGGCCCAAAAGCAGATACTCAAGACATTTGGGCAGTTCTTATTGTTATCACTTCAGGAAATAACCAATGGGTTCTCCCATGATCTCACCACCCTGTTACAATTTCATTTCTTACTTGGCCAAGAACATGTATTTTAAAGATGTCATCAAGTTACTTGTATTTGTTCAATTTTTATAGATTTTCCTTCTTTACTTAGCAGCATAAATACTTTTTCATAATCTTCTAATGTCAATGGCTGGCCAGTTTTCCATCAAGTAGACATGTCATAATTTACATAATCATTTTCTTAATTTGAACAATTATGCCACTTCTAATTTTTCAAGAGACATTTTTGGCATATGAGTTATTCCTTTCCTTGGAACATTTCAAACTCCTAAACAGTATGCCATGTCACAGAGAATGAATGTGCATGAGCGTTCTAGAAACACACGGTTATGCCAGTGTTTTCTGATGGACTGTCCCTGACTAGAAAGGTATCTCTTGGAATTATATCAGGCAGAAAAACAGTTACAATGATCACAAATATTTTAAATTACTACCAAGTTTGAACATTTATGTTTGCTACAATGTGATGTAACTATAAACTGCTACTTGACTAGGTCACAGAAACTCACAATTATTCTCTGTAAATCCACAGAAATGGATCTTTTATAAATCTGAAAAGTTGCAATTCTGAATTGGTTTAAAACTGATGGATTTCTGCATCCTTTTAAGTGAGAGAATATATAAATAAACAAAACTGAAAGTAGATTCCATTTTCCCTTTTTTTAAACATGTTTAAATCTTTAAGTACCTTGTGAATTTTACTACTGATATATAATTATAAATCCTACCTTGCATTAAGTTGATGTATATGCGATATATGAACAAAATGGAAAACAATATAACATTAATGTTCATATTATCAGTAAAGGCAACTGTGTATTGTGGTCAAAAAAATAAAAACACAGTATTTAACTGTGGTATAATGGATGGATGCAGATATGGATGCAGATATTCATATCTGCTACTGAATTACTATACTAAGAATATATATTAGCTAAAACCTTAGTATTTTTGTTGTTGCTGTCATTATCATTATCAGTAAGAATGACACTATATTTGAGAATGTGGTTTGCTATAGTTGAAATTGGACAAATACTTATTCTCAGTCATTGTTTTGCTAAGGTACTGGAACTGTGTGCTTAGCTCACTCTTATGAGAAGGAAAAATCTTGAATTTTTCATTTTTATTAAAATTAGAAATTCAAATTTCAGGCCAAGAACTATGAATTTCAGTTCCAAACTATAAGCAATTGTGAAAAATATTAAAACTCAATAAAATAAAGAGATATCGGGATCCCTGGGTGGCGCAGCGGTTTGGCGCCTGCCTTTGGCCCAGGGCGTGATCCTGGAGACCCGGGATCGAATCCCACGTCAGGCTCCCGGTGCATGGAGCCTGCTTCTCCCTCTGCCTGTATCTCTGCCTCTCTCTCTCTCTCTGTGTGTGACTATCATAAATAAATAAAAATTAAAAAAAAAATTTAAAATAAAGAGATATCTTATGAAATCTAATAGAAACTTGAACGAGGTTTCCAGAAACAAAATCAATTTACAAAAAACAATATTCCTTTAGCAGCCATAATCAAACAGAAAATAATACAGTTTTCCCAAGAAAATGTTTAGGAATCATCAATGTAAGAAAGAACATATAAGACTTTAATGCAAAATTGTTTAAGACGCTAATTATAGGAGATTAAAAAAATGGATATGAGTTAAATGGGGAGCTCCACCATGTTCATGAATATAGTAACAACATGGTAAGTTTTCTTACCTTGTAACAACATGGCCTGTTTTCTCCAAAATAACTTCTATGCTTAGTATAACCCCAAACAAAATTTCTGGTTTGAGGAGCATGGTAAATTCATGACAAACTGTATATTGGCAGAATAAAAGAACATAGGTAACCAAGTTAACTTCCAAAAGCAGCAAAAAGGAAGGATTCACTCTACTAGATATTAACACATATCACAAAGCCTTGGTATTCACAATAATTTCACGCAGAGGAAGAAATATGTAGATAAACTGAATAGAACATACACAGAATAGAGATACATGCAGGCACATAGCACACACACAAAGGCACTTGATTTGTGATAAAGACAGGTACCACCAAGCACAGATTATTCAGTAGGCGTTGTTGTGAAGACCTCTCCATACCCCAACTGTTCCCACCTTGTCCAAACCACCATAGTCCTTCCCTCTGAGTCCTGCAGAAGTCTCCTTGCTGGTCTTGCTTTTTCTTCCAATCTTCCTCAGTGTCATTAACAGCAATCCTGTTAAAACATAGTCAAATCATGCTTATGTTTCTATTTTTTATTTTTCCCAGCTTTATTAAGACAAAATTGACATGTAATGTTGTGTAAGTTTAAGATGCACAGTATTGATTTGAGGCATCATATACTGCAACATGATTACCACCTTAGACTTCATGCTTGTTTTTAATATACCGACTTCTATGAAGACACAAGAAATCTTTTCTGGATTAATCCAGGAGAGAATAATAACTGATACTAATTGCACACTTTCTATTATGAGGCACTCTGATTTACACATGTGAACTCATCTTCACAACAATCTTTGAAATAGACATAAGTCCCCCCATGTTAAAGAGGCACAGAAACCGGGGTGCCTGGGTGGCTCAGTGGGTTAAGCTTCTGACTCTTGGTTTCAGCTCAGCTGATGATCTCGTGGGTCCTGAGATCAAGGCCTTAGTGGGACTCTGCGCTCAGCAGGGAGTCTGCTCTGCCTACCCCCGACATGCACATGCACTTTCTCTCTCTCAAATAAATAAATAAATACATAAATACATAAATAAATAAATAAATAAATAAATAAATAAAATTTTAATTAATTAAAATTAAAGAGGTAAAGTGATTTACCAAAGGTCACAGGTTACTAAACCTCTCTGGAGTCAGGATTCAAATCGTGGGAATTCTGACTCCAGAATGTTTGGGCAAGGTTTATAGCACAGAAAGATTTGTTTACTAGACTTGTAGATCCTCCGCGTGGTTTTAATTAACCAGAAAATTAAGTCATGATGTTCATAATTGATTTTACAGCTATTATTCAATTTTATGGTAGGAGGGAATGATTATAAAATGTATTACAAAAATCCAACATGTTGCCTGAATCTGTCCCAGCTTTCTGACGTCTGCCTTGTTTCTACCACCCTGATCTTTACATTATTCTCTTATGCAATATGTTCAGAAGACCTCTCCTTCGTTCCTTGGTTCCTTCCTCTTTCCCATGAGAGATCAAATGGCTAAGCAGGCCTGCACATTCCAAGGCTGTCTCAGCACCTGGCTAGGAGGTAGCAGCACAGGTCTGGAAGTGGGATGACACATGGCTCAGCCAGTGACAACAGGTTGGAAGGGTAGGCTAGCACAGGCAATCAAGCTGACATGCACTGAGGGGGCTCAGTTCATGGGATGCAGCTTGCACTCAGCTGGCAGTGACCTAAAAGCAACTACAAAATTTTAAAGCAAGAAGAATGCAAAGTGCAAGATGGACTACAGAGTGTGTATGTGTGTTTGTGTGTGTGTATGTGTGTGTGTGTGTGTGTGTGTGTGTGTGTGTGTGTGTGTGAAGGAGAGAGAGAGAAAGGAAGAGAATGCACAGGCTGAGAAAGAAAGGAAGAGACAGAGACAGAGAATATTTACTGTGTCAACCATCTCCTCCGTGTTGAACAAACTATGCATTTAGATAGGTTTTGCCTGAAGCATTATCTAAATTATCCAAGAAGTCAGGGAAATTAACCCAATCTTCAAAACAAATATTGACCTGTGTGGTCATGACTTAAAGAAAAGACATAAACTCTGAACATGAAAAATTAAATGCATCCTTCACATTTTAGGTTGAGGTTTTGAGGAGTTTGATAGGCAGAAAAGGAACTGATGATATATTTGCTATTGACAACTGACATTATTTCCTTTTCCAGTTTTATTGAGATAGAATTAACTGTTTAAGGTATACAGCATAATGATATATATATATGACCACTATAAGTTAACATCCATCACCTCACATAGTTATAGTTATTTTTTCTTGTGATGAGAACGCTTAAGATCTATTCTCTTAGCAACCTTCAAATACATGACACACTGTTGTTAACTATAGTCATCATGCTGTACATTATGTCCCCAGAATTTATTTACCTTATAACTAGAAATTTGTGCCTTTTGACCATCTTAACCCATTTCCCCCATTCCTCACAACTGACATTGTTTCATTTGAAATTTAACAAGGGTGTATCAAGAACCTTCTAGAATTATCACAGATAATATTAATTGATATTCAATACATGCACCAGATACCAAACTATCTACTTGACCTGCATAATCTCATTATTAATATAATCCTGTGGAAAATGGAATTATTATCTTCATTTTATAGATTGGGAAGCTGAGGCTCAGAGGGTTTAAGATATTTGCTCATGTGAGTAAAGAGAGAGACAAGGATTTTAATTTAAGCCCAACTCCAAGCGTAGGCCTTTTTAAAAATACATATTTGTTTTAGCAATGAAAGATTTGCTCATTGAAAAAGTAAGATACACAAGATAATAGAGTAATCAAGGATAACAGAGTGAACACCTATGCCCCACTATGCAGCTTAAGAATAAAACATTACAAATATAGTTAAAACTCCCATTTCAGTTCCACTTATTCCTGTTCTCCCTCCCAGAGGTGACCATAAACCTGACTTTGGTGTTTATCATTCATAACAATTCTTTTACATTTTTACTACATATTGGTGCGCTTAAACAATATGTGACAACGTTTTGCATGCTTCTTTAAACTTTAATAAATGCCATACTATAAGTATCCTTTTATAACTCATTGTGGGGAATGTGTGAAATGCATCACATTGATGAGCTTAGCTGTAGTTTATTTATGTTATCTGCTGTGTAATATTCCACTTCGTGACTACATCGTGATCTTTTTTTTTTTTTTTTAAGATTTTATTTATTAATGAAAGACACCAAGAGGCAGAGACACAGGCAGAGGAAGAAGCAGGCTCCCTGCAGGGAGCCCGATGTGGGACTCAATCCCGGGACCCCAGGATCACGCCCTGAGCCAAAGGCAGACACTTAACCACTGAGCCACCCAGGTGCCCCCACTTCATAACTACATCATGTTCTTTTGTTGACAGGCATTTAAATCACCTTTGACTTTTTATTATTACAAATAATATTGTAATAATAATTTATTATTATATTATATATTTTATATTATATCGTTATATATTATTAGAATTATACATAATTATAATAATGTTATAGTGAACATACTTGCATTTTTATTCTTGTACAAGAATTTATCCAGAGTATATAACCAGAAGTAGAACTGTTTGGTCATGGTAGACATGCATCTTCAAATTCACTAGCTGTCATAGAATCACTGCAGAGTGACTGTTCTACTTGCCATGGCCATCAGCAGTGCATGGTAGGATCTATGTCCACATTTTTGCCAGCACTTGACTTTCATTAGAGCGTTTAATTTTCATCAATCTGAAGGAATGAAATGGCATCCAACTGCAGTTTCAGTTTGAATTTTTCCTCATCACTAGTGCAGCTGAATTGCTTTTCATATGTTCATTTGACTACTAAGAAGATTTCTTCTTCTGTGATTTGTCTGTTCATGAGCCTGAGCCAGGAAGATGTGAACACATGACTCCCCTGAGAACAAAAAGTGGAGCTCAGGGCTCAATCCTACAGAGCCTAGCCATCTAGTACGGCAGACAGGCAGAGACTCCACACGGCAAAAGCTAGAGAAGTGCATAAGGAGAACAGAGTCAGTGGGCAAGGGAAGGCATCCTCAGGGAGACAAGCTTTACGCCAATGGCTTGAGAATTCATGGCAGCCAAGTCCAGAGTGGCAAAGAGCACTTTAAAGTGAGGAAACAGTATCTACAAAGCCATGGGGTGGGGGGGGGGAGGGGGGGAAGAAACTGCTATGTCCAAGAATATAACTAGCTCCAGTTGTTTGGAACACAGGTTGCTTGAAGCAGACAAGCGACTAAGAGGAAGGGCAGCCAGACCTCAAAGGTTTTGTTTTCTGCACTAAGAAAGTATGCATCCTGGAGTCACGAGGAGTCATCTGAGGATTGTGAGCAGGAGGGTGTCAGCATCAGATTTGTACTCTGGGGTGCAGAGAGGGGTGAGGGGGGAAGGGCTGACTATGAGCAATGAGAACAGTGAGAAGGCTATCACAAGGCTGCTGAGAGCCCACACTAGTGCAGTGACAGAAAGGCCGAAAGGAAGTAATGAATTTAGTAGATATCTAGACCAGGGAATCGATAGAACTTGACAGCCTGTTTGAAGGATACTATTGGGGTCTGACGAATTCATAAATAGCATTTGCCATTTCCAAGCCTAATTTCAGAACCAATTAAGACAGAGACATAGGTGTCAGGCAGATGAATGCTGAAATACCACCTTTATTACCAATAAAGCCTTATGTAGCAGGCTGTCTCAGGCATGCAGCACAAAGGCCTTACTAATACCAGACGTGAAAAAAACACACATGGTCCCAGGCACGGGCAGCCCCAGACACCTGGGAGACATCCTCTGCCCCCACTGGGGGGGCCTGTCAACAAGAATGCAAACCCTTTGTAGACAGGTGCATTAAAGCAAGAGGTGAAGAAGGGCCAGAGCTACTTATGCTCAGTTCTTTCATCAGAACCTACCAACCAGATGAATTATTCCTCCTCCAGGGAATAACGTATGTAAGTGCATGGAGGGGAAGGACAACCAGGAAAGGGAGCCATCTGATGAGGCCCCCTCCAATTTAAGGAAAGAAGGCTCTCTCATCTCCAACAGATCATCATCATAATAATATCTTGTCTTGGAAAGTAGCTATAGCACAGCAGAGTTGGCCAGAATGGGTCTGGGCTTGTTTTGGATAAGTGTGGAGGGCAGTAAAAGATTCTCCACTCCCCAATCGTGTGTGGTTTTATAAACTGACAAAGGGATGAGTGGAATGATGGTGTGTGATTAGAACTGGTGCTATACCTTGGGTAGTAACAGTAACATTTAGAGTGGACATGGTTTCTTTGTAAAACAAGCCAAGCTCAATATTATACTGTACACTAACTAACTGGAATTTAAATAAAAACTTGAAACTAAAAAACAAAAGGAAACAAAACAAGCCAGGCTCAAGTGAGGGAGGAAAGACCATATGTTTCCCAGCTCAGTGACGATGGGACTTAGTTCTAAAAACTGCAAGGCCAAAACTATACTGAATGGAAGAAATATTCCTTCTCCTTTGAGTCTGAGCTATGTTGTTTCTAAGAGAGAGAAAAAAAAGAAAATGCTTACTTGGCAAGGTGGCCTACTTCTTAAGGAGCTGAGTAAGAAAATCAGCCACAGAAGTTTCTCAGTAGAGAAAGAGAGCAGCATTCAGGGCACCCCCACTGGCCCTCATGTACAGAGCCAGAGCCTGCCCCACTGCCTCCTGGGAGCCTTTGGTGAATTCTGAGGCATTGGTCATTGTTGCAATAGCAGGAAACTTTTCAAAAGGCAAAAATACTACCTGACCTCCACAGTGTAGTCTGTGAGTGTGCTCAGCTCAGGGGCTTGAAGAAGGGAACGAAGGCTGGAGAGAAAGTGGGGTACATCGGGGGAGCGTCCTCCTAGCAAAGCTCTAAGCCTGAAAAGGCCTCTCCACTTTCTGCAGTTTCCAGTAAGATAAAACACACTCAGAAACAATTTTCTGAGATTCTCTTGTCCCTTCAATAAAAATGTCATAAGCTTGCCTAATAGGCCTGTGAGGTTTATGGAGCAGAGACCAGAGCAGCAGGGAGACTCCAGGAAGGTGGAGGGTTCATCCACACCCACCCTCTGACAGAACTCCACCAGTGACAGGCTGGAAGGTGGGATCACTAAAGGGAAGGGGCAGTGTGGTGAAGCTCCCCCAGTGCTGGGGAATGCTGTGCTCGCTCGTGGCCTCCCTTCACCCAGGTTAGAGAGCAACACCCTGTGGGAAAAATCAAAGAAGCACTGATACTCTGGGGCCACACATAAATGCCCAGGCAGCACACAACGCTCATTGCTACCTCCTGGCTGGACACATCTGAGTTGGGAAGGAGGTAAGGTCAAAGGGAAGAGTTGCAGAAAGGGATAGATCTTCCAAGTTCATATAAGGCATTGAGTGTTCCTGGATCTAAAAATAAGAGAAACAGAAAAACACTTGGAAATCCAAAATCCTGTGAGTATCTGGTAGATTCAAGCCATAACCCTTTCTAGAATCTCATCTACTGAGCTTCTTCCAGAATTTTTTTAAGGAAAAAATTGGGGTCTTTAGGCCTTCCCTACTCCTCACAATTTCTATAAAACTGACTTGAACCCTCCCCCAACCCTATTGCTCTATGGAAATATAAAGACTTCCACAAGAATCTTGCAAATTCCCAGGTGGCCAGGTTCTCCAGGATCCTGCTGAAATCAATGTTTCCCACAACATCCACAAAGCATGAACTCAGACCCTTTTGGATTTCTACAACTCAGAACATGTGTGGGCTTAGCATGATTAATTGGAGATTTCAGTGAGGCAATGATGGTTTCTACAAGGATGCTCATCTTCTCCAATGGAACCAGGAGGGGCATCATTCTTACAACCAGCTATAGTAGTAAGACCAATGGTTGTTCCTGGCCCTGCCCCCTACCCAACCCAGCCACTCTTCACGCTGGTCCTGTGTCCCTATCCTTCCTTCCTCTCTCCCTTCCCCTTTCTTCTCAGGAAAACAAAAACAAAAACAAAAAGCAAAATCAAATTCCTTGCCTTGGCCCCACTATTGCTTCTCTCCTTGGAGTCTCAGCCCTCACCTTAACCTCAGACAGGTATTTTTTTTTAAAACAAAGACAATTCTCTCCTTGAAATTTGATGCCAGTTAAGTCAGGCCAACATTAGGATGATGTGCATGAGACTCTTATCTCAAACACAAAAATTTGAAGGGGCATCAAAAAAGTCTGAATCAAGATATGGAAAATTTAAATGAGGTATTTTTTTAAAATGTAAAATGAATACCAAAAAAATGTATGATGAGCAAAATATCAAAATATTAAATAAAGATAAGCTGTTGTTGTTTACTACTCTGTGTCATTTTACAATGGAAACACTAGTTCCAGATCAGCCCACACTTCCCAGGCAGTGGGGCCATCGGGTCCCAGACCCAGTGACTCTATGAGGGCTGACAATGGTGTGAGAACAGATTAGACAACACAGGGTTTTATATATAGTCATTTTTTTTTAACTATAGAGCTGTATTAATTTGTTCCACTTGTCTCAGAATACGAGGGGATATTTTGGATAGTGTATGTGGAGGCACATTTGTCCTTTGGCCTCAGGCTCCAATATGGCTGGAAGGGTCGGCCACAAGGCTGTGGCTAAGGCAGTACTCCTGCTCACCTTGTATGAGAGCGCAGCAGGACATAGTGGGTAAGAACTCTGAATCAAACAGACTGAGCTGAGGTCCAGTTCCTCAACCATCCACTTCCAGTGAGCAGGTTACCCATCTTTTCTCAGGGTTGGCGCCCTCCCCGGGAACACATAGGCAGAAACACCACTTGCTTCCCAGGATTATTTGAGGATTAGATAAAGTATTGATCGTCACGCGTCCAATAAACATCTTCTGTGTATCGTATAATAGCTGGGACAGGCGAATAAGTTGATTGTGTTTTGTTGATGTATCTCCTAACCTAATGATTTGCCCATTCAATTGATGGTGTTGTTTGAAGAGGATCTTCTCAGCATACCAAAAAAAATCATTTATTAGTAATAAATGGTACTGTTACTTATTCTTTCCCTCCACAAGATTCTTATTGGTCTTTTTTTATTAATTTTTTTTTATTATTTATATAGTCACAGAGAGAGAGAGAGAGAGGCAGAGACACAGGCAGAGGGAGAAGCAGGCTCCATGCACCAGGAGCCCGACGTGGGACTCGATCCCGGGTCTCCAGGACCGCGCCCTGGGCCAAAGGCAGGTGCCAAACCGCTGCGCCACCCAGGGATCCCCTCTTATTGGTCTTTTTTTTTTTTTATTTTTTTTTTATTTTTTTTTTTATTGGTCTTTTAAAGTCCATTTTGATGGACGGGCTGGCTCAGTCAGTTGGACATCTGGCTCTTGGTTTCAGCTTGGGTCATGATCTTAGTGTCATGAAATAGAGCCCTGCATCAGACTCTGCACTCAGCAGGGAGTCTACTTGAGATTCTCTCCCTCCTTCCCTCCCTCCCCTTGTGCCCCCTCACCCCTGTGCTCTTGTGCGCTCTCTCTAAAAATAAATTTTAAAAAATCTTAAAGAAAAAAAATAGTAAAGCCCATTGTGTTGAGCAAAACCAATCCAAGACTGCAAAGTAACAGAGCCAAGTGGGGAAACATCAACCTATAATACACAAATCATGTACTTCCCTAATAAAAACAAGGTTTTTGCAGGTTTACTTTGTATCTACTGTGTGCTTTATGTGAGATGTTTAACAAACTCTAACCTTACACCAACCCAACAAAGTTTTGCAACTGACAGAAGGAAACCAAGAGAGGGGAAATAATGTAGCCAGCATAACATAACTAATAATGATAGAATGAAGATTTGATCATTGCTTTGCCACTGCTTGTTCATGCACTAGATATACTTCTTCTCTTATATGATCCTCTCTTTCTCCCAGGGATTACCATCAAAGAGAGATGAAAGCAATTATGTGGTCATAGTTCTCAGAGGCCGAAGTGCGTTTGTACCACTGCAGACCCATGTATATTTCCCCTCTGGTGAAATTTTCTGACTATAAGAGCCAATTTCAGGATCAAACCTTGGAATATAACAACTCAATAGTTGCTAAGAGAGGTTAAGCACAACTTCCTTTGTGTTCATCAAATAGGTTCAAAGTAACAAAGTTCATACCTTTTCAACAAGCCCTGAGAAATTCAGGGCTGCTAATGGAAGCTCATCAGGAAGAAAAATAAGTTGGGAAAAATACCTTTAATCATCACTTCAGAAGTAGGAAGGAGGTTAGGGACACATACAAATGAAAATATGTGAATAAACTCACTATAAATTCATTTGTGAACCAGGAGGTTAGAGCAGTGGGGCTGTTGATAGCACAGATGTTGTCTCATTCTTTTTCTGCCACTCAATCTACTTGGAGCTTTTCTTTTTGTTTTTTTTCTTTTTAATGCTCTAACACTGATGATATTGTTTAAAATCAGCCTGGGACTAGAGACAAAAATGCAGATGCAGTTATAGAAGCATGAACAGCTGAAGCATGAAACTAATACGATCAAGAAAAGTAATAGAAAAATCCTAGAGGCTGGTTTACCAAAAAAAGAAGACAATGCTGAATCAGAATCTTTACTGCTGGGTAAATGAGCTGGAAGGACCATTGCTGGAGGGGAAGTAATAATTATTCACACCAACATTTGCAGGGACACAGGTTAGCTGTGAGTGGTATACCTTTCCTTTAAGGCACCAGGCCAGAGCAAGGAGAGGGCATACTGCTTGGCTGTGACAGTCTTCATTTTTTCCCTACCATCCCCGTGGTGTGGTCAGAGGGATTTCTAGGACCTGGTTCCAAGTCTGAGATCAGAATTGGAACAGAACTCTTGCTACCTTCTGAGATACCACAAACCCAGCTGGAAGCCCTAAGCCTCTGTGACAGTGCCACATTCTGCTTGCTATGAGTTACATCCTCAAAGCCTTCCAAGGCTGCTGGCCAAGGCTGTTCACAGAGACGGGAGGCATCCTCACCAGGGCTGAGATGAGGATATGTTAGAAAATGCAGGACAGAGTATACCACTCCTCCCTCCTATAGACTCAGGGAGGAAAAGAAGCAGAACAAAATAGCAGCCAGAGGTTACTTTGCATTCTGGGCAAACTCCTAAGATGTGAGACCATCAGGCAGCAAAATGGGCCCTCCAGGCATCAGTAATGTGGTGAGGAGGAAGCACGAAGAGAAGTGAAGCAAAGGCAGTTCCCACGGCTTTATGTGTAGATTCCAAAAGTTACTGCCAGAACACTGAGTCCAGAGTCACAGGTGAATGCCCCATGTAAATACATTCTCCCTGGGCAGCCTCCCACATCAGCCTCACAGATTGCACACCTACAGGATCTCCTCCAGCACCAGCCACACCTGTGGCATCTGAGCTACTTCTTCTCCCCCTTTAGGCTGTGCTGGAACCTGACTTTATTGAACCAGCTTAAAAGTAACAAGGAGTGGAAGGGACAGATCCTGAGAATCAGCGTCAGCTTTCAAGGATGTGTGTCAGTCAAGGCCACCAGACCACCTTGTAGCCTGCTGGGGGCTGTCACTGTTATCCGGGGGGCTCCAGGGGAGCCTGGGGATTTGCTGTTTTTGGTGCATACCTCAAATGTCCCCATCCCAAGCTTCAGGGGCCCACTCCTTCCCTATCAGGACCTTGACTCTAACACAAGAGACCTTCCAGGGCTCTTCATCTAGCTTCGTTCATAGCTCTGCCTCCCCTATAACTATCCTTTAAATTCCACATGTCTTCCCTGAAGCTTGACAAGATGACAATCTCCTTCAGAGGTGTCAGAGACCTTCTCATTATAAATCATGTTGTAATTTGGACATCGATTGCACTGGCTTATTTTTTTAAGGCTTACAATGCCTTAACTGAAGCCATAGCACTCTACTCACCATCCTCATCACTGTCATGCCCCACATTACTCAATCTACATAGCTCCACAGGGCCCAGGGCTTCCCCTTCCACCTGCACAGAATTCTCTTCCACCTACATGGGAGGTAAGAGAAAGCCTGAATAATTGTAATACTGCTGCATGTCAGGGTGATCACCACCTCCCTTACCACAAACAATGGGATCCTTAGTCCCATCGGACTCCTGCGTAATCCAGCTGAAGCACTGCTGCCCTCCCCAACAGAACATTCACAAGATCCCTCCTGCACGTGTTCCCTTGGGTCCTGTATTCCTTTAGCATGTAAGCTATTGCTTCCTAGAGCAGAGACTTAGTCTGGGTTCCCCAGAAAGCAAAGCCTGAGCCAGATGATTTGTACACTAGCATTTAATTACAGGATAGGGTTCGAGGGAGCAAGAGTGAAGAATAAGCTGAGGGGAGCACAGAACAACTAAGCTGCCAATATGCATCATTCAATTGGCCACCATCAAGTGTGACTCATTGCTTGATTTGAAGACTGCATCTCCAAGAAGTTGTATAAGTACCACTTCAGTATCATCCACATTAGGGGAAAAGGTAAAGAATTTATCCACTGGTTCCCATGCCCGTTTGCTAAAAGCTCACTACTTCCATTTTCTAGAGAAGTGAGATGGATGCCCACTGCAGGGTTTGGCTAGAAGGTCCTGGAGAGGAACAAGGTGCAGTCACACTGTACCTGGGTGATGTCACTCAGGGTGCCACATAGCTGGAGCAAGAGACAGGTGAGACTGAGAAAATATGAACAGGAGCATAAGAGGGTGTAATGCAATTGGTTTTCCAAGCTTTGAAAAAAATAGAAAGGCAGCCTAACATCTAACAGGTCTAAGTGCAGCATCCATAATCTCTGGGCAATGATAAAACGGCAGTGGCACATGAAGAGAGAGAAACTCAGGTGTTCACAATCATGCAGAAAAGAACCAATCTTCTTTTGGGTACATGAGAAAAACAAAAAATATAAATTCCTCACCTGCATATGAAATAGCCATTTTTATGTGATCATCCCCAGCCCCATGGTTAGTTTTATCAATACTATATATTGAGAAATGTACTTGCCAGCACATCCATAAGGACTCTTGGCACTTCCTTTCTTCACCTTGAACATGACACTGAGTTCTTAAATAAAACAAGCTGCAGAGTTTGGAGGGTGCTATAGTTTACAGTTGTATTTATGGGAAGGTACCTACAGACAAACATGGTAAAAAACTAGGAGGGAAATGTAGCATGATAGTCTATCAGTGAAGTCATTGCCACCTCAAGTCACTTCTCTAAAATTAGTAAGTGCAGAGACCAGCTCACAGGCCAAATCTAGCCACCACCTATTTTGTAAATAACTATTACTGGAGCAGAGACATACTCATTGGCTTGAGTATTGTGTGTGGTGGCTTTCCTCACCATAACAGCAGAGTTGAGTAGTTGTGACAGAGACCATATGGCCCATTAGACCATAAGTCTAAAATATTCACCACCTTCCTTCACAGGAAAAGTATGCTGACCCCTGGCCTAGATCAAAGACTATAAGCTTCCTCTCACAAACAGGATCTCCAACTTAGCAGTAAGCCAAGGCTGGTATGATCCCTCAGCCAAGAACAAGAAAATTCCATGTCTTAATCACCATGCTGTGTCACCAGAGATTCATGGAGTGAAAACAAACACAAGGAGACATGGTGACTTCCCTTTCCTTTCACTAAGAACACATGATTCTTCTGTCCAAACTCATGTGTGTGTGTTTTTTTTAAGATTTTATTTATTTACTCATGAGAGACACAGAGAGAGAGAGAGACAGAGGCAGGGGGAGAAGCAGGCTCCATGCAGGGAGCCCAACGTGGGACTCGATCCCAATCTCCAGGACCATGCCCTGGGCCAAAGGTGGCGCTAAACCACTGAGCTGCCCAGGCTACCCCAAACTCATGTTTAAAATGCTGCTCCACACACCTAGCCCTGACTAAACTCAGGTTGTACCCAGGTAATCCCAGGAATTGGGATGATGAAAGGTAGGTGCTGAGGAGGAAAGGGGAATTCTCTTTTTAACAGGCTAAGTAAATAACAGTTCTCATGCTTCATGTAACCAAGCTCAAGAACCAAGCTCAAGAACCCATGTGTTTATGGATGTCTATGAAGTTGAGCCCAGTTCTAACTTCCTCCCTGGGTATAATTTCAGTGCTCTGACAGATAAACCAACTTATTCAAGGCACTGGGGGCCTCATCTCATTAGTGCTTCTCAATAAATAATGTTCTTCTGTATTCTTAATTAATTCCAACTCAACTTCTACAAGAAGAAAAGCAAGATAGCCAAAAACATGCTTTTTGGCAAAGAACAAAATATGGGGAGATGCAAATTTTGCCAGATGGCAAAATCCCAGAATTTTAATTTGTTGATTCATTGACAGGCATAATTAACCACATAACTTACTAAACTATGATGGAACTACAGAAGAATCCTGCCATGTTTGCATATTCAGGAGCATAATGGGCCAAACTGCATTCCCACAAACATGACAATAGATAGAAAAATCCTGCTTACTGGGGCATAGTAATGGCATTCTTACTGATTTCTCTGCTTTCCATCTTCTTGCTTCCCAATTCTACATACATTTCAACTGTGTTATGTTTCTAAAACATACACTGGAGTATTGGAGTTCCCTTGCTTTGAAATTTTGTAACATCTGCCTCCTTGTTACCTATGAAGACAGTCCAGGCTTCTTATCAAATGAGGTTCTCCACAGTAATCTTACTGTGGAAACCTGAGCCACCAGCTCCATCTCTACTATTTCAAGCACGGCCTTTACTCTGGGTGGATGTCACACTGTTCCTTGCTTGGTCCACAAACATGGTAAATACATGCACCTGGACAGGTCACCAGGCCACACAGCTAGTGTTCTACCCACAAAGCGTGGAGGGAAGCCTGATGTTGTAAATGGACTGTTCAAAGATATTATATGTCTCATTTCTCAGTGCTCCAAAAGCTCCAGCAGCCTAGACCAAAGAAGCAAGCCCGGTATTGCCCTCTAGCTGCCACTAGATCAAACACAGTCCTTCAAATGACCATCTCTCCTTGCTGTGACTGATAGGACCCTCATTCCCTTGCTTTATGCCCATTAATTTCTATTGGGGATATAGTCTGATGGCTCTTGGTCTTGGTCTATCTCCATCTGGATAGTTGGGTAGATGGGTAGGTACATACATATATACGTACATACATACATACAGATATTTCACCCAGTGAGGCAGCTGAGAGGTCCAGAGGATCTGCAGCATATTCAACAAGATTCATTTATTCATTCAACAAACATTTTAAAGCACTTACTATATGCCAGACCCTGTACAATGACTGTCTGAGTAGTCACTACTGTATATATACTATCGATGTGCACAGTGAATGAATTCGTACCCTCAGGAAGTTCACAGTCTTCTGATTAGCAACCCCGGCCATTTTCAATATCTATGCTGTTTTCCCAGCTTTTGTATATGTGCTGGAAGCAACAGGACAAACCCCCAAATACCCAGTGTCTAAGAATCTCCAAGCCATCCTATGGGTGAATGGACTGGTCAAAAATGAGGAGGTCTCATTGGACTATATAGGCACCAAGAGGCCAATTCCATTATATCACAGCAGTAAGCACAGAATCACAGGGCAATTAGGCTCAAGCCTAAAATAATTTTCTCCAAATTTTTTGTCACAAATGCTATCTTGCCACTAACATCTCAGGAGAAATGTATCCAGGATCATGCATCTGCTACTCAGTGGCTCCTCATTTCAAAGTTTCAGAAATTGGGGTATATGAGAATTCATAAGGAAAAAAGACCATCAACTTTCCCCACTGGTCATCTAATTTACACTATGGGTAAGTGTGATGGCCTACAACCTTAGATCCCTACCAGGAGTTCTTCCTTCACCAACTAAATGTAAACTCTGCTACTAACTTTGATTTTAAAATGCTAGTTGAATCATGTGTTCTCCCTACCTAGTAGCCTTCAAAGGCTCCTCATTGTCTTCTACCCAAAAGCCTCACTCCAGTGTTAAGGCCTCCATAACCTGGCCCCAAACTCATACAAACCTCTTGTACTTATCCCCACTATTACCTAACAAACTGTGTCCTTTTCTATGATGAGCCTCTTAAAATTCCCTTTCCTTTTCTTGCACGCATCAAAATTCCCTAAATCACTCAAAATCTATCCCAAGTGCCATTGCCACAGGCCTTCCCTTACATGACAACCAATATAAAGTGATCTTTTCCTGGCAGGAGCATCAGCTTTGCTATTGGTGCTGCTCATTACACACTACCATCCTGCTGGTCAGCTTCTCATGTGTATCTTATCTCCAAATACCATTGCAAGAACCTTTTGAATGCAGTAATCATGTATCATCATTTTTACACTTAGCATCTACAATGATACCCTGTTGGCATGCTTGAGAAAAGGGGAAGACCTATATTTCTCATAGAAAGAATATTTAAAATTCCAGATTATTCCTACTGAAGAGAATGGAGATGATGGGGTCTGAGTCCACACAGAGCTCCCTTGGGCGACCTTTTGGCTACTTCTCTAGGACTCCTAACTCAGAACAAAGCCAGAGAACAAAATCCCAAGTGCCAAGTTCCTCCTAATGATCCATATGGCAAAGAGCCGAGTTTTGGGATGTACCCCTTAATTCTAGACTTCTCCCATTCAGTGAAATCAGGCCTCTTATTCATATTTATATAAGAGAAGAGATGCAGGTTAAAATAAGTATACTGAATTATGTGTGTACACAAGTTCACTTCCTCTGCATAAAATGACACACCCCCAACAACACATTCCTTTACTGGAAGCTCCATAGCACTTGAATTAAGATTCAAAGAATCTTAATAGCATAGCATAGAAGACAGCTCCATAGGATCTTTTCCTTTAACGAAAAAAAAAATTAACCTTTGCACATCAACTGAAAATTTCCCAAAGCCTAGAACCTGATTATGCCTAAACTCCATGAATTATTCATGCTGCTTCAAGTGAGAAAGATCAGATTTAATTATGTTCTGAGGGGGCATCTTCCCTAGCATTAAATGGAAAATATCCTCATTTGTCTACTGAGCTGTTTTAAGAACAGGTTATCGTGGGCTTTCTACAGAACTGTATATGCTGAGAAACAAAAGAGGGTTCACTGGATCAGCAGAAGGGAAATAAATATGAAACCAGAGAGTCTTTTCCATATCCACATGGAGACTGTTTCTATTAAACTCAGGCAAGAATGACACCAATACCAACACATGCAAACCCTAATAAATTAGCTGCACCCAATTATTAAGAAGGCAGCCTTAGGTCATAAAAACGATTTTGTGAAATTGATCTTAAATGAAAAATGTGTAATTACACTTAAAGCAGTTACAGGCTGCTAGTCAATGAAAAATTTATATTTCCCGTGGAGTTGTACCACTTTCTGTGCATATAAAATTAGTTGGATTGGGAGAACTTATATTACAATCGGAAGTGGTTCAAGAGACAGAAACATTTTTCAATATACTTTTCTAAATGATGCCACAATCTGGCCAGCTATGCACCCAATGTGCATGTTACAATTTTATTGCCTTTGGCCAAAAGCCACTGGAAGACCAAGCACTCAGAATTCTAAGCAAGAAATTCACAGTATTTTTTAAAGCCATGAAGGCATTTTTTTCCTACATTCCTTTTGTTATTTTTTTCCTTAAGATCTGAAAGACTTAAGTTTTTAGTAAAAGCAAAAATAACCTATAGAGAAAGAATGCATATAGATGAAGAGTCATGGGATCCATCTTTGATTCATCTCTTACCCTTGCCATCCCCTTCCTATCCATTACAAATTTCTGTAGGTTCTAATTCCAAATTTATCTCAAAAGCATACAGCCCTTTCCATCTCCACTGCTGCCACTCTGGCCAAAGCCACTAGGGCACCAATTTCTTGACTGGCCTTTTTCCTTCTGCTCTTGACCCCTCTAACTTATTCGTCCTACAATAGGCTGAGAGATCCTTTCAAAAATGTAATCAGATCATTTTATGGCTCTCCCTCAGACCTTTCACAGGTTTTTCATCACCCATTAAATAAAATTCCTCTTGTAACCTATTAGGACTTGCTTGATCTGGCCTCTGGCCCCCTCCTTAACAACGTCTCTTTATTCTTGCTCCCCCCACGCCCCCAACCATGACCATCACACTGGTCTCCTTTCCATTTCTGAAGCTCTTCTACCTCCAGGGCTTTGTGCTTACCTTCAGGCATTTCTTCTGGAACACACTGTGCTTGACTTATGATATCTGAGTCTCCCGCTTATTTCCTGTAGAGTCATCATTTTATTAATTTGTTTAGTTGTTGTGGTCTGTTTTAGCCTTCAGTGAATGCAAAACTATTGAGTGAACAAAATAATATATTTCAGAAATGGTAAATTCATGAAGAAATACTTGCATACATAAGCAAACAGCTTAAGGGAAGTTCAGATTTAAGTTAACAATTCCCGGCCAGAATAGAACTAGACCCTCTCAGGGCTACAGTTTCTACTTTTTAATTGCACTAAAAATTACATTGTGTTAGCAATTTTTCATTTCTTCTCTGCTTAAAGACACTATACTAAAGAAGAAATTCATGCTACTAATAAATGTATGCAATTTTTGGCCTTTTTTATATTGAGCATTTCAAAATTTAAGTTTCACATTAATTTCACCAGAGACAGCCATTTAAAAGGCTAATCTGTTTTGTCTTTTGGTCACCCTTTAGTAATCTTATAGGGCTTGGCTGAAATAGTCCCACGAGGTAAATATTAAACATTGTTTTTAATACCAGAGGACAGAACCAAGTAGTCTATCCACAACACCTACCAACAAATCATACATAGGCTTGTCATATTTAGAAATTGAGGAGATGCAAAGAAATACAAAATAGAGTTGCAGGGATCCCTGGGTGGCGCAGCGGTTTAGTGCCTGCCTTTGGCCCAGGGCGCGATCCTGGAGACCTGGGATCGAATCCCACGTCAGGCTCTGTGCATGGAGCCTGCTTCTCCCTCTGCCTATGTCTCTGCCTCTCTCTCTGTGTCTCTCTCTGTGACTATCATAAATAAATAATTAAAAAAAAATTTTTTTTAAATAGAGTTGCACCTATAGTGGATCTTCCAACCCATCCTTGTCCTTGAGACAAAACAAAGATGGGAGGAAGATGGAAGAAAGAAAGAATTAGGACTCAAGAGGAAGTCACCCTTGGAGGGGGTGAGGTTGGGACAACCACATTGCCTTTATAGAATGGGAAGGCTGCAGATAGGAAAGGAGAGCAGGAAACATTACAAAAAGGGGAGACACAGTGACCCCAGGTGACAAATGCATGTACAAAGCAGTGAGTAACTTGGTCTGACTGGAGTAGAGTCAAAACTGGGGAAAGGAGCACCTGGGTGACTCAGTGGTTGAGCATCTTCTTTAGGCTCAGGGCGTGATCTTGGGTCCCAGGATTGAGTCCCACATCAGACTCCCTGCAGGGTGCCTGCTTCTCCCTCTGCCTTTGTCTCTGCCTCTCTCTGTGTGTCTCTCATGAATAAATAAATAAAACCTTAAAAAAAAAAAAAAGAATGGGGAACTGGTTGACATGTTCAAGGTTACAAAAACAATTTAGATAAATAATGAGGACAAGAACTTTCTGGATTCCTGCAACTCACTTGGATCTCTGGACCATTTTACCAATAGTTGTTAAGATCAGTGGTAGTTTGTTACATGAGCAGCTGCAGAAACAAGATGCCGGTCATATAACCATTAGAAGAACTTCTTAGACAAAATAAAGTCTGAGAATATTCACAAGGAGAGGAATCCTAAACCATCCGTTGGAAGTAGGCCCTGGGGTCAATTTATATCTGTTCCATATCTTGTAACCATGCTACTTAGTATTTTGTAACCAAAAGAAATGTGTCCTTGCTAAATTATTTGTAATATGTCCCCTTAAGATATCAAGACTTCAAAACTTTAACAGTATCTCCTGTGGAATGTAACCATTAATCTCACACATACTAATTGGTTGTCATGGGAAACTGTATTCAAGCTTGTATCTATAAATGCCATAGAAAATTCCTTCAGTCCTTTGTTAGGAGGAAGAGCCTCAAGTCTCTGTGTCCCACTTGTTTTCCTTTGGGCCTGACTGAATTAAATAAATCAGTGGCTCTAATGCATCTTCTTTAAAAAATGACATATGATTTTATTTTTGTCAATACACACAGACACACACACACACACACACACACACACACACACACACACCAGACATCAGAACAGAGGGGAGCAGAACAGAGAGAGAATTTACAAAATACTCTAGTATTTTACAAAATACTAGAGACTGGGTAGCTTAAACAACACTTATCTCTCATGGTTCTAGAGGATGGTAAATCCAAGTCAAGGTACCAGAAGATTCAGTTCTCAAGGGCTCTCTTTCTGGCCTTCTTGCTATTCTCACTTAGCAGAGAGGGAGGTGGTGCTCTGGTCTCTTCCTTTTCTTATAAGAGCACAAATCCAATCTTCCCCCACCTCGAGTCATTATCTAAATCTAATTGTCTCCTAAGGGTCCAACCTCCAAATACTAGAGATTAGGATTTCAACATATAAATTGGGGGGGGCAGGGGCACAAACATTCAAGCCATACCAGCAAGCTAACCTCAGACCCAATTCAGTCTCAGATTATTGAGCAGATAATCATGCCATGGTTACGAATCTCAAGGGAGGACTCTAAAAGCTTTTGCCCACCGTATCTTGGTAAGAGAGTCATCAAGAAGAACACAATTCAGTCAAGCACTAGATGGAACAGTGCTTTACTTACAAAGGGAATAGACGGCATAAGATCAGCTACAATACTGGGCTCAGTTCCCCATGGCCAAAAGGCTCTCCCTGAGGCCAGCATAGGGCAATCTGCCTAAGTACACCCATCTGTGCACAGTACAAAGATCCTGTCCCCTCCCCACAGAGAACAGATATTGAAAGTAGAAAGAGTTAGAAGTCTCTAGAAAAAGAAAGACAAGACACAGCTTTTGGACACAAGAGAAGTCATTTTAGGCCTCCAGCTATTTTCTGTGATCTACACCCTAACAGCTCCACTTGCCCAAACACACTTCTTATAGAATCTGCTAGGAGGTGTCAGACTTACAAAAGCCTCAGTAGTTAAGGATTTTAAGGGAGCAAAGGGAATGTAAAAGATTAACAGACGCTACCAGGCCAGGAAAGAGCCTAACCATATCAGAGACAACAAATTAGTGGTAGAAACTCCCAGTGCTGTTTCCAAAGCAAGCAAGGGCCCTGCATTCCTAACCAGTAAGAGGTCCAAGACCTCAACTGGTTTGTACCATTCTTGAAGACTACCCATAGCCCCTTCCTCTTGCCTGAGAGTTACCTCTGCTTCAATTATAATGTTAAAGTTTCTGACCAAGGAGGAGTACAACCCTCATTAGCATAACACACTATACATGTATAGGCAGATTTCCTAAGTGTGGATACACAACCTCTACATGCAATGACAAAGCTCCCCTCTCTGAATATTCCTCCTAACCCTAAATAAAAGAAACCCACTCACCCTCATTCAGGGAGCCACAGCTTGGAAGTTATTCCTCAGGATCTTCTTATTTGTTGCAAATGAAGTTTCCTCTGTAATCTCTATCTGTAACTCACCAAGGAGCAAACTCAGGTTAGTTCAGTCACAATATGACAGTGGAGTTGGCCAGGAGGTATATGACCCACATTCTTTAAGCAGAGACAAAAGAATATTCAATAAGCATGAAAAAGGTACTAAAGCTGGCATAGGTTGAGTGGGATCCTTATCTCTTGGTAAAAAAAAAAAAAAAAAAAAAGGATTTTAAGCCCAAATGTGCCACAAGTACTGATGTGCTTCAGTAGCTATGGCAGCTCAGCTTCCGCTGGATCTGAGCATCGCCAGCCCCTCCTCCAGGATACATTTACCAGCAGTCCACTCCCTGCTCCTTAGTAACCATGTGCAACCAAAGGCTGTGATCAAAACCAATTATGTCAAAGAAGATGCAACAGGACTTGGTGTTGGAGAAATACAACAGGGAGGGACACTGCGGCCCATATGAAGAAGGAGTTCGACAAGAAGTACAGCCCCACCTGGTTCCGCATCATGGGAAGGAACTTTGGTGGTGATGTGACACAGGAAGCCAAACACTTCATCTACTTCTACCTGGCCCAAGTGTCCATTCTTTAACTCAATTCTAGTTAAAAGCATGAACCATGTCATACACCCAATGATCCATCTGAATACAAGCACTGCAGTCCAAATTCCAAATACCAGCGACTGAAATCTTCAGCCTTGCCTCAGGAAGCACCTCCATCTCTGAGCCTTTACTGAGTTGTTTTGTGCAGGGCATTCTCTGTATGAATTTGTTATGGTTATGCAATTAGCAAAACAGCTTACATTTGTATTGATTTTCTATTCCATCCTCTGCCCCATGGTTTTTTTTTTCTCCTTAAATTCCATTCTTTAAAATAAATAAATAAATCTGGGGCATCTGGGTGGTTCAGTGGGTTAAGTATCTGCCTTCGGCTCAGGTCATGATCCTTGGGTCCTGGGATCAAGTCCCATAGTGGGCTCCCTGCTCAGCAGGGAGTTTGCTTCTCCTTCTACCCCTCCTTCCTGCTTGTGCGCTCTCTCTCTCTCTCTCAAATAAATACATAAAATCTTTAAAACAATAACAGCAAAATAAATCTGTTGAAGTAAAAAAGAAAGAAAGGAAGTAGTCTAAGTAGTTCGAGAACCATTCTTATGTGACCAAGTGGGTGACAAAAGACAGCATGCATGAGATTGCTTTCCCTAACCCAGGTCTTTGCAAACCCTGGCACCTTACTTACCTGCATAGCAGATGCACACACATGTAACATACACCCACTTTTACAAAGAAATTCTCTGGGGAAAAAAACATTCAAGTACTTTCAACATACATATATTTTAAAATACCTTAAAGTGGTTTTATAAGAGAAAAATGTTTTGTTTACAAAAGTATAGTGTATTTTATACTAATTGGGGCGGGGGGGACAGGGGAAGGGAGAAAGGTATAAAATAGCCAAACCTACTGGCATTGGAGCACCTGGGTAACTCAGTCAGTTAAGCAGCTGCCTTCAGCTAAGGCCATGATCCTAGAATCCTGGGATCAAGCCTGCATTGAGCTCCACTCAGGGAGTCTGCTTCTCCCTCTCCCTCAGAAGCCCCCCTCCCCGTGCCACTCCCCCCCCCCCGCCCCCCACCTCTGCTCATGCTCTCAGGAGCATTCTCATGCTCTCTCTCTCTCTCTCTCTCTCTCAAATGAATAAATTTTAAAAATTATTGGCATCAGAAAATACTAGTACATGGTTAAGGTTGTACCAGCAAAATATTTAAATTGAAATTTTTAAGGGAATAACCTAGATGGCCTTAATCAGCTGTGTAGGCCTACAGATGGTTACTTTTATTGAAACTACAGATGGGAGGTGAAAATTCTATCTTTTTCTGTGGTGTTTTTGTAGGATGGAGATAACTTTTGACTCCATGAGGAGTGGGTGGGGTAGGAAATTGGTTCTCAAGCACCGACATATGTGATACACTAAAGATTGAAGAAACTCTTTCCCTTATCTCTTCCTGACAGGGCCAACCAAGAACAATAGAACCTTGGATAGAACATCCCAAAAAGGCAATCTATCAACTCCCAGGACTGTCTTTTTTGTTGTTTTCCATCTTTATTCACCTCTCACTTACCCATATCAATGGAGAGAAATCATTCAGTGGACTCATCATCCAAAGAGGCTAGAGGTGGAGACCAAGTGCTCAAGTATAAGCAAACAGAACCAAATGAGATCCAAGGTCCTAATAGGCCAGTGGGAAAAAGAACACCTGGGAAAACCTACTACTCATGTGTCTTTCTTTTTATAGGGTGCCAGTAGCTTTAGCTAATAGAGGGAGCCAAGAAAGTCACCAACCTGATTAGTATACTTTTCTCTCAATAAATGGAAGGAAAAGAAAGAGGTTAGGCAAAATTTGAAACACATTTTTGGGTTCCATATGTTTAGTGACAAAGAATAATAAAAGAATCATACACTTTAGCAGAGTTTGGTTGGTGAAAAAAAATAACCACTATCATAATTCCTTTGCCAGGTTTTCCTGAACTAAGTGGTAGGTGAACTTTTAGACACTGTTTGCAGATGAGCTTATTGATAGACATTCTGGGTAGAATCCAGTATGAGAAAATGAATAAAGTAGTATGGCCTCATGGGGGATTCTTTTTAAGGGAATGTCCTCTACCTAGTGGGAAGGGGAATCAGGGACCAAGCAATGTTGTACAAACTATTTAAACTAGGGCCTCCTAATGAGGACTCTCAAGTGTGTGAGCTTAGGATGGTCTTTAGATGAAGTACTGCCACTGGCAACCTCAGACACTATACTGCACTGGTAACTTCAACAGAGCTCATAGTTACTTCATACCCAACAGTAAGGACTCAGGATTCCTAGCACTTAGAAAGAACAGCCACATTATCCTCCTTAATAAACTCAGGTATTTTCTCAGCTTCCAAATAATTTCCTCTAAGCCAGAGGGAGAAAAGTTATTGAGAAGGGAGATGTTCCTGCCATTTCTTTTGTACAAGGTGTAGTGATTTTGGCTTATTGCTTAAGTCATTAATTTCCCATCATTTTCCAATGAGACTTTCATTTCATTAAAGGTAATAATAGTTGACAATCTATTACTGTCCCTTTTGCCCTGAATTATTATTGCTATATTTTCCCATAGAGTATAAAAATAAAATATACACACTGCCATAGATCATCAATTCAAAGCTAGGTGCTCAAGAATTTTATTATCCAATGGAATACTCTATAGGGAGCTGTATTTCCCTTCTTGGTTATTCTAATATGCTCCAGGTGTCCAGAAAAGGGGAATTAACATGTCACTCCAAAGTTCATCTACATTACTGTTGTTTGAAATAAACACAGTGCTGGAGCAATTGAAACTCTTAAAGCTTCTCCAAGGTAGACTGGAGAAAATGTCTTTTCTCTGAGACCCTGCCAGACTCTCCTAAATAAAGAAGATCTTACACTAGCAAAACATAAATCATTTTTTAGGGCATCGAGTACAGGAGGGTAGGAAATGTTTACTGTTTGATCTTGGGCAAGATATTTAAATTCTCTAAATCTACTTTCCCATCTTTAAAAGAGTAAGAATAATAATACCTACCCCAAAGCACTTACCCCAAGATCTGGCAGTTTAAGACAATAAACACTACTTGTTATTATCATTTTATCATTATTTCCTATGGGAAATCAGAATTATATGAAGTTAAAGACACCTCATTGAATCTTGAACAACAAGCTAAGAAGTCTGATTTCAGAAGGCAAGCAAGGAACCAGGAAAGATTTTTAAAATAGGAGTGACATGGGTACCTAGGTAGTTCAGTCGGTTAAGCATGACTTTGGCTCAGGTCATGATCTCAGGTTCCTGGGATTGATCCCTATGCTCAGCTCCCCACCTAGTGGGAAGTCTGCTTCTTACTCTCCTCTCTCTGCCCCTCCCGCTGCTCATGCTCTTTCTCTCTCAAATCAATAAATAAATCATCTTAAAAAAAAATAGAAGTGACATGATCATATCTGAGTCTTAGAAAGAAAACAGAACCAAACCCTGAAAAATACAAGATGACTGTACTATAGAGACATAAATTAAAATGGTTAATTTTTCATTTTGTCCATTTCTCAAAATGGCCCAAAGCTATTAGCATATTTCCTTCTTGGGTATAATCAACTCCTTGTCTTAAATACTATAAAGTGTCTATATTGACAATTTATTTTTTCTGCCAATGGCTATTTAATGTCAGTGGCTCAAATAGGCAGGGGCTTTACCAATCTTTTAATCAGTAATCTCCTGTAATAGGCATTAGCACAATGTTATTGATTCTTAATGGTCAAGTGGCTCTCAGCCTGACTATATTTGCATGTCATTTCAGCTGGCCAAGTTATCTTAAGACACCTTAGAAAGAAAGAAATCACAGATTTAAAATACATTTTTAAATGTTAATTTAAAATAGAATATGAACTGTTTTTGAAAAGGAAAATCTTCAGCACTTTTTAACCTATCATATCATAGAAATACCTAATAAGATAATACTCAGTGTTGGAGAGCACACAGAAAAATAAGCATAACCATATATTTTGGTAAGGATATAAACTTAACTCCGTTTTTATGGAAGGTAATTTACTAATGTGTACGAAGTTTTACACACACAACCTTTGGCCCAATAATTCTACTTTTAAGAATTTGTCGGGATCCCTGGGTGGCTCAGTGGTTTAGCGCCTGCCTTTGGTCCAGGGCGCGATCCTAGAGTCCCGGGATCGAGTCCCACTTCGGGCTCCTGGCATGGAGCCTGCTTCTCCCTCCTCCTGTGTCTCTGCCTCCCTCTCTCTCTATGTCCAACATAAATAAATAAATAAATAAATCTTTAAAAAAAAGAAAAAAAAAAGAATTTGTCCTCAGTAAGTAAGCACAAATAGGCACATAGATTTAGCTATCAAGATGTTAATTATTAATTATAATACTAACAACACAGAACTATCTGAATATCTACCAAGAAATAATAGGATAAACCAAACTGACTCACAGACCAAGTCTAACCCATGAGCTAAAAATAGATTCAACATTTTTAATGATTGAAATAAATCAAAAGAAAATATTTCATAACACATAAGAAGCATAGGAAATTTCAGTTTCAATGTCTATAAATAAAGTTTTACTGGAACACAACCACTTACTAACATGTTTGTTTGCACTATAACAGCAGTTGGGTAAATGCAACAGACTTTATGGCCCCCAAAGGCTAAAATATTTACTGTCTTGCTCTTTGCATAAAAAATTTGCCAACCTCTAGGTTAAATAAACCATGGTCTAATCATAGCATAAATTTACACAGCTATTTAAAATGGTATAGAAGATTATTCACTAGCTTGCAAGAATGCTTAAGGAAATAAGACTATACAAGAGTGCATCAAGTTATGACCACATTCTCATTAACTTTAATAATATATGAAATAGAAAAATGACTGAAAGGCTATGTATTGAAATATTAGTGGCTTTTATCTCTGGATATGGGATTACAGAGTTTTTTAAGAAACTTACCCAGACTGCTTACATTTTCTAAAAAAGCATATCTTTTAACAAAATCATATTGTGGCAGACAGATTCTAAAAAAGCCCCAATTACCCCCTGGTAATCACACTTGTGTAATCCCCTCCCATTTAGTGTGAACATGACCTGTGACTTGCTTCTAAACAATAAGAGATGACAAAAGTTGTTACTCCCATGATTAAGTTTCATAAGTTACATTTTTCTTGCTAACAGACTTGATTGCCTTCTTACCTTGCACACTTTGATTAACCAAAGAGCCACATTAGGGAGACCCATGTGGCCAGGAACTGAGTGTGGTCTCTGGTCAATAGCTAACAGCCAATTAGAAACTGAGGCTCTCAGTCCAACAGACTGCAAGGAACTAAACCTTGCCAACAACTGCATGACTTTGGAAGCAGATATTTTCCAATCAAGCTATCAGATGAGATCCTAGCCTTGGCTGACACCTTGCTGGCAAACTCAGTAGAGACCATAAAGCAAAAGATCTAATTAATCCATGCCCAGATTCCACACCCACAGAAATTGTGAGTTAATAAATACATATTGTTTCTAGGCCCTAAATATGTGGTAATTTGTTATGCATCAATACATAACATAAAAGTTATATTGAATAATATATAAAGAAGAAAACAGCAACTAAATAATTTCAATTTTTTTAGATGGCATATATGACATTAGGAAAGAGGACAGAACAAATTAATGGGTCAGCCAAATTCAGCCCTTTAGATAAAACTAAGGCACCAGTCAGCAAGTGTGTGGGCTGCCCCAGATCCTATAGCTATTCATGTTTGGACACAAAAGATCCTGGACAGAAGTTCTGACTCTTCAAATCACCCCTGGATATACTATTATCTAGGTTCCACAAGAAATGGTAATTTGATTCCCAGCACTCTCTAGAGTTCTGCACCCACCTTTCCTCTTCCAAACCCCTCCAAAGCCCCCCTATTTGAAAAATATTAAAATAAAAACTTCCACAATATAATAATTGCTCTGAAATTGCAGCCACCACTAATATCTAGATCTTTCCAAGGCTCATATCATACAAAAAGAATAAAATAAGCATGCCCTCTTACCTTTTTTACTAAAAGCAAGTTATTCATTTTCACCTTGATCAACAGGATAATTACATGTGTAAATCTCCCATTCTGACCCCAAAATTGTCTTTAAATAAATTTCATGCAATTTTTATGTCTAACAAGCCATTACGTTTTTATTACTGAAGCAGTAATAGCAGTTTATTAGATTTTTTTAAATGCCCTACTGATCACTGAAGGTCTTTTTCTTTCCTCAAGTAGCTCTTAAATGACAAAAGTCATTGTCCATCATGATTACTGGGTATTAGTCACAGGTCATAAATATTCCTTATTTCTTGCAGTGGATCTTTAGAGGATTAAAATAGGACAAAATAAATAAACTGCCCCCTGAACCAGTTAAAAGCATCTTGTTTATTTTTTTAAAAGTTTGGTTGATTTATTTTTTACTGTTTTTAATTTAAATTCAATTAAATAACATATAATGTATTATTAGTTTCAAAGGTAGAGGTCAGTGATTCATCAGTCTTATATAATACTGAGTGTTCATTATACCATGTGCCCTCCTTAATGTCCATCACCCAGTTGCCCCATCCACTCACCCACTTCCCCTGGACTAAACCTGTTTCCCAGAGTTCAGTGTCTCTATGGTTTGCCTCCCTCTTTGATTTTGTCTTCCTTCATTTTTTCTTCCCTTCCCTGTTTTTGTTTTGTTTCTTAAATTCTACCTATGAGATCATATGGTATTTGTTTTTCTCTGACTTATCTCACTTAGCATAATACCCTCTAGTTTCATCCACATCATTGCAAATGGCAAGATTTCAATAAACATCTGGGCTCTTTCCATAGTGTGGCTACTGTGGACATTGCTGCTATAAACATTGGGGTGCAGGTGCCCCTTCAGACCACTATGTTTATTTCTTTGGGGTAAATACCTAGTAGGTAAATACCTAGTAGTGCACTTGCAGGGTTGTAGGGTAGCTCTATTTTCAACTTTTTGAGACCTCCATACTGTTTCCCAGAGTGGCTGCACCAGCTTGCATTCTCACCAAGTGTAAGACAGTTCCCCTTTTTCTGCATTCTCACCAACATTTGTTTCCTGACTTGTTAAATTTTAGCCTTTCTGACTGGTGTGAGGTGATACTTCCTTGTGGTTTTGACTTGTATTTCCCTGATGCCAAGTGATGTTGAGCATTTTTTCATGTGTCTGTTAGCCATTTGTACAATTTGGAGAAATGTCTATTCATGTCTTCTGCCCATTTCCTGATTGGGTTATTTGTTCTTTGGGTGTTAAGTTTGATAAGTTTTTTTTTTATAGATTTTGGATACTAGCCCCTTATCTGATAAGACATTAGCAAATATCATCTCCCATTCAAGGTTTTGCATCTCACAATCGACACAAAAGTCATTATCCTTTGGTTTTCAACTGTTTCCTTCACTGTGCAAAAGCTTTTTTTTTTTTTTTTTAAAGATTTTATTTATTCATGAGAGACACAGAGAGAGCGAGAGAGGCAGAGACATAGGTAGAGGGAGAAGTAGGCTCTCCACAGGGAGCGCAATGTGGGACTCGATCCCGGGACCCCAGGATCACACCCTGAGCCAAAGGCAGACACTCAACCGCTGAGCCACCCAGGAATCCCCAAAAGCCTATTATCTTGATGAACACCCAATATTCACTTTTGCCTTTGTTTCCCTTGCCTTTAGAGATGTGTCTAGCCAGACGTTGCTGTAGCCAATGGCACAGAGATTGCTGCCTGTGTTCTCTAGGATTTTTGATGGATTCCTGTCCCACATTTAGGTCTTTCATCCATTTTGAGTCTATTTTTGTGTATGGTGTGAGGGCATGGTCCAGTTTCATTGTTCTGCATGTTGCTGTTCAATTTTTCTACCATTTGTTGAAGAGACTTTTTTCCACTAGATAGTCTTTCCTGCTTTGTTGAAGATTAGTTGGCCATAGAGTTGAGGGTCCATTTCTGGGTTCTCTATTCTGTTTCATTGATCTGTGTGTCTGTTTTTGTGTCAGTACCATACTGCCTTGATGATTACAGCTTTGTAATATAGCTTGAAGTCCAGAATTGTGATGCCACCAGCTTTGGTTTTTCTTTTTCAACACTGCTTTGGCTATTTAGGGTCTTTTCTAGTTCCATACAAATTTTAAGATTGTTTGTTCCAGGTCTATGAAAAAAGTTGATGGTATTTTTATAGGAATTGCATTAAATGTATAGATTGCTCTAGGTAGCATAGACATTTTAACAGTATTTGTTCTTCCAGTTCATAAGCATGGAACGTTTTTCCATTTCTTTGTATCTTCCTCAATTTCTTCCATGAGTGTTCGATAGTTTTCTGAGTACAGATCCTTTGCCTCTTTGGTTAGGTTTTTTCCTAAGTATCTTATGGTTTTTGGGTGCAATTTTAAATGGGATTGACTCCTTAATTTCTCTTTCTTCTGTCTCATTGTTAATGTAAAGAAATGCAACTGATTTCTGTGCATTGATTTTATATCCTGCCACTTTGATAAATTCCTGTATGAGTTCTAGCAATTTTGGGGAGGAGCCTTTTGGGTTTTCCACACAAAGTATCATGTCATCTGCAAAGAGTGAGAGTGACTTCTTTGCTGATTCAGATGCCTTTTATTTCTTTTTGTTGTCTGACTGCTGAGGCTAGGACTTCTAGTACGATGTTAAAAAAAAAAAAAGAGTGGTGAGAGGTGACATCCCTGTCATGTTCCTGATTTTAACTCTCAGTTTTTCTCCATTGAGAATGATTATTTGCTATGGGCTTTTCATATATGGTAGAAGCATCTTGTTTAGATTTATAAATATTCTGAATCAATAGTCAAAAGATTGTTAAGATCAGCATTATTTGCATTTTTTGCAAACAAAAACAATAGAGTTTAATTCTGATCTTGCATTGCCCAAGAAACCATACTACCAAAGTTGAATGAGCAAAAATTCCTTCTGCTGAGATTTCCCTCTCTGTCTGAATCACACTGAAAATATTTATGGTTACTCTTGTTATAGTAAAACTATTCTCACATCCATTTCTCCTAAAGTAAAACCTCAATTTTAAAGGACTTCTCAGTAATTTGGAGAGTTTGTGATGCAAATTATTTTAGGAGCTTCTGCAGATGAAGAGCTAAAGACTGAGAATGAAAGCTCAAATTGGCTGCAAGGATCAATAATAATCTCAAGAGAAGTTGTTCTAAGGGAAATCATGAAAAAAACAGATATATTACTCCTTTAGCTCACAGATTTGACATCTGTGAATTCTTTTGAAACACCTTGGAGGTTTCCTTTATTTTTGTCTGTTTTCTGCCCTGTATTGGCCTCTCTGAACACCACAGCCACTATGGCATGAAGATGATAGAAGTATTCTCTTCCTTTTCTCTAATCTCCCAATACTTTATTCTATCTAACTCCTATCACATGAGCTTTCATCATCTTTGCATGTGCATATCTCTTTCCTGCTAAGTAATTTAATGCTATCTATCTTCCTTTATCAACTTCCTAAAGCCTTGCACCAAGTAGGCCCTTTAAAAAGGAAGACCTATAGATTTTTTTAAAGAGACTAAAAGATATATTAACTGACTGCAATGTATGGAATTTAATTGGATCTTGATACAAAAAAATAAGTTGTTAAAAAAACTAAGATGAGGGAAAGCTGAACACTGGATTTTGGACAATACTAAAGAATTGTTAGATGTGATATGTGCTTATGCTGTTTAAAAAGAGCACTTGTTTATATCTGTATACAAAGATGAAAGAAATGAAATGAAGTCTGGAATTTCCTTCTAACTAGTTGGGAAAATGGGTTGGGGCTATAATGAAACAATCTTCATTCTGGATTAAGCGGGGTGATGGGTACTTGGTGTTAAGTACTGTTGCTTTAAAAATTACTCATTTAGTGGATTGAGACAATGACAGCACGTATTTTGCTCACAAATCTGCAAAATGGGTAAATTGGGGGGGTTCCTCAAATCCATTTGTATCTGCTGGGGTAGCTCAAAAGTTGAAGGTTGGGATCATCTGAGGACTTATTAACTTATATGGCTAGTGATTGATACTGGCTGTTGGCTGAAATTTTTGCTGAACAACTACATATGGCCCTCAGTGTGTGGATTTGTCTTCCTCACAATATAGGGCTAGGTTCCAAGGTTGAGAGGAGAGAGGAAGAGAGAGCAAGGGACAAAAGCTATAATGTCTTATAACCTAGCCTCTTGTTATCACTTCTAACACATTCTGCTGGTTAGAAGCAAGTCACTAAGGCCAATCCATATTCAAACTCCTCTTCTTGATAGGCGTAATGTCTAAGAATTTAGAGTTCACTCTGTGACCAAAAATTATTTCTATTCTTCCCACATGCAAATCACACTCTCCCTCTTCGAAAGCCCAAAGACTTGTCTATTATGACAACAGGCTCAGGCTTGAAGGTAAGTATATCACCATATAAATCAGGCTATAGATAAGGTTTCTCAAAGAGTTCCTCAAATTCAGTTCCTGGAGTCTGAAGTGAAGATGATGACAAAGGATTGAAGAACAACTTCAATTAGAATTCCTCTTGGTCTGAAGTCTTGTGAACTACAGAGACAAGTTATCTGACCCTCATAAACCCAATATACAATAGTTACAAAGGGATAATTACCATTTAAAAAGGAGAAAAGTCAGAGGCTCACAAAAGTCACTAATCCATAGCTATTATGACACCATTCAGGCATATGTTGCCAATTCTTTAATTAGGAATCAGTTATATTCTTGGGAGTATGGATTCTCTCTTTCATAAAGGCGAGGAGAAAACTGACAAAAGTAGTCAGAATCAACTTTTTCAAAACTGTGGACATTAAGCAAAATCTTGTAGGATGGGGTGGCCTAACATAGGGGAAAAAAAAGGAAAAGAAAACAATGAATAGAAACTGTCCCTTAAAAAGCCAGATGTTGGGCAGTCCGGGTGGCTCAGTGGGTTAGGACTGCCTTCAGCCCAGGGTGTGATCCTGGAGACCTGGGATTGAGTCCCATGTCGGTCTCCCTGCATGAAGCCTGCTTCTCCCTCTGCCAGTGTCTCTACCAATCTCTCTCTCTGTGTGTGTCTCATGAATGAATAAATAAAATCTTTAAAAAAAAAAAAAGCCAGATGTTGGACATACTAAATAAAATTTTTAAAAAAGATTTTATTATTTATTTTAGAGAGAGAGCATGCAAGTGGGGAAGAGGAGCAAAAGAAAAGGGAGAGGGAGAGAATCCCAAGCAGACTACATGTAAGCCTGATGCAGGGCTCAATCTCCCAACACTGAGATCATAACTTGAGCTGAAACCAAGAGCCACACACTCAACTGACTGAGCCACCCAGGCACCCCTAAAACTTTTAAACAATCATTCTAAATGTGGTCAAAGAACTAAAGAAAACCATGGCTAAAAAACTAAAGTATAAAAAACACTGTCTCACCAAATAAGGAATATTTTAAAGAGAAAGTAATCTAAAAAACAGCCAAATAGAAATTCTGAATTGAGAAAAATAACAATGAAACGAAAAACTCACTGGAAGGGTTCAACAGCAGATTTGAACAGGCAGAAAAAATGAATTAAAAAAAGAAAAGAAAAAGAGAAAGAAAAGAATTGAATCGAGATTGGCCTGAGAAACAGAAAGAAAAAATGAAGAAAAATGAACAGAGCCTCAGAGACAGGTGGGGCACCATTAAGCACATCAAATACATGTTATATTAGTCTGCTGCTGTAACAAAGTACCACAAATTGAGTGGCTTAGACAACAGAAATTTATTGTCTTGCAGGTCAGGAGGCTAGAAATCTGGGATCAAGTTATAAGTAGGGTTTGTTTGAGGGAAGTAAGGGAAGGCTCTAATCAAGATCTCTCTCCTTGGTATTGTAGATGGCTGTGTTCCCTCTATGTCTCTTCACATTGTCATCTCTCAGTGCATGTCTGTCTCTATGTCCTTATGGCCCCTTTTTATAAGGACTCCAGTCATATTGAATTAAGGCTCACCCTACTGCTTTAACTTACTATATCTGTAAAAATCCTACTCCAAATAAAGGCAAATTCTGAGGTATTCGGAGTTAAAACTTCAACATGTGAATTTCAGGAGGACACGACTCAGCCTATAATGCATAATAGGAGCCCTAGGAAAAGAGGAAAGAGAAAAGGGGGCAGAAGGATATTTGAAGAAATAATGGCCAAAACCTCCCGAATTTAATAAGAAACATTAATCTACACATCCAGGAAGCTCAATAAACTTCAAGTAAGATAAATTCAAAAAGATCCATAACTGGACACATTATAATCAAACTATTCAAGGATGAAAACAAAGAGAGAATCTTCAAAACAGCAAGAGAAGACATTCATCATATACAAGGGATCCTCAATAGTATTAAGAGCTGATTTCTCATCAGAAACCATGGAACCATAAGGCAGGGGAATGACTTATTCAAATTGCTGGAGATAAATAACTGTAAACCAAGAATTCTAACTCTAGCAAAATTATCTGTTTTTGAAGGAGAAATTAAGGCATTCCAAGTAAGCAAAAACTAAAAGAAACTGTGGTAGGAGATTTTTCCTTCAAGAAACACTACAGGGAATCCTTCAGCCTGAAATGAATCCACACAAAGAAATAAGAGCAGGGAAAGGTACATAAGTAAATATAAAAGACAGCACTGATGCATTTTTTAATTATATTTTCTTCCATTTGATTTTAAAACAACTGGATCAACATTAATTACATATCTCCAATGAGAAGCACACAGTGTATAAGACTGAATTTGTATGACAATAATAGCCCAAAGGGGGAGGGAGTGGAGCTACACAGGACAGTAAGGTTTTAGTATAGTATTGAGATTAAATTGGTATTAATCTAAGCTAGTTTGTAATAGATTATGGTGTTAATTGTAACCTCTAGGACAACCACTGAGAAAGACAGTTGCCCTCCCTTCTTGGAGTGCATTTGGGAGAGGCAGGCACTCTCAGGGGACAAGAGCTAGCAAGTGACACTGAGCTGCCCCGTTCACTAGCATATGAGCAAAGACACCTGCTGAAAGCAACTACCCTGGATGCTGGCTTTTTGCTGTGCTGTGCTTTGCTATAAACCCCTAGTTACTTTTCTGGCACAAATTGGTACCATCCATAGTGCAGCAAGACCCTCCCCAAGAGGATCAGTGCAGGTCCATGCCATGCCAGGTCCTTAAAATTTGGAGTTTTGAGACCTAGCCACACACCTGAGATAAAACCTAGGAGCACTGCACCACTGGTGGGCAGACAGCTGACACAGACAGGGTGAAGGCAAGGATCTGAAGAAGCCTGGGACAAAGAAAAGAGATCGTTTGCTCTTCTGTGAGGGCTTCCTGAACAGCAGCCAGCATGAACTCCCCTCTCCATTTTTCACTCCTCTCATCAGTACAGTTGGACTTCAGTGAGTGGCAAAGTGCCCACAGTGGAGGCTTGAGCTGCTAACACCAAGCCCCTACCCCCCTCCACTATGCAGGTGTCTTTTTTATTAATGCACAGAAGACCAGCACAAATCCTCTGCACCCACCAGGTCTACTGATCATAGAGTGCTGCAAAGCTTTAGCTCTACTGGAAATAATACCAGGCAAAGTCTTTCCTAACCTACAAAAGACAGATATCTAGACAAAATGCCAGATGGAGGAATTCATCCCGAAAGAAAGAACAAGAAGAGATCACAGGCAGAGAGTTAAACAAGATAGATATAATATGCCTGAACCAGAATTTATTTTTTTTAAAGATTTTTATTTATTCGAGACACAGAGAGAGAGAGAGGCAGAGACATAGGCAGAGAGAGAAGCAGGCTCCATACAGGGAGCCCGATGTGGGACTCGATCCCGGGATTCCAGGATCATGCCCTAGGCCAAAGGCAGGCGCTAAACCGCTGAGCCACCTGGGATCCCTGCCTGAACCAGAATTTAAAACAATCATAAGGATACTAGCTGAGCTTGAGAAAAGCATAGAAGAAACTAAATTCTACCACAAAGATAGAAGACCTAAAAACTAGTCAGGCCAAAATAAAAATGTTGTAACTGTGATGCAAAACTGACTGAATATAATGACCACCAGGATGGAAGAAACAGAGGAATAAGCGATACAGAAGATAAAATTATGGGAAATAATTTTAACTGAAAAGAAGTTGGAAAGAAAATATTGGATCACGAATGTAGGCTCAGGGAACTCAGAAACTTCATAAAACATAATAACATTCATACCTTAGGGGGAAAGGGGCAGAAGGCTTATTTGAATAAATTATACCTGAAAACTTCCCTAACCTGGAGAAAGAAACAGACATTAAAATCCAGAAGGCACAGAGAACTCCCATCAAAATCAATAAAAGCCAGCCACACCAAGACATAGCCTAGTAAAATTTGCAAAATACAGAAATAAGAATCCTGAAAGCAACAAGGAAAAGAAATCCCTAATTTCTAAGGGAAGACAAATAAGGTTAGCAACAATGTCTCCACAGAAACTGTGCAGGCCAGAAGAAAGTGGCATGATATATTCAAAGTGCTAAATGAGAAAAATATGCAGCCAAGAATACTTTATTCAGCAAAGCTGTCATTCAAAATAGAAAGAGTTTTCCAGACAAGGGTGCTTGGGTGGCACAGTTGGTTAACCTTCTGACTCTTGATTTAAGCTTAGGTCATGATTTCAGGGTTGTGAGATCAAGCCCCACATCGGGCTTGTGCTGGCTGTGGGTGGGGAGCCTGCTTAAGATTCTCTCCCTCTCCCTCTGCCTCTCCCTACTACTCCCTCCAGGGGGGAAAAAAATCCCAAACAAAAACTAAAGGAGTTCATGACCACTCCAGAAACAATGACTTTACAGGTAATATAACAGCACTAAATTCATATCTGTCAATGATCACTTGAATGTAAATGGAATGAATGCTCCAATCAGAAGATATAGGTTATCAGATGGATTTAAAATAAACAAACAAGACCCAGCCATTTTAGACCTAAGACACCTCCAAGGTGAAAGTGAGAGGATGGAGACCCATCTATCATGCTAATGGATGTGAAAAGAAAGCCAGATGGGGATCCCTGGGTGGCGCAGCGGTTTGGCGCCTGCCTTTGGCCCAGGGCACAATCCTGGAGACCTGGGATCGAATCCCACGTCGGGCTCCCGGTGCATGGAGCCTGCTTCTCCATCTGCCTGTGTCTCTGCCTCTCTCTCTCTCTCTCTGACTATCATAAACAAATAAAAATTAAAAAAAAGAAAGAAAGAAAAGAAAAGAAAGCCAGAGTAGCTATACTTAGATCAGACAAACTAGATTTTTAAACCAAAGACTACAACAAAAGATGAAGGAGGGCACTATATCATAATAAAAGGGTCTATCCATCAAGAAGATCTTATGATTATACATATTTATGCCTCGGATCTGGGAACAGCCAACTATATAAATCAATTAATAACAAAAAAACTCAATATCCGGGTGGCTCAGTGTTTGAGCATCTGCCTTTGGCTCAGGTCATGATCCCAGGGTCCTGGGATCAAGTCCTGCATCAGGCTCCCTGCGGTGAGCCTACTTCTCCCTCTGCCTATGTCTCTGCCTCTCTCTGTGTCTCTCATGAATAAATAAAATCTTTTTAAAAAAAGAAAAGAACAACCCTATGATGCAGCAATTGCACTACTACATATTTACCCAAAGGATAGAAAAATACTGATTTGAAGGGATACACAAACTCCAATGTTTACAGCAGCATTATCAACAATAGCTGAACTATGGAAAGAGCCCAAATGTTCACTGACTGATGGATAGTTATTATTCCAAACTTAGATAGATACATAGATAGATATGGATATGTACTATTCCAAACTAAGATAGATAGATAGATAGATAGATGATAGATAGATCTAACCTATCTTTGGAATAGTACTCAGACATCAAAAAGAGTGAAATCTTGCCATTTGCAATAACATGGATAAAACTAGAGTGTATTAAACTAAGCGAAATAAGTCAGCAAGAGAAAGACAAATACTATATGATTTTATTCATATGTGGAATTTAAAAAACAAAAGAAATGAACATACAGGAAGGGGGAGAAAAAAGAGGGATTTTCTAACAAAGGTTGCTAAGATAACTGGATAATCACATAGAAATTGGATCCATTCCTCCCACCAATATGAAAAGACGTTCCATCTTGCTCATTGGAGAAATCCAAGCTAAAACTATACTAAGGTATATTTGTCACCCACGACTGGCAAATAGGTAAACATTTGATGACTCTATAGACACTCAAACATTAACGGTACACACGATTTGCCTATGCAGAAGAAATTGGCAGTATCTAGCAAACTCACATGCATTAACCCTTTGACCTAGTAATTCCCATTTGAGGAACCTTCCAATGATAAACTGGTAAAAATACAAACAGCATAAATTTATTCAATGAAGCACCATTTGTAATAGCACAAAACGAGAAATAATCCCAATATCCATCAGTAGAGGAAAGACTGAATAACCTTTGGTATATCAGCACATTTGCTATAAAAATATAAAGTCTATCCTCATTTCTTTTTATTATTAATATTCAGATTATGCTACTTGAAAAAAAGCAAGATGGAAAAAGCTGTGTATACTATTCTTTTGCCTATCTTAGGAAGGGGGCTTTGAAAATATATGCTTACATTTTAAATGAATTTTAAAATGAGCTATAAATTATTTAAAAAAAGTCTTTTCTTATGGGAGAGGGAGGAAATACGATGAACAGAAGATAGAAGTCACATTTCTTTGACTATACTTTTTTCTGTACATTTAACTTTAAATCATGTAAATATTTCTCATAAGGCAAAATTACATTTTAAAAATTCCTAAAAGACAAAAATAAAACACATGATCCTTTGCACTCAAGTAAGTTGGAAACATAGCAATTTGTACACCTACTGTGACATATACCTAAATAACAAAAAGAATTGGGGCAGATAGAATTTTTAAACTGTTTACACTAGTATTACTGATGGTAGTGTAGAAATTGCTATTCTGAAACTATTGTATTAATCTTGTATAAAATAAATGGGTAACTGTAGTGTCATTGAGAAGTAGGATATTTGGCATATAAGAAAGGAAATATATGACGCCTGGGTGGCTCAGTGGTTTAGCATCTGCCTTCGGCCCAGGGCATGATCCTGGAGTCCCAGGATGGAGTCCCATGTCAGGCTCCCTGCAGGGAGCCTGCTTCTCCCTCTGCCCGTGTGTCTGCCTTTCTCTCTCTGTGTCTCTCATGAAGAAAGGAAATATATAGTTTTAAGATCACTGAAGTTGAATTTTTAAAATGTATTCTTGAATTTGAATTATCAATATAAAGAACATGAACAGAATGTATACTTCTTAGCTCTGCTCACTGAACAGTGATCAAACCAGTAGAAAGGAACACCCCTAATGCCAAGATTACTGTGTGCATGTGCATGAGTGTGTGCACATAACACATACTGAAGTCTATACAATACCATTTCCACAGAAACAAAGGTCTTTGGGAAAACGGCCAATTCCAGGTCCGAGGAAAGAAATGTACAAGATAAAACTGGAATATCTTATTATCAGAAAGAAAAAAAAAAAAAGCTATCAAAGACCACTTAAATACTAGCTAAAGATGGAACAACTTGAACGGCAATTTAAGGGTAATAGCTGCAATGGATTAGAACATATCAAAAGTCCACGCTTATATTAATATTAAAAAAAGGACTTAGTGATCATCTTTAAAGGATATTGGAGAATCGATTATTGAAAAGAAAGTTTTGAGGCAATGTATTACACAGGAATATATAACTAATACAATAAAAAACAGCATGGGGTTAAATGACAGCGAAGGGTTATAATCAGCAAAATCCAAACTGTGGAAAAGTCTATGGGAAAATAACCTGTCTTCAACCAAAGAATTTCAGTGAAAAAAGAATCACATCACAGTGATATTTTTGGATATTTAAGCAAACCATTTAAAAAGTTACAGTACAATTAAAAACATGTAAATACTGACAGGATATTTGATATTAAAAAATCACTGGGCTTTTTAGGAAGGTGTAATGATGGTATTATAGTTATGTTTTTAAAAGGGAGTCCCTGACTTCTAGAGATACATACTAAAATATTAATAGATGATACATTTGGAATTTGCTTCAAAATGGCTATGGGAGAGAAGGAACTGGTGGGGAAAAGGAAATAAGAGTGGGCATGAGTTGGTCATTATTAAAGCTGAGTGATGGGAACATGGAAGTTCATTATACAATTCTCTATTTTTCTCTATGCTTGAAATTTTCCATAATAAAAGGATAAAAAAGAGTAAGTTTGCACTTGCATCAACATGCACAAATACCACACCATGACATTTAAAAGTGGGCTTAATAAAACCAAATAATTACAAAGCAAGATGAAGACCATAGGAATTTGAATGTTTTCTGTAAAACAAAGTAAATACTTTTAAGTGTCAAAATGGAAATATAGAGTACACATTGCTAATTAATGCATCTAATTATGGAACTACTCCAGCTTGGAATTGATATATTTGGCACATACTTTTTGATCCAATATTCTGTAATAAGCTCAGAAGTATTATGCCTTCTTTTTAATTGTTTGATTCAAATCATAGTCATATTTAGTCACCAGATGGACTTCCTTCTTCACCTATTCCATCATGTTAGAAAGAGTGTAAATTAGCACCTTATAATGACTCATGATAGAATTTTATCATCCACATAGGAAAGCAGTGAAGAGAAGGTTATGCTAACCATTTGATAGTAAAAGAGACATAAACAGATGCTACTCACAAGTCTCAGCGCGCCAATGGCAATTACCACCTGTTCTGCTTCATCTATTAGTGCTATGCATGAGAAAGAAACCAAGAGACAGGAAAACCATACAGACACAAGTCTTTACTGCAACAATAGTATTTTAAATTTCTTCATTAAAAATAGATAGCATACATAGTTATAGTAGAGTTCACGAAAAAGATAAGCAACTACAGGACTATCTGGGTTGAAACCAGATGACTAATGCAGGTTTACAATGGTCTCTCCTCCACTCTCCTCTCCAAGTAGCTGAGAGGGATTATTTGCTTTATGCAGATGTGCTAGGAAAATAATCAACCCAGAAATTTCTCATTATTTCTCACTCTTACCAATTCATAATTTGTGATAACTCATGGCTTGAGCTTGGCCACAGGTATCATTAACATGACAAACAAAAGGCTTGATCAGGTACAAAACTGTAGCAGTGGCTTGATTTTATCTATGGGAGGAAAAAAACATCCTCAAACATGTGTACAGATTTTTTAAAAGCCTGAGAGAAAGAAAATATTCTAATATATAGATTAACATTAATATTGGGTCCAGATGATAAGACTATGGCTCTATCTCCCTTCTTCCCTCTTCTTTCTAGTTTTAAAATATCTTCTTCTTTTAAAGTGAAACAACCAAATGTGCTATTGTTATTATTGCGTAAGAATTTTTTTTAAGATTTTTACTAGCTTGGGGAGAGGGTAACAGTTGGCCTTTTATTTAAAATTTAAATGACTAAAAAAATAAAAAAATTTTAAATGTCTTATCACTAAAACAACTGCAGAAAATAGACTTAAAATCGACACCCCAAGTATGTTTCAAAGTATATGTTTCCATGAAAAATATAATTCAGACTGGCCTCTCAGTATAAATTACTGACATGTGGTCGCAAATAAAAACTTTATTTTTCAGGACACCTGGGTGGCTCAGTTTGGTTATGCATCCAACTCTTGGTTTCAGCTTAGGTCATGATCTCAGGGTTGTGAAATCAAGCCCCACATCCCACGTCAGGCTCTGCGTTCAATGAGGAGTCTGCTGGAGATTCTCTCTCCCTCTCCCTCTCCCTCTGCCCCTCCCCATGCTCATACTCTCTCTCAAATAAATACATCTTAAAAATTACCTGTATTTTTCCACCAAAATTTCACAAAAATATGATGCATTAGTTCCCTCTCATTAAAACCACAGGTTTTATCAACTCCAACAAAAAAGGTTACTTACTATGAAGTACTGTATTTCAATGGCTACCTGTAATTTAATAATAATAATAACAAATACAAATGAGGATAGATTAATTTAGCCTCAGAGAAAAACAAAGAGAAAGCAAAACAGGAAATCACAATAGTTACACAGAAGAATATTCACTAAATGTTACACAGAATGAATACACAAAATGAATTTTCACTAAATGTTTTGTAAAAAATGGAAAACGGTAAAGAGAAGAAAAAAAGTGTTTATAAAACTATCATGATAGTCTCTACACCTTCAAACATGGGCCCAGACTTATTATCTCCTAGAGAGAATGTTTAAGTGTAGACACAGCGATCCAACAATTGCTCTAAATAAAATATCATACTCCTTTTGTGATGCAGGTATACTCACTCTTAATTATCTTTCAGCTAACTACCCTAGGTCACATAGAATCATGAGTAAGCTAGCTCTCTTCTACATATTAGTCTTGATACTCAGTTATATGTGACCGGCTGCCTGGTATAAGAGAGGAGGAGGAAAGTGCTCTAGGACAAGAAATTCAGGGGAATTAATAGTACACATGGTACTATTATTATGTCTCAGCTCACAGGAAAAGCTCTAGAAATTCCTTTAGCTTCGAGAAACTCTTTAAATTGGATATTTGGATGAAGCCAGTGGGCAGAGTCTACATTTGCTTTATACAAAGGATGAACTCCTGAAATTGGAAGACAGCAGTGTAGTTTTACTGGTTATTCTCCTAAATTGTTAGACCTAAAACACTTGATCATAGGGAGCCTGGGTGGCTTAGTTGATTAAGCATCTGCCTTTGGGGTCAGGTTGTGGTCCCCCAGTCCTGGAATGATGTCCCATATCGGGCTCCCTGCTCAGTGGAGAGCTTGCTTTTCCCTCTTCTCCTGCCCTTCCCCTCTGCTTATGCTCTCTCTCAAATAAACACTTTAAAATAATAATAATAAAAAATAAAACACTTGGCTCATAAAACTGAAAATGGCCACATCACTAGCAACTTCACTAGCAACTTAAAATCTTTCCACAATAGCACTAAGGCACCTGCTAATAAAAATTGCAGAGCTCCTTCTCAAACAAATATTTCTATGACTAATGAATATAATCAGGGGAATATACCTCTAAGAATACAGAGGAGTATAAAAGTGAAAGGCAAACTTTTAGATGGATTTTCTCAACTTCTTTCTATATCCCATGTTCATGGAATTGCAAAGTTTACTATTTCAGAGAAGACATGGATATTTACATTTGTACTAGTTATTATTCAAGATACATTTTTGAGGAGCAAGAAAATTATAAACTTTAGGGAGTAATCAGTAAAAAATACTAATGTTTTCAAGCTATACCTAACACTTGAAAATCTATAAAACATAACAATTTTCACGTAGGTTTACAGATAGACGTAGGTGGAAAGAACAGATTTAAAGTTAGAGGTACCCACTGGTCATGTGATATAAATATGACACTCTGGCTGTCTATTAAGGATTATCACTGACATAGGTGGATGGTCATGGAACACAAGAGGAGTGTAACTCATCTCTGGGAACTAGGGCCATCAAGAAAGGTACATATCAAGACACTTGCTACTTGGCAAAAAAGGAGAGTTAGAAATAAACAATGTTCAGGTTACCACTGTTCCATCAAATGATCACAAAAAAATATCCTATGACAGGAAGGACCAACAGGAAATAAAGGATAACACAGGATCTGGGTAGGGATGTGTGCATGTGAAATCTTGACAACTGTTACTAAAACTGATCTGTGTCTTGCTCTAGTAATAAGTACCACAAAGTTCTTCAGGAAGCTCACTGTGACTTTAAAATGAGAGTATTAAAAACAACAGCACAAATATTTTTAAAATAATAATAAAAAATAAAAATGGAGAGTATTAAAGCACCATTAGGCATATAGGCAGGGTTTATGGTTCACAATAACCAGAGGCATCATTTTGATCAGAAGTTGTAACTGTAACTCACTACCCATAGATACTTTCAGATTTCTCACTGAATCCTTGCTGTAAGTCATAAATGCCATAAATATTTTATTATAAAGCAGTCTAAAAGAAATATATGTGGTATACAGCAAATAAAGTTATTTATGTCTTAAATATGGCTTTTAAATGTCTCTGAAATACCCATTTTCAGATTCTTAAGAACAAGAGCTCAATGATGTTATGGATAGTTTAATTTTTATTATACATTGAACATGAACAAAAACACATGAGAAGACTCACCGTCAAATGTAAACATTCTATGTGTATTTGGCCCTAATGATAAACCAGTTTATGTTAAAAATTGGAGACCTAGGATTTGGAAAAATAAAGATTAAAACAACACTTAGAAATTACTACATACTATATATATTCTTGGAATTTCTTTATTAAGTATCAGAATTCCCAACTGGTGTTCCATATTTACACTTATTTCTGCTGTATACCCACATTCAAACACTATCTCCACTCACAGGCAGCAACTATAGCTCTAATCTGGACCAAGTTCAGTCTCTGGACCTTAACAATGCTTCCATCATTTGGTCTGTCTTCATCACTGCTGTTATCAAATAACAAAGGCCTAGTAGGGATAGACCTGGCTGACACTCCCATCTATTTCAAACCACAGGATCCCATTAGGACAGAAGCCTTGCCCTCCTGTGGACCCAATTCCTAACTGTCTATCATAATAGTAACGCTTTCAAAAACTTTCTTTTAAGGCTGGTCCCCAACAACATCTTACCATAGCTCAGCTGATCCAGTGTTTAGTCCTCTCTGGCCATAGATTCATATTGAGCAACTGTAAAACCAATGAGGTGGTGTTTCATTAACTTAGGATTCTGAGGTCTATTCTTTATTTCATAGGACCAAGGACTACTTGATAACCTATCTAGATAATCAAAAGGAAGAACAGTATAATATTAATATAACTGGCAATCTTTGCTTCTTATGATCAAAGCTGTGCTCAGATTTGGACGCTGAATGGAGCTCGAATGTTTTATTTGATACTAAATGACAGAAATATATAGCTTTCTTTCTTTAAAGATGGTTGCCACAGAAATGTCCTGATCAGTATTCTAAATGTGGTAAAATGCTCCTTTATTTCAATACTGACCTAATTATTTTCAACTGAGCCTATTTTTGAGTTTAAGTCTGTTCTTGTTTTTGCAGAAATGGGAGTTTCTTTTAGCCAAAGAGAGTACCAAGGAATTGGGGGGGGGGGGGGGGGACCAACAACAGCAAAATTATTCATTTTCTATTTTCTTAAAAAAAAAAATTCTCCCCTGAGTTTATCTGTGAAAAGCCAGTGAGTAGAAATTCTTCATAAAACTGACTGAATTAAGAAATGAGAATGGAATGTAAAATATTTTTTATAAACATAAAAGATGCTCAACCCCAGATAAAATAATAGTAACAGTAATAGATTCAACCCCACTGTGTGTACACTTCCAGGGAAGTTTAATGCATTTCATTCTAAGCTCCTAGCCCTAGGCAAACACTGAATCATAGGCGGAAATATGCCATGGTTAGCACTAGAAGCAGCATTGCAGTTCATTAACAGAATAAAGCAGAAAATGGTTAGGTAAATGAATCTACAACATAAAAATGTGCTGGTGATGAATCTGCAACAGAGTAACATAAGTGAAGTTTACAGTATTTTTTTTTTTATCAGAAAGCCCAATTGTAAACATTTGCATTAAACTACTGCCCCCCCACCCAAAACCTAACCAACAAAAATCATCTTTTATGACTATAAAATCATGAAGAATTTGTATTGCATGGCTCTTCGTTTTGGTGGTTTTCAGAGTAAGACATGAGCTGCATTAAGTAGCTTCACTGATTTCTCCATCTTGAATAACTGCCAATTCTGGAACTTCATTCATCCTCAGAACCTCTGCATAGAGCAAATAATTATGGAGGCTTCTAGGAAGTGGCAACTGACAGATAAAACTGTCAGATCGTAGGTGTTCTGGTTTTAGACTGGACCGAATTTCCAAACGACAAAGGTGGGCAAGGGACGGAACAGAGGCTGGAGAAACAAAAAAAGGAAAGATGAATTTTTTTTTAATATTCTTTTTTAAAACTTTCCAATTCTTTGTGGTAAAAGAGAAAGCATATGTCACTTAGATTACTTTTGAAAGGTTTGTTAGGTGGGGATGACCACAACAAATTTTATTTATTCCTTTTTTTTTAAGATTTTATTTATTTATTTATTCATGAAAGACACAGAGAGAGAGAGAGAGAGAGAGAGAGAGGCAGAGACACAGGCAGAGGGAGAAGCAGGCCCCATGAAGGGAGCCCGACGTGGGACTCGATCCCGGAACTCTAGGATCAGGCCCCAGGCTGAAGGCCACGCTAAACCGCTGAGCCACTCGGGCTGCCCCTATTCCTTTTATTTTTCTTACAGCCTTTACCTGGTTCCTCTCTCTCGCTCTCTCTCTCCTCTCTCGTCACACATTGAAAGTATTCAGGGCCACATAAAACTAAATTTTCATATTCTAAAGATGCAGCAATACCAGTTGGTACTTAAGAAATGGACGAAATAATTTTAGAAATGATAGAAACTTACAGCAGCAAATACTATATCCCTCTTACTCTGTTTCATTGCAAAGAGTCTCTAGACCAACCACATTAGGTGCATGAGTAATTTATGTAAGTTTCCTCTTTTTATCCATGACTTAGAATGAAAATTTAAAACTGATAGAAAAGGAGCACTTACTGAGTACCTACTGTGCCACATGCCCATACATTTCACATACATTATCTTTTTATCTTCATTAACCCTATGAGGTATGTATTATCATGTTCATCTAGAGGTAAGAAAACAGGTTTAAGGAGGTTTAAGTAACTTTCCAAAGGTTATACACCTTGTACATGGTAGCATCAGGATTCAAACTCAAGTGCATATTACACCAAAGCATGCATATACACTTAAAACTACAGCTGCCAAAAGCTAATTGCTAATTAAAGGACAATACAGATGTACTTTATTAAGAATCATAAGCTATTATTTCATTTTCTAAGATGAGAAGCATTAACAAAAGAAGCTGATGTCCACAGAAACTGAGAGTACTAAAAACAACTATTGGTTTTATGTGAATCAAATCTAGTTTTTTATTAGTCTAAGAAATCTAACATTTTTGTTTAAGCATATTGGCTTAAGTTTAGTTTAGTAAGAGTGTGGGAAACTCCTCAAACCACAGTTTTTCAAAATGCCAAATAAGAAAAGCAAAGGAGGGATCCCTGGGTGGCGCAGCGGTTTGGCGCCTGCCTTTGGCCCAGGGCGCGATCCTGGAGACCCGGGATCGAATCCCACGTCGGGCTCCCAGTGCATGGAGCCTGCTTCTCCCTCTGCCTGTGTCTCTGCCTCTCTCTCTCTCTCTGTGACTATCATAAATGAATAAAAGTTAACAAAAAAATTTAAAAAAAAAAAAGAAAAAAAAGAAAAGCAAAGGAGTTCTAGGATTTTTTTTTTTTTTTTTTTTTAGTTCTAGGATTTTGTACATAAACCTGAATCTAAGAAAACCTTAGAATTTTCTCAAACCATGACTCATGGACTCCCCATTATAAATATTAAGACTGTAGCATCTACAATACATAAAACATTTATTTGCAGTGTTTCCATATCTATATCTTGTTTAAATTTTACCCTATCCTGCAAACTTAAAGAATTCTTTTCTCACTTCTAAGATACACAGGTAGGGGGAGCAACACAGAGATAAGCAAGAATGCATAGAAGAAGCTTGCCCAAACTACAAACGCCCACAGTTTCCCAAATGAGTAAGTGGGTTCAACTTCAATGAGTAGGTTACCTATGTTGAACTATGACGTAATAAAGAAGCCTTCTTACCCAGTGAGACCAGGAACAATAATTGGTCCTAATGTCACTGGGTATGCACAAATGTCATAAAAGCTTTAGAAACAAGTATAGCTGATTCTTAGTAAGCACACAACTCAGCTGGTAGGAACACAAGTATGTCAGCGTACTAGAAAGTATCCTATCAGCTGCAAACACTAAGCACACCACAGGCATGGTCAGATGGGATTGACAGAGGAAGTGACAAAATTGGAGTAGGTGAGTTACACTGAGGTTGGTTAAAAGAATTTTTACTTATATTCAGTTGCAGTTTGTGCATCTTGTTCACTTGAAATCTCTTCATTCTACTTTCTTGTTAACAGATAATTAGTACACACTCAGAAGGAAGATAAAGGATGGCTGTACAACCTGGAAGAGAGAGGCCCACTTGAGGTGAAAGGATTCCTAATGCCTCTCCAGCATCTCTGACTTGCCAGATGACAATGACTTACAAACTCCTCTGGCTGAGGAGAGCTCCTCTGGCTGCCCCACAGCCTCCTGCAGTGCCAACAAGCTTTTCCAGGCCATCTGACTACACCATTGTAGCACCATCATTAAAACTAAGCAAGCCATTTATATATATATATATATATATATATATATATTTATTTATATTTATATTTATATTTATATTTATACATATTATATTATATATATTATATATATATTTATATATTATATATTATATATATATATATATAATATATAATATGAGGCTATTTAGTCATCTTGTGGTCAAAGCCACACTTGCTATGAAAAGTTTAAGTAACTTGCCCATGTTGACACTGTACATCAACAATAAAGCTGATTTTAGATCTAAACGATTTAACTCAAAGTCTAGGATTCCTTAAAGTGTGAAAAGCCCCAAATAATTCTCTAACACCTTCTAAGCCACTGGAACCATTCTAAGTTTCAGAAGATCTTTCCATTTCATAATACCCCCAAAAAAGGAGGATAGTTACTTGTTGACATTGGTTACAATTTTAATTGTACCATTTTGGTTTTTCTCCTGTGAGCACAATAGATCAATGGCATCGTGAACAGTTAGAGGGAAGAACTATATTCACTTGAACTGAAGGGAGTCTTTCATTTGTAGATTATTAACATAGACAATAATATACCCCTCAGTGCCATCTTAGTTTAATATGCCAGTGAATACTGGCATTATAAAGTTTATAATCATATATGATCATAAAGTTCCCTTTATGGAACTTTATAATCATATATGCAGTATTTTAAAGCTCACAAAATTCCTATGAAAGTTTCACTGATGCATAGTATTTCCAGATGTGTTGCCACGAGGCTGAAAAGATTAAGCCATGACTTGAATTTATAATATGAAATAGCCCAGAAGTTGTATGTATATAAAAACGTACTTAATGAAAACCTGTTAAAACCAGATTTTAATCTGTTAAATACTGGGATTTAACTGATTGGGATTATGGCACTGGGATTATGGCACTGATTGGTAGCCTAGAAAATCATGTCTGAAATCGTGCTATAATTTAAAGTCACTTTTCTGACCCAATCATATTCAATTTAGCATGTTAAACCTAGCTTATCTATAGACCTATTAGCAGACAAGCAACCTTTAACTTTTCATTCCTATATGGAATTCTTCAGTTTTGTTCATTTTATTGTATATACTGACAGAGCAATCAAAATAGAAGGCTACATGTTACATGAAGTTTCATTAAGATGAAAAATGATAAAACTAAACCCTACAATTCTTAATTCATTATGCTCATTAATGCCAACTTTCCTATAGCACTGAACTAGATCATACAGACCCACTATCTATGTTTTCCACAACCAATCATCTCTAGCCTGCCCTCATGCCAATATTCAAATGATCCATCTGCCTAGACCATATTTTGATGGTTCTTCTGCATGGCTTTCCATATCAAATGTATTCATTTGACTTCTGGGGTATCTAGTACAATTTATATTTCTAACATTAATATATTGTTTTTCTGGTTGTTCTTTGTTGCAAGTCTTTCTTAATTTACTAGTACAGTCTCTCTCTCTCTCTTACTGATTACAGCCAAAACCTCTAAACAACATACAGAAAGCAATTTCCTGAGGGTTCTGAAAAATAAATGAAAGATTAGGGCAGGAAATCAAAACATGGAGAATGACCAGTAGAACAACAATAAACAGAATGAATGGAAAGAGCACCATAGGGTAAAAAAATCTGTGTGGAGTTGAGAAGCCACTATTAACAAGTTGTATGACCTTGGACAAGTCATTTAAGTACTCTGACCTTGAGTTCTTCCTCTGTAACATGGGCATAATGCCTTATCTATCTATAAAATGGACATGAGGGCAGCCCCGGTGGCTCAGCGGTTTACCCAGAGCAATCAAAATAGATTTGATTCTTAAATCTTCAAAGTGAAATAGGAGGTCTTTGGGGGCACTCTCTCTCTCTGAGGGCCTAGTTCTCCAACTACAAACTTATCTCGAATCACTCCATCTTCATCTCTCTTCTTCTCAAAGAAATGGCCTATTTGAGGCTAATCCCATCTCTCTCTGGCTTTGTGGATTATATAAATAATCATTTTTATCTAACCAAATCTTTAATGTTGTTTTTACAAACTGAGATCCCCTAATCTGTAAAATATGTTCAAGCCTCTCTGCCATGACTTTGCATCATTCCCTTTGGCCATTGTACTAAAAGAACTATGCTCACTTTATTTCTTCATTCATTTTGCCTAATACACAGCTGACATGTAATTAAAGAATCCACTCACCAGGGAATTAATGGATATAAACAGCAAGATTTGTAAAAGTCCGCCCATAGAAATACATGATAGCTTCTCTTCACTGAAGACTTCTGCCTATGGTCCATATTTGGAACTAACTAAAATTACAAATTGAGTGATTAAAAGTTCTCAAATGAATAAGCTATCAAGAGCTAAAGCTTCTATTCTAATTGCCTTTCTACCTTAAAATAGATATTTTGCATCTAGAAAAAATTTTTTTTGTTTTAATTGGGACATCCCTGTCCCCAGGGTCTACCTGCACACAAATCCAATGCAGTACATATCTAGGAGTAGTAAGATGGTCTTTCAAATAATATTGGTGATCTGATATTTAGAATGCCTTTAAAAATTCTGTTTTAATTGCTCTAGGGCAATATTTTCTCCTCTCTTAGCTTACCAACAGACTACTGACAACATCAAAACAGTTTTAATGGCAAAATGTTTCAGCAACTATGGCTACAACCCATTAGTATCTAGTTTAGTTAAGAATTACCCACCACACACACACACACACACACACACACACACACACACACACACAGCCACATGGATTATAAGAAGCTATGTGAAGCTACACTTGGATTCTAAGAGGCTGTGTGAAGCTAAAATTATATATGGGCAGATGGAATCTTGTTAAAATTTTAAGTTAAACTATAAATTTCTCATTAAAAAAAAACCCCAAAACTAAGTCTGGCTCTTAAATCTAACAATAAGGGCAGGCTATAGGACACTGTTAATCAAGGCATGATTCTGCTAGTTATGAAGGCCAATAATAGGGCTGGAATCTTGGAGGTCAAGTTTCTATAAACAGAAGATCACATGTTTAATTTTTCAAGATGAAAGGCAATTACTGTTGGGGTTCTTGGTGATAATGCCTCAAACCAGAGGAAATTCCTCTAGAGTTAAAAACCACTGTGAATAGTGGCTTCTGAGTCTCACCAAATATTGAGCTATGATTCTATGAGCACAGCCCCTGTGACTAGACACAATACACCATTTTTCCTGTAGTTTTGAAAGGGCAACTCTGTACTCCACATACGTTCCTGATTCCTACCAAATTTAGAGACCTTTCAATTTACTGAACATCTTATCAGAAAAATACAAGTTGGGATTTTGCAAGTAAGTATATAAAATAAGCAGCAGGTGAGTTTTAGTTAACTATTCCACCACACAGCATTTGTATAAATACTCATTACCAAGTACACTACCACATGATTTGTAGCTTTTATTGACCTTTTCTTGGGCATGGACTCAAATAAGACTTAGTTATGGTGAACTGGGTTACACGTTATGTTGTACTGTGATAGCATATGAATCCTAAAACCAGTATCTTAACACAACAAAGGTTTATTTCTTTCTCAAGCAAAATCCTCCTGGGGCCAGGTGATGCTCCAGCGTAGGTGCCGGAAATGACAAGTATTTCAGGTTACTTCCACCTTGTGTCACTACCATCTCCAATGTGGCTTTCACATTTCCTCAGCAAGAGAAGTGAGAGCATAGAGAGCTCACCCAATGACCTCTGACCACTTACACCATTCACTGGATAATCGAGGCTAGATAATTCAGTCTTCCTGTGTTTCAAGGAAGAGGAAAATGAATCAGAACTCTGTTAACTGAGATCTGTCTCTGCCACAATGACAAAATCTGTTGTAAAAATTATGTGAGGCAGGTTCTATTATTATTATTATCCCTTCTTTTAATTGAAGAAACCAGAGATATAAGTAACTTCTCTATAGTTAGAAAGTAGTGGAGGTGTGTCTATTTAATTCCAGAGCTCAAATCTTTAACCATTTTACTTGGCCTTATGTCCACGCAAAACCTGAACCATATCACTACCATAAGAGTCAAAGCAGCAGAGGAGTAAACTCCCCATTAGCCTGAAATGTGTTGTGCCACACCTCCCATCTCTTTAACAAGTAACTTAATGATATAGAAGATACATCCTGAGGGGCATCTGGCTGGCTCAGTCAGTAGTGCAGAGTCAGGAGTTCAAGCTCCATGTTGGATGTACACACAACTAAAAGTAAATAAATAAGTAAACTTAAAAAAAAAAAAGATACATCTTAAAAGATGTATCTTTAAGATACGAGATTTACCTTTTGCACAAGATACATATTCTTGCTATAGATAACAGAAAAATATTCTTTTAAAACTGGATACATTTTATACACCTTAAACTAGAAATGACTTGAGTAGACAACTGGAATGCTAGTTAATTATTACCATAAAGGTATACTTCGAACTTACCAATGTTATATGCCAATTACATCTCAATAAAGCTGGGGGGAAAATTATTACCAGAAAGGATTATATAGATCAACTACTGCTAAAAAAAATTGTTTCTGGTGGTTATTCTTCAATTTTTTAACTGTAAATATAAAAATCTCTTAAAATAAGATGCTACATATAGTCAGTTTGGTATACTTATTGTAGTGGTTTATCATGAAGAGTACATGAGGAAGGAGCATTGCTCCAAACTATGAGCACTGCTCAAAATTTCAAAGGAAACTCTGGTTATGGACACTTGCTCAGCCTACCATATTTAGCAAAGAGTCCTTATAATGTTCTTTGGGTTTCACAAATAGAACACTTAACCTATCACAAATCAACCTTTATTTTCCATTTTTGTTTTGCTTTTACTTTGAAGCTCAACTATCTCTTAAAAATATGTTCTCCATAAAGACTCCTAACTCGGGGAAACGAACTAGGGGTGGTGGAAGGGGAGGAGGGCGGGTGTTGGAGGGGAATGGGTGATGGGCACTGAGGTGGACACTTGACGGGATGAGCACTGGGTGTTTTTCTGTATGTTGGTAAATTGAACACCAATAAAAATTAATTAAAAAAATAAATAAATAAAAATATGTTCTCAACTCAACCTGCAATACAAAATAGCTGTACTCTGATACTTCTTAGGCAGCATAATTTTTGATTCATTACTAACTACTACTATTAAAAATTGAGTTGAGAAGTGCCTGGCTGGTTCATTCAGTCAGAAGAGCCTGTGACTCTTGATCTTGGGGTCATGAGTTCAAGCCCCATACAGGGTGTAGAGACTAAATAAATAACATTTTTTAAAGAAATTGAGTTGGAAGATAGAATATTTAGAGAGAACTGAAAAAGTACATATAGGTCATCCACTCCTCCATATATTATAAATCCAGGCCTGGTCAAGTCAGAGCAACAGACATCTCAATACCTAGATGATAATGTACTGATCTCTTAAGGACTACTGTTACTGAATTATAGTTTGGTACAATAGCAAGAGCCCACATTGAAAACTGGTAAAGTCAAGTCCCAAGAAACCATGGCTGTCAAGATATTGTCTAGACAATATCCAAGAGTATCTATACCTCTGAACAATAAGTTTGTTTTATATTATGAACTCTGTAACCTAGTGTCAATGACTAGAGAGTATAGTCAGAGCCAAACATATAGCCTGTCCAGAGACAAGTTTTAGATTACCATGCTACATGCTTTCCCTGACTTCATTTTATATCCATCTCCACCTTCACTTTTCATTTTTCTTTTGCTTCCACTTTTAACTTCTGTTTTACTATTTTGTGATAATCTACATGTATAAACGACTTTAAATCCTTTTTAGAACAAAGCAGAAGAACACTGAAATGAATAAAGAGAGTTTCCTGGGGACCTTTTAGATCCTTTGTAGAATCTAGATTCATGTAATACTTTGGATAAAATTGTACATATTTGATCATTAAAGGGGGGATGAACTAAAGCCAAGAGCTTTTATCCCTAAGAATTTAATTACTTAGACTTACTTTATCTTGGACAGCTGACCGGGCATTAGCGAATTTTTTAAGAAGTCTACTACTATACGGTTAAAATGATGTTTCTAAGAGGTGTGTATATAAGACACATGATTTTTAAAAATTGTCATTAAAGCTGCATTCAGTAAATTTTACCTGGTATACATTTCCTTTCTGATGCAAAACAACTTTTTGAAGACAAATCTGACTTCATTATTAAAAGATGAGCAGCAAGGGACTAGCTGTCTTTTTTACTTATAAACTACCAAAGCAAGCTACTGTTTCCTTATGACAGAAAAAAGGTAAGGAAATGAGATGAGAATTTCGACCATACATAGCATCTCAAAGTCTTGAAAAGGGACTTAAAAAAAAAATGGAGAAAATTCTTTCCTTGGAATAGACACTGGTATACCTAAGGAGCTACACATCTAAAATTATCTTGGGGCTTGCTAATAGTTGTAGAATGCAAGAAGCATCTTTTCCAAAAAATTTAAAGAAATATATTGACAAAGTAGTTTCTACTCCTATGATAAGTTATTGGAGAAAGTAGATAAAAGCAAGACTGTCATATATTTGAGAGGTAGTCAAAGAGTTGTTCTTTTGGGCTCACTTTCATTGGTGTTAAACCTTGGCCATGCTTCTGCTCATCAGAAATCCTGCAGCTCAAGATTCAAATAAAGATAACCAATATACAGAAACAGAGTGTCAGGGTGCCTGGGTGGCTTAGTTGGGTAAGTGTTCGACTCAGTCTCAGCTAAGGTCTTGATCTCAGGGCTGTGAGTTCAAGCCCCATGTTGGGGTCCATTCTGGGCATGGAGCCTACTTGAAAAAAAGAAAAAAGAAATGGAATGTCCTGAAAACTGAAGAAAAAAAGGAAAGCTGTGTGTATCGAGAGAGAGCTTTAAACTACAAAAAGGAAGAGACGCATAATCTTACTGGAAATTCAGACAACTAAGTAGATGCGCATATCTTTTCCTCAGCCTTACTTAAAATCCAACATTGTAATGGCTCCCATTGTCTTTTGATTCCAGAAGAGGAACCAATTAAGTATATCTTGAAAGATCAATATAACTAGGAGGAAGAAAGCAAGCTTTTCCTAAGCAGTTTGCAATTAGAACAGAGTTAAAAGGCTTTCCATGGGGCAGCCCCAGTGGCGCAGCAGTGGCCCAGGGGTTTAGCGTTGCCTTCAGCCCAGGGCGTGATCCTGGAGACCTGGGATCGAGTCTCACGTCATGCTCCGTGCATGGAGCCTGCTTCTCCCTCACCCTGTGTCTCTGCCTCTCTCTCTCTCTCTCTCTCTCTCTCTCATGAATGAATAAATAAAATGTTTAAAAAAAAAAAAAAGGCTTTCCATGATATGAATTAATAGGCCTTCCTAAAACCAGACAACCCAAGAGATGATGTAAATCAGAGTTCCTCAAATTCAGCACTACTGACACTTAAGGCCAGAAAATTCTTTGTCATGGTGGGCTGTCCTGCACATTGTGGCATGTTTACCAGCATCCGCTGCCTCTACTCTCTAAATGGCAAAAGCCCCCTTTACCAGTTGTGATAACCAAAAAACACTGGCAACCATTGTCAAATATCAGGGGCAAAATCACTCCTGTTGAGCATCACTGCTATTAATAAAACAAGTAACAAAGAGCTGCCAAGAATAACTCACACTCTGGGTCAATAACACTCCCAAAACCATTCCACTTCCCAAACCAGGATACAGAAGGAACAGCAGGAATAGTAGGAAAAAAATGACAAGTTCAAATTTTGGGTATATCAAAATATGGAATACCAAATGGAGATGTACAAAAGGCAGTTGGGTATATGGGAATGGAACCAAGAAAAGAGGTCTTGGCTAGAGAAACAGGCCATTAGCTACATTAGCACCTCTCAGAAAGACTTTTGCAAACCTGGAGCCAAAATAAAATCCTCTTAAGAGATGATGATTATTATCCTATACAAATTCTACCTAGTACCTAATTAAATAAGAAGCCCTTGATGGATTTAGTCTACTGCAGGGTAATGTACTCATGTACAATTTTTACCTTCATCTGGACAAACCTGCCATATGTTAAAGTCTTCAGAGTAAACAGTCACATATCTTTACTAATTGATACACTGCAATAATTTTCCCATTTGGCATATGCTCCCTCATCTGACTTTTGTTCCCAAATTCATTGTCCTATAGTCTATTTTGAATAGATACTTGTTCTCTACTATTTCAGATACATAATTAGTAAAAGAAGATGCAATTCTCAACATTAAGAATTAAATGCTAGGAGGATCCCTGGGTGGCTCAGCAGTTTAGTGCCTGCCTTCAGCCCAGAGTGTGATCCTGGAGTCCCAGGATCGAGTTCCACATTGGGCTTCCTGCATGAGCCTGCTTCTCCCTCTGCCTGTGTCTCTGCCTCTCTCTGTGTGTCTCTCATGAATAAATAAATAAAATCTTTAAAAAAATAATAATAATTAAATGCTAGTGAGTTTTCCAACATTATTAAAGAAATTATATATGAAAAGACTCAGGCTCCAAACAGATTACTTTTTTTCTTCAATAGAAAACTCTCTAAGAGTCTGAATACACCTCAGTTCAAAAGCATATTTTCCTGAATGTCTGTTTTTTGATTGAGAAAATTTACTTAAATGTAATTTTCCAAGAAATTACAAGACACATTTCTACATATGCATAAGTTCACTTGTTAAAAACCTATTCAACGTGTTTTATGAAGAGCTACATTTCATGCAAAAATAGCAGTGAAGAAATAATTTTCCTAACTTACTACATATAATCTGGTTAACAAAATATAAAGTAAAATAAATCTGAATAAATGAATAGGAATACTTTGCAGTATATTATGTTTAAACTGGTTTCCTTGTATAAACTGGTTTCCTTGTATAAAATCTTCTATTGTATCCTTTTTTTTAAACTAGCTTAAAAAATTTGTGAGAGTAAGTTGAGAATTTGTTTTAAAACAGTCATTTAAAGTATCAATCAATTCACAGAATTTTCACCAAGCTCACCTTGATAGTTACACCAACACACTGACATGCATTCAGTAAGAACAGGTATAAATAAAAGATGGTAATACTTTCTTTTAGAGTTGATAAATTATTAAGGAGAGAACACAAATCCACACACACTCCTAAAAGGAAAATTAAGTTAAGCATTTTTCTGATCACAAACTAAATATTTACTAACAACATTATTAGGACTCACTTTTGTTTACATAATCCTTACTAGAAATAAAATTATACCATTAAATAAAAATATCAGTAAATAATTGTTTTTCATTATACATTCCTTAGACTAAACTTAACAAACCTGATATGATTTTTGTTGAAGAAAATCACTGTGATCCCCCACCACCACTACCACAGCCCTTTCTTTCCCCACATAAAGAAAATGCAAATGATGCCCAATTTAATATACATTCTCCAATGATTCTGATCAATGAAAATTATAGCTAGAGAAAAAGAAAAAAGTAGTGAAACGTGTTTAAAATTGTACTTTCTTACCAATATGTTGCTGCAGAGCCCAAGAAGAGCTTGAGGCACGAGTGGAGAGCATCTTTTCAACAGTTGGAGGAAGCCTCCTCCAATTGGTAAACTCCAAAGTGAAGATAAGGGTATCATCACTGACTGAGTCAATCCTGTATTGGCAAGATGGTAACACATTGTTAAACACAAAAGGGTTCATCCTGAAAATAAATACCACATAACTATTTTTACAACATTGCAGTATAGAAGGACAAGAGCGAAAACTGGGGCATAGAAAATATCTGTGTAACTGGAGGGCAAGTTGAATGGATATGAATAATCATCTACAGGTTCCTACAAGAAAATGAATGGATTCTGTGCACAGCTGTGCAGTAGATGATCAGAGAATCTCTACTCTTGCAGAGGACAGGAACTTTCCCTCTCATTCCTCAGCAACAGTGCTAAGAAAAATAGATTCAGCACCAGTGTCATCAGTGGATTTGCCATTATCTTCTCCCACTTGAACCATCTTGCTGAACCTAGACTGGTCATCTTCACAGACACACATTTTATCAGCCCCAAAAGGATAAAGGCCAAACACCCAAAGTTACCCCTAAATTTAGCATATGGGAGAGATGGCTTGTTTCTGTCCAATTTCCAGGGATGTACAATTGTGCCATTGTAGGAACCTTCCCCACTATAGACTCTAAAAGATGTACCAGAATAAGTTTTGACTTTAAGTACTAAAAGGTGTTCAAGACAAACAGTTCTCCCTCTATTTTTTCAAAATAATATCAAATTTTCCTACCAATCTAGCCAAAAGAGACTCCCCCAAATTTTATAAGCCCTTGAACCTTACTGGACAGGGCACTGGTCTAAGAAAAGTTCTGGTTCTTAATAGTACCTCTACTACTTACAGACATGTTGCCTAAATTCTTTAAGCCCTAGATCAAGGTCTCGAAAATGAGAATGATATTTAACTTGCCTATTTCAGGGGACTATTTGTGAAAATAATATGAAACAATATAGTAAACATACTTTTAAAAACGTTACACAAATATTTGATATTACCAGAACTGGGTCTGAAATCTTCAGTATTGTATTTTTGATTGGGCTTAAAACATCGTACACATGGAGTTAAAGGGAACTCTAAAACCTAACAAGATTACCCATCTTAAAGGGAACTCCAAATCCTAAAAAGATTACCCATCTTGTACTCAACTAGATATTCCCCTACCGTATATCACATTGTTTGAAGAAAAATAGAATAGGGCCTCTGGTAATTATTTCAGAAATTCTTTCGAAGGCTGTTTGGAAGACATTACTGGTAAGGACTAAAGAAAGGGGTAAAGAAAATAGAAAGAAAGGAAAGAAATTGAGTAATACTCTCAACTTGTCATCTCAAAGATAACTCACTTCTTGTAATTCAGAGTCAAACTATCCTAGAAATGAGTGATTAAAGAGGATGAAAATTATTTCTCAAATACTTAATACTCCAATATGCAAATATATATAAGAAAGAGCTTTAAGTATATAGCATAAAAGCTTTTGGTAAACATTTTACTTCTTGGGAAGCTCTCAGTGAAATCACAACTTATCAGGAAATCCTGAGAATAAATAAAATGATAAAATATACTCAAAGGCAAACAATCTCTTTGCCTTCCTAGCACCCTGCACCAAAGGTTACTTAATTCTGGCTCCTTATTCTTTTTTAATGGTTTCATTTTTCTGCGTAAGTGTGCTTTAAGTCTCACTGTGACCAAACACAAAGTCATTTTTATGCAGTTATCTAAACACACATATGAGAAATAAATCTGCTTATACAGCTTTAGTTAATATAATGGTGAGTTATTCTACCCATGCTGATAATGCCACTAAAAATGTATTGTTACTGTACTACATTGACCATTACATTGTACAAAGTAGTTGTACAATCATAAACGAGTGACAGTTAATCAACTAAATGCACAGATGACATTTACTTTCTATTATTCACCTATTACGTTTGGGCAGGGGTGGGGGGGCATACCTAGTCCTGCATTTAAAAGTTGAAAAATATTTCAACTCTGTAGATTATATTGTGACAGGCAATTATTCAGCCAGATACATTTTTTAAAACTGTTTAAGGCGAGGAATACTAGGAAGACATTTATAATTTACATGACAAAGATTAAGCAACAGACTTACATGTGATATAAATAAGATACAACCAAAATCCACTTTAACAACATATTGGAATTTTTATGGGAGAATTTTTCTTGTAACAGCTCTTTGAATGTAAATTTGATCAAAGAAAGTAAAACATTTATCATATTCAGTATAAACACTAGCTTTATCCATTCAATAAAAGATCAGTGAACAAAACTTTGACCACGTTAAGCATTTTCATTGCTAAAGTGAAATTTTCCATTGTATTTTTCTAATGAATACAAAGTGACTAAAGTTATTGCTTTGGAGTAAAATATATGCAACTGGCATTCTCAGTTGAGATAGTTGAATGTTTTACAATTTACTTCAAAATAATTTGTAGTTTACTGGTTCTCAACTCTTTTCTGTCCTAACACACTCAATGAATACTGCACACAGAAATATAACAATAGCACTGAGGGGGGCACTTGGCAGAATGAGCACTGGGTGTTATGCTATATGTTGGCAAATTGAACTCCAATAAAAAAAAATTTTTTTGTAGAAATATAACAATAAATATAACACAAAAATTCTTTTTTTTCTTTTAGAGAGAAAGAGAGCACCACCTGGGGTGGGGGGGGGACTGTGGATAGCAGAGGGAGAGGGAGAGAGGGGATCTTAAGCAGGCTCCACACCTAGCACGGAGTCCCCAGAGTCCAAAGCGGGATTCCAACTCACGACCCTGAGATCATGGCCCTGAGATAATGAACTGAGCCTACATCAAGAGTAGGGCACTTAACCAACTAAGCCACCCTGGTATCCCATATAATAGACAAATTCTTAAACAGACTATTCACATGGAGAGAGGGAGGGTCCTGTATCAGGACTGGGGATGGAAGAGTGTATTTTACAAAGCCTTCCAGTAGAATAAAGCTAAATAATTTCCTCTCCTTCCAGCAGTCCACGTGGTCAGCTGAGGAGGAAAGGAAAAGAGACAAGGTATAATTTTTTTCCCTGCACAGGTTCTTCCTAATTTAGGAATAGGAAGGAGCAAGAAAAGTTGGCACATATCCAGCCCCCCAAGGATAAGCAAGGGAGTAAGGTAGCTGAAATTAGGTGATGTTAACTACAGTATCCATGTGGACACATAGGACTAAGGCAGTACAGCACAGTAGTTAGACAGACTTGAGTCACACTACAGGTCAGCCTAGGTTCAAACCTAAGCTCTACTACTAACTAGCTGTGTGAGCTTGAGCAAGTATGTTAAACACTCTGGGCTTCAATTACCTTCTCTCTAAAATAAGGATAACAGTATCTTTTTTTTTTAAAACATTTTATGTATTTATTCATGAGAGACAGAGAGAGAGGCACAGACACAGGCAGAGAGAGAAGCAGGCTCCATGCAGGGAGCCCGATGCGGGACTCAATCCCGGGTTCCCAGGATCACACCCTGGGCCGAAGGCTGTGCTAAACCGCTGAGCCACCCGGGGTGCCCAGGATAACAGTATCTAATGTATTTTATATTAAAGAGTTAATACAGTAACAAACTTAAAATAGGGCCTACTGTGTCAGGCAGTTTTCTAAGTGCTGGTTAAAGAAAGAAATAAACCAGAAACCAGAAGCAAGTGTGAAGGCTAAAAGTAATGAACCAGAAACAGAGTCCAGTTAGTAGCTTCAGTGAGGAACACAAAGAGTATTGCTGAGAAGAGAGTGTGTGCCCTGAGGACAAGCACCAAGCTGGGTGACAGAGAAACAGGGACACACTGTCAGGACTGTCCACAGCTACCCCACATGCTGGCCTGGATTTATAGCAGCAGTTGGGGAGTAAATCCTAGAATGGTGAGTGGCAACTGACACAACCATAAAATTCACTAAGCTAATAGTTAAGGGTATTTACATAACTTTATTACCTAGATATGGCAGTCCTTAGCAAGTATTTCTATCTCAGTGGTGTGTGTGTGCGCACATGCACCCACATGCACATGTAAAGGGGTTTAAGACAAATAAGCATATACAAATAACTTTTAAAGATCAGTGACTCCTCAATGAACTGTCAATAATCTTTATATTTCATTCAATTATCTAAAAAATACAATGGATTTCTACGAACTTTTATTGAAAAGATTTAGAGAGAATTGCAACAATGAGTATCTGACAACTACGTATTAATCAGCTAGTGGGAAAAGGAGTAAATACAATCAAGTACTCAATCTGTTGAGTACAAACAAAAAGTAAAATGGGAATCAGTGTAAGTTTCCAAACTTTGCTTTTATTTTTATGTTCCTCAAACAACCTACCAGAAAGCTGTTTTTCCTTACAAACGACGTATCTGAAACATTCAATATCATAAGGGATGATAACCCTAAGCACATAAAACCTCTGCTTAGTAAAAATTCCTGAATTCCATATATTGGCAGGTGTAATAAAAAGGTGAGATAGTGGGATCCTGCCAAATACAGACCTGCTCATCATATGAAGATAGAGAAGCCACCAAATGAAAGATGGAGTCCTCAGAAATGCAAACTAAACATACCAGTAGAGAACACTCATGTTGCCTGCATGAACCCCAAAGAGGACTTCTTTTCTAATGAAAAACTCAAGTAACAAGATATCAAAGCACTTTTCTGGTGAAATGCAAAATCTAGTATTTGACTAAACATTATTTTAGTGAATGATAGTGTTTGAGGCACAAAAATGAAGCCATCTAGATGTTTCATTTTTTTTTTATAAAATACCCACGGTCCTCTATTTTCCTGGAGACTTTTATTCTATTTTCTCATTTGACTTGAATTATCAGGCCAGCAGAGTTTTTTCACTGCTACAATATGTTCTCAGTCCCATTTAGACACTTAAAACTTCTGCAAAAGCTGGAGGCTGGCAGAAACAGTATCCGCTCCCTACCCAAGAAAAATCCTGACTCAACTTTCAAATATCATCAGCTACTTCAGAAATCAGTATTTATAATGGAAGACCAAGTTCAAATAGACAAGATGCTACAGGACAAGAGTATTCACTCTAGTAGACTAAGGGACAACAGAAATCTCCAAAACAGCTAAAACCATTTTGTCATAGGCATTTTTAAGAGCATGAGAGATGAATTAGAAAAAATAGCCCTCTCCAAATAATCCATCCTTTTCTACTCCCTTCCAGTCAACTTGCAGCTTTTCTTAGGACTCTAAGATTCAATCTCACTATCAGCAGACCCCAATTTCTTCACCCCAACCTAGCCATCATGCCAAAACACACACACACACACACACACACACACACACACACACCAACAACATGGGGATCTTAAGACACTGGGGAAAATGGAAGGCAGTATATTTACTCAAAAAGGAAAAGTTTCGCTATGGTAGGATTTCTTACCATGAAGGGCATAGCAGATTCAGTGGGTCAAATCCAGCAAGCAGAAGAGATGGTAGCCATTCCTTGTATTTTATCTGTGCTTTAACTGCATGACTTATAAATTCGGAAATATGGTTCCATGGTGCCAATGGGCAACCTTTCTTTAAAAAGTAGCGGAACACTGAAAACTTCTCATACTTTAAGCAGTATGCCAAATGAAGTTCATTTAGTTGGGCTCCATATTTCAAAAGAATATTCACAATCCCAAAAAATTCGCAGCTCCACCACAAAAACAAAAACAAAAACAAAAACAAAAAAAGAAGAAAAAGAGAGAAGTTAGACTTTTGCATAAAATAATTCTTACCAAGAGTTACTAGCACTTACAGCTGGAAAATAAATGGCAGATGGAATACCAGAATGCTGTGATGTGTGTCGCAGAGGAAGACCTTCCTCTAAGGTCCTTCTAGTTGGACTTAGAATGAAACTGACATGAGAAAGATTAACAAGAAAAAATCAAATTTAACAGGCGTAGGTTTGGAGAATCCACATAGACATGAAATTCCAAAGACAAGGAGGCATGGCCTTATAGGAGCTAAGAGGGGTTGGGCCTGAGGATACAATTAGCAGGAAGGTAAAATAAGGGGTTTGAAAAAACAAGTGGTCCTATTATGCAGATGAGTTCCTTTGGTAAAGGGGAGTCTCTGATAATAGTTCCCTTCTTGTTGCAGGCTCTCCTTTCCAATGTAAAATTAGGCAGTTATGGGGGAAACAGAGAGTTTTTCTTGCATCTGCTAGGTTTTATTCTTTTAACTCAAAATAATCTTATGCCAAAGTGATACATTTTGGGACCTCTCATCCTGCAACCCTTCATGTGTCTACTGAATGGGGACTAAGGGTAAGGGGGAATTTTACTTTTTAATTTACACCCTCCTGCATGGTTTTTGACTATGAACAGGTAGTGCCCTTAGAATTTAAAACATTCATCTTAAGTAGAGAATTTTAAAAATTATCATTGACTAATAAAAAACTCTCCCCAAATTGTGGGATTTTTGTATGATTAAATATCTACAACAAAATACTTGGAAGCAAAATTAATTAACAAAGTCATCAGGCCTTAAAAGACAGAGGGCTTGTTATAGGAATCTCCCAGATATCATATCTTTTAGCAAGAGTCTTAATTTCTCTTTTAAGTTTATAATGATAAAAACAAGAAAGACTTTTTTTATGAACAAAAATTTAACTTACAGCTTTATATTTTTAAATTAATCATCTTTATCAAGTACTTTTACAGAATAAAAGTACATTATTGTATATCTATTCAATTGGTTAGTTGGGTTTTTTTTTAATGTATCATCCAATACTAGTAAGGTGTGGTTAAACTAACTGAAAATAAGTGTGACCCTTTTCTGAGAGAGCTAACTGGCAAGATACATCAAAAGACATAACAGCAATTACAAGGGGCACAAGCTCAGCTATATACTACCTATGGAACTCTGAACAAGTTACTTCACCTTTCTGGCACACAGAACTATATAGTATTTCCAAAATAAAATCATATGTAAAGTAAGTTATCATTAAGTTAATTAAAATAAAACATAATTAAATTAGAATAAAACATAATGGGGGTGCACGGCTGGGTTAGTCAGTAGAGCATGCAACTCTTGATCTCATGGTCAAGTTCAAGCCCCATGTTGGGAGTGGAACCTACTTTAAAAAATAAATAAATAAAATAGAATAAATATAAATCTTGGGAATTTATACAAGACAAAATCAAAATGATATTTTGATATTATATCCTATCTGTACAATGTTAACAATAGTGTTATCTGTAACAGACTTTAAAAAGAAATTACCTAAATGTTTAACAGAGGAGTGGATAAATACAGAATATGATATAATCATTAAAAACTGCAATCATGATGGCTGTGTGACCATATTTTAAAAACTGTTTATGCTACAATTTTAACTATAACAAAGCTCAATAAAAAGTATGTTTACTTTGTACACAACTGTCAAAGAAAAAAATGTTATAAAATCATTCTCCTGGGGCACCTGGGTGGCTTAGTCAGTTAAGTGTCTGCCTTCAGCTCAAGTCATGATCCCAGGGTCCTGAGATTGAGCCCTGAGTTGGGTTCTCTGCTCAGTGGGCAGCCTGCTTCTCCTTCTCCCTCTGTGCTCTCTCTCTGTCTCTGTCTCTGTCTCTGTCTCTCTCTCTCTCTCCCTTCCTCCCTTCTCACTATTCTCTCTCTCTCAAGCAAATAAAAACAAATCATTCTCCCTTTGAAACTGACATTAATGCTATTTTAAACAACTATAAATTTAAAAAAAATCTCAATCACAGTATTATGGAATCTGAGTAAAAAAGGCATAAAAATTACAGTTAAAACAAATATAAAATGCTTAAGCCACTGTCATATGAAACCAACGACTTCTGAGACTTATGTATACAATTTGAAATCAAAGTTTTAAAAGCAGTTAAAAAAAACAAATACATAAGTACACTGTTACTAACTGATGTATATTTTTAAAAACCTATGTCATTCAATCTCCAATTTGTGCTTTGCTTTTCTTTTTTTAAAGATTTTATTTATTTATTCATGAGAGACACAGAGAGAGAGAGAGAGAGAGAGAGAGAGAGAGAGAGAGAGGCAGAGACACAGGAAGAGGGAGAAGCAGGCTCCATGCAGGAAGCCTGATGTGGGACTCGATCCTAGGACCTCTGGATCACTCCCTGGGCCGAAGCTCGCGCTAAACTGCTGAGCCACCCAGAGATCTCTGTGCTTTTCTTTAGTTAAAATTTTAAACAGTATTTGCCTTACTTTTAGCTATTTACATAATAAGGAGGAAAAAAAATATTGAGGGGTGCCTGGGTGGCAGAGTCAGTTGGACATTCAACTCTTGGTTTTAGCTCAGGCTGTGATCTCAGGGTCCTGAGATGGAGCCCTGAGTGGTACCATGGCGTCGCACTCTGCACTCAGCGTGAGTCTACACCAATTCTACTACCCAGGAGCCCCCTCTAAAATTTCTTTATAAAAATTAATAGCCTTTTTGCCTGTCTACCATCTCACCATTTTTCCTAATGAGAGGTCTATCATTCATATTATTATTCTTGAAAACAGCCCTGTATGTATGTATTTTTTCCTCTGGTTCTTTTCAGATATAGGAAAGCTGAGAAATCTGTTGCCAGCAGTCTTGTACTACAAGAAATGCTGAAAGATATACTTCTGACGGATGGTTCTGAACAGTTATCACCAATTTATTTCAACCACTTTGACCTCATTTGACTAGGCTCTCATTATTTTGCCTGCAGTTATTCCTTGCTGCTTCTACTATAGAACAGACAAGCTATACATGGACTGCTGAACAAGTTCCAATAAATATGCAGGTAAACTATGAGAAACTGCTTCACTACAAATGTGATATATAATTCTCAAGAAGCCTGGCGATTTTCAAGGCATGAGTGTTTACATGTGCAATTCAGGGACTGGCTGAATTCTTCCATCTAGCGCTCTGAAACCATCAATAGCCGAACCACAGATACTTTAGCTCTTCATGATTTAGCTCTTGAAACACATTTTGCTATAGAATACAAAGGTAAATGAAAGCCTTAAATGCAAGCCATTAGATTAAATGCTACAGATGGGTTCTCCAGCAATTTTCTGTTCAGAAAAAACTACAAAACAATTAGTGGCTTTCTTATTAAAATTTCAATATAGCACCCAGGCATGTGGCTCCTGCTAAGAAAATTTTAAGAACAAGACCAAAAGATAAATCATTCATCTCTAATTTTAAGAACAAGGCCAAAAGATAAGTCATTCATCTCTAAAACGTAGGAGAAACATATGCACATACAATTCCTTTTAATAACAAAGTTAGTATTTATTCTGTACCAGGCACTATGTTAAATGTGTTACATGGAAGATTTGCCTTCATCCTCATAACAACCCTAAGAAGTAAGATCTATCATTATCTCCATTCTAGACACAAAAATTGAAGCTTAGTCATGGAGATGGTAACTGGTGGTAAGGGTGTAACATCAAACCAAAATCTACAGTGAATATGATGGCAAATATATGAGACAGCTCTCCTCTAACTATTATGAAAACTGAACGCTTCATGAAATAGTCAAATGAAATTGAGGGATACTTTAAGGCCAGATTTATGTTTCCCAAAGTATGTTCCATGGAACACTAGACCCTAAAGTGATCCATATGACAAAGGCTCCATAATGAAAATATCTGAGAAACCCTATATGGCATACAGTAAGGTCAGAAAAGAGAGATCTATATGATGAATTTATTTTTTAAAAGTATGCTAGAAAAAAATAATAATAAATAAAATATGCTAGTTACATTTTTTAATTAAATGCCTAAATGTCTTCAACCTCCAGACACATCTCAGAAGAATCTTTTTTTTTTTTTCCAGAAGAAATATCTCTCCTGATTGAGCCATCCAGTGGTCCCCAGAAGAAATATCTTTAAAATTAAAGAAATGGATCTGTTAAAAAGAAAATCACAGGCATGGCATCGCCTGGGTTAAAGTCCCAAGTCAGTAAACCAAGACTTAAAACCTAACCTAACTGTAGTTTCAACATCCTAAGGAATGTGACCTTTAACTTGAAAACATGGAATTTTCTGGTCAATACTAGAAAACTTACTGATGGATCTTCATTCCCTTAGAAAGGCAACCTTGCCTAAATAATGCATTCCTTGATAATAAGTTCCTGTCTCCTTTTTTTATGCTTTCTGCCTTTAAAAACCTTTTTTGTCTAGTTCAGTGATGATCCCCTCTATTTGCTAGATAGGATGCTGCCAGATTCATGAATCATTTAATAAAGCCAATTAAGATCTTCAAATTTACTCAGTTGAATTTTTTTAACAGGTCCAATTGTTAATCTGAAAAAAGCATAATAGAGTTTAAAATGCCCCCAAAAGTCTATAAACACAAGAACAAAAGTATATTTATAGTAAACCTAAGTTCATCCTATTTTCAAACTTTTCAAACTTATGTAGATTCATTCTCTTCTTTAGGAATTCACAGACAACCCCATAAGAAAAATTCTTAGAAGCCTTTCAGGAAAAAAATTTAGTGAACACTGCTCAACCCTGTGTTTCCTGGACTTAATTAACTATAGAACCCCTTATGTCCTATGTAATATCTATTAACAACCTACAGAATTACTATTCTACAAAATACACATTGGAAAACCAGTTATCAGCCTTGGTTTGAACAAGAGCACACTCCTAAAAGGCTTATGTAACTCCCTACTACTACTTTTATAGACCCTTTTCTAACAAAACTATCATTTATATGGCAAATAATAAACACAAAATGAAATGAATGATCATAAACTTTGTCAGCATGCCCTGAGCTTTTGAGAAAGCTATTAAGAAAGTCTCAAATATATGTGTAAGCTCCAGAAAGAAACACAAACAACTTCGGTATTCTACATGAGCTTGATTATCATATATTATTGAGCAACAAAAGACACTAGGGCTTAGATAATCCTTGATTAAATTATAAGTTGCATGGACATAAGTATGTGATTCCCTTATTACTTCACTCAAGCCCCAATGAAGAACTAGGAAACTCTCAAAGAGCCTAGGAATTAAATAGTTCATCTTACTTAACGTAAGTATCAAGAGCTAATTGTGACACTGTTATAAAACAGTGAAAATGAAAAGATACTAAGAGAAGTTTAAAAACTAAAAAAGTGTCTAGCCCTTATTTTAGGGTTGTACCTTTTTCATCATTCTGCTCTTTGAAATTCAAAATGTGTACAGAAACAGTATCCTGATAACAGAAGCACAATAAAAGGAAATTCAACATGTTAACAAGACTGCTTTTTTTTTTTTTTTTTTTTTAACAAGACTGCTTTTAAACAAACAGAAGCAGGCAAACATCTTGAGCATTTTATGTCCAATTAGCCAACAAAACATCTAACTAACTTATTAGCTGAATTATCAAAAGGTCATATAGTCAGTTTTACTGAATGGCTCCCAGCCAACAGTTGAAAACAAAATGAAGACATTAGGTTGTCAGGTGTGATATGATCATGAGAGTAGGCACAATTTCTAGAAAACTAATATGATAACAATGATCACTATCAATTAGACAAAATCAAGTCAGTTATGCCACGATCATGTTCTACAGTTATATATAAAAGGTACTGACATTTGTTCAAATTGTACTGTACTTCCTTCCTCCTTCACCCACTCCAGTTAAAGGAGTCTTTTTCTTGTATTTTCTCATTTGAGCTGAATTACTTAACTATGCTTTTCAAAGAACGGCTTTCATGTCACTACAACTGTTAACTTTTTAGCCCCAAAGGACAAGATTGTTTTTTGTACAGTGGTGGAGGAAATACCTTTCCATCATGCCTTGCAGTGGTGAGAAGAGCTAAAGATCATTGCCTCAAATGGAAGCTTATACTCTCAAAGGGATACAGAACAAAAATGTTTCAAAATCCTGAGCTAAAAAGTTAACTTGGCTGAACGAAGCAGAAAACAGTAAGAAGGGAAAACTTAAAACCCAGAGCCATTATTTATATTTATTATTTTCATCACCTTTCTGTATTCATCGTACTATGTGTAAAAGCAGATCAAACTTCACTGAAACACAATAGGGCAACAGTACAAGAAGGGCCACAAATACTAAATTTCTAGATCTCAGAGAAATACCAAAAAACACACAAATGCAAAAACCAAACTAACATTATTATAAGAACATATGGCTGCTATAAAAATAAAATTTCAAAACTTACACCACTAACCTCATTATCTCTTACCTAATCTCTGAAAATTTGAATATCTAATAATAATTTCAGAAAATAGTCTTCCAAATTAACTCAAATTCTTATTAATAGTTGGTAAATGGAAGAAAGAAAATTCATATATTGTTTCATTATAGAAAAACACTTAATAGTTATTTTTAAATGAAAATTATATTCAATTATCCTTTCTTTTTATTTTTTTTAAAGATTTTATTTATTTATTCATGAGAGTCACAGAGGGGGGGTGCAGAAACATAGGCAGGGGGAGAAGCAGGCTCCATGCAGGGAGCCCGATTGGGACTCGATCCCAGGACCCCAGGATCACATCCTGGGCTGAAGGCAGACACTAAACCACTGAACCACCCAGGCGTCTCTTATCCTTTCTTTTTAAATGGCAATTCTAATTAATTTTTGTGTGTGACTGTAGAGAACCCAAATCTTTTTTTCTTTTTAAGATTTTATTTTTAAGTAATCTCTATACCCAACGTGGGGCTTAAGCTCACAATCCCAAGATGAAGAGTAGCATGCTCTTCCAACTGAGCCAGCCAGGTGCCCCTTAGAATTCAAATTTTAAGATACATACCTACTGAAAGAAACAACAAAAAATTAACAAATTTTTCAATATTGTTTTTTTCCCCCAGACAGTCAGCTAAGTTACCCTCTTGATATACTAAAACAAAGCCTACTGGGAGAATGACACCTTTCTTGTTTGATAAGCGAAGTTTTATATGGAGTTCCAAAATAATCCAATGATTCTCACACTGCATGTACAGTGACTGACATGTAAACTAATAGCAGACATTAATTAGCTAATATAAATTAGTATAGAGGGGATGGGATCCCTGGGTGGCTAAGCGGTTTAGTACCTGCCTTTGGTCCAGGGTGTAATCCTTGAGTCCGGGGAATCGAGACCCATATCGGACTCCCTACATTGGAGCCTGCTTCTCCCTCTGCCTATATCTCTGCCTCTCCCTCTCTCTCTGTGTCTCTCATGAATAAATAAATAAAATCTTTTTAAAACTTTTTAATCTCTATATTAATTTATTTTTTTTTTAAAGATTTTATTTATCTATCCATGAGAGACAGAGAGAGAGAGAGGCAGAGACACAGGCAGAGGGAAAAGCAGGCATCATGCACGGAGCCTGATGTGGGTCTCGATCCTGGGACTCCAGGACCACGCCCTGAGCTAAAGGCAGACAGACGCTCAACCACTGAGCCACCCAGGCGTACCTAGAGATTAAATTATAATTGATATTGTTTTCTAGAGAAAAGGAAGATGGCAGGGAGAAAATTAACCTTGATATTTTTTTACTATGGGCCAAAAATTGTACAATGTACTAAAGTCAACTCCTTTACATGCACATATTAAATGTGAGCATATGTGATTATGATACTACCATCTCTTAGATTTAGTCCCTTGGGAAAGGTTTCCCCTTCAATTAAATTCCCCACAAAGTAAGTAATAATGACTAAGATGTCTCAAAATTAAGTCTATTGCCATGAGTCCCAGGCAAACAAGTGAAAAGTCAAATAGAAAGACTACGTACCCTCATAAAATGAGTATTTTGATGTTTTAAGCTTTTTTCCTATAGATTAGTAAATAGTATCTTCCAATGACTTTTCTCACTGAAAAAAATCCACCTTATAAATTAAGAACACATTTGGTCCAATTAAAAGCTCCTACATGGGAAGAAAATCCTGGGTGGCTCAGCGGTTTAGCGCCACCTTCAGCCCAGGGTGTGATCCTGGAGACCCACGTTGGGCTCCCTGCATGGAGCCTGCTTCTTCCTCTGCCTGTGTCTCTGCCTCTCTCTCTCTCTCTCTCTCTCTCTCTCTGTGTGTGTGTCTCTCATGAATAAATAAATAAAATATTTTTTAAAAAAAATAGCTGATAAGCCCTTTTAAAGCCACCAAACCAGATTTCAATTGTGGTCTATAGGGTCACTTCACAGAGCAAAACTTCCAAGAGTAGCAAAAACAAAGCTTGTTAGCTCATGTCTGTGACGAAGGACCACTGTACAGCATACTGCTGCTTCTTTACTCAGTTTTCAGCAGTTTGATTATTCTTGAGCATGCTCTTTTTTTTTTTTTGGCTTTATCCTGTATCAGTTTACTGAACTTGCTAAATCTATAAATGTTTATCTTTTATCCAATGTTGGGAAGCTTTTGCCATTATGAGTTCACATAATTTTCCTGCAACAACCTCCCCTCTTTTTCTGGACTCTAATAACATAAATGTCAATCTGTTCAAATTGTCCCTCAGGACCCTAAGGCTCTGTCCTTTTTTATTTCCCCCAATCTTTTCTTTCTGTTCTTCTGTTTGGATAATTTCTATTGGTTTATCTTCAAGTTAAATTGACTCTTTCCTCTGTCAGTTCCATTCTGCTATAGAGCCCAGGTAGAGAACTTTTCATTTCAGATACTCTATTTTCCAGTTATAAAATCTCTACGTGCCTCCTCTTCTACAGTTTTTATTTCTCAGTTGAGAATTTCTACCTTTCCATTTATTTCAAGTGTGTTTACTTTAAATAGCACATCATAATAGCTGCTTTCAATTACTTGATATTTCCAACAGCTAAATTATCTCAGGTTTGACACCTGTTAATTCTTTTCCTCTGAAAACTGAGTATAGTTTACTGGTTCCTCACAAGTCAAGTAATTTTAGACTATATCCTAGATATTATGATGTTATTATTGTGTAGGCTCTGTGCCCTGTGTCCTGTTATAATCCTTAGAAGAATACTGACTTTTGCTTGTTTATTTTAGCAGGTATATAACCTAGTCAGTTTAGATTGCAATTTCTGTTTCACGTTCTACAGACTGAGGTTCCAATGTCAATTCAGTCTTCAAAGCCTTTGCTATGCTATTTTGAGTCTGGTCCCATGAAATGTGCCACTCAGGGGTTACTCTGAGACTTGGGTGACAGTTTAAATCTTATTTTCAATAATCTGGGACTGTCACTCAAAGCCTGGGGTGACCTTGGGACTTATGCAGATTTACAGAGTATCAGGCAGTGCCCTTCTCCAGCTCTCTTCTCCAGAATTCCCTTCACATTCTCTGTCCCATAGGGTTCAATTTACCCGATTCTTCAGGCCAGAAAACCTTAATTTTAAGGTGTTTCAGGATTAATAGGGCCACTGAGTCATATAGTTTAATTCAAACTACATTTGGGATGCCTGGATGGCTCAGTGGTTGAGCATCTGCCTTCAGCTCAGAGCATGATCCCGGAGTCCTGGTATGGAGTCCCGCATCGGGCTCCCCACAAGAAGCCTGCTTCGCCCTCTGCCTATGTCTCTGCCTCTCTCTCTTTTGTGTCTCTTTGTGTCTCTCATGAATAAGTAAATAAAATCTTAAAAAAAAAATCAAATTACACTCAGTACCTGATGAGGCATGAGCTTAGCTGCTATTCCTCCAAAAGGTAAAATTAAGGCCAGAAAAGACTATCATTACATTGGACAAAGACACATACAAACTATCTAAAACCATTATGTTCTAATATAATTTTTTAAAAGTAAAAGTCTGACCTAATAATAAAATATAATGGAGATAGATACATATAAAGACAGACAACTAAAACAACTAAAGTCATCAATGCCACCCTACTGAAGAAAAACTAGAAGTGTTAAGAAAGACAAAACTTGAAGGGTTACACAACAAACTACTATGAAATCATGAAAGTGATGCATAGAGTAGGTCCCAGATACTCAGATTCAGCAAAGCCCCAAATATTCAGACTACAACATATATCTAGAAGCTTATATTCAGAAAAAATGAAATGAACTACTATTTTAAATAGCAAATATTTAAAAATGCTAGAATGAAAAGCTTAGTAAATAAATTTTGATAGATATTTCAATTAAATTGTGGAGAGCTGTCCATAATAAATTCAGGAGAGCCAATGAAATCTGGGGTATGGAAAAAAAGAAAAGAAATCTGGGGTATGCTTACAACCTCTTCCGTGTCATTAAAAACAAGAGTGTCTATCTGCATATTCCATTCCATTCCATTAATAGATGGACATAGCCTTATTCTTACTATCCATTTTAAGGCCTTAGGAGTCTTATAGACAAGTACTGGTCAGAAGCTAATAAAACATCAGTAATTCTTAATTTATTCTACTTTACAGGATCACAGATTATTAGCAAAACAAACATTTTACTTTTTAATTACCCTGACTCACATAAAGAAATGCCACATACTAAATACATCAAAAGTACAATAATATTTACAAAACTAAAGTTTCATTTTTAGGCTAAGAACAAGTCTTACAAATTTCGAATGGTAAATAACTTAAACACAATCAATGCTTTGATAAAGTCATTTTAATTCTTTTTCCATCCCCCAGCTATACTAAAGTATAATTTACAAAAAAAATTTTAAGATATTTAAAACATACAACATAATAATCCCTAAATATACACACTGTGAAAGGATTCCCCCCCATCGAATTAACACATCCATCACGTCACATATTTACCTTTTGTTTTAGCGAGAGTTTAAATTCTATTCTCTTAGCAAATTTCATTTACACAATACAGTGTTATCAACTATAGTCATCATGTTATATATTAGATCCTCATATGACTGAATGTTTTAATTCTTGAATTGTCTTAAAAACCAAGAATTATCAAAGAAATTTATTTTTTAATGTTTTATTTTTAAGTAGTCTCTACACTTAATAAGGGGCTTAAACCCACAACCCCAAGAGATGAAGAGATGCAACATTTCTAGGCACTCCATTAACTGAGTCAGCCAGGCGCCCCACCCTCCATTTACTTTGATACACTGAAAGTATTCTCTAAAGTTGCTACAGTTAAAAATATAATCCATATCCAAAAAGAGAAGAGAAAAAAACCTGACATTATCACTTCATTTTTACTGTACTTTGGCAGAATAAGGTACATCCTAGAGGATTGTTTTTTTTTTAATTTTTTTTTTTTTTTTTTTTTTTAATTTATGATAGTCACAGAGAGATAGAGAGAGAGGCAGAGACACAGGCAGAGGGAGAAGCAGGCTCCATGCATCGGGAGCCCGACGTGGGATTCGATCCCGGGTCTCCAGGATCGCGCCCTGGGCCAAAGGCAGGCGCCAAACCGCTGCGCCACCCAGGGATCCCTAGAGGATTGTTTTTAAGTCAACAATTCAGCAATGTGAGATATTAAGTTTCATCAAAGAAAAAGATCACTTGGAAATACATCTCCATATAGCAAAAAAGAATAAAAATACAGCAAAAATACATACTCCTTTTGGAAAGCCATACACATGGGAGAACTGAATCCAAAGATGAGACACATCTGGGCATCTGGACTGTAGCCATGCTGTAGTAACATTTCTAGGCATTCTTCATGCCCTCCAAACACTGCTGAATAAACGGGACTCACTTTGTCTGGCCCAATGTCACAAACGCGATTGGTAAGGGGTATTAATAAGTCCAGGATTCTGTAACCACACAAATTCAGGAGTATTTAATGTATATGTACATGAATACAAGCAACATTTCTACAACACATATGTTAAGAGTCACCCACTGATTGATTTAAAGTCTTTCTGTCTCCTATCTACATTAAATTATTACAAGTTGTACACTCCAAAATGTTACCCTTACTGTTGCTTTCTTTATCCAAAGGTCCTTACATATATCTAAAACAGAATTAAATAATATTACCATAAGTAAACAGGGAAAAGGTTGTCCTTATTTTTTCACTATTTACCTTGACACCACCATCACCTACTCCCCCCAAATCAAATTTTCTGTTACATATTTTAGGATCCAGTAATTTAAAACTTCATTATACCAGATATAAGTTTATATCAAGAAAATAATTTTCCTTCTTAAAGGAAAAAAGTTTTACTTTTTTTTTTTTTTAAGTGTTGAGCTTTTTTTTCTTAAAGATTTTATTTATTCATGAGAGACAGAGAGGCAGAGACACAGACAGAGGGAGAAGCAGGCTCCTCGCAGGAAGCCCAATGTGGGACTCCATCTCAGGACTGGAATCACGCCCTGAGCCAAACAAAGGCAGACACTCAACCACTGAGCCACCCAGGCGTCCCAACTTTTACTTTTGTTAAATAAAACTAAAGGTTTCTTTTTCTCATTAATAAGAATTTTTAAAGATGGTGAGTAACATAAAGTGAATAGTATTTTCATGAGGAAATAAGAACTTCTGCTAAAATATTCTATTATGTGAAAAGAATATGAGCTCTTTAAAAACTAAGGCAGATTTATAAAGAAACTGGTTGCTAAGTAGAGGAAGTCCAAAAGAAAATCATTAAAACCTAAGTTCCTAGATTATTTGTAAACTTGCTTCCAGGACTCATCTGGAAAGAAAGGACTAGTCTACTCTTCTAAAGTTTAAAAATAAAACTGGGGTTCCCTGGGTGGCTCAGCAGTTTAGCACCTGCCTTTGGCCCAGGGCACGATCCTGGAGTACCGGGATCGAGTCCCATGTCGGGCTCCCAGCATGGAGCCTGCTTCTCCCTCTGCCTGTGTCTCTGCCTCTCTCTCTCTGTGTCTATCATGAATAAATAAATCTTTAAAAAAATAAAATTAAAAAAACCTGTAAGGATAGGTCAGCTATGAAATCCCCCCTCTTTCTGGGAAAAGAAAGGCAGGTTTACTCCAAAGCTACTTTCCTTTTGTAAGGTAGGCTTAAGATGATAACATTTAAGTAGAATTTAAACTCACAGAAAGCGTTACACTAGAAGTAGTCTATGGAAGAAACTGTCATGACAAACAGAATTCCCAAAATTGAGGACAAATCCCAAGAGGGTTTTGGTATCAATGTAAAGTTTATCATATAATTGTACCTAACACTTATGTTTAAATAACAACCAAGAATTTTAAGAAAAATACCAAATCTTAAAACCTAAAGTATTATGTTAAAATAAAGAATCTGTTTAATGTCCCTTAATAAATGGGTTTAACTTTTAAAAATGAGTTGGAAAAATTATACAAGGTGCAAAAATACTTACAAATATCTTTGAGGAAACAGTAAAATACTGTGCCACCTAGTGGCAAACTAACCAAATTACAGAATTTGGTTGCAATCATAAGTAATGACAATTTCTCTACTATTTTTCAATTAAACTATAAAACTATTAGTTTAGAATTATGACTCTAAATACTTTAAACATATATTTCTAAAGCTATTCATTGTCTATTTATGTTAAGATGGGCTACCATATTCTCACAGGTATAACCAGGTCATTAGCTTCTAAGATTCCTGGAACCCCCAATTTCATGGAGTTCCAACTTTCTTTTAGTCATCCTCTCTCCAGAAAACAGAAAAAATTTCAAAAAAAAATTTTGGCTAAGGAAAAAGAGTAATAGAAGCAGGGAAAAGTATCAAGCTGGACTTGAGATCAGATAAAGAGAAGTCCAGTAAAAGGATCAAGATGGGGAGAACTGTAAAACCCAAACAAAAGAGACTCGACCCAAAAGGGGTCACAAATTCAAAAGCTTTCTGGGGTCAGGGAGGTATCATAAAGAAGTTGAATATGGTCAATGGATCAAGAACTAAAGACACCTGGAATAATACCAGAGCAGAGAAGAGCATGGCCACAGCTTGAGCAATCAAAGGAAAGACTTAACACCCTGAGGATGCCCCAAAATTCCGTCTGTAGCCACTCTGCTCACACAAGACTAAGAGGAGCTGAGGCTGCACAGGAGATACATGGGGGTAGGGCTACTCATACAGTAGGTTGGCAGAGAAGGGAATACCAAGGATTTTGCCTAGAAACAAAGGGCCTGGCCCAGAAGATTTATTCCTTATTACCTTTTGATTATGATACCATTTTTATTTTCTCTTTTAATACTTACTTTGTATGGCCCATTTGTGCAGCTGCATGAATAGGTAACTGCCAATTGTCCTCATTACAGTAAAGATCAGGATCTGCACCACTGGACACCAAAAGCTTGACACATTCTATGTGGCCCTCTTGAGCAGCAATGAACAAGGGAGTAGCTTTGTCCAATGCTTGACAATTAACATTTGCACCTAATACAAAATATAACATTTAACAGATAATCCTAATTTATGGGGGGGAAAAGTGATTAACATAAATTTCAAAACAGCTGTCTTAAAAGGGTTTTATAGTACAATCGTTTTTCCAACCCCAGTGGATACTGTTGTATAAACACTGATTTTCCACGTTTGCTGGTAATCATTTAAATTGTGCTTAAAAAAAAAAAAAATGTGCTTTTATGTTAACAAGGAAACAAGTGATTAGTATTTTAGAATTCATTTTTAAGTTAAAAACAAAAATCTTATTCAATGAAGGATTCATTTCATTCCAATCTGTGTTCCAGCCAAGTACTCTGTGGGCCCAGTAAGTAATCATTGAAAAGGGAAAAATGCAAACCATCAAATATGGATAACATGTTTGATTATTACAGAAAAAGAGAAGAGAAATCTAAATTATAAGACATTATAAATGCCATTAATCAATTCAGGCTGAGATCTATGAAAAAAAATTCCCCTAGGTATGATATACCTTGTGGCTATGCCTTAAAACTAATGTTGACTATATTCTTCATTATATCTCTTTTCTTCATGACCATAGCATGATAGAACCTTATAATGAATAAATCCCTTTCCTATAGGGAAAATGCCTAGTTAAATGGGTTTCCGAGATGATTTTTAAAAAACAAAAATTAATCAATTATTTAAATGCCAGTGCATTAAGATGTAAAAAAGTTGAAAGTGACCACTTTTTCTGAAGGTTTTAAAAATAGCTAATTTCCCTCAAATTTTTTTTTAATTTCCCTGAATTTTTCTCATTGACAAAGTGTGTTAAATATGCTAAGTATGGTGTCATTACATGACTGTGAGAATTTTTAAATTTCTCTAATATGTCTCAGTGGAAAAGTCCTCTTCAAAACAAGGGAAAAAACTATCTTTTTGAAAGGATGTTCCATAAATGCACCTGGAATAAACCACAGCCTTGAGATAGGTAAAAACTATGCAAAACACAAATAGTGAATTAAGGGATTTTATGGAACTTGCAGGAATTCCAAATGGACACTCAACACATTCAGACAAAAAGAATGTTCCTGACTTATACAAGGTGGATGCTTCACCTACCATCAGCCTCAGAAAGGGAACACTAATTACTGAGAAAAGACTAAGTCAAGAAAGAAATCTACTTAACTTTCCTTTTTAAGCAATATTTCATTTTGATTGAAACTTTCAAACTATCAAAAAGAACAAGAAACCAGGATCTCTAAAATTACAGGAAGAAAAGTTAGAAAAATGACAGATAATCCACTGAAAAGAAAATAATTTTAACAAGTTAGGAACATAAAGCTGCATTATAAACATACCTACATACCTTTTTCAATTTGCTGTTCATAACTATTCAGAGGGGGGAAGAAAGGAACAAAGCAAAACAAAACAGGTGCCTAGCATTAAAGAACAAAATAAAATGGAGTATTCTGGGAGACATGCTAGGCATGAAGAAACAGTCATTAAGGTGCTGTTTAACCTTTTATTCTAAATATTAGTTACACACTAATACTTAGAACTTAAAGGACTGAAAGTCATAAAATGAATTAGGACAGCCTCAGGAAGACAAGTCACATGAGAAGAAAACCTGTTTCTAAGCCCTAATTCTGCCAGTAAATATTTTCTAGATCTTTGGCAAGGCACTTAAACACTCAGGGCCTATGATTCTCAATCTAAAAACATACATGTTGAGACACCTGAATGGCTCAGTGGTTGAGCACCTGCCTTTGGCATAGGGCGTAATCCTGGAGTCCCGGGATCAAGTCCCACATCGGGCTCCCTACACGGAGCCTGCTTCTCTCTCTGCCTCTCTCTCTGTGTGTGTCTCTCATGAATGAATAAATAAAATCTTTAAAAAATAAAATAAAATAAAAACATACATGTTTAAATAAGTGATTTTGAAGATTCCTCTCAATGCTAAGATTTACAGACTCAATATTTGTAACAGATACCTTAATTTGGCACTTAATATTTCTTCGCTCCAGGGCACCTAGGTCGCTCAGTCTGGTTAAGCACATGCAGGACTCAATCCCAGGACCGGGATCATGACCCAAGCCAAAGGCAAACGCTCAACCACTGAGCCACCCAGGTGCCCCTGATCTCAGAGTCCTGGTACTGAGCCCCACATCAGGCTCCCTGCTCAGTGGGGAGTCTGCTTCTCCCTTTCCCTCTCTCTCCCTCCCCCTTTTCATGCTCTGTCTCTCTCTCTCTCTCTTTCTCTCTCTCTCTCCCTCTCCCTCAAATAAATATCTTAAAAAAATTTTTTTTCTTTGCTCCAAACTTCAACTTGAGCATTTGAAGTTTGTAAGGAAAAAGCAGAAATAAGAAACTATGTACTTTGCTGTCTAAATAAACTTTGTTTTATATATTTGGAAGTAACTTTTTTTTTTTAAGTAGGCTCCATGCACCCAACATGGGATGGGGCTTGAACTCACATGAGCCTGAAATCAAGACCTGAGCTAAGATCAAGAGTCATACACTTAACCAACTGAGCCACCCAGGCACCCTTGGAGGTAATTTATGAAAAATCTAAGTATGACAGTAATATATAAAAAGGGTAGGTATTTTTTAAAAATTTTTTGTCCTACTGGCAAATCTAGTGTATTTCCCATCTACTTTTAACTATCCATGCTTCATCAGGTTATTTACTGTGAGTGAATACACAGTGTTTGGAGGAATTTAAAAGCCCTTACATAACAAACATTCCTGGTCACAGAAATGTCATACAGCATAAGAATGCCACCTCAACATCATCTTCTCCAATGTGTAATGTTTGTCACAAAGAAACCCTTAGCAACTTTATGTTGCTATTAACATCATAAAGTGTAAACAAGCTTTCAAACAAAACCATTCAAATAATCATACAATTCATCAAAACATACAACTCGAATGTTTAAGATACAAAATAGCTACCTAGGGGATCCCTGGGTGGCTCAGCAGTTTGGTACCTGCCTTTGGCCCAGGGTGTAATCCTAGAGTCCCAGGATCGAGTCCCACATCGGGCTCCCTGCATGGAGCCTGCTTCTCCCTCTGCCTATGTCTCTGCCTCTCTCTCTGTGTGTGTTTCTAATGAATAAATAAATAAAATCTTTAAAAAACAAACAAAATAGCTACCTAATTAATTAAGATTATATAGTCTTATGCCCTAGAAAGTTGAAACTGCTTAGGTCCCCATAAGTGAGAAAAGACCCATCATTCAACTTGCCAATAAACCTGCTTTGGTGATAGATCATTATGTTCCTCCTCAGATAAATTAGTAGCTGTGCATCACATTATGTTAGTAATAGACGCTTAGTAACCAGGCTTATAAATCAACATGTATGTACTCTTATTTACCACTAACATAAAACCATAAATTTCACAACCTGATTTATATCTGGTCAAGAATTATACTTCCTAGGAAGACACACAGTTAAAACTCAAGATCTTAACAGTGCAAAGGCTAATGGATTAATCTTACCCGATGAAATAAGTATGCTCAAGCTTTCTAGCTTGCCATACTGAGCAGCAACAAATAAAGGTGTGATTCCAAAGTCATCTTGGCATTCCTTGTTTGCTCCTTTCTTAAGAAGCAATTTTATGATCTCAGCATTTTCCTAAAGCACAGATTCATATTTTAAATGGGAGAAAACAAAGAAAATAGAAGGTATCTCTTTTCTTATTGCTATGTTTTGGGTTTTTTTCATCCTCACTAAAGGAAAATTTTTTTTAAGTATATTGTTCAATGGGAAGGAAGCATTAAACAATCAGATTATTCTATACCTTTAGTTGGCCCATTAAACATAAACAGATCAAACACTGATCTCTAAAAATTATAATTCGTTTAAAGCCTGTAAAACTAGTTTGCTATCCCAAGCACTAAAGAGTTACCACAATTTCTAAACACACTGTTATAAATAAAATGTGCCATTGCTCCTTATCAACTTATATCCCAAATATTCTGTTGGTCTCTTAACTATGCTATCAACATATGAAAACCTCAGATAATCCCTGAAGCCCAAAGCTGCTGGAACTACTAGAGCAGTTGGCTTATTCAGAATGATCATTAGCATTTAGACTGCCTTTTCTGTACTGCACTAACCATCATAAATCACAGGCAAGTAGGAAGCAAAAACTGTATAGAACTGTCATTTTAAAAGGGTAAAACACATAATTTACATGGAAATGAAATAATAAATTCAGAGGTTACCTGAAAAGTAGCCTGGTGCAAAGCATTCCATCCACACATAGAATGGGATCCATTAACATTTGCTCCATGTCGAAGCAACAGCCTTAACACATCTATCTGTCCATTTTCAACAGCTGCAATACAGCAGTCAAAACAATTATTGTCAGTACAAAGGCATGTTTGTAAACTGGACACTATGGTGATGTTCTCATCACTTATTCACCGTGGAACTCACAATGCTGTGATCATTTCTATCAAGAAATCAAAACACATACTCCCTATGCAATACCAAAACATTTATCACAATTGTCTTAGCCCAAACCTATTAACATATACCATCCTTTCTGTGAACAAACAAAATTATTTTCAATCCTATTTAAAAGATACAGAGGAAACGGAAGCAAGAGGCAAACCTTTATTTTCTATGCTAATGAAGACGATGTTTCTATTTTGTTAAAAATGCAATTGGGAGAGGGATAGGAGTGAACAGGTCAGAAGAAACAGCACCAGACTGAAGAACAGTCTCAATAGGATTGAAAGATTTGCTATTATTACCATTTGACCACAAATAACAATAGTCACTAGCAAACCGAAAAAGCAACACTGCAAGTTCTGCATCATAGATATTTTTTACCATCATAAACAATAATGATTGTTTAAAAGGACTTTTTGTATCAATCAATGAAAATACAGTAAAACTGTGCTTATCTGAAAAGGGGACTCCACATAACCTAAAGAGTATTATTAAAGAACTACATGTCACTTACCCACAGTAACTGAAACTAATGGCTCCCAAGATGATGCTAAAGTAGATCCTTTGAAGAACAATTTGCATGCCCATAGGTATCTAAAAATGGTTTACCCTTTTACCAATTTCACCAAATTATTCTACTTTATCTTATGTACTGAATTTAACATGAGCCCAAGATAAGTGTCACCTAGTATCAGATACATATAACAATTTAAAAATCCTACCTTGTGAGAAAAAACATAGGAGTGATATCACTAAGGTGATACACCACACAAGTGAGACCAAACTTCCCAAAATGTTATTTACCACAAAACTGTGCACTGAGGGTGGCAATGATTCTGGAGGAGTTAATGGAGGAAAAAAAAAATGGAATGCCAAAAACAGAGGTATATAGTACTTGATAAAATAAGTACACACACAAATATACCTTTAGCAAATAAGGTACAAGGTGAATGATGTAGGTATGAGACTACTGTTAAGACTTAAGACTTCTTTGAATTACAAGTTTGGGGAAGAGCTATCAGAAAGTGTATAAGAAGGTCTGACTTCATGTGCTTGGTAATGAGAAAGGTGGTTTGAAAAGCAAGTATGATTTTTTTATTTCATTTCAAGCATATATTTATTCCTTTTATTAAAGTTACAGGTAAGAAGTAAATGAAATCAACAACTTTCAGTCAAAAATTAGAAAGGCACTAGACTTTTAAATGAAGGCCACACATGAAAAACGCTAGCACACATAGAACAGGGAAGATAAAACATTTAAAAGTAGAAAACAAGAAATGGTAAGCATATTCATTATTACTGAAGATAAATAACACGTCACTGATATTCTATTAGTTTTGTATACTGAATTTATAGCAAAGTTTCCCCGTAAGTTCTGTAGTCCAGAGTTCTCCTATCAGAGGAGGTTTCAGAAATGTGATGGTTCAGAAACCACCATGGTTGAAACAGTACCACTGTAATAGATGTTTAACATATCTTATTTCTAAGTTAACATTCAGAGCATTTTACCAAGAAAAGAACAACAGTTTTTCAAGCTATTTGTCTATAATCAATCTAATTTTGGGTGGAGGTCATAAGAGAAAAGGAAGAAAATCTGTTTCATATCCAATTCATACATCATTATCAGAGATTGCCGGCAAAAATCATTCTCTGGCCAGACCCCGAGTTGAAGATTATCAGGTTGTTGGCAGTGATATATGATGCAGGATAAAGATGTTTGTTTTTCATGAGTTAGGCTGACCTTACAAAAATGAAAGTCAAAAATATTTGTTTTGATTGTTAAATACACTATAGTAGAGAAACAGAAAAATTGTTTTCAACATCATAAATACATAAAGATATATGACATCTGCATCTCTGGTGAAAACATTACCCAATGGTAAAAGAGTAAAACCAATACATGAGCAAATAAATAGCATTATTATAGCTCACTAATTATTTCAATATAAGGCAAATTTAACAATTAATAATTAAGAAACAGTGGTTCAGAAAAGTACACTTAGAGCTTACATCTACTACCAAAGCCTCTCCTTTGGGAAAGGTGGATTAACTTATTTCTCCTTATTTAACAAGTTACCAAAATAAGGAGGTAGGGTGCCGTGCAATATCAATGTATGTTATACAATAGAAGTTTATTAAAAAACAGAAAAAGATCTGACTTGAACTTCCCATTTGCTGGCTTCCTAATCCACTAAGAAAGTATGTTCCATGAAGAAAGAAACTGTGTCTCGGGACACCTGGGTGGCTCAGTGGGTTGAGCGCCTGCCTTTAGTTCAGGGTGTGATCCCAGGGTCCTGGGATGGAGTCCCACATCAAGCTCCCCACAGGGAGCCTGCTTCTCCCTCTATGTCTCTGCTTCTCTCTGTCTCTCTCACGAATAAATAAATAAAATCTTAAAAAAAAAAGAAAAGACACTGTGTCTCATTCTGCTTGTATGCTTAGTGCCAAATACAGACAGAAGACAGGCAATAAATAACAGTTGCCTGGATGAATAGGGAAAAAAACATCCTAAAGGAAGTGAGATTTGCTCTTTTTAAGAACACATCCCCTGAAACTAAAAAGGCTTCAGAATTAGACTTCTGGATAGGACAACATAACTGGAACTAAACTAGCCTTCCCACCGTCAACTATCTTACCATACAAGTGAACAAATATATAAGGCAACTTTTTCTGGCATTAAATAGTAGGTGGAACGTTGTGATTCCTAAGAAAAGGGAAATACATGAGGTAAGCCCCCTGACCACTTCAGCTCTCTGCCTGGCAACAGTTCTTAATTATGGAACAGTGAGTTGAAGTCCAAGCAAGGCAAGGGTAGGGCTGAAGAAAAGGTGCTCCAAGAAAGGAAACCGTTCAAGCAGAGGGACAGGAGTCCACTGAGATAAGGAGGCAAAGATTAGAGTTCAAGCAGTTGACATCTGATGTGAGGACCCAGAGAAAAGATAAGTGCAGAGCGGTCCTGGTGTAGGAGATCTCTAAGAATCTTTGGCTGTGGGCTGGGCTGCACATGCCTAAGGCAAGACAAAGCTTACTGGAGAACTGCTAAAGGACTGAGGATAGAACAGAGATAACTAGAGGTCAAATGCTACAGAGGGCAATGGAAATCCTAAGAGTCCTGCCAGTGGTGAAACTATATACCTCATTGCCTTGGGAGTAAAAACCACATCAGAGAGTAAGGCCTACTCTATATCTGCTCTAAGCCTAAAATAAGCCCTGACAAAATGAGGAAAAAGGCAGAGGTTGGTAGGTGAGAGTCCTGCCTAATTAGACACACTTGGGAAAATACCTTAAGCTTTCCACAGATACAGTCTAACAAAGCATAAAAGCAAACCTAAACAAACTGAAGATTATATGTTATTAAATGATTTATTAGAAAAAAAGAAAAAAGGCAGCCCGGGTGGCTCAGCGGTTAAGTGTTGCCTTCAGCCCGGGGTGGGATCCTGGAGACCCGGGATTGAGTTCCACGTCAGGCTCCCTGCACGGAGCCTGCTTCTCCCTCTGCCTCTCTCTCTGTCTCTCATGAATAAATAAATAAAATCTTTTTTAAAAAAATTTAAAAAAGATAAAAATATACCAACAATTCTCTTATGAAAGAATTCTAGTCTCTCTAACATACTATGCACTATGTCCCATATACAAGTCAGAAAGCAGTCACCAGGGATCCCTGGGTGGCGCAGGGGTTTGGCGCCTGCCTTTGGCCCAGGGCGTGATCCTGGAGACCTGGGATCGAATCCCACGTCGGGCTCCCGGTGCATGGAGCCTGCTTCTCCCTCTGCCTATATCTCTGCCTCTCTGTGTGTGTATGACTATCATAAATAAATTTTAAAAATTTTTTTAAAAATTATAAAAAAAAAAAAAAAAGAAAGAAAGCAGTCACGAGAAACTGACCCCAAGACGGCTCAGATGTTCGATTTAACAGTCACCAGGGATCCCTTGGTGGCGCAGCAGTTTGGCGCCTGCCTTTGGCCCAGGGCGCAATCCGGGAGACCCTGGATCGAAACCCACGTCAGGCTCCCAGTGCATGGAGCCTGCTTCTCCCTCTGCCTGTGTCTCTGCCTCTCTCTCTCTCTCTCTCTCTCTGTGTGTGACTATCATAAATAAATAAAAATTAAAAAAAAAAATTTTAGGGAAATACGTTCAAAGACTTTACTTTTAATATAGATGGTATATAGATAGGTGTACAAAGAGAATCACAGCAGAGAAATAAAGTCTTTTAAAAAGGATATTCTAGAGCTGAAAAAAAGAAAGGGATGGGCCTAAAAAAAGATTGGAGATAGGAGAAGAGTCAATGAATTTGAAGACCTCAATATAAATCACCCAATCTAAAGAACTGAGAGAGTGGCACCTGACTGGCTCAGTCAGAAGAGCATGCAACTCTTGACCTTAGAGTCAGGAGTTTGAGCCTTGCATTGGATGTAGAGATTATTTAAAATAAAACTTGGGGGAAAAAAATGAAAAAACCGAGAAAAGGACTTCAGGAAAATCAACTATGCATCAGGAGGAGCCTGTGGGTCAACATCAAATAGTCCAATATACATGTAACTGAAAGTCCCAAAGGAGAAGAGAATAAGAATGGAAACAGAAAAATATATATATTTCAAGACATAATGGCTCAAATTTTCCAAAATTTGATTTTAAAAGCAAAAAGAAAAGCCACATTGACTTACAGATCCCAGAAAATCAGCAAACCACAGCTCTCTGAAAGAAGTCATTACGCTTCTTACGATTTCACATTATATGTAAATTAAGGATGACTATATAAACATACCTGACAGCTCCATAGAAGAATTCCCATGATTATAAGAGAGGGGCTATAAACAACAAGCCACTGAAATCAACCTCACAGCTATAATAGCAGTTTTTGTTTTGTTTTTTTCAGAGCTCCTCTCTGAACTTAAAATCTACCATTTCATCATATCCTTCAAGACTGTGCAATTAAATTACTTAATCCAGACATTCCACAGTACCTGGGAGTGCATCAAGCACGAGGGTTATAGCAGTCAACCCAACAGACAAGGTATTTGCCTTCATGGAACTTCCCTTCTAATCAGAGAGATGAGTAATAAACAAACATAGATAAATAAAATAAGTTCTCATAAAAAAAATACTGTGAAAGAAATTAACAGAGTAAAATAATACACAGTGACTTGGGATAAGTGTACTACTTTAGAAAAGGGGAGAAAGGTCAACTCTGAAACAAAGACAGATGAAGAGAGAAATGAAAGATAAAAAGCAGTAAAGTCACGCAAAGAGATGGAGGAGGCTGGAGGAGGCGTACTCCAAACAGGAAATACGAGCATGAAGGCCAAGAGGAAGCAAAGAGGGTATGTTTGAGGAACAGCAAGATGTCCTTTGTTCCTGAGACAGGTCTCAAGAAGAAGCTAAATTCTGTAGGGCATGGTCAGAAGTTTTAATTAATTGGTTGGCTGATTTATTTGTTCATTTATTTATTTTAAGGAAACAATGAGTTTTCAGCTAGAGCTTTTCAAAGGAAAACAGCTCTCTGTTCAGCCTCACCTTGTAAGCCTCTCCCCCTCACTTTCCTGTGTTCTAGCCACACTACTTTTATTTCAATGGTTCTTTCAATGCAACAACTAGGAAAAATTTTCACTGACTAACCCACCTAAAGTAGATCCCCCTATTACTTTCTATCATATCATCATGCTCCATTCCTCTCTATCACTTACTAATAGATTGCCATTATAATTCACATGCATACTTGTTCATCATAAATTCCTCACCAGATTGTAAAACTCACTCACTATGTATCCTCAGCCCTTCGTAAAGTGCTGACACTTCACTGACATATAAGAGCCATTCAGTAAATATGAGCTAGATGACAGAAAACAGAAGAGGATTTATACTGACTGGTCACTTCAAACAGAAACGCACCAACACAAATACTAAGAATAGAAATAATGAGAGGGGAAAAAAAACAACAACACTACTTGAGATTAACACTAAGCAGGATTCTCAAACTGACTAATCAGATCTTTGCCATTAGCACAGGAAAAATAAACCTGCACACAACTGATGTTAAAATGGAAACAATAAGGGGATCCCTGGGTGGCGCAGCAGGTTTGGCGCCTGCCTTTGGCCCAGGGCGCGATCCTGGAGACCCGGGATCGAATCCCACGTCCGGCTCCTGGTGCATGGAGCCTGCTTCTCCCTCTGCCTGTATCTCTGCCTCTCTCTCTCTCTCTCTCTGTGTGACTATCATAAATAAATAAAAATTAAAAAAAAAATGGAAACAATAAGATTCAAGTAATAAAATCTAGAGAAGTATTTATTTGGAACTTATAAATTAAATGAGACAGTCACATAATGAGTTCTTTTACTGCTGTAATCAAAATTTATTTTATTTTATTTTTATTTATTTATGATAGTCACACAGAGAGAGAGAGAGAGGCAGAGACATAGGCAGAGGGAGAGCAGGCTCCATGCACCGGGAGCCCGACGTAGGATTCGATCCTGGGTCTCCAGGATCGCGCCCTGGGCCAAAGACAGGTGCTAAACCGCTGCGCCACCCAGGGATCCCTGTAATCAAAATTTAAACAATAACCTGTAAACAGATAAAAGGATCAACATCATTAGTCATGAGGGAAATGCAAATCAAAATCATGAGATGCCGCTTCACACCCAGTAGGATGGCTATACTCAAAAAGATGGACAAGTACTGACAAGGGTGTGGAGAAATGAAACCATCATCCATTGCTGCTCGGAATATAAAATGGTACAGCCGCTTTGTAAGTCCTGTAGTTCCTCAAAAAGTCACATATAGGGTTATCACATGACCCAGCTATTCCACTCCTAGAAATTTCCACAAAACAAAACAGAAAACATATATCCACACAAAAACTTTTACACAGGGACACCTGGGTGGCTCACTGGTTGAGTGTCTGCCTTTGGCTCAGGTTGTGATCCCAGGGTCATGGGATCAAGCCCACATGGGGCTCCTCACAGGGAGCTTGCTTCTCCCTCTGCCTATGTCTCTGCCTCTCTTTCTGGGTCTCTCATGAGTGAATGAATGAATGAATGAATGAATGAATGAATGAATAAATAAAATCTTTTTTTAAAAAGCTTTTACACAAATAATTTTGGCAAGATTATTCATGGCAGTCAAAAAGCAGGGATCCCTGGGTGGCGCAGCGGTTTGGCGCCTGCCTTTGGCCCGGGGCGCGATCCTGGAGACCCGGGATCGAATCCCACGTCGGGCTCCCGGTGCATGGAGCCTGCTTCTCCCTCTGCCTATGTCTCTGCTTCTCTCTCTCTCACTGTGTGCCTATCATAAATAAATAAAATTTAAAAAAAAAAAAAAGCAGAAATAACCCAAATATTCATCAATTGAAGAACAGATAAACAAAAGGTGGTACATCATCCTACTGAATATTATTCAGCCATAAATAAGAATGAAGTACTGATGTATATTGCAACACGAGCCTTGAAAACTTTATGCTAAGTGAAAAAAAAAAACAAATGCAAAAGGCCACATATTGGTGATTATATGAAATGTCAAGAATAAGCAATTCCATAGACACAAAGTAGTTTCACAGTTGCCAGGGGTGAAGGGGAAGGAATGGGAAGTGATTGTTACCCCATGCAGGGTCCCCTGTAGCTGATGGTCTCTTTACATTTTGTATTATCTTTCAGCCTAACTTTCATGTCAGAAGCATTTCTAACAATGCACTTCTCTTAAAACTTTGTGGGTCTTCTGTCAATCTTCTTAGGGCTCTCTTTAATAGACAAAACCATGCTCACAAGGCTCTTTGAGATAAAGCCTTTCTCTGCCCTGGGCTTCTGCTGAGGAGCAACACTCCTAAACTTCTTAAAGCCCCACTGCTTGGCTGAGTGTGCCTATAAATCACACCCTAAAATCTTTAGAGGACCTTTCATCTGCCTGAATACTACTATAAGGCACCACCTTTAACACACACAGATTTTATCAAAATACTTTACAAATCATAAAGGAGACTTCACTTTAATACTACTTTTTCCTAGTAGTGTCATGGTTTTGGTATTTGCTTGGAAGTCTTAATTCAAGCCTTTTGCTCTGAGTAGAGGCCGAGAACTTTCAAAACCATCAAGTGCAGGCTCTTTTGTGTTTTAAAGTCTTTCCTTTAGTTACCTCTCTCCTTTCACTTATTTTGTCCCAAAGTGCTTTTCTGGCTTATTCCACTGAAAAATCATCACCTTGAATGTAGTTACCAGAACATCAGCATTAATTAAAATATGAACGTGGGGGCTGGGGAGACATGGACAGGACTTGGTAAGAGGTGTTAGATTAACTGATTAGCAGTTTTTAAAGGAAAAGTGAATTTAGAGCCAAACTTTTCACCACACAATAATCAAAAAATAAAAAATAAAAATAAATAAGAAAAACCAGAATTGTACATTTATAAGATATTAGTAGAAAACCATTTTAAATCTTAATGCCATAGATACAATCACAAAATAAAAGATAAAGGGATTTCAAGAGATACATATACAATAGAATTGAAAAAGCAGTAAGGAAACAAGTACTCAGGGAAATAATTATTTTCACAAAACATAAAAATGAACTTTAATACAGACGCCTGGGTGGTCCAGTGCTGAGTGTCTGTCTTTGGCTCAGGTCATGATCTCAGGGTCCTGGGACTGAGTACTGCATCAGGCTCCCTCCAGGAAGCCTGCTTCTCCCTCTGCCTATGTCTCTGCCTCTCTCTCTGTGTGTCTCTCATAAATAAATAAATAAAATCTTTTTTAAGAATGAGGTAATAATATATAGAATTCATAAAAATCAGTAAGGAAAACATGAAGAATCTTATAGATGAGTGACATGAGTAGATAAATTTATTTTTAAAAAGTACAAGAAATAAATAGATATGGGAACACATATAAACATGGCAATATTCCTTACATTAGCAAATATGTTATGCAATGGTGTCCTTGTGATGATTTATCAACTTTTTGGTGACTTAATAAGGTTTACATGAAAGTGTAAATAAAATGCTTATTTTTTTACTTAGTCATCCTTCAACTGAAAATTTGATGTGTGGAAAGATTTCATAGTTATTCTTTTCAAACATGAAGTGACTAGTAATAAAACAAAAAGTCTAAATATCTAATATTAAGATATAATACCTTCAGTAGACTAAAATAATATCTAAAACCATAACTATTAAAATAGTATTGAAATGTAAAAAAAATGCTTAGAGCAGAGTAAGTGAAAAAATGTAAATTGGATATATGCATGTATCATATGATATGCAAAGTGCCTCTTTCCATTATAAAATGTCTATATGAATTTCTGTATAAACTACATAAAATACCTACCCATAAGGAATTGTAGGGAATTCTTAAAGATACAAACATGTAGGATAAGGGACAATTTTTTTCTTCTTTAAGTCTGCTATTGTTTATACAATAAAAATAGAAAAAAAAAAGATGTTTGTGATATCTATGCTGTTAATACAGACACTTTCTTCTCAACCATATATCTTCTAGTCTGTCTCATTATTAACAATTTTTCAACTGGGTATTGTATTTCAAAAATTTGTACAGGAATATTTTGGAGATTGGCTTATTCCAAAGTCTACAAATTTTTCATCACAAGATGATACTTCTGCTGTTGTGACTCAAGGCACTATCTTCAAGCTCACTTTAATATCTGCCTTTAAACAGAATTTCAGTCCAAAGAACAATTCAAAATAACATTTAAATACCATAAGACAGGCACCTGGGTGGCTTAGTGTCTGTCTTTGGCTCAGGTCATGACCCTAGGGTCTTGGGATAGAGCCCCGCATCAGGCTCTCTGCTCAGCAGGGAGCCTGCTTCTCCCTCTCCCTCTGCCTGCCATTCTGCCTACTTGTGCTTCTTTCTGTGTCAAATAAATAAAATCTCTTAAAAATAAAATTAAATAAATACCATAAGACAGAAATTCCGATATAATACTTGTATGAGAACTCAATCTTTGTACGGCATTTCCCTATAATAAGATTTCAGATCCTGTATTACAGCTTAGAGTACAGAAGGATATAGAGAAGACTACAGAATTAGTGAAGCAACACTGTAGGGGCAGACAGATGATTCAAACATCTGGAACACAGTCCTGTTTCCTCATTATGATCAAAGAGATCTGCTATGTGCAGAAAAAGACCCCTGAAGTCATCTTTCAGGAGACAAAAAAGTATGCCTTTATCTATTAGTTGGGTTCTGTAAACAACAAATAAATATATTCTACCGAGGGTCACAAACTGAACAGCTTATCAGTTGGATTCTATCCCATGTGTTTTATTTGGTCCACACAGTTTTATTTGGCTTTGTTAATTTGTTTTGTTTTATAGTTAAGGCAAAATTCAAAAATCAGAAATTTTCATATTAAAAAAATACAGATATCCATACTCAAAGTACCTTGAAAATCTGGCAACACTGGGCTAGAGCAAGTAGTGGCTGTCCCTTTACACTGGGTTTCACTTTCCTCAGTAGTCCCTAACATTCTCTAGGCATCATTACTTATAATCTACCTTCTGGCCTCAGGAGCCTTACTGTCTGATTTACCTTCTCCAGAATAATTACTTATGACCAATCTTACTGGTTTAAATAAACATGCTTACTTTTCCTCTTCTATAACGACGTTGATCTTGTCAACCAGCGTTACAAACATACAATTTTACCATCCTCAAAAAAGGAGTCCAAAGTCTATAATCTCTTCCCATGGTCACTACCTGTACAAACGGCCATTCATTTGCCAGATTTTCCTCTCTTCCAAAAAACACAACTGGGCCTATAAGGTAGGCAGAAGCTGTTAACACAGAACCTTTATGTTCTTTCTTGCCCTTCTATTTCCTGTCCCAAGTTTTCACTGAATCTAATGACATTTCCTTAGACTGTTTAATTAGTATCATTTATTCCTTCTCTCATGTCTAAGAATAGGCTCCAACTACTGACAACAATAAATCTTGGAAAGATTTAAATTCCAAGACAACAAACTGTATACTTTCTGCTTGGTCTTACTGGGGCTTTATGAAGTCATGACTTCACACTTAACAGTTATGAATGACTACAACTCAAATACCTCCCTCCCAATCCAACAACAACAACAACAACAAAATGCTTATAATCATCAGTGTTTACAGATTTTCTGTATTTTCCATCATCTAATCACAGCAGTCTTTATTGGAAATTAATTTCTATTCACTTTAATTTGAGTAGAATTTATAATTTAAATATATGTGTTTATTGTCACTGACAATCATACCCTAGAAGCCAATAAACGGGTTTTACTGCAAAATACTTCAGCAACCTAATCATTATGGCAAAGCTGAAGAATTATTTACTTTTGAGGGAATATTATTATTTAAAGATGCGTATGTATTTCTATGCAATATAGGCACTAAACTATAATTTATTTCTTATAGAGCCACCCTACAACCCAGTAATTACACCAGTGGGTATTTACCCCAAAGATACAAATGTTGTGAACCAAAGGGGCACCTGCACCCCAATGTTTATAGCAGCAAGGTCCTCAATGGAAAAAGCCCAGATGTCTGACAGATGAATAAAGAAGATGCAGTATATATATACACACACACACATATATATAAATATGTGTATATATTATATACACACGCATATATACACTACATGGACTATTACTCAGCCATCAAAAAATAAAACCTTGCCATTTGAAACAACATGGATGGAACTAAAGGATATTATGCTAAGCAAAATAAGTTAATAAGAGAAAGCCAATTATCATATGGTCTCACTCATATGTGGATCTTATTTAAGAAACAAAACTGAGGATCACAGGGAAAGAGAGGAAAAAAATAAAACAAGAAGAAATCAGAGAGGGAGACAAACCGTAAGGGACTCTCAATCCTAGGAAACAAACTGAGGGTCGCTGGAGGGGAAGGGGCTGGGTGATGGACATTAAGGAGGGCAGGTGATATAATGAGCACTGGGTGTTATATAAGACTGATGAGTCACTGACCTCTACCCCTGAAACCAATAATACGTTATATGTTAATTAACTGAATTTAAATTTTTTTTTAAAAGAAAATTTCTTTTTTTCCTCAACAAGGTGGTAATACCAACTTTCTTTGGTTTAGAAGCATTTCCACAGGGATGCCTGGGTGGCTCAGCAGTTGAGCATCTGCCTTTGGCTCAGGGCGTGATCCTGGATTTCCGGGATCGAGTCTCACACTGGGCTCCCTGCATGAAGCCTGCTTCTCCCTCTACCTACGTCTCTGCCTCTCTCTCTGTCATTCTCATAAATAAATAAAATCTCTTTAAAAAAAATTGAAGCATTTCCACAACTCAAGTGATTCTAAGTAGAGAGAAACTGATTTGTGAATATCATCAAATAAAACAAAATTTCTACGTAAGACTAGGATGGCCTTAAACATGAAAAGTATCCCATAAGGTATTTGGAAGAAGAAAGAGAGGAGGAAGAAAGTAAGGAGGAAGAGAAAGAAACTACTTCATGGGTGCGGATAACTAGGACCAGACATTTCAACAGCATGAAACTGTAAGTCCCCTTGTATTCTTGTGGTATCATTCTTAGTATATACCAACTAATATATAATGTATCTCAATCAAAATCTTCAAGTAACATGCTCACATGAGCATCAGTAACAATCTGTGCACAAGATGGTATCTGGAGAACAAGGAAAATTAAATCAACTCTTGCAAATATATTACATTCTTTTAGAACACCATTAGTATGCTTAAGATTGCTGACTATCCACCTAAGACTGTTCTAAAATCAATGAACAGGTAATAAACATTACATGAGCTAGAAATGATGAAAATTATACTAAAAACGAAATAAAGGACCTATCAACTAATTACAATGCAGAGATCTTAACTGAATCCTGATTTCAACAATCTGAATCCTGATGTCAACAATCTGAAAAATACAAATAAACATATATACAACAATCAGGGAAATTCAAACACCAATTGAAAGTTTGATGATACTGATCAATTACTGTTATCTTTAAGAGCAATAATAGCATTGTGATTGTTTTTTCAAGAAATATCTTTACCCTTTGAAGATACATACACAAATACTTATGTGTTAAATCATATGATGAATGGAGTTGTCCTTCAAAATAATGGAGTGGAGACAGTGAGTAGAGCTATAAATGAAACATGACTTGCCCTAAGTTGAAAACAATTGAAGTTCAGTGTCAGGTACATGGCAATTTATTTCATTCTTCTCTATATTTAAGAATGCCATGAATTTTTAGGAGAATTTCAAATGGGAATTCCAAAAATATTTTGCATATCTGAAATATTCCTACTGTGCATAAAAGTGAATTTTTAAAAAGATAGCAGAAAAATCTAACTGAACACTCTTACTTAATACTATAAAGTTGTACTTTATATATTAATTAAAAATGCTTTAAACTGGGGATCCCTGGGTGGCGCAGCGGTTTGGCGCTTGCCTTTGGCCCAGGGCGCGATCCTGGAGACCCAGGATCAAATCCCACATCAGGCTCCCGGTGCATGGAGCCTGCTTCTCCCTCTGCCTATGTCTCTGCCTCTCTTTCTCTCTGTGACTATCATAAATAAATATATTTAAAAAAAATGCTTTAAACTTAAAGAAACAGGGAGAAGAGAAACAGACAAGAAAATAGATGAATCTACAGCAGAATAATAATAGTAATTAGGACTGAACTCACCTTCATAATACTTTGTGTCTCTTACAGGACTTATTATAGTATGCCTTGAATTCTTGTTATTTTAATAACCCCAACTAGATGGTAAGCCCTTGATAGCAGGAACTAAGCCTAATGAAGAAGATAGAACCCTGATAATCACCTAATCAATTGAGGATAATGAGGAAAATTCTGCTGTAAGGTCTACTATCTTGCTGAAGCAAAGATAACTGGCTAAGCTGGTGACTCTTTGTTCCTTCCCTCTCTACACCTTATAGGAGCCACCTAGTATCACATGCTACGGCAAAGGAGACAAACGCTTCAAAGACAGAAGAGCACTCACTACTGCTCAGTTAAGGATCCATAAATAGCAGAACTCTCCAATACAGAAGCCACTAGCCACAAGTAGCTGTTTACATTTAAATTAATTAAAACTATAGTGTCAGAATCAAAACACAAGAAACAAGGTTGATGAGGATGTGGAGAGAAAGGAATCCTTGTCCACTGTTGGTGGTAATGCAAACTGGTGCACCCGCTGTGGAAAACAGTATGGAGGTTCCTCAAAAAAATTAAAAATAGAATTACCATATAACCAAGAAATTCCACTACTGGGTATTTACCCAAAGAATATAAAAATAATAATTCAAAAAGACATATGTTCCCTATGTTTATTACAGCATTATTTACAATAGCCAAATTATGGAAGCAACCTAAATGTTCATCAATAGATGAATGCATAAAGAAGATGTGATATATATGTATACGTATATATCATGTACATAAATATATGTACATGTGGAATATTATTCAGCCATTAAAAAGAATGAAATCCTGCCATTTGCAACAACATAATGAATCTAGAGAGTATAATGCTAAGCAAAATAAGTCAGTAGAGGAAGACAAATCCCATATGATCTCACTCATATGTGGAATTTATGACACAAAAAAGACGAACAAAAGGAGGAGAAAAGAGACAAACCAAGAAACAGACTCTCAACTACAGAGAACTAACTAATGGTCACCAGAGGGGAGGCGAGTGTGGGAATGGGTGAAACAGGTGATAGGGATTAAGACTACACATCACGGGGGATCCCTGGGTGGCTCAGGGGTTTATCAACTGCCTTCAGCCTACAGTGTGTCCTGGAGTCCCGGGATTGAGTCCCACGTCAGGTTCCCTGCATGAAGCCTGTTTCTCCCTCTGCCTGTGTCTCTGCCTCTCTCTCTCTCATGAGTAAATAAATAAAATCTAAAAAAAAAAAAAGTACACATCACAATGAGCACTGAGTATTGTACAGAACTGCTGAATCACTCTATTGTATGCCTGAAACTAATTAATTGTATGTTAACTATACAAGATTTTAAACAAAAATTTAAATTTAAATTAATTAAAATTAAATTAATTTATTAAAATTTGAGTACTTCAATCAAACTAGCTACATTTAAAGTGCTCAAGAACGGGATGCCTGGGTGGCTCAGCGGTTTGGCGCTTGCCTTCGGCCCAGGGCATGACCCAGAAACCCAGGATCAAGTCCCACATCGGGCTCCCTGCATGGAGCCTGCTTCTCTCTCTGCTTCTCTCTCTGCCTGTGTCTCTGCCTGTGTCTCTGCCTCTCTCTCTCTCTCTGTATCTCTCATGAATAAATAAAATCTTACAAAAAAAAAAAAGTGCTCAAGAGTCACACATAGCTAGTGATTATCATACTGGATAGTGTAGATATAAGACATTTCCAAGTTCTATGAAACAGTATTGGTCTAGAGTTTAGAATTTAACTGAACTAGAATTTAATCTAGAATACCAGGCACGTCTATCTAAGATACATGCATTCCTAGCCATAGGATAGAGGAACAGGACACCAGTTGTGGCTCCTATGGCTTGGGGTTAAGTGATCAAGGACAGAAAGGAAACAAGTAATTCTAGAACCTGCAGAAGTACTGTGGTTCCCAGAGAGAAAAGGAAAGCAGGATCATAGTGATCTGGTATTACAGCGGCATTCCACAGAGACCAGAATAATAAAACACCCCAGTTGGAAAGCATAGCTTAAAGTGGGGCACACAGAGAGATGGGAGAAGGGCTTTCCTCCCTTCAATCCAAACAAGTATTAGTTCTATAAAACTCTAGCTGAGAAAGTAGAAAAAAACCAGAAGCTCTAAGGGAAGGGACACTGCCCCTCCCACAAGAGGTTATATTATAGTGTTGGGGAAGTCCGTAAGAGCACAAGTCTAAGAAAACAAGGATGACAATTTAAATAATTTCTAGGAAGACGATTTACTGTTGAAGAAACAAGTTTCTCCATTTCCTAAATTAAAGGGAAAAGAAGTTAAAAGAAGTAATCTGGGAAAGAATACTGAGTAACAAAATAATTTTAAAAAGAAGAAATCAAAGAAATGAAAACAGTTTTGACCCATATAAAAATTCTAACCAAAATCAAAATTTAGTTGAGACACGGAGCACAGTAAGTGCAGTCCAAAGCCCCAAATAAAGACTTCAAGGCATAAACTCAACATAGGATTCTCATTCGGGACAAATACAGCAAACCTATACATACATGTAGGTAAGAAATCTAACTAGAAATAAGACATTCTAATTAGGAACAGTCAATAATGATCATCATATAATGCAACATCCATTAAAGAATAGATTTTTAAAAGAGGAACCTTTAAAAATGTATTTATCCCTAATGAATGTTCTTTTGGAAAAATGCCTAACATGCTGTATTCTAGGAAACTACTGTAGGCAAGTTGTATACCAAATGCAAATTACAATGAGCTGAGTTTTACATCTATAAGATAGATATACACAATTCATTTTAAAGCTCAGATTCTGACAGTAATTCTACTGAGAAACATCAAAGTCAGGCTGAAGTGGACAGTTAAAACCACAGGCTGTCCATCTCCTCTTGTTATGGCTGTAGGATGGCGATTTCTGAGAACGTCAGAGATCATCTATGTGTTCTATTAGTACATTTTATTTATAAATGAATTTTTAACTGTATCTATGCTTTTTAAGTTCTACTTGTATTCTATTCTCCATTATGCATTTCATTTTTCTATACAATTCAATAATAAAATAATATTTCCATTGTATACCTAATACGTATAAAACTTGTTTTTATACATTTAAAACATTCAAAAAATTAAAAAAAATTTAAAAAAAACATTCACGAGCCATTTATCTACCTGCAGTATTTCTCTGGTCCTGTGGTTACACTGACATCTGGTGGCAGTGTGAAAGAAACTAGACTGCAATAACAAGGGGCTTTTTTTCTTTTTTCTTTTCTTTTCTTTTCTTTTCTTTTATTTTATTTTATTTTTTTGGCTAATTTATTTTATGTGACTTCAGCGGTTATATTTTTCCAACGCTTTATCTATACCCAAGATGGCAGACCTATTAAAATACTATATTAACTCCAATGACAGCGAACATTAGTTACAATCAGTGACATTCTTGAAATAATTCACTCTGGTAACACGACTGGGAAGGATATAGAATTATTCCAAGAATGTCACTGGGTAAGTAGGACTGCTCACAGTTACTTATTTCATAATTAAAGTTTATAATCAGAATGGTTATAAAGGAAGACTTTCCCATCAAAGATGTATGCATCATTTCGAACCATTTTCTCTACATATGAAGATAGAGTCCCATAATATGTCTTGCTCATGAATGTTTAGTTTGAAACAGAATATTTTATTGATATTTAGAAAATATTTTTAATTTTTAGAAAAATTTAGAGAAAGTATAACTTAATACTAATGAAGTTATACTTCTTTCTTATCAAGTATTTCATGTCTACCCAATGACTAACAAGCTTAAAGGTGTACACTGAAGGAAGAAACTATGGTCTCATGGGCAAAATCCATTATGCTAGGAACATAACAAAAAAAGTTGTAATCAATATCTCAACCTAATTCTACATGTTGCCACTGATATATTTCATGGTTTCTGATAAAAAGAGAGAATTCAGGGGCTCCTAGGTCGCTCAGACAGTTAAGTGTCCACCTTCAGTTCAGGTCAATCCTGGGGTCCTGGAATCGAGCCCCACATCGGCCTCCCTACTCAATGGGGAGCCTGCTTCTCCCTCTCTCTCTGCTACTCCCCATGCCTGCCTGTGCCTACTCTCCCCTCACCTCTAACAAATAAATAAAAATATATTTTTTTTAATTGACTAAAAAAGAAAGGGATTTCTTTTTCTTTCTTAAGAGGGAGAGAGAATCCCACACAGACTCCACACCCAACGAGGAGCCTGATGCAGGGCTTGATCCCAATCCTGAGATCAAGACCTGAGCTAAAATCATAACTCAGATGCCTAACCAACTAAGCCACCCAGGCACCCCCAGGAAGAGAGAATTCTAATGGCCAATTAGACATTAAACACCATATCCAGAAAAACACATCCTTCAATCAGATGAAAGTCTTAGACAAAACCTTGAAATTTTACCATCTTATTATATTTGGATTATTTTTCCATGTCTCCTCAGCAAAAGAATTAAGACCAACATTAGATTCAGACAGCATACCCCCAAATTTACATAGTGTAGAGCTGTAACACTGCATTCTACCACCCTCTGTAATTACCCAATTCACATTTTTGAAACATTTATGCAACAGTATTCTTTTAGGAACCACCTCTGTCAGTATAATCTCCATGTTATAGCTTAGAGAAATAAATCACATTACACTGAAGATTCTCTATCAGAGAAGAAGTAGAGAGCAAACTATCCTTCATCCCAAGGACTCCTAATTATACAGAAGCAACACTTCTATTTCAGCATACTAACCAGTGAAGATCACATACAATTAATTGGCCAATGGTAATAATTATGAAGAATAGAGATAATTGCATTAACCATGTATGTAATAATCCAGTTTGACAGCCACATATGCATAATGTACAGCAGTGATACTCAGTATCATTCATAAACTGGCTGTCAACCTGAAAACTGTCCCCAGTCCTCAACAAGGTAAGAAGTTTTGACCAGAATGTAAATCAATTATGTCTCTAAGCACACTGTTTAGTTTTACTGACATTTTTCTTAAAATAAAACTTCCCTGATAAAGGAAGCAGTGCACTGATTTACATTCTGGCTCAAGCACCTTACATCAACAAACTGATATTTAACTAGCACTGCTCTATGGTATCTAAAGAGAACAGACTGAACTATATGGGTGGGTGGGGATTGAGGGGGGCCCATCTAAGTCTTTCTCTACCATATACTAGAATATACATTACTGCCAAATACTGAAATCAAGAATTTTTGTTTTACTTTAAAATTTAATATGGACTTCCAATTTTAATATTGAGGCATAAAGTAACCATTTCCCCTTAATCTTCTTAAAAAGCACCTAAAAGCAATTAATTCAAAATCAGCAAAGAGGGCAGCCCAGGTGGCTCAATGGTTTAGTGCCACCTTCAGCTCAGGGTGTGATCCCGGAGACCTGGGATCGAGTCCCACGTTGGGCTCCCTGCATGGAGCCTGCTTCTCCCTCTGCCTGTGTCTCTGCCTCTCTCTCTCTCTGTGTGTCTCTCATGAATAAATAAATAAAATCTTTAAAAAAAAAAACAGCAAAGAAAATAAATAAAAACACACTCAGCATTTTTACATAACTGGAATCCAGCTAAAACTCCAGAACAAAATTAAGTGTAAGAGTTTCCTAAAGAAAGCTGCACATCTCAGAAAGAGCTAGCAAAGTAAACTCCTCAAAGGTGAGAGGTCCCCTCTGAGTGACAAAACAAATTCCCAGCAGAAGGTAGGATTCATGGGCCAACAAGACAACATTGTGGACCGAGCTGAGATACGAAAATCAAAAGAATGGGGTCTAATAAGGAATCACACAAAAAAACTATATTTGTAATAATAGTCTGTCTCTGCTTCCATAGAAGAGAAGCTGCATTGCAAAAACAGCTGCCTGTGCCCACTGACTGGTAAAATAGCTAAATAAACTTAACAACCAAAACCTTACCTAGAGTTTTTGGAACATTAGCTAATCTGGAATGTGGCTCTAGCTCCTTAAATCTCCTAAAAATAAATTACGATGCAAAAATTCACATTTTCAGATGAGTTATCACAAAGGAACAAGCACAAATCCATACAAAGTTACCAAAAAGGGGGAAGAAAATTACAGGAAAAATTATTAGTAGACAAAAAAACCCTTATCATAAAAATATTGCCACAAAGTAATAAAAATTACAGCTAAGATTTTTGCTGTAAATTTAAAAAATTATTAAGGAAAAAAGGCATAATGCCAAGACGTAGGAGTTCAGCTAAAAGATGTCTAGATGATAGGAAATTATGTAACATAAACTTGGACAATTTAGAAAAGACCTCGAAAAAATAAAACAATCATAAAAACTGGAAGAAACGGTTGAAACTGGAAGAAACACTGTAGAAAATAGACATTTCTGAAATGAACACAGAGGATTAAAAAAAGGAAAAGGAAAGTAAAATTTTAAGAGGGGATGAGAGAAAATAATAGATATAAAAAACAGGATATCTAACACATGAATAATTGGAGCCCAAGAAGACCATAATAATAACAGAACAAATAAATATTTAAAGACATAATTCCAAAAAGATTTACTAAAATAATAAAATAAAGAAAATCTAAATCTAGATACTGAAGGGGCACCTGGCTGGCTCAGTCAGAAGTATGTGTAATGACCAGGTCGTGGGTTCAAGCCTCCAGTTGAGTTTAAAGATAAATCAATCAATCAATGAAAGGGCATACCATGTCTCAGAAAAAACTGATCCAGAACAGACATGCAAAAATATTGTCACAAAACAAGAAAATAAAATCATGCTGGCCTCCAACTTTAACTCTAGAACATAATAGATTACTATTAAAAATTTTCTTAAAGAAAAGTATGACTCAAGGATTCTACATCTAATCAAACTGCTGCCCAAATACAAAATCACTATTTAATTATGAACATGTAAAACTCAGGGAATATTATACCCATAGGTCCTTTTAGAAGACTCTATTAAAGGAAGAATTTAGTTAGCCAAGCAAAACTAGAAAAGCCATGGCAAAGTAACTGGTGATAAACTTCTAAGCTATTTAACCACAGAACTAAAAATAAAATTAAACGAAGGAGTTAAGATGCAAAACGTTATTACACTTAACATGCAAATATAACAAAAGTTGGGAAGGGACGAGAGGAAATAAAAGTTATGTAAGAACAATATAAGGATAATGATTTCCTCATCTTTAAAAGTTGGAAGTTTAAATCTATCAAAACATAATAAATTGACAGATTATATAGAATTAATTGTATGAAAGTAAACATAAGATAAATATCCTATTTTCATAATTACTTAAGAAACAAGATATTAGGGCAGCTCTGGTGGCGCAGCGGTTTAGCGCCACCTGCAGCCTGGGGTGCAATCCTGGAGACCCTGGATCGAGTCCCATGTCAGGCTTTCTGTATGGAGTCTGCTTCTCCCTCTGTCTATGTCTCTGCCTCCCTTTCTCTGTCTCTATGAATAAATTAAAAATCTTAAAAAAAAAAAAAAAGAAACAAGATATTATCCATGTTTTACAGAGAAGAGTATGACACAAAATAACAGAAAGTTACATCAAGAAACATTAAAATTAGGGGCACCTGGCTGGCTCAGTTAGTAAAGCATGTGACTCTTGATCTCGGGGTTATGGGGTCGAGCCCCCGATGGATGTAGAGATTACTTGAAAATATAAAATCTTTGGGGAGCCTTAGTAGCTGCCTTCAGCTGGGGTTATGATCCTACAGTCCTGGGATCAAGCTCCACATGGGACTCCCTGCTCAGCAGGAAGCCTGCTTCTCCTTCTCCCTCTGCTTGCTGCTCCCCCTGCTTGTGCTCTGTCAAATAAATAAATATTTTAAAATAATAATAAACATAAAATCTTAAAAAAAAAAAAAAAAAAAAACGAAAACGGGCAACTCAGTGGTTCAGCAGGTTAAGCGTCTGACTCTTGGTTTCTGCTCAGGCCATGATCTCAGAGTCCCATGTCAGATTCCATACTCAGCAGGGTGTCTGCTTAAAGATACTCTCTCTCTAACTCTCCCTCAGTGTACACCCACACAATCTCCCTCTCCAAAATAAATAAGTCTTAAAAAAAAAACATGAAAATTAACATTTTTAAAATATACCTTTTTGGTGAATACAGTATTTTTGATCTGGGAAAACTCAAACTCAATTTTCAATACTATGTCCTCAAGTAAAAATGCTCACATTACAATCCTTAAACATGATAATTAATCTCTGTTGAAAAATCTAAAAACAACTCCAAAGATAAAGTTTAATTAATATATTTTAAATATATGGTTTTGAAGCCTCAAAATTGCTAGCACTCAAAAATTGGCCCTATCAACAATCACTGATTCATGAAAATACTAGTGAAAAGCACAATATGCTGTGATTTGGTAAATGCTGGAATATATCAGTGGAGTCAGAGTTAAAGGATATGCCATATGAGCTCAAGTATGACACATTTCACAGTTAAATATTGAAATACGCAGCCTCACATAATACTTTATAAAACACTTTGTTCTTATTAAGCATTCTTGCTATGTTTAACATTGAAGGTTACACAGAATAAGCAGAGATACAGAAGAATAAAAAAAAATGGAAAAAATCAATCAAAAGCCAGAACTGCACACTGTGCGGTTCCCATAAAAATTGTCCTATGAAGTCACATAGGGCTGGATTCAAGCCTCCAACAATCAGTGTTGTTTTATATACAGCAAAATAAAAAGAAAACTTAAGTCCTATAAAATTAGCTGGGTTTCCACTCATAATCTACTATATTTATAAATAAGAATATTCTTATCTCTAAAGCAGTTTGACAAATCTATCCCTTAGAATATTTACTATGTATGCAATTACGAGGCAAGAAGTAGGGAGAAAAGGCAAGGGTAAAGAAAAGAAACAAGGGGGCAGACCCTTTGTTAAAGTATAAACTTCAAACTACATGTTAGCAAAAAGATGTTCAAGGACAATTTTCACATGGAAAGAGAAGTTGTTTTCTGAATTTCCTCTTTCTTGCGGTGTTTTCTTATTTTCATTCTTACTGCCAACAAACTGAAAAGTTTCCTTTCTAACTCATTTTTTTAAAAGATTTTATTTATTTATTCGAGAGAGAGAGAGAGAGATAAAGAGAGGCAGAGACAGGCAGAGTGAGAAGCTCCATGCTCGGAGCCTGACGTGGAACTCGATCCTGGGACTCCAGTATCACACCCTGGGCCGAAGGCAGGCGCCAAACTGCTGAGCCACCCAGGGATCCCCTCTAACTCATTTTTATAAAAATCTTCATGAGGGGCACATGGGTGGTTCAGGCAGTTAAGCATGTGACTTTTTTTTTTTTTTTTATAGATTTATTTACTCATGAGAGACAGAGAGAGGCAGAGACACAGGCAGAGGGAGAAGCAGGCTCCCCTTAGGGAGCCCGATGTGGGACTCAATACCTAGACCCCAGGATCACAACCGGAGCCAAAGGCAGACACTCAACCGCTGACTCTTGTTCTCAGTTCAGGTCTTGATCTCAGTGTTGTGAGATCATGCCCTGCACTGGGCTCCATGTTGAGGGGTATGCATCCTACTTAAAAATTCTTAAAAATAAACATCTTGACGAGTTCTGTGTAGAAAATATGTCCCCATTATAAATGGTGGGGGAGCATAGTTTCTCTCTGCATATAGCCTTCAGTTCAATCATATTCAAACACCAATGTCAATGACTTTTCCAAGTTACCTACCAAATCTCCATAGTTCTATATTCATTTTCTACCCCTTAATCCTCCAGGTTTATATTTATAGCCTCCAGCAACAGTCTAGGTGGTAGCTAGGCCAACAAGACAGGTACTACAGTAACTTGTATGGAAATACAGCTTCCCTGTGGGGAGAGGAAAACATACTACAATACTTCAAAGTTTTAGCAAAGACCAGTTTTGGAAGAGAACTCTTACACCAAGAAGGAAGCTGCATCAGACAGGCAGTTCCCCTTTCTGACTTTAAGTTCAGCTGATCCAGCCACTCTTCTTATCAAGACATTACCATCTATAGTTTGTTGCAAACCTTAAGTGTCCTAGATTTTATTTTAGTAAAAGAAGCCCTTCCATTATAGACTGAAACGTGGATCACTATGGTTATTTAAGAGAAGTAGATGGATAAAGAAAAGCAAAGCAGATTGCTGAAGTTTGTCATATTATTTACAGGCAAGCAAACACTGTGTGCACATCACCTAACTGAAGAATCATATGTCCATCCCTTGACCCTATGTTCCCGCAAAAACTAAAAGTATATTTTTTCCTTTTTAAAGAAATACTCTACTTCCAAATAAGGACCTAGCAGAATTGATGCTCTACTTGAACACCTAAAAGTCCTACATGTACTACATCTCCTTGAAGTTAACCTCCTTGCTTGAGTAAAATAATTTTTTGTATTAGCCAATATAAAACATAATTAGGATAGTCAGTATGCTGCCAAAGAAACGAAATAAATCCCGTTACTAAAAATAAGTGATTTAAAGTTATTCACTGGTTTGAATTATCTTAGCAACTGTTCTTTCATTAACATAAAAAATTAGAAGTTAACTATATCCTAAAATAGAAATCACTAAAACTCTGCATCTCTAATTTTTTCCACATGTTTACATATAATACTGAATTTCATAAACAGGACTATAAAATTTTTAAACTGTTAACCAGCAAACTAGCATTTCTCAAATTGTTCCATGGAATGTCAGTGTTCTCTGAGATTTTCCTAAGTGTTCCACAAAGAAAAAAGAATATTATGGTCAAATACATTCCAAAATGCCGAGTTAAAGTTAAAACAAATGTTTTATAACAAGTCTGAGAAAGACTTTCATTCATCAAAAAAATTATTAAATGCCACCATATACCATGCACTTATCTGGGTTTGCAAATTACAACAGGGAACAAGATAAGTAAAATGCCTGCTCTCATGGAGAGGACAGTCGATTAACAAAAAAGCAAATAAATAAAATGCAGTCAGTGAGAAGAGCTATGAAGATACGAAAATGGGGTAACAGTATAGAAGATACCTCAGATACCTCTCTGAATGGACACATTAAGCTACAGAGCTAATATTTTTTGTTTTTTCTACATTGGGGAATACAGTGCACAGTATTTATCAAACACAGATTGATCAGGAACCCTTTTCTCAACAAACATCTATTAATTCTATTAATAGCTCATCAAATCAAAAAATGCTCTTCTAGTCAATATGCAGCTAATGGCAGGGTCAAGACTCAAATATAGCTCTTCTGATCCTAAATACAGTGTTTTTATATATCTTCTTCACCTATAAAAGTATAAATAATAATAGTACATATCTCATAGAATCATAATGGAAATTAAATTAGCTAATTCAGGTATAAAACACCTGACAGGGGGGTTCGAATACACTGTACTCAGTAAATGTTGTAGTTACTATTAATACAGTCACCATGCACGTCTTCCTCTATTATCCCAAGGTGACTTATATTGCCTTCTTTTAATATCTTGAATACTTTATTTCCATCTCTTTTATAAGACTTAAGTAATTCTGTTCACTCTTCTATATGGTAGATTTCTTAAAGACAACAAGTCAAATAGAGACTGCACATGGCTAGGCCACAATGAAAGCTTACTATGTGTTTGTGTACACAATATCCAAAGTAGGTTAAATGTGCGTGTGAAAAAAAAAAAAAAAAAAACCTTATATAAAAAAGAAATCTCCCCTCTAGGAAACACAAACCATACTATAGCAAAGCTTCCATGAAACATCCTCATAATTACACGTTTTATATATTCAAAATACTTTTGTAAATTAACATCATCAGTACTGATGACTGCACATGGCAGACCCAGTAATGGGTCATATTCTTCCCGATAAGATGTACTAAGATACCATTTCATTTCTTTGATATTCCTGCCAGAAATGCATAACCAGAACTTTATCAAGAAAAAACATCAGACAAGCCCAAGCCGAAAAACATTCTACAAGATAAATGACCTGAACTTTTCAAAATTGTTAAAATTTGAAACATGTTAAAATCATAAGAGATAAGGAGTAAAAATCTGTTCCTAATTACAGGAGGCTAAAGAGACATACAGCTAAATTTAACAAGCGATCTTGGACTGGATCCTGAACTAACAAAATATGTTGTTGTTTTTATAAAGGACATTGGTGGAACAACTGGCAAAACTGAGTAAGTACTGTAGATTAAATAACTAACCTATATCAATGTTAACTTTCTGATTTTCATCATCATCATCATCAGATGGCAGTTATATAAGACAATTTCACTGTTTTTAGGAAGCACATACTGCAGTATTTATAGGTAAAGAAGCATTCATTAGGTCTACAATTTAATCTCAAAGGGTTCAGAAAAAAAAAATCTATGGATAAATACAGAGAAAGAAAAAAAAATCACAAACTGAACACAGCAAAAGAACAAGATTTGGGTCAAAAGTATATGAATCCTTTGTACTGTGAAAACATTTTCAAAAGTCTGAAATTATTTCAAAACAAAATATCTAAACACAAAAGTAATTGGTGAGGAAAAGGAAAGATGGCAAATAATCACATGAAAAGATGTTCTAGATCATTACCAGCAAGTAAAAGTGCAAATTAAAAGCACAGGAGATGCCACTAAGAGCAAAAAAGAATTTTCAATTCTGTTGGTAAGCATTTGGGGCAAATGAAGCTATCAAACATTACTGGAGGGAGGGAATACAAGCTGTATAGTCACTTTGTAAGAAACTTCTGAATTGTTTTCCAGAGTTAAACATACACTTACCACATAACCCAACAATCCTAGGTATTAATCCAAGAAAAATTAAAACTTACATTCAAACAAAACCTGCATGCAAATATTTGCATCAATTTATTCATAATCACCAAATACTGAAAACAACTCAAATGTCTATCAATTGGTAAATGGATAAACTGCGATACGTTTATATAAAGGAATCCTACTTAGCAATAAAAAGGAATGAATTATTAATAATGCAACAACATGTATGAATCCCTAAAGCATTATGCTAAGTGAAAGAAATCAGTCTCAAAAGTTACACGTTGTATTATTCCATATATGTTTATGATATTCTGCAAAAAAAGCAAAAAAAAAGGGGGGGGGAGAAAATAGATCAGTGGTTGTTAAGGGTAAAGTTGGTGGGTGGGTTTATTAAAAATAGGCAGCACTGGGACGCCTGGGTCGCTCAGCACTAGAGCATCTACCCAGGGCCTGATCCTAGAGTCCCACATTGGGCTCCCTGCATGGAGCCTACTTCTCTCTCTGCCTATGTCTCTGCCTCTATGTCTCTCATGAATGAATAAATAAAATCTTTAACAACGACAATAAAAATAGGCACCATGAAATAAAAATAGGCAGTATGATGGAATTTGGGGGGGGAGACTGATGGGGCTGTCCTTTGTCTTGACTATTACTGTCATTACACAATTTTATGCATACATCAAAACTCATTGAGCTATATATTAAAAAGAATGAATTTTACTATTTATAAATTTAAGGTATACATTATGCTGAAAAGAAATAAAGTACTTTCACAGGCACCTCATTTTATTCTCAGTCCAATAAAAACTGTGTAGGTACTATTACTGTGTAGGTACTATTACTCTCATTTCACATGTGAGGAAACCAAAGCATATGGCAAATAAATGTACATACAAATTATAGATCGTAGGACCAAAAGCGTAGTCCAGATACACTGATCCTACACAAATGTTTTAGTCTCTTAATTTTCTCATGTTCCACTAAGCTTTATGGGCCACACTGTCCCTAAAGACAAACAGGTTCAAAGAAAGGAAAAACAGGATCGGAGGGAGGGAGGGAAGAAAAAAAGACAGGTAGTAGGAGTGTGTCTGTTAGAATTTATCCTTTGTCCTTAAGGAATTAAAAATAGTCTATAGCTGAAGAAGTCTAAATAGTGATCTATAGAGGCAACAAATTAATTGGCATTAAAGGATTAACTGGTGATTTCTTCCATAAAAACCTCAATTTCTTAACACAAAGAAAAAGCAAACAAAACATTCACAGGTAACCTTGTACTATTGCTACAATTGAAGCTATGCAAAGTCTTCAGAACAATACTGAGAACAACAATGACAATTCAGAATGGATTTCACAACTTTAAATGTTTAAAGATATCCCAGATGCTATCACTCAAGGGTGGAAAACAATAGGGAAACCTTTAAAGACACCTTTTCGGTTTTAGAATCCAAGAAGTGGCAGTATGTTTGCCATAGAACATACTGTAAGTAGAGCAGCTGGAGAGGAAATTAAGTTTAGTTTCCTTAAGAAAAAAATTAAAAATAAAAAACTGCATCTGTACTACAAACAAAATACTTTACCTAAAAACAGTGGTGTGGTTTCCTCTAAAGTAGTTGCATTAGGATCTGCCCCAGCTTCTAAAAGAATCTGTACAATCTTCCAATGTCCTTGACTTGCAGCAAGATGTAATGCACAGAAGCCCTCAAAAGTCTTTGTCTTAATGTAATTTTCAGATGAATCTACTGTAAAAACAAAAACAAAAACGAAATGTCAACTGGAAAATACCACTGCTGTTTCTTGTGCTTAAAAAGGAAAGATTCCAAGAATTTGAAGAAATATTAAAAATATGATTTTAAATGGGAGGTCTGAGTTTAAAACTCAGACTAGAAAATCAAGAAACAGTTCTATAGGTGTCACAGTGTGAAAAGCTCTCTGGTATTCTTAACGCACAAATTCTGCCCACAAACTCATTTTCTATTCCCTAATTTCCAGTGGGTAGGGGGGAAAGGGAGTGGCAGGATTTGAAAGGTAACCCAAAAGCAAGATCTGAAGAGGATACAGCACCAAAATTGTGCTTAAGCAAACTATTAATAAATTTGATTTTTTTTAATTTCTTTTTTTTTTTAATTTTTATTTATTTATGATAGTCACAGAGAGAGAGAGAGAGAGAGAGAGAGAGAGGGGCAGAGACATAGGCAGAGGGAGAAGCAGGCTCCATGCACTGGGAGCCTGATGTGGGATTCGATCCCGGGTCTCCAGGATCGCGCCCTGGGCCAAAGGCAAGCGCCAAACCACTGCGCCACCCAGGGATCCCTTTTTTTAATTTCTAAGTTTCCATGAGAAATGGGTCTCAAATCTCAAATGAGCATTGCACTTCCTTGTATTCAATTAATAATATCATGGTAGTTTAAAATACTCCTTTTCTAACCTAAGACTACAGTCTAATAGCTAATAAAGACTACGTTTCTAAAATAATAAAATGTAATAAAATGCACCCCAAAGAAATCAAAGAGTGGCATACAACTTCTAAGAATTAATTTACTTTAAGGTTTCTAGGGTTTGTTATAAAAATCTCAAGATTCTGATAAAATTAAAATTACATAAGTAATGTCTACATTAAAATTTTTGTAACTCCACAGCAAAATATAATATTGAAGTCACTTTGAGGCTACAAAAAGTCACTGTGAAAAGTGATTTTCTTACTTTTGCTTCCAAAACAGTAAAAGTCTTACCCCACAATAAAAGAATGGGCTATAGGGTGGACAGTGAAGGCATTTTGAGGCTACAAAAAAAATTTTAAGACTTTAAATAATGTTTTCTTGAAAAACTAGGCTTAATGTCCTTGAATAAAATAATCATCTGTTTTAAGTAATTCTTATAAATGTAACCCACTGATGAAATGGGCAAAGATATAATAATATTCAAATATCAGCTTGTAAGCATTAATACTTTTTGTAAAAATCCTCAAACTTTACAGATGCACAACTAAACAGCAAGATAGAGCAGTTATATTTTTAAAGTTCATATCACGGGGGCACATGGGTGGCTTAGTAGGTTGAGGATCTGCCTTTCCGCTCAGGTCATGATCTCCAGGACCTCCAACAGAGCCCCTTGTTGCAGTAGCCTTCTTGCTCAGAAGGGAGTCTGCTTCTCTCTCTCTCTCTCTCTCCCCCTCCCCACTGCTTATTCTCTTTCTCTCTCTCTCTCTTTCTCTCTCTCTCCTCTCTTGCTCTCAAATAAATAAAATCTTTAAAAAAATAAAATTTAAAAAATAGAGCTCATATCAAAAAAACAGTATTTCCCAGATTAGTCAGAAACTGACCTTTATTCAGATATCCACAAAACTATAAGGTTAAGATAAAAACTAGAAATACATAGATATATATAGATATACATACAGCTCCAAATGGGAAATCTCAATATTATAAAGATGCCCATTTTTTCCATTCTAATCAAAATGCCCAAAGAGCAGGCTGTTGTTCAGCTGGTTGCTTTTATACTTGGTTAAAGTGACTGAAGTTGATAGGGATAGGGGAGGGCAGAAAAGAATAGCAAAGAAGTTAGAAAAATAAAGTACTGAGACAAGACTAGACTTATTCTGTATACTAAACCGAGTCTTAAAGTTAGAATAAGTAAAACAATGTGGCACTGACACAAAGGGAGAGAGGAGGGTGCCCCTGAGGGACTGGAGCCAGCAGAAGTAAAAAGAAACAATGAAGAGATGATGACCTAGGCCAATGTAGGGTAGGACACTAAGGAAATTTCCTTTGGCAAAAAAGTATGTTCTCATTCACTGAGAAAGAAAAAAAAAAAAGAGATAAAGCTTAATCCTAGCCTTTTAAAAGACTATATAAAACAAAGAGAGGGGCACCTGGGTGGCTCAGTAGTTCAATGTCTGCCTTTGGCTCAGGTCAGGATCCTGGGGTCCTGGGATTAAATCCTGCTTCTCCCTCTGCCTATGTCCCTGCCTCTCTGTCTCTCTCCTGAATAAATGAATAAAATCTTAAAAAAATAAAAAATAACAAAAAAAAAACAAAAAAAAGAGAGAACCTTACCTAATGTATGCAATTAAAAAAACAAAAACAAAAAACAAAACAACACAAAAAAACAAAAAAACCCCACCAGGCGCAGAGGCAGTGGGGGAAATCTCAGGATAGAATGGGGACTGTGACAAAACCATTTAACTGGATTACAAATGGATGACACTTTAGAAGATGGTTTCATCATGACTAGAAATAGTAAGGCTAAAGACAAAATGTGTACAAGTACACTGCAGGCTAGTCACTAAAGTTGTTTTGCATAGGAAAAAAGATTAACAATTCTGAAACCACTATATATGTACAGTAAGATCGAACAAATGAATGTATGGTTGACAGTGATGGTCTCACCTTTGGGAAGAGAGGTTACAAAGAAGTAAAGGAAGAAGGCTAGAATGAACCACATGGTACTGGATTAGAATCCAGACATCAGTTTATGAACTTGTGTTTAGCTATAATACAGATACAGATGGATACAGAAATACTTATAAGTATGTGTATATACATGGGTTAATATATTTCCTAACTCTGCTAAAGGGGCTTAAAAGTAAAGACATGCCAGGAGCCAGGAGCACACTCAGTGCCCAGATCTTGGTTTTGAGTACCATTCTCCAACAAAAGGAACCAGGGCTCCTAAGAAAATAGCTGATTCTACAGTTGTCACACAGAATATACAAAATGAGCCTGGAGCATCTTCCAGGTCCAGCAAGTAAAAAAAGGTGCTTAAAAAACAAAACGGGGGGGTAGGGGTGGGGGGACCTGGGTGGCTCAGTTGGTTAAGCATCTGCCTTCAGCTCAGGTCATGATCTTGAAGTCCCAGGATCGAGCCCTATGCTAGGTTCCCTGCTCAGTGGAGAATCTCCTTTTCCCTCTCCTGCCCCTCCCCTGGCTCCTTCTCTCTCTCTCTCTCTCTCTCTCTCTCTCGTGCACTCTTTCTCTCAAATAAATAAAAGCTTAAAAATATAAGGTCCTGTCAAGGAAACACAAGAGCCAATCTGGAAAGGTACTCAATGACAAAAACTAGAACTGAGCAACAAAATAAATAACATCATTTGGATTATAACTCAATATATAAAATTAATACATAGGAGTCCTAGAAAATATAAATGATTGAATAAATAAAGAGAGGAGATACTCTAAATACCAAAAAAATTCCAAATAATTTATGTAGATACTCCCCACTCAAGGAAGGGAGAAAAAAAACAAAAAGGAAGGGAGCTTAATTCCCACCTGAGTGAGGGCCACCCTTAGCAATTTGTGTACACACCTATGTTAGGAAAGAAAAAAACAAAAAAAACCAAAAAACACCTGTGCAATTATCTATGAAATAAAGAAAAGGCACTTCTCACTCAGGATAAGAAAATAGTGAAGTCAGTCAACTACTAAATTGAGATCTTAGGGCAGCCCTGGTGGCTCAGCGGTTTAGCGCCGCCTTCGGCCCAGGGCATGATCCTGGAGACCCGGGATTGAGTCCCGCGTCGGGCTCCCTACATGGAGCCTGATTCTCCCTCTGCCTGTGACTCTGCCTCTCTCTCTGTCTCTCTCTGATGAATAAAGTCCTTTTTTAAAAAGAAATAATAATAATAAAATAAATTGAGATCTTAAAAGATTTTACCTATCAAAAAAAAAAATACATTTAAATAGCTAACTCTAAAACCACTGGATCAGGAAAGTAACCTGGTTTAACAAACACAGTAGATTTAGAGTTAGAAGATTTGGGCTGTAATCCTGGCTCCACCAAATCTACTTTGGATTACCCTTTGGGTAAATTACTCAAACTCTCTGAAGCATAGGTTTCTTAACAGTAAAACCAAGATAAAACAGCTGGCCTAAACCCTTAAAGGAGTTCAACAGAATTACAGCATTTTATACTGTCACAATTGTCGCAAATTTGGGAAAGTCTCCAGAACATTATTTTTTTAAGTTCTATTTATTTGAGAGAGAGAATAAGTGGGCACACATGGGTGAGGGGCAGAAAGACAGGGAGAGAGAGTCTCAAGAAGACTCAACATTGAGCACAGAATCCAACTTAGGGCTCAATCTACAACCCTAGGATCAAGACCCTAGCCGAAACCAAGAGTCTGATGCTTAACTGACTGTGCCACCCAGGTGCCCTCCAAAACATCATTTTAAGAAAGCTGTCAGGACCCAATATAAATTGGTTTTGGAAATTCCAATAATAAACTGCCCTTCTTAACTGATACGTAGGGACCAAAGGGACCTTACCTATCTTGAACTAGACTATCAACCACCACCCTCTCACTCTCTTCCTTTCCTTATAAATTCTTAGGAAAATGGCTCATAACACTATTTTTAATGCCTTCACTTCTACTTGCTTTTCACTGGAAGGCAAAGCAGTTTCTGCTTCTATTCTAATTATTGAAAAAAATTTTTAATTTTATTTATTTATTCATGAGAGACACACACACAGAGAGAGAGAGAGAGAGAGAGAGAGAGGCAAAGACACAGGCAGAGGGAGAAGCAGGCCCCATGCAGGGAGCCCAACGTGGGACTCGGTCCAGGGTCTCCAGGATCACACATTGGACTGAAGGCAGCACTAAACCACTGAGCAACCTGGGCTGCCCTAATTATTGAAATTTTAAATGTAAAGGCATTAAAGACTTCATAATGGACAAACCCATAATGGGCACTTCAGTTCCTTTATGACAACTTGCAAGTTCTTCCTTGGCTGCACTTTCAGATTTTAAAGATTCTATTTATTTAGTTGAGAGAGAGAGAACAGATGCAAAGGCCAGGGCCAAGGGGCGGAGGGGAGAGGGGGCAGTGATGAAGGAAAAGCTGACTCCTGGATGAGCAGGTATCCCAACTCGGGGCATGATCCCAGGACCCTGGGATCATGACCTGAGCTGAAGGCAGAAGCTTAACCAACAGCCACCCAGGCGCCCCTGAAATGTTGGAATATTTCTAATCTTACAGATGAAGAAAATGAAGCACCAAGAGATTAAAAGACCTGTCCAAGACCACACTAATTTAGTGGGGTCAGCAGAACCCAGGTCCCTCTGAACACAACTCTTAATCCTATGTTACACTGCCTATTTACCAAATGATCTGCAGCATCTGTTATCATGCCCAGTAATGACAGCATATTTTCTGAACACGAACTTTAAAAAAGTACTATGAGTTAGTTCATATATTTGCCAAATAAAAATATTTGTTGGTGATATGCTACAATTAACTACAAAATTTTAAATGACCTTTAATTAGTAAGTGGTTTAATACTGAATGGCATGATTAATGCCATTTTTCTTTTTAGCTGGCATACATAATTTATTCCAAAGCTATCTTAAACATGATCTAAATGCCTAAAGATAGTGTCAGCAAATTTTTAGAGATCATCTCAGTCATAAACACAAATGCCATCTTAAAATATTAGCAACTCAAATAAATATTAACAACTAGTTCCAAAATACATAGGGATACCTCATGACCTAACTGGGTTATTCCAAGAACACATTATTTAATATAAGAACTTAACTAAATCACTACATAAACAGGTTATCAGATGAGAAATCATATTATGGCAATCAACGGAAAAAGAAATTAAAAATTTCAAAATCTGTACAGAAGGAAATAAACGGAGCCAATTAGAAGTAAATGGACTCCTTTGGCAGAAATTGATAGATAATTTCAAACTGAATGGGAAATAGGAAATGTAGACAGTGATGCCACCCCTTGCTATTATAACTCAGTATATATAGACTACGCTTCCTTGCCCTAATGCAACTCTCTGTAAGTCAGTGAATACAAACCTAGCCTATGGTTTTGCTGCAGATGTATTTATATACAAGATTATTTACTGAAACTTATTTTTATAATACACCATTCTATAAAAATTAGCCAACTTGATTTTCACTGAAGAGCACTATTGTCTTCTAAAATGAAAAGATGCTTAAAATCTCCGTACCTATTATATAAACTTCCAATACAGGAAAGAAGACAAGCAAATTTGTTATTTATATTAATACTTTAAATAGAAAGTTAAAGCAAAAAACATATACATGCATATTAAATTTTTAAGTAACCCATACCACAGTTGCATGCTCTTCTCCAACTTGAATGAGAAAACCATGTATGATTGTTGGGCTAGATTCTGGGTATAAACTGAAGAGAAGGTAAAGCAAATTCTTTTTAAATATCTAAGATGTTTCCAATCGTTTTATGTAGGACTGAGCACTTTCGTAACTTTAGTACACTAATAAAAGGCATGTTTTAAGAATCTCTGGCAGTTCACTAATACTAAATGAAATTCAAGGAAATAGAAATTATGTAATAAGAGACACTTTTATGTATACTAGCAGAGCTATAAAGGACAAGAGAATTATGAACTAAATAAAATACAGATATAATAAGTAGTAAGGGATGTTATACAGGTATAACAAGTAACAGAAATGTCGAACTTGCTTTGGAAACTTTTAAGATTAACCCATAATTGTGAGTTGACTGGTACAGATATAAAGATGACACTGTCACCAATAAGCAAAAGAGATCTCACTTCAGTTCTCCAGACTAAAAATTTTTGTACTTCATTATCATTTTAAAATATATCCTCACGTGTAGCTGTATGCTAGCTAGACCTTTTACAAAATAGCTACCATTCCTCACTGGTCAATGTTCCTGAACTTGAATCATCCAAGTAAGTTTAAACTGTTTTTAAAAGGCAGGGGATCTGAATAAAGTATGGACTTTAGTTAATTTACAAAAGGGGAGATGGGCCAGAAGAACATATAAAACATTTTTTAAAGTAACCAATAGGCTAAGGTAGCCTTTCTGCCTCATTCTAGTCTTTTTCTAGTTAATGAATCAAATAATCAGATCTAACAGAATTTTGGACATTAGCTCCAACTATAGAGAACAACCAAACTCATGGAAGACTAAAATCAAAAATGTTACCACCTCCTAAAACAAGACATATAGCTGCTTCCTAGTCTCTGCACACCCTACTTCCTAATCCTTGTGTACACACTACATGTAAACCAGATTTATTTCAGTTTATTTATTCCAGTTTTATAAGTTTATTTATTATTTATTCCAATTTATTTCCTAACAGTGAGCTCTAATAAAAATACAGAGAGAAAATTGTAGTTGACCATTTGTATCAATTGTAGTTGACCATTTGTATCATCGTTGATACATATACATATACATACATAGTTATTAACTATGTGTGGCTATTTTGTTCTCCAAAAACATCAAGCCTAAAAAAGTCTAGTCATTAAAAATAAAGGTGATACTTAAAATTTCTAACAGAAAACACAGATGACTTGAATAGCCAATTCAAACATATTTAGTCAAAAGCATGCCTAAGTTTATTCTGCAGCTATAGGGAAAAAAAACTGTAACATAAACAATATTGTTCTGACATGGGAAGAAATAACAGTATATTGGGAATGACCTTTTTGACTAGAAAAGAATATTTAAATTCATTCCTTTATCAGTAGAGATAGACCGGGAACTCAAAGCTATAGAACTAACTTCAAACAAAGTCTGAAAACACTATCAAAGTTTTTAAAATTTGAGGCATAAAGTCTATTTTTCTAGTATCTCTGAATAGTCAACTATAACGGACTCTAGTAGAACATCTGCCTATCAGTCATAACCAACTTCCTGTATTATGATTTGGGGAATTTAGCCTTGCCATCTCTCATCCCTTAAAACAAAGCAAATAAAAATCTATGCCATAAAAACAGAAGGATTATTTCCTTTCCCATCCATGAAGCCATGAGTTAGTTCTGATGAACTATGGCACCAGAAGTCTAAATTCTGAGTAGCTCTACCTGTGATTACAAGTACACAGGGGAAGAGGAATCGGAATTCCCATGATCAATGAAAAGTGAATGGTTCACTGAGCATTACAACAGTGTTGCATTCAACCTCAGTTTAAATAAACTAAATGCTAAAAATGTTTACTTTGATTAAATGCTGGAAGGATGACATAGTGGAAAAAAAAGTGGGCTTCAGAATCAGAGAAATGGGTTCTAGTTTATTATATAATCTTATAATCTTTGGACAAATCCGCTTCTCTGACACTTGGTAAGCTTCTCACCAATAAATGAGGATAACAATACCTCAAGAGCAATTTGGTACGTGTTAAATAATGTAAATCAAGGATCTAATACAATGACTATTACAAAGCAGTGCTCAAACACCATTATCCCCTCAACCTCAGAATCTCTCATTTAGTCTCTTTTACTGAGTCCTTCTCTCAATAGTGAGCTCACAAATATACTACTGGCTCTCAGAAAGGGGGGGGGGGGAGCCCAAATTTATAGCTTTGGTTTACAGCACTGGTTGATTTCTGCAATGTAAATATTCTCACTTGACTGATCTCAGGTTATAAGCACAAAGTCAACTGAACACAGAGTTGGAAAGAGATGCACATGGCTACTCTCTGTCCCATTACCCTTTTACTCCCTCCACAACACTTTTACAATCTGAAATTATCTCGTTTAATGTTTAGGTATTGTCTGTCTCCCCCGACAGGAATATAAGCACCATAAAGGCAGGGACCTAGTCTATCCTGTTCTCTACCATGACCTCAAATGGGAAAAAAAAAAAAAAAAGACTAATTCAAACAAAGCATGAATACCCACAATTCCAAGAACACTGTTCCTTTTGTTTGGAAAAGGAAAAAAGAATAAACATGACCAGTAACTACCAAATGCTTAATTAAAAGAGCTCACTCAGACCATAAAAATGGGCCAGGCACAGCAAGTTACACATAAAGGACAACATTTATAGATGTCCATCTGGTACACAAACTTATATAACTGAAGGCAAGCAATCTTACCATTCTTAATAACGCATAGACAGTTCTTTTATGGTCAGAGAAAAGGAATACAAATACTACTGTTAATAAATCCTACATGATTATTTTTTTATGTTTTATTGATCCAGCTTGTAGGCCCAGCCTCCCATACCCTGAATTTACTTTACCTGCATGAATTAACATCCGTAAACATTCTACAGAGTTGTGATAAGCTGCTTCATGAATTGGCATCCATCCCCTGTTATCAGCAACATCAACGCTACGTCCCTTTTTGAGCAGTTTTCTTAAGACTTTAACATTGCCTTCCCTGGCAGCAAGTCCAACCGTGGAGCATGTGTCAGAGTAAGCCTCTGTAAAATCCATTCTTTTGACCAGTCTACAAAACAAGGCAGAAAGAAAACACTATAGACAATAAAACAACACTGTACTCCTAAAGATTAGCAGATCGAAGCAGGCCTATCTTGCATCTGTCACAGGACTGCTAAGGAAAAGCCTAAGGTGGAAAAAGCGACCTGTCATGCCACAGCCTCCGCTGGAGTCTAAACCAGAAATGTCTCTGGGGAACTGGGATTCCTTGGAATGTTATTAAAGATATCAAGAGGGCAGCCCCGGTGGCTCAGCGGTTTATGCTGCCTTCAACCCAGGGCCTGATCCTGGAGACCCGGAATCGAATCCCACATCTGGCTCCCTGCATGGAGCCTGCTTCTCCCTCTGCCTGTGTCTCTGCCTCTCTCTCTCTCATGCTCTGTGTGTCTCATGAATAAATAAATAAAATCTCAAACCAAAAAAAAAAAAAAAAAAGATACCAAGAGTTTTAAGTGTTCTATCATTCCACTTCTAGAAATGTCCGAGCAGCAATTTCCTGCAGTCTTCTGCTCCTGTTCATATTCCGCCGAATTGCATCCACTGGAATTCCGTGGATGAAGGAGCTAAACACCTCCAGTTAATCCCCAAGATGTAGTCTTTTACATACAGATGGCCATTTAACTAACAGCAATGCTCAGCCTCAAGAATTAAGTTGCAGTCCACTCCAGGGAAAAGCTAAATCCAAAAAAAGCTAGGAAAGGAATGAACAAAGGAAAAGAACAAAGATAAGTAATAACTGTAGTTTTTCTGCTGGTCCTTTCCAAAAGAGGCTTACATATTCATGTTTTCTTTCCTTGATGAAAATGTCCCACTGATGGAATATTTTGAATACACTGAAACGAATAAGAGCATCATAAAAAGACGAGTCCAGCTTTCCTACACCAGCCTGGAAATTTCTTGACAGCATTAGTGCCTCTTCCTCATCATCTCCCTCCAAAGGTCATTTCATGTTCCCCCAGTACAGTTCTCAGCAAATGATTCTCACAAAGACAGCTTCTTGTTAATCATACTGTATAAGGCTAAGGTTCAGGATTCTCAGGGAAAGGGTCATCTCCCAAGGGGCAGTGCCTCTTAATAACACTCCTCTTCCAGTCTTTCTTAGTTTTTCTAATGATATAAGGAGGTAGTTCAGGAAATGTCAACATGTCTAGTCCAATACAGGTGAAAAACTTTCTACAACCCCATTCTAAATAATCTATACAGAAAATGAAGGTTTAGGGCAGCCTGGGTGGCTCAACGGTTTAGCGCCACCTTCAGCCCAGGGCCTGATCCCGGAGTCCCGGGATGGAGTCCCATGTCAGGCTCCTTGCATGGTGCCTGCTTCTCCCTCTGCCTGTGTCTGTGCGCCCTCCCCCCCCGCCCCCCCACCCCCGTCTCACGAATAAATAAATAAAATCTTTAAAAAAAAATGAAGGTTTAAAAGGAGAAATTAAAAGAAAGCACAAAGCAGGGCGCCCAGGTGGCTCAGTCAGTTAAGCATCTGCCTTTGGCTCACTCAGTTCATGATCCCAGGATCCTGGGATCAAGCCTCACATCAGGTTCCTATCTTGGCAGGGAGCCTGATTCTTCTCCCTCTGCTACTCCTCTTGCCTGTACTTTCTCTCTCAGCCTCTCTGTGTCAAATAAATGAATAAAATCTTAAAAAGAAAAAGCACACAGCATTTCTTGTAAGAAATTTAAATTTATCCATTGTCACATTTAAATATAAAGCTATAACTGCGGAAGTTGATTCTATAGTCAGCCTAAAAGCTAACATTAGCTACCGTTAATCTGATTGGATCAAATGGTCCGTTACTAGAAAAGTGAAGATATTTGTTACAGAATATCTAATTATGCAGTTGACAGTTATTTACTATGCACCAACAGCTGATCAGTAAAGTGGCAGATATAAAGATGATATAGATTTATGGACAGCCTCACAGAAATGATAAATACATGTTAATCAAAACAGAAGGAAGAAAGCACTCCAAGACAAGTAGAGATAAAGAGCCATGGCTGGTCAAAAAAGGAAGAAACCACCTCAGCTAGTGAGGGATGTGAACTGGCCCTTCAATACAGGATCTGACAATGAGAAAAAGGGCAGAGAAGCATTCCTAGGCCAAAGGAGAAACACAACCAACACTATGTAAATGAATAAGCAAGGGTGAATAGGGACAGTGACTAAGGGGGAAATTACTTTACTTTGGAAGGAGGATTAATTAGCTAAACAAAGAACAGGAGGAAAAGGAGCTTACAGAGGCAGCTAAAGGCCAAACTGTGGAGGATGAATGCTAGGCTACACTTTGTTGAAAGATGCTAACTTCCAGCTAAAGCTATTACATCCAAGTTTCACAAAAAAGAAGAGACCACGTTTTATGGGAATTTACAGCATATTCACCTAACACAAGAAAAAATTGTTCCTATGTAAGAAAAACATATGCACGCGCACACACAGAGACAAGAATACCCCTCCAAAGACCTTAAAAAACAGTAAAAACAAGTATGAATCCCTTTCCAATTGTGGGTTTTCTCAGTTACAAATACTGTTAATGGATCTAGATTAACGAAAATAACCTGAAAAAAAAAATATTGGAACTGGGTAATATCTTTGAGATTCTTAAGGGAAGGAGAAGCCAAAAGAAATATACTATAGCAGAATCACTCCCCTCCACCCTTAATGCCAGCCAACTCGTTAACATGCATCAACTATATGCAAGATCTCCTATAAAATCCTTCCCACGTTCTTCTTTTTTTTTTTTTTTTGATTTATGATAGTCATCACAGAGAGAGAGAGAGGCAGAGACACAGGCAGAGGGAGAAGCAGGCTCCATGCACCGGGAGCCTGACGTGGGATTCGATCCCGGGTCTCCAGGATCGCGCCCTGGGCCACAGGCAGGCGCCAAACCGCTGCGCCACCCAGGGATCCCCATCCTTCCCACGTTCTTGACTAAAAATGAGTACGAGGTCAAACAACCAAATGTGATGTGTAAACCTGAAATGGATCCTGGATGGTGAAAAGTATTAAAAATATCAGCCTCAAGAAAATAAATAAATAAAAATAAATAAATGAAAATATCAGCCTCAAAAAGCAACTGTGAGACAATGAAATCTAAATATGTAATAGATGTCATTTTGTTAATTTTCTTAGATGTGATAACGGCATTCTTTAAGTACTTGGCACTAAAAAGTAACAGCTGCTACTTACTTCTAATGTTTTAGATTAAAAAGTACAGAGATGGGGGGAACGTAACTGGCGAAACGTCAGAGCGGATCCAGGTGGAGAGCACAGGAACCATTACTATACTGGATCAATCGATTTTTCTGTATGTCTGAAACTTTTCGAGAAGGTTCGGAGGAGGTGGAAGCCAACCATCCTGGGCAATGTGAAACTTGAACTTGGAAAATACACGAAAAGACCTTTATTTTTTAAGCTAAGTTTTTTCTTTCTAACAGTTTCCTTCTGGTTTCTTAGGAGCCCGAATAATGCTCTGTGTCTGGGTGCTCTGAAACCCTGTTCTGCCGCTGAGGACCACGGCCCGGACATCCACCCCGGGAGAGCCAGGGCCGGCTGCAGCTCCCGTTTGCGCCCCGAGCGCGGTGGCGCGGGTCCGGGGGCGCCTCGCACACGACCCCGCCGCCCGCCGCCCGCCGCCCGCCGCCCGCGACACGTCTCGAGGACCCCGCCAGGGGCTGGCGCCACACCCCAAACTGGATACGACGGCAGGTCCGACGCCTCACCCCTAAGGCCGGCGCAGGACACACAGACTTCACCTCCTCTTTTCCGAATGAGCCGCTCACGGCCCTCACGCGGACGAGGCCGTTTTGCGTGTGAACGTCAGTGCGAGCTGCACGGGGCGCTTCCGCGGCGGCGAACCACCTGGGGAAACCGCGTCACGCGAAGGCAGGCGCGCACGGGCGGGGGCGGGGGCGGGGGGCAAGCCGAGGGCGGCACCGGCGGCTCGCGCTCCCCCGCGGCCGCCCAACGGGCAGCGGCCCCGCTCGCCGGCGCCACACGTCTCCCTCCGCACCCGCCGCCGCGCCGCGCCGTCCCCCCTCCGCGCCGGGGCCGGGGCCGGGGCCGGGGCCGCCGCTCCTCGGACCCGCTCCAAGGAAGCGGACAGTCCGACCTGAGCCGCAAATGCCAGGAGCGGACTGTGGGCGCCGCAGGCCTCTGCACACGCGAACCGGGAGGGCACGGCGAGCGGCAGGGGCTGCGGGAGAACCCATCGCTCGGCACGCGGAAGGCCAGTCCCTCCCGGTCTCCTCAGCAAGGAAAAGTAACGCGGCCTCGGAAGACGTCCCTCGAACTAAACGTCCCAGGGTGCTTTGCGCCCCCGAGCGGACAGTGCGGCCACTGCGCCTGCGCTCGCGCGGCCGGTTCCTTGCGTCGGGGAGGCTGCAGTCCCCGCTGGAGCCGGCGCGGCAGGGACCGGGCGAGGGTCGGCCGCCGCCGCAGCCGCCGAGCCACGGAAGGATGTGGGTGTTTGGTTACGGGTCCCTGATCTGGAAGGTGGACTTCCCCTATCAGGACAAGTTGGTCGGATACATCACAGGCTACAGCAGGCGCTTCTGGCAGGGAAGCACCGACCACCGCGGGGTCCCCGGCAAGGTGAGGCGCCCACCAGCCCCCCGCCCTTACCGCCCTTACCGCCCTCGGAGCGCCGCCCCCGCTCCTGGCCCGGCTCTGCTGGACCTGCACCCGCGGCTCGGACGGCTGCCCCAGCGCGCCGGGACTGCAGCTGTCCGGCCGGCCGGCTCCCTCGGCCACTTGCCCCGCCTCCCCGAGCCCAGGGCACCCCTCCCGAAGCCCCTGGAGATGCGGGGGGTTAGCTTCTTGAGGAAGCAAGAAACGTGGGCGCAAGCACCCTAGCTCCACAGGCTGACGTGCCCGGAGGGGGCCCAGCCAAAAGGAAAAAAAAAAAAAAAAAAAAAAACAGGCGGGAAGATCAATCTTCGTGTCACCACGGAGTTGAAATACCAAAACAACTTGCGCATTCAACTTTTTATCATTAAGTTTGTTGGCATTTCTGCATTTTGGCAGACTTTCATTGGTTTCAGTTGAATCGAACATGTTATTTCTGGGGTTTCTGTGTGTCGGTCCAAAGGTTTTCGTTTATGACACCTAAGGTCACAGAAGAAATAGTTTCCAAAATAAGCTCCGGTTAAGGAGCTCACTTTGGTCACTTACTTTGGTTGTCAGGTACTGGCGAAGTTAAACGAGGTCCTGGTTCGTTACTTAAGTAACACAGTACCCGTTACTCTGTGCAGCATTATTCTGTTTCTTTCTCCATGTTTCTTCTCTAAATTATGAATGAGAGATGTAAGTTCTTTGATCCATTTTTCAGTCATACAAAGACACTCATCCTAATGTAGTAGCAGCTCGCTGTTTATGCAGATTAGCCTTGTATTGGCTGCGAAGCAACCAAATCCACAAGGAAAACTTAAGTTTTGGGTAACAATTTGGATACCTTAAATATGTTAATCTCCTCTAACTTTTGGAAGTGCACAAAATTTTTTGTTTATATGTTCTCTCAAGTATTCTGAGAGTTATATGAGCTTGATTACTGTTTTTTGAAAAGAAATTAACATTGGCCCCAGAACAGAATATATAAAATGGTAGAATTTGGCTTTAAGATAGGCAGATGACTTCAAAATAGGGGAGTAACTTAGGGCAGATGCACATTTGTAAGCCACCAGAAACTTCATGGCCAAAATTTCCTCAAGAATATTATAAAACAGGCACTTGGCTGGCTCAGTCGCTAAAGCATGCTGAGTCTTGATTTCCGGGTTTAAATATGAGCCCCACATTGGGTGTAAAGAACAATGTTTAAGACTTTACAGAATTAAGGAAAATGAAACTTGTTAGTAAAACTTCTAAGTAAAGTGCCTTTTGTGTTGTCAGATACAAACACTTAAAACTTCTATTCTGAAGAGAAAATCCTTAACCCAGCCTCCAATTTTAATGACCAAATGTTAAATGATGACAAATGTGGTTTTGCTTATTGTTTGTTTACTTTGTTTTGAGAGAGAGGGAGCATCTGCACACAAACATTGGTGGGACAAACATTGAGGGTACAGGGGAACAGAGGGAGAGGGAGAGAGAGAATCTTATGCAGGCTCCATGTCCAGCACCAAGCCCAATTAGGGGCTTGATGCTCACCATCGTGAGATCATGAGCTGAAATCAAGAGTCCTATGCCTAACCAACTGAGCCACCCAGGAGCCCCACAAATATGGTTTCAATAACACATTTTACTACACTAGTTTCAGTCAAAACATACGATGCATTTATTATATAGCACATTGAGATATGTACACTGTCAGAAGAGAATGATTAAGTTGTCAAGCCAATGCAGCAGCTCATGATTCTTTAAAAGTAGAAAGGAGCTATAAAAGCCAGTATCTTCTTACTTAAATTTACTAAAATATAGGGCAGATAAGTAGGGGGACAGGAAGACTGCAATGTCTAGAAGTTTTTAAAGGATCATAGCAAATTAAAAAGGAAGTCTGTGTACCAAATATTTTCTAAGTATACTGTTCTATTTTAAAAAACCCTGGAAAGAACATTATTATTTTACTTAACATTTATTATAACAGATCACCAGCTTTACTGTGATCTGTCTTAACTGTCTATCAAACAAAAATCCAAAAGGCTACATAGATATCCAGCCAATTAGAAGAATGACATGGATGTTTTATAGGACTATGTTTTTTACAGCAACATATGCTCCTAGTAAGTTAGTCACCATATGAATTGTGATATTATTAAAAAAATGTTAGGCTCATCTCCACACCCTACAATGTGACATTTGTGGGAAAAATACCAAACCTACTTGCTTTATTCAATTATGCTTTCTTTTTAGCTTCATTAAACTTTAATTTCTACCTAAGTTTTATTAAGCATCTCATTTATATAGAACAAAACTGGCAACATCTCACTAAATTAAGGATTTATTTAAATGTGAACACAGCACATAGAATATATTTCAATTTCAAAAAGGAAACATTTTAACATAAGAGATAATCATGAACATTTACTAAATCTCTGTTCTAGATCTAGATCAGAAAAATTACTCTATTCAATGAAAGCACCTATAATGATTCATATTTCATGATATCCTCCAATCCTATTCAGCTTGAAAGACCCCTTCTTTAGTTTCATTCTCCAAAAAAGCTTTCATGTGATTTATAAATGTACACTGTTTTTCAATAACATATATTTATTTTAGGGACAAAAAGTTTTAGAAAATATTTCCAAGGGGCACAGGGGATAGCTCAGTCGGTTGAGCAACCGACTCTTGATTTCAGCTCAGGTTATAACCTCAGGATTGTGAGATCGAGCACTACAGCAGGCAGGCTCTGCATGCAGTGGGGAATTTGCTTGAGATTATCCCCCTCTTCTGCCCCTCCCTCTACTTATACATTCTCTCTCTCTAAAATAAATATTTTAAAAATATATATTTCCAAATAAATTTATCACTAGTGCCAAAAGTCCATGTCTTTATCATCTATAAACAGTCACAGAGAGTCCATTTATTTACCCTTAAAATGATTCCTTATGTACTCTGTTCAATCTGTTTCCTGCCACCTGCCACCACCTATAAAGTCCAGGACTTTTCTACCACTCCCCTCTTTCAACAGTTCTTACTGAGCACTTAAATATGTAAGTAGGAGACACCTATGCAAACAGCAATACCTGACAAGTGCCACAAGGGAAGTGAATAAAAGAAGAAATGAGAGTTTAGGAGAAGGAGGTGCTGCAAAGTTGCCTGGGGAGTCCGCCAAGCCTTTATGAATAGAATGGCAGGAGGATATCCCAGAGATGGAAAAGGAAGGGCAATCCACACTGAGTACTGGCATATCCAAAGACGTGAATGTATGTACAAGTTAGAAATAAATCAGTACAGCTTGAGGCGAAAAACGGTAAGAAATGAGGTTTGTGTTAAGTCATGCTGGGGAATTTTTTTTTATCTTGTAGAATATTACAACCCTGAAAAATTCAAAGTACAGGAGTGAGTGGCCCAATTTTTGCATAGTCATTCCAGGGCCAAGTAGAGAACTAGAAGTAAACAAAACAAGAGGTGGGCAGTGAGGTCTCTAAGAAAGCAACTGAAGGCTACAGAGGAACTAGATACAGAAGAATCAAAAGACAGGGATCCCTGGATGGCTCAGTTTAGTGCCTGCCTTTGGCCCAGGGTGTGATCCTAGAGTCCCAGGATTGAGTCCCGCATCAGGTTCCCTGCATGGAGCCTACTTCTCCCTCTGCCTCTGTCGCGCTCTCTTTCATGAATAAATAAAATCTTTTTTAAAAAAATAAAAAAGAAGAATCAAAAGACAGAGCAACCAAGAATTGATGACTGGGCTGAATATAAGGGAGACAAGGAAAAAAGGAGTGCAGAACTTGTCACCTGGACCACTAAAATTTTACTCAAGGGTCTACCTCCTTCCCACTCTAACTTGCATACTATACACTTTACCACTCGGATCTTCCGCACACACTTCTTTTATCACACCAGTCATCTGCTCCTCAAGTGTTACAGTAGCTCCTAATTTCCTATTTCTCCCAAATTTCATTGGCTTATTTTCCTTTGTCCCATAATTTCACATCCATTCTTTGGCTCTTCAAATCTGACCATCTTGTTTCTCCAGTTATCTTTCTGAATCATCTCTGCATTTGGGGACATCTACTAAAGTCAGACACTTAGCCTGTGTAGTCTTGCCTCTGGGTCCACAATTGTGAATTATGCCTTTTGCCAGAATTTTGTCTTCCTGACCACCCAAGACTCTAATTCTTACTGTGCTCATACCATTCATCTTGGCCCTAAGTGTTCTCTATTTCACATGTTAAGTTCATATTCCAAAATTATAAGCTTTTAAAGCAAGAATCAAGGTTTTATCTTCTCTACAATATAGGTATTTAATAAGTAGCTTCTAATTCACTTTGAAGTTCAAAGTAATATGGTAGGGACACCTGGGAGGCTCAGTGGTCGAGCATCTGCCTTTGGCTCAGGGTTGTGGTCCCAGAGTACCGGGATCGAGTCCCACATCAGGCTCCACTCAAGGAGCCTGCTTATCCCTTTGCCTATGTCTCTGCCTCTCTGTGTCTCTAACGAATAAATAAATAAAATCTTAAAAAAAAAGAAAAGTAATATGGTAATACCGACAGTATGACCCACATCAATATATGTATCCTCACTGTGGCATTTTCTTAAGTAGAAAACAAGTCAAATCTAAAGGCTCAACAACACAAGAATGCTTAAATTAGCTCACTGATGATACAATATTATGTAACTATTAAAATGTATAAGACTAACAAGAAAATATAATTAAGAAGCATAATCCAAAATCCCATGTTTTCCATGATTACAAATTGTCTATACAAATAGACAAAGACTAGAGGAAATAGCAGTAAACACAAAATATCTGCATGATTTATGCTCACTATGTGCCAGACAATAGGCAAACAAATGTTAAAGCAAAAATGTTACAATGCTTATAATTCAGCATTCTCATTAATGATGCTAACATGTCAATAGATACATACCCTTTGGCACTAAGTAGGAAGTGTACTTTAAAAAAAAAAAAAAAAAAGGCAGACAGCTCCAGACCTACAGGATCAGAAACTCTGGGACGGTGGCCAAGCAATGTGTTTATCAACCCTCCAGGTAATTTTGATCTACACTAAAAGTTTGAAAACCACCTATTACAGGAAAGCACTCTGGAAGAGCATGTTTTGTTCCCTAATAAAACTATAGCAATCTGACCAGGACTTGTATTTATAACTGTGTCTTCCTTTGCCTTTCATTTTAGGTAAGCCTTTGTCACATATGTGTTTTTTAATATATCAATTTTAAGTGAACATAATATAGCTAATATATACAAATTAAAGGGATCTTTTTAGAAAGGATAGGTGTATTTTCTTAGTTAATTCACTTGAAGATTTATCAGAAAAAATAAGTGCTAAAATAGTGTTCAGTATGAACAAATGAAATTGAAATATTTCATGTCAACAATAAATTGCTAATGTTTGGTTAGTTGATAAACTGATTCAGAAAAATATATATATACTTTTTTTTTTTTTTTTACTTTTTTTAAAACAGCCTGGAAGAGTTGTGACTCTTGTTGAAGATCCTGGGGTATGGTATAATTATTCTTTTCTGTATAGTCTTTAATCATATAAAATGTTGAAAAGTTTCTCAGTTTTAATAATCAATGAAATGTTATCAACAGTCATCAGAGACAGTTCTGAACACCAGATCTAGAATTCTTCTCTGTATTTGTTGTGTTTCTTTTCAATTGTTGGGAAAAGTTGGAATGCAGACTGCAAGGTAGACAATAACCAAATGGCATGCAGTCACATTTTTCTTTTCTTTTTTTTCATTTTTCTTTTCTTACTGAGTTTATTGACTAAGAATTAATGGAGCCAGCCTTCAGACAACCAGACTGTCACTAAGAATCAAATGGAACCCTTAAAACTCTCCTCATATTGCTGGGGGTTTACTATTCTTAGCAAAAATCCCAGTCAGGAATTATTACTTTATTGCCTAATTTTATTACTAGCACAACAGGATTTTAAAGAGGTTTGGAGCACTAGAAAATGTAATTACCTGATAGTCTTTTGTTTCTTAAATACTTTCAATCATTTCATTGACATGTGATACAAACTTTTATTTTTTTTTGTTTTTTTGTTTTTTGTTTTTTGTTTTTCAAACTTTTATATTTTGAAGTTAAAGATTTAATTTTGGAAACAACTTTCATATATAAAAATCAAGCAGCAATCAATAGCAGATGAATAATGGTGAAATAGTGAGATGAAGTGCTTTCATAATTTGCATTAGGAAAAGAATATATAAAAATGGCTTCAGGGTGTCTGGCTAGCTAGCTAGCCCCCTCGGTACAGCATTCGACTCTTCATCCCAGGATCCTGAGTTCAAGCCCCATGTTAGGAATGGAGCCTACTTTAAAAAAAAAAAAAAAAAAAAAAAAAAGGCTTCAAACTGATAACTGTAACTCTTAAAGTTAATATAGTACTGTTTCTATAGAATGTTAAATTCACTCAAGAAGATACTTAAGCAACCTAAAATTTAATTTTTAAACTTAATAATTAAAGGTTGTGAATTAACTAGAATATCTACACTACAAACTGTAAGTCCTGCTTATATCACAGATGATTTATTAACACAAAAAAAAACTTTGCAGCCATAATATATGTTTTTACAGACACTTTATGAACAAGGAAATCAGCATTTAAAATAATTCTCCATTCTGAATAATTTCCTTGCATACTAGGGTACTTATCATTGTTTAAGTTTTCAAAATTATGTCTTTTAGCCAGTGGAACTGAAATAAAAAATAACAGGTGTTCATTTGGTCATTAAAAATAGAGTTAAAAGGTTTTAAATCCATAAACATTTCACTAATAGTAGAGGGCAGTAGTTTCCAAACTGCTACATGGAGTACTGTAGCCACTCTGAAGCCTACCTGAGGGGCTGTAAGTGGATTAAAGTTCTGGGTGCTAGCTGAGAGGGCTTTGATACCCCAACTTGCTTCAGCTAGATAGAGCTGAGCATCACCTAGTTTTTTATGTATCAAGTGTGCCCTTGTTTGCAGAAAGGGTTCTGTGTTTTAAAAGCTTGGCAAGAAAGTCATCAACTACTTAAGGCCATAGCAAGTTCATTTTATTTGTTCATTTTTTCACTCCAGGAACTTTCAAATATCCTTTGTAAATTACTCCATCCAGAATACAAATGACACCCTGTTTTGTTGAGTTTGTACTTCTGGGTGCACAAGATACTTTCTTAGAGAAGTACATATCTTCACCTATTTTAGCCTTGTAAATACTAAATAATACATTTTCATTTTTCAACAGGGTTGTGTATGGGGTGTTGCTTATAGACTGCCAGTAGGAAAGGAAGAAGAAGTAAAAGCATACCTTGACTTCAGAGAGAAAGGAGGCTACAGAACCACAACAGTCCTTTTTTATCCAAAAGATCCCACAACAAAACCATTCAGTGTGTTGCTATATATTGGAACATGTGATAATCCTAATTACCTTGGTCCTGCACCTCTTGAAGACATTGCTGAACAAATTTTTAATGCAGCTGGTCCAAGTGGAAGAAATACAGAATATCTTTTTGAACTTGCAAATTCTATGAGGAATCTTGTGCCAGAAGATGCAGATGAGCATCTTTTCTCTTTGGAAAAATTAGTAAAGGAACGTTTAGAAGGAAAACAGAACCTCAATTGCTTATAAAGACCTAATCACTGCCTTTTCCAAACAAGCAGAGCTTTTAGTCTTCAGAGAATAACTTCATGCACACTGGCAATATGATTTGGAAAGACTTTACATGAATGTCTTATTTATTTTTAATGTTGTAGTCAAGATATGATCAAAATGTGCAGTTTAATTGCAAGTATCCTGAAACATGTAAATATTTAAAATACTGGGATACAGTTAAAGAAAAAAATCGAAGTTTTAATAATATAATGGTTTCCTAACTATATGATATTGAACACTTGCTCATGAGAAGTGAGTTCTTTAGAAAAATGCAATGAAGGACTCAGTTCAGAGCTTGTTTTTATCAGAGTAAATATAATTCTGTTGTTTCATATCACAGTAGTATTTTGAAGTTGTAGAGAATTAAGCCAAAGTCCAGCAAATATAATAAGGTAATACCTTCAGTCTATTTCCTATACAATAATTCTGTAACCATGGTTTAAAATATACAAGCTTAAAATAATGTGTAATTAGAAATATGTGGTAATATAGACAAGATTTCAGCCTCGATTGTGAACTTCCTTGTTCAGGTAGTAAATAAGACTCTTTCCAATTTAAGTCCAAAAGACTGGCATCTTTAATATAAAAATGTCCTTACAATTATAATGTACTGTACCTCTCCTTTTTTAAATAAATGCATTTTACTACATGGAAAAAAAAAACTCATTTGGCTAAAAAAAGCAGAAATTACATTATAAAATCATGTTCACTAACAATATAGTATGTCATTCACTTTGTATTAATTTTATACTGAAAATTACAAAAAGAGAGATGGCCTTTCTGATATTACAAATTAACAGAAACACATATAATGAAATTTTGGTATTTAAAATGACTTTTAGAATTGTAGTTTTCTTTTAAAGTGGCATTACCTGATCATTTGCTACACAACTTTTTTTCTTCTTATATCTTATCACCAATATAAAGGTATCCACTTAAGAGTGTTGATGATGCTACTCAAATAGGAAATATACATGTGCATTAACTCATGTAGAATTGACCTTGATTCATTTTTTTAAGAGATTTTATTTATTTATTCATAGAGACAGAGAGAAAGAGAGAGAGAGAGGCAGAGACAAGGCAGAGGGACAGGCAGAAGGAGAAGCAGGCTCCTCGCAGGGAGCCCGACGTGGGACTCAATTCAGAGTCTCCAGGATCACACCCTGGGCTGCAGGCGGCACCAAACCGCTGCGCCACCAGGGCTGCCCGACCTTGATGCTAATCAAGATTATTTCTGATTATAGGTTCCTTCTTTCACAATAGGACAGTCTTTCCAAAATCTTTTAACATAAGAAGAATTTCAGTATCATGTTAAATTTATTATGAAACTTAATAAAAATTCTCCAAACCCTGCATAACTAATAATTAATATAGAAAATGTTCACATTAAATCAAGTCATCCTACATAGTAGGAAAAGTAGTCCTTTCCATGTTTAATTTATTAACACCTAACTTAGTAATTTACTCAGCTATATAACTACTTTAAATATTTTCCCAACATTTTCCAATTAGTTTTCAGAAAACATTTCACTTGTCCTGTAAAACAAGAAAAGAACTAATAACATGCATTAATGAGTATCCCATAAGGATATGTGCTTTACATATGGAAGTATTATTCTGGGTAACTCCTCTGAGTTTGCTTCCATAGTACCTTGCACAGTTACACACATACGTTAAGTAGTAGGAATCCAGGTGTCTCTTACCCTAAAACACAAGATCTTTCTATGATATATTTAAAAACCCACCCGAATTTCACCATCCTCACCATCCACCATCTTTTTTTCAGGAGGTAAACTAAAGTAACTGTTTTGTATAATGAAAGAGTAAGTAGCTTGTTACATAAAGATGTTAGAGTTCATTTTGATAGATGTATAAATGTATAGATTCCCACAAATCTAATGAGCCTATTCAAGATTCACATTCTATAGCTCAGAATCATGTAAGTGAATTCAGAAATACAGCCTTTCCTCTTACCAACAAACCTAAGTCCAAAGGAGTTTGTAAGTCCCCAAAATGAATGTTCTACCATTTAATACATAACTGTTATAGAATATAAAGGGCAAGAGATAACTTTGGAATCCCATTTATATGTCTTTCTAGGCTTTCAGTTACAAGTTAGACTAGAAAATATGTGACATATTATATATGGCATACCATCAACATTTATAGGGAGGCCATATTCCAAAGAGCCCAGAAACGGGGATATTTATTTTCACTAGGATGGGGAGAAACATGACTAAAATAGAGAAACAGTATGAATTAGAAGCTAAGGTTTAAAGCCTCCCAGCTAGATGGAATCATAGCAGGTACCAAGTTACATAGAGCCTAACTTATTTTTGTTAGCAAAACTGTCTCTTTACTAAAGTCTTTGGATCTCACTTTCAAAACATTTTCTCTCATCCTTCCCTAATCACACACACACAAAACTCAAGACTCTCATTTCTCAGAGTATAACGATTAGTTAAGTTTCAATCTTTAGGAATTCAGAAAAAGTATGAGTGTAAACCCTGCACTGAGAAAAGAAACTTTTTAATATAAATCTCTAATGGAATGGAGTTTTTAAAGTAGGTCTTTCTGTTCCTACTGCAGACCACTATTAAGTTTCCCTTTATCAGTCCCAGGAAAACATGGTCACTCTTTGATCTACCAAGAACGATAAATACCATCTAGATGCCACCTCCATAGATTAGAAATTACCAGTTGGGGAAACAGGTTTTTGATGTCAACTCCACATATCTGAAAGTATATGATTGCGACTCATTTCTTTAAGACTGACTTTAAAAGTTTAGCTATTGTCTATAGGATATGCATTTCATCTTAAAAAGGATTTTTTCATTTTCTATTAAAATTTCTACCTAAAATATGTACTATTTTACATTTTGAAGGTGCTCATTTAATTTTAACATATATAAATCATATAACACCTGATGTAATAATAAATATTATCTACTATCACTTTATATATTTAGAGTACCATGGGTTTAGCATCTCTTTGAGATTCATAAGGACTTCAATCATGCCTGTAATTTAAGAACAATATCTAGTCTATTAGAAATTTTCCAAACATTTTATAGTCAGCCCTGGCGGCGCAGCAGTTTAGTGCCGCCTGCAGCCTAGGGTGTGATCCTGGACACCTGGGACCAAGTCCCATGTCAGGCTCTCTGCATGGAGCCTGCTTATCTCTCTCTCTCTCTCTCTCCCCCTCTCCCTCTCCCTCTCCCTCAACCTCTGTGTGTGTGTGTGTCTTATGAATAAATAAATAAAATTAAAAAAAAAAAATTTTATAGTCAACATTTCCTTCCATTAGATTTCTCTTTCCATGGATACATAGATTTTAAATTATAACTTTGGAACAGTTGTGAATTTCACTGCATCATACTCCTATAATTTACCATCCCTCATTCTTTTAAAGACAGTAATATGATGGGTACACCTAAAATTCCCTCTCATCACATGTTAAAATCTACATATCAAATATTCCAATTATACTTCTCTTTTCTCACCAAAAATACTGCAACTATATTTTCTATGTATTTATTCAACTCTTAACATCTGTTTTTATGCATTTCTAAAGCCTTAAATTTTTTATTTTTTATTCTATTTTTTTTAAGATTTTATTTATTTATTCATGAGAGACACACAGAACGAGGCAGAGACACACACCGAGGGAGAAGCAGGCTCCATGCAGGGAGCCCACCGCAGGACTCGATCCCGGGTCTCCAGGATCATGCCCTGGGCTGGAGGCGGCGCTAAACCGCTGAGCCACCCGGGCTGCCCTAAAGCCTTAAAATTTTTAAATTCACCCTAAGCATATATTAAAAATGCAAAGATTAGTGGGATGATTTTTTAATCTGTGGCTACTTGTAAAGAATTTTAACTCGACACTTCTAAAATTATTCTTCTGTATTTCAAGTTTATATGATAAAAATAAGCCTTACTGAATTTCATGATATTTTCCTTCTTAAGGTTCATTTTCCCTTTCTAAAATTGTATATATTCAGCACTAATCTCTTGGTGGTTTCATTTAATTGTACCGAACCTCCCTGTCTTTATACAAAGTTTGACGACACATATCCATACATTATATAACTGGAAAAGCCACCACTTAACCCTATAATTTTTTATTCCTCCAACTTTACTATCCTTCACAGAATTTTTTAACTACAATGTTCTACTTCCTTATCAACTCCTCTTAATGCTCCTCCAGTCTGCTTTTGCTCTTGCTGTACTCACAGAATCAGTGCAGTCTTCAGTCTCCAATGACCCCTTCCTGATTTAACCCAAAGATCTAGTTCATTCTTTACAACTCTGATTCAGCAGACATTCGTAAGCAAGCATCTCATTTCACTAAGGCCAAAAAAGTAGAACATTTCATTGTACTTACATCTTAGATTATTGTTATCAGATACACAAACTCACCAAATCCTAGGTTTCAATTACCATCTTTATTCAGAAAACTTCTAATCTTTCTCAATTTCTTTATGACTCTATGTCTTATATGTAAGGGAGCCCCAACTGAACTACCCAAGCACCTGAAACTTAGCATACAAAAAACAGAATTCATCTCTTTTCCCAAGGGAGAAAAATTTTGTCCATTACCTCCTTGCACATGACACACATTAAATTTTGAACAATTGTTAGAAAATACAACAAACAGGTTTAAAATACTCATCAATTTATAAGCTTTTGGAGAAAATGAATGATATTATCACAATATACATAAAATTTTAGCCTTTATTTTACTAAAACCTTTGTATAACGTTTCTTAACAAATCAAAGCAAAATTAGCAGGGAAGCCCTGGAGCCTATATGTGATGTGGTCTGAGTTATTACACGATGATAAGACCTATCTTTTAAGTATGAGCTGGAAGATTTCTCAGCTAACATAGAAACCCTATAATATGGCAAGAGTAAGTTTCTTACATCTTCTCCTTACCTCCAATCTCTTTTCTTCTTTCTAAAACATTCTATACTCTGCAATGAGAATTATATTTCTAAAATATGGAACTAATCTAGTCAATAATCAAAATGTCTCCCACAGCATACTAAATAAACTTCAAATTCCTTAATCTGATATTCAACTATTTATAATATGGTATCAGCATATGTGTCACATTTTGCTTCCCACTAATGTATCCCACCCCATGTTCCACTCACCCCATCCTCCTCATCCATGAAGACCCAGGAAAAGGAGGGAGGGTGCTTGGGTGGCTCAGTCAGTAGATCATGATCCTTTGGCTTGGGTCATGATCCCAGGGTCCTGGGATCAAGCCCCACATCCGGCTTCTGACGCAATGGAGAGCCTGCTTTTCCTCTTCCTCTGTCCCTCCCCCTGTTGGTGCATTTGTTCACTCTCTCTTTCTCTCACTCAAATAAATAAATTAATCTTTTAAAAAAAAAAAGATCCAGCAAAAATGAGGGCCGTGTTATGTCAAACAATAACTCTGCATTAAGACTATCAAGATAAAAAAGATAGGTCCCAGCTACCAAGAACCATGTTTGGTGAAAGGACATACAACCAAGCAAACCAATGTTATTTAGCATAAAAACTGTGACATAAAATAAAAACAGGATACAGAATAACAAACTATTAATTCAAACTCATTAGATCAAAGAAAGCCTCATAGAAAAAATAAATAGCTGTTCATGGATCAAAGAATAATTAACCTTATGTAGCAAATATTATATACACCAAAATCTATCCTGTTAATACATATATTAACCCCCATTTTCTTAGATGATGAAAATGAGAGACAAAAAGAATTTAAGCTAAAACTCAGTAACAATAACTATCATTTATTGAATACTTAGAACAAGGACACAGCCTGGGTGGTTCAGCAGCTGGGAGGCTGCCTTCAGCTCAGGGTGTGATCCCAGCCTGGGGATCGAGTCCCACATGGGGCTCTCTGCAGGGATCCTGCTTCTCCCTCTGCCTACATTTCTCATGAATAAATAAATAAAAGCTTAAAAAAAAAAAAAAGGAATACTTAGAACATACCAAGCACTGTGCTAAACGCTAAAAAACAAAATGGAATTAATACTCTTAATTTTTTTAAAAAATTGTAGGGCAGCCCCGGTGGCACAGCGGTTTGGCGCCACCTGCAGCCTGGGGTGTGATTCTGGAGACCCGGATCGAGTCCCACATCGGGCTCCCTGCATGGAGCCTGCTTCTCCCTCTGCCTGTGACTCGGCCTCTCTCTCTCTCTGTGCCTATGAATAAATAAATAAAATCTTTAAAAAAAAATTGTAAAAGATGGCAGCTTATTCATTTTTTACCTCCACTGCTAAGTTTTAAACTCAATGAGAGGGATCCCTGGGTGGCGCAGCGGTTTGGCGCCTGCCTTTGGCCCAGGGCGCGATCCTGGAGATCCGGGATCGAATCCCACGCCGGGCTCTCGGTGCATGGAGCCTCCTTCTCCCTCTGCCTATGTCTCTGCCTCTCTCTCTGTGTGTGTGACTATCATAAATAAATAAAAAATTTTAAAAAAATAAATTAAAAATATAAACTCAATGAGATTCTTTCGTAAAATAGGATAAATTAAAAGGATAAAAAAATAAAAGAAAAAGGATTTAGTTACGCATACCCTACGGCCAGAATTTTTTAAATTTAAACAAAAGCATGCTTTGCCCAATTTTCTCAAGAGCATTTTTTTTTACATTTTATTTAAATTTAATTTGCCAACATGTAGCATAACTCTCAAGAGTATTAATTGATTTATTCAACAAATATCTATGAGTTATTTACTCTTTAGAAGACAAACTAAGGACAATTGTTTTCCTCCACTTCCTATCAAATTTTCACTAAAATGCATTCATTCATTCAATCTAAAAGAGAGCAGACTGGAGTCTGCTTTCTCTCTTCTAGAGAGAGATTAAGAGATAATATTGGGAATTAAGCCAATGCAGAAAAAACTGCAGTCTAGAACAAACATGCACACATGCACAAGAAGGCTTGCACCCATGGAGAAAACATTCCTGCCAGCAGAGCCTGGAGAAGTACCAAACCTGGAAACAGGAAAAGCAAACAGGAGATGGGTGTAGGATTAAAATTAGTATGGATAGATGGATGGATGAATAAATCAATAAAATCAATACATAAATAAAATTAGGATGATTAAAAAATATATATGGAACAGCCAAGCCAAACCTCTTACCCCATTCCTTTACACAAGTATATCAACAACAGTGTTGGTTTCTAACTAAAACCATGTTTGTTTCTCTTAATTTAGCAATCTACCCTGAAAGCATTAGAGCATCTTCATACTCCCTAACAAAGCCTTCCTTATTTGGACATACGCTAGAGCGAGCGGAAGGCACAATTCTTTTCCTGCATTTTATCCATGGACCCTAAAGTGAGGCCCAACAATTGATACCATGCTCAAGTATCATTAATATTTTTTAAAGGCCAAGCAAAAGCACAAGAAGAAAGGATGAAAATAAACAACTGACCTGAAGGAAATACAGCCATTTCTGGGAACAAGATAAATGTTTAAAATTTTTAAGTGCTATTCTAAACCAAACTCATGAAAGCACTGCATCCATTAAAAAAGAGTACTACCTTCAAGGGTGTCTGGATGGTTCAGTTGGTTAAATGTCGGACTCCTGGTTTCTGCTCAAGTCAGCTCAGCTCATAATCTCAGGGTTTTGGGATGGAATCCCACTTCAGGCTCTGCACTCAGCAAGGAGCCTGCTTGAGATTTTCTCTCTCTCTCACTGACTCTATACACACACACACACACACACACACACATTCTTTCACTCTAAAATTTAAAAATCTTAAAAAAAAAAAAAAAAGCAACTGCAGTATACCTAAAATATAACATTGTATATTAACCATATTGGAATTAAAAAAAAAAAGAGCAGGTGGAAACTATGGAAATAGAAAAAATAAATAAATAACCACTGAAAAAAATTCAAAGGACAACTGATAAGGGAATGGACATCTTGGATTGATCCTACATATTACTTAATTTTTGTTTCTTTTTGTATTTTTTCCTAACTTTGGAAGAATCTCTCTAAATGATATGTCAAGTAAAAAGAAAAAAAAAAAAAAAGAACATTTCCCAGAAGTGAACAAACAGAACTCCTGGACTGCCATGAAGGACACATGAGAAAGGATCTACATCTAGAAACATTCTTATAAAATATCATAAAACCAATGATAAAGAAAAAGAATCTAATAAAGTCTTTCCGATAAAAAAAAGCCTATCACTTCAGGAAAAAAGAGAACTAGACTGGCAGACTTCTTATCAGATACACTAGAGGCTAAGAGGCAAAGGAACAAAGTCTTCAAAGTCTTGAGCAAAACAACATAATTTTGAACTATGAATTACACTCCCAAACAATTAAATGAGAAGGCAACACAATTGCATTTTCAGATATATGAGGCCTGTGAAAATTAAATTATCTGCTTCATATCCTTTCTGGAAATATTTGAAATTAGTTATACTGCAATGATGTGGAGAAAAAAAATCTGAGATAAAGGAGGACGTGGAATAACACAAAACAGTAGTCTTTTTTTTTTTTTTTTTCAAAACAGTAGTCTTAACCCAGAAGAGCGACACAAAGAAACCCCAATATAGAGGTATGCCACAGGCTTGAAAAACAACAAGTATGTATTAGAAGATGTTTGAGAGCTCAATATAGCTTCAAGAATGAAACGAATTCATTTTAGCAAATAGAGCAGAATTATTAGGAAGCTAATAGAACACTTTAAGTGGCAGAGGATTAAAATATTTACATTTCCCTCTCTGCAGTTTCAATTACCTCTGGGCGTAAAAGTGAACAGTACTTTTATAATTATAATATTTAAACAGTTTATAGGTTTTCAATATTTAAGAATCAACCTATAAACAAAGCACAGAAGACCAGAAGTCACAGAATGTAGATAGTATAAGCATATAGTAATAAGTTGCAGAAGTAGTGAACATGATAATAAAAGCTAACACACACTACATACTATATATGAGGCATTATGCTTAAAAAAAAAAAGTCCTTACATGAAATAATTCATTGATAAAAAATGACAACACTCAGTAGTGGCCAAAAGAATGAGTTCAAGAGCCAAACTACCTGTAGTCTGATATCCAATTCCATTGCTTACCAGTTATTATGGCCTTGGGCAATTTGCCATATTTCATTAATATATTTATCTCAGTTTATGACTTCTGAAATTGAGAGGAATCTCATATTAGCCAGCATGTCATAAGTTTAAATGGCAGCAGTTATTTTCTTTCTTAGTAGTACAAAAAAATAATAGTGAGCTTTAAAACAGATGGCAAGGGGCCCCTGGGAGGCTCAGTTGGTTAAGCATCTGCCTTTGGCTTAAGTCATGATCTGGGCATCCTGGGACCTCCTGCATCAGGCTTCCAGGTCAGGGAGGGTCTGCTTCTCTCTCTCCTCTCTTTCCCTCTGCCCCTCCCCACCACTTGTTCTCTCTCTCTCAAATAAATGAAATATTAAAAAAATAATAAAAATAGGGATCCCTGGGTGGCGCAGCGGTTTAGCACCTGCCTTTGGCCCAGGGCGCGATCCTGGAGACCTGGGATCGAATCCCACGTCGGGCTCCTGGTGCATAGAGCCTGCTTCTCCCTCTGCCTATGTCTCTGCCTCTCTCTCTCTCTCTCTCTCTCTGTGTGTGTGTGTGTGACTATCATAAATAAATAAAAATTTTTAAAAAAATAAAAAAATAAAAAAATAAAATTTTAAAATAAAATAATAATAATAATAATAATAATAATAATAATAATGTGCACCTGGGTGGCTCAGTGGTTGAGCATCTGCCTTTCTGCCCAGGTCGTGGTCCTAGGATAGAGTCCAGCATCAGGCTCCCTGCATGGATGTCTCAGTCCCTCTGTGTCCCTCATGAATAAATAAATAAAACCTTTAAAAGATAAAAAATAAAACAGATGGCAAAAGGGGACTGTTACAGTTTAAGAGAGACTCTAAGACAACAATTGAATGCAAGGCATGAATTCTGGACACTGAAAGGCAAAAAAAGGTAAAATAAATTGGAGAAACTGAAATCACTGTTCTTCTTCCAAGACACAATAGTACTATACATCATAGGTTATATAGGAATCTCCTTTTCTTAGTCATTGACTTTTTTTTTTTAAGATTTTATTTATTTATTTGAGAGAGAGCCAGTGAGGGAGCATATGAAAGAGAGAAAGCACAAGCAGGGGGAAAGGCAGAGGGAGAGCTGAGCTGGGACCCCTTCCACACCCTCCCCAACTCGGGGCTCAATCCCAGGACCCTGAGATCATGATCTGAACTGAAGGCAGATGCTTAACCAACTGTACCCCAGTCATTGACTTTTTCCAACATCCAGGCCAGAGGTCTTATACAAGATGCCACATTTTGGACTTGATTATTTTCTTAAGTTTGGCATGAATACAACATAGGGACTTGTGATATACTTGGAGTTTTAAAAATTCATTCTTGTAGAAAACTCAGCAAAGACCTAAAAATATGAAGCATGGGATTAAAAAAAGATCATGCCAGCTTGGTTTGAAATCAAATGTCCACTCTTTTTTTCCCCTATGCCTAAGAAACAAGTACAATATGCACATTTGCACCTATATATTTGCTGGCATTCGGTCACCTGTGTTTGTGTTATATTTTAACCAAAAATGTTCGAAGGCTAAAAGCTTTTCTTTTCCTTTATTTTTCCCAAAATGTGTATCCCAGTTCTCTTATGTCTTCTTTCTTATTACTGCAGAGTAAATTATATTCAAAGGAGGAACTGGAGGGGAAAAACATCAGTACTGGAAATGAAGAAAAAAGGACAATTATGCTCTTAGGCAGCCTCTGGAGTACTCAATGCTACACTACCTCAGACTGCACACCAGCTGTTCAGTTCAGCAAATGTCTTTGTTTTTACTGGTTTTGTCCTTTCTATTTCTAAATGAGAACAATAAAGAGATTTTGGGTAACTTTTAACTCAAAGCCCAACTGTTTGGTTCTCATTTGGGATTCATAAAAATTTCAATTGAAAAAAATTTTTTACAGTTTTATTCAGGCATATTTTATAATGTGGCATAAACATATTAATTTAATGTATGCATGTGAATTATATTAGAATATGGTATTAACTTGTGTCTCAGCTTCCTCATCAGTAAAATGCGGAAAATAATAGAACCTACTTCTTGGGTTATTATGAGGATTAAATCAATTAAATAAGATTGTATCTATTAAGTGCTTAAAATAGTGCCTGGACACATCTGGTACCTGAATAGAACACATAAAGAAACTGAATTGTCATTAGTTCTTACATCTTACCATGTGTTATTTCCTCCATTTGAAGGATAAGAAAACTGAGCTCTAAAGAGGTTAAGTAACATTCCCAAAGTCAAACATGTAGTTAGGTGGCAGAGCTGGCATCAGAATCTAACTGGCCTAACTCCTAAGCCTCTGCTCCTCACCACCTCACAATTCAGTTGCATAGAGTTTGTATATATTCAGTCATAGCCTTATTGTTGGAAAATCAGATATACAGAGGGTTTGGGGTTTTTTGCCACTACAGACAATGACACGATGAGTATCTCTGTACCTATATCCTTTTTTTTTTTTTTTTTTGACAGAGAGAGAGAATGTACAAGCAGGGGGAGCAGCAGAGAGAGTTGCAGAGGGAGAGGGAGAAGCAGACTCCCCACGGAGCAGGCAGCCCAATGCAGGGTTGGATCCCCAAGGACCCTGGGATCATGTCCTAATCAAAGGCAGATGCTTAACCGAATGGGCCACCCAGGTGTCTCCTGTATCTACACCCTTATGTATCAGAGCAAATCCAAAAAGTAAAATCACTAGGCTAAAGGTTTACACATTTTTAATTCTAAAAGAAATTACTAATTTCAAAACATGTATTAAAGTAGGTCTATCAAACAAACAAACAAAAAAAAAGTAAGTCTATCCCTTTTACGGTATCTGGATTTCCTATCTTACCAAAAAACATCATCTCTACTCCAGTTATACATTCTCCTAATCTCTTCATATAGATATATATATTTAACTCATTTACAATTTAGTTTTTGTGTATTTTATGAAGAGGAAATGTAGCTGGTTTTCTTATAAATAGATAACAAATTATACTAGCAGCATTTATTAATTAAAATATCCTTTTCCCATCAGAGTGAAATATCACCCTTGTCACATTTTAAACTCTTTATGCCATTCCCAAGCTCCTTTCCTGTACTCAAACCAAATTACTTTTGATCTCAGTAAGTCTTGGGCTCATGTTCTTTTTTCCACTTAAAATAGGTCTTTCCCAGCTCTGTAAATCCAAATCCTACCACCTGTTAAGGTCCAATACAAACGCCAGGACTACTTTATTGGTTTCTACCCTTCCTCTCATCCCTTGCTAGAGGTAATCGCCCCCTCCTTTGAATGTCCAAAATACTTCATCTGTACAGCGCTTCTCCAACAACACTTCTCACTTTTAATAGAATTTGTTACATACAAGTCCTATCTCCCTTTCTAGGTGGTAACATTTTGATGGACTTGATCTATATCTACATCATTTTTATAGCACTAAGTACACAGGACAGTGCCTCCAAACCACATTTGTTAGATGAATAACTGCACAACTTTCTTAATCCCTCCCCAGGATCTGTAGTTCTGCAACTAAATGAAAATCGCTGCATCAAGACTAACTCCCTTGGGACGCCTGGGTGTCTCAGTGGTTGAGTGCCTATGTCTCAAGTCGTGATCCGGGGATCCCAGGATCGAGTCCGACATCAGGCTCCCCGCAGGGAGCCTGCTTCTCCCTCTGACTGTGTCTCTGCCTCTCTCTCTCTGTGTCTCTCATGAATAAATAAATGAAATCTTTAAAAAAAAAAAAAATGTTAACAACTGAGGAATTTGGGTTCGATTCTTGCAACTTTTATGTAAATCTGAAATTAATTCAAAATAAAAAGTAAAACGAATAAAAACACACAATTCTCGTCAGTTTACATTCTGTTCTTCCCTCTTTCCGTAAACTGCACTACCAGTTCCTTATAAAAAATACCTAGAACCCTCTTACACTGTTGGTGGGAATGTGAACTGGTGCAGCCACTCTGGAAAACTGTGTGGAGGTTCCTCAAAGAGTTAAAAATAGACCTGCCCTACGACCCAGCAATTGCACTGTTGGGGATTTACCCCAAAGATACAGATGCAATGACACGCCAGGACACCTGCACCCCGATGTTTCTATCAGCAATGGCCACAATAGCCAAACTGTGGAAGGAGCCTCGGTGTCCATCGAAAGATGAATGGATAAAGAAGATGTGGTTTATGTATACAATGGAATATTACTCAGCAATTAGAAACGACAAATACCCACCATTTGCTTCAACGTGGATGGAACTGGAGGGTATTATGCTGAGTGAAGTAAGTCAATCGGAGAAGGACAAACAGTGTATGTTCTCATTCATTTGGGGAATATAAATAATAGTGAAAGGGAATATAAAGGAAGGGAAAAAGAAATGTTGGGAAATATCAGGAAGGGAGACAGAACATAAAGACTCCTAACTCGGGGAAACGAACTAGGGGTGGTGGAAGGGGAGGAGGGCGGGTGCTGGAGGGGAATGGGTGACGGTCACTGAGGTGGACACTTGACGGGATGAGCACTGGGTGTTTTTCTGTATGTTGGTAAATTGAACACCAATAAAAATTAATTTAAAAAAATACCTAGGCATCATCATTAATTCATCTTTGTAAGAACATGCCACATCTAATCCACCAGCAAATTCAAGATCATCTACTGAAAAATGTATTCCAAATCAGGTCACTTCTCTCCATTCTCCATTCCTACCAGCATCCTAACTGGTCTTCCTATTGCCATCTGTGCCTTCCTATACTAGTTTCCTACAGCTGCCAAAACAAATTACTACAAACCAAGTAGCTTAAAACAACGGAAATATATTGTTTCACAGTTCTAGGGGTTAAGTCTGAAATCAAGATATCAGCAGGGCAATGATCTCTCTGAAATCACTTAGGGAGGATCCTTCCTTACTTCTTCCTATCTTGCGGTGGTTGCTGGCAATCTTCAGCGTTCCTCAGCTTGTAGATGCATACTCCAGACTCTCCCTCCATCTTCACGTAGTATGCTTTCTGTATGTCCTGTCTGTGTCCAAATTTCCCTCTTATTATAAAGACACTATAGTCAGCAGATCAGAACCAACCCTAATTCAATATGACCTCATCTTAATTTGATTACATCTGCACAGACCCCATTTCCAAATAAATTCACAATCACGAGGTTTTAGGGGTTAGGACTTCAACCCATCTTTTAGGGGAACACAATTCATCCCATAACATCCTCTATAATCAATTTTCCATCAAGAGCCATAATGATCTTGACGAATGTGCATCAGGCCCTATAGGTCTGTGTCTGGTTGGCCTCTTCCTACCTTTCAAACATCATCTCCTACCACGTCCCTCTTACAATCTACCCACACTGGCCTTCTTTCTGTCCCTCCGACACACCACACTCATCCCTGCCTCAGGACCTCTGCCTGGAAATTTTGGTGTGGCTTCTTCCTCCTCATTTCAAGTCACCACTCAAGTGTCACTTCCTCACAGAAGTTTATTCTGATCGTCTACCTAAGCAGCACATCTCAGAGGTATTTTCTTTCATACAACCCTAGTTTTTAAGCAGCATTTGCCAGTACCAGAAAGTTTATTTGTTATTTATTTAGTAATCCCCTTTACTTGAACATAAGCTCTACTGAGCCAGATTCTCATTATGTAGCCCGAGCCTAAACCGATTCCTTATAAGTATTTTTCATTTTTATTTACTCATATATGTCTTTTTCTTTTATGACATAAGGATTTTCTACTTTACTCACAAAGAGTAATTATTCCCCTAAGTTTTTCTTGTATTTTACTCTTTTTTGCATGTGATTTATTTAAATCAATCCATTTGGAGTTAATCTTTGTATACTTCAGAAACGGGGGTAAAATCAGATGATTCCCATGAAAAAGTCCACAATAACTCTGATCTACTGGATAAAGCTCAAACACTTCTGCAGAATATATGCAACCTTCCCTGGACTCCCTCTGTTCCTCCCCAGTATCAATCTACTGCTGATGATTCCATCTTATCCTGTCCTTTGACTACACCAGAAAGTCCTAATAAAGCATCAAGAAGAATTATATTTGAAATGCACTTCCCTGTTTGCCTGACTCTTATAAATCCTCAAAACCCCAGTTCTAATGTCACCTCTCCTGGAAAGCCTTTCCTGTCCAATCTCAGAGTTCCTTACTTCCTTCTTTGTATCTTCACTTTTACATCTATTTTATATATATATAAAATATACACAAATTATATATACAAATTACATGTTATATATTTATATATAAATTATATATAAATACATATTAACATGTATAAGTTATTTAGACTAGTGCCTAGCACACAATGAATGCTAAATGTTAAATATTTTATTACCACAATAGGTTGCAATTATTGGTATAATTTCCCTTGCTAGACCAAAAGGGAAAGGGAACAGAGACCCATTCAATTGCCATTTTACCAAACACAATGGTCTGGCACATATGAAGCTCTCATAAGTACCAAACAAATTAATGAACAACACCTCAATTCTGGACTAAAGCAATTTTCTTTGAAACTGTGGATTCCTCAAAACCACAGTGAGATACCACCTCACACCAGTGAGAATGGGGAACATTAACAAGGCAGGAAACCACAAATGTTGGAGAGGATGCGGAGAAAAGGGAACCCTCTTACACTGTTGGTGGGAATGTGAACTGGTGCAGCCACTCTGGAAAACTGTGTGGAGGTTCCTCAAAGAGTTAAAAATAGACCTGCCCTACGACCCAGCAATTGCACTGCTGGGGATTTACCCCAAAGATTCAGATGCAATGAAACGTCGGGACACCTGCACCCCGATGTTTCTATCAGCAATGGCCACAATAGCCAAACTGTGGAAGGAGCCTCGGTGTCCATCGAAAGATGAATGGATAAAGAAGATGTGGTTTATGTATACAATGGAATATTACTCAGCCATTAGAAACGACAAATACCCACCATTTGCTTCAACATGGATGGAACTGGAGGGTATTATGCTGAGTGAAATAAGTCAATCGGAGAAGGACAAACATTATATGCTCTCATTCATTTGGGGAATATAAATAATAGTGAAAGGGAATATAAGGGAAGGGAGAAGAAATGTTGGGAAATATCAGGAAGGGAGACAGAACATAAAGACTCCTAACTCGGGGAAACGAACTAGGGGTGGTGGAAGGGGAGGAGGGCGGGGGGTGGGGGTGAATGGGTGACGGGCACTGAGGGGGCACTTGGCGCGATGAGCACTGGGTGTTATGCTATATGTTGGCAAATCGAACTCCAATAAAAAAAATTTTTTTTTTAATAATCTGTGGATTCCTTACATTTTTTAAAAAGAAAAACTATAAGATGAAAAACGAGACTGCCCTTCCTGCTTTTTGATTTGGTTCAAATCCGAGGAGCTGATGCAGAAGGGCCCTTGGGTGCTCTTCGGCTACCCCTGCGGAACCCACTACCCTGGAAACGAAAACAACGGCCTTTTCTGAAGGAGAGGGAGGGGGATTCGACACGCCTCGGTCCTGCTCTCCCGCAGCCAGCCGTGATTCAGCCTCAGGGGTTCTCCACCTCACACCGGCCCGGCCCTGAGCCTGGCGTGAGGGAACCCCCCGGCTCCCCGAGAAGACGACAAGCCAGGAAGCGCAGGGGCCGTGATGTCCACGCCGACCCCGGAGAACCGGGGCGCGGACGCGGGGGCGCCGCGAGGATCGGGGGTGGCCGCCGCCCGCAGCAAGGAGGCGGAGAGACGCTCCACGCGGGAAAGACGAAGGGGACAGGAGGAGGCGGAGAGGCAGCCGGCGGCCAGCTCAGCCAGGAACGCCGCCCTCCGCACTGCGCGCCGCCAAGGCCTACGCCCGCCGCGCTCGCTCCCTTCCTCCCGCCCCCGGACTCACCGGCTCTCGGCGCCGACACTGCCGCGCGGTCCCAGGCCGCGGCCTCCTTCGGGGTCAGCTCCCGGAGCCCCCCTCCGGCGTCCCGGCTTCCGTAGGCGGACGGCGCGGTGACCCCGGATGTTGATGTGCCGCCTGCCCCGGAAACGGTGGCAAGACGCCCAAGGGGGCGGAGGTGGCGTTGCCCGGCTCTCCGGAAGGAGACGTGGCGGCGGTTGGGCCCCGGGCTGCCTGGGTGCTTGGTGCTCCCGCCGCCTCCTCCTCCTCCCCCGCCTCCTCGCCTCTATGGGCAGAGGAGGTTGTGGCGGCGGCTGGAGAGATCGGCAGCGGAGGATGGAGGAAGGAGGAGGCGGCGCGCGTAGTCTGGTCCCCGGCGGGCCGGTGTTCCTGGTCCTGTGCGGCCTCCTAGAGGCGTCCGGCGGCGGCCGAGCGCTGCCCCAGCTCAGCGACGACATCCCCTTCCGAGTCAACTGGCCCGGCACCGAGTTCTCTCTGGTCAGTGCCCTCGCGAACCCTGTAGCCGGCTCTCTCCGTCCTAGCGCTAGGGCTCGGCCCCCTCCCTCCTCCGGAATCGCCTCTGCGGGCGGCTGCCCGCCTCCCCAGTCCGAAGGCGCGTTACCTCGCATTCATTCATTCGCACGGCAGGAGTTTGGCGAGCGTACTGTGGGGCTGTGCCTGCCATGCTGAGCATTAAGGAGCCAGCGGTCACCCGTCCTCCCCCTCTGAACTGTCTCCTTAGACCTTGCTTACCAACACTCCCACCCCCGTGGGAGCAGCTTTCTTAGAATCACGTCGGGCGCGTGTACTTATCTTCTCTTTTAGAAAGTCCGCTGCAGCTCTTCCTCCAGCAGACCTCGCCTTCAGGATCACCGCCCTACCCTCAGGCCGGTCGTACAGCACATAGGAGCTATTCCTTCTCATGTGCCTCATTTCTGTCTTGTATACACACACGTACACGGGTTTCTTTCTTTAAAAAAAAAAAAAAAAAAAAAGTAGTTTTTACCCTACAGCTTGGTTACACTCCGTCACTTCTTTTTTTTTAAGATTTTATTTATTTACTCATGAGAGACACAGAGAGAGAAGGGGGGGCGGGCAGAGACACAGGCAGAGGGGAGAAGCAGGCTCCATGCAGGGAGCCAAACGTGGGACTCGATCCCAGGTCTCCAGGATCAGGATCCAGGATCAGCGCCAAACCGCTGAGCCACCCGGGGATCCTCTCAGAGTTGTTTCTGAGAGCACCATTTGGCTTTTGAGATGGTAACGACCTTCTACTCCGAACATCCTTTGCAGTGCTGACGTACTACGACTCTTATATTAAAAAACCCAGAACGTGAGATTCTGTGATCACTTTTCCTAGAGGGGTGAACATTCTTATAACTTGACAGTGAACGAAAGTTTGCGGTCCTTCTGCCTTTGGGGAGTACTCTGCTTGAAAAGTCTTCCCACCACTGCAGGCCCATTAAAAACTGTGCACTTAAGATGCTCACCCTGTAGTAGTCAATTCATTTCAAATTGAAGTCTTGGAAAACACAAAACCTTTTTTAAAATTCTTATTCCAGTTATCCGCAGTCGTTCCATTTGGGATGACTATTTCGTTCTGTTACCATATTGTTCTATTAGTACCTCATTGAAACAAGAGTAAGTGATAGCAGGATGTCAAAGCACGATTTACCAGGATAACAAATGTTACCGTTACCACAACAGCTTTCTGTTTACCAAATGTTAGTTTCTGCAAATAGTTCACATTTGTTTGATTCTCCACCCCTCTTGTTTTCTGTTCTCCTATTCTGGTAGTTCATTGGTTCTCAAATTTATCTAAGTAGATATTTCTCTGAGAAGCCAGGTTTATCTTTGTATTAATCCCATGAAATATTATTGTATTAAAATACTTATATATAAAAAATCAATCAATAAATAAAATACTTATATAAAAGTTTGTTGTAAGTGAGATATAACTTTAGCAGTCTTCAAGTGAGAATAATTTAGTTCAACTTCTGTTTTTGTTTCAAAAACCCACGCAGGGGATTCCTGGGTGGCTCAGTCCTGGGGCTGGGGTCATGATCCTAGGGTCCTGTGATCTAGCCCCAGTCCGGCTCTGTGTTCAGCAGGAACCTGCTTCTCCCTCTCCTGCCTATGGCTCCGCCTGCTTGTGCTGTCAAATAAATAAAATCTTTTTTTAAAAAATCAAAAGAGCACACAAAATAAACATGACAGGTGTTACAGAATGTGGTCATTAAAGTATTCTTCTTGCACCTGTTAGGGTTTTGGGTTTTTTTGTTTTTGTTTTTGTTTTTTTGAGAGAGAGAAAGAGAGCACAAGAAGGGGGAGGGGCAGACGGAGAGGGAGAGGGACATGCAGGAGACTCCGCTGAGCAGGAGCCTAACTCAGGGCTTGATCCCAAGACCCCAGGATCTCAACCTGAGCCAAATTCAGACACTTAACCAACTGAACCACCCAGGTGCTCATTTTAGGGTTTTTTTTTGTTTTAATCACATGCTGATAATGCAGCCCTGAAACCTTTATGAGGTATCAGTAAAGGACTAAAACTGGCCTTTTTGGAGGTTACTACCAAATTGCTATTCAGTTGTCTTTCTGGCACTGATGTTTGCTGGCTAAAAAGAGGTTATGGAAGATCTGTCTTAAATGTATCTGTACCAGCCTTTCACATATCTGTCAATTTTATTTTAAAATTTCATTTTTAACTCTCTTTGACAATGTAATATAATCTAAGATGGGCACATCTGAAGAATTTTTTTTTTAAGTTATTTTGAGAAAAATACAGAGACGTTCTTCTGTGAGTTGGCAAAAGGTCTGTGGCCCTCATGCAAAAATAAACTCTCGGAGTCATTAGCACTGGCCTTTGGGCTTTGTTTTAGTACTTTTATAATCTTAAGGCTTCCCTTCCCTGCTTTATGTAATTGAAACTACAGCCCTCTTCACCTGGCACTGTCATTTTCTTTTATGAGGCAGTTGGTTGGACATATATAACTAAGCAGCTGTATGAACTAGGCTAAAGGCCTTTATCTCTCTACTATCTAAAATTGAAAGAAACTAGATTGGAAGGTGTGTATTTTTTTTTTTTATTTAGCACTGAAATTCTTCTGTGCTTTAAATCATCTCCCCATTCAAATATATCAAAACAATACATAATCTTTATACTCTTGCTTTCAAATTTACTTTAAAAAATGACGAAGCACCAAAACTATATTTTTCAATGTTTATGTTAATTAATGACTGTGATATTCTTTGTTTACTGGCTTTTAGCATTCAGTTTTTTGTGTTTGTATATATTTTTCTTAGGAAATACTATCTCTGTATCATTAAACTATTCAACTGTTCATTACTTCACAAAGGTCACAGATTTCACCAAAGTAAAACCATAGAATAAGTCCAGTTTTCTCTTTACTTCTCTTTGAAATGTATTCCCACTTAAAAACTTCCCATAGGGGCGCCTGGGTAGCTTAGTCAATTAAGCCCCCAACTTTTGTTCTCAGCTCAGGTCTTGATCTCAGGGTCATGAGTTCAGGCCCTGCATCAGGCTCCGCATTAGGTGTGGAGCCTACATAAAAAACAAAAACAAAAACAAAACTTACCCCAAACACTGCTTGGGAAGAATGGTAACCAACTCCATAGTTCCAAGCATGTTTATATATGTTAGCAAGTTGCGCCACTGAGTTTTTTACAACTTCTCTCAGGATAATTTTGTCTCTCATCCTCTATCTAAATTCTTCCAGACTCTTGTCAAACATTAAAAATTTCTCCCCTGCCAACATATTTTTAAGGTTCCTTAACTTTAAAGTATCATACCCCCTTGGAATAGTTTTATTATATTAAAATCTAAAATTTATCAAATCACTAATAGGACGTCTTACACTGAAAATACATTAAGGTATTATATGGAACAACTTTTTTATATAGTCTCTGCAATTCTGTGCATTCAGAATTTATTATATTTCATTTTCTTAAAGAACTGCCTTACTAAATCAAAGGAAGCATTTTTAGCAGCAGATCAAAATTTTTTAACTTAGAAAATCAGAAAAATTTAACTTTTTCCCAGTAATTTTTGTTATGAAAAGGAGAGTAAAGTTTGTTAGAGTTTTTATTTTGTGATCCCAGTAAGTGACTATTTCAGCAATTCTCAGATGAAAGAATTGCTACTTGGTCTGTTACATTGAAGAGGAGAGCAACCCTTCCAAAACTAATGAAACACAATTCTTTGCGTCTTCAAACAAGTGATGGCTTTTATTTTTTGTTACCCCTTACTTAGACCTTAAAAACAGTAGACAGTGTAGCTGGGGCACAGGGGTACAAAAGCACCTGCGTCTGGGTATTCCAAACAGGTGAGGTTCAGCCACCCACTGCTGACCAAATCCAAATTCAAAGAAATAAGTAGGGGTGAAACCAGGAAGGATTTAATTTCAGTGAGACCAACACCTGGAAGACAGCAGATTGGCAGCTCAAAGACTGTCTCCAAAGTGCTGAAAATACTTCCAGGTTTTTATATGAAAAATAGGGGCAAAGGTGGGGGGGTATGTGCATTCAGCGTCAAATCAGTCCTGGTCTTGGAGTCAGTCATGGGCAGGGTCTTGCTGGCTCAGGCAGTCCTTTTTGCTAAAGGGGGTAGTTTGGGTTCCCATCAGGGGATGGATTGCCCCCTGGATCTTCTGTCTGAGCCAAGAGACAAGCTGGAAAGAAGAACCCAAACAGAAAGTTTGAGGTCAAGATGGAGGTAGCTGAAGTCTTTTTTCCAAGAGGAATGAATTTATCATATAAACATAAAGCCCCAAGAGTGGTTTTTATTACAAAGAAAGGATTGTCTTCCTTTCTTTGCTCTGGTTCCACACAAGCAGGACTTTTTCCATTGTTAGCATTGTGGTGAACGTTTTAGTAAATAAATCAATATTGCTGTGGAATACAACTCCGAACATTAGAGTTGCAGGCGCTTCACAAATACAGGTAAATACACTTAAGTCATATGCTACTTACTGGTTGCCTTCACTACAGTACAGGAATGGTCTGGCAAGGTTTCAGGCCAGCCATTCATTGCTAAGTAAATGTGAGTCATGGTTTGAAACAACTCATGTTACACATTTTGCATATGTCTGAAAAACGTCAAAAGGCATCATAAATGTTATATCTTATAGCAATTTTGTTGGCGCAACTGAGTAAATGTTTCTAAGGATCCCTTTATCATAAATTTGGTTCTGCAATTCTCACTTTCAAATCTTTGGTTCCCCTCTTCACTACAATGATTTTTTAAAAGGATCCTTCATCATAATCCAGGAGCCTATATAGTAATCTAAAAGAATGCTAACAAAAGCTGATTCAAATATGTTAAAACAGTTAAGAGCACACAGAGGGGATCCCTGGGTGGCTCAGCGGTTGGCACCTGCCTTTGGCCCAGGGCGCGGTCCTGGAGACCCGGGATCGAGACCCGGGATCGAGTCCCGCATCAGACTCCCGGCGTGGAGCCTGCTTCTCCCTCCTCCTGTGTTTCTGCCTCTCTCTCTCTCTCTCTCTCTCTCTGTCTATCATAAATAAATAAATAAATAAATATTTTAAAAAAAAAAAAGCACACAGAACATGGAACCAAACTGCCTGAGTGCGTCTCTGGATTGTGCTGTTTACCAGCTGTCTTACCTTGTACAAAGTATTTAAGCTCTGGGCTTCAGTTTCCTTTTCTGTAAGATGGGTAGAAGGCTTGTCTTGAAAATCAATGAGTTAAAAAATGTTAAGGACTTAAAACTTCTGTACAGCTAATACAGCTAATATTTACTGCTATTATTTGTTTTGTTTTATTTATTGTCTTGGAAGAACATTGCCCTAATTTGCATTGGTATGTAAGATGATGTTGGACCAAATAGTACTTGTTTTATTATGATTAAGTCCTTGTTAAATTGAGAAAAGCACAAAGTTACTTAATAAGAGCAGTTCTTTCCTCATCAGGATAGCCAAATAGCGTAGTGGTTTCACAAGTACTGTAAGATGAGAAGAGTTAAAAGAGTTGAATTGAAAACCTCTGTCTTAGCAGTTAGTGACACATCATTCACAAAGCAAAGATTTCTTTTTAGTTAAATAATGTGAATTATATTAATTGAAACATTTATTTGAATTACATTGGTTCATATTTGGCTTGTTAGCATTTGTTTGGTTTTATAGTGTAAAAAGCTTTAAGGATAGTTTACCTTTGGGCTGGCCCACCGCCCATTTTTGTAAGTAGTTTTTTCAGGACACAGCCATACCTGTTCATTTTGCTATTGCCTATGCAGTATCTTACTACAATGGCATAGTTGAGTAGTTGCAACAGAGACCACATGGCCCACGAAGCCTTAAATATTTGCTACTTGGCCCTTTACAGAGTTTGTTGACTTAGGATGTACACACACACACACACACACACACACACACAAAGGAAAAAAAATTAAGTCAGCACAGAGGAGCCTTAGGGATTTTTCTTTTTAAAGTGATTTTATGGGGGATCCATGGGTGGCTCAGTGGTTTGGCGCCTGCCTTTGGCCCAGGGCGTGATCCTGGAGTACTGGGATCGAGTCCCATGTTAGGCTCCCTGCATGGAGCCTGCTTCTCCCTCTGCCTGTGTCTATGCCTCTCTCTCTCCCTCTCTCCCTCTCTCCCTCTCTCTCTCTCTCTCTCTCTCTCTCTCTCTCTCTCTGTGTCTGTCATGAATAAATAAATAAAATCTTTAAAAAAAATAAAGTGATTTTATCCGTGGAGTCTAGGTGACTCAGTCTCTTAATCATCTGCCTTCAGGGATCCCTGGGTGGCCCAGCAGTTTGGCGCCTGCCTTTGGCCCAGGGCGCGATCCTGGAGACCCGGGATCGAATCCCACGTCGGGCTCCCGGTGCATGGAGCCTGCTTCTCCCTCTGCCTGTGTCTCTGCCTCTCTCTCTCTCTCTGTATGACTATCAAAAATAAATAATTAAAAAAAAAAATCATCTGCCTTCAGCTCGGGTCTTGATCCCCAGGACCGAGCCCCACAAAAGGCTCCCTGCTCAGCCAGGAGCCTGGTTCTCCTTCTTCCTCTGCCATTCCCCCTGCTTGTGCTCTCTGGCTTTCTCTATCACTCTGTCAAAAAAATAAGTAAATAAAATAAAAAGTAATTTATCCAAATATAAAAAATATTGTACTATTATTATGTTCAAATGTCCCATCCAATAGAATTGAGAATACATTTGTTAAAGTGCTATAGATTCTCATATATAGATGGTAATTGTTAATAGGAATAATAAATATTCAGTAATGGTGTGTCTTTTAATGCTCATGGCCTCTTAATACTATTTTTTGAAGATGTATTTATTTGAGGGGGACAGGGTGGGCAGAAGGAGAGGAAGAGAAACCCAAGCTGACTCTGTGCACAGAGTCCTATGCAGGGCTCAGTCTCACCACCCTGAGCCCAAACCAAGAGTCAGACACTTAACTCACAGTGCCACCCAGGCCCCCCACCTCTTAATGCTTTTTAATCCCAATTTTAACTTCAGTCTATTGCATTACTACTTTTTTCTTTATACTCCAAATTTCATTTGTGTCCATTTTTTTTCTGTTATAACACCAAGATAGTTTGTCATCCTAATTTTGACCTTTAATAATTTGTAGAATCTTTTCCCCTGCCTTTGGAAATACATTTAAAAATCTTCTGTTGACATGATGAATTACTTACACCTAAGACTGTACTTTATTCAGTGTAATACAATTTAACCAGAAAAACTAATGTATATTTTTTGTTCTATTTCTAGCCTACAACTGGAGTTTTGTATAAAGAAGATAATTATGTCATCATGACAACTACACATAAAGAAAAATATAAATGCATTCTGCCTCTTGTGACAAGTGGAGATGAGGTAACTTTTTATAAATAAATACATTGGTAATCCCTTTCACCAAATATATTTATTTAAAACATTGCAAACACATACTTTAAAATAAAACTGAATGACAGGTTTCTCAATAATCCTGTTTATCATAAAAGTAGTAATCACGTTTATTATTCTTGAATTCTTTGATTTTACAGTTCAACTTGGAAAAATTAGCAACCAATTATTAATATTTTGGATGAAAATCTAATTCCACACTTGCTTTCTTTTATAGAAATGAGGGGTTTGAAACAGGATATAATTTTTAAATGTATATATGACACTTTTTATAAAGAATTTCTGATAATCTTTAGGTACCTATACGTTTTCTCTACTTAGCTCATGCCCGTTTCTTTCCTCCTGAAATGCCCTAACTGCCTCTTATCCATCCTTCAAGGCAATGACTTCTTTCAAGATGAAACAGGAGAGTCAGCATGGTAAAATGAAAAGGACACCAGCCTAGGAGCCAGGAGGCTGAGGTATAGGCTATAGTTAGCTGTGGAACCTTGAACAAATTTGAAACTCAGTTCTTCCACTCAATAAATTTATTGAGTTCATTACATAGTATTTTCACCATCTGTAAAATGGAAATATTACAAACTCAGTGAATGCTTTCTTAGGTTTTGTTCAGATTTAAAATCTGTGAGACAGCTCTCTGTTTCATTTTGTTTTAAACCTTCTTAAGACACAAATACACGTGTGCAATCATACACATAAGCATATGGCATTCAAGTGTGAAATGTAAAAATATACAGGAAACTGGGATGTACCTTAAAACTTTTCCATACATTCTACAAGATTCAACTATTTTGAAGCTTTCATAGTTAGAATTTGTTCAGATGCGAGTATTTAAAACTTCTGAAATAAGTTTATAAGAATTGTTCAGGACACTGATACTCAAAAGCCTTTTTTTAAGAGCAGAAAGCATGGAAGATTATTCTATGGCTCCATATTTTATACTTCAATTCTTTTGAAAGAAGTAGCAAACCACAGGATCTTACTAAAAGTTTTGACCTTTTTTCCCCTTTTATTTCCAAGCATCTGTGATTTGAACAATGAGTTAATACCCCTACAGCAGAGTTGGGTGAAGTTCTAGAATAATTGTAAGTATTAAATCCTAGTTCTTTCATAGGAAGAAGAAAAGGATTATAAAGGCCCTAATCCAAGAGAGCTATTGGAGCCACTATTTAAACAAAGCAGTTGTTCCTACAGAGTACGTATTTTATGTTCACTTAATAAGTAGAAAATAGGGGAATCCCTGGGTGGCTCAGCGGTTTGGCGCCTGCCTTTGGCCCAGGGCGTGATCCTGGAGTACCGGGATCGAGTCCCACGTTAGGCTCCCTGCATGGAGCCTGCTTCTCCCTCTGCCTGTGTCTCTGCCTCTCTCTCCCTCTCTCTCTCTATGTCTATCATGAATAAATAAATGAAACCTTTAAAAAAAATAAGTAGAAAATAAATTTCCAATTGCCATTAGACCCTTGAAAATAATTCTGCATTTCTTTTTACTTCATTATGTTGTATCAGATTTTAAGTTAGTTGTAAATCAAAGCTGTTGCTTAATAGTATTTTGTCGATTTAAATTCCTGCATAGTAGATCCAGCAAACACCCAAAACCAGTTTCAAATAATATCACATTCCAAACTGCTCTGAATGTTTTTCAGATCAACAGAAAGTTTCCTTATATGTAATTTTAATGAAAAATGTGAAGTGTTATCTTTTAGGCTATGTATAAAATGGTTCCTAAGCCAGGTGGTTATTATTGATCCCAAGTGTATTCTAGACCTGATTTCCTCACAGAATTGTCACATACAGCTAATTGGTGAAAATAGTGACTTGACTTCAGAATTTCCATATTTTTCTGAGGCATAATAATGTTTCACTTAATGAAAGCTTACTCTAAATCTTGAGGGAAATCTACATACAACTACATAAAGTATCAAAAAGTAATTCAGGTGAGTTCTATGGCTTTCATATGTTTAAATATGTCCATTTTTTTTAGATTGAGTCTTACTGGACTTATGAAGTATGTCACGGAAAACACATTCGACAATACCATGAAGAGAAAGAAAGTGGTCAGGTATGTTTTTCTTTCAAATATGAAGCATGGAACATTATAAAATGAGAACTTTAATAATGAGATTGATGGTTTTAAAATTGTATTCTTGATATTTGCAAAACACTTATTATATTTTTATTTTATTCCACTATAGAAAGTAAATATTCACGAATACTACCTTGGGAATATGTTGGCTAAGAACCTTCTATCTGAAAAAGGTTTGTTTCAGAGTGATTTGATAGTAATGCTGCAATTTGGTTGAAAGTATATGTTCAAATTGGAATTTAAAAGATCTCGGAGTTTTATGAATTTTAAAATGCTAAAATAAATTTCTGAATAATCCCTTAGAAAAAATTTTGAAGAGATCTTTTCATTATTTTCTTCCTCAACAAGCATTATGCTTTTTCTCTACCTATTAATAAATTTTTTAAAATCTGGTAAGATAACACATGTTAATGTTATATTTATATAGTGTTAATGTTACTCTTTTGCTTGGTTTAAGCATAGTTGTTATATGTGGAAATAGAAATGTAGATGTGTCCCTAAAATTATGAAATACTTTTGCTAATCTGTGTTGTTCAAAGTTCATTAATTTAAGATTAAACTTTTCACTGATGCAAAAATACTTAAGAAGAAAATTGTTGCAGCCAGTTTTATGCCTCAAGTAGAGGTAAATATATGAAGATTAAATTTGACTATCCTTTCAAACAAAACCATTTCATGGCAACTAGCAAAAAGTAATAAGATAAAAATTATATGTATGTTTTGGGTCTTCTTTAGAAATTTAAAATTACAGAGTTGATTGAAAACTTAATCACTTGTATTTTACATATGAGTCACTGGTCATTCTTTACACCTGCCTTACATAGGTAATATCTTATATTATTCCACAGATCAAGAGGCAGATGAAAAGGAAAAATCAAAAGAGGCAAGTGATAAGTGTTGATTTTTTTCATTTTTAGCGTCTATTATTAGGCATGAATTTATACAGCTTAAACGACAGAATTTAGTCATGTGTTCTTAACATATCTATCAAATACCTCAAAGGATTGGGTCAAAGAAAATCTGCAGTATGTTAGATTTTTTTGAGAAAAGTTATACTGCAATACATTTATTTACTTTTAGGATCATAGAAAAATAAAGGAACTTACAAAGATGTGTTTGGGAAATTTTTTGTAATGGCAGTATATCACTTCCGGGCTTAGCAGTGGTTCTCTCTGTTTAACATTGGAAACAATTATAAATAAGAGCTTTTGCTTTTTTTTCCCTGGTTTGTTCCCTATCTCCCATGGGTAAAACAGATAAACTACATTTGTAAATAACAAGCTACCAGACTGCAAGCATCTTCAAAGCAGGGACTGTCTTTTATCTCTTTATCCCGCAGTGCAAAACAGAGTGCCAAATATAGGCACTTCCTACGTGTATACTGAATGTTGAATGCATAACTGATGACTGAAAAATAGGATTGTTTAAAAAGGATGATTTCTTAGGGTACCTAATCACAATTTTTAAATGCCCCTGTAGTTCAAGGAGTGCTTTCGGAATCCTAAGAACTCCCATAGAGTTAAATAACCTATTGATAGAGGATATTTCTGTAAATGGTTTCATATCATAGTGATACTTTTATTAAAAGACAAGTGAAACAGCAAAAGGCCTTAAAAGGGATGCCTATAACTTAAAAGGGTGGCTTGGGGGTGAATTGATAAGCTAAGCATAGACACACATAGCATTACTATTTTAAAAGATTTTAATTTTACAGACTACCTTTGAGATAAAATATTTATTTACTGTGGCTCTGGAGGATAGCAAGATGGAAATCAAAGTGTGAAATGATAAAGGAAGAGGAAGAAAAGGGTAAGGGAAGAAAACTAACATTTACTGAGCCCCAATTTATAAGCCAGATACTGTGCCAGGCATATAATATGAAAGGTAATGCTTAATTTTCCTGAAAATCTCTGAGTATATGTTATTATTCTCCTTTTACAAATGACAAAAACTGAAATTTGGTCAAAGTCAGAAAGCCAGTAAATTCAAAGCTTGGCTTTGAACCCAGGATTTTCTAATTCTAGGTACTAGCGTGAAAATGACATATAAGAAGCCTCAAAATACTTTTCCCTGGAAACATTTGTTTTTTGCCTGTTTTAGACATGGCACTGACAGGGTACCAAAGTGATATAAGATGAGCTCTCTGCCTCCAAAGAGCTTGCTTGGAGATTAAATTAACAGTATTTTTTTAGAGCCCTTATATTAGATTTTTCTTTGGTATATGTAGATAAGCTATGGGAGCTAGCTCCTCTATAATCCCTGTATTCTGAGGTGATCTGTTTCACTTACCCATTCCATGAAAATTTCTCCATTTGTCCTTTGCTGGCCTTGAATAGATTTATATGGGAGTTTATGTTGAAAAGCATGGCTCTTCATATTAATGACAGGGAAAAAGAGTAAGCAAACTGATGAGTACAGTATTGAGATTCCTGTTTTAGAAGATAGTGTTTTACTATTAGCTCTACTTTTTGACAAATCAGATTATAAACCTCTAGAATCTAAACTGTAACACAGCCATTCACTAAGGATTTAGTATAGAAAATTCTGACTAGTCCGGTATAGTAAGTTTCTATATTTTATCTTAGTCTCTTTTTTTAGAACTGTTGGAAACAATTCATATTAATCAAGAGATTATACCCTTTTATATAAGTGTACACTTGCTTAACATCTTAATTTTAGCACCAAATAAAAATTTTGCTTCTTTGCTATATTAAAAAAGCTCTGAAAATAAGTATTTGCTCAAGTAAGAATTTAGGAATCAAAAGAATGTTAGAGGAAGAATTCATAGAAAATACAGAAATGTTATCTTTATAAAGTTTGGTTTTTAAATAAAATGTAGTTTTCTTCCTTTAAGAATAAGTGCTTCTCCCATCCTCACCCTCACCTCCATTTCTAATGAAAAGTCTTATACTTTTTTTTTAAGATTCCCACTAAAAATATTGAAGGTCAGATGACACCCTACTATCCTGTGGGAATGGGAAATGGTACACCTTGTAGTTTGAAACAGAACCGGCCCAGATCAAGTACGGTGATGTACATATGTCATCCTGAATCTAAGCATGAAATTCTTTCAGTAGCTGAAGTTACAACTTGTGAATATGAAGTTGTCATTTTGACACCACTCTTGTGCAATCATCCTAAATATAGGTAGGACATGGATTTAATATTTTAAACATGAAATGCACACATGCTTTGAAGTGTCATATGCTTAGGTTTAATGCTTTGTCCTTACTAGATTCAGAGCGTCCCCTGTGAATGACATATTTTGCCAGTCACTGCCAGGATCACCATTTAAACCCCTCACCCTGAGGCAGTTGGAACAGCAGGAAGAAATACTAAGGGTGCCTTTCAGGAGAAATAAAGAGGTATGAGAATTATCTAATAGTGTTTTTTCAGTGCTTCCTTTTCCAAATTTCAGAGCATATAGCAGTATTTTAATCATTCCTATAGCTACATAGTAATTTATTTTTCTGACTCAGAATTTTAAGTTCCAAGTTTTCAACTGATTTTAAGTCTTTTCCTTATTTTTATACTTCTCAGATACTATTTTATCATTTTATTACTCTCATGATTTCATATTTTAAAGTTTGACAACCCATGAATTGTAGTTAAGTTAAATTTTTAGCTCGTTGACTGGCCTTCCCAGCTGAGCCCCTTGAAAAAATAGATTACAGCTTATCTTCTAATGCTTTCTTTATTCTTAAACCCATTGCTCTGTGTCGTCAAACCATCATTCTTCTGAAACTTGTTATTTAGGTCAGCAGCAATCTTTTGGTTCTAAGTTCAGTGGACATATGCATAACTTGATCTTAGCATATAAAACACTGAACATTTGAAGCTTGAACTTTCTCTCCTGTCTTTACTTGAAGTCATTTTCTCTGATTCTCTCCGTTCTCCTCTCCTGTGTATTAAGTCTTTGTCTACTTCCTGCACCTGAAATGTTGACATTCCCCACAGTTAGCCATAGTTGCCTTCTCTCCTTAGTTTATATAGTCTCAAGTGAGCTCATCCAGGCCCATTCTGTCAACCTCCATTAATATGCCCATAAGTTCCAAATATGCATCTTCAATATTGACCTTTCCCCTGAACTCAAACCAGAGTCACAATAGTTAACATGGATTGAATCTTAACAGCTGTTAGCTAATCCTCATAACAACCTACAAGATACACTATTATCATCCTCCTTAACAAGTTAGGAAATTACGTTTCAGAGAAGGGAAGTGACAGGTGATGGATTAGAGATGAAAATCAAAACAGTCTGGTTTTAGAGCCTGTCCTCTTAACCACTTCTCTGTGCTGCTTCTCCTTTTCAGTGTGCTGTCTTCCCTTCTCTTCTGTTCATTGGACATAACCATATACATTTTCAGTAACCTCAAATTCATCTCTCTCACACTGACCTTTACCTAATCTGCCCCATTGAGGTTTTTTTGTTTGTTTGTTTGTTTGTTTGTTTGTTTGTTTGTTTACTTATTTATTTTTAAGTCTCCACACCCAGTGTGGAATTTGAACTCACAACCCCAAAATCAAGAGTTGAAAGTTCCGGACAGAGCCAGCCAGGCTCCCCTTCCCCATTGTTTCTGTTTTTTTGTTTGTTTGTTTCTTTTCAGCTAAGACAGCAGAAGAGATGATTTACTGTACACGTGTTACATTCAGCCACAAATGAAAACAGAATTAATCCCAAAAGTCACAGGTCCAAGGCAAAGGACCAAGGGAGGATGGTTTTGATATGATCAAGTCTGGTCTCTCAAAGATGGTCCCCATTCGTTTTTTTGTTTTGTTTTGTTTTTTTAAGATTGATTGATTGATTGATTGATTGATTTATGAGAGAGAGAGAGAGAGAGAGAGGCAGAGACACAGGAGGAGAGAGAAGCAGGCTCCATGCCGGGAGCCCAACGTGGGACTTGATCCCGGGACTCCAGGATCGCGCCCTGGGCCAAAGGCAGGCACCAAACTGCTGAGCCACCCAGGGATCCCCGTCCCCATTGTTTTTAAAGCAATATTACTTCCTTTGCAAATGAGCGAGAACTTCTAATGACCAAGGACTTCTCCCACAAAGAGATTGATGTTTCCTCTTATTTGGTCTTGTATTTTACTCAGTCCTCCGTTATAGCACTTATGTGGCCAAATTGGTTGATTTTTTCCTATGATACTTATATTAAAATGAAGGAAGAATAAGCTATGCTTTATTACTTTGGGGTTTCCAGCTCCTTGCATGATACCTGATAATACTGTAGGTACTTAATAATGTTTTAATTAACTAATAACTAACATTTAGCTGCAAAGCTCGTTTCTCCTCTCTCCTGAGTACTTCTTGCAAAAGTATTGCCAGACTCTGTGAATGTTGTGAATGCTGCCATTCTAATAAGAAGAAACAATTATCTTAACATTAATCTGCATTTGATTTGAAATGGTCAATTAAAAGATTGGACATGGATTTCTCTCCTGGTCTTCTCCCTAATAGTGATTTAAATACTGACAGGTACTGAAAAATCAGCTCAATCAAAATGCTTCCCAAATCCCAACTTTAATTTTTCTTCAGAGAAGAAATAGCAGCTATTCTTTAATTAATGTGTTTAATCTGCCATTTGAGAAAAATTATTTTTAAGAAGCTACAGATGATAATACTTTAAAAATACTTAGGATCTTTTTTTTTTTTTTTAAGGATTTTTATTTATTTATTTGACAGGGAGAGAGCAAATACAAGTAGGGAGAGCAGCAGATAGAGGGAGAGGGAAAAGCAGGCTCCCACCAAGCAGGGGCTCCGTGCAGGGCTGGATCCCAGAACCCCAGCCGGGATCATGACCTGAGCTGAGGGCAGACGCTTCACTGACTGAGCCACCCAGGTGCCCTATACTTAGGATCTTTAGAATACATACTGTAGATGAAAACCTTAGGTAATACCATAGGGTGAATACTTATTTAAAATGATTTTTTTTCTCAATATCCTTTCTTTTATAAATGTAGTTTAGTATATATTTGTCATATGATTTGCCTTTTAAAAGTGGAATAAACTTAACCATAAAGATTATGAACATTTTTATGTTTTAAACAAAAATACAAATCTGGTTATCAGAATTTTGGTATGATATTATACCTTTTACTTTTGTTTTGTTTGACATGAAATGGTTTATTAAGGGGACTTAGAATTGAAGCCTCTTGGGCAAATAGACAATATGACAAATAGATCTCCAGAACCCCACCTCTTTGTAAGACCTACTTTTACAGCCCTAGAGGCTGGGAGTACACACTAAGGAACCACCCAGGAGAATGTTTAGGGATAGAAGTGAGTACAGATACTATTTCTTAGTACACTACAAAAAGTCCTAATGAGGTTTTTTTAAAAAAAGAATAGATGTGAGTCATAGTCACATCTCCAGAGCAGATGGGGATGTTGTGCCCGGAGGGTGTACTTAAAAAGCATGACTGAACAAAAGGACAGAATAGTGGGGGGTGCTATACTCAAGAAGGCTTCAGATAACAGAAGGCGGATTGGTCCAAGACGACATTAGTCTAACTGTCACACTCTACCCCTCAAATCCAGTCCTTACAGTCTCATATGTCCACCCCTTCCATGATATTCCCTGAGGCATCAGAGAAGGGCTCTTTGGGGCAACTGGGTGGCTCAGTGGTTGAGCATCTACCTTTGGCTCAGGTCATGATCCCGGGGTCTCGGGATCAAGTCCTGCACCCAGCTCCCTGTCTGCTTCTCCCTCTGCCTGTGTCTCTGCCTCTCTCTGTCTCTCATGAATAAATAAATAAATAAATAAAATAAAATATTTAAAAAGAGAGAGAGAGGGGCTCTTTGGCCAGACAGTGTCCAAGTTCATGCATAAACCACAGCAGCAGTACAGAGAGCAAGAAAAGAGACCTGTGTTGACACAACTAAGAATGAGTAATAATTTTGCTACCATGTCCTCCAGACTCTAAAACAGTTTGATAACTACTGGGTTAAAGTGGACGCAGGACTATCTAATGCTTGTGTCTCTTTATCCATGTGCTTTGATGCAAAAATGATACTGCCTGAATTATCAGGCATCATTTGGTTTAAATGATAGCACAAGTACCCCTGAGTACATCCCAGGCCATTCTATTTTGTAAGATAGTCTCTCACATCAGTGTCATCTCTGTGTTCATGATTGTCAGGCTATGGTCACTATTATTGAGGATCCTCTGGGTATATTTAATTAATGTGTCTATGTGCCATATCATATCTTCTGTACCTAAAGATGGTACAAATATTGCTAAGTGGTCATACCAATGAAAGATAGCATGGGTCCATCATGCCTTTAAGTGAGTACATTTGCAGGGCTGTTATGGTGCTGGCTGTGCTATTATTATATTAATTTGGAGATTACTAGACCATTAGGAATCCATTTTATGAATTTCTAAACCCTACTACAAAAACTATCATCTTGCTTTTATTGGAATTTTTTTAAATGCAAGTTAGTTGTACTATCCACAAGAAGCAATAATAAATGGTCATACTTCTATTCTTCCTACCTCTTCCTCTACCTGAGCTAGAGGTTTCACTATGCATTATTAATGTTTTTCCTCACTAACCTAGTTTAGTCTGTTAGACCTTAGCTCCTTAGAAGTAGTGACTATGTCGTCTTCATTTTTAATATTCAGCACTTAAAACAGTACCAAGAGCATAGTATGCTCTGAATATAGAAAGACTATACATAAAATCCAAGGTCCTTTCAAAAAATAAGATGTCATTTGGCATTCTTTGTTCTTCTATAATAATAGAGGAATTGGAAGAGAGGAAGGATAAGATCATTGGTTTCTAGAATAACCTTCTAATGACTCCCACCAGCCAAAGAAGAAGAAAAAACCCACAGTTGATCAATGGCAACTACAGCAGGTGAAAGGAGGCATCATGTCCATTATACATTTACTAGGAAACCTTTTACTATTTAATTTTTTTAATTATGTTATTTAGTTTTAATTGGTATACTCTTTTTTTTTTTTAAGATTTTATTTATTTATTCATGAGAGACACCCAGAGAGGCAGAGACACAGGCAGAGAGAGAAGCAGGCTCCATGCAGGGAGCCCGATGCGGTACTTGATCCCGGGACTCCAGGATCATGCCCTGGGCCAAAGGCAGGTGCCAAACCACTGAGCATCCCAGGGATCCCTTGGTATACTCTTTTAATTCGGATCTAGATTCATTTTCTTTCCCCTCATTGTCAAAACCCAGTTTACTTCTGGATTCTAACTCATTATCCTCTTTCATAACTATTCTCTCCACCCTGCTTCTGTCATTCCTTTAGAGAGTCTTCCTCTCTGGCTTAGGTAACTTCAACTCCCACCATGGCTCCCCCACCTTGGGATTTGTTCTTACTGTTCTTTCCCTGCCACTGCAACAGTATTACTTAAAATTTGTTCATGCCATATATTTTGCCTAAGATCTATAAGATGATATCCAAACTTCTTAGAATTATATAATTTTTTACCATTAAGTACCTGTTTATCTTTTAGTTTTAAATATAATGCCATACCCCATATCTTTGCTCTTCTTGTCTTCCTCAGGTTCACATGCATATGTGCACACAGACATAAAACCTACAGACATTCACATAAATCACAAATCAAAAAAAAAAAATCACAAATCATTCATGTTCAAGAACCAAGGGTTTTCTCTTTGTGAAGTCATCATGTTTCAATTCTTCATCAAAATCTATTTGAATCACCACTCTGTGAATCTGCTCTTCTCTGCAGCCTTTAGTGGATGTCTGTCTTTACTAACTTGTGGTGTCCTCCAGGACAACAACCAGGTCCTGCTGTATTTTCATAATTATAATTAATATTCCTATTTACTCCCACTCAGCTCCTCTCTACCCTGCCCTGTTATCTTTTATTTACCCATAGTAACCACATTTTCCAAAAATAAATGTAGAGACAGAATCTAACAAGTAGTGAAATAATAGGGACACCTGGGTGGCTCAGCAGTTTAGCGCTGCCTTCAGCCCAGGGTGTGATCCTGGAGACCCGGGATGGAGTCCCACATCAGGCTTCCTGCATGGAGCCTGCTTTCCCTCTGCCTGTGTCTCTGCCTCTCTCTCTGTGTCTCTCATGAATAAATAAAATCTTTAAAAAAAAAGTAGTGAAATAATATTTAGTATATTTCCTTTCAGTCTTTTGGGGGATTTTTTTTTTGATACATACACACACTGAGATACACATTAAAAAAAATAATTGGGACCAAACTGTGTGTATAAATATATAAAGTATTTTCACTTGTTTTCACTTAACAGTATATCATTTTACATTCCTATGTCATAAAGTCATCTTTCATAATATTATTTTCATAATCTCAAATATTCCATTGTTTAAAGTAGCAAAAATTTTTTAAGTCATTTTCTGGTATGGATATTTTTGTTGTCCACAATTTTTTGCTAACATGAAGAATGCCGCACCGAATGTCATTTTTATTAAATCTACACCCATCAGTGGTGATTGTTTACTCAGGATAAATTTCTAGGAATAGGTCAAAGGTAAGGACAAACAAAGGGTTTTGATATATACTGTCAAATTATACTTGAGAAGAATTGTGGGATTTTACAGTCTTGTTAGCAATATTTAAAAAAAAGTCTAATGTGCATTTGTGTATTTGTGTATATTTCTTGGTATAGAGAGTGAATGAGAGAGAGAGAGAGAGAGAGAGCATGAGCGGAGGGGAAGGGCAGAGGGAGAGGGAGAAGCAGAATCCCTGGGATCATGACGTGAGACGAAAAGGGACGCTTAACCGACTGAGCCACCCAGGTGCTCTGTGTGTGTGTTTTCTAGTAAGTTGGAATACTACTTAGCTGCTACAATCAAAAAAAAGAAAAGAAATGAAGAACAAGAAAAATGAGACAAAAATATATGAAATGGTAATTATCCCTGTATGTTAAGAATGGCCATCATACCCCTAACTGGTAGATGGAACTAACATTTGTCTAGAGCTTTCTCTATTGTATTAAGTGTTGCAAAACTTATTTTCCTAAAACACATTAAAAATGAGTGGACAACATCTATTTTCCAAATTTCCTTTAGTTTAAAAATAGTAATTTATATCATAACTGGAAAAAAACAAGTATGGTATAGAAGCCCTTAAACATATGTGTTTAATTTTAGGAAGAATTGCAGTCAACTAAAGAAGAAAGATTTCCAGCAATCCACAAACCCATTGCTGTTGGTTCTCAGCCTATGCTCACTGTTGGAACAACACACATATCCAAATTGACAGATGACCAACTCATAAAAGAGTTCCTTAGTGGTTCTTACTGCTTTCATGGGGTGAGAAGTGAACCTTCGGTTTCAATATTTACCTAACAGCCTTCAGTTTAGTCAGGGGGCCTCAGCAACCCTGAAGAAGGTTTTTGTCTATAGAGAAATGGCAAGATTCTGGAAGCCTCCTAATGGACATTTTCTGTCTGTGCCTTACCATAATCTAATTCGTAGCCATAATCTCTCTATTCACAAGCTAAAACTTGACCTTTACTTGACATAAAATACATATAACTAAGTCATGTGTGATTCTGATTGATTGCTAGAATAAGCATCAAGGATTATATAGCCTAAAAAAATAAAGGTTGCACAACCTATATTTTAGTTATGTAGCAATCACATTTAAAACTTGAGTTAACATTTACAAAGGTTAAATTTTGCTCCTAATATACTAATAGTTCCATTGTGAGAGAAACTAAATGGAATTTTTGTTTTATTTTATTTTACCAAGACAATACAGCAGTTATTCTCTGTATTTGTCTTCTTTTTATTATTTCTCAGTAATTTCCTTTTTGTTTTTATTATTGAACTATAGTTGACATACAATGTTACATTAGTTTCAGGTGTATGACATAGTGATTTGACAACTCAGTGTGCATCACAATAAGTATAGTTATCTTTCACCATATAATAGTATTTCTCGGTAACTTTTATATTTTAATTTTCAACCATATTATTGCTATTACAGTTTTTCTAATTACATATATTCCTATTACTGTCAAGTGGCAATATTGAGACAGACTCCCATTTTTTATATGTAACTCTGTTTTCTTTCCTATAGGGTGTTGGTTGGTGGAAATATGAATTCTGCTATGGCAAACACGTACATCAATATCATGAGGTATAGAATAACCTTTGTATCATTCTACCACTAGATAAAGTTTTAAAACTCTTTTGTGGAAAAGAAAGGAGGGAATGGTGTTTTAATTGTGAAATGACTTTAATGTGAAAATACTCAAAGTATCTCTAAATTGTTGAAAATGGAAAACTTGATATTAAATAAGTCAGTCATCTTAAGGTAGCACGTATTAACTCCACAGATTCTTTTTATTTTTTTAAAGCATTTTATTTATTTATTCATGAGAGAGACCGAGAGGGGGGGAGAGAGAGAGAGAGAGAGGCAGAGACACAGGCAGAGGGAGAAGCAGGCTCCATTCAGGGAACCTGACATGGGACTCAATCCCGGGTCTCCAGGATCACACCCTGGGCTGAAGGCAGCACTAAACTGCTGAGCCACCTGGGCTGCCCATCTCCACAGATTCTTGTATTACTGTAACTCTGGAGGAAAAATAGGCTATTATAACTAACCTCTTTAGCTTTGACTGAGAAATTAGTAATTAAAATTCTTCTTTAAGTTAAAGTGAATAATAAGATAGTACATTATGGCTCAAGTTAGGATAATAGGGTAAATATAGCAAGATTCTCAGCTAAAAGAACATATCAGATCATCTACGTTTAAAATCAAGTAAGTTTTAAGATTATACACATTGGCTTTTCATTCTCCCATTTATTTCTAATTTCATAAATCAAATAGGATTTTATTCTATACTTGGACCAAGCTGCTTAAATTCTGAACTTCAGGCTTCAATAAATTTATTTGTCATAGTTGTATTTTGTTTGGTGGGGTAAACTGTTAGACATTGAAAACGAACATTAATTAGTAAATATTCACCTGGCGGTTTTAAATGGCTTTTTATTTCCCCAAAGAAATAATAACTTGTAATTAGAGAATACTATATTTACCCTCTGAGATGTTTTGAGAAACCAGTCTTAAATTCCAAGACACATCATACCAGGAAAAGTCATCAGCTCACCTTCCACATTTAAATCATTCCAAATTTATGAAGCATCTGTAAACTAGGACATTTTTTCTCTCTACCTGAGAAATGCCTTTTCACTCTTTTACCCACTTATGCTTGCTACTTTGTAGATGCTTCATGTATTTTTAATAAAATTTTTAATAGAAAAAAATATTATTTAACTACAGCCCAGATAATACCATGGCTTTTTTTTTAATTAAAGGAATATATGGGAAAAAAATAAAAGATTATATGCCAGAAATTTAGAATGAATGGTAAAATTCTCCACCACCATTGTCCCATTTCTATAAATAATTGCTGTTAACATTTTCTTAGTTCATTGTCCACAAGAAAAAAAAATGCATATACATAACTGTTGGAATAACTTTTTATTTAGACAGAAGGAATCTACTATATGCACTGCTCTGTACTTGTTCAGTTCTTGTCTTAGAGATCTTTCCATGTGAGGAACAGCTGATCTCATTCTTTTCAGCAGGTACAGATGATTATGTTTATACCCACAATGTATTTATCCAGATCTCTTCTGTCAGACCTTTGAATTGTTTCCAGTTTTTGCTGTGATAGCATCTTAGTGAGCATTTACAGTTTGTTTTTGTTTTTGTTTTTGTTTTTTTGGTAAACCTTTGCAAGTATACTCATAAGGCACATTTCTAGCAACTACTTGCCATGTCAAAATACATGCATACTAAGCATTGCTTTCCAAAAAGTAGGAAGGCATTACCATTAACGACGACTTTAAAACCCACACACACAATGACATTTTTCCCATACACTTGCCAACACTGGGTTTTATCAAATTTATTTTGCTCAAGGTCATATAACCTAGAACTTCCTGAGGGACTCTACTAGGAGCCTTGGGAGATAAAAAATAATTATAGCTAACAAATAGAACACTCCTCGTATACCAGGCACTGTTCTAAGAATGCATATTAGCTTGATCCTCATAACAGCGCTAAGAGGTGACTGTTGTTCTTCCAAGGTGAGGAAACAGAAGCAATGATTTAGTAACTTGTCTAAAACCACGTAGGTAGTAAATGATGAAACCAGAATTCTATTTTTTTTTTAATTTTTATTTATTTATGATAGTCACACAGAGAGAGAGAGGCAGAGACATAGGCAGAGGGAGAAGCAGGCTCCATGCACTGGGAGCCCGACGTGGGACTCGATCCCGGGTCTCCAGGATCGTGCCCTGGGCCAAAGGCAGGCGCCAAACCGCTGCACCACCCAGGGATCCCTGAAACCAGAATTCTAATCCAGGCTGTCTTGCTCCATATCCAGCTAAACACTTGATTATGCAGCTCCAATCATTATCTATCTAGTAACTTACAGTCTAGTTGCTGCTCGAATGTTAAATTGTTGTCTCTTCCACTAGGCCATAAGCTCTGCTAGCAGCAGCGGCAGTGCCTGTTTCATCTACTACAGGTTTTTAATTCTACTAATTAGATGTTTGCTAGTGCTCAGCATGGTGCCTGGCATAAAATATAAAGAAGGAAAGGAAGATAGGAAGGAAGGGAGGGAGGGGAGAAGAAAGAAAAGGAAGGAGAGAGAAGGAAGTCCACATATAGGATAGAATAGTTAGTATTTAAAAAAAAATAATAAAAGCAGAATGAGGAAGGGGTTTCTGAACAGACAGTCTTGATACAGAAATAACCATGGTGTCAAATGAGTAGTGTGAATACTCAATTTGCAGACTGGCATTTGAAAGAGTAGAAGTAGGATGAAGATAGGCTCAGTGGTTTACAGGTTAAGAGATACATCTTTTTTTTAAGATTTTATTTATTCATGAGAGACACACAAAGAGAGGCAAAGACATAGGCAAAGGGAGAAGCAGGCTTCTCACAGAGAAACCAATGTGGGATTCAATCCCTAGAACCGGGATCATACCCCGAGCCAAAGGCAGATGCTCAACCACTGAGTCACCCAGGTGTCCCTAGGCCAGAGATTTAATTAAGAATCACAGTAGTGGGGCATTTGGGTAGCTCAGTCAGTTAAGTGTTTCTTGATCTCTGCTCAGGTCTTGATCTCAGGGTTGTGAATTCAAGCCCCACATTGGGCTCCATGCTGGATGTGGAACCTAAAAGAGAAAAATCATAGTGTACAGTTACATCATTTAGGTATGAGAAATTAAACTCCTAGTTGAGAGCGTGAGATGTTGGTATTGGAAATCTAGAGGAAGAGTCTGAAGCCAAGGATATCTCCAGGAGAACAATGAACAGAACCAGTAGATATAGGAGGGGAAGGAAGTAGAAGAGTCAAAAATAACTGCATGTGGAGCTAGTCTGACCAGAAAGTAGGGACATTATTCAGAGAAACAAGGGACAAGGAAGACACTGAGTTCAAATATCTCCTTATCGGGTTTAACTAATATTGTTTGACTAACATCTAAATATCTCCAGTGTGCCGGTAAAGATAAGGACTATAATTTATAGGCCATCAGCATAAATGTCTACTTGATGATATCAACTATTCATCAAAAATATGTTTTCATATATTAGGACAAGGATAGTGGGAAGACCTCTGTGGTTGTGGGGACATGGAACCAAGAAGAGCATATTGCATGGGCTAAGAAGAATCCAGCTAGAGCCTATCACCTTCAAGATGATGGCACCCAGACAGTCAGGTAAAGATTAACGTATTTGCCTATGGATCTGATTGGTAGAATATTTAAAACTCAGAATATTCAGGGGCACCTGGATGGTTCGATGGTTATTTAATAAAAAAAAAAAAAAAAAAAAAACTCAGAATACTGAAAAGCATAAAATTTCCACACTCAGTTAAAATCTCTGGTCAGTTTTTTCAGGGGCATCTTTTACATTGGTTTTCTTTTCCTAAGGTATTAGTAACGAAGTTTCTCAAGTGGGGGAGGCCCAGGATTCAAATGCCGACTCTTCACTTACTACCTTGGGCAAATTACATAATCTTAAATCTCACTTTTCTTGTCTACTAGTATTTGCCTCCTGGGATTGTTATGACATTTAAACAATCATTTATGTAACACATAGTACCTGGCAACAGCATGCAATAAATCCTGGCTTGCAGCCTTTAATGGTGGTGGTGTGGTAATGAGCGTGGTGGTGTCAGCCTTCAATTCCAGGTATTAGGTCTGAGGCTGTTATAAAGCATTGCCTCTTTCATGTGTCATCTTCACTTTTTCAACATAGTTAATTCTATTTAAATATACTGTAGCATTTCCCTTTGTTACTTGACTTCTGTGAGGTTATTATTGAAAATAAACAATGGCTTTTTGAAAAACCACCTCATGTCTTCTTTGAGTCATATATCTTGTTACAGCAGAAATAAATTAATCTCCTTTTTTCCAAGAATAACTCGGTTTTAGTTTTTCTTGTAGTCCTCTTACCTGGCGAATTTTAAGTTACTCATTCTTTCTCTTTTTTGGTTATTAACTTTGTTGTTCCTAGTACAGATGGTATTGAGAGACTGTTTTTAGAATGTGCTAACTTCAGGGCACCTGCCTGGCTCAGTCTATAGAGGATGGGACTCTTGATCTCAGGATTGTGAATTTGAGCCCCATGTTGGATTAAAAATAAAATCTTAAAGAAAAAAAAAAAAAAACAATGTGTTGACTTCTTGGGCTGACCAAAATCAAAGTTAGCTAGATTAAGAGATGGACATTGAAGTATTAGAATGTATTAAACAGATGGACTTTTCTTTTTGTTCATGTATGTTTCATGTGAAAGTGGTTCACAGTATCATGAGCAACAAATATTGAAGCACAGGAGCATAAAACTTTTTTTTAGGTCCCTCTTTTGGAATTTGTAACTTAACCTAAGCTCTACTTTTATATACCTGCATTACAGTATTTTAATGAGTAGAATTGTCTAGAGGATGGCAAGGAGGGAAAACTGTTCCACAAAGTGAACAATATACAGGGCTGGGGAAATGATTAACTTCAAAAGGACTTTAGCAAAAGCACTTTAACCTTACCTATTTGTATACAAATAAATAATGTGCAGATTGAAGATTATTTTTATTAATTAAATCATTCTGAAGTATCTCAATTTTATATTCTTCTTACAGAATCTGAAAGATTTTCTCTGTTACATGACCCTAAAAATATTTTTATAACTAACACAAAACTGATCCATCTAACCATCTTCTTATCCTCTCCATTACAATTATTCTGAATTAATGAAGTTTAGATAATAAAACTTTTGTGTTTCTCTGATTTAGGATGGTGTCACATTTTTATGGGAATGGAGATATTTGTGATATAACTGACAAACCAAGACAGGTCACTGTAAAACTAAAGTAAGTTGGACTGGCGACAGATGCTATATGCTTTTTTCTTTAATCTGCTTCCAATGGGCAGAAGTTTATATAAATATAAAATATAATTATGAATAATTACATTTATGCATAATAATATATGGATTAATTTAATATAAAATCATTTCTTTATTCTAAAATATTAAAATTGGGGCAACTAGCTGGCTCAGTCAGTGGAGCATGCGATTCTTTTTTTTTTTTTTTTTTATTCATGAAAAACACAGAGAAAGAGAGAGAGGCAAAGACACAGGCAGAGGGAGAGGCAAGCTCCATGCAGGGAGCCCGATGTGGGACTCAATCCTGGGACTCCAGGACCTCACCTGGGCCAAAGGCAGGCACTAAACCACTGAGCCACCCAGGGATCCAGAGCATGCAACTCTTGATCTCACAGTTGTGAGTTCAAGCCCCATGTTGGTTGTAAAGATTACTTAAAGAAAAAGAGAAAGAAAGAAATGTTAAAAAATATAGAAAGAAAATAGTTTTTAAAAATAAATAAAATATTGGAATGCCTGGGTTGTTCAGTTGGTTAAGCGTCCAGCTTTTTTTTTTTTTTTTTTTTTTTTAAGATTTTATTCATTTATGAGAGACACAGGGAGGGGCAGGGGGGCAGGGCAGAGACACAGGCAGAGGGAGAAGCAGGCTCCATGCAGGGAGCCTGATGTGGGACTCGATCCTGGGCCTCCAGGATCAGGCCCTGGGCTGAAGGTGGCGCTAAACCGCTGAGCCACCCGGGCTGCCCAAGCGTCCAACTCTTGATTTCAGCTTAGGTCACATGATCTCAGGGTCATGAGATTGAGCCCCACATCTGACTCTGCGCTCGCAAAGTCTGCTTGAGATTCTCTCCCACTACCTCATTTGCTCTCTTTCTTCCATTCTCTCTCTCTAATATAAATAAATTAAAATCTTTAAAAATAAGTAAAATATTAAAATTATTTCAATATAATTATTTATTTGTAAGTTATAATGATTTTTAAATTGTATAATTGTAGCTATTTGTTGTATTAAATTATAGTATATATAACTAGTTAATGGGCCACTTATATGAGATTTGTATAGCTTAAGAGGAAAACAAATAAAAATACTTTTGTACAAGGCACCTGGGCAGTTCAGTTGATTAAGTACCTAGCTCTTGACATCAGCTCAGGCCCTGATCCCAGGGTTGTGAGATCCAGCCTCATATCAGCTCTGGGCTCAGCACAGAGTCAGCTTGGGATTCACTCTCCCTCTTCCCTTCCCCCACTACTTGCCTGTGTGTGTACTCTGTCTCTCATTCACTCTCTCTCTTTCTAAATTAATTATTTTAAAAAATAAATTATATATTCTTTAGGTAGTAATTTAAAGTAATCTCTGTTTTAGGTGTAAAGAATCAGATTCTCCTCATGCTGTTACTGTATATATGCTAGAGCCTCACTCCTGCCAATATATCCTTGGGGTAAGTAAAAAAATAATACTCAGGATTCAGTTTGAGAACATGCTTCAATTTTTAGCAGTAAGTCTAGAAAGGACCTTCATTAATCTCCAAAATTTAACATAACCCCTATACTGTATAAAAGCTGAATCCTTTTTATTTAGATATAATTTACAGAAAATAAAATGCAGAGATCATAAGTGTTGATACTTTTTGATAATTTTGTACATCTATGTAACTATCATTTGTGATTATTCGCTCACAGATATTTGTGAAGTACCTAGCCAAGTTATTTTTTTTTAAGATTTTATTTATTTATTCATGAGAGACACAGAGAGAGAGATAGCCAAGTTATTTTAAAGAAAAATTATTCTGACACTTATTAAAACAGTCTTTATTCAGGACTATTTGGCAATAAGTGTATCACGGCTTTCATAACAGAGAAGAGAGATCCAAAAAGACAGCGGGGGATATACAGCCAATGCGCAGAAGGTGGCAGGTTGTGGGGGTAGTTCACTGGATAGAAAATTACTAAGAGGAGACATCAACTTAACTGACTTGACAGGATTATTGCTGAAGGCAGGCCAGAATGATCGCCATCAAAGGTGAGAGATAAAGAATTTGATCAGATATGGAGGATGATTAGATGTTGAGGGTGAGGGCTTCTCTCTACAATGACTTAACAGAATTCCTGCTACATCTGGGCTCAGCAGGCCCAAGACACAGGCACAAGTACAAACAAAAGAGGCCTAGTCAAAAAGAAGAATTGAGGAGCCAAATTTCAGTTTGGTCAAGGAGACTCTGTCATCTATTAGTCTTTTACCATTTTTATTGTTGTTGTTTGTCTTATTTCTAAGAGTTCAAATACTTTCTGGATATGAGTTCTTTGTATTTATAGTGCATATTTTTTTCCTCAATCTGTGGCTTACCCATTTATTTGCCTAATGTCTTTTGATGAGTAAAAGTTTATTTGATAAAGTTTATTACACCAGGTTTTCCCTTTTATAGCTAATGCTTTATTTTGTTCTAAGAATGTTGCTATCCCAAAGTCATGAAAATATTATCCTGTGTTTCTTTCCAGAAACTTTATGGTCATTCCTTTGGTTAAGTAATGCCTAACAGAGTGGCTTTCTCTGTATTTTTCCTGGTCACAGTCCACTGACCCATTTATGGGTTGATATTATCCATCAATTTTGGAAAGTGTTTATATTTTTGTGAATATACATTTACCAGATGTATACACATGTATTCATAGAGAAGAATACTGAATAAAGAATGTATTCAGTTTTGCAATTTTTTAATGGCTTTATTGTTTTTGTTCTTCAGGTTGAATCTCCAGTGATCTGTAAAATCTTAGATACAGCAGATGAAAATGGACTTCTTTCTCTCCCCAACTAAAGGATAATAAAGTTTGGAGTAAGAAAAGATCATTGACACTCATGATTTCTGTCTGACCACGTGTCTCATTGTAGAGTTGTCAGCCATTGGACCTCATCTAAAGGATCATATAAAAGGACTCTCAACCACTTTGTGAATATATATGTGTATATAAGAGGTTATTGATAAACTTCTAAGGCAGATAGTTGTCTCACTTCTTTCATTTTTGTTGTGTCTTATGAACTGATTGTGTTTTTTGCTTGGATAATGTGATTCCAAAAATAAATCTCATCCAAGCAGTTTAGAGTCCAGCCTAATGAAATGTCATAATTGTACCTATTGAAAGTTTTTAAATAATAGATTTATTATGTAAATTATAGTATATATAACTAGTTAATGAACTAAAGATAATGAAGAAGGAAATTGATAGGAGGTTGTTTAAATGGGAGACCATGTAAAATATGTAAATTCTAGTGCCTGAATTCCTTTCAACAAATTTTTATTTAGCAACTGCTCTCTACCAGGTGTTAAGCTAGAAACTGGGCACGTAGTAGAGCCTCACAACATTTAAGTTTTCTTCACTTCTGTTAACCTCAAGAAACTCTTACTTGTAATAGATTGTTTCTCTCTTGGAACTTTTATCTATTTCTTTCTCCTTGACATGAATGTGTCTTCCTCCAAGGTATGTACCTGGTATAGACAGAAGATTCTTTTGACTAGGAATGGTTTACTCCAACAAAACACACTGTGCTGGCCATCCTTTGTACTTGCCTACTGTATACTACAGATTTTAGTTCTGGACAGTTTTGCAGCACAATATTTATTTTAAAGTGAATAAAATGTTCACAAGCAATGTTGTCATGTAGTCAATGGCAGATTATTCATCTCCTTTATTTTCTCCATTATCGTGTTGTATTATCCTGTTTTACTTTAGATGTACATATATATCTAGGTAAAGACAGAAAAGTAGCTATAAAATCCTTTACTTTTCCTCCTTTTCAGTAGTTCTGGCCAAAGATAGTTTAGTTTGATAAATGGTTAATGCAGTTGATTATTAGAGAGCTGCTTACAAATTTTAGGACAAAGCAGCACATACAGAAAGAGCACAGACTTTGTGTTCAAACCAAAGTCCAGGAACTCTAACTTCCTAGTTGTGTGATCTTACACAGAGCCGTTAACCTCTTTGAGCCTCATGTCCTCTTTGGTAGAGAGACTGCTTACCTCAGAAGGTAGTCGTAGCAGTATGTTAACCTCACTGTAAGTAAAAGCCGAGGCCCAGTAGTAGACACCAGGTTCCCAGTAAGAGTTAATTTATTGCCCTCATCTCCTATTAATATAATGAGATCAGAGACCAAAGCCATTAAAATTTATTTCTTTAGAGGTACCTGGATAGCTCAGTCAGTTGATTATCCATCCAGTCCTTAATTTCTGCTCAGATCTTGATCTCAGGGTCATGGGATTGAGCCCCTACCTCTGCCCCCCACACATGCACACACTCTTTTTCTCTCTAAAATTAGTAAATCTTTAAAAAAAGAATTCCCTCTCCCCTCCCCCCTTGCATGTTCTCTAAAAAATATATATATATTTCTTTAATAAATTATAAAATCGGGATCCCTGGGCGGCTCAGCGGTTTGGCGCCTGCCTTTGGCCCAGGGCGCGATCCTGGAGTCCCGGGATCGAGTCCCACATCGGGCTCCCGGCATGGAGCCTGCTTCTCCTTCCTCCTGTGTCTCTGCCTCTTTCTCTCTCTGTCTCTCTGTGTGTCTATCATAAATAAAAATAAATAAATAAATCTTAAAAAAAATAAATTATAAAATCATACTTCTTATATCAATGAATTAAGACAAACAATTACATTTAGATTATAGGTAGGTATAAGAAGGGAGGGAGTGAGAATTGGGAAAGATTAGTGCCAGAGGACACTTTTAGAATATTTAGGTCAAATTCTTCTCTTAAAAGGGAGGGAGGAAATCTAAAAAACCTGTATTGGATACTTTACCACAGAAGATTCTTAAAAAGAGAGGTTGTGGGATGCCTGGGTGGCTCAGTGGTTGAGCACCTGCCCTTGGCCCAGGGCGTGGTCCTGGAGTCCCGGGACCAAGTCCCACATCGGGTTCCCTGCAGGGAGCCTGCTTCTTCCTCTGCCTATGTCTCTGCCTCTCTCTGTGTCTCTCATGAATGAGTAAATAAAATCTTTAAAAGAAAAAAAAGGTGGTAATTATTTCAAAATAAAAAGTTAAAAAAAAGTCTGCTTTCTATTGGGCTAACAGCTTCAACTTCTTTGAAGTAAGGGGTAGGCCAGCTATCTCCCATGTTCCTTCTAAATCTTGGTTCCCTTATCAGTGGTCTAGGAAATCTCATGCGCTCTCTGTATTGTGTGTGGCCGCCGCTCTGCACTGCCACTCTTCTGTAGAAGTAGCTGAGTTCCTAAGAGGGAGGGGAAAGGGCCCAGCTGTAATATGCCTCATGCACTTAGAGAAGTCTGTTCAGGTGGGTGCTATCCCAGACCTACTTAATCAGATCCTTTAGGGCTGAGTATAATCTGCACTTTAAATGTGCTTCCCGAGTGATCCTCTTTATTTTAAATATATTCTCCAATGAGAATCACTGACTTAGGAACTTTGTTTTTAAAAATTTCACACATTCTAACTCTCCTGATTTGTGTTTCAGGGAAATAACTAGTAGCTCCTCTTTACAGGAAGATTGAGACAAGACTTCTTTTTGTCTCTATCTGCTTTTCTTTGAGCTACCACTAGATGGGGCCTATGCCCAGCTCTAGTTTATACCCTTGGTCCCGGATAATAGGAACCTTGGCAAAAAGGGCAACAAATTATCTGTTACCTGAATAGTAAGCTTTGTGTACAGTCCCCTGGTGAACAACACTTCTCAGTCTGATAAAGGCCTGACCTGATTTCTGACCATTCTTAAGTTTCCTAGTCTATAATCAGGCCAAATTTTTGACCTACTAGCACCAAATATCTAACATTAAAAGGGCTTAAGCTAAATAGGAAAATGAAAATCAAGACTTAAATTTTTAATAAATAGGATATGCAATCACAGTTTCAAATGAAAATATCAGCTATCCTAGGATCTGATTTAAATTCCCTTCCTGGGCAGCCCGGGTGGCTCAGCGGTTTAGCGCCGCCTTCGGCCCAGGGCCTGATCCTGGAGACCTGGGATGGAGTCCCATGTCAGGCTCCTTGATGGTGCCTGCTTCTCCCTCTGCCTGTGTCTCTGCTTCTCTCTCTCCTCTCTGTGTATTCTCAGTAATTAATTAATTAATTAATTAATTAATTCCTAGGGCAGGGCAGCCTTGGTGGTTCAGCGGCTTAGTGCCGCCTTCAGCCCAGGGCCTGATTCTGGAGACCCGGGATTGAGTCCCACATCGGGCTCCCTGCATGGAACCTGCTTCTCCCCCTGCCTGTGTCTCTGCCTCTGTGTGTGTGTGTGTCTGTCATAGATAAATAAGTAAAAATATTTAAATAAATAAATTCCCTTCCTACTGTAAGTTGTTGAAGTAAAACTTTTCAAAATATGTTGCCATGGTCACATGGCCTAAGAGAAAATCCATTTCTCCATTTCTTGTTTTTTCAGTTGTTTGGCAGGGGTAGTAGAGAAACCACGGTCAACCTCATAACCAACGACACGCTTTGTTTCATATGCCAATAGTCTTAAAGTAAATTGTACAAGCAGGTAAGATGATCCAATGCATTATAGGGAAAAAGTACTACAGATTGTATAAAATTTCATCTGTGAACAAGGAATTAAGCTTTTATTTTTATTTAATATTTAGTGGGTGGACCAATACTAGTAGAGAGTCATTCATAAATCAGGTTATGTGTAAAAATCGCCAACAACTCAAGGAAGGGTAAGCATGTGTGTAGAGGAAGTGATGGAGACACCGTCATTATTTACCTCCACCATATGCAGCACTGTAAATTAAATTAATGTCCCCATCACTTTTCAGAAAATGGAATTGTCACTTTAAATACTAGCATCAAGACCACACATCAGGGATCCCTGGGTGGCGCAGCGGTTTGGCGCCTGCCTTTGGCCCAGGGCGCGATCCTGGAGACTCGGGATCGAGTCCCACGTCAGGCTCCCGGTGCATGGAGCCTGCTTCTCCCTCTGCCTATGTCTCTGCCTCTCTCTCTCTCTTACTGTGTGCCTATCATAAATAAATAAAATAAAATTAAAAAAAAAAAAAAAGACCACACATCAGGGACACCTGGGTGGCTCAGTCAGTTAAACACCTGCCTTGGCTTACGGTCATGATCCCAGGGTCCTAGGATCGAGCTCGGGCTCCCTGCTCAACGGGGAGCCTGCTTCTCCCTCTCTCTCTGCTGCTCCCCCTGCTTGTGCTCTCTCACACTCTCATTCTCTCTCTCTCTCTGTCAAATAAGTAAAAATTTTAAAGAAAAAAAGACCACATATTATTAGGTATATAACCAACCAGAGTTAAGGTGAGAGGTTAACAGGTTACTCCCACCTGCCATGGCTTCAATCACTATGCTCTGAGTAGCTCGCAAGGCTTCTCCAGAAGAAATAACAGGTTTTTTTTTAATGTGTTTTTTTTTTTTTTTTTGCAGTGGCCACAAAGAATGAGCATGCTTTCCTCGCCAGCAGTTAGAAGAAACTCCAGTGTGAAGACTACTGGAATTCCATTCTTTAACAAAGAAAATAAAGCCCCTACCCCTCAAAACTCTAAAGAAGAAAGGCAAAATTACTAACAAATGAAATATAGGGCTTACAGTGTTCTGTGTCCATACTTATTTGTAAATTTTTAAGCATTTTAGTCTTCTTTACATTTGAAACAAAGAGTGTTCACCAAAAGCAAGTAAATCTAGCAGAACTACTTATGGAAATGGTAACCGAAAAGAAAACAAAAAGGAAATGGTAACTGTCTCAACTATGGGAGACATTGATGAGACTATAAAATAATACTAAACATCTCGTCTAATCCTGTACAACACTACATATTTCAAGTCTATTAAATTGCTTTCCGGTACCTTTCAATAGACTACAATTGTACTTTGCCTTGAATTTAAGAAAAAATAGTTCCTTGTATAGCACAAACATTTTAATTTTCTAAATATATAATTTTGATTTTCTAAATATATAATATTAAAGGTCAAACTAACGGGATTGGGAGGTATAGGCTTCCAGCTATAGAGTAAGTCACAGGGATAAAAGGGAAATATGGTCAATGGCGTAACAGCATCGTATGGTGACTGGTGAAGCCATGCTTGTGGTGGGCATAACAAAATGCATACAGTTGCCAGATCATTATGCTGCACACCTGAAATCAATGCCACATTATGTGTTAGGTATATTTCAATTAAAAAACAAAAGTGCTCGACCACCAAAAATAATATATTTTTTCAAACTTCCTTGAGAGTCCAGCAACTGAGAGTTGAAAACCCCATTAGTCAAATCTACTCTATTCCCTAAATTCACTCAAAATATAGCCAAAAAAAAAAAATAGCCAAAAATAGCAAACTTTGTTAGATTAGAATAGCTTCCCTGTCCTCAATTAAAACACGAGCTTGCTAGTCACCAGTAGTCCTTAATAGCAGTAAAACCTGATTTACTCATTTAAGAATTCTTTTTTTTTTTTAAGATTTATTTTAGAGAGAGAGCAAGTGAGCATGAGTGGAGGAGGGGCAGAGAGAGAGGGAGAGAGGGAGAGAACCTCAAGCACCACCCCAATGAGCACAGAGCCCCAATGCAGGGCTTGATCCCACAAGCCTGAGATCAGGGCACCCAAGCCAAAACTAAGAGACACTGAACCAACCAAGCCACCCAGGTGCCCCATAATTTACTCATTTAATAATTCTATAAGAGTTCTAAATATAACCCATAGATTTGAAATGTTAATAGTTGGTCAAAGAAACCAGGAGTCATCTTCCCCCAGATTAGTTTTTAATTTTTTTTAAATATTTTATTTATTTATTCATGAGAGACACACAGAGAGAGAGGCAGAGACACAGGCAGAGGGAGAAGCAGGCTCCATGCAGGGAGCCCGATGTGGGACTCAATCCTGGGTCTCCAGGGTCAGGCCCTGGGCTGAAGGCAGCACTAAGCCGCAGAGCCACCTGGGCTGCCCTTTTTTTTTTTTTTAAGATTTTTTACTTATTCATTTGAGACAGAGAGAGCATGAACAGGGGGAGAGGCAGACTGCCCCCTGAGCCAGGAGCCTGACACGGGGCTTGATCTCAGGATCTTTAGATCAGGACCGGCGCTGAAGGCAGATGCTTAACCATCTGATCCACCCCCTTTTTTTTTAATTAAAAAAAAAAAATTTATAAGGGATGCCTGGGTGGCTCAGTGGTTGAATACCTGCCTTTGGCTCAGGTCATGATCCTGGGTCCTGGGATCCAGTCCCTCATCAGGCTTCCTTGCAGGGAGCCTCCTTCTCCCTCTGCCTATGTCTCTGCCTGTGTGTGTGTGTGTGTGTGTGTGTGTGTGTGTGTGTGTGTCTCACAAATAAATTCTTTAAAATTTTTTTAAGATTTTATTTGCTTACTTGTTTTAGAGAGAGAGTGTGAGTAGGAGGTGGGCAGAGGGAGACAGAATTTCAAGCAGACTCTGCTGAGCATGGAGCCCAATGGGGAGCTCAATCTCACCATCCAAGAGTCCTGAGTTGAAACCAAGAGTCAGTTGCTTAACTGACTGAGCCACCCATGCACCCCACCCCTGGATTCGTTTTCCATACCTATAGGTTTTAGTGTTCTTAAGCCACAGTGACAGAAATCGTTTATTGGAAAAGCTTTTGTCAACCACCTCCAAGAGAGTGTTTCGCTCCAAAAAAACCCAGTTGTGAACAATCTTCAGTCATTGCTCCTTGAATCTCAGATAATAGGCAACCCCAAACTCTGCTTTTATAATAATAAAAGCTGCCACTTCCTGCACATTGGTTAAATATTCCAGCACTATGCTAACCACTTCAGATACCTTGTGATCACAATCCTATCTTTAACTCACAGATAAGGAAAATGAGGCTCAAAGGATGGAACTAAACTGCACGTGGTTGAGCCAGCTTTGGAATCAATTCAGGTTGTGGAAGCCATGTTTGTAAAGGATATTTTATAGGGCTTTCTATTCACAGAACCAGCTTTGCCCTTTGAACCTCTCCGTGCCATCACCTCCCACCTGAAGGAACATCCCAAAGGGCTCAGCAAAATGCTAAGCAAAATGCTTGATTTTTGTCTTAGTAACATATGGTACTCATTTTCTTTCATACGGTTGTGTGTTTTTTGTTTTTTGTTTAAATCATGGAACACCACTAACTTCTCTTTAAGCTAATGCGACTCAAAATCTAGCATATGAAAACTCACTGGTGGGACGCCTGGGTGGCTCAGTGGTTGAGCATCTGCCTTTGCTCAGGGTGTGATCCCGAGTCCTGGGATCGAGTCCCACATTAGGCTCCCCTTGAGGAGCCTGCTTCTTCCTCTGCCTGTGTCTCTACCTCTTTCTCTGTATCTCTCATGAATAAATAAAATCTTAAAAAAAAAGAAAGAAAAAGAAAACTCACTGGTAAAATATAGTGTCACCTTGGGAATTCTGGCTTGGTTAAATGTCATCAAAACTTCCCTTCTCAGGGATCCCTGGGTGGCTCAGGGGTTTAGCACCTGCCTTCGGCCCAGGGCGTGATCCTGGAGTCCTGGGATCAAGTCCCATGTCAGGCTCCCTGCATGGAGCCTGCTTTTCCCTCTGCCTCTATCTCTCTCTCTGTGTATGTTCTCTCATGAATAAATAAATAAAATCTTTAAAAAAAAAATCCCTTCTCTGATAATCATTTGGTGTTGGTAAACGATGCAGCTGCACTGGCAATTTGTCTAGAACTAGGTTGTATTTATTACGTAAATGATAAAATTCCTTCATCTTTTACTTATTGGTAAAGAATATATCTTATTTTCTTTCTCAGATCCTTCTCCTCAGACCTTGCATAACAGTGACACTCAACAAATATTTGCTGAATGAATGAAGAACCCTCATCCTCTCTTACCCACACTTATAAAAGCTTCCCCAACTACAATTCCGAGGACTTTCCTACCAGCTCTTAATTTTTGAGTGTTTGGTACTTTGAAGAAAACAGTATTTTCCTCAGTTTTAAATTGGTTGGGAAAGAAAAGGGAGAATTAATTACTTGTCTCATTTGTATTCCTTCTCAGTCAAATTCTGCACCACTCCCTAACAAGAAGACAGTGCCTGTGTCTCTTTTTCCCCCGCTTGTGGACCATGATTGGAATAAAGTCCCTGTTCTCTCAGGTCAAGAAAAGAATTGAATTTTCCACCTCCAACTCCATAAACTAAAAACATCCCAGTTCCAAGGTACTCTGAATTCCTCAAAGAAAATGTCTAAATTACGATTCTCTGTGAAGAACACAATTCCCAGCCATATCTTTCCTCATTGTAATAAAAATTTTTTAAGACTTATTTGTTATAGAACACGTGAAAGAGAGCAGGAGCAGGGGCAAAGGGAGAGGAAGAAGCAGACTCCCCACCTAGCAGGTAGCCCGGATGATGCAACGTGGGGCTGGGGCCTGGGACTGCAGGATCATGACCTGAGCAGAAGGCAGATGCTTAACCAACTGAGCCACCCAGGCCCCCCTCCCCATTGCAATATTAATAAAATCAGTTCTTACCATTTCTTTGACATATGTTGTTGCTAAAGCCAAACAAACGAGCAAGAAGCTTTCATAAGCTCTTGCTAATGTCAGATACAAAATACAACGTAAGCGTTGACCCAGATTATGGAATTTACCCTAGTGCCACAGCCCCAGAAGACAGGCATAAAGCACTCTTTGTAAATTGCTCCACTTTTTAAGGTCTATCTGAACAAGCTGCATTTTGCAGAACACCAGGCTTTGCATGAAAATCAAGATTCCCACGCTGGGAGTCAGATGAAAGATCTCCCACTCATCAGCATGCTACGAGCCAGCTAGGGGTTCAAGAAAGTGTCAGAAGGGCAAACATTCACCTAAATGGAACTCAGAAACAAAGTGAACTTATCTTGGCACCAGCTAAGTGTATTCATGGAGAAGCAAAATTACCTGGTTACCGGAGTAGAGGAGGGGAAAATTCACTGATTTGTCCATAAGCAACAAAGTGATATTTTTACTTTGGTAAAATTAATCCAAAAGCCATTGGGCCTAGAGAGATTGCCTGTTAACTGTCTCTTCGTGGAAAACAGAATTTCACTGAATCTGTGACTTTTTTCAAATTGCCATATGCTTTTTTTTTTTTTAAGATTTTATCTATTTATTCACTAGAGACTGAGAGAGAGGCAGAGACACAGGCAGAGGGAGAAGCAGGCTCCCTGTGGGGAGCCCAACGTGGAACTTGATCCCAGGACCCCAGGATCACAGCCTGGGCCCAAGGCAGGCACTAAACCACTGAGCCACCCAGGCGTCCCTGCTATGCACTTTAAAGTAATTATTATTCTCCTTTCTCTCCCCCCAAGACCCAGGTACCCCTTCACTCTGTTAACTTCTCTGCAGCTGCTGAAGAGTTTCCTTTCATCTTCCGTTTCCTCAGGCTGCGTCAGGAGCCAAAGAGGTCCAGCGAGAATGAATGCAGGTTGTCTGGCAACACCTGGGTGGCCAGGGTGGCCCCTGGGAGAAGACGCCTTTAGAGCTGATTCCTGCGTCAGAAATCCTGAATCCAGATCCCTGTCCCCTTTCATCAGAGTCCTGCTGATTACCACCCTGGGGACGTACGTAGAGAGCGATACAAAAAACCACAAATGTGGGGAGGCTAAGCCAGCCAGCCAGGTAGAGGTTAGGGTTGAGATCACTTCCAGGCTTCAGCCATTCGCTCATTTATTATTTGATTCATTCATTATACATAACTGTTATGGACAGAATTGTGTCCCCCCAGAATTCATATTTGAAGCCCTAACCCCCAATGGTACTCTATTTGGAGATAAGGCTTTTAAGGAGGTAATTAAGGGCAAATGAGGTCATAAGGGTGAGGCTCTAATCTGATAAGAATGGTGTCCACATAAGAAGAGGAGGAGACACCCCAAGAGCCCCCCACCCCCAACTCTCTCTCCTCCTTGCCCCACCCCCTCTCTTCCCCTGCATGCACAGAGAAAGGCCATGTGAGGACACAATGAGAAGGTGACCTTCTGCAAGCCAGGGAAAGAGGAACAAAACCGAGGCATGTGATAAGGGGCAGAAAGCCTGTTGTATCCCCATCAGGCAGGGAACAACTGAAAGCAAATGGGGGCAGAGAGGAAACCAAGGGCAGATCATTAGGACCATGCCAGTCGTGGCAAAGATTTCAGATTTTGGGACGTCTGGGTGGCTCAGCGGTTGAGCTCTCGCCTTTGGTTCAGTGTGATCCTAGTCCTGGAATCAAGTCCCACATCGGGCTCCCTGCATGGAACCTGCCTCTCTCTCTCTGTGTCTCTTATGAATAAATAAATAAAATATTAAAAAAAAAAAGGACTTCAGATTTTGTTCCAAGTGGAATGGAGAGCCACTGGAAGGTTTTCACAGGAGAGTGGCAAATATGATTTACCTGAAACATGTCCCAAGTTACAAAGCAGGGAGACGACAGGAGAGAGAGACTGGAAGCTGGGAGATGGTTACGAGGCGGGTTTCACACCCCAGGTGAGAAATGATGAGGAACACGGGCTAGAGGGCTCAGAGATGAAGAGGTGAGTAGTTGGAGTCAGAGTTTATTTTCAAGATAATTCTTGTCCCAACAAGTTGGATGTGATGTGCAAGAGAGTCAAGGACAAGGGGAGCTGTGTGACTGTGTAATTGCCATGCCATTTCCTGAGACGATGAAACAGCAGGAGGCCCAATCTGGTAGGGAGTGGGGTTGAAATCAAGAGTTCAGTTTTGCACATGCTAAAATTTGCGATGCCTATTAGACATCCAAGTGGAGACGGTGAACGGGCAATTGGATAGACCAGCATGGAGTTCAGGGAGAGCTCAGGACTAGTGATGCAAAATTGAGTGTCATTGGCATGTAAATGGAAGCCAGGAGATGGAAAATCATCAGAATGACCTTTGCAGATCCACCTTTAGGGGTGCGGGGAGGGGGTACGGGCGATTTTTCTATCTTTCTGCTTTCCCTTCTTCAGCCTCTCAAAGATGACCCCATCCGGCTTCAAGCGGTCATTGTCTTTGCTCCTACCGGTGACTCTGGCTCTTCTGCCTCTGTCACATTGGGCCAGGGTCACCTGCCCCGCAGAGTGCAGCTTGCTGCTTCGTGTTCTAGCCCCAGTCCAGGCCTGGCCTGACCTCTCGAATCTCTGATGGAGACGAGCCCTTTCCAGCAACCTGCCTGCCAGCCTCCCACAGGCCTGGGACCTCTGCTGACTCTTGGCCTCCTTTCAACTCCAGTAGGAGAACAGTGGAGTGAGTTTCTCTGCGGGACCTTGAGCTTCTCTCGTTAATGGAAAACAACTGCTTTTGGTGGATACAGGAGAAAACACAGATCTTCCTGGGAGTTAAAAATCTCACTAGGTATACGTTGCCCTGAACTGTGAATGAACTGTGAACGTGAGGGTAGCTTGGAAAGTGGAGATTCCAGACCCCGGCCTGGCTAGATTATGGAGAATTCTTTAAGAAAGACCTATAATCACAAGTCAGATCTGGAGAGGAACCCAAGAAGTGCTTCTGGTGGCCTAGAGTAGAAATCTTCAAACTGGGGTATGAATAACTTGAAATGAAAAAGGGAGGTTTAGGGGATCCCTGGGTGGTTCAGTGATTTAATGCCTGCCTTCGGCCCAGGGCGTGATCCTGGAGACCTGGGATCGAGTCCCACATCAGGCTCCCTGCATGGAGCCTGCTTTTCTCTCTGCGTGTCTCTGCCTCTCTCTCTGTGTGTCTCATGAATAAATAAATAAAATCTTTTAAAAAAAGAAAAGAAAAGAAAAGAAAAAAGGGAGGTTTACAGATGCTCATTTTCAGGACCCTACAACTGAGCTGTTGAAGAAGGTTTCTATGTCAGGGCACCTGGCTGGCTCAGTCGGTTGATCTTGGGGTTGTGAGTTCGAGTTCCACGATGGGTATAGAGATTAAAATCTTTAAAAAGAAAAAAAAAAGGCTTTTGTGCCTTAACTCTGCAGGATCTCATGCTGCTTTTTCTTCACCACTACCCCTCTGTTAGTGTCCCCTTCCTGCTCTATAAAAGAATTCCCACATGGAATCTTAGGAGGGCATTGCTCCTGGATGTAGAGTTGCTAACCAAGAAACTACTCAAAATATTAGTTTCAAAGAAGGATCTTTACGTTATCTATCGCAGGACTGTAATTTTGAGTTTTCCCTCAGCTTATATACACCGTCTCTATCACCAATTCTAGGATACGCATTTTTGCTTTTGGCTTTTAGCTCAAAGGAGGCGAAGGTGCAACTGTCTTCGGTCATCCTGAATCTGGGTTCATCCAAACCCAGCAGCCTCCACCATGCTGCCTAAGTTTGGCCCCAGTGAGATCAAAGTCATACATCTGTGGGGAAGTTGGTGGCACATCTACCAAAACAGGTCCTGTGGGTCTGTCTCCAAAAACGGTTGGTGATGACATCACCAAGGGAAACAGTGATTGGGAGGGTGTGAGGATCACAGTGAAACTGACCATTCAGAACAGACAGGCCCAGAGCCACGTGGTACCTTCTGCCCCTAATTATCAAAGCCCTCAAGGAACCACCAAGAGAGAGAAGCAGGAAAACATTAAGCACAATGGAAATACCACTTTTGATGAGATAACCAACATTGCCCAACATATGCAGCACTGATCTTGAGCCAGAGAACTCTCTGGAACCAATAAAGAGATCCTGAGGGGGCGCCTTGGTGGCTCAGTCGGTTAAGCATCTATTTTGGCTCAGGTCATGATCTCAGGGTCCCAGGATCTGGCTACCTGCTCAGCGGGGAGTTAGCTTCTCTCTCTGCCCCTCCCCCCTCCCCCCCACCCCGCTCTTGCATATGCTCACGCGTGCTCTCGCTAATAAATAAATAAATAATAAAAATTAAAAACAGGGCAGCCCCAGTGGCCCAGGGGTTTAGCGTCACTTCGGCCCAGGGCGTAATCCTGGAGACCTGGGATCAAGTCTCACATTGGGTTCCCTGCATGGAGCCTGCCCCCTCCCCCTCTCTCTCTGTGTGTCTGTCATGAATAAATAAATAAAATATTTTAAAAAAATAAATAAAAACAAAGAGGTCCCGGGGACTCAGGCCACCTGACTGGCTCAGTTGGTAAACCATAAGACTATGGATCCCGAGATTGTGGGTTGGAGCCCCACATTGGGCGTAGAACTTACTTTAAAAACAATTAAAACAGGGCAGCCCGGGTGGCTCAGCAGTTTAGCACCACCTTCAGCCCAGGGCCTGATCCTGGAGACCGGGGATCGAGTCCCACGTCGGGCTCCCTGTGTGGAGCCTGCTTCTCCCTCTACCTGTGTCTCTGCCCCTCTCTCTGTCTCTGTGTCTTTCATGAATAAATAAATAAATAAAATCTTAAAATAAATAAATAAAATTAAGACAAAACCCTCCAAACCCATGATTATTTCATCTCTTAAAGTAGAGAATGCTGAGGGCCAACACATTGTTATCTACGGTGCAGTAACCATCACTACTTTCCTCTGATGGTTTCCAAAGGACTGGACAGGAAAGTCATAGCACTGCAATCTGATGTTCAGAAATGTTAGGGTTTTTATTTTCCAAACATTATTTTAAAAGAACATTAAAAGCATCAGAAATACAAATCTGGCCTAAAGGTTAACATCAGAACAATTATAAAATGTTTGAAATACATCACATACTTTGCATCACAGTAAAGCATCAAGAGAACTAATTAATATACCCTGCTAATAATTAGTCATATTCAACTGAATTCTCATTATTTTTAGTTCTCAGTTTAGCCCTTATAGAGAAGTTATATGTACCTATCCATATCTCCCTCTATGGATAGACATATATAACTTATGAAGAGATAAGTTACATTTATCTCCGTATCTCCACATAGATGTAGAGATAGATGTGGAGGAGGGCTAAGAATCTAGCCCAACATGTATTTCATGCAAGTTAAATCAGTAATTTCTCGAGCACAAAGAGACTGAATACCTCATATGCGCATGCTTCCTTTTCTTTATACTGTAACTTTTACCTCCCCAAGATGGATCCGGTCGTCTCTAACTCAAAAAGTCGTACAAGAAACCTGTCAGCTTAAATTTTACAAGTAAAAATTACTTTTAAAAAATCTTTTATTGAATCACCCTGGAAATGCCTAGCCAAAAACGAGAAACACACCTTAAAAAGTATGGAGTATCCCCTTGCTTAATCTTAGTAATTATAAAGCTGTTTGGCTTATTGGAATAAAGAGCCAGCTCTAAATTTTGACAAAAGTCTAACTCCTAATTAGAATTATCTTCAAACGATCTTGGGAGAGGATATTAGATGTCTTAGTTCTTTGTTAAAAAGGGGTAATATACTAACCTATCTCGTGGGAGTGGTAATAAATGAAAACAGTGTCGTATTAAAAATATAAAAGCATAATTGAAATAGGTTATAGTGACTTCCAAAAATAGCATCCAATTACAAACAAGAAAAAATGTGACAGAGGGGGTGTTTTCTCTTCTGCTATAAAATTTAATAGCAAAAATAAAGGAAGAAAAGGAGAGAAGGAAGGGAAGGAAAAATTCCTAAAAGGCGAATTTAAAAAGAAAAGAAAAGCCGTATCTCATACGGAAACCTAGAAACAAAACGGCTGGTCAGTGCTGGAAGGGGGGCGTTGGGCGAGGCTGTGCAGAGCTCCAGCTGCCTTCTCCACACCTCGGGGCACTCTTGTACGTGGGAACAGCCCGGGGAGGGCGCTCTGCGTTGCTCACCTTTGATCCAGAACAACACAGTTCCTTCCAGCCTGCGGTAACAGTTCTCCAATACGACCATTCCTAAAGACAGGTTTTGGATCTTGATGCCCATCTTGAGCCTAACAGCTGTAGTTCCAAAGCTGTGGCAAGTTCAAAAGCTAACTGTATAATGAAAATATCTTTACATAAAAATAGGAATTTATGGTTGTTATGCTAGGAATCACAGAGTTCATCATAAAATTAGTTCCAGGTAAAGAAATCCTTCTTCTAGTTTTCCTTATTGCCCATTACCAAGACTAATGGGAGAGAAATCACACAATTATTTTGAAAACAGATCACCTTAAGAATTTCTGTTACCATAGTGATACTTAAACAAAGACCAAAAAGTCATTTTTAAATAGTTACTTGGATACTCTTTGTCAGGTTGTTAACGAGCCATCCTTGCCCAGAAGCGACGCGTAGATCGAAATCCTCTCGATCTCACTCTTAACACCTTCTTAGGCAACAATGAAGATCATCTGACACGCAACAGCAGTCCTGACTGCGACCCAGGTCACCAGGCCCTGGCGCAGAGGCCCCCGTTAGTGCCTCTGCTCCCAGAAATCACATTCCTCCTCTACAGGAACAGTCCTCTCCACTAGGATCCTTGGGTAGGCTCATTCCAAAATAGAAGAATTCATTTTTAGCGAGCAGAAACATACTTCTTTAAAAAAAACAAAAAACAAAACTATACAGCTAGTCGATTCACACAAAAGAATGATGTCTCTCATAAGAAATGGTAGTGATCATAGTACTTGGTGGACTGTCTGCCGAGAGCAAAGTACCTAATGCCTGTGTGTGTGTGTCTTGGGTCAAGGGTAACCACAGAGAAGACATTTCCGATTTTCCGCCTTGACAGTACGTTTATGTATTCAAGTAAACCCGCTGCCAGAGTGCACTGGGACAACGAGACCCTTTCCACACTTCAGAGGGTCAAAATTCAGAGTTCGATGCATTAGAAAAAAAAAAAAAAATCCGTCTCGGTGAAGGTCATACCTTCACATGGTTTAAAAAAAAAAAAAAAATCCAGCTCGCGTGTCCTGAAGACCCCGAACACCGACGCCTCCGGGCACAAGGGGTTCGTCCCCCGGGGCTCAGCGCGAGCATCCCCGGCATCTGGGGAGAGGTTCGGGGGAACCTTCCACTAATAACCCCTTCGCGGGGATCTCCCGACCCTGAGGCACCGCAAGGCAAACCCACAGGTGCTGCGGGTCCTGCGGACGGAGGAGCATCCGGAGGGCCTGCGGTCGGGCTGCCCCGGGCGGCGGAGGCGCTACACGGAGGGCACCGGGATGGGCCCCGCCGCGCCCGGCCCTCGCAGCAGGTCGCCGGCCGCGCGCTGGCGCCTGGCGCCGCAGGGCCCGGCCGGGCCGGGGCAGCGGGGGGCCCGCGGGGCGCCGTCCCCCCGCGGCGGGCTGCTGCGGTAGACGCTGTAGTAGGGCTCCAGGCGCGTGTCGGCCGCCGTGGAGCTGCTCTGGCCGGGCCGCCCCGCCGAGGCCCGGGGGCTCACCGCGCTCTCCCTGGACTGGCTGGGCCCGCACGCCTGGTCCACGAACTTCTTCTGCGGCTTCGGGGACAGCACGTAGGCCGAGTTGGTCTCGTGGTGGGACGACTTGTTCCGGTTGGTCTCCAGGTTCCCCTTCCCGACGGCGCGGAGCCGGGTCCTCTGCCGGCAGCCGCAGGCGCCCAGGCCGCCGCCCCGCAGGCACGCGAGCACCTTCCTGCGCAGGCCCGCGCTGCCGCGGGAGTAGATGAAAGGGTTGAGCCCCGACTTGAGGAAGAGCAGGGCGAAGCCGAGCAGCTCCAGCTGGCGCAGGCCGCCGCCGCCGCCGCCGCCCCCGCCGCCCCGGGACAGCGCGCCCCGCGCCAGGGCGGCGCCCAGGGGCACGCAGCACAGCAGGGCCGACAGCACGATGACCACGCAGGTGAGCACGGCCTTGGAGTCCTTGGCCGCGGCCAGGTTGACGGCGGACGCGGGCGGCGGGCACGGGCGGCGGGCGGCGGGCGCGGGCGGCGGGCGGCAGCCCTGGTGCCGGTAGAGCGCGGGCTCGGCCCCCCGCCGCCCCGGGCCGCCCGCCGCGGCCGCCGGGGGGCGCCGCCGGGCCCGCGCGTTCCTGCGCAGCGTCTGCGCGATCAGGACGTAGGACACGGCCACCACCGCCACGCAGGAGCTGAAGTCCACGGCGTACAGCGACAGCGCGGCCGCGCCCTCCGCCGCCGGCAGGCCCGACAGGGGCAGGCACAGGTGCGCCTTGCTGGCGCGCAGGGCGCCCAGGGCGGCCAGCGTGAAGCTGCTGGCCCAGAGCAGCGCGGCGAGCAGCGCGGCGCCGGGCACCGAGGCGGGGCGGCTGGGCTGGCGGCCCAGCACCATGCGCAGCCGGTGCAGCGCGATCGCCGCCACCGTCTTCAGGGACATGATGACGAAGCCCGAGCTGGTGGCGTGGAAGGCGAAGCAGAAGGCGTCCGGGAGGCCCCGCGCCGAGCGGAAGAGCGCGAAGGCGAACATGGGCGCCGTCACCCCGCAGATGAACAGGTCGCAGAAGGACAGGTTCAGGACCATGACGTCGAAGTTGGTTCGGAACTTGCGGAAGGCCGGGTCGAAGAAGGACAGGAAGACGACGACGTTGCCGTAGGACCCCAGGCAGAAGACGACCGCCAGCAGCAGCGTGCAGGTGGCCAGCGTGGCCGTGTGGACCAGGTCCTGGGGGCCGCCCTGGGCGCGGGGCCCGCGCAGCAGGGTGCCGTTGGGGGCGTCGGCCAGCGGCGCGGTGGCGGTGGCGGTGGCGGTGGCGGTGGCGCTGGCGTTCATCCTCGAGGCGAGGCGAGGCGGCGGCCTCTGCGGCTGGGGCTCGGGTCAGGGCCCCGGCTCACGGCCCGGCGGGGGGCACGCACGGAGGCCTGCGCGGAGAGGGCACACCCGACACACAGCGGTTAATGGCAAAGCGGAGCCAGCTCAGGGAGCTTTATTATTATTATTATTATTATTATTATTATTATTATTATTATTATTATTTTGTTTTTGTTTTTTACAAAAGGACTCAAATTTCTTTTAGCTCCGGCCCCAGGCCTTCTCGACTGGAAGCCCAACAGGGGACGAGACACAAACACCTCAAAATGCGTCCCTCCCGCTAACTCCAGGCTCCGTGGGCAGCCCTGGAGGCTCAGCGGTTTAGCGCCACCTTCCGCCCAGGGCGTGATCCTGGGGCCCGCGGATCGAGTCCCATGTCAGGCTCCCCGCATGGAGCCTGCTTCTCCCCCCGCCTGTGTCTCTGACCCTCTCTCTCTCATGAATAAATTAATAAAATCTTTTTTTAAAAAATAATAATTCTAGGTTCCGCGGCACAGTGGTTTTCCAAATGGTTTAAGCATCACCTGGAGAGGGAGTTTGAAAAAAAAAAAAAAAAAAAAAGGCAGATTCCTGGGTCTCCCACCGCCCCGGGGGTTTCTGATTGAAGGGAATGCAAATGTTCCTTTCAGGAGCACTCTGGGGTGGCTAGCGGGACATCCGAACACAGAACCTGTCCCCCAAGGGGATCACAATCTACTCGCAGTCTAATGTCATGAGTCAGGGGGCCTGGAAGTGAGAGAAGGGGAACCTAGTCCAGCCTGGGTGGTGAGGGGGAGCTAGTTGCGGGGAGGGCCAGGGCAGGGCCTGCGGAGGACAGGCGGGGAGGGCCACCTTGAGTAGGTCTTACTGCTCAGGCTTCAGATGCAAGCCCAAGGGGGGAGGCATCTGGGTGGCCCAGTCGGGTAATTGTCTACCTTCAGCTCAGGTCATGATCTCAGATTCCTGGGATGGAGCCCCACAGCCGGTTTCCAAAGTCTGCTTCTGCTTCTCCCTCTGCCCCTCCCTTTGCTCCTGCTTGTTCTCTCTCGAATGAATACATAAAAATCTTCAAAAAAAGAAATAGAAGCCAGAGGGTATAGCTGACTATACTGTGACCCTTTTAGAAAAAAATCACTAACCTATTTCTTTCCCTAGGAACCAGCCTTTATTTTCCATTATTTATCATTTCTTCTCCCTACCTTCCTTTGGCAGAAAAAACAAAAAACTTTGTGCAGGACTACACTTGAAAGGAAAAAATGAACGTGCTGACAGCTGTCAATTATATTGGAGATTTACAAGGTGCCAAGCACCCGCCTGTTGTACAAAGGTGAGTTATTATTATTCCAACAGCGATATCGTCATGATGAAGCAGGAGGCGTCCATTCACTCAGTTTACACTGATCATGTGCACACGCATGCCAGCTCTATGCTAGGTGCTGTGGGTAGAAAGAGGAGGAAGACCTACCCTCTTCTTTAAAAGAATAACTTCTTTTTTCTTCTTGCTCTTTATTTCCTTAAACTTCCCTTTTCAATGAGATTTAAAGTACACTCACAAATCTTCTGTTGTTCCAAATCCCCAAGCCCTGTGTGGCCTGGTGCCCACTCTGCTCTGAAAGATGCTTCCTGTGGGACAGCTTAAAATGGTTCCTTGGAGACGCTGCAATGCTCTTGACAACTCAAAGGTATTGCTTTCATCCAGCCTTTTAGGAACAAGCAATGGCACCAGGGAGGTCCAGGAGTGATGTGCCAAATATTTAACCACCAGCTCCAACTGGGTCCCAGAGGCCTCCAGCTGTGCCAGGGGTTAACCCTTCAGATGCTGGATCATGGGGCACAGAGGAAGAAGGAACCAGGCCCATGAAAGATTACTAGGCGCTCTGAGCAGCAGCCATGAAGCACCCAATCCAGAAGTCCCTCAGCATTCCGGAGCAGGTATGGCTAATGCCAGTGAGTATCAGTCGAATTTCAGTCCTCGGAAAGCCCATATACCTAATGCATATTCTTCATGAAGGAAGAAGATGGCCTCTTTTTTTATTCTCAATGGTCAAATAGTGCAGATCACAACAATATGATGAATTTCTCCACTGGCAAGGGAGACCAGCCTTATAGAAGTTCTGTGAGAGGAAAAATATAAATCTTGACCTCTTGTCTCTTGATTAGAATAAAAAAATAAGGCACACCTGGGTGGCTCAGCAGTTGAGCATCTGCCTTTGGCTCAGGGCGTGATCCCACAGTCTTGGGATCGAGTCCCACGTTGGGCTCCCTGCATGGAGCCTGCTTCTCCCACTGCCTGGGTCTCTGCCTGCCTCTCTCTCTGTGTCTCTCATGAATGGATAGATAAAATCTTTAAAAAAAAGAATCAAAATAATAATGGATAGCTTACTGTTTTCACTTAAAGGCCATGTGCCTCTTTCCGAACCGTTTTTGATAGCTACGTAATAAAAAAAAAGATAACCTTTTACTGTTGATTTTTTTCATGGTTAGCTGGGGGATTGGAATTAGCTGATGAAAAGAAGTAGCAAAGAGAACTCAATTTGAGAAGGCAGGAAGGCAGAGAGGTGATGCTGTTGTTTCTAGCAAATCCCCTGCCCTAGAAGTTTCTTCTTTGGAAGCAGGGACATGAACAGGGTGAAGGCGGAAGCAGGCATCTGGTTTGGCGAAATTAGAAGAATGAAGCATCTGGACTTGATGCTAAGAGAAATATCAAGTAGGTGGATAGTAATGAAGAGGTGGGGTGGGAAATTACAGAGACCCCAGGCTAGGAGATATTTGCAAATGGAATTGTCAAGGGGAAGATGGGATGATGCGGCACCAACATCTGTCAAGAGTAAGAGGCAGGAGGGGCACCTGGGGGGCTCAGATGGTTTAGTGTCTGCCTTTGGCTTAGGTCATGATCTCCAAGTCTTGGGATCGAGCCCCAGAGCCCTATGTTGGGCTCCTCCCTCAGTGGGGAGTCTTCTTCTTCCTCTCTCCCTACTTGTGCTCCATCTCTCTCAAATAAACTTAAAAAAAAAAAATCTTGGGCAGCCCCGGTGGCTTAGGGGTTTAGCACTGCTGTCAGCCTGGGGTGTGATCCTGGGGACCCGGGATCGAGTCCCACATCGGGCTCCCTGCATGGAGCCTGCTTCTCCCTCTGCCTGTGTCTCTGCCTCTCTCTGTATCTCTCATGAATAAATAAATAAAATCTTTAAAAAAAAAATCTAAAAAATTTTTTAAAGTTTTTAAAAAGAATAAGAGGTAGGAGAAAAAAAAGATTTGGAGGAGTTGAGGACCAACTTCCACTTTCAGCACAGTAATAATTTTTTCCATATATTTAAAAATTTTCAGACTTTTTAAAAAAGAGAATCCTAGGTCAGGAATATTATACAGGAAAAAAAAGGAATATTATACAGGAACAGTATATTAACTTTGTTGAGTGCTTATGACGTGCCAGGGACTGTCTGCAATACTCCACGCTCTTAACTCATTGAATCCTCACAACCCTGACACAGTCTAAGTTATCCCCATTTTATAGATAAGGAAATGCAATTGGAGAGAGCGCTCCTGACTTAAAGCAGTAGGGCGGTAGGGCACGGATTTGAAGCAGGTGGTCTCTACAGCTGACACTCGTCACCAACAACCCAAAATAACAACAGAGAGATTGAGGGCGGCCTGCAGGCCAGAAGATAGTCACAGCAGCCCCCACTTACTGGGTGGTGAGCATTCATAGCAGAAGCTTTACATAAGCTCTCAAAGCTTTACAAGGCTCTCATGTTCAGTATATAACCCCAGGAAGTAGGTATCACAATCCCTTCCCAATTTTAAGTTCCTGGAACCCAAAATATGAGCACATAAACACACACACCTCTATGTACCTTTCTGGCAAGGCTGATAACTATGGTTCTGGCTGTAGTAAACGTAAATCATTCCTACTGGGATAATTAGGGGGAAAAAAGGAATGAAAGGCTGGGAAGAAAAGGAAAAGCAGGGTTGAGGGATCCCTGGGTGGCGCAGCGGTTTAGCGCCTGCCTTTGGCCCAGGGCGCGATCCTGGAGACCTGGGATCGGATCCCATGTCGGGCTCCCGGTGCATGGAGCCTGCTTCTCCCTCTGCCTGTGTCTCTGATCTCTCTCTATCATGAATAAATAAATAAAAATCTTAAAAAAAAAAAAAAAAAAAAAGGAAAAGCAGGGGCAGCCTGGGGGGCTCAGCGATTTAGCGCTACCTTCGACCCAGGGCCTGATCCTGGAGATCCAGGATTGAGTCCCATGTCGGGTTCCCGGCATGGAGCCTGCTTCTCCCTCTGCCTCTCTCTGTAGGTCTCTCGTAAATAAGTAAAATCTTTAAAAAAAAAAAAAAAAAAAGAAAGAAAAGCTGAACACAGAACAGAAATCAAGGTTTTGGCAAAGAAACTTTAAGAGCAAAGAAGGAAATGAAGGAAAAGTAAACCCCCTTCTAGGACTTTTAAGAAAGAGGAGGCTGAGATAGCGCTATAAAGCTCAGTGACTGGGGGGGTCAGGGGGTACATGTGATGGGGGAGGCATGAATAACTGTTTGATACTCCTAAATAGTGGGTACAGATCACCAACGTTCTTCGCATGCAAGCCTAGTAGCTGCTCTTTATTTGTGGCACCCTAAGTAGGCGATTAAAGTCATAAAGTCAGAAAATTTGTAAGGTGGCTCCACCGGAGCAGGGAGGTCAGCCTCACTAAGGCTGAAGGAAGTGGCAGCCGCGTGCATCTTGTTACAACCGAGGAGGAAGGATCCTGAAGTAACCAGCAGGCAAGGGACCGTACATGGAGACTTGTGCACAGTGGCAAAAGGCAAGGACTTGTCATCAGGCCGTGCGAGGCGCCTGCGACCCTCCAGCGACCCTCCAGCGTGCTCCTTGGTACCCCAGTACATCCCGAAGCACCTTGGCCGAGCCTTTGCAAGTCAGCTCCAGGCATCGATTCCTCCGACTCATCCCCCCTGCCCGCCCCCCAGGGGCCTTAAATTCCTCCAGGACAGGCGTTTGCATGGTCTAACGGGGGGGGGGGGGGGGGGCAGGCTCCCTACTATTTTCCCCGCAGGGAGGTCCCATGACTCGCCCAAGGTCACTAAGCTTCGCGCCGGCTTGGCCAGCCCGAGCCCAGCTCCTTGGCCCCAGCTGGGGCCGGGATGGGGGCAGCTGGCTCCGTGCGGCTGCGGAGGGGCCCGGGGAGGGGAGCTGGACCCCAGCCGGGCACCCCCCCCCCCCGCCGGGCTGCGGAAGGTCAGGCCGCCCAGGGCCTAGGCGGGCGGGGGGCTCGTCGGCGACGCGGCCGAGGGCTGGCGGGGCCGGGGGCGCGGGCGGCCCCCCCAGAGCGCGGGGCCCGGCCGGGGCGAGCCCCCCCCCCCCCCCCCCCCGCAGGCCGCGCCGGGGCAGCAGGTGCGCGGCCCGGGCCTGGAGCAGCAGCAGCGCAGCCGCCGCCCGCCCGGCCCTCCCGGCCCCCGCGGGGCGCCCCCCGCCGCCCGCCGCCTCTCACCTGCCCGGCGGCCGCGGCGCCGCCCCCCTCCGGCGTCTCGCGGCCCGGACCCCCGCTCCGCCCGCCGCCCGGGCATCCTCGCCGCCGCCGCCGCCGCCGCGCATCCCGGAGCCGCCGAGCCGGGCCGCCGAGGCGCAGGCACCGAGACGCCGAGGGCGCCGCCCCCTGCGCCGGACACTCGCGCCTCGCGGGGCCCCGGAGCCCGGGCCGCTGGCGCCGCGGGGCCTGGCGGGGGGCGGGGGGCGGGGGGCGGCGCGGAGCCCCGGGGCGCGGGCGGGGCGGGGACACCGGGGGCGGCGGGGACACCGGGGGCGGCGGGGGCGGCGGGCACCCGCGGCCTCGAGACCCGGCTTGCAGGCCGGTCGTTGTAACAGAATTAGGGCGCCTCCGTCTTTACTGGGAAATCAGAGAACCACGCATCTGCCTCCTCCTCCTCCGCCCCAAAGCCCCGAGGTCACGGGGCGGGGGGGGGGGCAGAGGGGAGTCGCTGCCAGGAAACCAAGTGCCACTAAAGGAGGCCCAGCCCGCAGGTGCAGGTGCAGGTGCAGGTGCAGGTGCGCCAACCGCCCGGGCAGGGCCGGGCCGGGAAGGGCAGGGGAGGGCAGGGGAGGGCCGGGCAGGGCCGGGCAGGGCCGCCGCGTGGACTGCAGAACCGAAAGGCAGTGCGCTGTGCGCAGCTAATTTTGGCCAAGCAGGAACACAGAAAACGACTGTCCCCTCATTCTTAATTATGTCCACAACGTGCCCAAAAGGAACTCGTGGCTTAATTTGAGTCTCAAAGCCATAAGCAACGTTCCTAAGTGTGTTTCCTGTTCTGGGCACAAAGCAGACCAGTTAAACCTCGTGGCCCCGAACTGGGAATTAGGATCTTCCCATTTTTCTAACCTCGGGGGTACTATTCAGAAATAGAGAACACTGGGTGATTGCCCTTTCCTCCGCCCTGGCGCCAGAAATCCAGAAAATTTCGTGCAAGTTAAATACCTAGAATAGGGACGCCTGGGTGGCTCAGTGGTTGAGCGTCTGCCTTGGGCCCAGGGTGTGATCCTGGAGTACCAGGATCGAGTCCCATATGGGGGTCCCTGCATGGAGCCTGCTTCTCCCTGTGCCTGTGTCTCTGCCTCTAACTCTGTGTCTCTCGTAAATAAATAAATAAAATCTTAAAAAAAAACAACAACAACAACCTAGAATATTGCTACAGTAGTCCCTATTTTGGCTACCAACAAGTACCAAAGAATTTGATTTACGTGTAGCACATCTACCCCCGTATCCTGTGCTTACATTGAGAGAAAAATGAAAGAACTGGATAATTCATGAAGGCATTCAATCCAGGTGTTGACGGGGCTTTTAGAATTGTATAGAAAAAACTACACAGAAACTTCCAGTTAATTCCCACATAATACTCCATTCCCCAACCACCTGCAGTGCAGTTCTAGGTTGTCAGTTATGAACTCTGGCCTTAGAAATAAGCAATTGAAAGAGAAGGCCCATTACTGCTTAGAGAATTCTATTTTTTTTTTTTTAATGATAGTCACAGAGAGAGAGAGAGAGAGAGAGAGAGAGAGAGAGAGAGGCAGAGACACAGGCAGAGGGAGAAGCAGGCTCCATGCACCGGGAGCCGGACGTGGGATTTGATCCCGGGTCTCCAGGATCGCGCCCTGGGCCAAAAGCAGGCGCTAAACCACTGCGCCTCCCAGGGATCCCTGCTTAGAGAATTCTAACCAAAGTTCTCTCTCTCTCCTTCCATATGAATTAGCTGCTGAATAAATCATTGCTAGCGGATTTCCAGGCCTCTGGCCATATGACAGATTACAATAGGTTTGGGCTAGAATGTGGCCCTCAGTTAATAAATCTTTGAGATAAATTATACTGGGGAAAAAAAAACACCCCACAATTCCCAAGTTGTAAAAGATTCTAGACAAAAGATCAGTTAGTACCATCAGCAACGCTCAAGCTACTAGAATTGTCTACAAAATGTACCAGCTAGTGGTGCCAAATTGAACAAAGGCTTAGTAGTAAAAAAAAAAAGAAAGAAAGAAAGAAAAGAAAAAAAAGAGAGAAAATTGTAAAGGAAAAAGAAAGTCTGACCATAAATGTTAAAATACGAATGCTCTGGGGCACCTGGGTGGCTCAGTTGGTTAAGCGTTGGATTCTTGATATTGGGCTGAGATTGTGATCTGGGGACTGGTGAGAGTCCGCTTGGGATTCTCTTTCTCCCTCTGTCTTCCCCCCACTCACACTCTCTCCAAAAAAATGTATATATGAAAATAAAACAACCCCAAAACTATACACACACACACACACACACACACACACACACACACACACACACACACGAGTGGGCTATCAATTTGCAAGGAAACCAGCATTCTAATACTATCATTGGCAATGCAAGTTGATACGTGTGCAGGTGGAGGAAAGCGATGCATTAGAGCAATTACAATGGCTAGATTCCTGACCTAAAATTTTATTCCTCATAATTTATCCTGAGGAAATAGCTGAAGAAAAAAGTTTTAAGCATGAAGATATGAAAATATTCATCACAGTGTAATTTGTAGCAGAGAAAACAAAACCTTGATGTTCAACAATATGGAGAAATACTCAAAACAATTAGTTTAACAAGACAGAGGTCTTCGTGCACAAAAATAACTATGAAGACTATGTGGAAAAAGTGGATTTTTTAGTATCACAAAATTCCTCAGTAATCTTTTCTGGCCACACTACTAATCACAACTGGCCTACAACCTAAAGGGCTTGGCAACACCAAGTATGGGGGTATTTGAAAACAGCTTTCTCATCCTATTATTTTTTTCACTAAAACTTTCATTCACATTAAAAGACTAGGAGGGCAAATGGTCTTCCTAAATATTGAAATGCAATTTGCAAAGTCTTTGTCTTTTTAAAGGATCCATTCACAAACTAGATTATTAGCCACAACAACCTTAAAGAGACTCCCCGCCCCCGACCTAGAAACTTACCTTAACGCTCTCCCATATGGGCCCAAAGGGCCTGCCTTCCCCATCCTTAGCAGTTGCCGCTGCTGTGGTTCTGTTCTTTTTCTTCTATTAAAGATTTTGAGAGAGCAAGCGAGAGCAAAAGAGCTGGAGCGGGCTGAGGGGCAGAGGGAGCAGCAGCCTCCCTGCTGAGGGGGAGCCGGAGGCGGGGCTCGCTCTGGGACCCTGGGATCATCACCTCACCTGAAGGCAGACCCTTAACCCACTGAGCCACCCAGGTGCCCATTTCTCCATCCTTTTTTAACAACAACATACATTTAAGAACTACCTTAGACAATAGTAAGCACCCACCCCTTTTCTCTCCCCCAGCCCTTCCACTTTTGAGGCCACCCGTAGAAAATTTAGGGAACTTAGTAATTTATAGTATAACCAGATCGGTGTATCAAGGTAATAAGCAGCATCTACACCTGGGGTCAGAATCAAATGGGGCAAAGGTTAAAGACTGAGATTAAAGGGGCAGCCCAGCCCGGGTGGCTCAGCGGTTTAACGCCGCTTTTCAGCCCAGGGCCTGATCCTGGAGACCCAGGATCGAGTCCCACGTTTCGAGCTCCCTGCATGGAGCCTGTTTCTCCCTCTGCCTGGGTCTCTGCCTCTGTGTGTCTCATAAAAAAATAAATAAAATCTTAAAAAAAAAACCCCAAAACACTGAGATTAAAGAATCCTGTTTTTAGGTCTATAGAGGGTGGGCCCTAAGAATCTGTGCCAGAGGTTTTCAATTCTGATGCACAACGGAAACATTATGAAGCTTTTAAAAACTGATGCCTGGGGCATCTGGATAGCTCAGTGGGTTGCGTCGGGGACTCTTCGATTCAGCTCAGTCATGATCTTAGGGTTCTGGGATCGAGCCCCACGTGGAGTCGGTTTGGGGCTCTGTGCTCAGGAGGGAGTCTGCATGGATCCTCTTCTCCCTCTCCTGCTGTCCATTCCTCAACTCACACAAGCGTGCTGTGCTCTAAAAATAAAATAAATCTTTAAAAGATACTGATACCTAAGCCCCAACCAGAGAAATTCTGATCCAAAATGCCACAGCAGGTGCCCAGTATCTTTTTTAAAGTTCCCGCTTAAAAAAAAAAAAAAAAAATAAAGTTCCCGCTTTAGGAAACTTGCTAAGTAAGGCATAGTTTTGTGCAGCTTATTTTATTTTTTATTTTATTTTTTTTAATTTTTATTTATTTATGATAGTCACAGAGAGAGAGAGAGAGAGAGAGAGAGGCAGAGACATAGGCAGAGGGAGAAGCAGGCTCCATGCACCGGGAGCCTGATGTGGGATTCGATCCCGGGTCTCCAGGATCGCGCCCTGGGCCAAAGGCAAGCGCCAAACCACTGCGCCACCCAGGGATCCCTGTGCAGCTTATTTTAGAAAAAGCTCAAGCGGCTAGTATGTAACATAAAGCTCTAATACTTAAAGTGTGATCTCCGGGCCAGGCAGACATCGACATCATGAGCTAGCAGCAAGAATTAAAATTCACGGATCCCTGGGTGGCTCAGGGGTTTAGCACCTGCCTTCGGCCCAGGGTGTGATCCTGGAGTCCCGGGATCAAGTCCCACACCGGGCTCCCTGCATGGGGCCTGCTTCTCCCTCTGCCTGTGTCTCTGCCTCTCTCTCTGTGTCTCTCATGAATAAATAAATAAAATCTTTAAAAAAAAAAAAAAAAGAGAAAATTCACACTTTAACAAAGTCATGTGATTCTTAGGCACATCAATTTGGGAATCAATGATCTAGACCAGTGCTGCCCAACAGAACTTGGCTGTTATAAAAAAATATTCATCTGTGCTATTCAGTAAGGTGAACCACTAGCCACAAGGGGCTAATGAACATTTGAAATGTGGCTATTGAGGAAATGAGATTTTACTTTACATGTAAATAGTTATATGAAGCTACTGGCTACTGTACTGGACAGGTCTGCTCTGGATAATTCGGTCCGGTTGGAGGGCATGCATTTATGGATTCAGATCTATGGATGCAAACGGAATCCACGAGAGTTACTGCCTATACGACTGTCTTCTCTTCTTAATGAAGACAAAAGCCAGGTGTTAAAAACAATCCATTTATTGGGTTTTAAACTAGTTACACAATTGAAATCATCAGTTTGGCACTACTCTATACAGGGATTACGCCTGTGTACGCTGACAATTCAATACTGTACCAGGACCTCTGCTGTGCTTCGGTCTGTATGGAGTCATTCAGCAAGTAGATACTAAAAAATATACTGTAGTGTTCCTTTAAGGAAGACTGTACAGGGTGTGCTGCAAGATGATATTCACCAACTTGTGAATTACTTTAACCTAGAAGATACCTTGCATTCTATAAACTTGTCATAGGCAAACAGGTGGTGTTTGCATTTAGGGATGCACACAAGAAAATTACATAAAAATCCAGACATTCTAACGATAAATGAACTCAAACAAAAAAAAAAAAACCCCACACCTCAGCTTTTGTAACATGAATAGAGAAAATAATTTAAAAACACAAAAAAAATGGCATTCAATTGGTACAAAAGCCAAAGTCACTATAATAAAGAGCTACACGTGAATCTTTACAAATTAATTACACAATGGTGCTGTGTAAAAGGTTGCATCTGTACAAAGTCTTGCCAATGCTATCTCTACAGTTTATACAGTCTTTTACATCTATATAACATTTATTAATAAACAAGTCAATTAAATATAAAGACTTATTAGTCTCTCAACGATTCTGCAGGCAAAAAAAAAAAAAAAAAAAGAAAGAAAGAAAAAAGAAAGAAAAATCAAAAAAAGAAAGAAAACCTTACAGAATTTCCACAAACACAGCATTCTTCCATTAGGTGAAGTATAACAGTTTTCAAAGAGGGCTGATCAAACAGTATTATGTAAAGAATACAGGTAAAAATCAACCAGTCAGGGTTTTTATCGTTGTTGTTGTTTATTTTCAAAATCACACATTGTATACACACACAACAATCAAAAATTTATTCACCAAACCCCCGGTTTTTCAGCAATTGCTCTTTCCATTCAGCACCAAAAACTCCAGTCTGTGGGAAGCACGTGGACACAGCCTTCACTTCTGTGTCTCGGTGGAGCAATCCATCAGGTCCTTGGTTAGGTTCAAGACTTGCCCTCTTTTCCTTCCCTCTTCATGGCTCTCCAGACCCAAGGCTCTCAAAGGCTTCGATTTATGGCCCACAGCCCTACTACCATCTACACCCAACAGCCATTTGGAAAAAATTCAAAATAATTTGAGATGAATGAAATGACGGGACCTGTATTACAGATAGGTATTCTCCATTACAAGTAAACTGTTTCTCAATGAGTTCCTAGACTCTGCTTGGTCTTGGATGCCATGATCATATTGGGTAATTATTCCTAGTCTGAGACATTGTGGCTTTGTCAGATGCCTCAAAGAAAAAGTGATCAATATTCTGGAGACACTTCCAGACAAGTTAGGTAATCAAATGGCAGCTGAGAACCTGTGGAACGGAGACTAATGGGACCAAACACAGAAGCCACCAAAATGATGAGAGCTCAACGGAGGCAGAGTTTTAAAACCTGCAGAGAGCCGCCACAGATGGTACCTGAGGATCTGGAATTTTTGATGAAAAGAGCTTGAAGTGAGGACTATTTATCTGTATCAGGGAGGGAAAAAAATTTCAGTTAGACAACAGGTCATCCAACTCTAAAGCCCAATAAGTGAAATTTACTTTATTTTTCTTAACCTGGCAGAAAGGTTTCTGGGTTTTCCTCTTTAATTCGGGATGGAAAATAAATACTTAAGAATTCAGATGAAAGGGATCCCTGGGTGGCGCAGCAGTTTGGCGCCTGCCTTTGGCCCAGGGCGCGATCTTGGAGACCCGGGATCGAATCCCACATCGGGCTCCCGGTGCATGGAGCCTGCTTCTCCCTCTGCCTATGTCTCTGCCTCTCTCTCTCTCTGTGACTATCATAAAAAAAAAAATTAAAAAAAATAAAAATAAAAATAAATAAATAAAAAAAAAGAATTCAGATGAAATGTTCTCATGACTGTATAGGACCTAGGGTTTTCCGGGCGACCCAAAACGCTTAGGCCCCACTCAGCAGGCAACAAAGAAAATTTCTTTTAACCACTCCCAGGATACTAAGCCTACTCGTTTATAAACGTCCAAAAGCAGTCACTTCAAATCTCTGCTTGATACCTGAAGCAGAGAAGCAGGGAAAAGTTCTCAGGGAACTTACTTCCACTGGTCACAGCATAAGTTGCATTAAAACATTTTTTTTTTAATTGTCTAAATAAGGAGGACAGCTGAGAATGTCAGCAAAAAGAAAACTTATGAACAGTCACTTCTCAATCATCAAACCCATGACATCTGCCAAGGATGTCAGACTTCCTGAAACCCCGAATCTTGCTGACTTACCCTTCTATGCATAATAGCACGGTGACACAAGGAGATCGGTGAGAACGAGCAGCTGGTCATCTGTGAACTGCTGTTTGTGTTCTTGCCAGTTGTCATGGTGCGTCCTTCGGAAATTGGATAAGGTCTTCTTTACAGTCATCTGTAGAGGAGCAACCCACACACATTTTACTTTAACCTCTCAAAGACTAGGATTATACTCAGGAGGATAACTTCAGCCAAGTAAAAATCCCTCCAGACTTCAGATCTCACCGAGTGCTGCAAAACCAACAAGCCAACTGTAACTTCCCAAAGCTCATTGTTTTAAAAAAAGATTTATTTATTCATGAGAGACAGAGAGAGAGGGAGGCAGAGACACAGGCAGAGGGAGAAGCAGGCTCCATGCAGGGAGCCTGACGTGGGACTCGACCCCGGGTCTCCAGGATCACCCCCTGGGCTGAAGGCTGCGCTAAACCGCTGGGCCACCCGGGCTGCCCCGCTCACCTCTTTAAAGTGACTAGCTGCACTCGGGGACAGGCTACTGGCCCTTACACCGCATTATGAAACCAGTTTCAAGACACACCTCTAGCTCTTTACCAAGGCGAGAAGCACAAAGCCATTGGTCTCTTCAGTCATTTAGACACAGCTGTTCTCAAAATAATACCATCACAATTTCTTTTTTAGTATTAGCTCCCCGTTAGACACTTCCTAGATATAAAATGTTAGTAAAATCAAAGAAGATGGAACTATCCTGACAACACTGACATATTTTACTTCCACTGGACTGGGAGAGACAGAAGCTTTAGTATTTCCTTCCTACCAAAAAGATCTCAAATATACATGAAAACAAGGCCTCCCTCCATAAGATGTTACTAATTACTTGAGTAGGCTTAGCCCCAGCAGAGGCAGGAGCGGCAGCAGCTCTATCAAAGCAGAAGGTCCAGAGTGACAGGAAACTACTAATAAAATGATTTCTTACAAAACATCACTGATAAAATATGTAGGCATAGAAACTAATACGGAATAATTTTACCTCAATAGGCTGCGGATCATTCAGATGTGCACTGAGATTCATAAGGAGCTGGGGCATCCAGGTGGGAACATCATAGGGACTAGAAAGAACACATGCACCAAGTCCTAGCACCCCCGCGTGACGTTTGACCAACTCTGAAAAACAGAGCAAAAAAAAAAAAAAAAAAAAAGCCCCGCCAATAAATGTGCAAATATTTATAGGACTCTCTGGCACATGTTATGGTAAAATAGAACTAGTTTTTGATTAATCTAATTGTTTCCAAAGTGTGAATTTCTGCATTAAAAATGCATCTGGGGATGCCTGGGTGGCTCAGCAGTTGGATGGCTGCCTTCGGCTCAGGTTGTGATCCCAGGATCTGGGATCGAGTCCCACATCGGGCTTCTGTGAAGAGCCTGCTTTCTCCTCTGCCTATGTCTCTGCCTCTCTCTCTCTCTCATGAATAAATAAATAAATCTTAAAAAAAAAATAAAAATGGATCTGTATACACACACACCAAAAACATGATTTTGAGGCTGAACTAAAAGACATCTTATAGCTGACCCTCAATGACACATCATATGACAGGTCAGAAATGTGTCACCTATTTGCTAGAACTTACATAATGATAGTTTTGATCAATTCATATCTTATGCAAAAGTACAATTCCTGATCCTAAAACAGTCTCTTGCTCTCTTTTTAAAGATTTTATTTCTTTATTCATGAAAGACACAGAGACATAGAGGGAGAAGCAGGCTCTCTACGGGGAACCTGGTGCAGGACTCAATCCCAGGACCCTGGGATCCCAACCTGAGACAAAGGCAGATGCTCAACCACTGAGCCACCCAAGTGCCCCCTAAAACAATCTCTAATCAAAATCACACCCCACCTTTCTGGATGGGACTACTCCACACAGAATGTATCAAGTCATGAGGCAAGAACATACTGTATATGAAGAATGTCTGCATTTCTCAAAACAACTGCATTCTACGGGGTCTCTAATTCTTTTCTTTTTTTTTTTTTTTTAGATCTATTCCTTCTCCAATGATAGTTTCTGCTTTCAAATTCTCATGTTTTTCATTAAGGTGTGTGTGTGTGTGTGTGTGCATATTATGTGTGTATACATGAAATACGGTGCCTGGGGAACTGAAGTCAATAAGAAAAGAATATGAAACAGAATTATAAATAATGCCATTTGGATAACAAAGACCCAAACTACTTTGGTAATTATTACAGAATAGAATTTTCAAGCAAAGCAACTAGAATATTCATTGGTATTTTATTAGTAATTGCCATTAGGAAACTAAATGACTAAATTAAGACCCTCTTGTAGTCAGCGTTTAAGAGCTTCACATTCCAAGTAATTCTTGCAAATCCAAATAAGCTTCCTACTTACTGAGTCTTTCTATATATTTTCCATTCTTCCTGTGACTGTAGGCAGCAGTGGCAAGGTCAGATGGCTTTTTGCGATTGTGTTTATTTTTAAAAAGAAGATTTTATTCTTAAGTAACCTCTATACCTAACGTGGGGCTTGAACTTACAACCCCGAGATCACAAGTCCTGGATGAACTTACAACCCCGAGATCACAAGTCTATGGATCACAAGTCCATAGATCCTATCCTATGGACCAGGGCACGACACAATCAAGTTTAAACGTCTCTTTATTTTTTTTTTTTTAAGTTTTTTTATTTATTTATGATAGTCACAGAGAGAGAGAGAGAGAGAGAGAGAGCGAGGCAGAGACACAGGGAGAGAGAGAAGCAGGCTCCATGCACCGGGCCCCGACGTGGGATTTGATCCTGGGACTCCAGGATCGCGCCCTGGGCCAAAGGCAGGCGCTAAACCGCTGCGCCACCCAGGGATCCCTTAAACGTCTCTTTAAATGTGACATAGTCCTCAGATCTATGTTTATCTTCATGCTCAATTAGAGTAGAAGCTCCCGTTGATGACTCTTCTCAACCTCTCACCAAATGCCCTGTGAAGTAGTGAACAGTCCCCTCTTCAAATGAAAGCAAGGCTTGTTTTGTTTTCTTGGTATTTTCCTTTTACATCTACACCTAAGTTATAAAATCTAAACACAAATATTTTACACTCTCCAACTCAACTCATTCTGCATGCCTCTCTGTATAAAGTGGTTTCAGGTGGGCAGGCACCATTTTTACCCTATCAGTTGTGGTCTGCTGCAGTGCACAGGTTCCTGCATACCTCTCCACTTTCGCTTTTACGTTCCAGGTCTTGCCTGCTGTAGGCAAAGCTCATTAATAGCAGGGACAACTATTCTCAGTACCCAGCAAAGACCTAGATACATCCAAGTATTCTTTTTTTTTTAAAGATTTATTTGAGAGAGAGAGAGCACATAAGCCACGGGCAGGGTAAGGGACAGAGGAGGAAGTGACCTCCTACTGAGCAAGGAGCCCAATGTGGGGCTAAATCCCAGGACCCCGGGATCATGACCTGAGCCAAAGGCAGATGCTCAACCGACTGAGCCACCCAGGCGCCCCACAACCAATAAATACTTGTTGCATAAGCCTGGTTAATTCCCAAAAGCATGTGGTATTTTATACCAGCCTTGTTACCTGCAGAAGGAATCGTATCTCCTACAGAACCAGGGTCTCGCTTTCTTTTCTTCGGGAGTTTTGTTTTGCAAAGTTGCTCAAAATGAATCTGCATAGGACTGTCCATGGTAAGGAAGTTACACTGTAACAGACCACTCAGGGTGGTAGCAGCCATTTCTCGAACCTGCAGAGACAATCACTTCTTTTAGAGCAGAGATCCTAAGCCTGGGGAGAACCCTGGAGGCTGGGAGGGTGGTGGTGGTAGGCGGGGGACACATGGGATGACTTTCCCAGACTTAGGCTCTTATGCGAGTTCCTCAGGGAGATTTCATCAGATTCTCAACAGGTCTGTGACTTGAAAATGGATGAGAGCCACTGCACTGGGGTTGTGGAAAGTAAATGCTGAAACTATTTCATACAAAATTAATGCTCTTCATAAATTATTTTCCCACTGACTGGCAGTTGTCCTTATCAGGCAGTGCCAGAGCCTAACATTAAAATGAATTTTTCCTGGACTCCACATCTCTTAAAACTATTGCTGTGGTTATTTTCGTTGGTAATAGAGACATAGAACAATCGATTTGTATAACTGGCATGTGCTGGTAGAGATTTATATCCAGTTTACTTTTTAGGACTTTCACAGGCTGATGTCAGACTACATACACACACAGTTTATGGAAGTATCAAATGCAGAGGGTAGAACAGTGCATTTCAAAATGGAATGGGAACCCAAGTTTTAGATACACAAACAAAAACCAGTAAAATGTTATGATCTCAGAGGTATCACAAAATTCTTGCTAAATACTCATAAAGATAGTCAATAATAATTTGGAAAAAAATCTCCACCTAAATATTTTGCTATTTATTGCTTCAAAAGGTTTTTTCTTTTGTTTTAGTTTGACGGTTTTTAGGTACTTAATATTTTCATTATACCATTAAATGAATTATAAATTGTTTTACTACTTCATACTTGGTTGCATTATTCTCTTTCATACCATGATTCATTTTTAGATTCAACTGCTGATTAGAATGCTTTCAAGTTCTCACTATTGTACTAAAAATCCTAATTTACATAATTTCTTTCCATTTTGCAATGTGTTTTTTTAAAAGATTTTATGTATTTATTTATTTATTCATAGAGACACACACACACACAGAGAGAGAGAGAGAGAGGCAGAGACACAGGCAGAGGGAGAAGCAGGCTCCATGCAGGGAGCCTGACGTGGGACTCGATCCTGGGGCTCCAGGATCATGCCCTGGGCCAAAGGCAGGCGCTAAACCGCTGAGCCACCCAGGGATACCCCTGATTTTCAAGATTTCTAAGATTCTACCTTTTCATTTCTATTCCTTTAGTTATTAAAAAAAAAAATACAAGTTCAAACAAGTACAGATAGTTGTAAAGATCGTAAGCCTGTTGTAGCTGTTATAACTCAATGTGTGTGAGTACCGGAGGGGCTATCCATATCTGCCCCCCAGAACACAAGAAAGCTGGACTGCAAAATGATTGGGGCATCCTTAGGGGAGGGAGGGAATTTTCATTCTCAGTTTCCTATGAAGACTATCTTTAGTGCTCTCAAAGAGGATATAAAATTACTGGGAGTGCTCCACTATGTAGAAAACTCATAAAATTAAAAAAGTACAAATTTCACAAAAATTTTAATTACATTTTCTTTACCAAAGGCCAATTTCACAAGTGTTATCTTCTTCCATATTTATTACAACATGCTTTTCTTACATTAGACTATATTAACTAAGAGACAGATCTTTTTGTATAAAATATTAATGTAACCTCACCACAAAGTGGCCTTTAATTTCTCTACCAAGGAAAACAAAAAGGGGCAAGAGTCTTAACTGGGTAACAGCATTTGTGTATAGGTTTTTATTCTTTGAGAGAGTGTGCCCAGGTCTACACAAAGTGGAGCGGGTGAGGGAGAGAGAATCTTAAACAGTCTCCACACCCAGTGCAGAGCCTGATGTTGGTCAGAGCTAAGTCTCACCACCCTGAGATTATAATCTGAACTGAATGCAAGAGCCAGACACTTAGCCGACTGAGTCACCCAGGTGCCCCTCGATTTTTATTCTCTTGAAATTGAAACTGCCTTTATACACATTTCCAGGAGTTCTTTAGAAATCAGTAAGGTAAATAAATAGTATCACCTGCAATTTCACATTCAAAAAAACTTTGGTTCACAAATGTTACCTGCCCAACTGCAAAGAGATGCCACAAGAACATGCCCAATGTTTGTTTCCATTTGTATGATAGGAAATCACATCCAAATTAACCACAAGGGGTAATGTTAAAAATTGAAGTTATTTTTAATAATTTATGCTTTTTTTAAAAAAAAGATTTTATTTATTTATTCATAGACACAGAGAGAGAGAGAGGCAGAGACACAGGGAGAGAGAGAAGCAGGCTCGATGCAGGGAGCCCGATGTGGGACTTGATCCCAGGTCTTCAGGATCACACCCCAGGCTGCAGGCGGCGCCAAACTGCTGCGCTACCGGGGCTGCCCAATAATTTATGCTTTAAGAAAACTCATCAGTGCATAAATATTTCTCAAAGAAGGGGGGATGATGCTTTCTCTAAATATATTTTGATTTGCGGTATCTGAAATTTTACCTCTAGTTGTTCATCCTCCAAAAGACTTATAACCAGCCACCTGATGTCTTTAACCGCATCTTCATTGTTTAGGAAAATAAAGAGGTTATAAAATACCATGGTCTGGAGGTAGGTCAGCACTGTATATCTAGCATGCCAAGAACTGCTTCTTGCTGTCTGTGAATGAAAAGAAGTAGAAACAATGGAAACAGTCTGACAAGAGCATGAGGTGACAGACAGGAATTACACATAAATCATATCTTCTACTATAACTCTACTTTTACAGGCATGGTTAGAGCAAGCTTGTGTTATAGTTCCTTCTAAATAAAAGGCTGCACAAACTATCTCAGGTAAAGTTAGGGTAAGGGTAAGGAAAACACAGATAAAAGTCAACTTTATAAATGACGTCTAATTAATAGTTTTGTCTCCTCTAAGAGTTATTATTTTATTTTACTAGGTGGCAGGTAGAGGAAAGCAATGACTGAGAACTGCTAAGTTCCATCACACAAAAAAACTGGGCTGTTAAAAAAATATTTTTCACTGATAATTCAACTTAAAAACCCGAAAACCATGGGAACAGGTCCATTTTTTATATTATATAACACATGTATGACATGAGTAAAGGCTGAGCACATAGTATACTAAAAATGCAGCTAGAAAATACACAATACCTTAGGTCTTTTTCCTTCCTTTCTTTCTTTTTGTAAACCAGAGATTGGGAAATACACATGAATTTAATAAAGGGGAAATAGTAAAAGGGAATGGCCACCCTCCTCCCTCATAAGCAGTTTGTATCTAAGGCGCTTCACTAATTAGCTCTTTGCATATATAGAAAATCTGGGGGTTGAATGACCTCCCCAAGGTCACAGAAGTTGGTGGCAGAGACGGGTACAGAATCTAGGTCTGTTTCTTCAGTCAATATATATCTTCTCTCATACTAAAAGAAAACTCAAAATGAAAAACAAATTTCAGTTACTGTGTGCACTACAGCCGACTTTGTGAAGTTCTCAGAATGGGTAACTGAATTCTAACCAAGACATATAAATATTTGTTAGACAGTCTTACTTGTTTTAGCACCTGAAGTACCAAAGGCACTTGATGAGGGTAAAGCAAGCCCTGAGACATTAGTGATAAACATAACTTTGCATCTCTCTTCAGTTCATCATAGCTATTATCATTTTCCACTGGGGCAATCTAAAGAACAATAAAACAAAACAAACATGTAATTGAAAATTACAGCCAATGAGTACAAACAAGGTATCCTTACAGAAAAGAAATCACATTTTTCCTCTGAACAACTTCTATGGAAATTTTCAGATATGGACACTAGTGACTAGTATAAGGAGTCCCCATGAATCAATCACCTCTCCAACAAAGACATATGCATAATCCTTCCATTTTTTTGTCCGCCCCCCATGTTTCCTGTTTCCTCATCCTCCAATTATTTTAAGCAAATCCCAGACATATTTCACCCATGAATATTTTACTATGTAACTCTAAAAGAGAAAAATCTCTTATTTAAAAAACCTGAATGACATTGGCCATAAAAATCCATTGCAGTTAAAATATAAAATATACAGTAATGTTCAAATTCCCCCTAATAAAACAAAAAACAAAAAACAAAAAAACAAAACAAAACAAAAAAAAACAAATTCCCCCTAATATTTTGTAAGTTGGGTGTTTGGAACCTGGTTCAACATGATGATCACACACTGCATTTGGTTCATGTGGCTCTTAAAGGTAAAAGATTCTATGGAAAAAAAATTTAAAAAAAAATCTCTAAATTCTCTCTACTCTCTTTTAAAATTCCTTGCCCTTTAAAAATTAAAGGGTGGGAGGGAGGGAGGGCAGGCCTGGCTACTTGGTTTTGTAGTGGCACCTAGAGTGGCCTTCCTTCTCTGACTGCATCGCTGTAGTGGCATTCTTTGGCTCCACTATGTCCTGTAAAGTAGCCATTAGATCTAGAGGCTTGATTTTATTGAAGTCTAATTTTTGAGCACAACATAAGTGATGTGTATTTCCTTCAATTATGGTCAGTTTTCTCTTTCTGTGATGAACTATTTTTAAAAACGGTTTGCAAAATGGTGACACTCACTTTTTCTTCATTATTACCTGGAATACTTCATACAGAAAAGCCTTCCCTCCTTCAGAAGAATGTTTCCTTCCTATCCTCCAAAAGTGAACAGTGAATTTTTAAAACAATGCCATTATGAACCAATGAATTTCAACAAATTTAATGGTTTTAATCTAACTGGTGCTCAAAATAGCTTTACTTCAACATAAAGCTATTTGGACTCAAAAGAAATCCTTTAACACAACTATAGCATCCTTAGTTTCTGGTAGGACAGTATGAATTAGGTTTATCACATACATTTCTTGGCCTAAACCTGAAATCAGCCTTTTCTCTACAAAGACCTGGTTCTCCTAGCAGGAAATGATATCCAGAAACCATAATCTGGGCACTAAAGTACTGATCTCTACTAGGTTGATTAATGGTTAGGGGGTTTTGTGGCCAGAGCTAGGAAATAGGCTTATTTTCTAAAGAGAAACAGATCATGAGATCATATTGATATTTTCAAACTTAGGATTACTGAAATTTTACTAAACAGCTGGGTTTTTTTTTAAGATTTATTTTAGAGAGACCATGCATGTGTGCACCAAGTGAGCATAGAGGCAGAGGGACAGATATTCAAGCAGACTCCCTGCCAGGCGCAGAGCCCAGCCCAGCTGATCCCACAACTCATGAGTCATTACCCGAGCCAAAATCAAGAGGCTCAACCGACTGAGCCACTCAGGCGCCCCAAGAGCTGAATTTTTCTATCTCATCACACTAAAAATTTTGGTTCCTATTGTTAAAATAGGAACAGGCCAAAATGAAGTCAACTGCCTCCAAAGCTGCAAATTGGGACTTAATTCCCAGGAATGTGACCTTCAATCAGTTAATTAGGAATTAACTGATCAGTAATAGTAAAATGAACTGCATGATAGACCCCTGCCTTTTCTTAAACAAAGATGATCTTATCTGAAATAATCTTTTTTGTTCAGGCCTTCCTTGTCCCATCCCTTTTCTGCCTTCAAAATCCTTCCATTTTAGGAGCAACTGGGTGGCTCAGTTGGTTAAGCATCTGCCCTTTGGCTCAGGTCATGATCTCGGGGTCCTGGGATGGAGCCTAGTCAGGCTCCCTGCTTTCAGCAAGAATCCCCTATCCTTGATGTCTCCTCTTAGTTATCTTCTACGCACTAACACCTCCCCCCATTCCACTTATTGGCTAAATATCCCCAGTGGTCTTGGGGGTACTTGGAGTCTTGACACCTATCCAACAGTTCTCAATAAAGTCCTTCTTAAAATTTTAACATGTGTCAGAATTTTTTTAATAAAGAAACCTCCAAGCTGAGTATAATAATTACTGTGATAATTTGTCCATTTTCTGATAGAAATAATTTCTTTTGGCGGACTTTACTGAAAAAAAATATATGAGATTTCATCTTAAATCAATGGAGAAAACATAGATTATCTTGAAAATTAAGCTCCATCTTTACATCAACACTTTATATAAAAGTAACCATCAATTTTCTATCTTATACTACAAATCTAAATGCAAAAGATAAAAGCATAAAAATGTTCAAAGAAAAAAGGAACTATTTAAAAAAATAATCTTCGACTGGCATACTTCAAAATATCATTTAAAATAAGAAAATCATAAAAATGGAACTCCTTCATAACACAACAGGAAACTGGCAAAATACCGGCAGCTGGCAAAAGCATACAAATAGCCGAAGTACAAGGAGACAGTCTCATTAAAGAAATACAATTAATTTTACTTATATCTATCTATCTATCTATCTATCTATCTATCTATCTATCTATCTATCTAGGCTCCTATCTCAGACTGGGGCTTGAACTCACACCTCTGAGATTAAGAGTTGCAGGTTCTACCGACTGAGCCGGCTAGGCATCCCAAGAAGAGCAATAATCTTTTACAAAATTTATTTTACCATCAAAGATGTAAGAAGTGTCAGGGTTTGTGTGAAAGAGATAACACAAGACTTTGGAGGGCAGTGCCCACTAAAATGACAAATATGAGCAGATCTTTTACACAGTAATTATTCTATAAATATACACGTATTTGTAAAAGATTGTTAACATTGTTTTTAACAGTCAAAAGCTGGGAGTAGAAAATGGATTAAATACATGATAATACAATACAGTCATTAAAGAGGAAGAGGCAGTTAAGTGAGAAAATGGTCCTTATGTATCAGGCTCTAAAACAATTTGCAGAATGAAATAGTCCTCGTTTTTCGTACAACAAGCCCATACATACACTAACGTGGTGTATGGCACAGTTGTGCTCACAGAGGAAGGTATAAAAAGATACACACCAAACAGATTTCTAGGATAAAAATCATTACAAATTCTCAACAGTCCAAATCTGCAGGCAATGTACATGGAATTGATTTCCTTTGTCATTTAACTTACCCACAATAAAAATGAGGTGATTTAGAGCTTGGTTAGTTGAACTGTAGCATGACAAAGAAGATACTCATATGCTAGCAGGCCTAAAATTACTACCAGAAAAATTTAAGGTGACTCACTCACCTGGTGAATCAGCAGTCTGTCTTCCTACCATTCATGAAAAAAAGTGTGGTTTGTGAATGAAATTAGGGCATAGTATTCTCATGTTAGAAGGTTAAAACGTCCTACTAAAATCAGCCAAAAGGGCAGCCCTGGTGGTTCAGTGGTTTAGGGCCACCTTCAGCCCAGGGCCTGATCCTGGGGACCCAGGATCGAGTCCTGGGTCAGGCTCCCTGCATGGAGCCTGCTTCTCCCTCTGCCTGTGTTCCTGTCTCTCATGAATAAATAAAATCTTAAAAAAACAAAAACAAAAAAAACAGCCAAAATCCTGAAATCCAAAAGATAAAACTTCATAAACTAAAGACTATCATGTTCCAAAGCAACAAATTAGCCGTTACTAATTACTAGCACAGCATAACAATTCGTTTGGTCTAGGCTACTTCTATATGCCAATGAGATCAAAATCTTATATGCAGATTTTAAAGGTTTTGCTTATTTATTTAAGTCATCTCTACACCCCACGACCCTGAAGACATCAAGAGTTGCATGCTCTTCTGACTGAGCCAGCCAGGCACCTCAAAAATCTCGTATTTTACTTTGTAGTGTTTTTATCTATTAATAATATTACTGTTCGTGGAACAAAAACCTTTTCTGTAGTAAAGCCTCTAAGTTTGTCCTTAGTTCATCTCAAGAACTAACATTAGAGGGCAACCCTTCTGGGTCTCCTCCCTCTTCAGGAGTTTTGTACTATCATTTTACTATCGCTTAATTTCAATAAACCTTGCTTTGCGGCCCACCACTGTCTGGTCTATTTCTTCATTCTTCGAAGTGGCATGACCAAGCTCCGCGGGCACCAATGGAGAGAAAAATCCTATTAACACTGCAATTCTGGGACAACTGGGGCTGCCAATCTCATATATTCTTAGAACTAACTCCCAGAATCAACGCCTGCAGCCAAGTGAGGACTTCACCTCTACTTCAGCTTCTCCACCTAGGTGTACTCCACTCATTCATCTCCACTCAGTTCTCTTCTTATATTCCTGTAGCACGTAAGGTGTACCGGCAAATCTGCTACCCAAGGAGGCCATACATCCAGAGGCAAAATGTCTACTTTTCAAAAGATTTACTTAAGCTCCCCTCCCTCACATACTAGCCTTGAGAGAAAGAATACATTCACTACTCCCCAGGGACTGTCTTCCCTACTTCTAACCTCCCTTGAGAAGATGTAATGAGTGACTGAACTAGTCCTCTAACTATGGGCCTTTCAGAGAGAGTCCTACAGGACAGTGGCTGACCCCAACTGCTGGTTACTTTATAAATTTAGAATATGGAACACACTGCGCCTTTTATCTTCAGTTTGGATCTTTTTTTTTCCCCCCCAAAAAGATTTATTTACTTATTTATTCATGAGACACACACACACAGAGGCAGAGGGAGAAGCAGGTTCTCCGTGGGGAACCTGATGTGGGACTCGATCCCATGACCCCAGGATCACAACCTGAGCCAAAGGCAGACGCTCAGCCACTGAGCTATCCAGGTGACCCTTCAGTTTGGGTCTTAACAGTAGCTAAGTCGCAAAAGAAAATTCCTACTTGACATCCTGTAAGCCTGGTCTATGCACTTGGTTCCCATCATCCATCTAGGGTTCAGACACTCTTATAATTTCAGTTCTAAATGATCAGAATGTTGGGGCACCTGGGTGGTCAGTCAGTTAAGTCAAACTCTTGACTGATTTTTAAAAAGATTTTTTATTTATTCATTTGAGAGAGAGTGTGCACTCAAGCAGGAGAGGCAGAAGAAAGGGAGAAGCAGACTCTGCTGAGCAGGGAGCCCAGTGTGGGGCTTGATCCCAGGACGTGGATATCACGACCTGACCTAAAGGCAAATGCTTAACCATCTGAGCCACCCAGGTGCCCCTAGCCTCTTGATTTTGGCTCAGGTCATGATCTCAGGCACATGGGATTGAGCCTCACCACGGGCTCCACACTCAGCACCCAGTCTGCTAGTCCCTTTCCCTTCTCTTCTGCTCCTCCCCCTCTACACATGTGCCCAAGCACACATGATCTCTCTCTCTCTCTCCCTCAAATAAATAAGAATCTTTAAATAGAATACATAAAATAGGGAAATCAGAATAAAAAAAAAAACACAGTTCTTGATCAGCAACTGCTCTGTAGGTAAGTTTATTTGAATCTTACCAACTCACTTCCACTTTTTCATTTTCAACTTTAGTATTTTCCTAAAAGTATCATTTTTCTTTCCAGATACGACTTTTAAAAGAACACATACATACACTGTCATGATGATCCAACTGCCACATTTATAGTTACAGAAAGACTAAGATTCAGACAACCTTAAAGTTTGGGAATGTTCAATTGGCACTGAAGGGGGTGGAGTCTAGCCTTTTCATAAAAATGTATGCTGTAATCTTCCAATATTGAAAAAAAAAAAAAAAAGATCAAAGTAGAAAAAACAGTCTCATGTACAACAACTTGGGACAACTTAAAAGAATTCTTAGTGAAAAAAGCCAATTACAAAAGGTCACTCATTCTCATTTCCATTTATATGACATTCTTGAAATGACAGTTTTAGAGATGGAGAACAAATTAGTGGTTGTCAGAGGATAGTGGTGGTGAAGGAGAGGGAGGGAGGTGTGACTATAATAGGGCCACACAGAGTCAGTTTTGTGATGATGGGATTATTTCTGTATTGTGATTGTGTTGGTGGTTGGTTACAGGAATCTACTGTGTGATAGCATGACACAGAATTATACGCATGTTGTATAGATTTCAATTTTCTGGTTTTGAAAATGTAGCTACTACTAGGGAAAATTGAGCGAAGGGTACAAGAGACCTCTTTGTAGTACCTTTGCCACTCTTATTTTATTATAAACAGCTTGGGGGAAAAGTCGATGTCCATGAAATTTAGGGGCTTTCTTCAGGTATGCCTATTCCTATCTTTTGCTTTCTGGCCATACTACAGGACAGGCTGACATACAGTGATTTGGGTTTTCCTTAAGACTTGAAGTAAGAAGGGTGTTTTAATGTCTGTAGCAAAAATATGTGCATTTCTTTGTAAATATCCATCCTTCCTGCTGATCACATTTTGATTAACTTTTGGAAAAATCCTCCTCCTTTTCTGTCATTCTGGTGGGTCCGTCAACCGAGGGATCATATTGCTTAGCCAAAGTGTAGTAAGAGACCTAAGTCTGGCCAACGAGACATTTTCTGGAAATCTGAAATCTTAGAGAAATGCAAGGAGACAGAATCTGATAAGGCTGTTAGCTTCTGTTACTTAGGTCCACAGGTAGTGAACTCCCTAGATACTTGTAAGTAACTAATTTCCTCCTTTCACTGTTGCAGGCGCTGGGTTTTCAGTGCCTAGAACTGAAGATCCTTAACTAATACTGTGATATACAAAAAGGAGATCTTAATCTTTCTTTTGGTTTGTTTTCACACAAATTTATTATTTTTAGTGTATCACAGCTAAGATTTAGCAGACATTAAACTGTGTTAACCTGTACAAAATGATGCCCTGCTGTGTTAATCTGCACAAAAATTCAGTTGGCAAAAGAATACTTTTCAGTTTTCCTCTCCTCTAAATTTTTTTAAAAAGATTTTATTTATTTATTCATGAGAGACACACAGAGAAGGCAGAGGCAGAGACAGAAGTAGAGGGAGAAGCAGGCTCCATGCAGGGAGCCCGATGCGGGACTCGATCCCAGGACTCCAGGATCATAACCTGAACCAAAGGCAGACACTCAACTACTGAGCCACTCAGGTGCCCCTCCTCTCCTCCAATTATTGAGAAAAATAGTTTTTCTGAAGAAACACCATCAATGGCATGTAATTTTGTACCAGTTATAACAACATCTGTAAATTTTTCTCTAACTTTAACACATACAAAACTATTATTCTACAGTGGTGAGTTCTGATAAACACTTAGCAAACTCTGAAACAGGATACAACACATCCTGTCTTCCTCCCTGATCATAGGCATCTGAACTCATTATTCCAAATTAAGTACAGTTAAAAACTAGTAACAAAAATAATATACCATTATCACAACATATACAAGTACTTTACACTGTGCTCTCTGCTTTACAGGCATTATTTCATTTCATCCTTACAACTGTGAGGATATTGGTATTATCCCTCAGTTTATATATACGGAAGACATTTGAAGACATTGATTTTTTTTTTTAAAGATTTATTTATTTATTCATTCAGAGAGAGCGAAGAGAGAAGCAGAGACACAGGCAGAGGGAAAAGCAGGCTCCATGCAGGAAGCCCGATGTGGGACTCGATCCTGGGTCTCCAGGATCACACCTCAGGCTGCAGGTGGCGCTAAACCGCTGCGCCACCGGGGCTGCCCAAGACATTGATTTTTAACTAGGTCTCTATTCTTCCCTTGACCTTCAGCAATATGGAGACTCTTCAACTAGAAAAGGTAAATAACTAAAACTCACTCTGATATAGATTTCAAGGTGGGGTTTCTTTTAAATTGATATAAAACTGGTTTTTATGGGATAGGATCTAGAATAGTTATTTAGAATCTAAAAAGCACTGTAAATATATCCAAAACAGAACTTCTGCCTCCTACAGTTTAATAAGCAATAACTTGTTTTTAGATTTTCTTTATCCTCATTCCACACAGCTAATCTGCCTGCAAAGTAACTGTTTATCTGTGCCATGGTGACTTTGTACCCCATACTCCATTCTGCCATCATGGCCCAAAGCAGAGTATCAACCTTCGTATCTGTACATCCAGGCAAAATGTTAGGCCTGGCATAAGCAATCACAATACAGCTTTCTAATGATTAAAGTTTTTAAAATAAATTTCATGTTGATTCAAAACATCCTTCTACCAACCTCACTCTCACGTATCTTTCTGATTTATTTTTTAAAGATTATTTATTTATTTGAGAGAGAGAGAGAGAGCGCAAGCATAAACAAAGGGAGCAGCAGAGGGAGAAGGAAAAGCAGGCTCTCCACCGAGCAGGAAGCCTGACACAGAGCTTCATCTCAAACTCTGGAATCATGACCTGAGCCAAAGGCAGATAAGGCATCCACCCCCACTCCTTTTTAAAGATTGATTGATTGATTTGACAGAGAGAGATTGTGAAAGGACGCACACCATCAAGCACAAGCAGGGGGAGCAGCAGAGGGAGAGGGAGAATGAGTTTTTAAAAAAAGATTTTATTTTTAAGCTATCTCTATAACCAACGTGGGGCTCAAACTCACAACCCCAAAATCAAGAGTTGCACATTCTTCTGACTGAGCCAGTCAGGCACCCCTGATATTTTCTTTTCTTTTTTTATTTTGAGTGAAAGAATTGGGGTAGAACTCCAACTATCCCAACATTCACTGCACATTACCCATTTATGAACATACACAGTCTATGTTCGGTATCCACTGCATATGTGTCAGTGGAAAAAAGTTTAAGCACCACTGCCCTCAAGAGAAACCCTATCTACACCAAGGACTTACAAATAACAAGGATTCTATATACGCTAATAGCTACTGTCCACTCTTTTAACCCAAAAGATCTCAGAGGTACTCATGGGTATCAGACCCTACACAGCATTCTTTTTTTTTTTTAAGATTTTATTTATGCATGAAAGACACACAAAGAGAGAGAGAGGCAGAGACATAGGCAGAAGGAGAAGCAGGCTCCATGCAGGGAGCCGAATGCCAGACTCGATCCCAGGACCCCAGGATCATGACCTGAGCCAAAAGGCAGATGCTCAACTGCTGAACCACCCAGGCATCCTGCCCTACATAGCATTCTTAGAAGTATTTTAGTGGTGAATCCTTTGAAAATTACCAGTAGAGTTATCTTTTTCAGATTTCCTGAAGACAAAGTATGCTGTGGCAAATCTCAAGTTTAACATACCATTTGCTGAGTAAGAGTAACAAGGGTGCTCCTTCTTAGATAGTACTGTACCAAACAATAACTATCAAGTAGTGGTGAGGTTTGTGCCAAGCCTTCCAAATGTGCAATGAAATTAGCCTGTTTTCCTAATCACAGTATGACTGCAAACTCTAACTGTGGCAACCAATATATTGATCTGTGACCTTAGTTTTATTAGCTTCATCATCTGCCTAGATAAGTAATCAGAACCACCTCAGGCTACACTTTCATCAATTCAAATCAAACTTCAGTGTCTGCATAGGATCACCAGAAACAAGTTACTTCCACAGGTATTTGTTTGAAGCAATTATAGTCCCATTTAATACTGTAAAGTTAATACAAATACTGTATGTGTAAGTACAATATACAGTAAGTCTTCAGGTTTATTATACGCTGAGTAAAATAAATCAGAAATAGCTATATTCAGAAAATGTCACTGTGGCTTATTTTTTTAGCTGTCAATATTCTCCTAAACTTGGAAATTGCTTATCAAGTAACAATGTTCTGTCTGTAAAGGTTTCCTGTATCTGTCAAGATCCTAGTCTGACTTAATACTAAAAAGATTAGGGCAGCCCCAGTGGTGCAGCGGTTTGGTGCCACCTGCAGCCCGGGGTGTGATCCTGGAGATCCGGGATCGAGTCCCGCATCAGGCTCCCTGCATGGAGCCTGCTTCTCCCTCTGCCTGTGTCTCTGCCTCTCTCTCTCTCTCTATGAATAAATTTAAAAATCTTAAAAAAAAAAAAAACTAAAAAGATTATTTCAACAAATATTAAACTGCTATCTCCTAATGATTTTCCTGTGACTATTCTACTTAGGGATCTAACTAAGCCATACACAGTCTGAAAAACTATCCACTATCAGCTGATAAATATAAATTCCCGTGGAAGGTCAGAAGGGGATGCATTCTTATTTTTCTATCCAAGTTTTTATTTAAATTTCAGTTAGTTAACACAGGGGGATGCATTCGTAATTTCAGACATAAACTTACCTTAAAAAACAAAGGTAGAAGCTGAAGTTGTTCTGTGACTGCTGTAGAGAAGGATCTTCCTGCACTGGCCATCAGCCATTTCAATACTATTTGAAAATAAACATGCAGAATCAGTCTCTGCTATAGAGTTAGAGACCACAAAGTAGAAATATTGTAGCGTTAGTTTCAGAGAGCCACTCTGATAACTGGTAATTAACTCTTCAATGTTAAGAGAAAAAAAAAAATTATCTGTGTTCCTTCATAAATTTAACACTAAACAGCATTATGACAAGAACCAGAAAAAAGGGTGCCAATCAACTAGGGTACTAAAGTCATTCTCAAAAAAATGTATCAATAAATTCATAGCCTATTAAATACCAACACCAACTACAAATTAAAATGAAACTGCAATAATCCTAACATAGCAAAAATGTAACTAATTTAGTTGCTTATACTTCGAATGCTTGAAAAAATTTTAAATACAGAAATAGGACACCCCAATAACCAAGACAATTTTGAAAAAAAAAAAGCAAAGCTGAGGGACTCACAGATTTCAAAACTTACTACAAACTACAGTAATCAAGATAGTGCAGCACCGACATAAGAATAAACATACATATCAATGGAATAAACTAGAGAGTCCAGAAGTAAGCCCTCATACACATGGCCAAGTAATTTTAGGAAGAGCACCAAAAACATTCAATGAAGAAATGAGAGTCTTTTCAACAAATGGTGCTAAGAAACTGAACATCCTTGTGCAAAAGAATGAAGCTGAACCCTTATCTTACATTATATAAAAAAATTAATGCAGAATGGATTAAAGATCTAAACTTAAGAACTAAAAGTATAAAACTCTTAGAAAAAAACTTAAGGGAAAAATTTCGTGACACTGGATTTGGCAATGATTTCCTGGATATAACACCAGAAGCAAAGTTAACAAAAGAAAAAATAAATTTGACTTCATCCAAATTAAAAACTTTTGTGCATAAAAGGATACTATACCAAGAGAGTGAAAAGACAACCCACTGAGTGAGAAAATATTTGCAAATCATTTATCAGATAAGGGGGTGATATCCAGAATATGTAAAGAACTATAACTCAACAACATTAACAACCTAATTCAAAAATTGGCAAAGAATGTGTAGACAATTCTCTCAAAAAGATTAAAAAAAAAAAAGGGCAAGTAAACAATGAAAAGATGTTTAACCACTAATCATTAGGGAAACGCATATCCAAACCACAGGGTATCTCATTCACATGCATTTGGATAGTTATAAGTCATAAAAACAGAAAACAAGTATTGGCATAAGTCTGAAAAAAACTGTAACCCTCTTGCAATGCTGGTTGGAAGGTAAAAGAGTGCAACCACTGAGGGAAACAACTTGGTGGCTCTTAAAAAAGTTAAACAGCATTACCATCTGTCCAGCGAGTCTATTTCCAATACCCCAAAGAATTGAAAACAGGGCCTCAAAACAGATACATCTATATCACTGCTCACAGCAAAAATCACAGTAGCCAAGAGGCATAAACAACTTAAATGTCCATTAACAGATAAATGGATAGATACTGAAAACACTATGCAGAATTTAAAAGCCTGACATAAAAGAATAAATATTGTAGGGTTCCACTTATATAAAGCACCCAAACAGGCAGATTCAGAGACAAAAAATGGTGGCTGCTGGGGTGGGAAGGATGGGAAAGAGTATTTACAGATAAATGAGTGCAGAGCTTCAGTTTTACAAGATGAAGAGTGTTGGAGATGGACGATGGCAATAGTTGTACAATAATGTGAACGTATTTGATGCCACCCAACTGTAAAGTTTGTATTATATATGTTTTACCACAACAAAAAAATAGGAAATCCTAACAGCCCCAAAAGGATAATCTACACAAATGTCTGTTTTGTTTTGTTTTCCCCTGGTAATAAATGTTTATTTTCAAGCGAGTTTCTATTAATTTTAGACACTCACTAGTTTTTAAGAGTTTAATGCCCTGAGTTCGCTCATCTTCTTCACCAATTCCATTTTCTTCCATAACATGGTTCTGAATTTCTTCATCTACATCCATGAGGGGCTTCAATTTCTCTAGAATTCGAGCAGTAAACTCAGGGACCCGTGGGGATGCTGTTGGCGCAGTGTTTGGCAAAGAAACATCGATCATAAATATGTAGGTCAGCACACTGCAAAATGAAATATATAGTGAGAAGAGATCCCATGTTATCAATAAAACTAAGGTTTAAAAGCGATGATCTAAGCAAAGTAAATATTTGAACGATGACTCCCAGGGAGGGTCTCTTGTGCTGCATGTGTAATCTGGAGGCACTGAGAACCAGTCGAATAATCCCCTCTGGCTTATGAGCTTACTGATGTCTTCTTTCACACCACAGCCTCTTGTGTCCCAAACACAATATAAAACAAAATTTGAAGAGGAGGACCCACAAAACTCAACAGTAAAATAACTGGTGTGCACTATTAGATATTAAAGCTTAATAAAAAAGAACTCAAGAAGTGTACCATACCATAGAGAAAAGAATACCCACCTCCCTATTCTTTCCCTGACATTTTTGTAAACCTGGGTGAGTTTGGGTTCCAAGTACTTCAGTAGTCTGTGCAAGAGCTCAGGCACTCTCCACTCTTGCTGGGCAAGGCCACCTTGTAGTACATAGAGTCGACTAGAATTAAAGCACAGTAGAGTTGTGTTAGAGCCCTTCCCTGCTTTACATATGACAGTACAGACTCATGGAATCTATAGTCTACTTAAAATTGTTACATTTTCTCACCTAATACATAATAAAACCAACAATTCAAAACAGTACGTTAATGAAGATTACTTTATTTTTATCGCATCATTTTTGCTTTATTCTCATTTTCTCTCCACTAGCATACAATCAAGAGCAATACTGACTTGAGAACAGTCATTGATTTTTAATCAGAACCTTCCCCACTAATTAATACTAATAGCCTATTCTTCTTTTAAGGATTACCTAGATTTCCTTCTCTAGCCTACCATTTTTTTCCAACTCCTTCTATCCCACCAAGAATATTTTTCCTTTGAAGGATTACTCTGTTTTTTCTCAATAAGGGACAGGGACAAATGAGATGATGTGAAGAGGAAGTTAGTCACAGGATAAAAATGCTGTCCCAACAGCAGAGAGGGCTGAATCTAAATTACACTGGTCTCTATTTCTACTTCTTCCCAACTGAGAAATAACTCTACTTAGTATCATAAATTGTACCAAATTGGTTCACTCATCTCTCAGAAGAAAATAGTTACATTATCAAGCCTTTAGGAGTACACTTTAGGAGTTCACTTCCATTTATACATCAAAAGCAAAGCAGTTATCTTTTGTTGAAAATCTTTTGTTAACCTTCTAAGTTTTCTTTTTATTTACCATGCATCTACAAAGGATCCTCCTTCACCACTCAATGGTGACTCTAACAGCAGCTCAAAAAGCCAATGAAGTTTCCGGGGATCTCTGCTTTCCTGTGGTGAAAATATAAAATAGCAATTAAAACAGGAAACCTAGAATTCTGTATATAAACTACATCCTGTTATTTTAGAAATATTAAAAATAAATATAAGGGAAGAAAAAGTAAAACCCATAGGTTAGTCAAATCCAAAAATAGTTCATGCTATGGACATATTTAGTGTGGAAAATAACACGTAAAAACTTGTATCATCTGGCTTTTAGTATATGTAAGTTGCATTTCCAGATATGTGATATGATTTGCCATTTCATCTAAGAATGCATTACTATATTTGAAAGCTTAAAGAGAACCATCTTTAATTACAGAAGATGACAAAACAATGAAGAAAATTTCAAGACTCAAGAGGTATAATGAGATTTCCCAGGTTTTGAGAAAGGGTATAAAACAGTTTAAATAGATCAGTTAAACACAAAAAAGCAGCAGAACTTACACAGGATGTTGCTATACACGTTCCCCAGTCGTTATAAGTTTCTACTGTAATGTTGGATAATGCTGTTCTAAGCAGAGGGCAAAGAAGCTCCCAAAGCTTCTCTACCTACTCAAAACAAAATATATGGGAGAAAGTTAATAATACTCAGAACATTTTTCTTCAACTATCTTTCCCTGGAAATACACACATACAAACACATGACCTGATACTTATTTAAATTATTTCTTAGAACACCCAAATAATCCAGGAAAGTAACTTCACCATTTAATCGTCATAAATACCCACGTATAAAAATGAAATCTTTCAAAAAAAAAAAAAAAGAGGAGATGCATGCCTTATATGGTTCATTACAAAATCTCTACTGAAAAATTTCCTTTCAAAAATTCTGAGTAACAAAGTACACTGGAGTGAAACAAAACCTCAATTATTTTTCTAAGATTCACATGCTTATTGGGGTCACTTGATTAAGTCCTAATACAGGGAAGCAAGGACTTTTTAATACAATTTAGTATTAGCCTAAAGTATAATCTTCAAATTCCAAGCTTGGGATTACTATAAATAGTCTTTAAAAAGTGTTCAGTTACACAGAGATTGCGAATATATGTGTATAGATGCTTCTCACAGTTTATTGAGAATACAAATCACCTTGAGATCTTGATAAAATGCAGATTCTGATTCATTAGATCAAGGTGGGACCTGAGATCCTATTTTTCTAACAAGCTCCCAAGTGATACCCATGCTGCAGATCCATGGACTGCACTTTAGTCAAAAGGACCTATACAGGACAAATGGGGAGGGAGGCTTGGGATAAAATTTCCAGTGGAAGCATCAGGCGTTGAGGAGGAGGAGGAAGGGAAGGAGGGAAAGGAGTGGGTAGGGGAGGAGAGCAGAAAAGCTGTATCTTAAACAACTTATCAAAAAAGGAGGGCTGTTCTGGAAAAGAGGTAACTAAAAAATGACAGAATGACAAAGAAATGTGTGACATGTTTAAACAAAACTGTTTCATGTTATGTGAGCAAGAAAAAGGCAATATTATAAATCAACAAATATTTTTATCTAATAAGCGACTTGAACATGTATAACTAAATTAATATATTAAAAAGTGTTCACAGTCCAAAACTTATGTGTAATAAAGTCTGCTAAAACCAGTGTTTGCATCTTTTCTCTGAGGATATGGTGGCCTACCTTGTATTTTGGCATTCTGGATATTTTCAGTCTAGTTATTTTCAATCTAGTGCATTTTGCTAAGAAACTAACCTTAGGACAAGTGTGTAAAATGAAATCTTGCAATTAAGAAGAGGGATACTAAAAAAAAGGATGTCAAACTGTCTATGAGACCAAATGAGTAATGTAGATGAGCAAGGAGGCTAAGAGAAAGGATTTAATGAGAAGCCAGAGAGTGTGCCTCATGAAGGGAGAAGCCCATACACAACACACTAGCCAACTGTTAATGTGCAATAATGCAGGACCAGTTCCAGGATCTCTTCACTGATCAAGAGAAACTGAAATCTTTTTTTTTTAGGGTTCTTCCCCTAATGCTGGTAAATAATTACAAACTTTAATACTCATAAGCAATATGGAATTTGAACATTTCATGTTTTAAGTATTAATATTTGCTGTGTTGGGAACTGCTACAAAAATGGATATTATGGTTTAAAAAAAAAAAAGATTTTGTTTATTTATTCATGAGAGACAGAGAGAGAGAGGCAGAGACACAGGCAGAGGGAGAAGCAGGCTCCATGCAGGGAGCCCGACGTGGGACTCGATCCCAGGTCTCCAGGATCACGCCCTGGGCTGAAGGCGGCGCTAAAACACTGAGCCACCCGGGCTGCCCCAAGGATATTATAGCTTTAACAGGGAACATGCTGTACAAATACGTCACCTTTTCAAATGTCCAATGCTTAGAACCTCTGATTAAACCAGCTATAATTTCTGCAACACAGCGCTGGGTGCTTTCATGTGAATCTGCAACCAAACGTTCTAAATGGGGCCTCAGAACTGGCAGAAATGCATCATCAAAATTTCTGAATATCCCCTATTAAAAAAAAGAAAGAAAGTTCTTCAGTTCCCAAATGACTATCATCTCCATTTATAATCCTAAGAATGCTTGTGTTTATTTACTACATCACTACTGTGCTGACAAAACCCCAAGTGTTCTACCCTTTAGAAATGCTTTAACAAGGTCTGTAAGTTAAAATAAAAATACTGTTATTTACAGATCACAGTAAAATACAATGAATGGAATCAAAACTAATAATCCTCTGACTTTAAAGATATCACACATACCTCAAAACACTCAATGTATAGTCTTGCTGAGTTTTTTTTCTTACGCTGTTAATTACATATATTAGAGATACATACTAAAAAGCTTCTTTTTCTCAAAACTCCTAGACCTTAAACTAAGATCAATTTGATTAGCATCATTTCTAGAACCACTGTAGATGAAAACAGATGACCAAACTCAAACTTTGACTTTAAAACTTAGCCAACAAACTAACAGTCAGTAAGCTATATGAAGAGTGATATTAAATAACATATTTACCTTAAAGAGGCAAAAACGGCGAGGATTAAACTTATCTTTTCCTTTTCTGTCTTCTAAAGATAGAAAAGTAATTAACTGTTCAACAAATTTAGGATCAGAAAAATGATCAAATATAATCTGTTCAGCCTATAAAGTTAAAGAAAAAACAACATTCAGGGTTTAAGATCTATTTTAGAACGTGATTCTGAAACATCAAAATTCAACTCTGAAGTTTTGATTATTAACACTGGGCTGTTACTTTTGTTTTTAAAGAAATTTTACTTCTCAGAGGCTTTTTACAACCAAAATAGTATCTCCTAAAAATGTTAAATCCATTATAGTCGAAAGTTTTCCTTCAGATCTTCAAGTTTGAATTCCATTTCTCAAACTGAATTAAAATCTACCAAGGTCTGCTTGAAGACAGTCCTATTGTGCCATCTGGTGTATAATTTAGGAAAATCCTCTAAACTGTAAATGCCAACAAATTATTTCCTTATTTATAAAACATCAGAAATTAAAAGGTAAACTGTTGAATTAGAAAATAAGAGTTGGTGCCTGGCTGGCTCAGTCAGTAGAGCATTTGACTTATCATCTCAGGGTCATGAGTTTGAGCCCCACATACAGCATAGAGCTTACTTAAAAATACATACACGCATAAATAAATAAAAAATAAAAAGCTACATCATTAACTTAAGTGAGAAAGACACTAAAAGTCCTTAACTTTCAAAATGGTAAAGAAATAAACCTTATTGAAAACTAAGGAGTTTCAACTTAAATCTATAAACAACTATTCACTGAGTACTCATCATTTATATGCAATAAAAAACTAAAAGCAAACAATAGCAAATGACAAAACCCACCTAAAAGTCAGTCTTTATCTCTGCCTTCAAGAAGCTTGTTACCACATAGGACGGACACAAGAAACATGCAGAGAACCATATAAAGCAGTACCCAAGTAAAGTGGGGTAGTAACATGAGTAATCTTAAATACGAAGACTTATGCCAACTGGCCCTAACAGAATGCAGTGGGGTGGGGGGATGGGGAATACAAGGGGGTGGAGTAAGTGGAGTACACATTTACCAGTATCTACCCAGTGCTATCCTGAAATACACTGACTGGGGAAAAAAATCCCACGAACTCCATTTGAAAAAAATTAGAGGCCAAGAGTAAGATGCAGGTGAACCAAGGTAAGTGCTTACACATAGAACAGAATGCTTACTTACCTCTGTCAAATCCTCCCTGCTTCTGCCAAGCTTAGGCTGCTCTTCCACTCCAGCATAAATAACCATATTCCTACAAAGTAAGAGTTTGTATTTGTAATACATATAGAAAAAAAACAGAGCTTCAGGGAGAGAAAGCGTTAGAAGACACTTTTAAAAACTCTAATCGGATGCTAATAAGTTTGGGGATATGAGTACATCTCTAACAACTGTGGCCTTAAAAATCTCTGAGGTCACTGTGTGCTACCGACGTATGCCACTGGTCTCAACAGTAAGAGATAATAAGTATTTCTCTGGGCCGGTTTATGCATATGTAGTATTGATAGGTAAGAATATAATGCAGCACAACTATTGACTCTTTAGATATATAAAGATCAAAACAGGAAGACTAAGAGTGTCAGTGGAAAGACAAGACCCAGGCACAAGCACTGGCAGGAGCAAAAGAAAAAGAAGGAAGAAGAAAAAAGCTAGAGACTGTGTGTTTTTGGTGGCAGAGGACCTCCACACCTGCTTCAAAAGTGCCTCTGAACCTCTCCAGAAATCCAAAATGATAAAACAAAACTATATCCAAGATAAGCTGTTTAATAATGAGGTGCAAGGCAACTTACTGCGGCCAGGTATAGTATCCCCAGTGAGTTTTCTCCACAAAGCAGCTTGACTCCCATTCGTTTTTGGTTCTTGGTATACTTTTGCTATCATAATGCAACCAATGATTATCAGGCCTATCACCAGCAAGAATTTGTGTAGGTTTAGAATATCCGCCTTAAGGAAAAGACAATTACATTTGGTAAATTTTAAAATATCTATGCAATAATTACTGTCAACTCTTGATCAACAGTACTGGTGTGACCTTGTCTTCATAACGAGATTATAAAAATTTGCTCAAGGCAAGATCACATATATATGAGGCATTATCCACTAATGGGCTAATTATTTGGGGTGAAAAAAAAATCAAGTATGATCCATACTTCATTCCTTTCACCAAAACTTAAAGGATTAATTTTTTTGTTTTTAAAGATTTTATTTATCCATTCATGAGAGACAGAGAGAGGCAGAGACACAGGCAGAGGGAGAAGCAGGCTCCTCACAGGGAGCCCGATGTGGGATTCGATCCTGGAACCCTGGGATCATACCCTGAGCCAAAGACAGACACTCAACTGCTGAGCCACCCAGGCGTCCCTTGTTAAAACTTTTTAGATTTGAATTAATTTCAGGCTTAAGGGGATCCCTGGGTGGCTCAGCAGTTTAGCACCTGCCTTCAGCTCAGGGCCTGATCCTGGGGTCCCAGGATCGGGTCCCACATCAGGCTCCCTGCGTGGAGCCTGCTTCTCCCTCTGCCTGTATCTCTGCCTGTGTCTCTCTGTCTCTCTCATGAATAAATAAATGAAATCTTAAAAAAAAAAAAAATTTCAGGCTTAAGGAGCTCAAAGAACTCCCATATATTCTTCACCCAGATGCCCCAAATTTTAACATTTTACCATGTGTACTTTGACATTCTCTCTACATATTTTTTTTTAGGAGCCATTAAATATTCCCTTTAATATGAGACCTACAAATATGTCTTTCAAGTGATGATAAAGCAGGATTAGGAGCACCTGGGTGGCTCAGTCAGTTAAGCATCCAACTCTTAATTTTGCCTCAGGTCATGATCTCAGGGTTGTGAGACTGAGCCCCAGATCAGGTTCTGTACTAGGCATGGAGCCTGCTTAAGATTCTTCTCCCTCTTCCTCTCACCTTCTAAAAAACCTAACAAACAAGAGTAGTAGTAGACAGCATAATGAAACTCTTTCCCACATTTAGTTAATTTAATTCCATTTCATAGTGTTCCCAATAGAGATGGTGCTGCATAGCAATAGTCCCCTCCCAAACGTGGGGAGGGGGCAGACTGAAGATAGCTGTTTAAACATCACAGAAGTTATCAGAGATTTTAAAATGCGGTAGTGAGCGGAATAAAAATGATATACCCCCCCAATCAAGTTAGTTCACTGTTTTTTTTCTGATCACCAATCTGATTAGATTACTATTCAAAAAAATCTGATAATACAGTAAGGCAAAAAGAAGAAAATTAACGTTGCCTCTAAACCTACATCCAGAGAGAAACACTTCACATATTGATGTATTAATGATAATGGACTTTTTTATTTATATTTTTTAGTAATCTCTACACCCATTGTGGGGTTCGAACTCACGACCCCAAGAACAAGAGTCACATGTTCTTACTGAGCCAGTCAAGTGCCTCAAGAGTTCATCTATTTTTATAAATACTTTTAATCATAGTTTTCACGAAGTCAACCATTTTCCCCTTATAATATTCATACTTTGTGTGCTGAGATCTTTCTATACTTCTATACTTTGTCAAGAAAAATATTTGAGCTCAAGAACTATAATTTATACATTTCAAAGAAACTTTCCAAGTTTGACTGAGAGGCATGTAATTACATTTGGTAGTACTTACTCATTTCATAGGGGTTGATGGTCAGCTTTTTGTGGGTTCTTTTGAGCTGCTTAAGAATACCAGCCACAGCTGAAATTGCCATCTAGAAAAGAAACAGGTAAAGTTCATGTGTCAACATTTTAAAATTTCTTGATAGGTTGGTTGCCTGCCTTGAGCAAAGCAGAAGCTGCATTCTGCTTCTTTCAAAATCAGATAAATACCTCACCTGTTGACATCTGGTGGCACAGCCATAGGAGTGCTAAGTCTGACTTGGAATGAATCACATTTGAAGTTCTTATTTTCATCCAAGCTAGTTTTGCTTAGTAAACCTTAATCCTTTCTTTGTTAAGCCAGTATCTGCTCATTCTTCAAATCTCAGCCTAGAAATTTCTTCTGAAAGGTCTTTCTCTAATGTACCAGGTTAGGTCAGCTCCATCTTGCACTCTACCTCTAATACTTTGTGAATAAAACCAGAAAGTTGTATACTCAGGTATCTTTCCCTTCCTTTAACACTTCATACCTGTCATTAATTTTTCAAAGTCAGTATTTCCCATGAATCTATAAACTTGTACCCTGCTGTATTATTGAAATGCACAGTGTCTGAACATGTCCTCATGTATTTGCTGGATGAATTACCATCTCTGAATCAACTGATAAATTCCAAACCAATACACCTCAAGGCTTTATTAAGTGCATCCTGTGAAGACTTTAAAGGCTTCAGGTGTGGTAAAAATTCTCAAACCCAAGACTGTAGCTACAATCAAGTATCTACCTTTCGAACTACAATTGCATCATGGTTGAGATTCTCAACAAAAAAACGTATGGCACGAAGAGGTAACACTCGGTCATCTCTCAAAAGTAGAGACAGAAGCCCAATGCCTATATGTTCAAATTTCCAAGGCCTATAAAGGGGAGGGGGGAAAAAATCACAAAACATATCACTCATAAAACCACATTAAGAAGAAAACTGTATATGAAACATTATAGTTTTAAGTTTCCTACGATTAATACAGGTATACTGATGAACACCACTCCTATCATCAGCCCCAAAGTTTACCTCTTCTTATTCTTCTAAATTCATGAATCAGATTATAATTTTTTGAGACACAGTCATTCATGGGTTTCAGAATAGAAACCTCCTATATATAGTATTTAAGATAAAACCCACAAGAATTAAAAAAAAATTTCACTTACAGATTTCTCTGCTCCACACCATCTAATAAAGTGTTTACCAAATTTTCGTAGTTCCTTAAAAAAGAAACAAAAACCTTTAGGTGAGTTATTTTTTTAATACAGTAGTAAGATAAACACCAAATGATGTAACATAAATTCAAATTCTAGCCAAATTCACCTTCTTCTTATGTGTCATCACGAGACTCTAAAAGGCCTGGTGAGAACCAAGCCGGAGTGAAAGCAGGTGGATGAAGAGAGACAGTGGGGAAAAGAACATGAAGGGCAGAGAGAAAACAAAAATGCTAAGTACAGGGACGCCTAGGTGGCTCAGCAGTTTAGAGCCTGCCTTTGGCCCAGGGCGTGATCCTGGAGTCCTAGGATCAAGTCCCACATCGGGCTCCCTGCGTGGAGCCTGCTTCTCCCTCTGCCTGTGTCTCTACCTTTCTCTCTCCCTGTGTCTCTTATGAATACATAAATAAAAAATCTTAAAAAAAATTGCTAAGTACACTGAGCACCTCAACTCTTCCCAAGCAGATATTCAAAAATAGATCTCTGAGTAGTAATCAATTAGTTAGAAGTGGTCTACCTATATGGCATTCCAGGTATATGTGAGGTAGGCTATCATGTAATAGTTTATTATTTCTACAGACATGTTAGGAAAAAAAATAAGCATATTCATGAGGCAAAGACAAAATCAAGCAGGCAAGGCATCTGCCTGAGTGTTATCATTGAATTGCCTGGGTTCCAAAAATCTAAAACCAGGTTTTGGTTTTTATTTTTTTTTAAGATTTTATTTACTTATTTGAGAAAGAGAGAGAGAGAGTGAGAGAGCACAAGATGGGGGTAAGGACAGAGGGAAAGGGAAAATAGACTCCTGGCTGAGCAGGGAGCCCAATGTGGGGCTCAGTCTCAGGACTCTGAGATCATAACTTGAGCCAAAGACAAATGCTTAACTGACTAAGCCACTCAGGCGCCCCTAAAACCAGTTTTTTTAAGACTGTTTTAAGATAGTGTTTTCCCCTTCTACAGCTAAAAGTAACTATCTGGGACCTTCATAATATTATCTCCTAACATTTTGTATTTTTCCAGAGTCGAAGTGTAAATTTCATGAGGTATTTATAGCACATCTATATTTCAGAGATGTTCAAAGCCTCCTACCCATGCTATCTATGTTGAGAAGTAGGCATTCATAATTACCTTAGGGCATCAGCATTCTTTTCTTGTTGGCGTTTAAGTCCTTCTTTAATTTCTTCTGAACTAAGCATTGTCTGGTTGGAGGAGGGGTTTTTTGATTGTTGAAGTAATTCTGCTATTTCAACACAGGACTTTGGAATCTTAAAAAAAAAAAAAGAAAAGCGAGGGCACAAAATGAAATACTGACACATGCCAGAACATAGAGGAATCTTGACAATGTTATGCTGAGAGCAGCCAGATACAAGATACAACCTACTGTGTGATTCCATTTATACGAAATGTCCCTACCAGGCAAATTCACAGATTAGGAAAGTTGATTCGTGATCTCCAGGGGCTAGGGATGCTAAGAGAATGGGAGTGACTGTTCCTGGGTACAGACTGACTTTCTGAATGAGGAAATGTTCTGAAATTAGACTAGTGATAGTTGCAGAACCCTGGGAATATACTATTGTGACTATGCAATATACTACTGTGCTATGTAAAGGTGAACTTTTTGTCATGTGAATTACATACTAAGTTAAAAATCTTTATTTAAAAAAGATTAAAAAAAATTTTTTTTTTAAGTAATCTCTGCACCCAACGTGAGGCTGGAACTCAAAAACCCCAAGATCAAGAGTCACATGCTCTTCTGACTGAGCCAGCCAGGCTCCCCTCAAAAAAACCATTTTTAAAGAAAGTATAAAGGGACGCCTGGTTGAGCTTCGGCTTTTGGCTCAGGTCATGATCCCGGGATCCTGGGATTGAATCCCGTATTAGGCTTCTTGCAGGGAAGCCTGCTTCTGCCACTGCCTAGGTCTCTGCCTCTCATGAATAAATAAATAAAATCCTAAAAAAAAAAAAAAGCATAATCTGGGGTGCCTGGCTGGCTCAGTAGGAAGCACATATGACTCTTGATCTCAGGGTTGTGAGTTCCAGCCCCATGCTAGGTGCAGAGATTACTTAAAAATAAATATCTTTTTTTAAAAAAAGTATGATCTAATGACAGTTTTAGATAGCAAGAACATATTTAATAGAAAAAGACTAAGTTTGGAGCAGTGGTTTTGGAACCAAAGGATGGATGTCAAACATAATTACTTTAGAGAAGAGGACAATTCACTTGCACTCACATCACTTTTATCCACCTCAGTTATCATAGGTGTGTGATCTACCACATTCACTTGGTATATCTATGTGAGCAGCACTGAAATTCGTATTTTTTACCTTCCTTTTGTCAACTCATCCAATTTTAATTTTTATCACTATAAGTTATGAACCTGATGATCAAACTTTTGTGACTTCAGCTATTAAGAGTGACCTCCTGAGGCAGTCTGGGTGACTCAGCGGTTTAGTGCCGCCTTTGGCCCAGGGCGTGATCCTGGAGACCTGGGATCGAGTCCCACGTTGGCTCTGTGTGGAGCTTGCTTCTCCCTCTGCCTGTGTCTCTGCCTCTCTCTCTGTCTCTCATGAATAAATAAATAAAATCTTAAAAAAAAAAAAAAAAAAGAAAAAAGAGTGACCTCCTAAAATACTCTTCGAAAAAATGAGGCCATGGATATATAGAGGATAATGGTAAATGCAACATCGTAATAACCCTTCCTTGCTTCTTGGTAGAAAACAACCCAGCTCTCTCCTGGCCATGTTCCAAATTCAGTGATTACACTAAAGTACAAATAAGAAACAATGTAAATGTTAATATACACTAAAATTTGAATTAAAAAAAAATGGTTTTGCTCACTGCGAAATCCAAGCCAATTGTTTCATATTGCCGATGAATCTTTTCTGCAAGATCATCAAACAGTCTCACTATTGATGGCTTTTCCAGGGACATGGCTTTGCTAAGTCCAGAAGAAACAATTGCTGGCCAAGTCTGTACAATACAGTCCCAATCGTGAAGGTTTGCCAAACATACACCACTGTGATTTCCAAGGAGACAATACAAGGCACCCTGCAGGAAAAAAAAATAATATAGGGAATAAGAGGCATTATTTAGTTGTCGCCAATTCATTTACATATTTTTAGATTTACTAAACACTGATTATTTAAGTGCTTGATACTGGTTAGTAAAATAGATTCACATTCATACATTAAACATGTTACTTTTAGAAACTTAAACCCCACAGTTGTCATCCAGTAATATTTTACCTGAGTCATCTAATAAAAGGTTAGCTCAAAGAACAGCTATTAATAAGATAATACAGAAATGTAAGGTCATTGTTTTAAAGGATATAACTTCCTTTCCAATTCTTTTCTAGTATCACAGAGGCCATAAACATTTGCCACTCTTAGCATTTTAGGGCATGTTTGGGATAATTTCCAAAATCTGACTGCATATTTTCTTAAGTATATTAAAACTAGATTACTTAATTATACTGTATGCTTTTTACTCATAAAAGCTCAGTCAGAATAATACTCTATTTTAATGAAAAGAGCTATTATGTTATTTTCTAAACATTCACCGTAACTCAATTCTGATCTGGCTTTATTACCCACTGTGTACTCTATATTCCTTTTCACACATTCTCATAAGGTCACTGGTAATTTTTTTTACTGACCTAATAGATGTTTTTCAAATTTGATCTTACTTGACCTATCTGATTCTATCCATTTAAACTGCTCCCGATACAATCAGCAATATACCACCCTAAGAACCCTCTTATACTGTTGGTGGGAATGTGAACTGGTGCAGCCACTCTGGAAAACTGTGTGGAGGTTCCTCAAAGAGTTAAAAATAGACCTGCCCTACGACCCAGCAATTGCACTGTTGGGGATTTACCCCAAAGATACAGATGCAGTGAAACGCCGGGACACCTGCATCCTGATGTTTATAGCAGCAATGGCCACAATAGCCAAACTGTGGAAGGAGCCTCGGTGTCCATCGAAAAGATGAATGGATAAAGAAGATGTGGTTTATGTATACAATGGAATATTACTCAGCCATTAGAAACGACAAATACCCACCATTTGCTTCAACGTGGATGGAACTGGAGGGTATTATGCTGAGTGAAGTAAGTCAATCGGAGAAGGACAAACATTATATGTTCTCATTCATTTGGGGAATATAAATAATAGTGAAAGGGAATATAAGGGAAGGGAGAAGAAATGTGTGGGAAATATCAGAAAGGGAGACAGAACATAAAGACTCCTAATTCTGGGAAATGAACTAGGGGTGGTGGAAGGGGAGGAGAGCGGGGGGTGGGGGTGAATGGGTGATGGGCACTGGGGGGCGGGGGCACATGACAGGATGAGCACTGGGTGTTATTCTGTATGTTGGTTAACTGAACACCAATAAAAAAATAAATTTATTAAAAAATAAAAAAATATATATATATACCACCCTAAGAGTTAGACATTTCACAACACTCTTGAATTTTTTCTATAAAGGGTCAAATAGTAAATAGTTCATATGGTCTCTGTTGTAACTACTTACCTATCCTCTTGTAGTATGAAAGGGTCAAATAGTAAATAGTTCATATGGTCTCTGTTGTAACTACTTACCTATCCTCTTGTAGTATGAAAGTAGCCACAGACATAATACATAAAGAAATGGACATGCTGTGTTTCAAATGCAACTTTACTTACTAAAGAAAGTAACGGAGCCCAAGCTTTGGTTGGTTGACTTGTCTTAAAAGCCAACTTCAAGAACAGGTTTAGTCGTCATGTTAACTCTACCCAGAAAGCAAATGATACTGCTAACAAGTCTCTCTTCTCACAGGGAAAGATCTCTCCTCGGCTTCTGTAACTCCTATCTTGGTATATTTCTAATCTTTCTCTTCTCAGTTACTTCTTCATGGGGGTCCTAATGGAGTTTTCTCAACACCTGCCTTCCTGGTCCTCTTTCTCTTCTCATTCCTCCTACGCTTTCTTACTTGTGCCCAAAGATTTCAATTATCATCAAAACACAATGAAATGTTATGTTTGGTGGAATGATGTCTAATTACCTGACATTGCCTCTTAGTTTAGAGGAAATACTTCAAATATATCTTGTCCAAACAGACTAATTTATCATCTATGCTCCTTGTCCTCTCTCTGTCTGATGCACTCAATAACCATTTGTACAATCTACAACTTTAAGAATTCTGATACCTGGGGATCCCTGGGTGGCTCAGCGGTTTAGCGCCTGCCTTTGGCCCAGGGCATGATCCTGGAGTACCAGGATCTAGTCCCGCGTCAGCCTCCTGGCATGGAGCCTGTTTCTCCCTCTGCCTGTGTCTCTGCCTCTCTCTCTCTCTATCATGAATAAATAAATAAAATCTTAAAAAAAAAAAAAATTCTGATACCTCCTTTTTACAGTCCCTTCATATTCAACCAAGTCTTATCAATTCTCCCTCCTAAATCATTTTCAGTCAACCCACTTCTTTCTCATAGCATGAGCATTATGTTTCACCTATATTCTACTACTGTACTCCTGTGAGATAAACTATTTTCCTTATCTTGTGTCATTTCCTTCCTTCTCTGTTCTACTCACACAGGTTTACACTCAGTTGCTCAAACTTACTATGTTTCTTCCTATCTCAGGCCTTTCAACATGCTGTTCACACTACTCTAAACCTTTTGGTCTTTCACCTCCCTCTCCTATGGGTCAGGCAGGCTATTTATCCACTGTTGCAATGTACATTTCTTATAACACCAATTATAAACACAGGTAAGTAAAAAATTAGGGAGAAAAACCCTCCACTATATGTTTAAAGGTGAAAGGTACTGATGTCTTCAACTTACTTTGAAATATATAAAAAAATTAGGTGGACTTGGATAAATATATGCAAATATAGCAAAATATTAAATACAAAAACATATGGATGTTTGCTGTACAAATTCTTTCAACTTTCTGTGTACCTGAAAATTTTCATTACAAAATAAAACAAAGAACCCTATACCTTGAACTGCTGTTGTGTGACATCCTGTCTATCAGGCCGTAAGAACTCCAAAACCAAGGGAATGATATCTCTGCAACAGAAGTTATATGCGCCCAAGGCAGCAAAAAATGTTTGCTGAGCCTTATTTCTGACCTGAAACAAGTATTAACAGAGGACTTTTTATTAAATTGTAGAGAAAAACTACAAAAAGATTTTTAAGGAATTACCAAAAACAAAATGATAAATATTATTGTAACAGAAAAATACACCAAAGTATATACCTTAACCAAAACAAGTGATTATCTTTTTACCAAAAGGAAAGCACATTACCACCACCCACATCTATGGTTTAAGTTACATAGATTTAAATATTTTTGATAAGGGATAAACTGAATCAAACTGATATGCATTTGTAACATAATCAGCAGACTATTTAACTTTCTATTCTGAGTTACTTTTGATGAGAAGAGTTAATTTCCTCTTAGAACAGGGGTGCCTGGGTGGCTCAGTTAGTTGAGCAGCTGCCCTCAGCTTGGGTCATGATCCCAGGATCCTGGGATCAAGCCCCGTATCAGGCTTCCTGCTCAGTGGGGAGTCTGCTTCTTCCTCTCCCTCTGCCCCTCTCCCAGCTCATTCTCTCTCTCTCAAATAAATCTCTAAAAAATAAATAAAATAAATCACAGAACAACTTCACCTTTTCGATGCAAACCGTTTAAGTAGAGCCCATATGTTCTGTTGTTTTTTTTTTTTTTTAAACTTCAGACTTTATTTTTTTTTAATTTTTTTTATTTATTTATTTATTTTTTATTTATTTATGATAGTCACAGAGAGAGAGAGAGAGGCAGAGACACAGGCGGAGGGAGAAGCAGGCTCCATGCACCGGGAGCCTGATGTGGGATTCGATCCCGGGTCTCCAGGATCGCGCCCTGGGCCAAAGGCAGGCGCCAAACCGCTGTGCCACCCAGGGATCCCAGAGCCCATATGTTTTGAATTGAAACAAAAGACTCAGTATAGGATTAGAACCCATGACCTAAATAGTAATGAATAATAATCAACTATAGTAAAAGTGACACTATATATTTCAAACTCTTTAGATGAAATCTTTTGAGTTAGAGACTAGTGTCCTAATTTACCTTATTTTATAAAGACAGAGTAATTAGTTACTTATGAATTTTGCTTTTCCAGTTCTCTGTGCTTAAGGTCATATCTTGGTCCTATGTCACCTTAAAGGACGGACCCCATAATTCATATGGTAGTATGTTGCTGAAACCCAAGCATAACATCTAGGGGGAATTATATAGTCTTCACAGACTGCCAATCACAACATGATTTGATTAAGTGGCAGTAATATTACACTAGCACTATCAACTTTACATAAAAAAAAAATGTTGAGAAGCAATAACAAACAGTAAAACGGAACATTATTTTTAAAATACTAAAATTAGCTTGAAAATATTTCCAATTTGAAAGGTGTTTTCTATGCTAGTAAATTATTATTATTATTATTACTATAATAAGTAGCCTCCACGCAGGGCTTGAACTTACAACCTAAGATCAAGACCTGAAGTGAAATCAAGAGTCAGACAATCAAATGAGCCAGCCACCCAGGCACCCCACCAATACATTACTTAAACTTCCTTGTTAGTATTTGAAATGAGGCTATTTAGATTATGCTGCAATAAGATGGGAAAGTGGGTCAGGGAAGGGGGCAGAGGGAAAGAGCCTTACCTGACTGTATGAACTTGTAGATAAACGAAGAAGATCTCGGATCATATCTTGATGTATCCTTTTGTACTCACAACCCTCAACGGTCAGTGTTCGTAGCTACGAAAAGAAAGCAAGGTAAAATCAAATCTCAAAGTTTTTACTAAAAAAAGTTCATTTAATTATGAAGTAACACAAATAATTACACATTCATCTGGAAAATGTTATTTAAAAAAGCTATAAATTTTTAAAGAGATTTACCTCATGCTGCAACATTACTCTGTCAATCAAAAGCGCTCTGATATGTTGTTTTTTCCCATGGAGCTAAAAAACAAAGTATAAGACACTTCAACATTGTCCCTAATTGACTGCACCAAGGGTTCCCCTGAATCCCTTACTGAAAAATTAGTTCAGTAAAGGTTCATGCTGGACTGGTAGGTAGTGGAGGTATTTCATTTATTCTAAAGTGACCAGGCTTACATTAAAAGATACTATTTCAATTAATTTCATGGCTAATAGAAAATATCCCCTTTAAATAGCTCATCCAACATCCTGGTTTTCTCTGGTAGTTTATTAATAGGAGAGGAACTTCGCAGGTCCTTATTGAAACTACATAAACAGACTACTAAGAAAATGTTCTTTTATGCTCTCCCCTACCACTCAATCTTCTAATCCAGTCACTAGATATCTGGAATAATCCTATCACTAGATATCTGGAACACAAACATTGCTCCTCTTTCACACCTTTATCTCACTAGTCATCACGTCTCCACAATTCCTTCTTTTTTAAAACACCTTATTTCCATCCCAATGACAGTGACTTGATTCAGGCTGTGTTTTTCCATCTGACTACTATAACAGCTTCCAGTCTCAATCTCCAACTGCTTTGTTTTTTTTCCTCAGTGGTGACAGAGCTTCTCAAAAGTCATTGAATTAGACACTGATCTTTCCAATACTCAAATCAGACCTCCTTCAGCACCTTTAATGACTCCTCAATGCTGAATATAAAACCAAAGCACTGCCTTGGGAGAAAACTGTAAACAACCTAGGGGCACCTGTCTGGCTTAGCTGGAAGAGCATGTGAGAGCATGTCATTCATTCATTCACTCATTCATTTATTTATGAGAGACAGAGAGAGAGAGAGAGAGGCAGAGACACAGGCAGAGGGAGAAGCAGGCTCCCTGCAGGGAGCCCGACACGGGAGTCGATTCCGGGCCCCCAGGATCATTCCCTGGGCCGAAGGCAGTGCTAAACCGCTAAGCCACCCAGGCTGCCCAAGCATGTGACTCTTGATCTCAGTTCCAGTCTCACACTGGGAATAGAGATTACTTAAATAAATAAACTTAAAAAAAAAAAAAAACAACCCAAAACTATAAATGACCTAGTTGCCTCCTGCCATTTCTGTCCTGTAGCCACCATTTCCTAACGCATGCCATGTTTTATGTCTCCCTGTCCTTTTACATGCCATTCCCTCTGTCTAAAATACACAGTGATTTTTGCTTAAACAATAAATTTCCACAATCTTTTTAACTCAACTTCAATAAAAGTCTCCTACAGAAAAACACTGCTATCAACATCAAGTGGCTGGCTTAAGTATCCTTTCTTCCTTGCTCCTGAGAAACTTGTACTGACCTCTCCTGAACACAGGATAATACCTGTGTAAAACATATTTTTCTGAGACCTCCATAGAATGAGATGCTTTAAATCTATGCCTGTGGACAATTCCTCTTATCCCTTATCCCCTCAAGTTCTTACAAGGCAGCCTTCCATATTATTACACTTCATATTTCCAATGAGAGTTCAGAGAGTCTCCTGGAAACTCAAAGAAGAGTATGAGGAAAATATTTTTTTCCGGATTTTTTTGATTATACCAAGATAGAATATTTTAAAATCGATTTCTACTTACAGAGAAACTTCCTCTGTATGCTGAATATCGCTAAATCAAGTGGCTTTATCAATATTATACACTTTAAAAAAATTAATTCAGTTTTTAGGCGAAAACTGACCCGATTTTCCATTGATTTCTTTACTAGGTTAAAGCTTTTCCAACGAGAGTCAAACTCATGCTTGTGAGATCCTTGGAACTGCAAAAGGTCTCCAATAATCTGTCAGAAAATTTCAAATTTTTTATTTACAAGCCATCATGTCAAACCTAGTCACATTAATAATCATGCAACTATTAAAGGATAATTGTACCTTTATGATAAGAAACAAAGACTTGGTATCATCTTCTGAATTGTTAAGTATGTGGTCTATAATAGAAGAAAAAGGATTTTGGTTAAAATATTCTGAATTACTACAGGACTCTTGATAAATCAGGAATCTATTAGTTAAGGAAAAAACTACTGCCTGATATTCTATTTAGAATTTAAATGAAGTTACATAAAAGCACATATGCTATAAAATTCCTAAATAGTTATTAGCAAAAGTAAGTTAAATGCATATGTGTACTTACTAAGAAGCTTCCTTATGACCCTAGCAATTGCTTCTCGGTGGTTCTCTCTGGATAGATCTATTTTTCAAAAAATGAGACAGGGCATTTAGATACAATGAATGCTCCCCCGACTGTTCAAGCTTATTTCAACAGTTTACGTCAAGAATAAATAATGTATCCAGGAAAAAAAACAAATGAGTCTGCCTTTTTCATAGTTGGGAGTATGAATGAATTAAAATAATGATGCAGAGTAAATTTGAAAACCTTTACATTTACGAAAATCTGCTTATAAAACTACTTGGGTAGGCAAGGAAGAGGGAGAAAAAAAAATCTTTGCCAATATTTCAAAGGCTCTATTCACTAATTAGAGATCATAAGTGCACAGAATTCCTTAATTGGTTATGGGTGACCCAAATCAAGCAAACAAAATTTACACTTTAGGAGTTAATTCCACTCTTAATCCAACAAGTAATGTGCTAAATTTCTATTAATGTTAGGCTCAGAACATTAAATTAACACAGTGTTTTAAATATTTATATGAAATTTAATCCACTATGATAGGGAGACACAAACACAGAATAAAGGTTATAATATTCCCACATTCTCATCAAGTATAATGTATCAGTTCTAAAACAATGCTAAACATAAATGAACATGATGATAATATGAAAATCTGCCTCTGCATTCAGAAAGCATACAAATATTTATTTACCAAAAAACCCCCAAAACAACAAAAAAAATTTATTTACCTGGTCCAATTTCTTTTATTAGCTATTCTTTAAGTAATTTTCCAGTTTCTCCAGGAAATGCAAAGATAGCTATTGTGTAATTAACTAATATTCATTTTATATATAAAATGAGACTAGGAGAATTCTAAGTATATACTGTTCCATTTCAACTTTTTAAAAATTTTAATTCTATCAACAATTAACATATGGTGTATTATTTGTTTCAGAGGTAGAGTCCAATGATTCATCAGTTGCATGTAACAGCCAGGGCTCATTAAATCACCTGCCCTCCACCTTAATGCCTATCACCCAGTTACCCTATCCCCGACCCCTACAGCCCTCCCACGGCTCCCCACTAGCAATCCTGTTTGTTTCCTATAGTTAAGAAAGTTTTGCCTCCCTTCTGATTTCGTCTTACTTTATTTTTCCCTCCCTCCCTATGATTCTGTTTTGTTTCTTAAATTTCATGAGTGATAGAACTGTCTTTCTCTGATTGACTTATTTTGCTTAGCAATAACACCCTCTAGTTCCATCCACATCATTGCAAATTGTAAGATTTCATTTTTTTGATAGCTGGGTAATATTCCACACCCGCCCCCCAATCTTTATCCATTCATCTGTCAATGGACATCTGGGCTCTTCCCATATTTTGGCTAGTTTGGATATTGCTGCTATAAATATTGGGGTGCATGTGCCCCTTTGAATCACTGTTTGTATCCTTTGGATAAGTACCCAGTATTGCAATTGCCGGGTTGTAAGGTAGCTCTATTTTTAACTGTTTGAGGAACCCCCTTCCTGTTTTCCAGAGTAGCTGTATTAACTCTTTTTTAAGTTAATTTTAGTTCAGTTTAAACTGTCCATAAAATTTTTATTCAGATTAGAATTTACATACCATATTCAAGTCCAGTATATAACTTTGTCTCTTCCAAGGACACCATACTTGGTACCCTGTATAAAAACAAGAGTGCTTGTATTTATTAATAATACCAATAAAAATGATTAAAGGGAAAAGTGTCATTGCTAGAATGTTTAAATCAAAACAAAGATGATGCTCTTTTAAACAAACAGATTTCTCATCTTCAATATTCCAAAACTGTTTACTCTGTCCTTCTGAAGAGTAATGCTATCTGTCCCAGTAAGGACAGTATTATTCATCTTAAACAAAATGCTAATTAAATTTAGTTACTTTATGGGGGAAAATTCACCACCCAAATAAACATAATAATAATATTCAATATTCAAGTGTAAAAGCTTAAACCCAATGATAAGCATTTATATATACATTTATGCAAAGAAAAGTCATCTTTATAATAGTATAAGAAAGGTTAAAACTAGACACCAAAAATTCAAGTCAAATTTTATTATAGAATACATAGCAGACAAACTTCTTAAATAATTATCATCCTTCCTCTTAAAACCACTCAAATTGATCTCTCCTAACACCTGCAGTAAAATGCCATTAACTTCTTTTGGAAGACAATTAGATATAAAAACACTGCATTTCCCAATTAAAGATCTGCCACAAAGAATTATGTTAACAGAACCAGACTCAGCTAGTTAAACTTATTAAACAATTAAGTCACTTTTAAGGTATGTAAGAACAGATTTTACTAGGGAATACGAACCTTTATATCTGAAATCTAAATTTTCTTCCATGAAAAATACAACTTTCAACATTTAAAAATGCGTATCAATTCAACAACTTTTTATTAAAAAAAGGATAGTACTTTCTAAGAGGAAACAGGCACAAATGCCAAGGAAACATGGGATAAGCTTATCCAATAAAAAGCTAATTATTATAGATAGAAATTTTATAGTGATTACTCATCACTCATGAACTACACAGCATTTGTAATGAAGAAAAAACTATTTTTAAATCAACATACCCCCACCTATATTGTACTTTTTAAGTTGAACTAAGCAAGTTACCTCTATCTTAATGTGTGGTAGTTATGAATTCTTGGATTTATCTAAATGGGTAATAATATTAAGATTACTAAACTGCCAATTATTTAACTATGTTCCTCACCATAATCTAGGGCCTAGGATGGCAACGATAGTGTCTCATGTTTCAAACCAAGCCTAAAGAGTATAAACAAAGAATGGTTATATTTTATAATATAAAATAGTAATTTGCTTTTCAGAGACTTTGAAGTTCTAATTCAAATTCATAAAATTTGGTTTTCATTCTATAAAGCTTCTGCCTTTGGCAACATCTTGCAAACTTGAGCACTCTGTACAATTGTATATGATTAAATAAATAATATATATATGTATCCAGAATCTAGTCAGTTAAAAACAAAATCAGATTCCGGGGCGCCTGGGTCGGTTAAGTATCTGTCTTCGGCTCAGGTCATGATCCTGTTGCCGCCTGCCACTCCCCCTGCTTGTGCTCTCTATGTCAAATAAATAAATAAAATCTTGTTAAAAAAAAAAAATCAGATTCTTTTACAACAATGAACTTCAAGGATCCAACATCTCTACTGATATTAGATTTCACCACCAAAGAGAAAGACTGCTCAAACAGTAACAAGCAAAAAGCGTAAGACTTTTACTCCCACCCATTCATCCTTCCCTCCCTGTTAATACCACAGGAAAATTCTTGCCATGAATTATCATATGAGAGTTGATATCTTCTCGCTGCTGCTACAAATATCAGTAGTTATGTAAAGTAAGAATACTATTGTACCCTACCCAGTCTGTACCTAATTCCAAATAATACTGAACCAAGCATGCATTTTAGTCAAGTCATAAAATTGTTCTTACACGACATAATAACGCAACTGCTATAGTAAACTATTTTGAACTTTTAATACACACACACACACACACACACACACAACCGTAGCTATCAAAAAAAAGATTAATTGGGAATTTGAAATGTTTTGCTTGTATGCATTTCTGACTCTAGTAACAGCAAAATTAATAACACTAACTTTAATGACACTTAAAAACAAGCCTCATCTAAGAGCCCTGATGCTAATTTTTAAAATTCATGTCACTCTGAATTGCTTACCTACCAGAAAATCTGAAGAAATATTATTGCTGATTTACAAGTGTTTTAAAATATCTCAACCTAACTGGGATTTTGAAGTATTAAGAAGTACATTTAAATAAACTCAGCTTAGGCTTTCCTTTTGGAACCTGAATTAAAACAGATCTTTCATATCTCAAGTGTATAAGGCATCTGGTTAGACACGTATTTCAGCTTTATTTGTTCTTAGCTGTCACAAAATCCTTTTATGTTTATTTATCTAAGATTCAGTTTTAATAGTTCCTTTCTTCTCTAACAAATTAATTCAACTCTGGTTGGACTGACAAGTTTTACATGAAATGTTTCTCAGCAAGCGTTAAATACGTATTTATACTATTTCCTCTGGTCTTCAGAAGAATAATTTTCTAAAAGAAATCTCTATCCATCACCCAAATAAGACTTTATCATTATATCTTTTTGTGGCCACACTAAGTATACAAGTGCTGCCCTGGTCTTTGATACTTAAAACTGCTCAACACTTTTAATTATGCACATAATCTTAACTGAACATATTTAAAGTGCCATCAACAGTTACAGATGTGCGTTCTGATTTAAAGCTATAGTAGAAATATATAGAATTTAAATCAAATACCATCACTGCCCCACCCCAAGTGAAATTCATTTTTCTCATTCACTGGTGCATTTTACAAATAGTAATAATTTGACCTCTGGAACTAAATAAAATTCTGACAATTCCTACACAATATATTTTTTAAAATATCACTTATACAATAATAATGTTAAATCAGCTTCAAAGCTTCAAAGCACCAGACAGCACCTGGCCACCTAATTTATAACAAATTTTGTTCAATGTTTGTGCCACCAAAAAAAAAAAAAAAAGACCTAGAAGTTTTCAACAGCTATGTTATTTGTACCACTAGATGGCAATCTTCTCCAGATTTGATTAGAGCAGAACTAAGAAAATAATCACTGGTGGGAGAGAAAGGATGGTGAAAAGGGAAGAAATGACTAATAACAAAAATAAAATATACAATGCAAATCCATTATGCAAACGAAGGCTAGGTGAACTGTCATGAAACAAGTGCAAACAATACTTCTCGTCCATAGGTGGAGAAATACTTCTTGTCTACTCTTCCCAATCATCCCCCCACCCCAAGAAAGCAAACATAAAAGGTATAAAACCAAGCCACTAATACTAACAGATTTTGTTTTCTATTCAAGGTTAAAAGTGTTTCACAAGAAACAATTGGCCTATTTCTGTGTTGTTATCCAATTCGATCCTAGGCATCAATAATAGCTATAAACACAAATGAAAAGCTAACTCTTTCTCTACCATGTGAACAAAAGGTTGCTAGGTTTAAAATTAACTCTGAGCATAAGAACTATTTCCATGTCTGACACACAAGCTTTTAAAAATCAATGAAAACAGTCAGAAGGTGAAATAAGGAGAAAACAGGGTTACTCACCGTGGAGTAGTAACTGTTTCCTTTTCTGTGTGCAGCTCCCCCAGCAGAGCTGGGTAGTTTCCTGGAGGTGCCAAGAGAGGTTAGCTAGCCCTGCCCCTCATCGCAGAACAACACATCCTTTCACATATTAATGAAATGGTCTCAAGTCTTAGACCTTAACTATGAAGTTTTCTTTGCCCGAGAAGTTAGTAAAAGCTGAGATCCTTAGAATGATTTAACTAAGAATGGCTTAACAGATCTATCAGAGGAAAGGGGGCACAAAGTCAAGAAGAAATATCGGAGATGAAAAATGATGACTCCTCTACCTTGAGTAACCCTGTTTGTATAGATGTTAGTTTTCTGCACCCTGTGATAGCTGTTAGACCTAGAAGATTATAAAGAGTGGACTGCAAAAGGAGAAATTAAGGACGATTTCAGGATTAAAGGCAAGTGTCCAAAATTCCTGTGTGACCCTGCAAAGACATAATCCAACTTCCACATCTATAAAGGTAGAACTAGGAGTATAAACTATACCACACATATTTCTATTCAATCATTAACTAAAGGTTCCAACAGCAAAATAGGTTCCATTTTAAAATTCATTCAGCAACCTTGGTATCTGACAAAACTGCCAAAAATTCAAATTGTACTAAAGAAATTTACACCTAGTTACACTCAAGGGTCCCTGTTTTACCCATCCTTTGAAATGGTAAAATTTATAATATATACAACAAGATACTTAGTAATCCTATATTGCAAAGGCCAAAAAAAGTACAATGAAGATACCATTAGGTTTATCATGTACTTTATACTTAGGACAATCAACTCATCTAAGTTTTTATATTTTTTCAGTCTCTAATACAATGCACAGAAAATTGGTTTTCACATTTAGTAGCCATTTACTTAAACAATGGGATTCTAAGACTATGCCATATATTCTCTTAGGAACTAAGTCAGATTTTCTTACAGGAAAACTGTAAGAACTGAACCAAGTTTCCGGTCTCATTATTCCAATTTTCCAGAAGACAAATACTACTAACATGTGCAAGGCAAACTTAATAATGAAAGATCTGACCAAAAAAATTAAGCAGCTAGAATGTTTTTACCTCACTGAGATTTATCTAAGAAAAATAGAAGACTAATTTTAAAGAAAACTAAGTAGCTATGTGCTTCCAAAAACTGGTCTAGTATTTCAGAAAATATATAATTTCCCACAATATCACAGCCAAATTATTATTAACAAGAGTGACTTCCTCAGGCACCTTCGGCATTACACTAACTAATGCACTTGTCACAATTCTGTTTCCTTTTCTCCCCCGCCCAGTATATTTTATTTCTTATGGAGACCTGCTTCTAATAACCTCCAAGAATTATGCTACAGATATTCTTTCTTCACACTAGGAGGTATGATTTATTATCACAGAACAATGACAACATCAATTGAAATTATTTGATTAGTTTTTTTTAAGTTTTATTTAAGTAATCTCTACACCCACATGGGGCTCGAACTCACAACCCAAAGGATCAAGAGTCGCAGGTTCCTCTGATTAAGCCAGCCAAGTGCCTATGATTAGTTTTACCAAATCAATTTACATTTAGAAATTTTTAACAATTATAAACCTATATTAGAATAAGCACTTCCAAAATTTAAAAAAGCTAACTTTATTTTATACTTTAGTGAGAACTAATTTGCTATTTGCACAAAATTGAAATCTTATATAAAGAAAATAAATGTAAAAGGTCATACATTGTCAAAATAAGTTAAAATTTCAGATGAAGGAGATACCAGTTAGCAATTGGCTTTAAAAGAAAGGATTCTGGTAAGAATTATTTAGAAGTCCAGGAAAGATTTTATAAACACCCTCTTTGGCAATTCAAAGGCAAAGGGCTGCTCATTAATCTTTGATTCTACTTTGTAAAATTATCCCTGCCTAAATGTAACTAGTCAGAGTCCTAAAAATGTGTATTGTTCAATGATTAAGACAATTGAAGTTTTTGTTCTTATTCTATTTCATTATTATGTATTATTAAATATATCAGAAAATAGTTCATATTTATACATTTAAGTTATTAAATTATATAAACACTATATATGTTTATATTGAATACAATTTTGTGTTACTTCATTGTATCTTATTATATTAAATTTTCACTCTGAAAGTGAAAATTCTGAAATGTAAAACTTTCAGTCTAAATTATCTTTCCTTCTCAAGTTTTCTGGGAAAAACCTATTAAGGAAACTCAGGATCAAATTTAAAGTTTATAATGTTTAGTAATATAGGCAAACAGTCTACTCATTTTTATTCCACAGAATTCATAAAGTGTTTATAATATGGTATTCTATTCCTTATTGAAAATGCATTTCATTATTTACAAACCTAACTGGTTTTATCATAACCAGATATACAGAACTTTGGTCTTGATGCGCATTTATTATAAAAGTGATAAAGACCTCACTTCAATTCACTATTAAAGTGCACATGGCATAAACATATTCATACTGAAATGAACTGCAACAGAAACCTCTCAGTCTCCTGAGTGGACCCTTCAGTGGTGCATCCTAAGGATCACTCAATACTAAAAATCCTCTAATCATATATACAAAAGATACATGCTTTTGCTCTTAATTTGTTATATTAAGTTACCGTATTTCTTACTGTCAATATGTTCAAGCAGAGCTAAATTTACTGATGAAATAAGTCTGTTATGTACGAAATCGGTTTTTAGCATGCCATAAGAGTTCAATTCTTACCATTATTACACACTATTAAGATCATCAGGAAAATCAAAACCATTTCTATAAGTCTCTCAATTTTTTTAATGTTTAAAATCAATCTCTCTTAAAACGAACTGTTGTAAAACTGCCCCTAAATCAAACTATAATACTGATGAAAACCTAAAGTGCTTTCAAAGAACTCAGCAAATTCCTAGACAAACTTAAAACAGATTTCCTTACCTGAGAGGACCCTACTTCCCCTCTCAAATCTAACGAGCAATCTAAAGTTCAATGCCTAGAAACAGTTTTTAGAGTGAAATAAGTAGGAATCATGAGAAAGTATGACTCCAAACAATGATCATACAAAATATGGGAAAGACAAGCAAGCCACATTTTAAAACCACTCCTTGAAATTTCTAAGATTTTTGTTGCAAATCAACAAATAATTCTTCCCTTTGTGTTTTCTGAGGGGGCAGGGATTACTTACTCGTTTTTCCGTGATTTTTCATGAACATGCTCAGCAATGAGATATTGATGTTGAGAGAAAATGATCTAAGGTGGTATATTGAAACTAGATCCGAAAATAGCATCTAACTAACTAAAAAATGAGCTAAGGTTACATATTGCTGATTTCATTTAAACTCAGTTTTTTCAACTTAAATGACTGTACTAACAATGGACTAAATCAAGGCATTCATTCAAAATAGTGACAGTCTGAAAGCACTTAAATTCATAAAAGCAACTTAGTAGAATCTAAAAGCTCAAAATAACACTTGAAATTATCCTATCCTGGTACCATACGGAAATCTGATTAAAGCCTTCAAGTATATAGGCCTAAATTCTGTCTCAGGTATTTTTGGTCTAACAATGACAAAAAGGTTAAAGTGATACAGAAAAAACAACAATAACAAAACCAGTGACTCATTATGTGACTAAGACTTAATATATATGCCAAATGGCAAAACAGCAAAATATGTAAAGTAGTTATTTTTACTTACAAGTTAGTAACCGGCTCTCCTTTCAATGGAGGTAGGAGATTTCCTGAGCCAATCAAACAGTTGTGCACTATAGTCAGACTCTGTAGAACATCATCTCTGAAAAAGATAAAAGGTATTTTGTATTTTAGAAGACTCCAAATCCCTGTATAACAAAAGGTCTTGGAGAGTCTAGGGTGAAGTATAAGAACCTTAAATGGGGATATATAAAATTAAGGCCAAGGGACTCCTGGGTGGCTCAGTGTTTAAGCATCTGCCATTGGCTTAGGGTGTGATCCTGGAGTCCTGGGATCGAGTCCCTCATTGGGCTCCCTGCATGGAGCCTGCTTCTCCCTCTGCCTACATCTCTGCCTCTCTGTGTCTCTCATGAATAAATGAATAAAATCTTTAAAAAAAAAAAAAGGCCAAGAAGTGGCAAATGTCTTCACTTTACCCACTTAAAAATACGTTATTAAACAGGCTCTAAATAACCAGAAATAATACCAACTGATTGCCCTTTGTGAATCAATTCTGAACGTAATCACCTATGTACCCTAACATTACTACCATTAACAAAAACAGAAAATAGTACTACAGAAGCTCTTCCAGCACTGTCCATCTTTTAAAAATGGACTAGCTAATACATTTACTCCAAAAAGTAGTTCAGACATCATCAATCATACTTCTTTCTTCCTCCAACCCCATTCCTACTGAATTTGCTTATAAAATTTCCTGGTATTTCACACACAGTAATTTTCTTACTATTATTTAAGGAACTTCCAAAGATTCAAACTATAAAAGTTTAAGGATCTTAAATAACTATGTTTTGTTAAAGCCTCTTAGGAAAGAAAAAAATCTCAGAGATAATTCACTAGGTAACATAATGTCAATAACATGAATTACAAAAACAAAAAAAAACAACAAAAAAACAAAAACAAAAAAAAAAACCACCCAAAATCTAATCTAAATCTAGAAAAACAAGCATTTCCTTTTTTTTTTTTTTTAAAGATTTTATTTATTTATTCATGAGAGACACACACAGAGAGAGAAAGACAGACACAGGCAGAGGGAGAAGCAGGCTCCAGGCAGGGAGTCCGATGTGGGACTCGATCCCGGGACTCCAGGATCACGCCCTGGGCCGAAGGCAGGCACTAAAACGCTGAGCAACCCAGAGATCCCAAAACAAGCATTTCCATACACTTCCCAAAAGATGCACAAGTGAAATTACTAAGCGAATCACAAAAACCAGACTAGAAAAAAAAAAAAGAGCTTTTCTATTTAAAAGGTTTAAGTATTAAAAAAAAAAAGGTTTAAATATTATGACAAAATCTGTATTATAAATTGTATTAAATTGTTTTTTAATTATATGTAGGGCAGACATAAGGACCCACTGAAAATGAATATATCAGATATGTCACAGAGAAAGGGAAAGGCATCATATGTTTTTCTCAGTCTGCAACCATATTAATACTATATGATTCTAAAAGAAAACTAACCTAGACATTTCAAGTTCTCCATCACCACAGTGCTGGAGTTTGATGAGCTCAGGCTGAAGAAAAGAGTCCAATAGATAGAAGGCAAAAGCCACTTCTTCTGAAGAAGGAACATGCCACTGGATGCCTAGATTCCACAAGTCCCCTGGTTTACCCCAGTCCTAGAAAAGAACAGCATTTGTTCATCAAGTTGAGAAGTGGAAAACAGAATATATACACCTAACTTAAAATGTCTTCCAGAAAGGAGTGCCCAGGTGGCTCAGTTGGTTGTGCTCTCTGAGGGCTGAAATCGAGGCCATGTCGGGTTTTCATGCTGGGCTGGAGCCAGCTTAAGATGGTCTCTATGTCCTCCCCCACCCCTTTTCTCTCTCTCTCTCTCTCTCAAGAAAAAAAAGGTCTTCCAGGAAATATGTAAGTAACCCAAACCTCAGGTAGCAAATAAAGCAATAAAAAAGGGCATAAAAACTTATTACCCCTTCATTATCACTCCAGAAAAAGGTCTCCCTGAAAAGCTACTCAAATAGGAGTTTCCTCTAAGAGTAAGAGTAAGCTTATATAAGGCTACTAAGTTCCCCCAAAATAAAATTGCATGAAATTATATGGAATATACAAGTAATATATATAGCCTATCAACCCACTTCATACACAAACAGAAAATAAAAAAAACCTTAGGCTGCTTTAGCACTATGTTACACTTCCCAAGTTTAAAACATTCCAAGGATAATTTAATAATCTACTTTAAAAATAAAGAGGTGACACCTTCGTACACAACATGAAAAAAACCCCACTCTGGATCCTTAGAAAAATAACCCAGTATGTACTTGAATTCTTAATTATTGAAAATGCTTGCCTTGATAGGAAAGTATTCAGAAGGAGGCTTGTCAAAGCCACCTGGCACACTGCAGTACTCTGTAGGGTAGATAAGTGTAGTAGAACGAAGGAGGTGATGCAAAAGGTTACAAGACAGAGTGTAACCCTGCTTACAGGTTAGATGTAGGGTTCTTTGGAGAATCTTTACAAGCTGCTCCCTATAAAGAAGCAACTTCTTCCCATCCACTCGAGTAATCTAAAAGAAGAAGAAAAAGTAGAAGATATTTTGGAAAAAAAGATTAAGAATCAATAATTAATGCAATGGACAATGTTTAGCTACTGAAGTAGCCTAAAATAATGAGAGTGTTTCTTAAAATGACTTTCATTTTAGATTTGTCATTTTAAGTATATCCTTACAATTTTTTTTTTTTAAGATCAAAGTGCATTCTCTGAATTCAGGCTCTCCTGTGCCATAGCACCGTCCTTTTCAAAGAGTCTATCTCTTCAAAGAGACAAAACTTAATTGGGGTTCTCTGCTGGTGACTTAACTCATAAAGGAAAATCAAGTTTGACTGATAGCCAAATTTAGAATGGAGAGACACAGGAAAAAAAGGAACTGCCAAATCTGATAAAATTTTCAATTAATGAATTATGAATATCAGAATTATTATAAAAAGTATAGCACTGCAAATGAAACTATCAACAATTACCACACTCTCTCGATAACAAGAAAATGCCATTATGTGACTTTTTGTAGCGATATCAAGAAATTTCTAAAACTTAAGACGTTTTAGTCTGAGGGCATCTGGCTGGCTCAGTCAGTAGCGTGTGCAACTCTTCATCTTGGGGTTCACGCCCCACACAGGGTATAGAGATCACTTAAATCAATCAATCAATCAATCAATCAATCTCTGGGGCACTGCGTGGCTCAGTCAGTTAAACGTCTGCTTGATATCAGCTCAGGTCTTGATCTCAGGGTGGTGAGTTCAAGCTCTGTACTAGGCATGGAACCTACTTAAAAACAGCAACAACAAAACACACACGAGGCACTTGGGTGGCACAGTTAAACATCCGCCTTTAGCTCAGGTCATGATCCCATAGTCCTGGGATTGGCAGCACTGGGCTCCCTACTTCTCCCTCTCCCCTCTGTAGCTACCCGTTTGTGCTCTCTCTCAAATAAATAATAAACAAAAATCTTCAAAAAAACAAACTAGACTTTTCATATTTTTCAAAATCAATTTAGGGGATCCCTGAGTGGCTCAGCGGTGTAGTGCCTGCCTTCGGCCCGGGGCGTGATCTTGGAGCCCCGGGATCGTGTCCCGCATTGGGCTCCCTGCATGGAGTCTGCTTCTCCCTCTGCCTGTGTTTCTGCCTCTCTCTCCCTCTCTGTGTCTCATGAATAAATAAATAATATCTTTAAAAATAAATAAATAAAAGTCAATTTAGAAAAAAAGAAGGTAAATAAATTTTAAAACCAAGTCAACATTTCACAGTAATATTTATTACAAAAATTTACAATACCTCAGACAAAAGTTGAAGATTCCACAGCAACTCTTTATCTAGCTCTTCTTCATTTAATACATCATCATCTAAAAATGGCAAAATAGTATCAGGGAAAAATAACTATGCATCCAACTAAATGAATGATTTTTTAGTATCCGTCTTTAGTATATATACCTCTTATAGGCTAAGAAAAGTCTCTTTTTGAGAGACTTTTCATTTCTTTTTCATGAAGCTAAACTTGTTCCAGAGGAAGTGAAAACTCAATTTTCAAGAAAATAAGCACATCCAATCAGGACACTTGCTCCTTCACATCTCACAAATTGATTAATACTCTTTAAGACAAATGCTCCATGGTTCTTGCATATATGAAAATAGTAATTTAACAAAGTAAAATTTCTAAGCTGTCACCTGGATGATACCGTAATTTAAGCAATCTCTGCCCAAACTACAAAATTAAAATACTGCAAAGCTTATAGAATCTATTTATCAACAGAGTTGTAGTAACAAAAAACATTTTTTTACCTAAAATTATACGTAAAGAATAATTTTATGACTTACTCATTGTAAGCTGAGTTATAACACTGCAGCAGTGAGGAACGAATAACTTCAAAGACTCCTCTGGGCAGCACTGAAAACATATTTGTATCAGTAAGTCTTTTGGAAGGCCATGAATATTCAATAGTCACAAAGCATATTTTTCACAGGCAAGTAAGGGTTACTACTGAAAGAACAATGTATTTTAAGTACATAACAAGCATGTCTAAAATAATTAACCATATAAATCTGTTGGTTACTGCTTCATTAATTCATCAGTTCAAAAAGCCAAACTCACCTTTACAGCAGCACGGCACATGTCTGCCACCATGCGGCCTGCTACTCTTGTTTCAAATATATGTGAAATAGAAAAATTAAAAACCTTCTGAAGGGCCACCTGTTAAGATATGTAAGAAATGTAAATGCCTTATCAGTATTTTTAAGAACCTTAAACACCTTCTGAAACACAGAAGAAAATGAGACTCAAACTATAAAAACAAACAAGTAGGAAATTCCTAACCATTTAAATTTTATAAAGATTTGCTTAAAAAAAAAAAAATAAAAAAAAAAATAAAGATTTGCTTATTATTGGCTACATCAAGATCTATGAATAATCTTTACACAAGACCTAATGTGAACAAAGCATTTTAGGCACAAGATTTTATTTGCTACAGAAACATTAAACACAAAACTGCAGCTGCTAGAAGCAAATGCAAATTATCTTGTTGGTTAATCCAATATAACAAAGGGGAAGTTTTTGGATTACCTGATGTTTAGACTTTGTCATTCTGACAACTACAAACTATAAACATTTACCTCTACTCTAAAAGACCTGAAGCAGTCTAATTTTACAATCATGTCACAGAATTTCAACTTAATTGCTAAATGAAAGAATGAGCTCTAGACTTTTATAATTTTCAGGATCAATTAATCCATAGCTCCTTTCAAAAGATTTTGGCTAAAGAAGATTATTTATGTTCATTTCTTTATATTAACATAATCTCAGAAAATATTTCATGCAGCTGTAAAAGAATTTAGCTTTTAATCAGGATCAACATACTGAATAGTCATAATCTCAGATGAAGGGAGAAGAAACAGAAATGGAAGTAAAGTCTGGTCTTAAGACTACACTGTATGTAAGAGACATCTACCAATAAAGTTGCTAGTGAGCACTGAATTAGCGAATACGGAATCACTCTTCCTAGGGGAAATACAGGATTAAGTTATTACAAGTCTCTGCTTCCATTATCATGAACTGATTAAATTATATGAATTTGTTTTTTATGTATTTAATATATATTGTTGATTCAGTAACACTGAACTCAGCCAAGAGCACTATAACTCATGCCTGAACAAAGATTATCTACAACGTGTTATTTTCTGGGAGGCACATCACAGTTTTCTTATACTTAAGACACTAAACAGTCCTGTGGCACTACTCTTGCGGGCCATTTTCAACAGCAAAATCTCAACAAAAAGCATACAATGTGGAAAACCTGGCAGTAAATAGACACAAGAGTGTGTTTTCTTTAGAGCTGAAACAAAGCAGAGCGTGTTACCTTCTTAGTCAACCTCAGTCGGAAACATGCACAACTCACATTTTTTGCCACATTTACACATCTTCACAAGAGCACTGTGAGTACTGATTTGGGAATTACAAATAAATTTTAGCAAGCAAATGGATTTGCAAATATGAAATTTGCGAGTATAATGAAAATCAATTCACATTTTAGTAAGAAACAAAGGATAAATGGCATAATACCTAGTGTAAATTAAGGTTCAATTTTTAAAACAACAAAAAAAACTTACAAGACAGGAATTTAATTTTTGCAGCAACGGGACTCTTACCATAAATATTTCTTTGGAACATTGTGTGAGGATTGTACTAAACGTAGAAGACAGACCTAATTCAACCAAACTCTCCAAGTGAGTCATTTTCTCAGTTTCCGTCTCTTCTCTTGTTTGCTCCAATGTGCTACTTTCTATAAGTCCAAAACATCTAAATAATCCAAAAAAAGTGTAAATTTAGCAACTACAAACTAGCTTAATGTATTCAATGATGATTATGTAAGTCTCCATTGTCATGCCTATTCTTTTTTTTTTTTTTTTTTTATGATAGTCATACAGAGAGAGAGAGAGAGAGGCAGAGACATAGGCAGAGGGAGAAGCAGGCTCCATGCACCGGGAGCCTGACGTGGGATTCGATCCCGGGTCTCCAGAATCGCGCCCTGGGCCAAAGGCAGGCGCCAAACCGCTGCGCCACCCAGGGATCCCTGTCATGCCTATTCAAATGGTAACTATTCAATTTGTGCATGGCTCACTATCAGTTGTCCTCTTGAAACTTCAGATGTTCGGTCCCAGACAGTGGTTATGGACAGGTTGCAAGTAGAGATAACAGATAGTCATCTCTTTGAATGTCTAATAAAGGGCGGGTCTGGAGAACATACTCACCTATCCATAAATTGTAAGACGAAATCCTCAAATTCAGCTGTGGCTGAACAAAGTTCTCGTTCTACCTGTGATATTTCAATGCGGAGAAAAATTTAAAATAGCCTTTGAATTTTTCTTGGAACTACTAAAACTCAATTATGGCCCACAAAGTAGATTTTATGCTACATTAATATACTGACAATAGTGAGAAATAGTATCATAGCCGCTTATCATTTTGGGGTAACTCAATCTACTACTTTCTGGAACCAAAATAAGAAGTAATTAACATATTTTATAAGGGTCCAAAACAGAAGTCAAACAGCCATCTTTATCAACTAGTTTTCAAGCTTCTGGTAATATGTACACAGGATTCTTTCCTACTACTGTGAACATACAAATGTCAAGCAGAAACATGCTTCCAATAAAGAACACAGTTCTAAGAGAACCAGTCAATAATGAAGAAAATGTCTGTTTATCAGATGTCAATCCCCTCAGCAAATTCTCCTAAGCTAAAAAAAACAACCAAACAAAAAAGAAAACCCAACACAATCTCTGCTTATCAAAAAATTAAAAGTGACAAAAAATGGAAATACATCTCTAGATATCAGTTGTTTACAAAAATAACCTATTTTTGACCTATGCCCTTTGGTGGGTATCTCCTAGACTATCTTACCAAAGACCTGGTCCTCCATATAGATCATTTTAGTCACAAAATAGTAATTTTAAAGTACTAGTATTTAAACTGTCAAATATGACTATGAATTTACAGTAAGAGTTATAATCCAGTTAATCAATTAGCTTTAAAGCAGAAAGCATTCTTACTTCTGTGAGGTCATTTCTTTCTTGTAGTACAGATGAACAATCTACTAAAGGCACCAGAGTGGAAAATGTTGCTATAAACTGGAATGTGATCTGTGGGAAGATGTAAAAAATTAACATTAATTATGTAATTATAGTTCAAAAATACAAGTATACCAAGAAGTATAATAAAATACCCAAATAAATTATCTTGAGGGAAATCCCACAATAATTTTTCTGGAAATTTTTCACTTAGAACTGAACATTTTAAGGCTCCTCACAGTTGAGTAGCTATTACTTTAGTAATGAAATTATACTAAATATTTATTTTCATAGTCATTTACTAGGTTTAAGCACAATGTTCTCCAACCTTTTGTCAATGAAAAGTTACTTTGCCCCCCACCTAAAAATGCAACTTTACCTGATGATAAATAGAAAATGCTGAAGCAAAAGTTAGAGATTGGGAAAAGTGGGAGGGTGAGCAACGTTTTAAGGAGACGTGTATAAAACAGGACCTGACATTTTGCAACTAGCAGCTTTTATCATGCTCCCTGTCACCAGTGTAGATGGAGGAAAGTCCAAATGATCATATACTAAGATTTTCAATGTCTCTGCTCAAGGAAAATAGTAAATATACAATGAGCCTTAAAAATATCTTATGACTACTCAATGTATGCAGGTTATGGCAAATTACTTATAAAGGATGACATATGGGTCAACCAGCCATCCGCAGATCTAAACTTGGGCATCTACAGATATAACCCTTTTACCATTAACAAATTTTACATTGACCTATGTTCTAAAGAACATCTGAACGAAACTTAAAAAGATGTCTATTCACACAATTAGAACTCAGACATAAAACAGAATAATAAATATGCTTACCATGCATTTACTAAAGTCATTTGGATCCACCCCAGGCAATGCTCTCATCAACAGAGGTAGCATGTGTGTTGGACCTTCAGGAAACCATTTGCCCCCTGATACCAAACTGCGGGCTACTCCAATTACACAACTTAAAGTAGCTGTGAGCTGGTGAGGTTCTGTTAAAGTCTCTAGTGCAGGATACGTTCTACAGTGTGAAAACAGAATTAAAAAAAAAAAAGTTTCATCACAGGTAAACATGCACAATACATTAAATCTACCAAACTCATAAACTGCATGTTGGCCATATGGCTGGTAGCTAGTAGAATATTTTGAGTAAATATCTGCTCTCAAATTTAACAGAATCACACACATAAAGGATAGGTACATGTTTCCCCAACCTCCTGCCACCTCACCATCTTTCTCTACACAAATTCCACAGTGAAAAAGAACATAAGCTGGCAGACTTTGCATTAATTTCAGCCATCTGAATCCACTTCGACATTCCAATAGGACTGAATCTAATCTAATAATCAGTGATTATTAGAATTTAGGAACAAGTCAAAACTACCCTATTCATCCTTTTATTTAAAAAACAATCTTTACTAAAATGATGACATTTCTCCCATTTTATACCTTTAATAAGACGGGTGTATTAAATTGGAAATCAGCTCTAAAAACATATGAGGAGATAACGGAAATTAGAGTGAATAAATGAGGGAGAATAATACAAATACAACCTTTGATCAACAAGTAAAATACAAGCCAAGAACATTCACTCTTTGATACAGTGATATGTTTTCTAAGAATCTATCCTGTTGCACGTGGGGTGGGTAGGGGAATCTAAAATGCAGTAATTTTACATTTCTTTTATGCAGAAAAAGTAAATAAGGGAAATTTCATTATAAGTAGAAAAAAAAGCAATTATAATCAGAGTAAAAAAATAACCAAGCCTATGCTTTAGAAGATGAAGAAAGCAACCCAGCTCTTTAACAGAGGCTGTCCTTAGGAGATATAAAAGTCAGTACCTAAAATTTATTTTCTACCTTTTTACTTTTTAAAGGACTTTTGCTTTTGAGAGTGAGCGAGTGCAAATGAGTATGAGTGCACGCACAGCGAAGGGGGAGGGAGGGAGAAGGAGAGAGAGGGGGGTGGGGGGAGAGAGAGAAAGAATTTTTTTAAAAAGATTTTATTTATTTATTCATGAGAAATACCGAGAAAGGCAGAGACATAGGCAGAGGAAGCCTGACGTGGGACTTGATACGGACCCGAGGATCACAACCTGAGACACTTAACCATTGAGCCACCTAGGTACTCTGAGAGAGAGACAGAGACAGAAAAAGAGAGAGAGAGAGAGAGAAAATATCCTAAGCAGGCTCCCCAACCAAGCTCGAAGCCCAAGGCAGGGCTTTGATCTCATGATCCTGAGATCATGATCTGAGTTGGACTTTTAACAAACTGAGCCAACCTGGCACCACAAAGGACTTTTGCTTTTCTAAAAGAAAAACCTTTAAGAATATTTCTCTGTCCAAGCATATATCACTCAATATGTTATTAATCTGTCCATAAATTGAAAACTTAAAAAAAATGAATAATTTTACTTGTATTTATTTTTTGAATTTTATTTTAAATTCAATTAGTTAACATATAATGTATTATTAGTTTCAGAGATAGAGTTCAGCAATTCATCATTTACTTGTATTTGTAAGCTTTATTCCTTCTACTAAAATATGTATCTCTCTATTCGTAATTCATCAGCTGGAAAACATAAAATAAGGCAAAAGAAGGGAAAGCCAGGAAATAACCCAAACACTACAATCTTGGAAATTTTAATTATGCAAGTAGCTGAAGTCCCTCCACAGAGGCAAGTCTCTCCTAACAAGAAACATCAAGGGACCTGCCACTGAACTGTGAGCTGCTGCTACCACATGGAAGCCAAAGAGCAAAGGACACTGGGGGAACGTTGAGACAGTAGCAACAGCCTAACTTTCCCATCCCATTTCCTAACTAAGTTCTACGTGCTAGCAGAGTTTGGCAACTCAAATTTATAAATAATGGAGCCCCACTTTGGTCAAGATCTTTAACACAATATCTGACTCCAAGCAAATGTGCCCAATTCTATTTCAATTATAAGTCAGAAAACAGGCTGTCACTTGCTTCCTGTCACTAAGGATCTTGGACCCTTAGTTATGGAGCTCAAACTGTTAGACTCTACTGGGCCTGAGAAACTAATATTCTTCCATTTTTGAGGAAGACATTAAAAGAGAAATCATAAAGCTCAAGTCCAGGCAGCAGAGGAATTAAAATAAAGCTTAAGTAATATTATATAAGCACAGAAGGCCTATACTGTGACAGTAATTAGGCAAAGGGAAAACTATTTTTACTATTTTAACATATGAAACAAAATGAATGCAAAAAAATCCACACTGTGGAAATAATACACATAAAATTATACAGTATATGAAAATAATCAAGACAGTCAATTTTTTTTTTCTGTATCATTGATTGATTCAAAGAAATAAAAGAAATCCAAAAACACTTTTCAGTACTTAGTGACACACACTGATGTAAAATAAGCCAGGGCTTAATTAATTAGTTTATTAATTTTTTTTAAAGATCTTATTTTTAAGTAATCTTTACATTCAACAAGGGGCTCAAACTCACAACCCCGAGATCAAGAGTCACATTCTTCACCAACTGAGCCTATTAGTCGCCCTTTAATTTATGAGCAAAAATGTGCCAATAATCCAAAAATACTTTATCCATTCCGCATCGATATTTTTTCTCTAGTAAACCTTTATCAAGTTACCAATCATTAGGTTAAAATGCCTTGCTTCCCCTAAAGGAACAGGAATAAGCACTGAGAAAGCAAAACAGAAGCCACAAAGGAAAGCCAAGCAGAAAAGAATAATAGAGGGAAGACATAACCAGAACAGCTGTAGCCACAGCTGAGGCTTCAACCAAACATGTAAAGCTACACTTACCTTTCAAGTACAGGGGGTATTACTAACTCAGGTCTCATGAGTGCAAGATTCTGCAGAGCCTGGGCCGCTTCTAAACTACCAGTTTTGCTAAACATAGCCAAGAGGACAGGTTGAATAATGCATCGTACAAAGTCTGTAACATCTTGATCAGTAAGCTTATGGCTATCAGGCACAGGAGTTAACCAAGAAGGCTTCTTGTATCTTTCACGATGTAATCTTCTAACAACACTGTTTGGCAACCGCTGAAGTAGTTTCATTAACTTGTTCTGGGAATACAGAAGCAGAAAGTCCAAGGTAGGTTCTATTTCCCATACAGATATTTATGGTTCTTTTCTACCCTCCAGATAAAGATTCTTAAAATAGCAGCTCTTACAATCTATTACAAAGACCTGCATGGCATAACTAGATAGAATAAAATGCTATTATCAATTAATTATTGATGATAAAAATGTGTTTCAGATGTCAATTTTAATTTTTCACACTAGATGAATCTTCTATTACATGAGAAACCATTTTAACCAGGCATTATGGGAAAAAAAAAGACCCAAAACAAACAAAACCCACAATTGACATTCCTGTTGCCAGAATGTGACATTTTGTCATCAGTTACTAGACCAGTATTATCTTCATTTATTTTTACGTTCTATGAACATGGTAACTTAATTTGATCTTAATCACCTATATAGAGCCAACATTTATATGAAAGACAGAAAATGTATTACAGGTTTTACACAATAGAGCAATGTAAACTGTGTGACCATATCTTTAAAAAATTCCAAACCCTACAATGAAAAATGAACACACTCACCAGCCAGCGCCCATTATTTGAGGGATGATAAAAAGACGTGATGCTGTTAAATAAACCAGCCAAGTGTTTTTGCACTAGCTTACTTGGTCCACCCTATTCAAATAAAAGAACAAAAATATTAGTAACCACAGTACACTGGAAAACTGAAAGGACTGACAGGCCCAAGCTTATATATACCTTTCTAACATGGTACACATCCATTTTGCTGACAAAAACCAATTCTACCTCTATGTAAGAGTCCAAAACATTCCCCAGTGAACTTCCTACAATCTTCTCTGCAAAACACTCTACTAAAAATATGGGCAACTTACTGAAACCAAATTAGATCACTGAAAGATCTTTTTCAATTTTGGGTATCAGCATTATTTTACTCTTCTGCAGTGAAATAACTTTTGTCACTAAGACTTCTCTTAAAAAAAACAAGAGTGGGGATCCCTGGGTGGCGCAGCGGTTTGGCGCCTGCCTTTGGCCCAGGGCGCGATCCTGGAGATCCGGGATCGAATCCCACGTCAGGCTCCCGGTGCATGGAGCCTGCTTCTCCCTCTGCCTGTGTCTCTGCCTCTCTCTCTCTCACTGTGTGCCTATCATAAATAAATTAAAAAAAAAAAAAAAAAGTTATTCTTAAAAAAAAACAAAAAAAAACAAAAAAAAACAAGAGTGGTAACACCAGGCATAAAAAGCATTCCTTAAAGGATTCAAGAAGTCAATTTCTTTTTTTTTTTTTTTTAAGATTTTATTTATTTATTCATGAGAGACACAGAGAGAGGCAGAGACATAGGAAGAGGGAAGAGAAGCAGGCTCCTTGCAAAGAGCCCAAAGCAGGACTTAATCTCGGGATTCCAGGATCACGCCCTGAGCCAAAGGCAGACGCTAAACCACTGAGCCACCCAGGCATCCCCAAGAAGTCAATTTCTTATTGCAGGAAATGAAGAAGTGATATTTACACAAATGTATTCAAACATTCTATTATTCCTAAATGTTTCAAATGAGTAAATCTGTTATATTTGACCACATCCACATTTTGATTCAAAAGAAAAATATTTTTTTCTTAATCTATTACCAAAACAAATACACCAAACAACAATATGGGGGAAAAAATGAGGAAAAAAGTCAGCTTGCATCTTACCAAGTTTGACAGCCCTAGAAATAAAGAACTACAATTTGGTTTTAATTTATTTTTTAAAATTTTATTTATTTATTTAAGAGACCGAGAAAAGTGAGAACACATGCAGGGAGCCTGATGCAGGGTTCAATCTCAGGACCCTGAGATCATGACCTGAGTCAAAGGCAGACATTTAAGTGACTAAGCCACTCAAGTGCCTCTATAATTTGGTTTTAAGACCTTCTCTCTCTCTCTCTCTCTCTCTCTCTCTATTTTAAAGATTTTATTTATTTATTCATGGGAGACACAGAGAGAGGGAGGCAGAGACACAGGCAGAGGGAGAAACAGGCTCCATGCAGGGAACCTGACATGGGACTTGGTCTTGGGACTCTAGGATCATGCCCTGGGCCAAAGGCAGGTGCTAAACCACTGAGCCACACCCAAGGATCCCCACCTTCCCTCTCTCAAGATGATCTTTCAAAAAGGGCATAGACCTAAGGCAGACTGTTGAGTTGCATTAGGAACATTTCTTCCTGCTGAAAGGAAATCCATGTACACGTTCCCAAATAATAATAGGTCAACTACTAAAAAGATCATCATAATTCCATTGCAAAAAAACCCGACAAAAATATTAATAGTGTAACATAATAATTAACATTTTTGATTTATTATACTCAACATTCATATTTAATACAAAACTCTCAGTGGGAAAAACAGAATAGCAACATTAAATAAAGCTGATAGTCATCACGATATAATTCTATGGCATTTCAACTCACTGCCGATGTAAGATAGTCAACATCTAAATGTTTTTGCTCTTATGGAGTATTAGAAAGAAAATGTGATTTTTCCATATTTAATAATGAAATAGCAAAAATGGGGAGAATGAATTTTTTTTAAATCTAAAAATAAAATTTAATAGCCAAACTTCTCACAACCATCCTGCCTTTTCCACAAAAACGACCAAACAACATAATCTGTGAATATATCAAATACAGAATAATTTTAAAAAGAGACAGCAGTAGAAGCAATATAAATGATAATCCAGAAAATTAGAGTATAAAATTATTCTAATATCCTTATTTGCAAGATGACACTGAAATCCAAGCATGTGGATATATTTTTCCTTTCCTTCAAGGATGTCAGTAAAGTAATCCTCCATATTTCTCCCTTTACCAAGATAATTTCCTTTGTATAGTAAGCTCTGTGTCAGTGTAATCTTTGACACTGAATGCATTCGTACTGAGCATATGTAAAATCCTGAGTACTAATCACAGATTTATCATTTTCAATTTGACCTTACATTTTTGAGTCTGGTTCTTGATCAGTAGGGCTGTCAGACATTCTAAATCTCTTTAATCTTTGACTCCATTATTAAGAATCACTGGCTAGAGAGATTTACAAATGGTACATTTTTCTACATTCTGGGTCTGGTTAGCATTAGCATACAACATCAGAAAATATCCAAGAATCCAATGACCAACTAAGACAGTAACATGGCCATTATGTGATTATACAGAATTTTTGTACAGTTAATACAAAATTAGATGAACTAATGTGTTACAAACCATCATAGCGGTGATCCATATCACAGCATGTCCTATATCATAAGCATTTGTTAAAAATCTTGGGACTAACACTTGACTACTTCCCACTGGGAGGTTCAAGCTTCTCAGAATTCTTGTAAATATCTTTAAAAGAAAAAAGAAATAAAGAGTTAATATTTATATGTATCAGGTAACTCCTTAAATAACTGAAGTGTTATATTTTACTTCATTCTTTAAAAGTTTATTGAAATAATATCTACATTCAACATGAGGCTTGAACTCAGGACTCCGATATCAAGAGCTGCATGCTCTGATGATTAAGCCAGCCAGGAGCCCCTATTTACTTTCTTTTAAATGACACTGAGGTCACAGGGCTGTGGATAAGAAGCAGCTGTATCCATGTACCCATAAATAATCAAATGAGATATAGTTACACATAAAAACGCAAAATATAGACAAGTACAGTTAAACATGAAGTATTTTGGCTCCTTTCCATCTCTCTGCATATAAAATTATTTTTCTTATGCTTTCATTCCATGTCAAGAATGTACAAAATGCAAATACCTAGAATCCTTTTCAAAATTCTAACATTTATTTGATTTTTTTCCCTAGGAATTTGCATTTTAATCTGTCATTTAATAATTGCATTTTAATACAATTAAATTTATATTTAAAATCTGTCATTAGTAATAGGGAGCCCAACAGTGGGAGAAAATCACTTTTCCTCCTATACTGGAGAGTATAAGCAAAGGTAAATAGAATATTCATCTGCTGCTCCCCAGCCCTGCTCTACTGTCACTGTGCATCAGAATCACTGGATGCCTCATGCCAGCCCTCCTCAACCTACTGGAGGTGAAACAATATGGAAGATATTAAGTGATGTTAAGAACACTGTACCCAGAGACACTCATAGCTGTATTTACTCTAGGAAATGTGATCTAAAAAGTGAAGAACACTCTAGAATAGCAATCAAAAACAATACACAAAATTTGTCAGGAGGTATGAATGTAAGACACCCTGAATAATATACTTAGTACTTCCTAAATTACTCACTTTGAAACTTCTATTTCATGTCCTACACAGGCAAGATAAAAATCACACATTTATGATACCTTGGTATAATCAAAAACTACAATTAGTTTTTGAAAATAAATGATCTACCCTGGTAAATTTTATCTTTTTACTAGTGGTCAACAAATATTTTATGAATCAACATACAAAACACACTTCTTAAAGACACAAAAAGTGCTATGAATGCTACTGTATGTTGTATATGTTGTATGTTCAAAGTTCTTAATTACCTTTGGTACATATGGATCCCAATCTATGTACCCTATATTATCGGTAGCCAATCGAGCAAAGAGATTTACTAGTTGCTGAAAGTAAACAAAAAAGAAAGTTAAGGAAATACACCTGTTGTTATTAAGTGTCACAGTCACATCTATTTATTGTTCCCAGCTGTTACCATTAGCACAGCTTAATATACGGTTTATGACTCATTTTCTAATAATCTCCAAATTTAAGTTCTAATTCTTGTCACCCATTTAAAATCAACTGCAGATGAAATGCTTATTAAAAGGGAAATGACAAAGCATCATCCACAATGCAAACAGAAGGAGAAATTTTAATCTAATAAGCATACAGAAAACATCCACTATGTGTATAGCAACATGCTAGTGAAGGTAATACAAAAGGAAACAAACAGCCTTACATTTCATGCATTTTATAATACATGTATATGCCTCTAGATATTGATAAAACCAAAAGAAGTATCTATTCGGTTAGAAACAGCAAACAGAAAAAAAAAAAATTACAACATTGTTAATAGTCAATTCTAAGGAACTGATAAGATTTATCAAATGACCTGATAGCAAAGGAGGAAAAAACAGAATACTCACCCCCTCCCACTGTGGGAGATTTTGCACTGAAACCCAAAGGCCAATTAATTCATCAAACCAAAGTCTGAAGAAGAAAAATGTTATGAATAGCAAGTGATTTATAGAAAATGGTTCAAAGCCAGGTATCCTTTGAATTTTCTAATCTATTATTCTTACTGATAACTACACACCCTAGAAAAAATAATACTGAATGTTATAAATTTAATGGAACTAAAACTGTTGTCTGAATATTCCTCTTGTGATATATTTATGCCAAGAGAGTCATCTCATCAAACCTCTACTTCATTGGTAGGGGTGCCGGGGTCACTCAGTTGGTTAACAGCACCTGACTCTTACTCTTAGTTTATGTGCAGGTCATGATCTTAGTTAGGGTCCTGGGATGGAGGCATCAGACTCATGTTCTGTGGGGAGATCACTTGAGGATTCTCTGCCCCTTCCCTGGCTCGTGCTTGCAAGCACACTCAAATAAAAAAAAATTTTTTTTTGTATCATTAAAAAAACAAACAAACAAAAAAACACCTCGGGGCACCAGGGTGACTCAGTGGTTGAGTCTGTCTTTGTCTCAGGTCGTGAACCTAGGGTTCTGGGATTTAGCCCTGCCTGCATCAGGCTCCCTGCAGGGAGACTGCTTATCCCTCTGCCGATGTCTCTGCCTCTCTCTGTCTCTAATGAATAAATAAAATCTTAGGGATCCCTGGGTGGCGCAGCGGTTTGGCACCTGCCTTTGGCCCAGGGCGCGATCCTGGAGACCCGGGATCGAATCCCACGTCGGGCTCCCGGTGCATGGAGCCTGCTTCTCCCTCTGCCTATGTCTCTGCCTCTCTCTCTCTCTGTATGACTATCATAAATTTAAAAAAAAAAAAAAAAAAAAAAGAGTTAAAAATAAACCTGCCCTACGACCCAGCAATTGCACTGTTGGGGATTTACCCCAAAGATTCAGATGCAATGAAACGCCGGGACACCCGCACCCCGATGTTTCTAGCAGCAATGTCCACAGTAGCCAAACTGTGGAAGGAGCCTCGGTGTCCATCGAAAGATGAATGAATGGATAAAGAAGATGTGGTTTATGTATACAATGAAATATTACTCAGCAATTAGAAACGACAAATACCCACCATTTGCTTCAACGTGGATGGAACTGGAGGGTATTATGCTGAGTGAAATAAGTCAATCGGAGAAGGACAAACAGTGTATGTTCTCATTCATTTGGGGAATATAAAAAATAGTGAAAGGGAATATAAAGGAAGGGAAAAGAAATGTTGGGAAATATCAGGAAGGGAGACAGAACATAAAGACTCCTAACTCTGGGGAACGAACTAGGGATGGTGGAAGGGGAGGAGGGCGGGGGGGTAGAGGGGAATGGGTGACGGGCACTGAGGCGGACACTTGACGGGATGAGCACTGGGTGTTTCTCTGTATGTTGATAAATTGAACACCAATAAAAATTAATAAAAAAAATAAATAAAAAATAAAAATAAATAAATAAATAAAATCTTAAAAAAAAAAAAAAACATTTACTTCATTATTAAATAATTACTATCCACCCCCATCTGATACTGTTGACAAGTGTCTCCTTCTCCCTTTCTCCTCTCATATTTTCCTATTACTACCTGTTCTTGCAATTCTCCCTTATATTCTTTCCTTAAGCCAATTAGTTTTTTCTTTTCTTAAGATTTTATTTATGGCAGCCCAGGTGGCTCAGCGGTTTAGCACTGCCTTCAGCCCAGGGCCTGATCCTGGAGACCCAGGATGGATTCCCATGTCAGGCTCCCTGCATGGAGCCTGCTTCTCCCTCTGCCTGTGTCTCTGCCTCTCTCTCTGTGTCTCTCATGAATAAATAAATAAAATCTTAAAAAAAAAAGATTTTATTTATTTATTCATAAGAGAGAGAGAGAAGCAGAGACACAGGCAGAGGGAGAAGCAAAAAGCAAACTCCATGCAGGGAGCCCTACGTGGGACTCGATCCCAGATCCTGAAATCATGCCCTGAGCCAAAGGCAGAAGCTCAAGCACGGAGCCACCCAGGCTTCCCAAGCCAATTAGTAATTATACCATTAATTAGCACCATAATAAATGTTCGACAAAAGAAATTAGCTATAAACTATTAGGTACAATTAAATTATCATGGGGGAAATAATCTCAGATTAAACAGAAGAGAATTATAAGGGCAAGAAAATGTTGGAATATTATTCAGCAATCTTTATGAATGTCAAAGAAAATAAAAAGTTTTTAGAATTTCTGAATCATAGGGGTGCCTGGGTGGCTCAGTCAGTTAAGCATTTGCCTTTGGCTCAGGTCATGATCTCAGTGTCCTGGGACTGAGCCCTGCATCAGGCTCCCTACTCAGTGGGGAGCCTGCTTTCTCCTTCTACCCCTCCCCCTGTTCATGCTTTCTCTCTCTTTCAAATAAATAAAAACAAAAAAACAAAAAACAAAAAACAAACAAACAAAAAAACACCATAAAAAAATTTCTGAATTATAACTAAAATTTCACAAATATATAGCTATGTACAAAATTTCTGATTTAAAACCTCACTACAGAAAATATGGGGGTTCTGGGGAATAAGCATGAACCCACAACAGAGTAATAATACCTATTTCCTTCCAGTCTTCTTTTCATACCTTTTTCTTTTTTCATAAAAAAGTTGCTCAGTTGGGATGGGGGGGGGGCAGAAGGGGGAGATTTGCTTCTTCTTTTCCCTCTGCTCTTCCCTCCTCATGCTCTCTCATATGCACTCTCTCTCAAATAAATCTTTTTTTAAAAAATTTTTTTTTAAATTTTTTATTTATTTATGATAGTCACAGAGAGAGAGAGAGAGAGAGAGGCAGAGACACAGGCGGAGGGAGAAGCAGGCTCCATGCACCGGGAGCCTGATGTGGGATTCGATCCCGGGTCTCCAGGATCGTGCCCTGGGCCAAAGGCAGGCGCCAAACCGCTGCGCCACCCAGGGATCCCTAAATCTTTTTTTTAAAGAGCATAATCTAAATATTTTTCTTTTCTTTCTTTCTTTCTTTCTTTCTTTCTTTCTTTCTTTCTTTCTTTCTTTCTTTCTTTCTTTTTTTTAAGAGAGAGAACACATACACAAGGCATGGAAGGAGGGGCAGAGGGAGAGAGAAATTTAAGGTGGCTCCATGCCCAGGGTAGAGCCCAACACCGGGCTCAATCTTAGGACCCTGAGATCATGACCTGAGTCAAGAGTCAGCCGCTTAACCAACGGAGCCACCGAGGTGTCCCTAAGTATCTCTTATGCTAGGATTTGTTATATACCTAGTCATCTAGAAAAAAATAATTCTTAAAAACAATGCAAAGACTAGAATGAGTAAAGAAAAAAATTATTAAAAAAAACTAAGGAATACTACAAATGATGAATAAGACCAAGTTTTAGCAAAATACTTTTCCTTTCCCTGTACTCCAAACAATTTTAACATTTCTTATCACTGCCTATTTACTGATATTTTCTACTTCTTTTTGCACTTTTTATTCTTTCTCTTGATTTCTTAAAGTCCCTATCTTCACTTTTTTCTTTTAAGTTATTTCTACACCCAAAGTGGGGCTCAAACTCACAACCCCAAAATCAAGAATCACACGCTCCACCAATTGAGTCAGCCAAGGGCCGTGTAAAGCCCTCATGGTATTTGGCTTGACAGACAAGCATTATTTTCTCCTCATTTACAATCTTATGTTTCACCCTCCACACATTTTTCTTTTCTTTTCTTTTCTTTTTAATGATAGACATATATATATATATATATATATATATATATATATATATATATATAGAGAGAGAGAGAGAGAGAGAGAGAGAAAGAGGCACAGACACAGGCAGAGGGATAAGCAGCTCCATGCCAGGAGTCCGATGCGGGACTGGGTCCCGGGACTCCAGGATTGTGCCCTGGGCCAAAGGCAGGCGCTAAACCCCTGAGCCAATTCAAGTATAATTAACAGAACGGTTGAGTTAAATTTTTGTTTACTGTTATGGCTTTACTAGTTGGCTTAAATATCTCCATTTCTCGCTCTGTTCTATAATTTGTCAAGATATGTATATACTTACTTAAAACCTTTATGATGAAGTTCTGGAGGAAGGGAGGTAGGAAGAAATATTTCAAAATAAGTGATGGCCTTTTGCATTGTTACATCAAAAGGACACATTAAAGGCCGCCATTCTTCTAGCATCTCAGCTGTGGCATCTGCTGGAAAGTATCTGATAAAAAAGAAGGTTTTCATTTATCTGATCATTGGCTAAAAGGTCTACAACATTAATACATGACCAACAAAAAAGGGGGAGGTAGGGAATGAATTTCCTAAGGTACAATAGACCCTTAAAATGTTAACTTAAGTACATTTTTGCAACTCTAAAAATAAATACCTTGTAGCACTTAAAGGTAAATTTTCTTCTTGTCTATAGGACTTAGAAAACTGCTATAAAGCTAATAAAACTCCTAAAATACAGTAGGAAAAAAATCTAGTCACAGAGAATCCAGTCTATAAGAAATGGATAATCAGTAAAATGTGAAAGAGAACAATAGTCCAGGAACCTCTAGGCACATATGGACCAACCACTTACTCTCACTGCACCACAGAGCTCTTTTGTATACAAGAGTAGACTAAACTAGATGGTCTGGTTTTACAGGTGCTAACATTCTACAAGTCTATGAAATGGGCAGGGGAGCCTCTAGGGTAGAGAATATTCACAAAATTAAAATCTGAAGTGTACATCCACACACAAAACAGGTAAAATGGAGAAAGAGGACCCATGCATAATTACCAAATACTCATTAAGGGAGGTTAAAATAACAAATAGTGAATGAGAAATTCAAATTTGGGCATGGCCAAAAGTTAGGAAACCCTTTCAAATACACGTGTAGGTTTGGCCTATGTGTCACATTATTAATACTATTATATCTTTGTTCATCTGTATTAATTAGAGCCACACATCATTCCTTAATATGAAAAGTAAAACTATATTTCTAGCAATACTCCTGAGTTCATCAAGCATCTATGTGCCAAGTCACTATGCCACAGTTTAGAATGAAAAAAGAAAAAACAGAGAATATATTCTGCCTTTAAAGATCTCATACATCAATTCTTCTTCTAATTTTTCAGAGTCAACTGTTAGCCTTGGGTGTTCTATGAATTACCTAAGAGGCTAAAAACCACGAAGTACCCCAAGGATAATCAAATTGCTGGTGAGGAAATGCAGGCCAAGAAGTCACTACCTAGCTCAAAATGACGTGGCTTATGACTCAGCTTAGATCTTAAGCCTCAATCTTAAAAGGGAAACTATATCCTAAAAATACATTTGCTCGAGATTGAGAGTATAAAAGGTCAGCAACAAATATCTGATTTATAAAACCATTTATATAACTTTAACTCATAAGAATATGATAAAAGTGATTTCCATTCAAAAAAATTCACTGTATCCACACACAGCAGGATAAGCAATCTTAGAACAGCCCAATAAATAATAGTTCAAGTCCACAGAACTGGTTATTTATTTACACTAAGCTCTACGTCCAACATCTCGAGATCAAGAGTTCATGCTCCACCAATTGAGCCAACCAGGGGTCTCAAGTTCATGTAATGGAGTTGAATTGATTAAAACTAAATTCAACCCATATTCATCTTTAAACATCAGAATATGCAATATTTCTGTATGTTCTACTGAAAGAGAACATACTTTAAAAATGTCTGAATACTATTTTATTACTCACATTTTAATACAATACCTACAATGCTCATTTTGGAAAATATTTTTGATCTGAGTAATGATATTCTAGGAAAATCTTTCAAATAAAGACAATTACACATAAATTATGGCATTCTTACTTTATAATGGGTAACTGACACCCACACCACTTAAAAATTTCTCAATTTATAAATGAAATCTGAATAATTCAGTTAAAGAGTTGGAAATGATATGTTGTGCCCAGTGACTAACATTAAAATGTTAAAAATGATTTATACCTTTAATTTCCTCTTCCAAGCATACTAAGAATGGAGAAATACCACAGAAATAAAAGAAGTTTTATAAATTGAGAAGCTACTTACGGTCGGCAGCTTTTCACGAGTGTTTTGAGAACATTTTCTACAGAACTAGGGGGGAAAAAGCCATTTGATAAATTAGGTTGGTGTATTTTGAAATGCATCTAATCCAATTAATAAGTACTCTAAGATATGCTCATACATTTAAAAATTATGTGTAATGCAATAAGTAATCTTTCTCTTTCATACAAACAGAACTACAAGGATTAACTACTTAAACTCTGTAATCTACTCTTCCTTTTGCCCTTGATTTGTTCATTCTCTGTTGTAAACTAAAGGGAAGAAAACTGGAAAAAGGACAAACTATTTTCAATCTTTACAAAGTAGGCAGCAATGACCATACACAGCATATCAAGAAGGATGCTCAAGTGGCTTAAAACTTCAAACACTAATTTTTATTTTTATCAAAGTGCTTTTACATCGAAACACAAACAGCAGACAAAATCTAGTGTGCTTATATCAGCAACTGCCAGAAACTAGTTTTCTGTAACCAATGGTGGGAGTTCTAGAACACTATGAGGTTATTTTACTGCCAGCAACAATTAACAAAAATAGCAACAGCCATCTTTTTGACCTACTTAAAATGTTAGTTGAGTAACATTAAAAAGCTGTAACTTATTTCCAACTTTGTAGGTGGTTCAAGTGAATTTAAGAAAACATTAAGTATTTGATTATGGATTTATAATAAATGCTTGTCTTAATGAAAAGGCCAATGTGCTAAAAAAAAAAAAAAAAAAAAAAAGGCCAATGTGTACTGGTTTAAACATACATGGCCAGAATGGAATATTTAAATTAATCAGACTATTGTCAAAAGAGGTAAAACACAAATAAACAAAACAAAGGGCACCAGGTAATTTTGGCCTGGAATTTTAAAATAAATGTGTGGCTACTTACAGTATGATGCGTACAAGTAAATAAAACAAGTCCCCAAATCTCAAGAAAAAAAATTAGGGGGGAAAGGGGTAACTTTCATGCAGTGCTTCCACCTGACACTTTCTCATTAAGCTTCTTGAAATTGTTAAGTCCAGAAGTCTATCCAACCTCCCTGAAAGCTTAAGAACTAATCTGTAAAGAAATTCCAAGAAATAACACAAATCAAACTCAGCACAAGTAATCAATTATACAACCAAAAGAGAAAACTATGATTTCATTACTAGAAGCTGTAGAAATCCTCTTTAATTTCAAAACTAGTTAGAAAAAAATTAACTGAAGGCTACAACACATGAGAGAATTCTAACATTAAAAAGATGACCATATGGCCAGAGAGACATGGAACATTTTCTTTGATTATCAAGGAGAGATTCTATCTTCACTCACAAAAAAGCTAAGCAATTGAGGACACAGAATGAGTTTAGAGAACATCTAAGTTCGCCTGGTTAAAAAAGGGGTAAACTTCTCCAACGACATTTAAACTCCCTGAAAACCATGACTATGATTTTTACCTCCGGACATTTCCAAAGTACTTTTAACAAAATTATGTGTTCATATACATATTTATGCATATTTATATTTATGAATTTACAATATACAGTAAACATTTTCTATGAGAGCAACAAAGAGCACAGATCTTTGGGTCTTCTTTTAGTTTGGATGGAAGAACCCCGTTTAGAAACAAATTATGGACAAGGTTTAAAGAATTATCTATATCTAGTTCTACACTAAGTAACAGATCAACTCAAATGCAGATTTTTAAAAAGATAATTGTAAAATGGCAAACTTTCTGTCCCAGGAGATAAGCAGAAGATCTGTAATACTACCAGGTCCTAAAGTTTGTGTTCATGTTGACTTTGTATTTATTTTACTGTTTCTGTGACAACTCGTTTGAGTGCAACACAGAAAACCTGCTATTTTCTATTCCACAAACTTTCATATAATGTAAAAAAATGTTTCTAGAAGGCAGTGAAAGGCTGCCTAGCTACCTGCTTTCTCCAGTTCCCTTCACTCTTTACAAGAATAAGTGGTTAATTATAATAATTGATAGCTGTCACCTCACTCATTAGAGGGATTGGGTATGTGGGAAGGTGCTTTAGTTCATCTAAAGTAAAGTCAACTTCAACCCCTCCTTATATATAAGGCCTGTGCCAATGGATTTATGCTCTTTATCCAGAAAAGGGTACAATCTCTCTAACCTGTGATATCTGTATAGTGACCTTTTGTGATTCTTGTAATCTCTCAAGATGAAGGGAACAATGTTTCTGTTTAAAAATAAAATAGAAGGTTAAGGCTAGATGCTACTAAACTATATTGCACTAATTTTTAGAGGGAGTGGATAATCACTACGTACTTTCCCAATTGTTGGAAATTTATAATACTTAAGTGATTACAATTCAAAACACTTTTTTTTTTTTTATCAAAAGGGATTGATCTACAGAAGGAATAAGCTTTGAATGGGTTTTCTCATATCCTACTTCCTGTTAGAAAAGGCATGTTAAGTTGAAAAGAAAGCCATAACATATCATGCAATAGTTCATAACTTGGGCTTAGAGTTGGGACAGATCTATATTTGATTACCAGTTCTGCTACTTACTTTCTTCAATAGTAAAGCCTCAGTTTTTCCATCTATATAATAATACCTACCTCTCAGAAGGCTGTTAAAAAATTAAATGAGATAATGTAAAGAATACAGTTATCTGGCCCAGAATTAAGCACTAAAACTGTTAACTATAATTATTATTTCATACTATCCAAAACAAATTACATTTTCAGGCTCCTCAAGAACTATTATCTTGTGTTCATTTTGCTTTTACATTTATTCTACTGTCTCTTAATAATTATTAATGTATGATTTAGGAAATTACATCTATTTTGATGTGATTTAGTAATTAAATGTAATTCTTTTCCCAATTCCCACCCTATTTATTAGGGCAGACAGTAAGTTCTTGTCCCAGTTCTTGAGCTCTTGTCCCAGTTTCAACAAATGACTGTATGAGTTTTCCTCTCTGGGCCACAATTTCCTACTCTTTATGATGACATTAGTAAAATAAATGCCAAATATATAGCAGAGAAGCTTGAGGAAAGCCAAAAACCTTAGCCTCCAGTTACACCATTTATTGAGATAGGGGACTTATATAAACCTGGAGGTTTATGCTTCCTACCTCCTTGGCCTTACCTAATTCTCTGGACAATATTCACTTCTAAACCAGAGAAATGTATAGCAAATGATACATTCAAGACGAAAGCAGTGTGGACTACCCATAGTCAGAAGTATTTTCAGCTTGACTTGACAATTCTTGAACTAAAATTTAGCTTCAGAATTATATTTGCTTTTTTATAAATGAACTGGACAACTGTAACACTGGCCTATTCTATATACCCCTGCCTTAACCTCCTTATAATTTAATGGTAACTGCCTATATAATATTTTCTTTAAGAATGTACTTCATTAAAAAAAGAATGTACTTCATTTCATCCAAAGAACCTCAAGTTTTACCTGCTTTCTCTATATCTAAACAAACACAACCGTCAGTTCATCAAACACTACCCATCTCATATCTAATCCTTCAAAATCTAATACTGTGTCATTAAATCAGCCAATACTTATTTTTCACAGCCACTTCACACAAAATTAGGGTCAAGATAATTCTACCATAAGAAAGGTGTAAGTAAAGTAGAACATCTTCATCACTGAAGTAGCATTAACATTGATTTTTCATCATAACTACTTTCAGAAAAAAGTATGCCTCTATGGCTAGTATTAAGAAGTTGTAATAATCCTGACCACTCATGTAAAAACAGCATGCATAACTGCTGAGAGTGATAAGGCTGATCAGTGTGAACTAAATATTTTTTTAAAAGCTTTAAAAAGAGCAGTTTCTATAGAAAGATCATTATGACACAGATACAACTATTGGAACAAACACTAACAAACTTATTAATAAAAACCAACTACTTATTTTCTCATTTCCAAATAAAAGTGAAAGTGGCATTTCATTTCATTTATTTATTTATTTATTTATTTATTTATTTATTTATTTATTTATTTATTTTAAAGATTTTCCCATAATCACGAACAAGACAGGGATGTCCACTCTCACCACTGCTATTCAACATAGTACTGGAAGTCCTAGCCTCAGCAATCAGACAACAAAAAGACATTAAAGGCATTCAAATTGGCAAAGAAGTCAAACTCTCCCTCTTCGCCGATGAGATGATACTCTACATAGAAAACCCAAAAGCCTCCACCCCAAGATTGCTAGAACTCATACAGCAATTTGGCAGCGTGGCAGGATACAAAATCAATGCCCAGAAATCAATGGCATTTCTATACACTAACAATGAGACTGAAGAAAGAGAAATTAATGAGTCAATCCCATTTACAACTGCACCCAAAAGCATAAGATACCTAGGAATAAACCTAACCAAAGAGGTAAAGGATCTATACCCTAAAAACTATAGAACACTTCTGAAAGAAATTGAGGAAGACACAAAGAGATGGAAAAATATTCCATGCTCACGGATTGGCAGAATTAATATTGTGAAAATGTCAATGTTACCCAGGGCAATTTACACGTTTAATGCAATCCCTATCAAAATACCATGGACTTTCTTCAGAGAGTTAGAACAAATTATTTTAAGATTTGTGTGGAATCAGAAAAGACCCCGAATAGCCAGGGGGATTTTAAAAAAGAAAACCATAGCTGGGGGCATCACAATGCCAGATTTCAGGTTGTACGACAAAGCTGTGGTCATCAAGACAGTGTGGTACTGGCACAAAAACAGACACATAGATCAATGGAACAGAAGAGAGAACCCAGAAGTAGACCCTGAACTTTATGGTCAACTAATATTCGATAAAGGAGGAAAGACTATCCACTGGAAGAAAGATAGTCTCTTCAATAAATGGTGCTGAGAAAATTGGACATCCACATGCAGAAGAATGAAACTAGACCACTCTCTTTCACCATACACAAAGATAAACTCAAAATGGATGAAAGATCTAAATGTGAGACAAGATTCCATCAAAATCCTAGAGAAGAACACAGGCAACACCCTTTTTGAACTCGGCCACAGTAACTTCTTGCAAGATACATCCAGGAAGGCAAAAGAAACAAAAGCAAAAATGAACTATTGGGACTTCATCAAGATAAGAAGCTTTTGCACAGCAAAGGATACAGTCAACAAAACTAAAAGACAACCTACAGAATGGGAGAAGATTTTTGCAAATGACGTATCAGATAAAGGGCTAGTTTCCAAGATCTATAAAGAACTTATTAAACTCAACACCAAAGAAACAAACAATCCAATCATGAAATGGGCAAAAGAAATGAAGAGAAATCTCACAGAGGAAGACATGGACATGGCCACCATGCACATGAGAAAATGCTCCACATCGCTGGCCATCAGGGAAATACAAATCAAAACCACAATGAGATACCACCTCACACCAGTGAGAATGGGGAACATTAACAAGGCAGGAAACCACAAATGTTGGAGAGGATGCGGAGAAAAGGGAACCCTCTTACACTGTTGGTGGCAATGTGAACTGGTGCAGCCACTCTGGAAAACTGTGTGGAGGTTCCTCAAAGAGTTAAAAATAGACCTGCCCTACGACCCAGCAATTGCACTGTTGGGGATTTACCCCAAAGATTCAGATGCAATGAAACGCCGGGACACCTGCATCCCGATGTTTCTAGCAGCAATGGCCACAATAGCCAAACTGTGGAAGGAGCCTCGGTGTCCATCGAAAGATGAATGGATAAAGAAGATGTGGTTTATGTATACAATGGAATATTCCTCAGCCATTAGAAATGACAAATACCCACCATTTGCTTCAACATGGATGGACCTGGAGGGTATTATGCTGGGTGAAGTAAGTCAATCGGAGAAGGACAGTGTATGTTCTCATTCATCTGGGGAATATAAGTAATAGTGAAAGGGAATATAAGGGAAGGGAGAAGAAATGTGTGGGAAATATCAGAAAGGGAGACAGAACATAAAGACTCCTAACTCTGGGAAACGAACTAGGGGTGGTGGAAGGGGAGGAGGGCGGGGGTGGGGGTGAATGGGTGACGGGCACTGAGGGGGGCACTTGACGGGATTAGCACTGGGTGTTATTCTGTATGTTGGTAAATTGAACACCAATAAAAAATAAATGTATTATTAAAAAAAATAAAAAATAAAGATTTTATTTATTTATTCATGAGAGACACAGAGCGGGAGGCAGAGACACAGGCAGAGGGAGAAGCAGGCTCCACACAGGGAGCCTGATGCGGGACTCAATCATCCCAGGTCCCCAGGATCATGCCCTAGGCTAAAAGCAGCTCTAAACCACTGAGCCACCGGGCTGCCCTTAAAGTGGTATTTTAAAAGAGCAAATATAATGTTCCTCAAATACCATGTTAAAAATCACTATACCTACCTTAATAATCACTGCTTATTAACAAAATAACCATAAACTATTTTAAATTTCAACAGGTCCTCAGAGAAATGACTTTCATCATTTCATTATTATGTTAAATTCTATAGCCAGAGATCATTCTTGAGCTGCTGATACTAACTTAAGCTTAGAAACGTAACCACATTTCTCAAGAAACCCTCCAGCAGTAAGAACATGTCATTTCCATGTGTTGAAGGGTGAACAAAGGATTTAGTTGTATCTCAGGGATAAGAATACCAACTCTAAGTCCTTTGTCAGATCAACTGAGAAACAAACACCATCAAGAACAAGTACTAGAAAAGGGTAATAATCAAGTTTCTCTAGAGGTAGAATAATATCAAAAATGAAAATGTTAATACTCTATGATCCCCGTAGAGAATGATATATGGAAGAAAAATAGATCTTAAGAAAATAAACTGAGCTATCTAGACCCAAACTGCTCATCATGAAAATATGTAAACCTTAAAAAACTCACAAAAGCGAAACTGATGGTGACAAAACTAAAATTTAAACACAGCAATTCAAATATGAATCGTCCATGCCCATTTGTAAAAGCTGATCTATGCATAATTCCTCCAAGCCTTGTCAGAAGCAAGAGTCTTCATTAATAACTTGCAATATGTTATTCTAATTTAAGTGTATGGGGCATTATTTTAGGAAATAAAACTAGGCCCCTAACACATAAATGCTTCCTTTTTAATGTAAACAATAAGTGATTCTTAAGTTGCTATTATCAAATTCAAACTAACTCCTTTCCAATTTTGATTTTTTATTTTTTTAAAAAAAAAGACTCTACAATTTGCTTCTCCAGTAGAACCTAGAAACAGAGAGGAGTGCGAAATGTTCCCTTGCCCCTGAGGCATATAGGCAGAAAGTAAAAAAGGGAGAGGAGAAGAAGAGGGAGAAAAATAAGGGAAAAGGAGACAGGAAAAAAGAAAGTTAAAAAATCCTTGCTCCAAAAAATAGAACCAGCTTTTTAAAACATGTTGAAATGCATGGCACCCTAAGCTGTAGTTTCAAATAAAGACATATACACAAGGCACATGAGTTTAAGACTTGAAAGACAGTTAAATGAAGCAACCTTTCACTTTTGATTATAAAAATAGTATTCTAAAAATAGTATGAACACATGCAGTCAGCTGACAAAACTGTTTCAAAATGAATCAGAATACATCTAAGATGAAAATACTCCAAGCAAAACACCAATTCCAAAAGTATGCCATATTGAAGGGTTTTCAGGGGTTTTCTGAAATAAACTGTTTGTGAAGTTATAACTTTATCACTAGACTATGAACACTTACTATACTAATACACTAAACAGAAACTTAGGTAGAAAGGTAAATTTTAAAACGTTTAAATTGATTCCCTATTAGAAATTCAGTGGACATAGACTAGCTCTGAAGAACAAAAACTAAAAAGTATTGCTGTATGGCTCTCCAACTGGTTTCCTTAACATTTCTGCAGAAGAACTAAGACTACTAGATTTCTCTGATTTTAAAAATCAAGGCAAGTGTGATGAAGAAAGTCCAAGAACCAAAGAATCAGATAATCCTTCACAGACACATAGCCTGACCTGAATGAAAATAAGGTAACACGTACTCCTTTCAAAAGGTGGTATCTGATAACAGTAAAAAGATTACAGAAAATTAGAGAAAATAAAAAAATAATTACAATCCTGAGAAATGTTTTAAGTACAATTCTTCTACTTTTTTTTTTTTTACAGACATTAGTTTCTAATTTTATCTTACAGGGCTGCCTCTCACCAAGCAAGAGCCCCTTTCAAGAGTGATTCCAAATCCTCACTACGCTTTGTGATCTCTTTAAATTGAAACAACCCATTAGCAATTAAAAAAAAGTCTGCATTAACAGAGCTGCACTTCCTTAGTGTACTCCATCCAGTTGGAGGCACATAGCCCTGGGTGTGAGCACTCCAACCCACTGAACCAAAATGGTTTATCTTCCTGGAGCATCAATTATAGTCAAGAGACACAGAGGAGAGAAATTTCTACTTATGAAAACATCACTTAATAAGCCTAATATAGATATGAATGTTTTAAAATAACATGTAAAATTTCCAAGAAATTTCTCACACCAGAGCACTTTAAGAAACACCTCAGAGCCTTGAGGAAAAGGAAAGGAGGTACTAAGTAGACAGTTTGATAGTACTGGTATAAGGTAAAAAGAATACTGGCTTTAAAACTACAAGATCCAGGTCTTACAGAATTCAAAATAGGAAAAAAAGAAAAGAACATGGAAAGAAAACATGAGGGCCTGATTAATGGGGCAGAAAACTTTAGATTGCGGGGACACAAGGTAAGCGGTGGCAAATCTATGCACATGGAGGGAACATTTTGGAAATGTACAGGGCATTTTTAATGATCCCAATTACTGGGGAGGATTCAATGGAACTTTAGTGATCCTGGTATATTGGGTATCCTGCAATTCATGGAATAGCCACAAATAATGAAAAATTTTTGTAAGACTTTAAATGTCCCACTGTAAACTTAGATACAGGTAAAAAAATTTTGATCCTAAAAGTGAAGAAGTGCTTTAACCATTAAGTATTTTTTGCAAGTTCTTTTTTTTTTTTTTTAAGATTTATTTATTTGAGACCGAGAGAGCAAGTGCATGAGTAAGCATGGGGGTGGGAGGTAGAGAGGCAAAGGAAGAGAGAGAATTCAAGTAGACTTCCCCCACTGAGCCTAGAGACCACCAGTGTGGGGCTCCATCTCCTAACCCTGAAATCATGACCTGAGCCAAAGGCAGATGTTTAACCGACTCCGCCACCCAGGCACCTGAAACACCCAAAGACTGAAGACTATTTTTACAGTCTAGAGCCAACTGTCATTACACTAGCAAAAGCAGACATAAAACATGATGTCACAGAATTTCATTAATACTTTTGTTGTTAAAATGCGTCATGTTAGTGTCATCTTTTTTGGTATGGCACAAAAGGCAGTTTACATTGTAAAAATTTGATATTGACGTTATTGATTCATTTTAGCATTGTTACCTTTCAACCTTATATTGTCCCCCGAAGTCCACAGCACAAATTCTCTATGACTTCATATATCAATGTTTCATTTCCCAATTCTTCCTTTACCTCTACTTCTTTTTTAATTTTAAGATTTTATTTATTTGAGAGAGAGAGTGAGAGAGCACAAGCAGGGGGAGGAGCAGAGGGAGAGGGAGAGGGAGAAGCAGGCTCCCCGCTAAGCAGGAAGCCCAACGCAGGGCTTGATCCCAGGATTCTGGGATCATGACCCCTACCCAGGCACCCCGCTATTTCTTTCACAAGTAATAAAGTTCAAAAATAATTTTTGTGATACCATTCCGTACCATCCACATAAAGGATAACTGTGGCACTGTATTAGAAATAAGGCCAGCTTATCTGCAAGAATATCGCACTTCCTTTTCCTTAGCTTAGTGCTCTAAAATTAAAACGACTTCCCTCTCTTTTATATTTAAATAAGTTTTATCTGTTATTCTTTATCCCAGCACTAGTTTTTATTTTATTGTCCACTCATAATGCTGCTCTTTTATTTTCTTGTGCTATATATCCTAAACAAAACGTATTTGGACCTTTTTTAAATCCAAACTTACTCATTATAAGTACATGCAAAATCTGAATACCATTTTGTGTCTTTAGTGTAATGATGCCTGCATGTCTGAAATATGTTTTTTTTTCAAGATTTTATTTATACGAGAGAGAGAGAGAGAGAGAGAGAGGCAGAGACACAGGCAGAGGGAGAAGCAGGCTCCACGCAGGAAGCCCAACATGGGACTTGATCCAGGGTCTCCAGATCAGGCTCTAGGCTGAAGGCAGCACTAAACCCCTCAGCCACCCAGGCTGCCCTATGTATTGTTTTATAATAAACTACCGTCTCATTATAGGAATCATTTTATGGTTAAGACATTATTTGTACTTATTTTTGTCATTGAGTACAGGTAAAGAGTATAGGTAGATTATATTACTTATATATTTCATTTCAGAATACCCAACTACACAATACAAAAGGGGGTCTGCCTGCTTTAAGCCAAGGAAAGATTTCAGCAAAGACACGATGTTTCTTCAAAAGATCAAGAACAGCCATGGTGAAACTTCTAAGGAAGAAGGTTTCCTTAGGAGCAAGAACATGGGGACGCTGCAGGAAAAGACACATGGTAAGCAGAGGATGAAGATGCAGGGGAGGACTCTACGCACAGGCTGACAGTAACAGTGTTGAGCACTGACAAAATTTCCAGGAAGGAAGAAAGCCAGAGCTGCGCACTGCCAGACTTAAAAGGAAGCAGCTGCCTTTGAAAAGGTACATCTCAGTGCAGGAAGTAAGATGCTTACTTATGAAAAAGTAAGTAAGGGACTCACTGAAGAAGAAAAAGAAGAAATTTTTGAAGAAATCGCCTTCTTTCCCCTAGCATTTACCAAAGATTTTCTGAGGCAGCCAAAATAAATCAGCCAGGAAAACTTCAAAGAGAACTGATTCAGAAAGATAACTGGTCTGTGAAACGGCGATGCCAATCAAAGCCTAAATGGCCTCATATTTTAAGAAGGCCCAGTCACCCCAGTTCATGCCATGTTTCTTCCAGCAGAAATAATACTCAAAAGGAACCTTCACAACAAAGCTTTTATGCTAAATTTTGGGTTTTCATACTAAATATTTGAAGATGTACCATTTAGCTTCATGATGAATTTTGCTCTATGATGGAAATGGGTTTCCTTGTTTTAACCCATGGAATCTTCAGAAAAGAAATGATCTCTCACCACTGCATTTGTGACCACTAGCCAAAAAACAATTAGGGCCTAACTTCAGGATCACCTATAGTCATGTTTTGTTTTTTAAATTATTTTCATTTACATCATTTCACTATTTACTTATGACCTAAAAATCTGTTAAAGTCTGCTATTTGCAGTCATTTAAAAAAAAAAAAAATCTATTAAGGGTTTAACAAAGGCTGCTGACTTCAGTGAAACCTGAGAAATTATCATGGGTTAAAAAAACCCGAACTGGGAGGCTACAAGAAGTCCTGAAATAATGAAAACACGCCTCGAATTGAGAGAGAAAATGCAGGAATAAATCCTTAAAGACTTATACAAGCCTATAAAATGGTGCTCTGCAGGAAATGAGTACATGTGTATAACAAACAACTATAGGTAATGAGGGGAGAGGCAAATTGAAGAAAATTGTAGAATCTTCCCTAAAAATAAACCTTGTCACAAATACTTTAAGAGTTTCTTCTTGGGGATGCATGGGTGGCTCAGTCAGTTAAGCATCAGACTCTTGATTTCATGATCTCAGGGTCATGGGTTCAAGCTCCACGTTGTGGAGCCTACTTTAAACAAACAAACAAACAAACAAACAAACAAACAAACAAACAAACAAACATTCTGAGCCCAGCCCAGTGCAGAGGATAGGAAACTCAAGAAGCATTATGGGCAGCAGAGGCATAAGCTGCTGGGCAGCCGGCTCCCTCCTGGTCTCTCCTTCCCCAGGAGGTCAGTATGAGAGCCTTCAGTCCAGTGAGGTCTGTAAGGAAAAATAGCCTTTTAGACCACAGCCTGGTCATCTCCCGGCACAAAACCCTGGTGGAGGACCAAATGAGCCTGCTGTACAATATGAATGACGGCTACTCCAGGCTCAAGGAGCTGGTGCCCAGCAGCCCTCAGAATAAGAAGGTGAGCAAGATGGAAATCCTGCAACAGGGCACATTGGGCCTGCAGATCGCCCTGGACTCACACCCCAGTATTGTCAGCCTGTACCACTAGTGACCTGGGAGGAGTGAGGCATCCAGGACATCACTGACCACCCTAAACACAGACATCAGCATCCTGTCTTCACATGCTGCTGAATTCCCTCCTGAATCAATGTCAAACGACAGCGCTCTAGGGCTGAATAAACGGTTTAGGACTTTCCTTTTCTTTGCACAACAGCAATGAATCCAAAGGATCTTTTAAGACACGGACCTTCTAGTTTTTTAAAGATTTTATTGATTTTGAGAGCAAGTGAAGGCATGTGTGCACAAATGGGGAGAGGGGCAGGGGGAGAGGAGCAGAGGGAGAGAGAGAGGGAGAAGCAGACTCCCGTTGAGCAGGGAGCCCAATGTGGGGCTCAATCCCAGGATCCTGGGGTCCTGACCCAAGATGAAGGCAGATGCTTAACCAACTCAGCCACCCCACACCCCCGAACTTCTTTTCAACCATTTCACAAGGATAACAATACGTTGAATGGACATTTTTAAAAAATGGAAAGAAAATTAAGAACAACCATTTTCCCCAAGGTGACTGTGATATTAGCTATTTGTGAAAAAGACTTTTAAATGCCCTTTCTATGGTTGAAAGCTTTTTTTTAAAAAAAAAAATTTTATTTATTTATTCATTCATGAGAGACACACACACAGAGAAAGGCAGAGACAGGCAGAGGGAGAAGCAGGCTCCATACAGGGAGCCAGATGCAGGACTTGATCTCCAGGATCATGCCCTGGGCCAAAGGCGGCACCAAACAGCTGAGCCACCTGGGCTGCCCGAAATATTTATATACTGTTCCCACCTTGGGGACTGAAAATGTTAAAATCATAAGGAATTTCCTAATTTAAGCAGGCTTTGCCTTTCTTCAAAGGTGGAGAATGAATACCAGAAGGATCCAGTATTCAGTTACTTTTATATTAAGTCTTTTGGCCAGATATGACCTTTTAGACACAAACCTACTGAATGCTATGAGTACGTATACGTGTGTGTGTGTGTGTGTGTGTGTACACACACATGTGGTGAAACCCTGTGAGTTCTTTAATTAGTTTTCTTATACAGTGGCAGAGATGAACACTTCTGTATTCAAAGTATAATGATGTACTTATTCATGCTAAACTTTTTATAAAAAATTAGTTACAAACTTAACCCTTTTAGGCAAATAGATCGTGTGTTTATTTTTTAAAAGATTTTATTTATGTATTCATGAGAGACGGGGAGAGAGAGAGAGAGAGAGAGAGAGAGAGATATTGGGGCAGAGACACAGGCAGAGGGAGAAGCAGGCTCCTTGTAGAGAACCTGACATGGGACTCGATCCTAGGTCTCCAGGATCACACCCTGACTGAAGGCGGCGCTAAACCACTGAGCCACCCGGGCTGCCCAGATGGTGTGTTTACTGAATGGCAATTGCCTGCTTTATTTCAGAGGACCAGTGCTTTGCTTTTTATTCTATGTTATAACTGAACCCAAATAAATACAAGTTCAAATTTATGGATATAGATTATTTAAGATTATAATAAACATGTCTGAAATTAAAAAGAAAAAAGGTTTTGTTTTTTTGAAGTAGCCCAATGCAGGGCTTAAACCCACAACTCTGAGATTAAGACCTGAGCTGAGATCACGAGTCGGACACGTAACCAAATAAGCCAAAGTTTAAGAGTCTTTTAAGCCAAACATGGTTAAGACTGAGAAAATTAAGAGCTAGATCAAAACAAAACAAAGCCTCGTTAACAGGGGAAAATGATGCTATGGAGTCAAGTCCAAAATTACTATTCACCAAAAAAGGATAGATCATCATATGGTACTCTGCAAATTCAGAGTAAAATACAAAACGTACCAGAATTAGAGATCTGGAAGAGTTAGGATGTACGCAAAAGAAGGTATAATCAGCCAGATGTTCATAACCCTAGTATGTCTAAACATTACATCCTAGGGCGTCTAAACCAAGAAGCCATGCATTTGAACAGCCTGCATTCCACGAACAGCTACTGAAACTAATGCTTCTTTAACTGGCATGGGGGTACCCTCTGGAATATGCCAAGCTCCTCTTCTTGAGGCATTCATTTTACTTGAAGTATTAAAACACATGTGAATATATAATAAAGAAAGCCAAATGTGCATTACTTTCAATGACAAAATATTAGATTCCAAACAAAACCCTGTGGTCTCTGGCCAGTCTGCTAATGTTGGCTGTCAGATATCCTAGTGGAATATTCTTAAGTGCAATTTCAGATATAGTTTAAAGAGGGTAATAAATTGTTTTAGGAGCCAAGTTACAAAGCAATGAGCACACTGAAATGTATATTTGCTTGCTTATTTCAAATAACCCAATTATTTCTCAATTATGACCAAATTCTAAAAGACCCCAGTGCTTCCAAAGAAGTCCTTTAAAAGGAAATACTTACTTAGGAAACCAATTTAATCCCAGGTGCTCTGTCTTGGAATATAATATTCTTTCCACCATGTCATAAAGTGGTCTCCAAGGTAACTCCAAATCATCTCTTGAAAGAAGTTCCTTTTTCCTAATTAAAAAAAAACAAACAAACATATAGGCATACATTCGTACACAGTTGTTTGTGTAATACACCTACTACACAGGGAGGACAGTTGTTAAATGTCGCTGTCATCCTGGTAGGCCTTGCTTTTCCCTATCCACAGATAGGAAGAATGTACCAGATTATTGCTGTTCAAACCTCAAAAAACACCAGGTAAAGAGGGGCATTTAAATTCATGCCATCATTACTGCCAACGAATTTTCTGCATGCCTAGGAATAAGAATAAATGATTCGTGACTTCTCAAGGATCTTAACATATATATACAGGAAGATAATTAGTTTAAACGAACATATATTCAGATAACATATATTTCCATGTGCTACAAAACAGAAGGCCTCACAGAGGAGATAGAATTTTAATTAATTAACACATATGCCTTAAACCTATGATAAAATTTTCTGCAATCTTTTTACAAACTGGCAATTTGGGACTTGGGTCTTCTTACCAAAGAACACTTAGCTCTTGTTGTCTAAAACCTTGAAGAAATGAACCAAAACGTGTTAGCAGAAATCACAGGAAATCTACTCACTTTAACAAGTTGATCAACAGACGGGCAAATCCCTGCATCATGCTGATTTCCAGTTTTGGAATTGATACCAGCTCATACAATAACTTGATAAAAAGAACATGATCTTCTTTGCTAAATTTTCTTCCATAAAGTCGAATATATCTGCAAGAGAAAAATCAACATAGACTTTAAAAATAAGTATGGTGACATATCCACATTCACTGCAACAATACTCATAACAGCCAATGTGTGGAGGCAATGTGAATGTTCACCAATGGATGAATGAATAAACAAAATGTGGTACACAGACACACACAGACACACACACACACACACACACACACACACTGGAGTATTATACACCCTTTAAGATATCTAACTGCTTTTCCTTTCCAGAAATTCCTCAAAATCCTTAGTCCACTAAAAACATACTTTTTCATTTTCTCAGGCTATTGTGTATTTATTTATTCATTCAGCTCTTTTCTTGTGTATTTATTTATTCATTCAGTTTCAAGGTCTAATCCCATGACTTCACCTTAGTACTCAGTGACTGGATAGTACGGAAGGCAGAGCCATGAGACTCTATACATACTGTTCTGCCTCTGCCAGTAACTACCGTGCAACTTTCTTAACCACGCTGGAACAGTGAAGGCAATATATAAAAACCTCAAGCCCAGGGCTACCAAAGGTACTTCGAGTTGCTGAATAAAGGTGGTACAGCCTCCTGCAGCCTCCTTCAAGTTCACTCTAAATTTTGGAATAAAAGAATAGATGCTACTTTCAAATGAAAGCAAACTATATTCCTAACGACCACACAGAGAAGAGTTCAAAGGGCCATCCCTCCAGCGTGCCCCTGGGGTACAGTCCTCACTCTCCTCTGTGGCTAGGATACTTCTGTGGAAAAACTGGGAAAACACTGCTCTAAACCACGGAAATAATTTACCTATGGCCCACTTCATTTACTGTAGTAGAAAGACAACTCTATGCTTAATATTAGGAACAGAAGATTCAGAGCCCTAAACTTAATATCATGAAAAGAAGAGACCAACAGGGGGATTCCTAGAGGAGGTATAACTGCTGACAAAACTAGAGATGTTAGGGGATTACTCAGAAAGAAACCTCCTATTCTCCCTGTCAGCCAGGAAATAGTTCGTGTCAACCAGAAAGTGGTTTTCGTCTCAGCATTTCTCAAAATGCAGTCCAAGAAAAATGTATTCTGAAGAGCACAAAACGTACTACGAGAAGAAAGTTAATAATCACTTTTCAAGAAAATTGAGAAATTCTGTTCAATAAAACACTATTTTTTTTTCAATAAAACACTATTAAAAGTGAAAACCCCAATTGGATATTTGGAATACAGCCCTCTGACAAGTATTCTTATACAAATTACATAAGAACGCCTTCAAATCAGTCTGAAAAAGACTCAATTAAATTAAACAGGCGAAAGACTCAGGCACTTCTCAGAAGACAGCATACAAATGACTATAAAGCATATGTAAAGATACTCAACACCCTTACTCATCAGTAAAAGCAAATTAAAACCACAGTAAGGTACCACTTTACACCTGCCAGACTGGCTAAAACTAAAAGCCTAATAATACCTAGTTTGAAAAAAAAAAAAAAATCTAGTTTGGGTGACAATGTGGAAAAACCAGACTTTCATATGTTACTGGTGGCGATAGCCACTTCGGAAAAAGTGCCTGATATTACCTAGTTGAATGTCTATTAGACATTAGACTGTTTAAAATGCATATTCCTGAGTTCCATCTTAAATCTAGACAATTAAAAACACAAGGAGTATGAAATACAATAGAATTATTATTTTTTTAAATAATAAAAAGGGAAATAAAATACTCAGGGTGGAGTATTCATTTTTCAAAAACTACCCCAGTTGTTTTTTTCTGTATATTTATATTCAAAAATCCTACTTTAGACCATATTAATATGTAGTCTATCCTTTTCCCAATTCATTTTCACATTAAGTTTTGGAACTAAAAATTACTAGTAGATGTCTAAAATACTTGAAAACCTTGGTAACAGTCATGATTGATCTTTTGAACATATTATTTCCTTAAACTATCCACAATATATAGATAAATCAGTATGTTCCATCCTCCCACAGGGGGGAAAACTATGAAAGATAATAAGAAAGCACTTTTGAACTGCTTCCTTCCTCCTCATAACCTTAATAGTGTGTTAATCAAATGCTTTAATTTTTAATCTCAAGTAAATGAGATTATGCCATAGCCTATCAGGAACAAAAATGATTTAATAAAGTGTATTAAAGGTTTTCTTCTACAGCACATCCTGAAGATAGTACATAATTCATTACAAGGAAGTTTAAAGTAAATACAGAATTATACGTTACTGAAATGAATTAAGAATTAGAGCTTGACAAGAGGCTAAAAATACTGGTTTTCATACAAGCTCTGTCATTCACCAGTTATTTTTCAAGGCAATCACTAGGTTTCTAAGATTCTAACTAAATCCATCAATCAAGTAAAATTAACATCATTTGAGACCAACATTAAGACTATTTGTAATTATAAAACATGTAAGACATTTAGCAATGACATTTAACCTCAAGTAAATGCTTTATTTTGGGTAGTACTACTCAAAAGACAAAAAATGGAATTTTAGCTATAAAATTTAAAAAACCAGAGTTTAAATACATTTCATTTAGTTTCATTTAAAACACTCAGAAGTATTCATGGATCATTTAAAAAAAAAAAAAATCCTACATCCAGGGACTCCTGGGTGCCTCAGTCAGTTGACCAGTGAAGCATCACTCGATTTCTGCTCCTCACTCAGTGGGGAATCTACTTGCAATTCTCTTCCTCTTCTTCTGCCCCTCTCCCCACCCTGCTGTCTCTCTCCCAAATAATAAATCTTAAAAAAAGAAAAAAAAAAAAAAGAAAAAGAAAACCTCACATCTAGCAATATATAAGTAAAAATCTAGACTATCAAAGTCAAAATACCAATTTTTTCAAAGTACATTTGCAATAAAATTTTCCTGGAAAAAAAAAATTGGAAGCCCAACATAAGAGAATAGTTAAACTGTGTTTTATGCCTTTAAATATAATGCAGACATTTAAAATTATGTTTTTAAAGAACTTTAGTGGATGGGAAATGAAATATCATTTAAAAAATAGCATTTAAAAAAAAGCAGGATACAAGGGGCACCTGGTAACTCAGTTGGCTAGGCATCTGCCTTTGTTTGGCTCAGGTCATGATTGCAGTTGTCCTAGGACCAAAATCCATGAAGGATGGGGAGTCTGCTTCTCCCTCTCCATCTCCCTAACACCCTGCTTGTGCCAGCACTCTCAAGTGCATGTGCTCACGCTCTCTAATAAATAAAATCTTTTTAAAAAAGCAGGATACAAAACATGAATACAACTAAAGAAAAATATGTAATCATGCATTAAGATTAAAAGATAAAATAAACAGTGTAACAAGTCACCTCTGTGGGGTAAAACTGGGTGATTTTCACATACTCCTATTTACCTTTGCTTATTCTAACTTTCTAAAGTAGAAAGGCATTATTTTTATAATTAAAATTAACACGTAAAAAAATTTTGCATCAAATTTCTGCTGTAAAATACAATGTTTAAAATCAGGTAATCAGTACTTCTGCATTTCTACGTTTCTTTTAATAAAAACGGCCCTTATGCAAAGACTACTCAAGTCCTATTTAAAAGAGCACAGGAGGCAAGTTGTATGGTTCTCACTAGCCAAAAATGATACCAGAGCATGAATCATGGTAATTAACTGCAATGTATGTTTAAATCCATTGAGTTCATAGTGAAACTAAAAAATATACATACATGCAAAAGAAAACCCCATTGTTTATGCCCTTGAAGAATGCTATGGGCCCAATGCTATCATTATCTTACGAACAGTAAATAGGGCACCTGGGTGACTCAATCAGTTAAGCCTCGGACTCTTGATTTCAGCTCAGGTTGTGACCGCAGTGTTGTGAGATTGAGCCCTCCGCAGGAGCCCAGCACTAAGCCAGGAGTCTGCTTGAGATTCTTTCCCCCTGCCCCTTTCCTGCTCCCATGGGCACCTGTGCTCTCTCTCTCTCTCTCTCCTTCTCGCTCTCTAAAATAAATAAATCTTTTTTAAAAACCTGGTAAATAAAGAGAACCAATGAAACATTTATCCTGGCTCCTACAGGAATTGTACCTCAGGGTAAACAACAGTTCAGGAGGAAAAGTTCTTTAGAGAACTTAAGCTAATAAGCAAAGAACAGTTTACTAACATCAGAAAGAACCAGAGATTATGCCTCTCATGATAGAAGTATACAAAATACATAACACCTAGTCTTGAAAAAGAAAATGAAACTTTATGAGCTGAATAGTAGCAACAAAATCAATGTATGTCTTTAACATTTCAATCAGACTTCAACTAAAGGTAATTAAAATTACATAATTAATAAAGCTGACTTTAAAAGACACAAAAACAGATTAAGAAACTGTGCTCTCGGGGATCCCTGGGTGGTGCAGAGGTTTGGCGCCTGCCTTTGGCCCAGGGCGCGATCCTGGAGACCCGGGATCGAGTCCCACGTCGGGCTCCCGGTGCATGGAGCCTGCTTCTCCCTCTGCCTGTGTCTCTGCCTCTCTCTCTCTCTCTCTCTCTCTCTCTCTCTGTGTGTGACTATCATAAATAAATAAAAATAAAAAAAAAAAAAAGAAACTGTGCTCTCTTTTCAATCTTCTGTGGAATACCTATAAAACTGGTAAAAAACTCACTTAATTCTAAAATGGACATTATTCTGGCCAAACAGTCTGATTATAATAAAATATAAAGCAGAAAATATTAATATAGTATAACAAAAATTACTTAAAAACACAATCTTAATTGCCAATATCAGACTTAAGGCATTCCCTACTCTAAGAGGTACTTCCTTTAAAACCAAAAACCTTTAAAGGTCCACAACCTTTAAAACCACACAGATTTGGGTGCCTGGGTGGCTCAGTGGTTGAGCATTGGCCTTCCGCTCAGCGCCTGATTCTGGAGTCCCAGGATCGAGTCACACATTGGCCTTCCTGCATGGAGCCTGCTTCTCCCTCTGCCTGTCTGTCTCTCATGAATAAATAAAAAAATATTAAAAAAGAAAAACAAAACAAAAAACCAGAGAGATTCAAGACAATAATGACTATTCTTAATATTATTATTTAGCATTATTCTAAATCTAGAGATTAAAAAGTAAACTAGGAAACACAAACCAGTTGTGGTTTGTGTCATCCAAAACCAGGAACAAAAAAACCCATTCATAGACTAAATAAGAAAATCCACAGAATTTGTTTCTTTTTTTTTTTTTTAAAGATTTTATTTATTTATGACAGAGAGAGACAGACAGAGAGAGAGAGAGAGGCAGGCAGAGACACAGGCAGAGGGAGAAGCAGGCTCCATGCAGGGAGCCTGACGTGGGACTCGATCCTGGGTCTCCAGGATCAGGCCCTGGGTTGAAGGCGGTGCTAAACCGCTGAGCCACCCGGGCTGCTCAGAATTCGTTTATTAAAATCAACAGGCTTCCGTATGGTACCCAGATAAAAAATACTGGTGAATGAAGCAAAACTGTTTCATTCATAGTATCAACTAAAAGATTCATTAGAAACTTCTCTAAAAGAGGACACCTGGGTGGGTCAGTCACTTAAGCTCCCACCTTTGGCTCAGGTCATGGTCTAGGGACTTGGGATCAAGCCCCACATCCTCCCTGCTCAGCAGGGGGCCTGCTTCTTCCTCTGCCCCTCCCTCCACTCAACGTCTCGCACAGGAGTGTGCCTGCTCTCTCAAATAGATAAATTCTTTAAAAGTAAAAAAAGAAGAAAATTTCTCTAAAAGAAATGTATAGGAATTACATTTTAAAACAATAAAACTAGAGCGCCTGGGTGGCTCAGTTGGTTAAGTGTCTGCCTTTGGCTCAGGTCATGATCCCAGTGTCCTGGCATCAAGCCACATTGGGCTCCTTGTTCAGCAGGGAGCCTCCTTCTCCCTCTCCCTGCTGCTTCCCATGCTTGTGCTCGCTTGCTCTCTCTGTCAAATAAATAAATAAAAATCTTTAAACAAAATAAAAATATTTCTAAAAAATAATAAAACAGTACTAAAATGTAAAATATCTGAATAAATGATGAGACAGAAAAAATTTTAAAACTTTAACTTCATACCTGATGGCTAGGGCTAAATGACATTTTTTTTTTTCTTTTTCATCATGAGAGACACAGAGAGAGGGGCAGAGAGACAGGCAGAGGGAGAAGCAGGTTCCCCACTGAGCAGGGAGCTCAATGCAGGACTCAATCCCAGGACCCTGGGATCACCACCTGAGCCTAAGGTAGACCTACCCCAGGGGCCCCTAAATGACAAGTATTTTAAAGCAAGTAAAATTACCATGACCAATAAAATACCTGAAAAGCTCTTCCCTCTAACCAGAAGAAAACAATAAAAGAACAAAACAAAAAACCCAACCTCCCTCCACACTTTACTGTCTTTTCCTTCTGTTCCTAAGATATCACCAAACTGAAAAAATAAAAAATATAAAAATGCAAAATGTGCCGAGAAAAGCTAAAGGATCACGAGTTAATCATTTTGACTTTATTCCAGGGCTAAGCCCTTCATTATAACACATGATATTAAAAATGCAGATACAGCTTCTCATTGCTAGGAATAGGGAATGAACACATAAAATGTAGGGTTTTCTCACAAATCCACCTCTCCTTCTTTTATCACTCAATTAGCCATGTTTTCAAAATGCATTTCTAGATGTGAGGAAACATGTACCGGAAAACTAACTATACAGAAGTAAGGGAGATAAGTGAAGTACTGTCAGAGTTTTAGGATTCTTTTTTTTTTTTAAACCAATGTTTCATCATAGATGAGTGACCACTGAACTGAATCTTCAAAGATTAGAAAGCCATCATCACTCTGAGTAAGCAACCCAGGGTCAAGAAGACCTGAGCGGGATCCCTGGGTGGCTCAGTGGTTTGGCGCCTGCCTTTGGCCCAGGGCACGATCCTGGAGTCCCGGGATCGAGTCCCACGTCGGGCTCCCGGCATGGAGCCTGCTTCTCCCTCTGCCTGTGTCTCTGCCTCTCTCTCTCCTCTCTGTGTATTCTCATGCATAAATAAATAAAATCTTAAAAAAAAAAAAAAAAAGAAGAAGAAGAAGACCTGAGCACGTGGGGAAAGAGTCAGGTGCAGGCAGAGAAGGAGACAGCTCTAGGGAGAGGAACAGAGCAAGAACAGCATAGTTCTGTGGCAGAGAGACACAACCAAGAGAATGTTCCTTATTCTCTCATTTCACTTCCACAGAGGTCAAGCTGAGGATCAAGAAAAGGGATGCACTATCACAAAAAAACAAATAACAATAAAGCATCAATTTCAAGTGTCTGCTGACAAGGAAGAAAGGCAAATTAGGTGTTATCTGAAGTGGAGAATATCTTCTGTTTCCATGCTCTAGATTGCTCTGCAACTGTCAACATTATAATCAGCTCTGAATAGCCGGAATATTTATTGATTTCAACACAGCAGCCAAGCCAGCAGGAGCAGCTCGGTTCTACAAGTTTGCAGAGAATTCAAAGTGCCCTACGTCAGTCCCTTGGGCAAGACATTTAATCTCTGTATTTGGAAAACCTGGGTTTTCTCACAAGGCTATGGTGATGAGAAATTGATTAATGCACAAGAAAGATTCTGATTTAACTGATCTGCAGTGGGGCCCCCGGTATCAGTTGTTTTTATGTTTCCCAGATATTTCACTACATCTGAGAACCACTGCATCTTAGCAGACTGAATGGAGTACAAGATATGGTTTGAAGTCTATTTAAATCATTAAAAATAAAATACTTATACCATCTGTTTCAATTAATATTTCTTTAGTTACGGGGATAAATATAGCTTAACACATTTGCTTACCATATATATTCTTGTGAATTATTTATTCAATCCTTAGAAGCCTATCTATCCTCTAAGGCATCCTATTTCATAAAGTCTTCCTTCATTCCCAACCAAAAGTGCTATCTCTGTCCTCTCTGTCCCTTAATAGCTTGTACCAAACTTGAGTTTTTTCCACATTCTATTTCTTACTAGATTTATACATATATACATTATTATATGTATATCCTATTTTATTTCTTTTAGATGACTGAAAGATAAGGGTAGCTGGGACCATTCCTCTATACAAATGTAACCCTCAACTCTAATCAAAGAATGAAATGAGATGGATGTTCTGAAAAATATTTTGACTGACCAAAACGTATATCTTGAGAGATACACGGTCTTATATAATTAAAAACAGTTCATGAGAGCCGATTCTATTTTTAAAAAGAAAAAAAAAAAAAAAACTCCTTCAAACTAACAATATTTTACCAAATTAAGCAAATTGGCTTTAAAACATTTGAGTAGGTTTCCAAAACACACTAAAAAACAGGTTTGTTATTTTTACCAAGTACAGTATTTCCTTTTTATTTTTATTAAAGATTTATTTAGGGATCCCTGGGTGGCGCAGCGGTTTGGCGCCTGCTTTTGGCCCAGGGCGCGATCCTGGAGACCCGGGATCGAATCCCACATCAGGCTCCCGGTGCATGGAGCCTGCTTCTCCCTCCGCCTGTGTCTCTGCCTCTCTCTCTCTCTGTGACTATCATAAATAAATAAAAAAAAATAAAAAAAAATTTTTTAAAGATTTATTTATTTATTTATTTATTTATTTATGATAGACACACACACACAGAGAGGCAGAGACACAGGAGGAGGGAGAAGCAGGCTCCATGCCAGGAGCCCGACGTGGGACTCGATCCCGGGACTCCAGGATCGTGCCCTGGGCCAAAGGCAGGCGCTAAACTGCTGAGCCACCCAGGGATCCCAGCCACCCAGGGATATATATATATATATTTTTTTAAATATATATTTTATTTATTCATAAGAGTCCGAGCAGTGGGGAGGGGTTGAGGGAGAAGCAGAACTCCCGCTGGGCAGGGAGCCTGACAAGGGGACCCTGGGATCATGACCTGAACTGAAGGCAGACACACCAACTGAGCCATTCAGGCACCCCCCAAGTTTAGTATTTCTGATGGAAGTCTCTAAACAGACAAGGAGAGCTGAAATAGACACTTCTCTTTATCCCCATCTATTATCACAGCCTAAATAATATTCACTGGAGCTTCAGCATATTGTATTTCAGAGTTATATTCTTTATGACTTATTAAAACTGATATGACAATTTCTGGAGTAACACAGACATTCACTATTAATACCTAATAATGATCCCTCTATTCTTTTCCCAGTTGCTTCTCTCTGGAGGCATGGATAAGGGGCATTTATTTATCTCTTGAAATGCTTTACTGAATGTCCCATAAGAGCCAGACATGGCAAAAGGGGATGGAAACATTAAAGTAACAAATGGTTCTGGAGCATACAGCCTAGAGGAAGACAGATAACTAATTATTTCAATATAATGCTCTGAATACAGACTTTAACATTTATATGGTCAATTTGTTCATATCTCTGTTCCCCGTTACATGGCTTTCTAAAAATTCCTGCTTACCTAACCAAATCCCACCTCACAGCTCAAGTGCAGTTCTTCCCCAGGTAGTCTTCTCAGACTATACAGCCCTGGAGTTTCCTTCCTCTGGGATGATTAAGAGCAAGCCCTGTGGTCATCAGACAAATCAGCTAACACATTACCTCACTATGTCTCATTTCTTCAAAGGTAAAACTGAGATAACAAACATACCTCCAATTCATAGGGTTGCTTGTGAAAATTAAATGAAATAATGAATGGAAAGTCATTAGCATAGTGCTGGCACATTTTGAGGCCTCAACATATGGTAGGCAAGTATCTATGCCACTCATTCAACAATCTATTAACTAATGCTCTCTTGTAAGATCCCTTGGTTTACTGATTTTTTAAGACCGTTTCAACTTCTCATTTTCACTCCTTATATCTTTATCTTTAGCTCAAGGCGCAGGTGTTGATTAGATGATCTGAATTATAGAAAGAAACCTGTAAAATCAGTAGCTTTCATGTTTTGGGGGCCACAACCCACAATTATAAATGCATAACCCAGTATATAAACATAAATAAAACTGAAATTAAGGTCATAAACATTCACCCTTATTACTTCTAAATTTACTCTAATAAACCCCCTCAAAACAAAACAAAACAAAAAAACTGATCAAGAACTAAACTGATTTCACAACCCTTTCGTCATAACCCACAAAGGAAAAATTCTCTATTAAGCCCTAATAAATGGGGGATCCCTGGGTGGCTCAGCGGTTTAGTACCTGCCTTTGGCTCAGGGTGTGGTCCTGGAGTCCCGGGATGAGTCCCACACTGGGCTCCCTGCGTGGAGCCTGCTTCTCCCTCTGCCTGTGTCTCTGCCTCCCTCTCTGTGTCTCTCATGAATGAATAAATAAAATCTTTTAAAAAAATAAAAGCCCTAATAAATGAACATATAGATGAAAAATTGTGAGACCATACAAACTACCAAAAGAAAAAAACCTCATATGATAAAGTTTTAAGATATCTATTTGGGGGGCCCCTCACAGAAGAATTCAGGCAGTGTTTAGAACCATCTTATATAAAGAAGGAAGAATAATAATGTCAATAAAATTATCTTATATACAGAATAATATCTAATAAATATAGATATAATAAAATTTTAAAATTGCAACTGAGAAAACACACACTTTGGACCTTTCTGATTACAAGACTCAGTCGGTTAAGCGTCTGCCTAAGCGTCTGCCTTCAGCTCAGGTCATGATCCTAGGGTCCTGGATCAATCCCTGTAGGGGTTCCCTGCTCCATGGGGAGCCTGCTTCTCCCTCTCCCTCTGCTCGCTGCTCCCCTTGCTTGTGTTCTCTTAGAAATAAAATCTTTTTTTTGAAAAAAGATATTTGTCTATTTGATTTTTAAAATATCACATTTTAGGGCAGCCCAGGTGCTCAGTGCCACCTTCAGCCCAGGGTTTGATACTGGGGACTGGGGATGGAGTTCCACGTCAGGCTCCCTGCATGGAGCCTGCTTCTCCCTCTGCCTGTGTCTCTGCCGTGTGTGTGTGTGTGTGTGTGTGTGTGTGTGTGTGTGTGTGTCTCATGAATAAATAAATAAAATCTTTTAAAAAAAATAACAGTTTTAAATCATTCCGGAATTTGTTAAATGATAAACTTTTTCCTGCCATACACAAAATAGGTACCACTATTTGGTATATGTTGACAGAAATTTGACAATATTTTATTTATTGTGATGTCTGGAAGTAACCCACCTTCCCTCAGAAAAGAAATGATCCCAACTAAACTCTTCAGGAATCTGCCCCAAATATAAACACTAATGCAAAAGACTGCATTCATAAAGTTTCTTATTCTAAAAACTTCTACTTCATCCTTGGCTTAAAAAATGATTTGTCAGAAAACAAGATGAAATACTCACACTTAAGAGCCCAATGATTAATTAACACATTTCTTTTAGAGTATCCAAAGGATATATCTTAGAAGATTAGAAAGGATTTTTAATAATTCTTATGCAATTTCCAATTTATTTGAAACACAGTATTCTCCAACCCATGTCACAGATGCAATGGTGTTTGTTAGTTTTTTCTTGGGAAGGGAAAAAGTCTTTACTGCATTTTGATTTCTTTTTAATTTTTAAAAATATTTTTTTTCTTTTTAAATAATCTCTATCCCCAATGTGGGGTTCAAACTCACAACCCTGAGATCCAGAATCACATGCTCTTCTGATTGGGCCAGCCAAGGTACCCCCTTGTTATATTTTTAAACTCTAAAATTTAGGATCTATTTATTCTGGAAAAAAAAAAAAAAAGCCAAACTAGCATAAAAAAGGTAATGATCACTACCAAAACTGTATGGTTCACCTATTCAAAAACTGTATTAAGCACACCCCAAATTATTTAGTACTAAATATTTAAGCATAACAATGATGAAAGATTTTTAAAGTCTCAAATTTACCAATGCAACCAATATAATCTGCTTTCTTCTCTAACTTCGCTAAACCACTCCCCCAGACTCCCACTTGTGATTATGAAACACACCATTCTCTTCTTTAACCAAAATGCTCCTTCCCTCTGTTTCTTTTACTAAATATATACTTTCTTTTGAATCCTGTATTAAGATAGATCTCATCCCATATTTGTTTTCTCCATTTTGACTGTAACAGTACCAATTTCTAAAATTCCATGTTTTAGTTTACAAAGAAGAAAAAAGGTAATTATAATATTGAGTACCAATGAATATATACACCACTGTAGTGAATGCTGGGAGAGGAAGAAAGGAGGTAAACAAGGAACACTGACCTCAAGAAGGCTCACAGTAAGAGGGAAGATTATATACAAACTCTACAAAAGCACGATTAAGAGAATGCACTAAAAGGGAAGAAATGCTGAGTGTAGGCCGAATATGGAAGTAGCCAACCTCAAAATTCCAAATGGGAATATTTATAGTATGTGCTGCTTTTAACATTCCAGTGGCCATGTCAATGAATATAAAGGTTTTTTGTTGTTGTTGTTTGCTTGCTGTTGCTTTTATTGCTCTGTTCTCAGCTTGCTATTCACACTGCATGAGTTCTTGATCTAATTTTCTACACAGGTTAGCGAGAAACACAGATTTGGATTTTGCATTGAAAAGGAAAGCAGTGAGAGAAGATTCACTAGATAGAAATAAACCTCATTGGACAGGAAAAGTTAACACTCAGGTTCCAAAATGAGAAAATGGGTTTAGAAGTTATGCCCTTACTTACTACTAAATAAACAAGCATCCCTTAAAAAAACAAGCAGCTACCTCCATTTTACTTCAGTCAAGAACATGTATTTCAAGGACAATTTTATTTTATAACACTGCAGTGAGACCACCTGGGAAAATTGTTTTTAAATGCTATATTCAGATTTCTGAAGAACAAGGGATGGTACTGTTTTACTAATTTTTCCCCCCTAAATGCCCTTCTCATTGTCTCCATTTAGGGGGCATTAAAACATACTGGTCAGAGTAAGTATTTTTTTTAAGTAATTAATACATTTAGAATTCGATTTTCCCTCTCCAAGTTTCATGATGCAGCTACACCTTGCCTACCCTATCCTTAAATAAAATGTGTGCTCAGACTAAAGAGCACACCGGAACTTCTCAAGAGGGCCGAAATCCTTCAGTAATATATCCCAAGGACCAAGAAGAGTGCCAGGACCACACAAAGCACTAGCAAAATAACTGGTTCAAAGACTCCTGCCGCTACTCCTTTGCATCCAACAATGTATTAACTAATAAGTACCTTTGTTTTTAGAACAGAATTCAAAAAAAAAAAATAATAAAAAAAATAAAAAAATAAAACAGAATTTAAGGAAGCCCTGGTTACCCTAGAACGGATTCTAGGTCTCCACAGTTGAGAGAGGGAGAAGAAAGATGCCATAAGACATAAATGTTCATTAATAAGCTGAATTTAAAATCATTATCCATGGGGTCTGTTTACGGTAAACCTTAGACAAAACAATGTAAATGGAAACTCAGAAGTAAAAGCACAAATTTTTAAGAACTCCATGACGTTGATCAAAGTGATGATGGATTACTGTTCATTTTCCTAAGTTTGAGAATGGCCATCAGTATTGACTTTTTTGGTTTAATTCCTTTTGCTTTGTAGATACATACTGGAAGCACTTACGAAATGAAGTAATATGCTTCAAAAAAATAGTTGGTGGGTGGGTGTGGAAGAAACATGACTGGCAAGGAGTTGATAATTGAAGATAGGTGATGGGTACACAGAGTTCACTATATTATTGTCTTTCTTTCTATATGTTTGATATTTTCCACAATAAAAAAGTTTATTTTGGGGATCCCTGGGTGGCGCAGCGGTTTGGCGCCTGCCTTTGGCCCAGGGCGCGATCCTGGAGACCTGGGATCGAATCCCACATCGGGCTCCCGGTGCATGGAGCCTGCTTCTTCCTCCGCCTGTGTCTCTGCCTCTCTCTCTCTCTGTGACTTTCATAAATAAAAAAATAAAAGCTTTAAAAAAAAAAAAAGTTTATTTTTTGTTGCTTTCTTAAAGCAAAACAAATAAAAAAGTATTCAAAAACTATTCAGATCACATATACTGATAAATGAGATTCTGGCAAAAACATCCAGGCTAACTAGAGAGGAGAAAAAAATTGACAAGGTGCTTTAAAAGAATGATTAAGAGAGGTTCTTCCAGACACTTGGCTGGCTCAGTCAGTAGAGGATGTCACTCTTAATTTCAGGGTCATGAGTTCAAGCCCCACATCAGGCAGGGAGCCTACTTAAAAAAAAAAAAAAAAAAATGAGTGAATGAAAGCAAGCAAACAAGGCAAGGAAGAAACTAAAAAGGTGTTTGAAAAATGGGAAGAGCCTCTCTATATATTTAAAGTATCTAAGTTTGAGATTGCAATGAAAAATTAAATGTGTGCATTTGTAGGTACAGGGGATACACAGGAACTCTTTTCTGCTCAATTTTGTTTTGAACATATAAAGCTGCTCTAAAAACTAAAGTTGGGGGATCCCTAGGTGGCGAAGTGGTTTAGCGCCTGCCTTTGGCCCAGGGCGCGATCCTGGAGACCCGGGATCGAATCCCACATCGGGCTCTCGGTGCATGGAGCCTGCTTCTCCCTATGCCTGTGTCTCTGCCTCTCTCTCTCTCTCTCTCTCTCTCTCTCTCTCACTGTGTGCCTATCATAAACAAATAAAAATTTTAAAAAAAATAAATAAAAATAAAAACTAAAGTTGGTTAACAAAAAAAAAAAAAAAAAGAAAGAAAAACGTGAAGGACATTTTACTGCACTGTTACACAACTCTGCCAGAAAAAATTCATGTCCCCAAAATAATTTTAATTCATTTATTTTGTTTTTTCTATGGAAAATCAACTTTCAAATCAATTCAACAAAGAAATTTTGGTTCCCATTTTGAGCATGGTCACGTAACAATTGCAAACTTTTCTACTACTTTCCCTAACTGGTTCTCACTGAAGAATCTGGTAATTTGTCAAGATTTTTACAAATAAAATGCACTTCTATTTATAGAGTACTTCACAATTTCAACACTTAAACATTAGATATCCTAAACAAGTACATTGTGTTAACAGCTGAGATTCAGTGGTTAGCATTTTCTACTTTCTCCCCCAATTCAAAGATGATACAATTTGGGTATTCCTGTGGTCAGATTATTACTTTCCACAAAAGAAGTTCAGTGTATTTGATAATTCATATCTTAACCAGACTTAAGTTTCCGGTGGTTATATAATCTAATTAAATATATCATGTGGTTTCAACTGGGATAATCCAATTCCTATCCAAGGAGGCTACATAATGTTCTTAATAATAATTAAACAAGGAAGTTATAGTTTAATTAGCAAGTGAAATGATTTGTCAATATAATAGTCATTTCATTATAATAAAACAGCACAGAATATAACATCTCATTATAACAAATAAGACATTTAAATCTGTTTCCTAATACAGCAAGTACACATCCTTCACTAAAACAAAAATTCTGTTAAAAAAAATGAAATATGAAAGAAAGGAATATGGATGGGGTAAACTTGTAGGAAAGGGTCGGCCATTCACTTGTTTTCCTTTCTCTAAACCAATTTAAAGGAACACAGAGAACTAGAAAGGCCCTTTGGGCCTAACTCAGTAATTTTTCAAACAGTATGTTTCAGAGCCCTTAAGCAGGCTTTAGGGGGTTCTACGATCAATGAAGCGTTGAGAAGAAAATCAGTGCAATCGTATCCTGCCCAAGGATCCCAATACTGTGTTTAAGATTTTGCTTTTATAAAACAGTTCACCGATAAGTTTTAAGTTTGAAAAGCTACTAGGAGTCTACACTCCTCCCACTTTCCGAAAGAGGACCCTAAAGCTAAGAGAGGTGAAACAAGACAAAGATGATAATAATGTTCATGGCAAAGCCAGGTATAGATCAACTGACGTCTTCAGACTAGACCTCACATGAAAGATACAGAGGGACAAGGGAGAAAACTAAGTTTAAGATTACCCTTCTTCAACTCTGTCATTCTCTACATGGGCCATAGCAGTTATCCACCAACACCTTTCAACTAAGAGTCCAGGAGCTATCTTTACTGCTGTTTTCCAAAGATCATTAGGTTTGTGCTTCTCTTCTCCAATTTGTTTCCCTGCTTCTTAAAAACAGTCCCTGTGATGGTATTGCCTCACACAATGTCTCTTTAACAGGTAGTACCAATACTTTAACTTGTCCATACAAGAGGGTTTGTATTTTACCAGAGGGCCAATTTTTAAAATACACAGAAATAACCTTTCTTCACAGAGATACCACGCTGACCCACAAGTTTCGAAACGGATTGAAACAGATTGGTAAGTACTTAGTGAGGTAAAAAGTAAAAAAAAAAAAAAAAGTGGGGGGGGGCGAGCAGGAGACTGTGATGCCCAGATTAGGGGTGTACACTTCTGGTATGCGATCTAGTCCCAGTGCCTCTGAACCGCATTTACACTCTGGTCCGCTTAAGGAATGTGCTTGATCTATGCAACTATTTCCAGTACTTTACAAGTTGCTCAAATAGTTCTAGCAGAAAGATACACACTAGCTTATTTGAGGCTCTACAGAATAAAAAATAAAATCATAAAATACCAGACCAGGAATGTTTCTCAGGATGATTTAGTCCAACCCCCTCATTTCTTTCACAAGAATACTGAAACACACACACACACACACACACACACACACACACACACACACGCCAAAAAAAAAAAAATACTGAAACACATAATTAAAGTAACCTTCCCACAGTCACAGAGCTACTGGTAAAAGTTGTCAGGTTTTGTTTCCCTTACTACTTTCCATTCTACTACAAGTACTAAATATGATCACTACTCAGGTAATTGACAGCTATCATCACATGTTTTGGCATCATTTAGACATAAACTTGTGCAACACACAAGCCTTATTGAAAAACAACAAGCACAACTATAAACAGGTCACCTCAACATGACTTCGGAGAAAAAAAATACATCCAAGATCACAACATGTCCCACCAGGTTCAAAATGTCTCCTAGTGTAATCCTGAGAATTAGTTTGCAGCATTAGCCACTGTTTCAAAATAACATTCTGACAGCACTTCTTGCTGGTTATTTAGACCTTAATGGTTTGGGGTTCATAGGCTAGTAAGTCTTATTAACTGCAATCTTGCCCTAAACAGCAAGGACTGTCTCCACTGTATTTTTAGCCATTTCTAGGTAAAAGCTACTTCTACCTAGTAAGTCAAAAATAACCAAACTCTAGATGCTAATTTGCCAAGCCTAGTAATATGTCAGAAAACAATGCTTAACTCTACCTGTGTAGATTCCAGATTCAGAAATCCAAACGAGATATGCATTTTCACACCGGTATACTTATACATTGTGCATCTAAAAGAAGCTGTGTCCCCCAAAATGGTTATTTTCTGGTAAATCTAGTAAGTGATTAAAATGGGGAATTACTGAGACTGACAAAATAACTTTATTTTTCCTATATGTAAGTAACACAAACACAGAGGAGGATCACTTGAAAAATCATCTGATTTTAATCACTTATCAAACATTCCTCTGTTCTGACTGAAAATGGTTCTTCTCCCTGTTGCATTTCTTCCTCCCCCAAGTCTCTTATGAATCCTAAATACACAAACTTCTTTATACTCTAATCAAGAGAGCTGTTAACCTTGACATTTTATTATGGTCACTCTTTTTGAAAAGGGCAAATTAAGTGCTTTACTTTTGCTTTTTAATTAAAAAGGTAATTATTCCCACCACCACCACCACCACAGCCAAGTGGAGATGAGAAATTTGTCAGAGGCTCCCTAATAACTGGCAGATAAGAATCATCCTGTGAGGAAATGTAGAGAAGACTATTGCATTACAAAACCCTGAGTCATCACCCAGTTCACTCAGCAGATTTGGGTAAACACAGGATAAGTGACTTAGGTCTTGTGTTTATCCATCCATAACCACATGCGTGAATGCGTGAACATACAATGTTACCAGATTTGGTGCACAGTCAACCAAACAAGATACAGCACAAGTTTCTTCAAAAATCCTTCTGACACTTTTAAGATGCTCATCTTGCTGGTACTTAAGACATAAATGGTCGGGGTTTATAAATAAACAAAGTCTCTAACCTTTCCTCCCAGGTTGTACTTTTATTTGCTTTCCCCCTAATTTCAATCGCACTATAGTCTGCAGGGTGTTTGTGCCATAAAAAAAAAAAAAAAAAAAAAGTTACAGCAATAAAAGAATAACGTAACAACTGAAACTGATGTAGGTCATCTATATTCATCTGAGCGACTCCAATTAACACAAGTCAGGTACTAGTAACGCCCTGGACAGTCTGACAGCTCTCTTCTCTATTTTCCTTAGGGTCGCACATTTCCAAAGGAAATGTCACAACCGGAGAAACACACACTTTCCCGAGGTTCTAAGGCTCAACATTCTCAGCATTAACGTCTAGTATACAGCCCAAGAAGGCAAGGCGCTAAGGGCTGATTTCAAGCCAATCTTTTCAGTCAAAAACACGAAGACCGAGCAGGCCCGAGAGAGCAGAACCTACACGGTCCCCACGGCCTCCTTGCCATTCAGAAAGTTACTAGACATGAATCGAGGGATATGAAGAGGCGGAGACCGTAGAGGAAGAGCTGGAGGAAGCACCGGGAGAAGTCGAGAGTCGCTCCCCCATAGATGAATCATCTCTGCACCTCCTCCTCCGTGAGCAAAGGTCCAAGAAGGACCCTTGGGGGGGGGGGGGGACCGCTCACCTCCTTCCCTGGGGGCGCGGTGCCCTCTGGCTCCCCGGGGCCCCGCAGGTCGGAGGACAACAACCCGGACCCTTGGGGAGGGCGTCGAGGGCTGCTGAGGACCAAGGAGGTCCCGCAGCAAAGTGGCAGGGAGAGGGCTGGAGGGACGCCCGGACTACTGCTCCGGGACCCCCGGCCGGAGTCCCACGCGGACAAAGAGCCGCCTCCGCCCCCGGACCCCCCGCCCCCGCCCGGCCGCCCTCCCAGGGCCTTTGCCCCCCTCCCCTCCCCCCCGCAGGCCCGAGCACACTTACGTGGAGAGTTTCCTGGTCCAGAAGAGGCCCCCGGGCCACAGCTCTTGGAGCTGCACGGCCCGGCCCAGGTTGCTTTTGATCTGGGCCAGCTGCAAGTCGGACTCGGCGTCCAGCCGCCCGGCGTAGGGCAGCAGCTTGTTGTAGACGATCTCCTTCTGCGGGACGAAGCTCCGCGGGGCCGGGCCGGGCCGCCCGCCGGGCTCCGGGGGGTCCCCGCCGCCCGCCAGCTCGGCCGGCTCCATGAGCCTAGGGACACCCCCCCCACCCCCTCCCACCCTAGCCCTCCCCGGCCCCCACCCCTCTCCGGGCTCCGCCTCCTCCGCGTCGTCGTCGCCCCGCGGCCGCCGGCGGCCCGTCGCCCTCGGCCCGACCGCTGGGCCCCCTCCCCTGGCCGGCGCGCTGCTGGCCCCCGCGCGATCCCGGTTCGTTGGCGGCGGCAGCGGCCGCTCCGCCCGCCCCGCACCGGCTCGGCTGGTGACGCTGCAGCAGCCGGGCCCGCAGGTTCCGGACGGGCCTCAAGTCACTTCCGGGGCGGGGCGACGGCGGCGGGGGCGGGGCGACGGCGGCGGGGCGGGGCGGGGCGACGCGACGGAGGCGACGACGGCGGCGACGGCGGCGGCGGCGGCGGCGGCGGGAGCGCAGCGGGCCCGGCTCGGAGCCCCCACCGCGGGCCGCACCCGCCGAGCGCGAGGCCGCCCCGCCGGAAACACGAGGCCGAATTCCAAGCTATTGTCCCTCCTCGCCGGGGTCGCGCGCTCCCTGCGGAGGTCGCGGCGCCTGCCTTCCGCCAGGCAGTGGGCCCGGGCCCCCACCCCAGGGGTGGAAGAACCTAGGTACTCTCTCCCCTCACTTGTTGCCTACAGACGTGCCTTACTCCGTCTCCCTTGAGCCCGCCTCTTTTCCGCTGTCCCTCGGGCCACAGAAGTGAATAGGTACTCATTCAACAAATATGAATTGAACTACTGTTTTGTGTGTCAGACGCTGCTCTTAGGCCCTGGGGGGTGGGGGGAGGGGGAAGAAGAGCACGTGGTTTCTGCCCTCCAGGGTTTTACAGTCAACTGGGCCTTGAGGGAATAGGCAATTGCAAGACAGTCCTCTAATTGCTGGATGAGCACCGGACGCCCTGGGAACACCTAAAGAGGAGTTAGGTCAAACTGGAGGGGGGGGGGGGGGGGTTGTCAAGCAGTTTTCTAGAAGATTCCTGGATGTGATTATCCATAAAGTTGAGGTTAAAAGGGGCTGAATGCGGAGTCGGTCAGGAAAAGGAGGAGGTTTATCTCCGCTGAGGGGACCATGCAAGCATGCCCTCTAGGAATTCAGAGAAATTCAGAAGGGCTGCAGGTTGCTTGCAAGAGAGGAGCGCAGGGGCGAAACCTAGGGAGAAATGCTAGGGAGTTTTCAGAGCTTTGAGCCTCAAAACAAGAAACTGAAGCACTTTAGGCAGAGGAGTGGCGTGATATACTTTACAATTTTCAAAGAATCACTCTGACTTTAGGTACTGCATAGATTAACTCAGACTCGGATTAGAAACTGGAAGACCCCTTAAGAAGCTGTGACATAATGATGGCCTGGATGTCCGCTGAAATGATTTGAGAACTACTGCCCAAAGAAGAATGGCCTGGGCTTGGTAGCTGATTGACTCTCAAGACTGAAACAATGGGAAAAGGCTGGACGATTGCAGATTTCTGGTTTGGGAAGTTGGAGAGATAATGAAAGTCCTTCACAGAAACAGATTTAGAGGCAGAAATGCCTAAAGGGTAGAAAAGTACTTTGATATATACATCAGGAGGCTGATGGAAACTGACATGCATTTATTAGCAGTATAGGTAGGCTTGGAGGGAATGAGAGAGAGACTGTTAAAAGGTAACTGAGGCATATTAAAAATGTTAAGAGTTTCTTGAGAAAAAGTCTCTTGGAATCAGGCAGGGCCAAACTGAAAGTGTTTAGGAGCTCCTACAGGAGCCTGGGGAAAGATTTATGTAGGGGTGTGGAGACAAAGGAAATTATTTGATTGCCATAGCTCAAAACCTAGTGCGCTGTTTGTGACTGGTTGTTCTTAGTGTTTAGGTTTCATAACCTTGAGGCATTGACACAGATTTCGGGCAAAGACATTAGAGCCACTTTAGTCTAATGGCCTTTATGTTCTTAACAGTATAAAAAGAATTGGGCCCTTCACCAAACTTTCAGGAGTAACCATATTTAAGGATGAATAGAGAAAGAGGAGAGAAACCACAAAGAGTACTCCCGAGAAGCATTCGGGGAAGTAGGAGTTCTAGCAAGGTGGGCATTCCTAAAGATGGAGTGTTTCAGATGGAGGAAGTAATCAATGTACCTAAAGTGGTTGACCAGTCAGTCAAATGAAGTGAGACCTGAGGAGTGTTTATTGGAGTTACTCATGCGACAGAAAACAGTTTCAGGGGAGTGTAGGAATGGAAACCAGATTACAATGACGATGGGAAAATAAATATCTAGAGACATAAAAAGTGGACAACCTTTTTTTAAAAGTTTGGGTGGGAAGAAAAAGAGAAATAAGAAGGTAGTTGGAATAAAAAGAAATATTTTAAGATGGGATATGTTTTCAATATTAATGAGAAGGAGCCAGTGGAAAAAGGTTGAAGATATGTGGGTGAGGATGACAGAGAGTGGGAGAGAATGTGGAGTCATTGGCCTCTAGCAATAAACCAGACTGTGCTTCCATTGTCATAGGAAGGCAGAGGAGGATAGGTGCAAAAGCAGAAAGGTTTGCAGATGTGGCTGGAGGTTGGAGGAGTTCTTTCTGGTAGTTTCTCTCTCTCTCTTTTGTGAAATAAGAGAATGAGAATGATGGGAGGAAGTGGGGCAAGGGAGGTTTAAGGAGATTGGGAAGGGTTAGAGTAGACTTAAAATTCCGAAAACTCATTGGAGAAACACAGTTACTTGTCAGTTAAGTCTGGAAGCATGAATTTAGTCTCATCTGCATGAACAGTGTAGTGATTTCCCCCCAGTAATGTTTAGTAGCCCAGGATTATATACTATGCAGTCTGGTATGATACAATGACAAAGGAATAAGGGTGTATGTTAGTGGTAGTGATGGTACTGGTGTTAGCTACCACTGTTGAGCACTTCTCTCAGCCAGTGCTTTACCTACAATATCTCCATGAATTTTCTTTTCTAAGTAGAGATCATTGGGTTGAGAATATTTAAAAGAGAGTGGTTAATGTCAACATTTTGGCTGAGGTCTAACTGAAGAGAGAAGGAGGTTAATAGAGAGGTCAAGGGACTCAGATCCCGATGAGGTACAAGAGCAATGTGAAAGGATTAGCCTGAGCAAGGGATCTGGAAAAACAGGAATATTTGGATTTAAGATTTCAAAGAGGCCGTTCCGATGATGTCAATTTCCCTGGAAATGGATGTCTGAACTAGAAAGGTCAAAAGAATTATTGGAACAAAAAAGTTTAAGTCTCCTTCTGTTATTCTTTGTGAAGTTTAATGGAAAACACTAGTGAAACCTCTTCAGGTGAGAAAGTTGAGAGACCTCAAGTTTCTCTGTGGACCTAGTGTAGTCATCATTGGAGACAGTGACCCAAAGCCTGGGGTTAATGTTCTCATCTCAGACCAACTTCAAGCATTTTTTATCTTTTAGAGCTCAGGATATTCTGCCAAAAGATACGGCATATTATGCAGACCCTGAGGGAGACATTGGCCTCTTATCAGACCCCTCCAGGAGGCTGACTAAAATCACTATTCCTGGAAAGTGCAAGAGCCCTTCATAAAAATATTCTGAAGACAGAGGTCCCTTCTCAGGGTAGAGGAACTGCTAGAGATAATTAGCAATCAAGTATTTATGCCTTTGGTTCACTACTTGATAATCCACTAAGTAGTTAAAAAAAAAAGACAGGTTGTTAGTTTCCTGACTTTAGAAGTATTTGAATTGTATTAGAAAGATTCATTCTAATATAATCAAATGTCCAAACTCCTGCTGTGTTGCAGTTACTAAGGCACAAAAATATTGGACCTGAGAAATGAGAGGTTTTTTTTTCCCCTAGTTCCTATCTGATTTTTTTTTTTTAAAGTAGGGTCTGTGTCCAACATGGGGCTTGAACTCACAACCCTGAGACCAAGAGTCACATGATCCACTGACCAAGCCAGCCAAGCACCCCATAATTCCTATATGATTTTTAAAAAGATTTTATTTATGTATTTATTTGAGAGAGAGAGAGCACTCTCGAGCAGAGGAGGGGAAGAGGGAGAGGGAAAGAATCTCAATCAGATTCTCCCTCCATCTTACAACCCCAAGTTCATGACCTGAGCAGAAATCAAGAGTCAGATGCTCAGCCGACTAAGCCACCCACACACCCCTCCTATATGATTTTTAAGTTTTGGAGTTTTTCATCCAAAAGCCCTTCTCATCTAGCCACAGCATCCACTTCACTTCATTAGAGTATATTTGGAATTCATTTTTTTACTAAAGAGGAAATCACAGCTAAAGGAATGAATTTTTCTATGATAATTAGTTTTTCCCTTTGTTAGGCATTTTGCCATTTTACTATGATGTAGCTAGATGTAGACTTCTTTTTATTTATGTTGCAGGGATATGTGTTTCTTAAATGAAAAGATTCATATCATTCATCAATCTTGCTAAATTTGGGGCTATTAACTGTTCACAATTTTTCTGAATTGTAGAATTCCCATTAGACATATATTATACCTTTCATTCTGATCTCTATATTTGTTACTTTCATTTTGCAAGTCTTCATTTCTTTATCTCATTCTGGATAACTTTATCAGACCTATTTCTAACTCATAGAATTCTTTGTTATTCTGCATCTGATCTGTCCATTGAGCTTCTAGTTCCAATGATTATATTTTTAATTTTAGAAGTTCTACTTAGTTCCTTTCCAAGTCTGCTATTCTGTTTTTCACTGACTTATGTTCTTTATGGTTCCAATGACTTCTTTAATCATTTTAGACATGTTTATTTAATTATTTTATTTTATTTTTTTTTATTTAATTATTTTAAACAATAATATTTTGACAGCCCTTTCTGTTTAGATTTTTTTATTTTTATTTTTATTTTCTTAAAGAATTTATTTATTCATGAAAGACACAGAGGGAGAGAGAGAGAGGCAGAGGCACAGGCAGAGGGAGAAGCAGTCTCCATGCAGGGAGCCCAATGTGGGACTCAATCCCGGGACTCCAGAATTACACCCTGGGCCTAAGGCAGGTGCAAAACTGCTGAGCCACCCAGGGATTCCCTGTTTAGATTTTTAGGGGTACTTTGTGTTTGTTGACATTTGTTCATGGTTGCTCATTTGCTTTATTTTACAATTTTTTACATTATGAGATTATCTTCATACAGCTTTTTTCTCTGTGGATATCCCATGTGACCCAGAGCATTTTGTTTATTTGTTTGCTTGTACCAGATCCACAGAAATAGCACAGACTCAATACCAATCAATATTTATGTTCATTTCTCAGCTAATGTAAATTAGAATTTCTATTCTATGCAAGTTACAGGCCTGAGAATGTACCCCTTGGAGAATTTTAGTTGTTTTTTTTTTTTTTTTTTTTTTTTGCAGTATTTTATTTCCAACTCCCTTAGGTCTGAGGCTTCAGCTTCTTCCCCTGAGTAGATATTAAAACCCAAGTCACTGGGGCACCTGGGTGACTAAGTTGGTTAACTGTTTGCCTGCAGCGGAAGTTATGATCCCAGGGTTCTGGATTTGAGGCCCCATATCTGGGGGCCTCCCTGCTAAGTGGGGAGTTGACTTCTCCCTTTGCCCCTCCCCTGCTCATGCTTGCTTGCTTTCTCTTTCTCTTTCAAATAAATAAATAAAATCTTTAAAACAAATAAAATTAATAACAACAACAACAACAAAAAACCCAAGTCACTTGCTGTTTTAAGATCCAATAACACTGCCCCCAAATTGATGCAGAGTTAACTCAACACTTACCACTCTGGCTTTCCTTTCCTCTTTGTTTCTGGTATCTGGAAGTTTTTCTTTTCTGTTTGTGAGCTCATCTCACAAGCAAGTTATCACTTATTATGTTTAATGTATCATTTCTTTTCTTTTCTTTTTTTTTTTTTTTTAAGATTTTACTATTTATTTGACAGAGAGAGCAAGCCAGCACAAGCAGGGAGAGTGGCAGAGGGAGAGGGAGAAGCAGGCTCCTCAGTGAGCAGGGAGCCCGACATCGGGCTCCATCCGGGAGCCTAGAATCATGACATGAGCCAAAGGCAGATGTCCAACCAACTGAGCCACCCCGGCACCCCTTAATGGATCATTTCTATGTAAGGCTTTCTGCATTTGCTCAGGCTGCCATGCCACTGGAACTGGAGACCCTTAAAGAATGAACTCTAAAGTATTAGACGACATTTGGAGCAAAAGGGAGTAATTGTGGATGATAGAGTATTTTCAGAATCCTCATATCATATAGGTAGTCATTGGTGATGTCTATCCTTCAAGCTACATTTATTTAAGGATTAAAACATTATATTATTATTTAGGAAATACCTATTTGATATTTAAATGTAGAGTTTTTCAGCACAACTGAAGCTCTTTGTATTTCTTCTTTTTGACAAGCTATGAATAATGTAGGAGGTCACAGCTTCCCTCTAATCAAATATAGTAAAGAGATGTATTTTTTAACAGTAGTTGAAAAAATTAACAATAGAAGCAGTGGAGAGATAATAACTAATGCACAAAGAAGTTATACACTCTTTCCACCTACCTCCAGTTTTTATATATATAAATAGAACAGGCCTTGCTCATAAGCAGAGAATGGAATTGTCTGCATGAAAAATTTGAATAGCCAGCAAGATACTCTTTCTATATCTGATGCTTGAAATGCTGCCCTTTGCAATCTGTTTCTTTGTACTAAACGATTAGAATCTCTTTTGAAATTTACAGACTCATAGGAGGGGTAATAAATCAAATCCCTAATTCTCCAGGGTGAATTACATATTCATTAATTCTAAACATTATTGAGTGCCCCCTGAGTGCCAAGTTTGAGATCATAAGGTGAATGACACAGTACTTGTCCTCAAGGAGTTCACTATCTAGTGGGTTGACAGTCAAGTAAACAGATAAATTAAAATGGCAACCAAATGTCAGCTGGGATCTCCCTACCTCTTAAAATCTCTAGATGAAACTAATTGAAACTGCCTTTCATAGACTGAAAAATTCAGTGCCTCACCCAGTAGTTCTGCCAGTTTTGGAGGACGAGAGCTTATATTTTTATGGTTAGTCCCAGCTCTAAACCTTTGCTTCTGGTAAACTAGTTCTGTCAAGTGATCATTTTACCCTAAGGCTTCAGTACTGCTTTAATCTAAACATGGAATCTAGCCTTTCCCCTTATTTTCCACAATTTCTATACAATAAACCATTCGTACAAGGCTATGTGTTTGTGTGGGGGTGGGAGGGAAGAGAGAGATTGGCAGAGAATAAATTTTAATAAGTTCAAAGAGACAAAGGGATTTATATGCTAGAAATAACAAACACTGTGCAGCACGGGGTCAGGATGGCGGAGCTGCAGCAGCTGTGGGTGCAGGAGGCAGTGGACTTCATGGTGAAGGTCTGGAAAGAGAGAACATCAGGAAGATGCAGGGCATCACATTCCAGTGCAGTGCTGGCTGATGCAAAGACAGCCAGGTGTCCCCACAGCAGGTGCACCAGTGCATCGAATGCTGCCATGTGCCACTGGCTCAAGCCCAAGCCCCCGTGACCAGTGAGTTGGAGATGTTCCAGGACCACTTGGCCCAGTGCACCATGCATTGCAATGACAAAGCCAAAGATTCAATAGATGTGGGAAGTAAAGAACTTCAAGTGAAGTGGCAGCTGGAGAGTTGTGTGACCAAGTGTGTGGATGACCACACACACTTCATCCCGACCATGACCAAGAGGATGAAGGTGTCTCTCTTGTCCATTGGGAAATAGAAGTCTTTGCAATTGGCCGTTGAGACTGACAGCAGGAATCTATTTAAAAAGAAACGGGAGTTTTGGTCTATTAAGTGACGTCAGGATGGCAGCAAGTTTGAGGCCTGTGTCACTTGCTTCTGGACACTGGTTCCTTTATGTTTCAACCCTAGAAAGTGAAATGGAAAAAACTGGCGCTAAAATTTAGGTCAGAGATGGCACAGGAGAGTTTTTGATAGCCTAAATTTCAAGGGCTTGTCCTGGCACTAGGGATCTCCCTTGTAGCAAGCCAGAGCCCTCCAAGGTACCAGATTCTTCTTAGTACACAAATACCAACAGGCTGGAATATTCCTCTAACTTGCCTGTGTTCCAGTGGTGTGAGCAGAGGTGTTTCTGTTTGTTGCTAACCTCCTGTTTACCAGAAGGATCACCAAATTGTTTTTCATAAGCTGTAAAAATCCACAAAGTCACTAATTTAGAAGGGAAAGAAGGTTTCTGGATCTTTGTTTTGCTTGGTTTTGTTTTATATACGAGTGCTTGAAGTTGATTTAAGATGTGGAGTTAGGAGAGGTAGTTTGGATAAGAACTTTGAACAGTTCTTGTGGATATCTTTCTGGCCATCAAGATGTGGGAATACATTTCTTGAAATACACATATCTTCGAGCTGGGACACCCTGCAAAAAACATGACAAGCAGTGTTACACTGGGTATGGGAAGCAGACCTTCCCTCTCGCTGGCTGTCATGATGAGCCCTGAGGCTATCTGCAGCAGAGGAACAGGACAGTCTCTTGCAGTGACGCTCTCCCTTGAAGGGAAAGGGAGTTTTGATTGCCTGGTATCCGGGAATGAACATTGAAGGAGGAATTGTTTCTTCTTAATTAAGAGAGTTATTAAGTACTGGCTTTGGAAAAACCTGGTTTTTATAGAACAGAAGGGAATGAAAGTCTAAACTCAGTATTGCTTATTTTGCCCCCTGAAATAACAGAGCCCTACTGAGACAAACCCTTGGCAACAGGAAGGTCAAAGAAGAAAAAGTAGGCAATTCAGGGGTGAGCAATGATTCCTTTAAAGCAAGAGGGGCAACTCCCTCATTACCAAATATCACTTTTGCCTGGGGCCTTTCAGCAAGCAGTGTTCCTATCCCAGCTCTAGCACCTGTTTATTTTGATAAAGACCTTATTGTCTTTTTACCAACTTACTACTTGAAATATAATATAGCCTGTGTTTGATGTTTCAAGGCTGTGATATATTTTCCTAGTGGTTCAGTTTTTAAAAATAAGGTTTGGTTTTTCTTCCACAAAAAAAAAAAAAAAAAGGAAAGAAGAAGAAATAACTTAATATTTAATATAAAAGTCTTTTCCTAAAAGATCTATTTTCTATGTGATTTTTATGCTGCCTAGTGGGTCAGTCAGACATTAAACAACTCATTCTATAGATATTTTGATTATACTTAATGTTAAATGCTTTAATGGGATACAGGGAACTCTGATTGTAGAATAGGGGGACCTGGCCTACACTAGGAGGCCTACAAAGATTTCCTAGAGGAGGTAGAAGTTGATAAATGAGGAGTTGGGGGAAAGGATGGTTAAGACCAAGTGATGGCAAAATGAGGGGATGATGGATGATATTGGGTCTTTGACAGATACGCAGTCCAGAATCCATGACTGTGTTTTCAGGAGCAGCAGCTGCCTACAGTGAACACTATATCAAATAGAAGAGGTGGCATATGTTTTGGTGGCAGCAGCATCTTAACCAGATTGTTTCTATTATCTTCACTCTCTTGGTTCCAGGTCCTTAGCTAAAAATCTTTCTTAGCATTTCTTATCAGTTCTGTGAGTTACCTGATACTTGCCAATTAATTTATCTTCAATTTAAGTTAGCCAGATTTGGTTACTGATAGTAAAGATGACAGACATCAAGAACCCTTACTGATAACTGTTAGCAAATTAGTCTAAAGTGTGGTTTGGAGAACTCCCACCCTCAGAGTTTCTGACTTAGTAGATTGGAGTGGGGCCTGTGAATTTGCTTTCCTAACAAATTACCAGCTGCTCCTCCTGCTAATGATGATGATCAAGTGACCACACTTGATCTTCATCAAGTTGTTGTGATTTTCTAGTTTTCTCTTAACCAACTGCTAATTTGTGTTCCATTGTTTGAGTACCCCACAATTTGCTTATCCATTCATTTGTGGATGAACATTTTGTTTTTTTACAGTTTTTGGCTATTACCAATAAAACTGCTACGAATATAAATGTGTAGGTCTTTGTGTGGACTTTACTTCCTTTTCTCATGGGCAAATATGTGGAAGAAGACAACCTGGAACATATAGTAGGTTTATGTATAACTTTTAAGAAACTGCAAGCTATTTTCCAATGTGATTCTGCCATTTTACATTTTTACCAGCAGTGTACGAGAATTCTAGTTGTTTTACATCCTTGCCTTCTTGGTATGATCAGTTTTTTTTTTTTTTTTTGATCAGTTTTTTTAACTTTAGCCTTTCTAGTATTACTAGTGTAATAGTATCTCATTATGCTTCCAATTTGCATTTTCCTAATGACTAGTAATGGTGAACATCTTTTTTGAGTGTATACTCAAATAAATCTATACAAAGATGTATTCATGTATCTTTCTTGATGAGATACCTATTAACATCTTTCATCCAATATTTTGGAGTCTTATTTGTTTTCTTACTGAGTTTTGAGAGTTCTTTCTATATTCTGGGGATTAATTCTCTACCATAAATGTAACTTGCAAATATTTTATCCAGTCTGTGGCCTCTTATTTTTTACTCTCTTAATAGGCAGGAATCATTTTTACCAAAATCACCAAAAGCCTCATCAGTTTTCCTAATGACTTCTGTTAATTGCTTGATACTCAAATTCTTTTTTGAAACAATTCCTTTTAATTTTCTTTGCTCCTCTTGCTAACTAGTATGACTGCAGTCTCACTTGCCAACAGCCTTGTGTGTAATTGGAAGAATTCTTTAACATCACTTTCATCAACTTCATGAAATCTTGCACTTGTAGCAAAGTGTGCAGTTTAATTCTTTCAATTCATTTGGTTTGCACTTGATTGATATTTGAGGATATTACCACAATCTCAAAGTTCAAACCAAATAAGGATGTCAGCTGAGAGGCAACTGAATGAGATAGGGTAGGGAAAATAAGTACTGGTGTTTCATATGGAAAAAATTTGAGTTGGGACTCATTTTATAAATGATCAGTTCACTAGAGAACATTATGATGACTTTTTCTTCCATATGGCAGCACAGATTTGTGTAATAAATACTAAAAAAAAAAAAAGCCTATGAGAAAAGACCCCCCTTTTTAATTTCCTCTTATATCTTGATCCCCTCCTTCACTCATTCTATTGTAGGTACTCCGACCTTTGTTTCTTGATCAAGCCCAGTTTTTTTCTCAATGCAAGAGCACCTACTTTTTCTTCTAAGTGGGCCAAGAATTTAGATTTACCCTAACTGCATTGGAAACCAGTAGACAAGTTTTTGTTTTTATTTTAAGATTTTGTTTATGTGAGAGGGAGAGAGTACAAGCAGGGAAGGGGCAGAAGGAGAGGGAGAAGCAGACTCCCCACTGAGCAGGGAGCCCAACTCAGGGTTGATCCCAGGACTCCAGGATCATGACCTGAGCTGAGAGCAGACACTTAGCTGACTGAGCCAACCCAGACACCCCAACAGACAAGTTTTAATTAGGAAAATGACATCATTTGATTTGGACTTTCAGAGGATTTCTCTGAATGGAGAATGGATTATACAGGGATAAGAATGGAAGTAGAAAGACTAATTAGGGAGCTATTTCTGTAGTCCAGTGAGAGTTGATGATGACTTGTATCAAGGTAAAATAGTGAGAAGTATCAGATTTGAGATAATATGAAGGTAAAACTAGCAAAATTTGGTAATAGAATATGGTATTAGAGAATTATGGTATTAGAGAATATGGTATTAGCAAAACAGAATATGGTATCAGATGACTCCCAGATTTCTGCATTTGGTAATAACATGTGTGGTTGACTCATCACTGAAATGGGGAAAACAAGGTGGAACTAGGTTTGTGAGAGAGCAATCATGAGTTTTGTACTACCCATACTAAGTTTATTTTTTTATTTTTTTAAAATATTTTATTTATTTATTCATGAGAGACACAGAGAGAGAGAGAGGCAGAGACACAGGCAGAGGGAGAAGCAGGCTCCATGCAAGGAGCCCGACGTGGGACTCGATCCCGGGTCTCCAGAATCACGCCCTGGGCTGAAGGCGGCGCTAAACCACCAAGCCACCCGGGCTGCCTCATACTAAGTTTATTTACAAGATCCTCAAGTGAAGATTCAAGAAGACTTTGGATATCAGTTTCTGAGTTAGTGGTAGGAATTAGACTGGAGATATAAATTTGGAAATTGTCAGCATATAGATGATATTTTATGTAATGTTGAGGGACCAAATAAGATCACCTAAAAGATAGAGGGGAGAGTAAAACCTTGAGGCTCCAAGTGAGACAGAGCCGGAGAAACCAATAAAGGAGTATGAGAAAAAGAAAACCAGGACCAAGTGGCAAATACCAGCTCTTGTGTTTGGATATTCACTAGGAGGTTCACTGGAAACATCATATAGTCGTACTCACGGCTAAGATTTATCACAGTGCTACAGTAAATACATTGTGCCGGATCATGAGGGAAAAAGACACAGATGGAATCTGGAAAAATCCATGAGCAACCTTCCTCAATGCCCTCTTCTCCTGTAAGAGATCATATAGAACACACTCTTCCCCTGTCAGTGAAAATGCAATACCTGTGTGATGTTTCTGTGCAAGGAAGCCCATTAGAGACTCAGTGCCCAAGATTTTTATCTGGGTCTGATCATGTAGGCACCCTTTGTCTAAGCACAGTGAGCCATCATTATCAGTTAGGGAAAAAAGGAGCACTACTGAAAATCAAGTTTTCAAATGCTAGCCAAGGGTCAACCTTGCAAGCACCTTCAAAGGATAGCAGTCTGAGGCCTGCTATGTTAACTCTTTTCTGCACAGAATGGCATCACAGATGCTAAAGGGGGAGGATGTTTTCAAGGAGAGAGATGCAGCTGAAGAATCAAGTAAGGTAAGTAACAACGTGGCCACTGGGTTTGGCAGTATAAAAGTAATTCATTGGCCCTGATGCAGACGATGTCAGAGGCATGGTAAGACAGAGAAGCTAGATTGGAGAGGATTCAAGAGTGACCTGGTGAGGGAATAGAGACAGCATGTAGAGGTAGGATAGTTCAAGAAGTTTTCTGTGAGAGGAAGCAAAAGAAGGAAAGGTAGTTTAAAGATGACAGAGGTCAAGAAGAGGCTTTTTATGGATGACAGATACTAGCACATGTTTGTTTTAGGATCAGAATTATTCATTAGAAAGCGAGGGATGGGCAGCCCTGGTGGCGCAGCGGTTTAGCGCCGCCTGCAGCCCGGGGTGTGATCCTGGAGACCCAGGATCGAGTCCCACATCAGGCTCCTTGCATGGAACCTGCTTCTCCCTCTGCCTGTGTCTCTGCGCCTCTCTCTCTCTGGGTCTCTCATGAATAAATAAATAAAATCTTTAAAAAAAAAAAAAAGAAAAGAAAGCGAGGGATGATAGAGAGTGAGGGATTGGATCGACAACAGGAATGAAATGATGGGAGGAGAGATATTAAAATAGAAGGGATGAAGGAGAAGACCTAGAGAATTGGGAATCCAAAAATGAGCAACTTTTTTTTTGACAAGTATACATGCTTGCACTTTGTTTAAAATCACGTCTGTGACCGAGAACCAGCTTGGAATTGACAGTTGGGACAGAGTCACGTGGCCCATGGCTCACCAGGACCTCCATTCTGGCAGTCTACCCTGCGCTGACATAAGCCAGGAGGCCCCCATAAAAATGAGAGACTCAGTTCACTTACCGGATTTTAGAGACCTTATAAGATGATTTCCCAAGCAGTCACTTCTCCTGGAAAGTCAGACACTGATGGGTGGATCAGGGTGGGCTCTAAGCACTCATCTTCTTTTGTTTCAGTATCAGCTTGTTCCAAACCCTCTCCAGGGCCATTTTTTCCAAGAAGAAGGTGATGGGAAAATTACTCATCTACCAATCCCTGTTATAATACAGGTGCTTCTGAAAATTTTTACTTAAAAGTTCCTTATAAAAGTCAGCCATTTCTTCTGGAGCTAATGTTACTTTTTGACCCGATCTGACTCTCAGTTCCAGGCCTTTAACTTTTAGTTTTGAGTGAATAAATTCTTCCTTTTCCTTATGAAATGTCAAATTCTGGTTTTCCCAGACTGTTGGTTCCATTCTTGTGTTTCTTGTCTTAATTCTCTTAGCTTTTGTTACAACGGTGAGCCATTTTCGGGGATGTAAAAGTGAGCAGGTCAAAGTTTGCATTTTTCCTGGAGGGGGATCCTATCCAATCACAACTAGATTTTCTTGGAGGGCAAGAATCCTGAGACCTGGCTGAGGTGGTAGAGTTGCCAGTGACAGAGCGCCAGGTTGAGCGTGAGCACCTCATTCAGCTCCTCATTCAGCTGCAGCGCTGGCAAGAAACCCGGGGTGAGCTGCCGTGCTGTTCCCTGCCCAGGCTGCATGGTGCCAAGGCCATCCTGGAGGCAGAGCCAGGCCCCGGCCGACCTTACAACCTTCACCATACATCCACGTGCCCCCAGATGCCCCCCTCCCTGGTTCCAAAGGCAAGCCCAAGCCACCCAGAGCCAGAAGGAGAAGGAGCAAAGGCAAGTGGGCAGTTGGATAAGCTCCCAACCCCAAGTCAAGCCAAGGGGGCAGCCGCCACAGGAGATGCGTGTCCCCCACAGGATGTGCGTGTTCCCCACAGGATGTGCCCCTCAGGGATGCAGCCCACCAAGATCCAGCCTTTCAGGACTCAGCCTCCCAGGATCCAGCCCATCACCACTCCCAGGATGCAGTTCACCACTGCTCCCAGGACAGTCTGACCTCCCAGGAGAGTGAGGACACCTACTTGTAACCCCGGCAGCTCAGGCCTGTGGGTGAGGCTCCACACACCCCCGGGGCTCACAGACTGACAGCCGAGGGCCTGCCCATGCTGACAGCCCAGCTGCCCGGCCCTGCATGGCAGAGAGTCTGGCCGGCCCAGCATAGACTCTGCCTGAGCTTTTTTACTTATTTTATCCCGAGTGGAGCTTGGGCCAGCCCGCTGGGGCCAGTGGAGGACAGGGCCAGTGGGCAGGGCCTCACTCAGCCCCCCTTCCTGGGGATGCTCCCTAGGGCTAGGGTGCTGTTTGGGGGGGGCAGAAGGGGGGGTTCTTTATGTAAAATAGAAACATGGTTTTGTACAGAAATTAAAAAAAAAAAAAAGTGGGACTTACGGGGCTGGAGGCTGGCGTCCCTGTGCCTCATGTTGGGAGAGCATTCGCCAGAACAGAACTTTCAGCCTGGAGGGTGGCGGATTTCCCCAGCCTGAGCCCTCACACCATTACTGGTGTCTCTATCCCAACACATTTTTTGGGTGGCGAGTGCTTTCTTGCGTGCACTTGCCATCTTGAACAGGAACTATTTAATTTATACTGAATACACATTTTGTACATTTTTTTTCTTTATCCAGAAGCTTCTAGTTTTATATTCTTTTCATGTCTATGCCAGTGCTACCTACCCTTCTAGTTTATTCTTCCTTTTTGACCCTTGGTATTTTCATGTACCTTCCCTACAACTTGGTATGGCTCTATTTTGTCTATTTTCAAATTTTGTTTTGAAATAAAACCTAAAAGTCTAAAAACAACAACAACAAAAACAAAACAAAACAAAAAAAAACAGGCCTGCGTTCTGTGCGGCGCTCTGGAGCAAGCTGACAACCAAGCCAGCGAAGGCACAGCAAAGTGGAGGGAGAAGGGCCCTCCGTGGCCCACATCCCCCCAAAATGAGCAACTTCTGATGGCTTTTATTTCCTCAGAGAAGTATGAGGCAATGTCCTCAGTTGAGAGTAGAGTGTTGTGGAAAAGATGTGAAAGATGTGAGGAAAAAGTAGAAAGTTGGGAATTTCTACAGTAAGGAAGAAAATAATTTTGGGAAAGATATAAAATGGGAAGCTGGCAGGAGAGAGGTCATGGTAGAGGTTTAGGAGGACTGTATAGTTATTTAAAATGCTTTATTAATGAGAGGCAATAATTTGAATTTATATCATTAAGATGTTTCAACCTCTACTAAGATCTGCTTCAAAAGGAAACTATTGTATTGGATAGCAGTTAAAAATAGGAAGGAAATGATCGGGCTGTCAACCAAACAGTGCTTTAGTAGCTCAGAACTACTTTAGTGTAACCATTTCATTCCCAAATTACCACTGAAGAGTTGAAACTGAATGACCAACTAATCTCCTCAGCCTAACCACACATACAAAATATACTTCTATCACTATATTATAACTTCCCCCATCAAACAAAACAGGAAGAGTGGTTATGTTTAGCTGATTGTGTGAGATGGTCTATTATATAGTTTCCGTTACATTCTGCTTATTAGGTTTTACTGTATTATGTGGCAGTTATGTATATATATATATATGCGTCATATATAGGATATATATATGTATATTTCAATCCTGCCATAGCAGGAATATCTTTCCATTTCACAGATAGGTCTCATGAACAGAAACATTAAGTATATTCAAAAGAACCTCCAAGAATCTTTTCTATCTGATGGATATTTTTAGTGCCTGTACTGATGCTCATATTTGTTTGAACCCCAGCTGTAGCACTTGTCTCAGAGAACTGCCCTGCTCTTTCCATTTATTCCCTTTAAAATGAATTGGCTCCTTCAAATAATGTTCAAATAGCTACATTAGTCTCTTATTTAATCTCAGGTTAAATCAGAGAAAAGATTTCAGTACACAGAAAATTTATTCAAACCTGTAGTCTGACCTTGGTGTTTTTCTCAATACATAAATCACCGTTATCAACATTTCTTAATTTTCTAGTGTATGAAATAATTAAACTTAAATATGTCTTTCCTAGACACAATTCATTGCCATTATCAACTTAATTTTTACTTGAATGAATTTTATAATGTGTAACTTTTCATGTATTTCCAAAGTATTTTTATATCGTTTGGGGAGTAGATCTAACACCTACAAGAGATAAAGGTGGAGGAAGGTGGATTGAGTAGGGAGAAACTGCAGACCTAGATGCTGATCTCAAGCCTGTGAAAAAAGTGGCTGGGAAACGGGACTGGATGGTGGGAGCCTCAGCCTTTGATGTACAGCCAACCTATGGGGAGCTCCAGAGCCAAGATCACCTGTAGAGAAGGCCTGCCTTCCATGGGCATGGCTGGGCCCTGGTAGTGCTGTGATTATCAGTCATTGGTGAAGGCTGCACAGGAAGGTGATGACTTCAGCTAGAGTACTGCTATAGTACGTCCTAGAGGTGCTGCAGCTGGAGGTTCTTAGCTGACTGCATTCTAACAGATGAGGGGAGATCCAAGCAATACATATTCATGCCTCCTACATCAGTTGTGCCCCTTTTGTTAAGATTGGCTCGCAAATAGTTCAGTTGTTCACAAGTTCAAATCATGGATTATTGCATAGTATCCTAACTTTTCTCCTTTTGGCCAATCCCTCATCTCTTCATGAAATACTCTTTGAGATTTATCTCTGAAAAGAGCATTTTTCTTCTATCAGTCCTTGGCTCAAAAATATTCAGTGTCTCCCTGTTATTCACTAAATAAAGCTGGACTCTTTAACCTGGTGCTCAGGGCTAAGGCAGGACTAGCCCCAACTGAGCATTCTCTTTTTCTCTAACTTTGTATTTTTGCTGGTCAGTCCATGTGGGGTCTCCTTGTGATCTCTCCAACATTCCGTTTATATTTACATGTTTCTTGTTGCTTACATAATAGCTTCTATTCCTTTCGACACACATTCTTCCTTCTCTACTTACAGAAAAGCCAGGCCCATTTTTCAAGATCCAGTTTGCCTTCCCTTTCTAATAGAAATCAGTATCTGAACCTTCCTCAGAAATAGTTCCGTATGTCTCCCACTTACTCATGTTCTTCCTTATATTATTACTCAAATTTAATCTTATTTATTTATTTTTTTTAAATATTTTATTTATTTATGAGAGACACAGAGAGAGAGAGAGAAGCAGGCTCCATGCAGGGAGCCCGACGCGAGACTCGATCCCAGGTCTCCAGGATCACACCCCAGGCTGAAGGCGGCACTAAACCGCTGAGCCACGGGGCTGCCCCATCTTATTTTATTTTATGTAGGCTCCCAATGTGGTGTTTGACCTCCTGACCCTGCCATTAAGAGTCAGTCACATGCTCTACTGACTGAGCCAGCCAGGAGCCCTTTATTACTCAAGCTTTAATGTGAACATGTCTCTTTCCCAACTATCTTGTCATATCCTTTGGGATAAGAGGAACATAACATTGTGTTTTACTCCACAAGTACTCCATGACTGAACGAAGAGAGAGATGCATGAGAATAGGCAATGTATGAAGCCACTACAGAAATGCAAAAAATGGAGGAGAGACCAAACTTTAGGGTAGGGTGGTATAGGAAAATACATTCGGAAGTGAAAAAATACTCCATCTGACTGTTTTGTGGGAATGGATGACTTTCTTCACTTTCTGTTTCTTAGTTTTACAGACCAGAGCAGAATTCTTTACCCAAGGTACAGAGATGTTTAGGTTAATTATGAATGGGCTTGGGAGAGTGTTGTGGTCAAAATCTCTGAAATTTATGGAAATTTTGTATATATGTATACGTGATTTTTCTGAGAATAAGATCTATAACATCTGACTTTCAAAGGAGTCTCTGATTATAAAGAGACTTAAAACCATTTGACTGGAGTTTGGGGCATTGGTAGAGAGGTAGAGAGATTGGTAGAGAGGTTGAGCAGAGTTGAATGTGTGATTTGGAAAGTAGGAGATCATTGTAACCTTAAAGAAAATAGTTTCTGAAGAATGAAGAAAACAGAAGTCAGATCCCCAGGAATTAAGGAGTGAGTGGGTGGTGAGGAAATGGAAGTAGCAAATATAGATTTTAACTTCGAGAAATGTATCAGTGAATGAGAGGAAGATATATGATAATTTAAGAAATAGTAGGATCGGGCAGCCCGGGTGGCTCAGCGGTTTAGTGCTGCCTTCAGCCCAGGGCGTGATCCTGGAGACCCGGGATCGAGTCCCACATCGGGCTCCCTACATGGGGTCTGCTTCTCCCTTTGCCTGTGTCTCTGCCTCTGTCTCTCCTTTTGTCTCTCATGAATAAATAAATAAAATCTTAAAAAAAAAAGAAATAGTAGGATTGGGGAAGGGTTTTTTTCTTGGCTAGGAGATACTTGAGCATATTTACAAGGAAGAAGTGAAAAAGGATAATAGTGGAAGTAGATGGGGAAGTGTCTGGGTAGTCTGGGTTTATGCTGTAGCAGTACCACCAAGAGAATAGTGACCTAAGAAATAAAAAAATTATTTCTTAATAATGCAGACTCTACTGTAGATGGCTCCCCTCTGTGCTGAGATCCACTGAGGCTGGCTGCTTCAGTTCTTGGGCTATATGCTCATGACCAGAGGGGAAGAGAGAGATGAAGGAGTGATGCAGAAGGGCCTCCCTCCCACCACTGTGAAGTGACACCTGTTTCTTCCATTCATGTTTCACTAGGCAGAACTAGTCCCCTGGTCATGCTTAATTCAGGAAGGGGGGCAGAAGGGAGGGACAGAAAATATAGAAAAAATATGAAAAGAGATTTGGTGAGCATGTAATTATCTTTGCAACATAAAAGGATCAAGAAAAAAGCAAAAAGCATTTTGGGAAGTTAAAAGTGGTATAGTTTTTAAATATTCCCGTATCTTCCTACAAAAACAGAGCAAGTTGATTAGTACCTGGGTGCCTAGAGGCACCTGGGTGGCTCAGTCAGTTAAATGTCTGACTCTTGATTTTGGCTCAGGTTGTGATCTCAGGATCATGAGATTCAGCCCATTTGGGGCTCCATGTTGGGTGTGGAGCCTACTTAGGGTTCTCTCTCCCTCTCCCTCGGCTCTAATGCTCACTCTCTCTAAAAAATGAAACAAGCTTAATCTAAACCCCACAAACAACATTAATAACAAGTTTAGGTAGCAAGGTATGAATTTCCAAATATATGCAGGTAGGCACACATCATGAGAACAATAAGATTCACATGTGATAGGAGGTCAAGAAAGCCAAAATAAAACACAACACCAGATTACAAAAAGATGCCCCAAAAAGGAGTCTCATTTGGTGTACAAAGCTTAAAGAGTTCATATAAGGTAGTAGTCAAAATAGAGGAGAAGCTTTGTGGCCTCAATTTTTCAGTTAAACATTAGAAACTTTCAGAAGATCAGATGGTGCTACAATGGTCTAGGCCCTATGCAATGGTGCTAGAATGGTCTAAGGTGTATGTACTTTCACAACCAACCTGACTCCCCACCAGGACTAAGCCCTACATGAGAGAGAAGCCTGCTTCTCTCTCTGCCTGTGTCTCTGCCTCTCTCTCTTGTCTGCTAGGACAAGACAGAAAAGGGGCCATGTTACAACTACCACAAATAGTATATTAATTATAAAAACTCAAAATCTGAAAATTCATTCCCCTCTTTTCTATACCAGTTATATTCAGTAGTATTGAATGATCTCACATGTAAGAGGGCTTGCAATTAGATTACAGAGTACCATCAAGATACTTCAACAATAAAATGCAGTCGACATAGACCCTTCAAATATGACCACAAACTCTCTCCCATTATCAAATTCCCAAGGAAAATTTTAGTCTCAAGATTAAAACTCCTTAAAGAGTCTAGGGAAACTAATGACTAAACTTAAATTCTCTTGCCTTTGAAATTTAAACTTCAAAGAGATATAAAGTCCAGAATTCATCCTTTCCACTTCATATATCACTCAATATTTTAAACATTTTATTTATTTATTCATGAGAGACACAGAGAGCGAGAGAGAGGCAGAGACATAGGCAGAGGGAGAGGGAGAGGGAGAGGCAGGCTCCATGCAGGGAGCCTGATGTGGGACTCATCCTGGGACTCCAGGATCTCGCTCTGGGCAAGGCAGACGCTCAACTGCTGAGCCACCCAGGTGTCCCTCACTCAATCTTAATTAGAAGAGTTTTTCAAGGCTTAAATCAGGTTGGAATTTTTTTGAAAATAGTTGTAGCTTGGACAAAATTGTATTTTTTTTAAAGATTTTATTTATTCATGAGAAACAGAGAGAGAGGCAGAGACAGGCAGAGGGAGAAGCAGGCACCATGCAGGGAGCCGGATGCAGGACTCAATCCCAGGATCACACTCTGAGCTGAAGGCAGATGCTCAACCACTGAGCCACCCAGGTGCCCCACAAAAATTGTATTACTTTAATATCAAGGCTCTCACTGAGTTTGTGGAGAATCAAAAAAGTCAATGAGACCCACAAAATTATTGCAGCTCTGTCCCACACCCATCAAATTTAGAAAAAACTATTCCCAGTCTCTGGTGTTGTCATTCCAAGCAAAATTGTGTTCCCAAAAGCCCATTAACTGGTGTTGTCAAATACCAGGTCAATTTCTCTGGAGTCAGTCAGGGAGATTCTGAGTTTTAGCTTTACCAAGATAGTTGGTCTGACACAAGGCTCAGGAATCCATGTCCTGTGAACATAATTAAGGAGATGTTGAATTTGGCACTTTGAATTTTCCATTTCTAGAAGGATAATTTGCTATTCATATTAATTTCTCTCTCAGACTGGCATTTGAGATATTGTTTTTTTGGAAGCTTAGAAATTTGTAGAGTTTAAAATCTGTATCAGTAATGGTAGGGTAAGTTATGCTGCAGTAACAAAGAGCTTCAGAATTTTGGTGGCTGGAGACAACGGCAGTTTATTTTTCACTCATACTATACATCCATTGTGGATTGGCAGGGAGTTCTGTTCACACTGTATTCACTTAAGGAACTAGGATGACACAATCTCCACAAATTCTTCCATGTTTCTCACAGCAGGGACAAGGGAATGTAACAAGTTATACCCTACCTCTAAGAACTTTTGCCCAGAGTTAGCACATGCTTCTTTTACTCACATCATTTCCATTCACACTCCATTGGTCAAAGCATATTATGTAGCCTTCTGACTCCAAAGGTGCGTGGAAGGATACTGTTGGCTTTGAGCTGCATTTAGAGTGAATTCCGTTCACCAATATTGCTTGTGTAGTATCTTCTGAGCAGACAATTGTGATCCTTGGCCATCAGTTGCTATAACTGCTTTCACCTATAGAATAACCTAAGCCAATGTTTCCCAAACTTGTCTGATCAAAACAATCACCTGGGTGCTTATTAGTAACAACTGTAGGCAAAAAAGTACTGATTCCTATGTCTTGTTCCTGTAGTAATGATTTAGTAGTTCGGAGATGAGGCCTAAGAATCTGTATTTTTAAAAAATATCCTCTATTAGACAAGGAAACCTCCTTCCTAGCATAGGTGGTGGTGTTGGTTTTGTATGTGTGAGGGGTGTTTGTTTGTTTTAAAGATTTTATTTATTTGAGAGAGAGAGAAAGAGAGAGAAAGAGAGGGAAAGATTTGAGAGAGAGCGCACATAAGCAGGGTGGAGGGGTAAGAGGAGAAGCAGACTTCCTGCCCAGAAGGGAGCTGGATTCAGGACTTGATCCAAGGACCTTAGGATCATGACCTAAGCTGAAGGCCGAGGCTTAAAAGACTGAGACACCCAGGTACCACTGTTGTTTTTTAAAATAGACTCTATTTTTTTGGGGGGGGGGGAGTGGTTTTAACTTCACAGAAAAGTTCAGTGGCAAATACGGAGAAAAGTTCCTGTATATCCTCTAACCCTCCCACCCAACACACAACCTGCCCCCCACCTCAACTTTCTGCACCAGAATGGTACATTTGTTACAGTGGATGAATCTACATTGATGTACTATTATCACTGAAAGTCCAAGGTTTACCTTAGGTTTCACTCTTGGTGTTGTACATTCTATAAACTTGGACAAGTATATAATGACATATATCCACTAGGATAGTATATAGAATTGTTTCCCTGCTCTAAAAATTCTCTGCTGTGCCTGTGTATCCCTCCTTCCCCAACTCCTGGGAACCATTTATCTTTTTACTGTCTCTATAGTTTTGCCTCTTCCAAATGTCATATAGTTGGAGTGGTACCTAGCCTTTTTAAGATGGGCTTCTTTCACTTAGTATTAAGTGTGTTTAACATTCCACCATGTCCTTTGATGCCTTGATACTTTTTTCCTTTTTTTTAAGAAAGGGAGAGAAGATCTTAAGCAGACTCCATGCTCCCAGTGCAGAGTCCAATGCAGGGTGTGGTCTTACAGCCCCTAGATCATGACCTAGGCTGAAATCAAGAGTTGGATGCACAACTGACTGAGCCACCCAGGCACCCCAATAGCTTATTATTAATGCCTAATACTGTTCCTTTGACTAGATATACCACAGTTTGTTTATCCATTTACCAACTGGAACATATCTTGCTTGCTTCTAAATTTTGGTAAGAGCATGTTTAGTTTTGTGAGAAACTACCAAGTTGTCTTCCAGAATGGCTGTACCATTTTGCATGTCCACCAGCAATGAATGATCATTCCTATTATTCCATATCCTTGCCAGCATTTGTCCCAAACTGCAGCTATTAAAAGCCCATACAACTGCCAAGATTAAAACATTCTAAAGGCCTCTCAAAACTCTGAATTTATATAACCCCTCTAAATTCCCAGTTTGGGTTTTGATTTTTTAATATTCCTCAACATGTCTGTTGGGAGGTGTTCAGATTTCAGGGCTATACTCCCTATCCAAACTATAGGTTTCCCCAGGCCCTCCAAGGACTGAGCTGGCCTCTTGTACCTCCTATGTCCAGTGAAATGAGAGAGCGATTGGTCCAGTCTGTGTGGGGTGGCCGGTTGCCAAGAGATCTAAAGGCTGGTTAAAGAATGCTAGTTTATTCTGCACGAACTTACCAATCAAGTGAGTCATTCCCTGAATACAGGGACAGAGAAGCTAAGAGTTACATTCATTGGGTTCCTTCTTCATGGGAAGAAAGAGTATAGGAGAAGCTTTCTTGGTAACCGGGTAGCCTCTGTCTTCTGGTGAAGTAGGAACTTCGTGTCATAAAAACATTTTAGGCAGGGCAAGATTTGGGAACTTTAGGAAAATAGAGGTGGTTTCGAGCAGCTATTGTGGGGAATGGAATATGGACTCAAGGAAAGTTTTTTTTTTATATATTTTATTTATTTATCCATGAGAGACACGGAGAGAGACAGAGAGAGACAGAGAGAGAGAGACAGAGAGAGGCAGAGACACAGGCAGAGGAAGAAGTAGGCTCCATGCAGGGACCCCGACGTGGGACTCGATCCCGGGTCTCCAGGATCAGGCCCTGGGCTGAAGGCGGCACTAAACTGCTAAGCCACCCGGACTGCCCCTCAGGGAAAGATTAATTATAAAAATATTACTAAGTGTCCCTGGTAGTCTAGAGTTGATCCAACTAGGTCGAGGAAGTAATCAAGATTTAAATCAATCCTGAAGCTGAAATGAAAAAAGTGAACAATGGAAGGGACGAGTACCAACCAGTGGGAGAAAACCAAGATCTCTATGGGGACCAAGCTCCACAAAGGACAAGTGAAGCCAGTTGGAATACTGACACAACTGGCTAATGTTCACAGATTTAATGTGTGCCAGGCTTATGTGGATTATCTCATTTCACCTTCACAGAAATTTAGGGCATAGAGGGATTAAATAATTTGTCTCTGGTCACTCAGCTAGTGAAGAGAGGGTCAGGATTTAAACCTAGGCAGACTGACTTGACAATCTGTAGTCTTAACCATAGCACTACTAGTTGAGAGTTGATGGAATTTATAATTACTCTGAGGGCAAATACCAGATTCAGTAGAATGGGAGAAATGACAAGAGAAGAGGTGATGGCTGGGGATGGGCATTTATTTACAAGGTGAGAGGTTGACCAGACTCAATATCCAAGGAAGATAGGTGCAAGCAGTCAACCAGGCTGAGAAAATATGAGGTCAGGTTGTCAAAAAGTCATGGACAGGGATGTTGAAGTTATCAAGGGTGATGTGACTGGAGAGAAAATGGGGTGTTCCAGAAACTATCAGGGAACATAAGGGATACTCCCCAAGCCTGGTGGACAAATTTGATAGGGAAAAGAGGATGGTATAAACATTTGTCCTAAATATCAAAGGACCATTATGTAATTTATCATAATCGCTCTCTCCCTCTCCTCTCCCCCGGGAGAGAACAACTTTCCTCTTTTTAGGAGAAAGGTAAAGAAAAAACAAAGACTAAGAAGACATGTTGCACTGCTAATAATCATGGCTACTTGGTGACAAAGTAAAATAAATTGTTAAATCTCTGTTATTTGCCTGTCTCGTTTTAACGTTTAGAACCAAGCTATTAAATACTAAGTACAGGTTTTCCCCTTCGATTTAAAAGTAAAATGTTCCCATGAAATCTTTCATAAGCTGAATGACGCAAAGTGAAGAAGCAATTACCAATAATTTATATGGAAAATTTTTTTAGCATTCCCAGACCAAAAAATAACCTCTTTTAGGCTTTCCTGGGATCTTGGGATACATCTTGTTAATGGATGTACACAATAAATCAAGATAAAGCACAGATACTCACAGACACAGTTCAAAGCTATGATGTCTTGGTGCTTAGATGCTAAGCATAGTTCCTGCGAAGGAGCTTGGTGGGCCTACTCTCTCTGCTCCAGGTGTGCACCACCTTTATAGCATAAATTTGTTTTGCTGCAAAACAAGCATTGAACACTATTTGCACTTTTCATCTTCCTCCTTAAAAGTGAAAATCCTCTTTGGATTTCAGTTAACACAAACAGGTAGGTCTTTCATAAAAGCAAAGTACTATAACATGAACTTTCAAAAAGCCAAGGATACCTCTAATAATTTTTCATGAGAGTATACATAATATAGCACTTTTATTTCCGGAACAAAAATATAATACTTTTATTCCCAGAAGGTGCTTTTCTGTTTTTCATTAAAAATTTTTTGATATAGCTGAGACATGTCCCATTTAAATGTACTTCTTATTTCCTTGGATACTCTTGAATAAAACATTCCTCGTGCTGTTCTTTGGCAGAAATAATATTCACTGGCACTGTTTGATGACATTTCAAAAATGTTTCCTGCTTTGTATAATTTCATTCTCAAATTTGTATTATATTATCCTTCATGAATACATAGCATTTTTGGTAGTTGTCTGTCTTTATCTCTGTTATACTAGAAGGAAAACCTCTGCCTTGCAGTTCTTTATCTCTTAAAATCACATACATTTAGTGCCATATTTTGTGGGGTTTTTTTGTTTGTTTGTTTGTTTTTTTAGTCCTTTCTTATTTCTACTGATTGCCCTTTCCTAATTGGAAAATGGTGTGTCATTTAGCATTGACTTTGGTACTTTTGGTACTAGATCTTGATTGGAAATATCAGATGATAATCTGGCACATTGTGACACCTACGTGTATTTTCAGCTATTTTCTATTTATATCTCCTTTGGTGTATTTTTTTTTAAGAGAAAATCTAATATCTGTCTTTTCCTTCTAGGGCATTTTTTTCCTTGCGTAAGATACTTTGTCAAATTCATAAATGCTTTCAATGAATCTGATATGCATTTTAAATGGGTTCAAGGCTTCTCTGGTTTCCAGAATGTCTACACTTAAAAGTTTTATACTTGAAAAGTACCTGTAGACTTTACTAATATAAAATACTCCTGAAATAGCCAAATTTCCCTTGATAGGTTAATTGCTGAATTTAAATTTGCTTTGCATTTGCCTTTTTGTCTTCTCTATGCCAAGTACAAGCACAACACCTTGCTTGGTATGGTATTCAGGGAATTATTTATCAGAATCTGGTTATTCCTCTCATCCTTATTTCCTCCAGGAGCTGCCATCCTGACCCATAGTCCTTGCCTTTATCATCTGTGGCCTGGGGTGTTTTAACCTCCCAGATGGTTGGCTGCTCCTGGCACTCCGTCCCATATCATTTTTATCCAGAATGATCCTATTGAAATGTTAGGTCATGTCACTTCTTGACCCTTGAATGGTTTCCCATCTCATTCAAAGTGAAAGTTAAAGTCTTCATAGTAGCTAAGAGTTCCCAAGTGATCTGGCCCTTCTTCCCTCTCCCACTTTATACTTCTCTCCGTCTCCCTCTGTTCCAGCTCTACTAACTTCTTGCTGTTCCTTGAATATTCCAAGATGCTCCTACCTTCAAATCTTTTCTCAAAATGTTACCTTTTTCAAGGAGTCCTTCTCTGACCCTCTATTTTAAATTCTTTTTTTTTCCCTCTATTTTAAATTCATTTCGCCAGCAATCTCTGTTCATTTCCCCTGCCTTTTTTTTTTTTTTTGGTTAATAAAACATTTACTATCATCTAATATATTTCAGTAGATGTATTATTTATTACCTGCACTGCCATACACTCAAATATAACTTCCATGTGGAGCTTATAGAACAGTGCCAGACATGGAGAAGGCTCTGCAAGAAGAAAGGAAAAAACGGAATGAATTAACTTAGCATGAGAAATGAGAAATGTTTGCTAAACAAAATGACATACTAGGACACTGGATAAGAATCTGTGGTTACAATGGAATCTTTCAGAAGCCTAGTGGAATCCCAGAGGTCTGGGCACAGTAGGGAATGTAAACCTTTTGGTTTGTATGACTGACCTCCCTCTTCAGCTTCTGGGATCTCCTGGTGAAGCTAAGGGGTGGAGCTCGGGTAGCACTTATCTTCTCTTGGTCTAGCTAAACTAAATTGAGGCTGCAGGATTGCTTTTACTTGACTATATGAAAGTATATAATATGATTTAACTAGTTTTTCCATTCCCCAATCTGTCGTAAACTTTCATTAGAAAATCTTATGTGGCTTTTACAGAAGAATATGTATCTTGCTCTTTCCCTTCTCCTTCATTGGAGCTTCTAGCAAATTTTGTGTTGGGTTCTAAATCCCAAATGAAGCACAGTTTTATTTCAAAAAAGAATTAGAAGTTAAAAACCAAACAAATCCCCCCGCTTCGGTTAACTTTTTTTTTTTTTTTTTAAGATTTTATTTATTCATTTTAGAGAAAGAGAGAATGAGTGAGCATAGGCTGGAGGGGGTTGGAGAAGGGCAGAGGAAGAGGAAATAGCAGACTCCTTGCTGAGCAAGGAGCCTGATGGGCTTAATTGCAGGATCCTGAGATCATGACCTGGGTCAAAGGCAGACACTTACTTAACCAACTGAGCCACATAGGTGCCTTACTCCAAGTTCTGTTTTCAGCATGCCAGACTATTCTCCAATTAATTAGTGTGTGGAATCCACTACCACCATGGAGGTGACATAATTTTGCATTTGTAAGTGTTTTAAAGGGCCCATTGGAGGGCACATGGGGTGCATGCAGTTGCCTCAGGTAGTCTTTGCTGTTACCGCCAGTGGGGGTGTGCGGGAGCATGGAGGCACACAACATTCTCAGCAAATGAGGATTCAGTGTCCAGTTTTTTGGAACAGGAACTCATGTGAAGTTTACAGGATGAACTCTTGACAAACCAGATATATACGATTTCAAAACTACTTGAGATGTACAATGATCTCTTAGAAAGGACAGAAATAAGAGAATGAAACTGGGCCAGAAAGGTTCCAGAATTGCAAATCTCTGTTTGATCTGTTCCTCACCTGTGAAGAGAGAATGAATGAATGACCAGATGGTTGAAGATCTGAATTGCAGAGAGCAGGGGACCTGCCAGCCCATGCTTATGAGCAACGTGGACATCAAGGACAGCGACAGAGGCTACCCTGGGGGCATGGCTCATCTGTGAGTTACGCCAGTGCATTCAGCACAGGGAGGACATGGAGAATTAAAATGATGAGCTGCTGCAGAAGTTGGAAGAGAGCTCCAGGGCCTTCTGGCACAGTCTGCTTCCACTGACCCACCTGGCCTGGTGCCTGGTAGGCCACCCACCTTCCTGAGCCCATTTTCTTGACATTCCCCTTGGTAATGCTTTTTCCTTCCTGATATTTATTTTGCTTTTAGGTACTCTGCCAGTGGATAGTAGTAATACCCAAATAAACTGTACATATGAAATGAGAATATACACATAAATGCTAGAGTAAAAACTATCAGTTTTTTTCTCACGTTTATTTATGAGTGGGATATTGATTATATAGTTTTTTTCCTCTAACCAAAAAAAGAAAACCATGGTTTATAATACATTTGCCCTATACATCAGTGACTTTCTTTGTGGTTTCTTTCCTTTCCCCCGCCCCCCAAGCTTGCTGGAATATGCAAATAACCTGAATAAAGCAGTAGGCTTTATCTCATTAGGGAAAAAAAATAAGCTGTTGGACTAGAATAGTGCAGGCAAGACCCTCCTACCCCATCCCCATTCTCCATTTATTTATTTAAGAGTTTATTTATCCATTTGAGAGAGACAGTGAGAGAGAGCAGGAGTGAGGGGGAGTGCAGAAGGAAAAGAAGCAGACCCGCTGCTGAGCAGGGAGCCTGACACAGGACTCCATCCCAGGACCCTGGATCATGACCTGAGATGGAGACAGCCCCTTAACTGACTGAGTGACCCAGGCACCTCCCCATTCTCCATTTAAATCAGCTCTGAAGATTCACGCTCTCTATACCTCAGATAAAATCTTGATCAACTCTCAGTTTCAGGTAATTCTTAGATAGGGAAAAAAAAAAAACTAGTCCACATTAGAGGGTCCACATTTGACATGGTTGCTCTTAAAAGAGGCAGGCACCCTTTAAATCCAGGCCAGTTTCCTCTTGCAGGGTTGTACTTTTTCCAACTCCCACGCAATGTCCCTATAGGCTTAAGTCCAGCTCATTCCTGGGATGGCGTCTCTCTCTCCTGTCCTTTCTCCCTTTGGCTCTGCCATCTGTGGCTAATGTAGACACTTTCAGCTTTTTTAAGATGAGACAATTCCCACATACCCCCAAATATCAAACTCTCCAAGTGATTCTCTTAAAAACCTCCTCTGAGGGATAAGAACGCCCATGTTGCCTCATGCATAGCAATACAGGGCGCAGACTTAACCACCTGCTTCTTCAACCTCAGTGAATTTTTCATCAACTCCCATAATCTGGAGGAGGATGATACCTTAGGTTTGACAGAACTGGTTTCTCCATGTTTTAACATGCTCAGAGAAGCACACACCTTTAGAGCAAAGGAAGTACTTGACTTCTGTTACACAAATAATAGAGGCCTCAGCTGAACCTGAGAGTCTCTCCTGCCAGTCATTTTAACAGACTTGTTTATCAATTTGTTTGCCATGCTCAACTGTCCCTCTTCATTTCACTCATAGACCCTGAAATATTATAAGAAAGTCTCTGTCTAGGTAACAGATGATTGAATCAGAGATGGACTCCTGACCCCGGCGACCAATCCAAAGACTGATCCAAGCTGGTTCTCTCCTGAACCAACCAACTTGTTTTAAAAGCATTTTTTAGAGATTTTATTTATTTATTTCAGAGAGAGAGAGAGAGAGCGCAAGCGAGATCATGAGAAATGGGGAAGGGCAAAGGGAGAGGGGCAAAGAGAAAGGGAGAGCAGATCCCCTGCTGGGGGGACAGAAACATGAGGCTTGATCCCAGGACCCTGGGATCATGACCTGAACTAAAGGCAGATGCCTCATCAACTGAACCCCCCAGCTGCCCCTCTCCTGAGAACTTGAACTGAGACTTAACTGAAAGTTAATTCAGAGTCAGAAGTGAGAGTCCTAATGGGCAAACTGATAATGAATAAGCAGAAGAAGCATGAGAAGATGGGAAAGTCTAGAGCAGAGAGGTGCAGAGATCAGTACTTCCTGAGAGGCATTGTACCATACCTTCTGCATTTGCTTCTGTAAGATTCTCACATGTTCTTTTTTTATAGCCTCTGTTTTCACTTTAGCGGCTTGAAAGAGGAATGTCTGTTCCTTGCAAACAAATAAACAGACCAGTCTCATAAATTTGTAAAAAGCTATTTTTTTTCATTGGACCTTTCTTTTTATTGAGTGGTTGTATTTCTCATTGTTGAATTTTGAGAGTTTTTTATTAATCCTGGATTCAAGTCCTTTATCATATATGTAATTTGCAGATATTCTCAACTAGTTTGTGGCTTATCATTTTCGGAAAGATGTCTTTCAGAGAAGTTTTGAATTTTGATGAAGCCAGGTTAACCTATTTCTTTTTTTCTTTTTTAAATGAATAGCGCATTTGGTGTTGTAAGCAAAGAAATCTTTGTCTAAACTGAAGTCAAAGATTTTTTTCCTATGCTTTCTTGTAGAAGTTTAATAGTTGCTTTTTTTTTTTTTTTTTTTAAGATTTTCTTTATTTATTTGAGAAAGAAAAGGAGAGGGAAGGAGCATGAGCAGGGGTAGATGCAGAGGGCAGAGGGAGAAGCAGGCTCCCCACTCAGCAAGGAGCCAGATTAGGGACTCATTCCAGGACGCTGGGACCATGACCTGTGCCGAAAGCAGACACTTAACTGACTGAGCCGCCCAGGTACTCCAAAAGTTTTATAGTTTTATTACATTTTACATTTAGGTTCATGATTTATTTTTGGTTAATTTTTTAGCATGGTGCAGGGTTCTTTTTTGGGGCATGGGGTATATGAATATCCAATAGTTTCAATACCATTTGCTGAGAAGATTCCACTGATTTGTTTCTGAGACTTTGTCAAAAAATCAGTTAATCACACATATATGTCTGGTTCTAATCCATTTATTTCACTGTATGTGATTATTACTATCGTTTGCCTATTTTCTATTTGTCCAATCTATTGTTGTTGTTCTTTGGTTCTTTCTTTCCTGCCTTCTTTTTTTTCCCTCTACACCCTTTCCTGCCTTCTTTTAAGGCAAATAGAATATAATTTTAATATTTCTTTTTTTTATTTACCAGCTTTTAAGATATGTCTTCTTGTACTAAAAAAGAGAAAAGTTACTTTCTTTATGGCATGTTTTCTCTTCCTATTTCAAATGTTAGATCTCAGAGTATATCACAAATTTAGAACCATACCCTAATCCTCCCATTGCTCAAAGTGCTGAGGACCAACAGTCTGGGTATCACTGGGATTGTGTTAGAAATAAGGAATCTTAGCCTGTACACCAGACCTACTGAATCAGAATCTGCATTTTAATGGAATGCCAGGTGATTTCATATACATTTTACAACTTGAGAAGCCTAGCTGTTACCTACTCCACACATTTAGTCAAATTGATCTTCCTAAAATATGGCTTCCTTTATGTCCCTAGAATTTTAAATGGTTCCTCATTGTCCTTAGAACAAATCAAATGCCTGGGCCTGACATTTAAGGCCACAGTAAAATGGGCCCAGTCTACCAATTTTTTTCCCATACGGATGTCCCACTCCAGCCAAATTGGTCTACTCTGTTATTCCTCAAATGTGCCAAGTATATTCAGTCTTTGCTCATGGCATTTGCCTGTCTGGAATTTTCATTCCCAACTCTCTACATATCCATCCTTCAAAAACCAGTTCCATTTCCACATCTGTTTGGAGATTCCTGCTGCTAACCTCAGTTCACCCTGCTATCTCATCCTCTGAACATCTTAACTAGCTGTCCCAGTAGCTGGGTGTTTTTGTTGTTGTTTTGTTTTGTTTTTAATTTATAACCTTGGGCGCCTGGATGACTGTCTGTTAAGTGTCTGCCTTTAGCTCAGGTCATGATCCCAGGGTCCTATGATAGAGCCACACATCAGGGTCAGCAGGGGTCTGCTTCTCCCTCTCCCTCTGCCTCTCCCCCTGCTTGTGCTCTCCCACTCACACACTCTCTCTCTCAAATAAATAAATAAATAAATAAATAAATAAATAAATAAATAATTTAAAACAATAAAAATAAAATGTATAACCTCCGCTCCCACTATGCTTATTACAAAACAGTGCATGTGCATGGGGCAGTGTTTTCATTCATTAATTACATTCTTCTTTATTTAAAAAAAATTGTTTTAATTCAGAAGAAGCTTGTTCATTTTTAGGGCTATAATTTCTTTGATCAGGCAGACATCAAGGCTGAGCAAAAAGAACCTGAAAACAATATGTTCTTCTGCTTCTCTGTTTGGAGGTGAATTTTTTTTTACAATATGAGAGTGCAGTAATTTCAGTGACATTTTATTCCCAATCAGTATACACAAACATGTTATATGTAAACGAACATTCTAAAAGGGAAGGGCTTAATGGGTCTTTTTTTGAAAATGCCAAAGATATTATTGCAATTGATATTATACATACACATGGTTTAGGTGTCAATTGCTATGTAATTCTTCTTACGAAAAATAATAATACTTCCCATCCCCATTACGCACTCTTAGTCCTTGAGTTTTAGCTGAGTGAGACAGTGTAGATGCCTCATGTGCTACTATGTTAAGTCTACGTGTAGATTAGGTGGATGGAACGGCATAACAGCAGTTATGAGTAAGTATGGGCTTGCATTTGAAAGCCATCTTCACTCTCCTCTCTTTTAGATCTGAGCTAGTAAAACATGGAGAGGGTGAGGAGACTTGAGGTTGGCCTGTGCTGGGACCGAACAACTAAGAATATGGCTCTTTCTCTTTTGCGGTAGCTACGTAAACATCTGGCTGATGTAGACCAGTAGTTCTCAAACCTATGTAAGCATCAGTATCACCTGCAGGCTTGTCCCTGAGCCCTATTCCCAGAGTTTCGATTCAGGAGGTCTGGGGTAAGGTCCAAGAATTTGTGTTTCTTTTCTTTTTTTAAGATTTTATTTATTTATTCATGAGACACACACACACACACACAGAGAGAGAGAGAGAGAGAGAGAGGCAGAGGGAGAAGCAGGCTCTATGCAGGGAGCCCGAGGTGGGATTCGATCCTGGGTCTTCAGGATCACACCCTGGGCTGAAGGCAACACCAAACCGCTGAGCCACTCAGGCTGCCCAGAATTTGTGTTTCTAACAGATTCCCAGATGATGTTGGTGCAAAGACTGCATTTGAGAATCCTTAGTGTAGTGGGGAAACATCAAAAGGAAAAAATAGTCTATTAAGTTTGAGATGTTAGTGCAGGTCCCATTTCATATCTCTTTTCTTTTGAAGATGTGAAAATTATAATATTTAATTCCAACAAATTTTTTAAATGAACAAAGAAAAACGCACTATTTGTGTAAATAGGACTGTTTATGGTTCTTGCTCTTTTTATCAGGTGTTTCCAAACATTAATCTCTGAGAAAAGATTTTTATTTTTATTTTTTTATTTTTTTAAAGATTTATTTTTTTATGATAGACAGAGAGAGAGAGAGAGAGAGAGAGAGAGAGAGAAAGGCAGAGACACAGGCAGAGGGAGAAGCAGGCTCCATGCAGGGAGCCTGAGGTGGGACTCGATCCTGGGTCTCCGGGATCGTACCTGCCTTTGGTCCCCGCTGAGCCACCCAGGGAATCCCCTAGTTTTATTTTTTAAAAGAAACATGCTTGTTTTCTTTTCATGTGGCAGCAAAATGAATAAACAATGCTAGAGGTATTCTGTAGGTTGGTCTCACCTTGTATTCTCTTTGATGTTTTGGATAGACTAATTTTTTACTCACTATTAATTGGTCATATTATCATTCTGACATTGAGTTTTTTGCATGTATGCTTGTTATGTTTTATATTTATGTGTTCCCCTCTTCCTCTTTTTTACAAAGATTATATTGATACTGAATGAGCTGACCTCAGGTTACCTCCTGAAGAATGGAGTCTACAACAGTACTCTTGGAGCAATGGATGATACATTGTGCTTTTAATGATCATCTTAAAAATCAAAATACAGCTTCTGCTGATTGAATGATAAAACTGTACTTGTAATTGCTTCCCTTCTGGGAGAGGAAGCATCAGTACAATATTCAAATGCTGTTAAAAATAATGCTTTTGAACAAGGTTTTAAAATGCCTTACTATTGACTATTAAACAGTGGGTGAAAAAAAATTTTTAAGCCCAGAATTATATATCCCAGTTATTGCTGTCACTTTGGAAAGCTATATACAATTGTATATAGCCTTTGAACAGGGCAGGTTTGAACTGTGTGGATCCACTTATGTGCAGATTTTGTACAATACTACTGTAAATATATTTCCCTTATGATTTTCTTTTTTCAAAAGATTTTATTTATTTGGTAATTTATTTATTATTTTTTAAAGATTTGTTTGTTTGAGAGAGAGTGAGTAGGGGAGGAAGAAGAGAGACTCCTGAAGCAGAATTCCCACTGATCTTGGATCCCACCTGGGGGCTGTATCCACCCTAAGATCATGACCTAAGCTGAAATCAAGAGTTGGATGCTCAACAGACTGAGTCAGCCAGATGCTCCTCTGAGCAACTTTTAATAAACATTTCACAGTTTAAGAAACATATCACAGTTCACAGCCTGTTCTGTGAAGACAGTCACATTGTGAGTGCTCAGGCAACATAAATACTTTTACTGACCTTCAGTCCATGAGTGAAATAAAAAAATTAAAAATTGACCCTTAGATAAATTCCTGTCATCTTGCCAGTGCTATTACTGATCTGGCTTTTTCCCACAACTTTCTATTCTGCAAATTTCAAATGTATAGGAAAGTTATAAGAATAATATGACTCATTCATCTCTTCATCTTAATTCACCACTTTTTAACAATTTGGCCAAAGTTGCTGTCCTCTCTCCTCTCTTCCTCTCTCCCTTCCTTTCTTCCTTTCATTATTCCTTCCTTCTTTCTTTTTGCCAAACCATGTGAGAATAAGTTGTAGACCTCGTGACCCCTAAATATTTACCCCTAAATATTTTACCCCTAAATATTTTAGCATATGTAGCCTAAGAATATAAACCTGTGGTTATTTCAGGGTTTCTTTCTTTCTTTATTTCTTCTTAAGGACTTTTATTTATTCATCTGAGAGAGAGCAAACATGAGCAGAGGGAGAGGGAGAAGGAGTCAGAGAAGCAGACTCTTACTGGGCAGAGAGTTTTTTGCAGGGCTTACTCCCAGGACCCCGAGATCGTTACTGAGTCAAAGGCAACGACAACCAACTGAGCCACCCAGGCATCCCTATTTCAGGGTTTTCTTGATTTTCCAAGTGACAATGCTTTTTTTATTTTTGTTGTCCTTGTGGTTGACGATATCATTTTACATTGTATGTATGTATATGTGAGTGAGCATATATTTTATTATTTTTGGTTAATTAACCTAAGAGTGGAATTGCTCAATCTGTGGAAAGTGTATGTTTAATGTGTGAGAAGTTGCTACTTTGTTTTTTAGAGCAACTGTATCATTTTGTGTGATTCCCATTTGTATGATTTCCCATTGATTATGGGAAATCATTGTTTGAAAATTTCAGTTGCTCTTTGTCCACACAAACACTTGACTTTCCCACCCTATTACATTTTAAGCATTCTGACGTGTCTGTAGTGGCATTATATCATGGCTTCATTTGCATTTGCCTTATAACTGAAGATGTTGAGAATATTTTCATGGGTTTATTGCATTTATATAATTATTTTTGGATGCAGCGTCTATTTAAATGTTTTTCCCATAAAAAATAACCTTTTTGTTTCAGAACAGTTTTTGATTCACAGAAAAATTGCAGAGCTTGTACAAAGGGTTCCCATATACCTTGCACCCAGTTTCCCAATTATTAACCTCTTATATTAGAATGGTACATTTATTATGATTAATGAAACACTGAAACATTACTATTAACAAAAGTCCATATTTCATTCAGATTGCCTTAGGTGTTACCTTTTTCTGTTTCAGAATCTCATCTGGGACATCATATTACATCTAGTCATTGTATCTCTTTAAAAGCACTTCTTGGTGATGACAGTTCCTCAGACTGTTTTTCTTGTTTTTGATGATGCTGACAATTTTGAGGAGTACCTATCAGATATTTTGTAAAATGTTCCTCACTTGAGATTTGTCTGATGTCTTTTTTTTTTAAGATTTTATTTATTTATTTGAGAGAGAGCTCGAGAGAGTATAAGCGGGGGCGGGGGCAGAGTACAAGCAGGGGGAGAGGCAGAAGCAGGCTTCCCACTGAGCAGGGAGCCAGACACGGGCCGATCCCAGAACCCGGGGACCATGACCTGAGACAAAAGCAGATGATGAACCAACTGAGCCACGCAGGCACCCCTGTCTGATGTCTTTCTTTTGTGTAGACTGGAATTATGGGTTTGGGGGAGGAAAACTACAGAGGTGCAGTGCCATTTTCATCATATCACATCAAAGAGTACATATTATCAACATGACTTATCACTGTTGATGTTGACCTTAGTAACGTGACCGATGTATTGTCAGGTTTTTAATTTTATTTCAAAATAAAATTTTTTTCAAAATATATTTTGTATTTTTGACATTTGTGCACATTTCCAAGATAATATGTTTCTAAAAAACAATAGCTGACTGTAATACTCCCGACTTTATTATTTCCTTCCCCAAAATGTCCTTCAGTAGAAATACAAAACAATTTAATAAGTTAGTTTTTGATGCTCTCCAACTTCCTTTTCCTTTAACATGCCATTATGAATGCAAATTCTGTGGCAACCATTTCGTCCTATAACAGTGACCACAAACAGTCTATGCTCTCAAAAAACTCAATTTCGGGCAGCCCCGGTGGCCCAGCGGTTTGGCACCGCCTTCAGCCCTGGGTGTAATCCTGGAGACCCAGGATCGAGTCCTACATCAGGCTCCCTGCATAGAGCCTGCTTCTCTCCCTCTCCCTCTGCCTGTGTCTCTGTCTCTGTCTCTCTCTCTGTCATGAATAAATAAATAAAACATCTTTAAAAAAAAGCTTCATTTTCCAGGGAGTGACCAGAGAGGTAAAGCGAAAATTGCAACGTAGTATGATGTGTGTGCTATAACAGAGGAAATTTCAGGATGCTCTGGAGGGTTGTCACACCTTATTGGTGTATCAGAGGAGGCTTACTTCTAAGCAGAGACTGGAATGAAAAGGAATTACCCAGATAAAGCTGGGTGTAGGATGGGGGAGGCCAGTGCTGTCTCTGCTATCCCATATTTGTAAAGTTTTTGCTTCTAATGTAATCACAGCCAAGCATTGTTAAAAATTGAAGTAATATTGTTTATGTTAATTAATTTTATTTATCCTTTATATTAACATTAGAGTGTTATATTAAAATTATTTTTAGGCCAGCCCTGGTGGCTCAGCGGTTTAGCACCACCTTTGGCCCAGAGCCTGATCCTGGAGACCGGGGATCCAGTCCCATGTCAGGCTCCCTGCATGGAGCCTGCTTCTCCCTCTGCCTATGTCTATGCCTCTCTCTCTCTCTCTCTCTCTCTCTCTCTCTGTGTCTCATGAATAAATAAATAAAATCTTTAAAAAATTATTTTTAAATTGTGTACATAGATCATTTACTTTCTCTAGGAATTAACTTTCAGAATAAGGGGGGGATGATGATCAAAATTATTTGTTTATAAAATTTTGCCTAATAAAGTTGAAAACTACTGGTGCAGAAATGCCAAAGGAAATGAAGTGTCCCAATAAGCATTTAAACAGGAAATGACATGAGCAGATCTGCATTTTGGGAAGATCTCTCTGGCTGTAATGTGGAGAACAGATTGGAAGGAGCCGTCTTGGGATCTGGAGACTAATTGGATGACTGTTGTAGTAATCCAGATGAGAAATGATGGTGGCCTTCATGAAGGATTCCCACTGGATTCTTTAAAGAGTGAGCTTTACTTTTCCCAGTATATTTGCTTTCCAGACCAAAAGAATGTTTGAAATTTCAGGCATCCTGAAAATTCACTGGGAAATATTTTACAGCAGAGATATTTCTCGTATCAATAGTGTAATGTTTAAGAGTCCAGGCCTTGGACAAACTGCTTAATTTCTCTAGGCCTCAATTTCTTCATCAGCAAAATTGGGATATTATTTACCAACCGTGTGGTAGTTTCATGAGCATATTCTCTCCACATATTTGTTAGACCAACCCTGATTGTAGTCAAAAAGGATTTCAAGAGCAGATTGCACAGTTATCTTTCAAGTAGTATATGGATTTATACTCAGCCACATGGTCACAATTTGCTCCATTTGGGACAAATTTCAGACAATTCCAGAACTGGAATGCCTGGTCATGATCAGTGGCCATACAGGAAAGTAAAACTTAGCTGTGAGCACCAGGCTTTAACCCAGAGGCAAATATCTTTATAATTTGTTATTGTCCTTTGAGGCTATGGAGAAGTACCTTTTGAGGACTTGTGAATGAGGAAATAAGAATGTCCTCTGAAAATATACTGTAGGATCATAGGAGAAAAAATGTGTAATTAGCTAAAGGAGATAGACTGACTTGGAATACCAATAACCATTCTGATGACATATTAATATATCTAAAGATTTCAGTCAAAAAAAGGATTGATTAGTCTTTAACTCTTAGGTAAAGAAACATATAGGCAAACTGGGCAGTACTCATCCAAACTCAGAGTAAAGGAAAATAAGTCTTAGCTTGAATGTATCTGGTTCTGAGGGAGATGGATGCAGAGGTGACAGCTGATGGATTATTGAGGATTTTGATTCTTTTTGTAAAAAAATCTCAACTGAGATTGATGCTATGCCAGTTATTATAAGTAGTTCCTATTATTTCTTCTCTTTTTTCCCCCCTGGAAATAGTTCCGTTTATTTTTCACTGGGCATAAGTTCACCCAGAATAAAGACTGTATTTCCCAGCTTCTTTTAAAATGAGGCGTGGCTATATAATTAAGTATTTGTCTATAAGATGTAAGCAAGCAAAAAAAGAAAAAAAGATGTAAGCAAGCTACATGGTGTGTACAATTTTCAGTAATTTTTTTAAATAAGGAAAGGACATGTTTTCCTTTACTTTCTCTTTCTTCCTTTTCATTAGAGTGTGTATATGATGGCTGGCGATGAAGCAGCTATCTTGTACCATGATGTTGGTTGAACCTCATGAGGATGGGAGAGCACAAGAGAGAGGGAGCCTGGATTTGTTATATAAGGCTTGGATTGTTGAATCTGGACTTCTTTCAATGAGAGATCATAACTAGTTCAAGTAGAACTTTCTTTTTTTTTTTTTTTTTTTTAAGATTTTACTTATTTATTCATGAGAGACACAGAGAGAGAGAGAAAGAGGCAGAGACACAGGCAGAGGGAAAAGCAGGCTCCATGCAGGGAGCTCAATGCGGGACTCGATCCCGGGACTCCAGGATCGTGCCCTGGGCCCAAGGCAGGCGCTAAACCGCTGAGCCACCGGGCTGCCATAGTTCAAGTATACCTTGTTCAAGCTACTGATATTTAAGGAATTCTGCCAATTATAGCTGAATCTAATTCTAACTAATACAGATGCATCAGAGTCGATATTAATTTCCTTTTGGTGCTATAATGAATTGTCACAAGCTAGTGGCTTAAAATGTTGCAAATTTATTCTATTATAGTCCTGGAGGTCAGGAGTCCACAGTGAGTCTTACTGAGCTAGAATCAAGGTGTCAGCAATGTTGTATTTCTCCTGGAGACTTTGGAGGAAATGCATTTCCTTGCCCTTTACAGCTTCTAGAAGTCCTTCACCGATTTCTAGATCATTCACTTAAAAGGTCACCTTCTATGTTGGGGGGGAGGGGGATGGTGGTGCACCTGACTGGCTCAAAGTGTATGATTCTTGATCTTGGGGTTGTGAGTTTGAGCCCCGCATTTGGTGTAGAGATTACTTTAAAAATAAAACCTTAAAAAAAAGGACTTAGGCAAAAGCATGTGAAGTAATGCTGTTTCTATGTAATATTTTTTTATGTAGAAAAAAAGTCTCTTGGAAAATATTTAAATAGACATTAGGGTTGTTTTATTTTAAAAATAAGCACTGATAATATTCTGACATTGTAACAATAAATAAAGCCTACTTTGAGTTAATTAATGATAAAATGTATGGTAAAATTGAAATCAGAGATTTGCCTTTTAAACAAATGAATTATAATGTAACACTTTTAAGCAAAATGGTTACCAGTGATCATTATCAGCAGATAAGATGTCAGAAATACTAATTATTATAAGGAACCTGAAGATTCTTTCAAGAATCTTAGGGTGTCTTAAAGTTAGCAGATTCTTTTCATCAAGTGCATTAAGCCGATTGGAGTAAACATTTCCTAAGAGTGTAAAAATCTCTAAAACTTTCTCTGCAACTTAATATTCAGTGTTACCAACTCCATCCCTTACATAATAAAGAAATTAAAGTGTAAAGTAGGAAAAGCAAGCTAGATTTATTGAGACGACTCTGGATCATCACTACCTTGGTCCTAAAGGGAAATTGACCCATCCCATCCTCTGTGCTACCAATGCAACACTCTGCACTTTTTTTTTCTTTTAAGATTTATTTATTTATTTTAGAAAGAGAGAGCAGGGGGAGGAGCAGAGAGACAGAGGGAGAGAATCCTCAAGCAGACTCCCAACTGATCATGGAGCCAAGGGGGTGCTAATTGCAGGGCTCAATCTTAGGCCTCTGAGATCAAGAGTTGTATGCTTAACCGACTGAACCATCCAGGCCCTGCACACTCTGTACTTTTTGAAGATGTCTACTCTATTATACACAGGCTTCTTGATAGTAGGGATATATGTATATGTATACATAAATTTAGTTTACTTTAAATACTATACATTAAATGCTAAGTACTTTAAATACTATAGTACTGTATCAGGCATTATTCCAAATATTGCATAAATATTGGTTATTTAATTCCCATGAGATGTGAGGACTCCATGAGATAGTACCCCCATTTTATAATGAAGAACCCAAAGTACAGTGTTAAGTAATTTAGCTTTATTTATCTCTCTTTTGCTGGCTCCCAAAGCTGATGTTTTGCATAGGGTAGGCATTCATTCATTCATTCAATAAATATTCAATACTCCGTATATCTCAGCTATTCTTCTAGGTGCTAGGATACAGCAATCAATGAAATTGACATAAACCCTTCCCTAATTGAACTCATATTCTGTTTGGTAGATATAAGACCAAAAAAAAGGTAAATAAAATTAACCTATGTTCTTGTAGATGGCAATATATGGCAGAAAAAAAATAAATCAGGGAAGGTAATGGGGAGGTACCTTGGAGTTGCAATTTTATTTTATTTTATTTCTAGCTTGTAAACAATGGAAATTTATTTCTCACAGTTCTCGAGGCAGGAAGTCTAAGATCAGGAGCTAGCAGATTCAGTGAGGTGGCTGGTGAGGACCGACTTCCTGGTTCATAGCTAGGGCCCCCCTGTGTCCTCACATGGAGGAAGAGTTGAGAGTTGTGATTTTATTTATTTATTTATTTATTTATTTATTATTTTGTTAAGATTTTATTTTTAAGTAATCTCTACACCCAGCATGGGGCTTACACTCACAATCTGAGATCAAGAGTCTCATGCTCTACTAACTGAGCCAGCCAGACACCCTAGGAGTTGTAATTTTAGATGGTATATTAGTCATCGTTCTCCAGAGAGACAGAAACAATAGACTTTATAATTATATATATAATCATTTATTATAAGGAATTGACTCACATGATTATGGAGGCAGAGAAGTTCCAAGATCTGTAGTCAGCAAGCTAGAGACCCAGGAAAGCCAGTAGTGTAGTTCTCTTCTGAGTCTGAATACTTGCGAAGGAGAGCTAATGACATAAGTTCCAGTCCAAGGGTAGAAGACTAATTCCACAATCAGGCAGGCAAAGTTCCCTCTTACTTCAGCCTTTTTGTTCTGTTCAGGTGTTCAATTAATAGGATGAGGCCCTTCCACATTCAGGAGCTCAATCTGCTTTACTCAGTCTACTGATTCAGGTGTTTATCTCATCCAGCAACATCCTCACAAGCTACATCCTGAATAACATTTGACCAAATGCCTGGGCACTGAATGGTCTAGTCAAGTTGATACTTAAAAAATGAACAGTTGTGGATGGGCAAACAGGGAAGGGCTCACTGAGAAGGTAACATCTGAGGGAGGGAGGAAGGTGAGTGAATCATGTCTGAAGGAAGAACATCCCAGGAACAGTGAATACAAAGGTCTGGGGATGCCTGGGAAGGTCAAGGAGCAGCAAAAGGTGGGGAGAGTGCTGCTAGAGTGGGACAGGAAAGGAGGAAAAAGCAATGGATGAAGTTGGAGAGGAAATGCGCAGGGAACAGTGGTAGCAGTGATAGTAGTGGAAATAGTAAGAAATGGTCACATTCTAGACATATGTTGAAGGTTAAGCTGACAGATTCGATTTGAAGCAGGAGAGAAAGTGAAGCATCAAGGACAACCTCAAGGTTTTGGACTGAGCAACTGGGGAAGAGTAGAAGAGAAACAGAGTTTGATGGTTGGGGTGGCTAGAGATCAGGAGTTCAGTTTTGGACTTGTTAAATTTGATGTCTATTAGTCATTCTAGTGGAGATATTGAGGCAGCTGGATATGTGAGTCTGGAGTTCTGGGGAGAAATGCAGGCTGAACACAGTGTATAATAAATGGTATTTAAAGCCATGAGACTGGATGAGACCAAATAAGTAAGTAAAGATAGAAAAGAGAAGAGGTCCAAGCACGGAATCTTGGAATACTCCAAGTTTTGGAGATTAGAAAGATGAAGAGAACCTAACAAAGAAGACTGAGAAGGAACAGCCAGAGAGGTAAGAGGAAGACCAGTTAAGTCTGCTTCCAAAAGCCAAGTGGAAAGTGGTTCAAGGAGGAGAGAGTGATCATATTCTGCTATCAAGTGAGATGAAGACTGAGACTTGGCTATTGGATATAGCCACAGGGCAGTCAAGGTGACCTTGATAAGAGCAATTTAACTGAAGTAGATTGGATAAATATCTGATTGGATTGGGTTTAAGAGAGAACTTGGAGGGCTTGGGGGGCTCAGTCAGTTAAGGGTCCAACTCTTGGTTTTGGCTCAGGTCTGGATCTCAGGATCTTGAGACTGAACCTGCATTGGGCTCTGTGCTCAGTGTGGAGTCTGCTTGGGATTCTCTCCTTCTTCTTCTCCTTCCTACTCTGTCCCTACCTCTGCTCATGTTCTATAAATTAATTAATTAAATAAATAAATAAATAAATAAATAAAATCTTTTTTAAAAAGAGAGAATGAGAAGGAAGATATTGGAGATAGTGAATATAGACAACCTGTAGAAAGAAAGAAATGGGGGTAGTAACTGGAGGAGGAAGTGAAGTTAAGAGAGTGTATTTCAAAGGTAGAAATAATGTCCATAGACTGATGGAAAAGATCCAGTAAAAAAGAAAAAATTGAGAAGATAATTATTGAAGTGATGACCTTGAATAGGTGAGAGTAACCTACTCTACAAGTGGAGAAAGTGGCCTTTTCTAGGGACACAGGTGTTCATCTCTAGCCACGGGAAAGAAACCCATGGATGCAAGTGGTGGGTGTTTGTGGGGGCTCTCTTCTGATTCATTCTATTTCCTTAGTGAAATCAGAAGCAAGGCCATCAACAGGGAATTAAAATAGGTGGTGAGTGGGTATTTGAGGTTTGTAGAACAGAGAAGGTATAAAATATCCCCAGGAAGAGAAGGAGAATACAGGGACCAGGAAAACAGTATGATTGTTGGTAGCATTAGGGCCTACTTGCTGTTTACGATTGTAATTTAATGTGGGATCTCAGCATGGTTTGGTCCTCTGCCAGCCACATTTAGCATGTATAGTAGTTGCTATGTGGAACACTGCTTTTAACAAGGGTCATTGTTTAATCAAGTGAGTATTTCAAAGTGTGGCAGGGATCATGGTGCTAAGGACGCATGCAATGCGTATAAATTCATAAGTGAATTTAAGCTAAGTAAGGAATCAAATGAATGCATACAGGAATGAATGAACTGTTTTCCCATTTGGAGTAAGCTTTTTTCTCTTCCATCCATTGATTTAACACACTTGATTCTTAATGGCCCACATAAGAATTGTATAATCCCAAAATCAGGCTTGGGGTTAAGCTAGTAAACTTGTTCTTAAATAAGAAAAATTGAAGAGGGGCAAATGTTATGTCATAGGTTACAGTGAAGAGGGATTTTGCTATTTAAGTTTTCCATTAGATTGTTTAGAACACATCTGCTATTCAAATATTAGCTTATTCTGGCAGCAAAAGCCTGACCTCTGGTAAATGCTGGAGAGTGACTCACAGAAGCTTCCACGAACATAGAACTTTTTTCTTTTTGGCCAGAACTCAGCATCCTTAATAAGTGCCTGATAAATACTTGGATTTATCCTAATTAGGACTGTGTATCAAGGGGCATGATAGCGAAGAGACTCTTATTCCCATTGGGTCCCTGTTTGGTTCAATTGTGTCTTCAGCAGACAGGAAGAGAGGCAAATATTAGTACCTGTCTTTAGCCAGGGAAAAAATGTTACAGCACAACTGCCTTGAATATAAGCTCAGGGTCAGAGAGGGCCAAGAAACAAAGTACAAGGCCAAGCAGCCTATTTTAGCGACCTACCACATTGGCACACCCATCATTTTTCATCTCCCTAAATTTTAAATATGGCACAAAATAAGCATTCTTTGTCCTTCATTCTACATACATAGCATGGCCTCTCCCTGACCAAATCCTTGTTACTCTTTTGTGGTCAGGCACCTTGGTGAATATGCAGTGTGTGTGCACTATATTAAAACTAGTGGCCTAAAAATAGTTGTGTACAAGTAGAAGATGTGTGTTTGTTGAGTTCAGGCTTGCCAAGCCACAGAACTCTCAGCCTGGGAGTGTGGCAAGTATATCCTGTTCCTGTTACCTGGAAATCCTAACCAAAGGAGAATCTGAAGGAATTCAATACACAGGCATTCCTTTTTTTAAAAAATTTTTATTTATTTATTCATGAGAGACAGAGAGGCAGAGACACAGGCAGAGCGAGAAGCAGGCTCTATGCAGGGAACCCTATGTGGGACTCGATCCCCGGTCTCCAGGATCATGCCCTGGACTGAAGGCAGCGCTAAACTGCTGAGCCACTCAGGCTGCCCAATACACAGGCATTCCTATTCAGACCAGCAATTCTTTACAGGGGCAGTACCACCATTTGGAGGTGTTCTGGGAATTGTGGGTACATTTTTGGTTATCACAGTGATTGAAGGCATGCTAACTGGTATGTGGTGGCTGGGAGCCAGGATTGACAAATGTGTGTAAACAGTTCCATAGAACAAAGAAATGGTCTTGCCTGTCTTTCACATATCCTTCAGGGCACTGATGTGGGTAAAAACCTACTTATAGTATATTTGAACATAGACCCTAACTCTAATTTTATTTCTTCTCTATATTGCACATAGACCATTATCTTAATTTAAGAAAAGATTTTTCTGTGTGTTGGTAAGTTATATATGAATTTCATTTCAGGACACTGAAGGAGATGTTTCACTGTAAAAAGGAGTAGCTCTTTTATGACTGAGAGCTACTGTTCTAGATATTTGTGCCTTATCGTTTTTCCATGGCAAATTCACAAATTATCCATAATCTCATCCAACTTCAGGCATGAAAGTTAGGGAGGCATCAATCTCAGGAGTCTACATTTAAATCCTAAAGTATGAAGAGTTTCAGCGGAGGGCTGGCTGTGTTTCCACCTACCTTACCCCATATTAGGAAGAAATTAAAGATGGTAACAGCCAGCACTTGTGGAAAAGAAAATCACAGTAAGAGTATATGAGGATGGGAGAGTCTTGGGCTAGGCATCAAATTAAGTGGATACCCTCGCCATGGGCGGAGATCATGCATACTCTGTCTTCTAACCTTCCACCCCCAAAATCTCCCCATCCCAGATAAACACACACAACCTACTCCTGCTCCTGGAAATGTAAAGTGCATGTCCCAATTACCCCATACACACTGTGAAGAGACTTCCTTTGTTCTCAGGATGTGTGCTGGGCGGTAGAAGGTTTACACTAAAACATGCCCTCCACCTAGCTCTAGACATTCCACTTGAATGAAGGTGCTAAGTGAAAGGTTTGGAAAGATCTTCAAAAGAAGATTCAGAGAGGCAAAGTGTTCATTAATCAGGACCCTACAATTATGAGGATGTGAGGCCTTTTCCCATCATTAGGTTGAAGCAGCTGCAAATAATCACAACAGGAAGGAGCAGTGCATGACACCACAATGTTATATGCTTAAAATTGCAGTGGTAAATGGCAAAGTGATTTTTTAAAGAGAGAAACAGACTAAAAAGAAGTTCTTAGGGACCAACCAAAAAGAAGGCTTGACAGTCAAAACATAAAAATTATGGGATACTTTCTGCTATCGAGCATAATATAAAATCTCAGCAAGTAAAAAGATGGACTGAGAAATAAATGTTTGTCTCCAGACTCAATGTGCATGTCTCATAAATCCACACAAGACCTCTTAGTGGAGTTGTGGTTTGGACCAAATATTTGCTGAATTAGACTGAGGTATGGAAATGAAAGACACAATGGAGGGAAGTGACATCGTTAAGAGGAGGGCCAGCTTTTGGGGGCCTGGGTGGCTCAGTCAGTTAAGCATCTCCCTTCAGTTCAGGTTGTTATCCTGGATCCTGGGATTGAGTCCTGTATCGGATTCCCTGCCCAGGGGAGAGTCTGCTTCTCCCTCTGCACTCTGTCCCTCCACTCATGCTCTCTTTCTATCAAATAAATAAAATCTTAAAAAAAAAAAAAAACATATATATATATATATATATATAAAAGAGAAGAGCCAGCTTCATGGTTATGTAACCTGTGCTTAAAAGGGCCCCACATTTCGTTTAATGCTCTGTATTTCGTTTAATGCTCTGTTGTCAGCATTTTGAGATTATTAATAATTTTTGAACAAGGGCCCCCACATTTTCATTTTACACTGGCCCTTAAAATTATGTAGCCAGGCCTGGTGAAGAGAGAGAAGATCTGAGTCTGAGAGACCTGGGTTCAAATCCCAGATCTACCACTGGCTAGCTGTATGATCCTGGGCAATTTATTCAACCTCTCTTAATCTGTAAAATAGGAATCACAATGGTACCTATCTCCTAGATAGGTAGAAGACTAGCAGAAGACTAAAGACAGGCAAGAAACAAAAAACCAATATAGCAGTATTCAGTAGATAGTGTTATCAATGACAAAGATCTGGATGACATTGCAAAGGCATCAAGGCACCAAACAGTGCTGGAGTAGAATTGTTTTCTAAATTCATTTTTGCTAACATATTTCTGCTCTGGGTGTGTGTATTGATGTCACCATCCCTGTGGCAAGACAGGCCAAGATAATTTTCTTAATTGCAGGCTTCACTGACACATTTTGTGCCAGAACCGAAGGAGAGTAGGTGTTATTTCAGATCTGTGAATCATCACACACACTCATGCATCACATATTTCTTATAGATTTAAAGAGTTGAACTCTAACCAAGATAATGGAGACATTATTTTAGAATGTAGAAATATGCCCATATAAAGGCAGGTTGCTATTGAAACTACTTCCTTCGCTGCGTGGGCCTGCCAAGTCATTTTATTTGCCATATAGTATTTAATATAATGTTCTCAGCCAAAGAAGATGCAAATAAAAAAAATAATTAGACCCATTTTGCTAGGACTACATATTAATTATCACTTTTTCATGAGTAAATTGATTGTATTGTATTAGAATACGGTTTGGGCTACATGAGTAGTAGAGCTGAGTGGAAGGATTTTCTTCCATTTGACTAAATACCCTCTATTAATTCCTTACTTATTACTATAATTAAAAGTAGTCTTTGGCAGTACATGTCCTTTTAAAACTATTTCTGAAGTTGAGAGAAAATTTTTAAAGTGTGAAATGGATTTTTTAAAGAAGGTTTTAATGTATTAAATATGCCATGACTATTCCACTTAGTGGAAATACCTCAGCTACTATACTGTGATAAGGAACTTTCCTCCAAAGAGGTGAGTCATAGTTCTGGAAGAAAACGCTTTAATTGCTAGGGAGACAAAATTGCTCATGTAGAGATGTAGAAAGTGGATTCTTTCTCCTAACCAAGGCTAATTCTACAGTTGCATGTGAAGGTAAAATTACTCTCCCACCCCTTTCTATACATTTTAACCTGGGCTTTACTCTATCCTAAGTATAATCTGACAAATGCAGCATTATGGGTTTAGAGATAACTCTCTCTAATTTTGTATCTAACTTTAAAAAAACTTTTTTTGATGTAGTGGAACCTATATAAGATAAAATTTACCATCACAGCCATTTTTTAAACATTTATTTATTTATTTATTTATTTATTTATTTATTTATTTATGTAATCTCTATACCCAACGTGGGGCTCAAACTCATGACTCCAAGGCCAAGAGTCACATGCTCTACTGAGTGAGCCAGCAAAATCTCCCCATCGTAACCATTTTTAAAAAAGATTTATTTTTTAAGGAGGTTTGGGGCAAGGGAGAGAGAGAATCTTAAGCAGACTCCAAGCTGAGCACAGAGCCTGAAGCAGAGCTCAATCTCACAACCCTGAGACCATGACCTGAGCGAAATCAAGAGTGAGATGCTTAACTGACTGTGCCACCCACCAGAGCCTTTTTAAATGTACAATTTTGGTGGCATTAAGTACATTCACGCATACTGCATTTTTTTAGAGGGCCTCAATGCCTAAATATGGAGAATTGCTGTCTTTATAATTAGTTTTTACACTTACAAAAGGAAGCGACAGACTGCCTCTGACATTGCTAGGGAGTGCACCTTTGCAGCTTATAGAGAGTACGTCACACCAGGCAAGAGTGGGTGCACCTCAGGACTCAGCAAGAAGCAAGAGGGGACAAGAGAGAGGTTTCCTGAGATTATAGAGGTGTCAGCCAGTCTCTGTAGCAGGATAGGTTAGAAATGATGAACTTAGTGCTGTCCCTGGTCCTTGGGAAATCTTCCCAGCAAATTGTATGATTGCCTCACCTCCTTAGATATTTGCCCTTATACATCATTCCTTTATTCCACGCAGTTGTGTCCTTTCCCTTTGTTGGCTTTCTATCTACACATAAACTAAGTGTCTTTCATTTTAACAAAACAGAGAAACCAAACCAACCAACCAACCAACAAATCCTCTCTTGTCAAAATCCTCCCTTGTTAGCTCCACATTCTTCTTATTTTTTAAATGTGTGTTTTTTTCCCTTTCAAAACTAAATAAGCCAATATGGACATGGTTTAAAGTGTCAAATTAATTTCCAAGGCATTTGACAATAAACAACAATCCCTACCTCTCTACTGTTTTTACTTCCCAGAAACAGTTTTCTACTCTTGTGATGATAAATGTACTTTTAAGATTCACCTCCACATCTCAGAATCACACTCATGTTAAATTTTTCTAGCTTTGGCTTTTAGGAGCTTTTTCAGACTGGCTCATGTGTCCCTTTTGTTGACTGAGCACTCCCTTACTTTCTGGTGCTATACTTACTTTTCTCCAAGCTCAGCTTGTATTTTACCTGCCCAGGCCCTAGAATCAGCCATCTCTCCAAGGAGCTCTGGTTCTTTCTACTGGAGAAGAGTTTTTAGAAACCAAGATCTGGGCACAGGGGTGCTTATTGCTGTTGGTGGGGAGGGGAGACACTGCTTTTAGACTTTCTCAGTAGACAGAGCTAGGAAATGTATACATGTATTCCTATGTATATACACATATCTATAATAATCTATTTACCCATCTATGTATTCATTGTATATTAAATTAAACATGAACTCATACTAATGTCCTCAACTCTAACTTGGTATCACAGGATTTATTCCAGGCTGTCCTTTTGTTTATTTGTAACCATTTCCTTTAACTGTGAGGAAGCTGGCCCCTAGTACCTATTTTTTAAAATACATTTTCCAAAAAAAAAAAAATAAAAATAAAATAAAATAAAATAAAATACATTTTCCAGCATAGACTAGCTTAGACATGAAGTACTTTCAGAATCTTAACCTGTATCTGTGTAAGAGATCAATTTTTCAGACTATAGTGTTTGTATATAATTCTTTTTATCTTTAGCTTTGTAGTTTCCAGTCAAGATACCATTTTCCAAAAGTATTTTAGATCAGCTCCTTACCCACCCTTTTCAGAAAGGTTATGTCATGCATTTGTAATATAGTTAGATTCATTTCTCCCAGTCTGCACTCCATTCTAGGACCTTCTAACATCCTGGTTGATTTTTTTAAATTTGCATACATAAAAGTTCATCCTTTGTAATATACAGTTCTACGTGTTTTTAAAATAGTTATTTATTTATTTATTTATTTATTTATTTATTTATTTATTTGATTTATTTGCTAGAGAGAGAGAGAGAGCACAATCAATGCGAGCAGCAGAAGGAGGAGAAGCAGGCTCCCTGCTAAGCCGGGAGTTGGACATGGGGCTCAATCCCAGGACCTGGGATCATGACCTGAGCAGAAGGCAGATGTTCAACCAACTGAGCCACCTAGAAGCCCCAGTTCTACATGTTTTGAAAAATGGAGTTATGTATATACCACCCCAGGGCGGTTTAGAACAATCCTGTCACTCTAAAAATTGCCTAATCTCTGATTCAACTTTTGATTGCGCTGTCAAATTCCTTTAAAGAGCTGTTGTGCAATACTGTATCCCCCACCAGGGGGCTCCACTGGTTTACACTAATGAGGCAGTGGAGCTATTTCTAAATATCCCATTGAAAATGGCTGGAAGGATGGGTTGGATGAGAGTTACTGGGAAGTTGATGGAAGCAGGTGGCACATGGGGACAAAATAAATTCTAGGGGACATCAGAGAGAGCAATTACCCGTAGAGGTCTGATTGTATGGAGGTTTTCAGCCAGAGAACGTGCTGGTTATCAATTTATTGCTTGTTGGTTCCCTTCATGGGCTAATGTGTTAAAATGGGTCTGGGCCCTTTAAATATTTTTCTTTTGGCAGCTGGCACGATGTTTTATCGGTAGAGGGCGCTGGAGAGAGACATTGAAGGAGACCCGGCTTTTCCTTCTTGCTTCTGATGGCTCTTAGGCTTGATGGGAGCAGGCTTGCATTTTCACTGCCCTGCCTGTAGCATGTAGCTTTTGCTATGTGTTTTCTTGAGCTCCTCTCTTAAACAGCAGCAGTGTGGCTGGGAGCCCCAGACAGCACAGCCTTTACCCCGGGCCCTGATGTTCTGCATGGACACGGTGGGGCCCTCTCAGGCCTGGCTGTCTAGTGAGCTGGATGTCAGCCTTTGTCTTATTCAGTGGCCCAAGGCTGCTCTGGTCCCAGCCCCATGCAGAGGCACACTAAGTTCTTAAAGAAGGAAGCCTCTGCGGGTCCCAGTCCCAGCAGTGCCCACACAGCAGCCTCTCTCTGTGCACACTTCCTCCATCCCCTATTAGCTTGACCTCACCTGTGTCTCATGACTATCCTGACATGGGCACCATGCATTCCAGGCCTCATATGTGCACTGGCCTGCTCTCTGCCTCCCTCCCTCCCTCTACCTCTCTCTCTCTCTCTCTCTCTCTCTCTCTCTCTCTCTCCCCTTATTTCCCTCTGCAGGCCCAGACTGCCCACCAGCTCTAGCTGGTCTGGGTCCAGAGGGTTATTTCTGCTTTCCTGGCAACTCTGTGCCATCTCTGGCCTAGGCAAATTCTCTGCCATCAAGTGGGCTGTGTTCACACCTTCTTCAATGAACTTTGAAGTTTGACCTCCTCCAAGTTTCTTTTTTTTGTTCTTTCCCTTAGTTCTTCATTACCCCCTTGGAGCTCTCCTTCCATCTTTATAGTTACTCTCCTATCATTGCTCAATAATTCTTTATATTAAGCTTCACCTGCTTAAGTCATTCTATGGTTCTTGCTCTTGATCTGACTGTGACTAATTAAAATCTATTCTCACTCGGAGAGGGCACAGGTACTCTTGGCCTGTTGTTCAATCTCATTTCAAGAAAGAGAAGAAAGCGATTTCCTGTCAGGAAACTTGATAATCCTGGCCCAGGCTCTCTGGATAGAGCATCCAGTTGGTAGAGAAATCCCAACTGTTCTCAGGCCCCAGGCCCTAGGTCCTGGCTTGTAGCTTAAAGTAGAGTTCTTCTGAGAAAGGGAGTTTCCTGCATGATGAAGGGACAGCGCTGAGTACATGTCATAACCTGAGCTGTTGAAGATTCAAAATGTATGTCAGACATCTGCCTATGGTAGAATAAGAGGAGGTATTCTGGGAACAATAGTACTTAGATGTAAAATACAGATTCTTTTCATTGAACTTGACACTTAAAAATGGCATAATAACCATATAGTTACTAAGTTAGGCATGTTTTAATTTAAAAAAATGGGAGAATTCTTCCTATGCTTCTTTTTGATTCCTGCCAATAATGCATTTATTTATTTGTTTTATTTTTTTAAAAAAGATTTTATTTATTTATTCATGAGAGACACAGAGAAAGAGGCAGAGATACAAGCAGAGAGAGTAGGACTCGATCCCAGGACCCTGGGATCACAACCTGAGCCAAAGGCAGGTGCTCACTCACTGAGTCACAAAGGCATCTGTAAAAAAAAAAATATTTTAAAGAATTTTAAGTAGGCTCCACATGGGGCTCAAACTCATGACCCTGAGATTAAGAGTCACATACTTTACTGACCAAGCCAGCCAGGCACCCCATCTAAATTTATCTTTTAAAGAAAATTTAAAATTTAAAATTTTAAATTTTTAAAGAAAATTTCTGGGGGCATCTGGGTGGCTCAGTTGGTTAAGCGGTTGCCTTTGGCTCAAGTTGTGATCCCAGTGTCCTGGGATCGAGACCCATATCAAGCTCCTTATGGAGCAGGGAACCTGCTTCTCCCTGCCTGCCTCCTTCTCTCTCTCTCTCTCTCTGTTTCTCATGAATAAATAAATTAAATCTAAAAAAAGAAAAGAAAAGAAAAGAAAATTTCCTGGGTCTGAAAAGGAAGTTTGAAGTTTTTATAAGATTTTGCTGACAGACTGATCTTACTTTAGATTTCTTGAATGTTCTGTTTCTCTTATTCTGTATAGTTTCTGGTTTTTACCTGGTTGTGGTTTGAACAGTCTTGTTGACCTAGCAGTATTGTTTGTTAGCCATGGTCTAATTAAAGAGTGAAGCTGAGATCGTCCAATGTTCTTTATTTTTTTCAAATTTTTATTTAAATACTAGTTAGTTAGCATACAGTTCAATATTGGCTTCAGGAGTAGAATTCAGCAGTTCATCACTTACGTATAACACCCAGTGCTCATCACAAGTGCCATCCTTAATGCCCATCACTCACCCACCTCCCTCCATCAACCCTTAGTTTGCTCACTATCATTAAGAATCTCTTATGGTTTCTCTCTCATTTTCCCCCTCCCATATGTTCCTCTGTTTTGTTTCTTAAATACCACATATGGGTGGAATCATTTGGTATTTGTCTTTCTCTGACTGACTTATTTCCCTTAGCATAAATACTCTAGATCCATCCTGTTATTGAAAATGGCAAGATTTCATTCTTTTTGATGGCTGAAAAATATTTCCTTGTATATACATATATCACATCTTCTTTATCTATTCTCAGTTGATGGACATTTGGGCCCTTTCCATAGTTTGGCTATTGCTCATAATGCTGCTATAAACATCAGGGTGCATGTACAACCTCAAATCTTATTTTTCTATCCTTTGGGTCAAAACTTAGTAGTACAATTACTGGATTGTAGGATAGTTCTATGCTTAACTTTTTGAGGAACCTCCATATATTTTCCAGAGTGGCTGTACTAGCTTGCATTCCTACCAACAGTGCAAGAGGGTTCCCCTTTCTCCACACCCTTGCCACATCCTTGCTGACACCCGTTGTTTCTTGTGTTGTTGATTTTAGCCATTCTGACTGGTGTGAGGTGATATCTCATTCTTTCCCTGATGATGAGTGATGCTGAGCATCTTTCATGTGTCTATTAGCCATCTGGTTATCTTTTTTGGAAAAATGTCTGTTCATGTCTTTTGTCTATTTCTGGATTGGATTTTGTTTGTTTGTTTTTGGGTGTTGAGTTTGATAAGTTCTTTATAGATCTTTGACATTAGCCCTTTATCTGATGTGTCATTTGCAAATATCTTCTCACATTCCATAGGCTCCCTTTTAGTTTTGTTGATTGTTTCCTTTGCTGTGCAGAAGCTTTTTGTTTTGATGAAGTCCCAATAGTTGATTTTTGCTTTTGTTTCCCTTGCCTCCAATCACATTTCTAATAAGAAGCTGCTATGGCCAAGGTCAAAGAGGTTGCTGCCTGTGTTCTCCTCTAGGATCTTGATGGTTCCCAGTCTCACATTTAAGTCTTTCATCCATTTTGAATTTATTTTTGTGTATGGTGTAAGGAAATGGTCCAATTCTTCTGCATGTAGCTGTCCAGTTTTCCCAATACCATTTGTTGAAGAGACTGTCTTTTTTCCATTGGATATTCTTTCCTGCTTTGTCAAACCTTCAATGTTCCTAAAGACCTCCTTGGCTAACTTGACGACATCTTATAAATCTCTGATGATTGTATCAGGTAGCAGTCTTGCTTGTAAAACAAGGTATCTAACCGAGATGAGATGATTGCTCACAACCACACACCTAAGGAAGGAAGGAACAAAAAAACTCATCTGAATATGGGAGACTTGTTTAAAGGACTTGGCATCTTTCCCATTGTTTTTCTATTTTGTCCTCATAGTACTCGAATGAGGTAAGAATTACTTTGGAGATAAGAAAGCCAAGCTAAATAAATTGGGAAGATTTGACCAAGAAATTGTTAGTGTTCGCACTTACCTGGAAGCTGTATTCTAACTCTCTGGCTGGTATTCTTTACTTAAATATTTACTAACTTTAGCTTTTCCTCAGTATAGGAAAGAGCTGGCTATGCAATAACTCATTTTTCTTGAATGGGATAATTTCTTTTTTTCTAAATCATCTGTCAGGAAAAGTAAAAATTAAGTATTATTTATAATAATAATGATGACAATAAAGATAAAGCAGTAATACTTGCATACTCACCCACCATTGTTTATAAAGAATTCTGATCTAGGGATCCCTGGGTGGCGCAGTGGTTTGGCGCTTGCCTTTGGCCCAGGGCGCGATCCTGGAGACCCGGGATCGAATCCCACGTCAGGCTCCCGGTGCATGGAGCCTGCTTCTCCCTCTGCCTATGTCTCTGCCTCTCTCTCTCTCTCTCTCTGTGACTATCATAAATAAATAAAAATTAAAAAAAAAAAAAAGAATTCTGATCTATATTATCCAGTTTCTTTTTTTTAAAGAATTTATTTATTTATCTGACACAGAGAGAGAGCCCAAGCAAGGGGAGCGGCAGTCTGAGGGAGAGGGAGAAGCAGACTCCCTGATGAGGAGAGATACTGACACGGAGCCCAAATCCAGGACTCAGGACCATGACCTGAGTGGAAGGCAGATGCTTAATGGACTGAGCCACCCAGGAGCCCCATATATATAATCCAATTTCAATACCTCAAAAATATTTGCTAGGTAGGTAGAAAAAGTACTTTTTTATTTTATAAAGGAAAATTAGAGGCTCAGAGTGGTTAATTGACTTTCTCAAGGATATATAGTTCGTGTTCTGGTAGAGGTTGAATCTGAACTCAGATCTGACTCCTATTCTCCTAGTCATACTTTCCTCCATATATTACATAATAGCCAAAGACATGTTAAGCATATCTGTTGTTCAGCAAATTATATGCAGCCAGAGGCGTAGTCTGGTTGAGAGAACAGAGCTTCTAAGTGTTCCAGGCATGAGTCTAATTCTGAAGTCAAATAGAAAAAGAGTGGGCACAAACTAAAATTAAATATGATTCTATAACATGTCTTGTGATAAACACACAGGCTTATAATATGGATATAGTACCCTCAGATATAGTACCCCCACATGTAAAATGTAGATATTATTATTTCTCTCATTTTATATACATAGAAACAGAAGCTCAGAGAAGTAAATAATCTAAATTCAGATCCCTCTGATTCCAAAATGTGTGCTTTTTTTGGATTAATGTAACTGACTTCAAGAGAGATATTCATCTGGGAAGTTTCTTCAGGGAACAGGGAGAAAGAGCTGGCCCCCTTCCACCAGCTTGACTATAGAATGAGGCCCTTCTTTGAAAAGGATTAGTATATTATTAGAGAGTGGAAACAGGGAAGCCACTGGTAGAACTAGTCTTCTGTTGATCTGAGAGGCAACAGAGAGGACATCACCACTCATGGCCTCGTAGCATGGGCAATGCTTCTGACTTCTTTGTCCATTTCTTTCTTCTCTGTCTTCTTTGTCTGACTTCTGTGTCTGCAATGATACAATGGGGGAAAACAAAACAAAGCAAAAAGCATACATTCTTTCCAAAGGTTTGTCAACATCAATAGACAAATTAAGTTAGATCATATCCATTAGCACGAGCACCTGGTCATTGAGTGTAGCAGAAGCATAATTGGCTATACTAAATACATTTCTGTTTCTTTTTGAAAAAAATTGCCCAGAGTATGAAGTTGAATTATAGGTGGTTAAATGAGCATAAAATGGGACCTTGTATTCTTTGGTTGAGTGGTGTCTTTCCCCATGTTTATAATGGGGATATTATATATTTCAATGACACATTCTAGAGTTTCTGGGACAGTTTCTGATTTCAAGTTACTTATTGTTTTTTCCCTAAAAGCATTTCTGCTTATCTGGGTCTAGTTTTTTTTTTTATTCAGAAGGTAGTAATATATTGCATGTTGTTCCCCCAAAGCATCTTAGTTGCTGTCCTTTACCTTTACTTTCAGTTTTCTGCTATATCATCTGTTGATTCCTGCATTAAAGATACAAGGGAACAGGGACACCTGAGTGGCTCAGTTGGTTAAGTGTTGACTCTTGATTTCAGCTCAGGTCATGATCTCAGGGTCCTGGGATCAGACCCCTGAATGAGGCTACCCGCACAACAGAGAGTCTGCTTGTGGATTCTCCTTCTCCCTCTGCTGGCTCTCTCTCTCTCTCTCTCTCTCTCTCTCTCTCAAGTAAAGAAATAAATAAATAATATAAGAGAACAGTGTATGACAAGTAATTTACCAAAAACTTCCTTAAGATTAAATCAAAATTAATTAAAATTAAATGGAAATTGGAGCTATTATCCCAAAAAATCCGGCAACTAGCATTCTAGTGAGTTCTCCCTCTCCCCCAAGTATATGAATACTGGGGGAGGACATATGAATTTTGGCTTGAACTATAATATACACCATCTAGGTTTATTAATCTCATGAGATAACTATGCAATCTGCCCCTGAGGGTTTCCTGGTGATGAAATTTTTCTTACTGTTTTCACATTTTGCTTTGCACCTATACATTTCTCTCTCTCTCTCTCTCTCTCTCTCTCTCTCTTTTCCGAGCTAGAAATCCATAAGTACCAAAGTTTATTTTTTAAAAAGATTTTATTTATTTATTTGACAGAGAGAGTGTGAGAGAGCATAAGCTGGGGGAATGGCAGGAGAGGGAGAAGTAGACTCCCTAGGGATCCTGACTTGGGACTTGATCCCAAGACCCCAGAACCATGACCTGAGCTGAAGGCAGACAACCATGCGAGCCACCCAGGCACCCCAGTACTAGAGTTTATTTTTAACCAAGTCATGAATGTGAGTTGAAGAATCATGGACAGAGAGGGGCACCTGTGTTAGTTCTGATCTCTAGTCATGGGATCCAAGCCCATGAGGGGTTTTGTGATCAGTACAGGGTCTGTTTGAGTTTCTTTCTCCTTCTACCCCTCACCCCCCACACACTCTTTTCCTCTCTCCCACTGAAATAAATAAATAATCTTTTTAAAAAATCATGTATGGAGAACATTTTGTTTGCTCCTTGAGTGCTTAAAATCAGTAATTAGCTGAAGTGAATCTTCAACATAAATACTGCATTTAAAAAAATTTTTATTTATTTATTCATGAGAGACACAGAGACAGGCAGAGACACAGGCAGAGGAGAAGCAGGCTCCCTGCAGGGAGCCTGATGCGGGACTTGATTCTAGGACCCTAGGATCATGACCTGAACGAAGGCAGACACTCAACCAATGAGCCACCCAGGCATCCCTAAATACTGAATTTTAATGAATATGTCCTCTTTACAGTTCCCCAGAGGCTTTGGTCTGTAAAGTTATCCTCAGTATGGCTGAACCTATCACTTAGAAATAGTTTGAGGAGAAAACACCATGTATAGACATGAATATTTGTTTAAAGATTTTATTTATTTGAGAGAGAGAGAGCGAGCACACATGAGCCAGGGGAGAGGCAGAGGAAGAAGCAGACTCCTTGCTGAGTGGGGAGTCCCATGCGGGACTTAAACCCAGGACCCTGAGATCATGACCTGAGCTGAAGGCAGACACCCAACTGACTGAGCCACCCAGATCACCTAGAAATGAATATTTTTTTAAAAAAAGAAATGAAGGGGATCCCTGGGTGGCTCAGTGGTTTAGCGCCTGCCTTTGGGCCGGGGAGCGATCCTGGAGTCCTGGGATCGAGTCCCGCGTCGGGCTCCCTGCATGGAGCCTGCTTCTCCCTCTGCCTGTGTCTCTGCCTCTTTCTCTCTGTGTCTATCATAAATGAATAAATAAATCTTAAAAAAATAAAAGATAAAAAATAAAAAAAGAAATGAATATTGAGCCTGTTTGATTAATTCAATTCTGAGATAGTTGTTTAAGGTTACATAGTAACAATGACAGACTTTGTTCTATTAGGAACGTACATTTTATTATGCTAAAAGTGTATTTACTCTAGATTGTTAATAGGTTCTGAATTCATAAACTTCTTTACTGTAATGTATATGTATTTGTTGTTTGCAAAAATATATACGATACTCTTGTTTATAAAATACATGGACACTTTATAAAGTGAAATGTAGGAATTACATAAACTAGGAGCTGGAGCAGAGAAGGTCCTGAATGATAAAATGGAGTCAAAGTCTTAGGGGAGATGGAGGGAAAGCCAGGGAGGCTTTTAATTTGGTTATTAAATGCCAAACAGAGGTGTAGTCATAAATATGGAGAATAAATGAACCTTCGGAAAACAAATATTTTAAAATATTTCATGCTTTGGGATATTCTCTAATTGCACAGGAGAAATAGGAGAGAACATTTTTCCCATTGTGAGTAATTCTTTAGAAATTCAAATACTGGTCTTTGAGGGAGACAAGGCATATGGAACCATGAGCTTTTTCTAAATTCAGCAAATGTTCAATCTCTGAAGAGAATTTGAACTAAACAGAGTGTTGGCATTAGTGCACAAGCTAAAACATGAATAATCTGTGGATTTATTCTCATTGATTCTTTTCTTTAGAAGGAGTAAAGTATAAATTTTTTGTTTAAGGATTTTATTTTAGGGGTGCCTGGGTGGCTCAATCAGTTAAGTGTCCAACTCTTGATTTTGGCTCAGGTTGTGGTCTTGGGGTCTTGAGATGGGCCCCCATGTTGACATCTGTCCTGAGCTTGGAGCCTGCTTGGGATTCTTTCTGCCTCTCCCCTACTCTTGCTCCCTCCTCCCCTAAAAGAAAAAAATAAAGATTTTATTTTCTTAGATTTTATTTTTAAGTAATCTCTATACCCAACATGGTATTCTGATTCACAACCCTGAGATCAAGAGTTGCACGCTTCACAGACTGAGTCAGTCAGATGCCTGCAGTATAAATTTTTTATTTATTTTTAATTTTTTAAATTTATCTTTTTATTTTTTTTTAAGTTTTTTATTTATTTGTTCATGAGAGACAGAGAGAAAGAAACAGGGAGGAAGAGACATAGGCAGAGAGAGAAGCAGACTCCATGCAGATTGATGTGGGACTCTATCCTGAGACTTCAGGATCATACCCTGGGCTGAAGGCAGGCGCTTAACCACTAAGTCACCCAGGGATCCCAGTATAAATTTTTTAAAACTAAGATTAGACAAAATATTAAATAATACTACAAAGCTTATATTAAAAAAAAAAAAAAAAAAAAAAAGCTGTGTCTTCTCCCTCCCACAGCTGAGGCTTTTAACTTTTTGGCAGTTTTCCTGATTAAATTATGCCTATAGCTAGCTGTACTGCTATTTCTTGGTTTATAAATTTTAGGTTTTATCTATTAACTTCATACACACATATACTTCCTTTTCCTTCCCTTCCCCCCACCCCATCCTCTTAATGTAATCTAATCTAATTTCTAGCTAATTCAGTATTTAGTATTTACATTATTATGTAAGTGTTAGTCATTGGTAAGCCAAGTAATTGTGTTTACTTTTCTTTCACTGTACAACCTTTTGTTTTCTTTAGAATTAAGAATTACCTAGTTTTTCATCCTATCAATTTTCTGTCAATCCAATCAAATGTATCGTTGGTTTTTCAGATGCTTATCAATACAACATTTAACATTTCAGATAGTCTATTGATTATCTCTGTCCTCCTGCTCCTATCTGGACTGGGTAATGCCTAGTCATCTCAGGACTGACAATCTTTACTAGTTTTGTGTGACATTCCTTGTTTCCTAGCTTCTATATTTTCTTCCTTTGGTTGGGGACCTCATTTTGTTGGGACTCATCCTTCAGTAGGTTCCTGACAAAGAGCGCACGGGGATCTTTGCATATTTACCCTCATAGGTGCTTGTTATGTAAGGATACAAATAAAATTCTAGGATGAAAGTAGCTTCCCTTAGAACTGAAGAGGCATTGTCTCATTGTTTTCTGAACTCCATTGCTCTCAAGAAGCTTCATGACTATTCTGATTCCTGTGATTACGCCTTCCTGCAACTCTCTAGAAATTTAAAGTTCTTAGTATCTTGAAATTTTATTATGTGATTTGGGGTTAAGACTTTTTTTATTCATTGGGCTGGGCATTTAATGGACTTTTTTGATCTGAAATTGCATGGCTAAAATATGTTTTTCAACCCTGGGATATTTACTTGTTTGATTTATTTGATAATTTCTTCCTATCAGTTTATACTCTCATTTTTCTCTTTCCAGAAATCCTATTTATCAGATGTTGGACATTCTGAAATGATCCTTTAAGCATCTTATTTTTCTCCTCCTATTGTCCATCTTTGTTTTCCTTTTGATTTTACTTTCCAGGAGATTTCCTTGCTTTTGTCTTCTAATACTTTTATTGGATGATTTTATTTCAAGATCATATTTTTTTTTTTTTAATTTTTTTTTTTTTTTTTTTTATTTATGATAGACACAGAGAGAGAGAGAGAGAGGCAGAGACACAGGCAGGGGGAGAAGCAGGCTCCATGCACCGGGAGCCTGATGTGGGATTCGATCCCGGGTCTCCAGGATCGCGCCCTGGGCCAAAGGCAAGCGCCAAACCACTGCGCCACCCAGGGATCCCCTCAAGATCATATTTTTAATTTTGATTAATTTCCATTTAATTTTAATTTTATTTTTCTTATTCTGATTATTCATTTCTTAAAACAACCACCCTTCTCTTGTTTCATGAATATAATACCTTCTTTTACCTCTCCGATGATACCAGTTACAATTTTTAATAAAGATTTGTTCCTCATGCTATCTTTTTCTCTGTGATTTGTTGTTGATGCTGGAAGTTTTCCTCAAATATCTTGTAGTTATTGGTTATCTACTTATATTTTAATAATCTAACAATTTTCTTCAGAGATAAATAGTGTATACTAATTTATTTGTCCAAATATATTTTATACTTATTAGACAGATTTTATTAAATCTCTATTTGCCCACATTTAATAATGAGGTGTGAAATGCTTCTTTTTATGCACGAGAAATACTCATGCTTCTATGTCCTTGACCTTTCTGAATGTCTACAGGGTAAATTGTCTGCCTGCTTCTTGGTATCCACCTCCTTGGATATTTAGGGCTTAGCTTCTTTTGCTCAGCAATGTCTGTTACCATTCTTCCATCTGTTTCCTAGCTTTCAAAAATGTGTTGTTTTTCCCTCTGCTGATGTTCATTTCCTATTTGCCCTTCAGGTTTGTACCATTTTTTTTGTTGTTGTTGGGATTCCCCTCCTTCCCAAAAGGAGACAAATACATCTAGTTTATCTGCCATATTTAACTATAAAAGCTCCTTACTTGTTTTTGATTTTGGCAATCTGACTCATAGATATGAAGATGTCTTCAATGTCTCTGAAATATTAAATTAATAAAAAATATGTCAATTTTGACTGCCAGCATTATTTTCTTTCTTCCTCTGGTGAACACTTGGTTCATTATTTTGAGCAAACTGCCCTTTCTCTAATCCAGGGATTTTGGTGGGGCTGCCAGTCACAGGACCTCAGCCCCTGACCACAGGAATGGGCATGTGATCTAATTTGGAAAACTGGCTTTACTCTCATGGGAATATGACTCCTGAGCAGAGACAAATAGAGACCAAGAGTACACATGGTGCTGAGTTTTCTTATTGGTGACCACTAGAGGGACGATTGGACTAGCCTGGGTCCTTTGTCGGACTCAATGAAACCAACTTTGCTACAGCAGGAAAGGGATTTAATGGGAGCATATTGGTGGTTCATGAAATTTATGACATGATTTTAGAATCAGATTCAGAGAATAATCAGTTACCAGTGTATTAGTCTCCCACTGTTGCTGTAACAAATTACTATAAATGTAGTGGCTTAAGGCAACACACATTTATTTTATTATAGTCCTGGATGTCCAAAGTTTAAAATCAAGATCTGTTCCTTCTTGAGTCTTCAGGGAAGAATCTGTTTTCTTAACTCTTTTCAGCTACTAGAAGCTGCCCCTTCCTTGTTGACACATTTTCTCTCTCTCTCTCTCTCTGATCTCTTGCCTTCTTTTTATAGACTCTTGTGATTCCAGATAGTCTTGGAAAATCTCCCCATCTCAAGACCTTAATTTGATTACATCCTCAAAGTTTCTTCTACCATCTCAAGTAATGTATTCACAGGAGCCAGGGATTACAACATAGATCTCCGAGGAGCCATTTTTCAGCCCACCACTTCAAGGAGAGCTAAACAACCGTGAACACAGCTGGATTACACTGCAGCATGCAGCATGGTCATAAACTCTAGCTGCTGCCAACACTGAATATGCATAAACAATGCCATCAGCTGAGACGCCAGAGGTGCCTTGATTCCTCCTCCCCACAAGCAGGTACTGATTATTACTTTGTCATCTGATATCTCTTCTCTTCTTTAGTAATATAATTTTCGGACAGTCATATGACCAGTCAGAATAAACACTTTCCCAGACTTCCTGCAGGTAGGCATAGCCATATGACAAAGTTTTGGGCAATGAGTTATAAGTGGAATTGTCTTGTGGAAGCTTCTGAGAAACTTCCTAAGGAGATCGTTGGGATGTGCCTGGTTCTTTATCCCTTCTTATGTTCTGCTTTCATCTTGGACCATGAGGACCAGGGCCACATCTGAAGAATGGTAGAGAGTGAGTAAAATAAGCCTGGCTTCCAGAAAACTTCATGAAGTAGGCTGCTATGCCAACTCTGAATGTCTCACCTTCAGGCTCAGTTTGTGTGAGAGAGAATTAAAATTCTATTTTGATGAAGCCACTGCTTTCTATCATGTTTAATGGAACTTAATCCTAAGTGATACACGGAGGCTTTCTTGTTTAGCCCCTTCTTCAATTGTATGAGCTGTTCCAGTATCCTTCTCATAAGCTTTAGCTTTTTTTTTTTTTTTTTTTGAATTAGAAGGATATTGTTTCTGGGCCTGCTGGAAAGAATTGTACCAGCCAAAGGAAGGTTTAGAATGTCACATACTGATAACATCACAGTGATTCTATCATAGTCAGAAAACTGATTACTGAAGCCTCCAGCCTAGTAGTCAACAGATGAGACACTATATGCCCTTGGGACTTTTAAAAAATTTGTTGACCCATTTTGGCTTGTTAAAATGATTGGAGGATGTGCTGGTATCTTGTGGCCTGGAGCCAGAGATGTTCTGCAATGTACAAGACAAACTCACACATTAAAAAATTGTTCTTTGCATTGAATGAGACTTTTGAGTGCCCCACAGGACTTTCATGTATGTATAAAACTTAATTTATCTGTGCTAGAACCCAACTCTATTTTATTTTTTTAAAGATTTTATTTATTTATTCATGAGAGACACAGAGAGAAAGGCAGAGACACAGGGAGGAGGAGGAACAGGCTCCATGCAGGGAGTCCGATGTGGGACTCGATCCCAGGACCCCAGGAACACGCCCGGAGCTGAAGGAAGACATTCAACTGCTGAGCCACCCAGGCATCCTGAACCCAATTCTATTTTATATGAAGCCTTAGGTAGTTTTCACGTATTTCTCATGATCATTGAATTTCCTAGGAATGTACCTGCTGCGTAAGCTGAGAGAAAATTGCACACTGTTTGCTGGGGAATGCAAGAGGTATTCTTGCATTCAATTTGAAAATGCATGTCCCTGACAACAGCACTGCTCATGGTGTTTGAGTCTTCAGTACCACATGGTATGCATTTGTGGTTGTTACATTCAGATTGATTCTACCCATAGATGTAAGCTCTTAGTGTCTAAGAGTTTACATTCTGAGCTATAGATCACTTTATTGTAAGTGTATTTTATTCATTCTTTATTTTATAGTTGTATCATTATACTGGTTTAAAAAATGTTTCACGTAAATTATATTATCTATGAATTCCATTTCAGGAAAGCAGAGGAGGCATTACAAAATGTTTGTTATAAAAAGGGGGCATTGGGCCTGATAGGGCTCTGGCAAGTAAAAACAAGATGATGTACTAGTGAAAGTACCATCTGAGGGAAGCTGAGTCTGTTTCCCACAGCTGGTAGGTATGAGTTCTTTGGACCTGGGGACACTCTCTTGATAAGGCTCAGGGGCTTCTCTAAACATCTCTTCTAGCCCTTAACATTACTTTTGACTCTGACCATCAAGATCATGGATTACTCCTAACTCCCTCCAGTGGATTATTTTGTAACTGACCTTGCGCACCAGTCACCTCTGTTCAACTTCCACATCATTCTCTCTGTGACAGTAAAAATCAGAATTTTTAGATACTGAATCCAGATAAACCCACATAGAAAAAATAAATCTGGTTCCACTTTTACTTCCTGTATGGGATAGCATTAGCATATTTTCCATATGTGAATAGGGACTGTCGTGTACCATATGTTATTCATCATATGGCATTGTGCCTATTTCAAGGATATTTTAATATAGCACAAAGGCAAAAGGCTTAAGCTGAAATGTGTGGTATGCATTGTGGTTTAAACTTTCTGGTTATCATGAAACCTGAGAAAGTTAGCTTTTTACATATATGCCATAGAATGAGCTCTCAGTAAATTACCTAGAAAGAATAACTGAGCAGGAGAATGTTTGGGCAAAATAAAAATAAGTTATTAGAATTTTAGTTTGATCTTGGAAGGACCTCAGAGATTTTGTGATTATAGGCCATTTTACTAGGTACGCAGAGCAGAAACTTGGAAAGAGCCTGGCTAACAAGGAAGTAGGAAGGCATAATTTCCCTATTGATAGTTATTAAAGGCTTAAGAATCAGATTGTTGAAAGCACAATATTCCACATTGAAGATACTTTTATGAACTCAAGAAATATTTATTAAGGCCCGCTTGTGTGTCAGACACTTTGCTAGTTTCTGGGGAAACAATGCTGAGCAAAGAGAGACACAATCTCTAACCTCGAGGAGTTTAACTATAGTTGTTTAATGCTCAAAATAAATTTAAAAACCACTTATGGTTATAATAGTTATAAATAGAGATAAATACTGTTAAGGAAAGGAACCTAAAAGACACTCACCACTCTGGCTTTTTTCCAGATGCACCTTCCATCTTTCTGACCCTGTTTTGTGCTCCAGGAGGTAGTTCTACAGCCTCCATCAACAGGCAACTCATCCCACTGGGTCTCAGGTTGGTTTTGCCCAATCAGAGGCATGAGTAGGAGGTTAGAGGATGGAAGCAGAGTAGAGTCAGGCTATTTACTCAGTCTCCCTGCTAGTATAGATGGAGTTCTTTCTTTACTGAAGGGTACAGCTATTCCCTCTGGATTTCAAATCCCCTTACCCTGCCGCCCCCAACATTTCCTTCTTTAGGTGAGGGGCCATAGGGCTTCCTGTTCTTGCTAGCCCAGGATGCTTCACCATAATTGTCTGGCTTCCTTTCACAAGACCCATATATCTGTAAATGTGCCCCACCCCTCACTCCCATTGAACTCATCCTAACAGCACCTGGGCTGAAACATTAACCTAGACCAAAGGGGAATGGGGCTGTTGATGGAGTAGAGATCGCTGTTGGTAAAGGGAAGAGCTCTAGAGTGGATGTGTTGAAGAATGGACAGTGCAGCTGGAGCCTAGAGAGGGAAGGGGTGAGATGATGCTGGAGGGGGAGGCAAGGGCCAAATCCTAGGTCATAGGATCTATTGATTCTTTCTTTCTTTCTTTCTTTCTTTCTTTCTTTCTTTCTTTCTTTCTTCTTTCTCTCTTTTGGCTACTCAAAATTTGATACTCCTTGTGTTTCGGGAATTCCCCAATTTAGGAGTATTGGTGGGGGGGCTGGATGGTTTCCCATTATAGAAGCTCACCTCCCGGTGGCTAGGTGTATTCATAGCCAATGAAGAACACCCACTCCATTTTTGGATCTGGAGCCAGAAGCAGAACAGCGAAGAATTTTCTTCTCATCTTGGCAGGTATGGCTGTGATTCCAGCAGTGCTTTCCAGGGTGTTGGCGGTGCAAGCTGTGGCATCCATTTTCTCAGCTTGGCCTTCAGCCTTCTGGGTGGTTCACATCCTTTTATTAATTTCTCTGTTGCCTGAGTGGGCCAGAGTCGATTTCTTCCATGAGGCAATAGCCTTTTAATAAATTTCTTTGCTCCTTAAATTGGCCAGAATCAATTTCCATTGTTGGTAACTAAGAAACCTGATAACTAAGTACACTGTGGTAACAAGGAACTTTATGCCTTCATGACCTCAATAAATGTTTTGACCTTTACCATAGAAACAAAGGGAAGCTATTTAAAGCTTTTAAGCGGCAGGAATAGAGCAGTAGCAGTGACAGATCAAGTTTGCATTTTGGAAAAGTGTTTCGGACTACATTGAAAAGGGTCTAGATTGGGATGCCTGGGTGACTCAGCGGTTGAGCGTCTGCCTTCAGCTCAGGGCATGATCCCGGGGTCCTGGGATTAAGTCCCACATCTGGCTCCCTGCGTGGAGACTGCTTCTCCCCTGCCTGTGTCTTTGCCTCTGTGTGTGTGTCTCTCTCACGAATAAATTTAAAAACCTTAAAAAAAAAAGATGAGGGTCTAGATTAAATGTAGGGATGCCACAAAACAAGTGATGTTGTTTTAGACCAAGAGGGGCTTGCAGTGGAGACAGAGAGAAATACACGGACATGAGGATTGTTTAGCAAGCCTCTAATCATAAAGGATTAGATTATTATTAAATGTGAGGGAGATTAAGGAAATGAGAGGCCTCAAAGGTAGTCCTCAGTTTTTTGCTTCCTGACCAGGGTTGACTCCATAGCTTGAACTACTTTGTTTAAACCCTTGATCCCTATCGAGGATGTAATCGTTGGTCAAAATGATTTTTTCATCCTTCTGTGCTTTATATACATGCATAAACTTGTTGGAGTTGGATAACGAATTGCACATAAATTGTCTTCAGATCCAGACTCTGAATTCAGACCATGTTTCAATGCTTGGCTATCACTGATGAGAAGAAACACAGTTGGTCTCTGAGTCACATTGTTAAGTAGTATTCAGTGCTGAGGATTCATCTGCAACACTCATATCAACATATCCTTGGGTTCTTATGAGTAGGAGGAAAACCTTTTTAGAGAAGCCAGAATTAGGCTGCCATCTGTTGTGCATGGGCTTTGCTTCTTACACATAACTGGTGAATAAAATATTTAACAGGTGGTAACTGGAAAGTGATATGCAGCATCTTCATTCATGAGAAAACTCTAAATTTTGTTTTCTGTTTAAGGACATTGCTTAAATGCCCTTCTGGGCTTGTTTATAAATCCTGAGTTGAATTAATTATAAAGTCCACTAGCATCAGCATTTACACCATGACCTGACATCTGGAAATCGAGAAACTGCTGTTTCTTACTGGTGTTCACAGCCTCCTTAATGAGGGTTAAGCCACGTTTAATACCTCTTCCAACTTGACTTTTTTGCAACTTTCCTCAACCAAAATAATAAAATTTCTTTTTATTGTGCACTTATTTTGTACCAATTACTTTGTCAACCACTAATAAATATATTTTTATACACCCCTCCCACAACATATATTTATATAATTCCCACTCTAACCATGTGAAATAGGTATTATTGCTGACCCCACTTGACATATAAAAGAATTGAGGTTCACATTTAGGAATCCTAATCTGAACCCACTAATATGTTACTGGGCCCATGCCAAATCACTATGCCACAAAATCATCTGACTTATCGTTTGTTCCTCTCCTTTATTCTACATTCCCTCAACTGCTATCAATCCAGAATGTATTATATTGTTTTGAAATTGAAGACATCATGTTATGTATTCTTATATAGATAAAAGCATAGACAAGTTAATGAATAAGTAGAGTGAGGATTTAAAGAAGTAGTTAAAGGAATTGAAAATTTAACCATTTAAGGAAATCATCAGAATCTCTGATTAATCCAGAAAACTTGGTCTAACACTTTTCAATGGATTCTTCCATATGGCTCCTATAAATTAGGGTAAGAAATAGGATCAAAAGCTTTTTTTTTTTAAACTAAGTTATCTCTACCCCCAATATGGGGGTTGAACTCACAACCCCCAAATCAAGAATTGTGTGCTCTATTGACTGAGCCAATCAGATGCCCCTAGGATTAGAGGCTTTTTAAAACATCAGACAAGGGGAGCCTGGGTGGCACAGTAGGTTAAGCATCTGACTCTTGGTTTCAGCTCAGGTTGTGATCTCATGGGTCTTGGGATTGAGCCCCACGTTGGGCTCTGCGATCAGTGCAGAGTCTGCTTGAGACTTTCTCTCCTTCTCCCCAAATTTGTTCTCTCTAAAATATATAAATGCATTTTAAAAGAAAAAAATGAAACATCAGACAATCTCTCCTACAATAAAAGGGAAATACTGGCCCTGGAATCAAAATACAGGATTTGAATCTCAGCTTTGAATCTTAGATTTATTTATTTATTTATTTATTTTTGAATCCTAGATTTATTAGCAGTTGTGTAAACTTAAGCAAATCACTTGACATCTCAGAGTCTCCGTCTCCTCAGATGGTAGCACTTTTGTTATGTAACATTTGTGAGTATTAAATGAACAACATTTACAGAAGTTATTTATCAATTATAAAGTGTTATATGAATACAGATTATTAACTTACTTGAGGCCTTAAAGTTTGAATTTTTAGAAATCAAGTCTAGGGCAGATGATGTCTGTGTTCCTATAAACAGAGCAATGTTCCTAGCAGCAATACCAACCATCATGGCAATTTTAACCTTTGCTCAAGCTTCACATTTTTTTTTCTTCTTATAACAGCACTGTGAGGCATTGCCATTGTATAAAATTTACAGAACAGGAAGCAGAAATAAGTTCTCCAGTGTCAGAGAGAAAATCAGAAATAAAATCAGGATTTAATTCTGTCTTGCATTGTGCATTTCCCCTCTTTAGAATAGCTTTGCTTAAGACCATTTATGGGAAAAAAGCATCTGTGGTTAAATTTAGCAGATAATGTTGAAAAATGAGACTAGGAGAATATATTTAGAGAGATAGCCTACTTAATATGAATTGTTATCTGCTAGTAAAAAAAAAATGTTTCAGGTATTCCTAGAATTCAGCTTAGCAAATTATTCATTACTAAGGAGTGTACAGTCTGTCATAACTGTACCTAAATTTTTTTAAAGCATACCAACTTTGAATTTATATCTGAAAGTGATTTTTTAAAGTGATTTATTTTTTCTTATGCAAGGTGTCCCATATTTATTGGTATGTCTATACAGTGCACTAGCAAGGCCTCAGTGGAAAGTAAAACTTAACAAAACAATGCATAGTTGACTATCCAGTGACTCTTTAAAGTTAATGTATAACTTTATGTTTGCCTTTTCCAAGGCCTGGGTGGCTCAGTGGGTTAAGTGTCCAACTCTTGATTTCAGTTCAGGTCATGATTTCAGGGTCATGAGATTGAGGCCCCACTTTGGGCTCCATGCTCAATGTGGAGTCAGCTTGAGATTCTCCATCCCTTTCCCTTCCCCGCTCCCATAAATAAATAAATAAATAAATAAATAAATAAATAACTTGCCTTTTCCAAAAACAGGCTGTAAACACAAATCGTTTAATTAGTATCCCAGATACTTTGGTTATCTTAAGTGTGAAATATTTAATCTCTATTTATATAACCCATAGGATTTAAGCAAAACATTAAGGGAGAGGAAGCAAATGCATATTGTTTAGTGGGACATTTTATTTTACAGGTAAGTTTTGGCTTGGAAGTTGTTCAGTTGAATGTATTACTGATAAGCTGGCTTAGCTTGTTCTTATACTGTTACTGATATTTCTATGTGGAGGGATATTGATTTCTTTAACACTCTAGGGCTTTTCTATGCTTCTTTAGTCTTTTCATTCCAAGCGAAGAGGGATGACTTATTTTTTGTTGAATTTGAGAGAGGAGCTGGGCTTGCATAGTCCTATCCATTTGTAGAGACACTATTTGGTATGTCTTCCTAGCTTACAAAGAACCCTTTGAATAATTCCTTACTGCCAGGAATGGGTTGCCAGGCAGCAGGATGCCTACCTCTGGCCACCGGCCACAGGTGGAGGTAAGGGCACTTTGGGCCAATAAGATTTTCTCCCTAGAAATTTGAATGAAGAAATAGTCAGTCTGGCCATGATACATATGTACTCAGGAGTTTTCCTCCTATAGGATCAAGAAGATGCTATTCTGCTAGAAGGGGAGGATAAAACAGGTCCAAAGACAAGAACTACCTGCATTATGATGGCTTTTCAGTCCTTATTTCCGGTTCTTTTCTGGGGCCTGGTTGAATTCCTGACATTAGATTCTATGAGACATCTGTGTCCTTATAATAAATCATCTCTTTTTGTTTTTGCTAAACATAGGACTAGCTCTTTTCTGTTACATGTGCCTAAAGTATCTTAAATGACACATTATTTAGTGGTCATTAATAAAATGGATAGTCTTACATAGGCTACTTGAAAAGGAGGCTGCTGGTACATATATTTATTGATACAGCCATTTTAAGTGGTCTAACGAAATTTTATTTTAAATATCCTTATTTAGTTTAATTGGTAACTAATATGTAAGGAGCATAGGATGTAGCCTAGATGGTGCATATTTAAGCAAGCCTAGCCAGTTTTAGTAAATTAGAACATATGTCTAACAAAGGAGTGTTTGTTATTGTTTTGTTCTGTGGAAGAAAACAATTGAATTAAATTGAAAACAACTAAATTGAAAACAATTGAATTAATGAGAACAATTAACAATGTATTGATCGATGGCACATAGTGGAGATCAGGAATAGTTAGTCTGTTAAACCTTGACAGTACTATCTACGAAATACTTAAAGTAAGCAAAATGAGGAAATAAATGTGGTATTGAACGGTGGTTTTTCTAATTAGCTAAGGAATTATACAAAATGGCAATTCTTATCAAATCATAATATAATTTATTTTATGTTACAAACAAGTAGGTGACTTTTTGTCTCATTGTTAATTAACATGAGTTGTATTTGTGCAGAGAGTATAGGGATTATCAGAATGTAGTCCCTGCTCCAGAGTTATTTGAAGTTTCAGAAATCGGAAATCAGCTAAATTCTGATTTAGGATTCCATTTTGCTGTATTTGCCATTGCCAACTACAGATTCCCTGATAGTAACAGGTCAGCATCAAAATATGCCCATCGATAGTAGTCAGAAGGGTGAGGTATGTCTAGAACCAAAGCAGGACATAACGTGATTCAGGTTTGTCATCTATGAAAATAAGTAGCCTGACATTCCCCACTCCCCAGCTTTTCTACAAACTTGTAGAAGTATCTCCCATTGCCCAAATGAAGCAAAATTTGGGATAAATGTAAAGATTCACATATTGCCACTATATTTAGAAGCACACTAAAGGTGACCCGTTGATGAATATGCATGTAGACCACTAAGGTTTTGAATCTAAATATGTGACTGGCATAATTGTAGTTAGCAAGCTATATGTGTTTAAAAACAGTGATCACTAAAATATACAGATTTTAACAAAAGATAGAGTAGATTGTGCTAGGAATAACTAATTTAGAATACTTATATGGGGATAAGTTAAAGATCAAGATGTTCTGCTTCTTGGGGATTGCTGGGTGGCTCAGCGGTTTGGCGCCTGCCTTCAGCCCGGGGCGTGATTCTGGAGTCTCGGGATCAAGTCCCACGTTGGGCTCCCTGCTTGGAGCCTCTGTCCCTCTCCTTGCTTGTGTTCTCTCTCTCTCTCTCATGAATAAATAAAATCTTAAAAATAGTAATAATAATAAGGACAAATAACCTGATGGAAAAGTGGGCAAAATATCTGAATAGCCATTTCTCCAAAGAGGACATATAGATGGCCAATAAATTACATGGAAAGATGCTCAATGTCATTAGTCTTCAGAAAAATGAAAATAAAAATTATAATGAGATATTATACCACACACAGTTGGTTGGCTACAATCAAAATGACAGACAATAGCAATAGCAATTGGTGTCAATGTGGAGAAATTGGAATTCTCATACATCGCTAGTGGGAATGTAAAATTATACAACTCTTTTGAAAACAATTTGACAGTTTCTCAAAAGGTTAAATGAAGAGTTACAATACGACTCAGCAATTCCACTCCTAGATATATACCCTAAAGAAATGAAACATATGTCCATATAAAACTTGTACATAAATGTTCGTAGCAGCATGATAGTAGCCCCATAATAAACCCAAACTGGAAATAATCCAAACATCTATCAACTGTTGAATGGATAAATAAAATGTGGGATAGGCATCCATGGAAAATTATTCAGCAATGTAAGGAGTGGAGTATTGATATGTGTGTCAACATAAATAAACCTTGAAAACATTATGAAGGGTGAAAGAAGCCAGTAACAACAACAACAACAACAACAACAACAACAACAAAAAACAAAAACACATGTTGTGTGATTCTAGTTCTATGAAATGTTAAGAATGGGCAAAGCTATTGAGACAAAAGCTGGATTAGTAGTTGTTTAGGTCTGGGAAAGGAGGGGACATATGGAAAGTGAGTGCTAATGTGTATGGAGTTTCTTTAAAGGTGATGAACATATTCTAAAATTGATTTGGTGATGGTTGCACAATTCTGTGAATATACTAAAAATTATTGAATTCACTTTACATCAGTGAATTGTATGATGTAAGAATTATGTACTTTTTTAATATGGGGAGAAGGGAGCTGTATTAGTGTTCTCCAAAGAAACAGAAACAATGAAATTGGTTGATTGATTGATAGATTGAACATAGGGAATTGACTCATGGTTATGGAATCTGGCAAGTCCAAGTTCTGCGGGGTGGGCCAGCAGGCTGGCAATCTAGTGATAAGCAGAAATTGCAGTTCATATCTGAAAGCTGTCTGCTGCATAATTCCATCTTGCTCACAGGAGGTCAGCCATTTATTCTGTTCAGGGCTTCAGCTACATGAATGAGTCCCACCCACATTATAAAGAATCTGCTTTATTCAAAGTTCACAAATTTAAATCTTAATTTCAAAAAAATAAAAAATAAAAAAAATAAATCTTAATTTCATTCAAAAAACCACTTTCACAGAAACATCTAGAATAATGTTTGACCACATATCTGGACACTGGCTCAAGTCAAGTTGACACAGAAAATTAACACAAAGGTCTATTCTTCCCATTTTCTCATTGGTCCCAGAGACTGCAAAACTTTGGGAAATGGCATTGTTAATTTGTCTAAAAAGCAGTTCTAGATGTAGCTTGCTGTGTACAGGAAAAGTTATTAGGCTACTAATAGAGTTAATAATGGGGTGATAAAGATAATTCTTTTTTTAAAAAAGATTTTATTTATTTATTCATGAGAGGCACAAAGAGAGAGGCAGAGACACAGGTGGAGGGAGAAGCAGGCTCCCTTCGGGGAGCCTGATGCAGGACTCGATCCCAGGATCCTAGGATCGGGCCCTGAGCCGAAGGCAGATGCTCAACCACCGAGCCACCCAGGCATCCCGAAAAAGATATTCTTAATAATAAAATGATGTAGTATCTACTTCTAGAAGCTTCCTTTTTCCTAAACTTTTACACACTAAAGTTTTAAAATATGTCATTCATATTGACATTTCTCCTTTTTATTAACATATATTTTGTGAGTTTCTTGTAGCAGATACTGTGAACTTTGCATTTAAAAAAGTGTTTTTATTTTATTTTAATGATTTATTTATTTGAGAGAGAGAGAGAGCACGAGAGCAGGGGAAGGGCAGAGAGAGAGGGAGATTCCAGTCTGCTGGAATCTCAAGCAGACTCCACTCTGAGCATGGAGCCCTACTTGGGGCTTGATCCCAGGACCCTGAGATCATGACCTGAGCTGAAATCAAGAGTTTGCTGCTTAACTGGCCCAGGTGCCCCCAAAGTGTTTTGATTTTAGATGCAACAATCTTTCTTAAACATTTCGCCAGGGCCTAGAAATGAAAAATTTCCCATCTGGAAACTCTTACATTTATTTATTATTATTATTTTTTTATAAATTTATTTTTTATTGGTGTTCAATTTGCCAACATACAGAATAACACCCAGGGCTCATCCCGTCAAGTGCCCACCTCAGTGCCTGCCACCCAGTCACCCCCACCCCCCGCCCTCCTCCCCTTCCACCACCCCTAGTTTGTTTCCCAGAGTTAGGAGTCTTCCATGTTCTGTCTCCCTTTCTGATATTTCCCACCCATTTCTTCTCCCTTCCCCTCTATTCTCTTTCACTATTAAACTCTTACATTTAAACACGAGTTACGCTCTTATTTCTTTGTGAAAGGCTGCTTAGTTTTCTGTATAAAATATTAAACCTGGTAGGGAGCTTAAATAAATGTGAAGAAAGAGTTCTGGAAGAAGATATACTGAAGAGATAATAATGGAGAGATGAAAGGGGAATTGGGGTTGATAAAATGAGGGAAATTCAAAGTGGTCTTCAAACTTATCCATATTATATTTAAAAATGATATAAAGAATATATGCACTGATCACTTCTGTAATTAGCAGCAAAAAAAATAACGTAAGTGATCTGATCCCTTATTTTGCAGATTGTAGAATAGTGGCTGGTCATTCTATTGGTAGCGACAGGACTAGAAGTGAGTTGTCCTGTTGCTTAGCCTCATGCTCTAAATCATCTACCCAGCCAATAAGGTACTACAAAGGTCAAAACCAGCTTTTTTTTTTCATATGTTGAATATAAAAAATATTAACTAGTTTGGAAGCTTAGTAGGTTCTTTTATAGAGATTCAATTGCAAGATTTAAGTTCATGTCTTCCAGGGCCTTGGAGAAGGATCCTGAAGAACTGATGGGCCTGGAGATGAGTCAAGGAGGGAGAGAAAGAGAGTAGAGAGTCTTACAGCTACACTGGAGTGGGGCTGGTGCACAGACCAGGTCCCTTACCAGCAGTCAAATATGGCTCCCATGGAGTATGAAAAAGATAGAACTTAGCAGTTGACTTATATTATTGAGTCCTAAAAGTTTCCTTAGTGATTCTACACCTGTGAGCATGAAGATTTAACTATTTCTAGAAACCACTTCTATTTACCTCTAACCTGAAACTGGGTCTTAAGGGTCTTCTAGCTATGTGTTATTTGGAAATAAAACAGTATTTAATTTTGAGGTGCCTGGGTGACTCGGTTAAGCATCTGACTCTTGATATCAGCTCAGGTCTTGATCTCAAGGTCATGAGTTCATGTCCCACATTGGGCTCCACACTGGATGCTGAACCTACTTAAAAAAGCAAAACAAAACAAAACAACAGTATTTAATTTTATCAAGCACACACATATACACATATATAAATCTGGCTTTCAATAATGTGCTTTTCTTTGTAGATAAAGCTAATACAACTTATCCACATTTTGAGTTATTTTTTAATACATTATATTCTGTGTCTTGGTTTTCTTTCTTGTCAAAATTTAAGATGAATTTTCACAAAATAGAACAGTCAAAGCAGAATTAGAGATTTTAAAAGTTGGAGTAAGTCATAGATTCACCTAAGCTAACTTAGCTCATCTGTAAATTTAAAGGCCAAACGACGTAAGTTTATGACTTCCCTTTACTCTTATAAGCTTATTGGTGAATCTATCCACTGCTCCATCAGGGCAAACTTGTTTTTTGCTTAACATTTTATCCCAAACTGTGTGCCTGGCACATAATAGGTGCTCAATAAATATTTGTGAAATGAATGATTTTAAGGCTAGTTGCACAACCAGTAACAGAGGTTAAATAATTTTTAGTGCATGGAATATTGCAGCTTGGCCTCTGGAGGTGGGCAAATAATTATTGACAAAGGGCAAAGCCAGCCATGGAAAAGAGGCTTGTGAGCATAGGAAATGGTAGTGACATAGAGAAATGGCCCATGAGGATACAGTGACTGTCAGAGTATGTAGCAAACTGGTCCTGCAGAGTAAGGAATGCTTCAAGGAGCCTGGAAAGTATAGAACAGGGGAATGATCTGAATGATTGATCTATGTTGCAAGTAAACTAAGGTTCAGTGAGGTTCTGATTTTCCCAAGGTGTCTGGTAAATCAGTAACAGGGTTGGAAGAAACCAAGTCTTCTGTGATGCCTGGGTGACTCGGTGGTTAAGCGCCTGCCTTTGGCTCAGGGCGTGATCCTGGAGTCCTGGGATCGAGTCCCACATCAGGCTCCCTGCGTGGAGCCTGCTTCTCCCTCTGCCTATGTCTGCCTCTCTCTGTATTGTCTTTCATGAATAAATAAATAAAATTTAAAAAATTCTTATAAAAAAAAAACAAAAACAAAAAACCAAGACTTCTGACTCCTTGGACTAATAGTTTTCCCCCTGTACCAGTTCACCTTCTTTAGAGACTATGAGACAAAGTCATGCAATGCTAGACTAGGCATGTGTTCTGTGTCTACTCTCCGCCCCCAGCCTACTGAAGCAATAACTATTGTTATTTCTGTCTCAACTCTGACACCCAGAAGTATGTTGTCCTATGAGAGAACTGATATCTGAGAGCAGTCCTGCAGGTCAAAATGTATACATACTAGTACCTACTGCCTCTCACCCAGATGGGAAGTAATCACTGATAACAAACCCTGGTTGAAAGTGAAAATTCAAGGGGCACCTGGGGGGCTCAGTTGGTTAAGCTTCCAGCTTTTGATTTTGGCTCAGGTCATGTCTCGGGATTGTGAAATCAAGCCACGTGACAGCTCTGTGCTCAGCTCAGAGTCGGCTTGTCCCTCTCCTTCCTCTACCCCTCTCTGTCTTCCCTCTCCCCCTGTGCCCCTCTCTTGCTCAAGCATGGGTGCATGTGCTTTCTCAGTCTCTCTCTCAAGTAAATAAATAAAATAAATCCTAAAAAAAAAAGAAAATAAAAATTCAAGTATACACTTTAGGCCCAAACCAGTCATTTACTAAAGAAGAAGTAATAGTAATTTTTAAGAACTGTAGCTTTGTACAACTCATCAGAAGCTATTCTTGCACTCTCTTGGATCACCTCTTCTGTTGCCATCTTTTTTTTTTCTTAAAGAGAGAGAATGAGGGGATCCCTGAATGGCTCAGTGGTTTGGTGCCTGCCTTCGGCCCAGGGCGTGGTCCTGGAGTCTCGGGATCAAGTCCCCCATCGGGTTCCCTGCATGGAGCCTGCTTCTCTCTCTGTGTCTCTGCCTCTCTCTCTCTCTCTCTCTCTCTGTTTCTCATGAATAAATAAACAAAACCTTAAAAGAGAGAGAGAGAGAGAGAGAGAGAGAGAGAGCTTGAGCAGGGAAGAGGCAGAAGAAGAGGGAGAGAGAGAACCTTAAGCAGCTCCATGCCAGCATGGAACCTGATGCCAGGCTCCATCTCACAACCCTGAGATCATGACCTAAGCGAAAATCAGGTCAGAGGCTTAACTGACTGAGCCACCCAAGTTATCTATTTAATTTTTTTAGTATAGTCAACACATATTCTTTTTTAAAAAATTAATTAATTTTATTTAGAGAAAGAGTGGGGGTAGGGGGAGAGGGGGAGAGAGAGAATCCTAAGCAGGCTCCACACTTGACAGCCCAGTGCAGAGTCTGACATGGGGCTTGATCTCACAACCTTGAGATCACAACCTGAACTGAAATCAAGAGTTAGATACCTAACTGACTGAGCTACCTAGGCAAACTGACACACATTCTTCTGCCATCTTGAAGAGATATTTATTTATTTTAGGTATTTAAACATTTTATCGTTTTAATTTCTCACTTGTTTAAGACACCTCAACAAGCTTTTCAACTCCTGAAGTCAGAAACTGCATTTTGCATCCCACTCCATAATGAGTATGTAGTGTATGTATTGTTTATTTATTAAATAAGTGGAGACTTGTGAAATTTATTGTAGTTTCATTTTTTTAAGTTTATTTGTTTATAATGTCTATACCCAGCATGGGACTCAAACTCATGACCCTGAAATCAGGATCGTATGCTCTTCCAACTGAGCCAGCCAGACGTCCCTGAAATTCATTGTAGTTTCTAAATTCACTTTATAGTAGTATCAAAATCAAATATCCCAAGCTCCAAATGGTCTTTTATTTATTTATTTTGGGGACCCAAATTGTCTTTTAAAACAAAGAATTCACCCAATGAGGACAAGCTTGGTGAGTATCTAGTTCTTACTTAACTTTGTTTCCCTCATCTGACACTTGACATAGAATTGAGTTCACAGTGTGTCCTAGGGAGATGACTGTGAAGCAAATGAGTCACCACCTCACTCTTCTCATGTCTTCCTTCTACTGGACATTGTATTTGTCTCTCCTCATGCTTCTCATCTTCACCATGCGCCAGTCAGGAGGCTTGGGAAGGGGACTGACCCCTTCAGTACTCCTTCTTACAGTGGGTTTGCTCAGGTAATCCAAACCTTCTTACAGTGGATTTATTCAGGTAATCCAAACCTAAGTCAATCAGTGATTCAGAAAAGGGCAGGTAACCAATTCAGGTTAATAATTAGGGACTTCTGTTTTTAAAAGATTTCTCATTTTTTTTGAGACAATGATGAAATCGGTCACTCTCCTTCTGATTGAAATGGAATACAGATGGGAAGTTGAAACTTCTGCAGTCATTTTGTCATATGAAGGAAGCCAGAGTTAATATGATGCTGACACCACAGATGTCAGAGCAGAGAGGTGGAAAGACAGGAAATCCTTGATGATAGTGTTGAGACTATGTCAAATGATTCCCATCAAACTAACCTTGAAACCTGACCATGGTCAGGTATAGGTTTGAAGTGACTTCAAAGCTTATACATTGAGAGTTTAAGAGGAAGAATGCAAGATTACAAATGCAAAAGTAAAGTCAAATGTGAATATTTAATTAGAATGAGAAAAAAATCATACCAAACCATTTTGAAAATCTAAAGAATACCCCCAATCAACAGTCTTTTTGTTTTATTTCCTGCCTGACTTTCCTTTATGGTACTTTTTGCTCCTACTCTTTGGGATGCATTTTTTTTTTTTTGATGTCCTCTTCATAAGACAATAGCACTAGAGAGATTTTGTAGTTTTGAAGAAAGTCCAGTGTTTCCTCTTCCATGATCCAAATTTGTTTTGTTTAAACCTTAAACAAAAGTTTTTACAGCATTTTTGTAATGTCATGCAAAGTGTACAGGTTTATCAAATTTGGGAAACCCTCTCTCATATTTCATACATGACTTACAGGATTTCAGCACATTTCAAATTTTCTTGAACAATGGCAGTCTTAAATCTTACATCTCAAAGTGTAAAACTTAATGACTTTGAGTTGATCACATATAGTTATCAATTGTCCTCAATGTCTTCTTTGTAGTGTAAGTTAAGAATTTCATGCTAACGTCATTGATCTCAGGATCTTGGAGCAGCTACATACACGTGGCTTCCCTTGGTTCTGTTTATTGTACTGCTGTAGTTTTTGTCCTAGAAGCACAGGAATTCTGATAAGTTCTATCTCAAATCATTCCCATCATAATAGAAAGAGCCTGCTGCATTTTTATTTTATTTTATTTATTTATTTTTTAAAGATTTTATTTATTTATTCATGGGAGACACAGAGAGAGGCAGAGACATAGGCAGAGGGAGAAACAGGCTCCCTGTGGGGGACCTGATATAGGACTCAATGGATCACAGACCCTGGGATCACGACCTGAGCCAAAGGAGATGCTCAACCACTGACCCACTCAGGTGCCCCCACTGGTGTATTTTTAACTATATATATACTGCATCATCCAGTATATGTCTGACAGGAGAGAATTTCTGTTTCTGCTTACACTCACATATCTGATGATCTGATCGAGTTCCTTGAATCATGACTCAGCTCAGATGATTTCACTCACTGATGAGTATGAAGTAGCAGTCAACTGGCAGCTTGACTGGTCACTGGATGATCTGGGATGGATTCTCTGGTGACTGGTGGTTGTCTGGCCCTCAGCTAAGGCAGTGGGGAAGATTAGGCCTTGCACGTCCCATCTTCCAGAAAGTGCACTTGGGCTTCTTTTTAGGGTCATCACTGTTCCAAGATCTATAAGAGAAAGCAAGCCCTAAAGCATGACTTTTCAAGTCTCTGTTTGCTTCATGGATGGGATCACGAGTCTCACAAACCCTTCCCAATATTCAAACCCTGCCTTGGGCAGGCCTCAGGCTCTTTTCCCTGAGTCTTACCCCTGATCCAAAAGTAATTAGGTACAGGAATAGGGATATGGCCATAAAGGATCTTTAACAATGGAGCTAAATCAATTTTACTTATTCTTTTTTTTTAAAGATTTTATTTATGTATTCATGAGAGACACACAGAGAGAGAGGCAGAGGGAGAAGCAGGCTCCATGCAGGATGCCCGATGCGGGACTCAGTCCGGGACTCCAGGATCACGCCCTGAGACAAAGGCGACGCTCAAATGCTGAGCCTAATCTCAGCATGGGTCCCCAATTTTCCTTATTCTTGTCTTCTGTCAGAATTTATAATTTGCACAATTCTTTCATAGTAAAAGTATTTTATTATTAAATTAGAATTTTTATCCCCAATAATCAAGTTTTAAACCTACTATTCTACATTATCATGGCATTTCACATATTTAAACTTATTTTATGTATTTGCAGCTTGAATGTAGATGAAATTTTCATGTACTTACAAACTTTCAGTAATTGGATTCAAGGTTAACATTCTTTTTCTTGTAAGCAAAACCCACGTTCATATGTAGGACTGATAAGTAATCACTATCTTTTCAGGGAACCAGAGACTTGCATGCTGTGTTGTCAAGGCAATATCTGCCCATGTCTTCCCAGCAACAGGATCTGTTCATATGGTTATTGAAGCTAACACAAATATTAGTCTGCTGCCACAAGCCAGGGGTCAGTTTGTGAATGATGTCTTTCTTGAGGACTAATCAATAAGAACATTACCTTCCCAGAGACCACAGCAATGGCAAGCCATGTGAAGCTGACACATTATTTTCATTTTCCATTATATCTGAAGCTCTGATGACAGCGCACCTATATTTCTTTGTTCAATTACGTTTTTTTGGTGAGCTGTAAAGATTTAAAACCCCAGAGCTGACCCAGAATGTTTGACTGGGACAAGTCCTGATGCGTTGTTACTTTCAAGAGAAATTAAAGTTCTAAGTTTATAGGGAATAGTCACTAGTAGAATGGTCAGTGGTAAATAGAGTAGTAAGAAAGAATAGGGAAGCTAGGAGGATGAAAAGAAACAAACACATGTTATAGGAATGACTTTCTACATGAGCAAATTAAGAGTCTGGCCTGCTGTGAAAAGCTGACATGAGGGTCCAAGGTCCTGCGATAATCATAGGACCTCCACCTTTACAGACAAAAAAGGGCCCAATCTGGACAGAATATACTCTCATACTCCCCTGAATCTTGGGCAAAAAAACCTTAAAAAACAACAACAACAAAAAACAACCCTGGGCAGCCCTGGTGGACCAGCGGTTTAGCACCGCCTTCGGCCTGGGGTATGATTCTGGGGACCCAGGATAGAGTCCTACGTGGGGCTCCCTGCATGGAGCCTGCTTCTCCCTCTGCCTGTGTCTCTCTCTCTCTCTCTCTGTTTGTGTCTGTCACAAATAAATAAATAAAATCTTAAAAAAAAAAAAAACCCAAACCAAATTGTACGTTCTAGGTGAAAGATGATTCTGATGAATAAGCCTCCCTTGCCGCAAAAATACAATAATGATTTCTATGCCAACATCCTTAAAAGCCTAGAGACCATACCCATTTAAGGACAGTCCAATGAAAAAAAAAAAAAGGACAGTCCAATGATTAGATTGGAATCTTAGTATTTGGTTTGTTTCTTAACTTATAAATAATGCAGATTTGTTTTCCTCTAATGGGTTTGCTGAAAGTACAAGTGAAAATCACAATCAGGACAGCCTGGGTGGCTCAGCAGTTTAGCACCTGCCTTTAGCCCAGGGTGTGATCCTGGAGACGCAGGATCAAGTCCCATGTCGGGCTCCCTACGTGGAGCCTGTGTCTCTGCCTCTCTCTGTCTGTGTCTCTCATGAATAAATAAATAAAAATCTTTTAAAAAAAAAAGAATATCATAATAATTTAAGTGGGAAGTTTGATTATTCCTAACCATTTAGTAGGATTACTTATTAGGATAAGAATACCATGAGAATCAACAAAAATGGGCTCCGATCTCTAGGGACTTTACCATCAGTTGCTTGCCTTGCGCTGCCCCCTTCCTGCCATCCATGTCCACCCAGAGCAAGTAAGGACTTTGGAGGCTGGCGCTCAGAAAATCCCTCACTGGGAAAACTTAAATATAGACTGTATATGAAAAGATACTCTTAAGTTTATGTAAGTTTTCTTAGATGTGGTAATGGCATTGTGATTATGTAGGTGAATGTTCTTATTTTAGATGAGGCATGTGAACTATTTAGGGGTGGAATTTTCTGATGTCTGTAACTTACTTTCAAAAATACACATATGGAAAAAGAGAAAAAAAGGAGGGAGGCAGGAGGTGGGCAGATATAAGCAAATGCAACAAAAATTAAAATGATTTGATCTCAGTAAAGAATGTATGGATGTTAATTGTACCAATTTTATTTTCACTTTTTGGAAGTTGAAAATTTTTGAAATAAAATGCTGGAAAAGAGACATATGTAAAAAGAAATTATAGTCCTGGCCTCTAGTGACTCTAGAATTTTCTTTGAATCACTTTAAAAAAAAACCCAAAATCAAATTCTGCATGTTAAGTGAAAGGTGATCCTAATGAATAAGCCTCCCCTACTGCAAAAATATAAGAATGATTTCTATGTCAACGTCCTTAAGACCCTAGAGACTATACCCATTTAAGGACTATCTGTCCAAGTTTCTTTGAATCAGAACTGGGAGGCTGACACTCTATACCAGGCATCTGGGTCCAGGCATTAGTTAGTTCAGGCATTGTTCTTCCAAGAACTAGAAAGTAAGTGGGTAGGAGGGTTGCTATGGGCAGAACTCCAGGTAGCAGAGGGAGGGCCTCGGATGCTATTTCATTGACTCACTGATCTTGTAAGATGTGGGAGGTGGACCGTTAAGCACAAAGTATTATCCAAAGAACAAACCAGAACAATCCTAAAATTTGTATGGAACCACAAAAGACCAGAGATAGCCAAAGCTATCTTGAAAAAGAAAAATAAAACTGGATGTATCAAATAAAACAATTTCAGAATGCAAGTTCTATTACAGAGCTATAGTAATAAAAAAAAGTGTGGTACTGGCACAAAATAGACACATAGATCAATGGAACAGAATAGAAAGCCCAGAAATAAACCCACACTTATATGGCCAATTAATTTTTGACAAAGGAGGTAAGAATATGCAATGGGAAGAAGTCTCTTCAATAAATGATGTTGGGAAAATTGGACACTTACATGCAAAAGGATAAAACTGGACCACTTTCTTAAACTCAAAATGGATTAAGGGCCTAAATTAGAGACCTGAAACCATAAACATCCTAGAAGAGAGTAAAGGCAGTAATCTCTTTGGCATTAGTCATAACAACATCTTTCTAAATAGATTTCCTGAGATAAGGAAGACAAAAGCAAATTAAAATATTGGGACTATATCAAAATAAAAGTTTCTGCACAACAAAAGAAGCAACCAACAAAACTAAGGCAACTCACTGAAAGGGAGAATATATTTGCAAATGACATACCCAATAAAGGGTTAATTTCCAGAATATATAAAGAGTTTATATAACTCAACACACAAAAAAACTCACTAAGACCAAGTAATCCAATTTAAAAATCTGAAGAAGACACAGACATTTCTCCATAGAAGATATACAGATGGCCAACAGACATGAAAAGGTGCTCAACATCACTCATCACCAGGGAAATGCAAATGAAAACTACAATGAGATATGACTTCACACCTGTCAGAATGGTTAAAATAAAAAACTCAAGAAACAAGTGTTTGCCAGGATATGGAGAAAAAGGAACCCTTGTGCACTGTTGATGGGTTGTAAACTGGTGCAGCCACCGTGGAAGACAGTATGGAGGTTCCTCAAAAAATTAAAAATAGAACTACCATATGATCCAGTAATCACACCACTGTGAACTTAACCCAAAGAATACAAAGACACTACTTCGGAGGGATATATGCACCCTTATGTTTATTGCAGGATTATTTATGATAGCCAAATTATGGAAGCAACCCAAGTGTCAATCAGTAGATGAATGGATAAAGAAGAAGTGAGTGATACATATACATGATGGAATATTATTCAGTCATAAAGAAGAATGAAATCTTGCTATTTGCAGCAACATGGATGAATATAGAGGGTATAACCCTAAGTGACATAAGCCAGTCAGAGAAAGTCAAATACCATATGGTTTCACTCATACATGGAATTTAAGCAACAAAAGAAATCCACAAGAGAAAAGAAAAATACAAATAAAAAACAGGCTCTTATCTACAGAGAACAGAGGGTTACTAGAGGGGAGGCAGGAACGGAGGATATGGGAAATAGGTGAAGGAGATTAGGAGGGAGCTTGATGAGCAATGAGTAATATGTGGAGCAGTTGAATCACTGCACTGTACACCTGAAACTAATGTAACACCGTGTGTGGTCTACACTGGAATTAAAATTTAAAAAACAGCAAAAAACATAAGGTGTTAAGATTAATATATTTCTTTTTTCTTTATTTTGCTGCATCATTTATTATGGTTTTGGGCTGAGAACTAGATCTGTTTCCCTGGTCTCAAAGAGCAACATTTTACACCAAAATGCAGGGAGTTTCTGATGTGAGAAACAAGCTGCGTGCATGCCCACGCCTATGTGAGTGCACCCATGTGCATGCACGCAGGTGTATTTGCTAGGCATTTGAAACAATTGCAGACTGTATGTATCTGTCTATCTATCTATCTATCTATCTATCTATCTATCTATCTATCTATCTATCTATCATCTATCTATCATCTATCATCTATCACAATCTCTACACCCAACATGGGGCTTGAACTCACCACCCCAACATCGAGAGTCACGGGCTCTACCAAATAAGCCAGCCAGGGGCACAGGGAGCATCACCTTTAAATCAAGTTCAGAATTTTGTTCAACATCTTGGACTGGAAATTCTAATTATGAATTAAGACTGTGACTTAAAGTGACAGTCACTTAAAGTGAGAGTGAATGATCTGTTAATTAAGATTGAGCTGAAAAGTTAAGGAGTCTGCCACTGTTCTCATTTCAGATCAGGGCAAGGGTTGTCCCTATTTAATTCATCATCAAGAGCACATGGAAGATAGGCGTAAAGTCGTGAGTTGTGTTTGATCACCATATATCTGTTGCTCAGCTCCAGTGGTCACGACCTAACTTTCCCTCTGCCTGCGGTGGCATTATTTTGGAGTTGTGCACCTCACAAGTCGTGCATTTACCTGTCTGTTGAGTGTTAGATGATGGATAGATGAGAAAGTAAGGAAGAGAAGATAGTAACATTGATTGATAATGTTAGTTAACAGCACTTCTACTCTAACAATTCTCAGATGTTTCTAGAAGACACAAGAGATGCCCTGGAATGATGCAAAAAGGCGTTGAGAATGTTTGTCTTATCACTAGACCACGAACTCCTTGCAACAAAGGACTAGTTCTTACTCATTTTTACTTCCCAGTGTTTACTTCAATTGCCAGAACACAGAAAGAGCCGATAAACTACTCTATGTGGTTAATGTACCTTAAGTAATGTTACTAGTTAAATCAGTATTGTTGATTTATTAAATATATATTTAGGTAATATTAATGCTACTGAGTTATTACCATTTTTCAATGTGAGAATTTAATCTTACTAGCATATCATTTTAATACATTCCTCAAATCATAATTCAGCACTGTTTTTTTTTTAACTGAATTGTAACTATAAAAAACTTTGTACATCCTGCATCATTGCTCAGTAACTTTTAGTGGAGCCACAAGATGGGGAAATGCCAGGAATTCTCTTATTGACATTCTAGCCTGATTACACTCTGCTCTCACATGTCCTTGCCACCTTCTCTCTTGTTGTTTCTGTCCACGAACCTCTTTTGCAGTCAAACTGAGCTACTTGGCATCCCAAAATGCACAGTGTTTCCTCCTTTCCTGTCTAATGATTTCCTCCTGCCTGGAGTGCTCTCCTTAGTCCTCTTTGCCCTTTGCCCTGCCTACTCTTGCATCTTAATGGAGCCTTCATAACCCCATCCCACCTTCTCTACAGCAATGTCCCGAGCCAGCCCAATACACAGGGATGTTCTCCTCTGACTCTTGGGGGATCTCCCAGGATATATTACTTAGGAGGCATTAACTTGTTAACTTTTTGTGTGTATTTGTATAATTTGACCATCTGGATTTTGACGTTTTGAGGGTAAAGATGTTTTCTTTTTATTTTTTTTAAGATTTTTTTCATTACTTAAGTGATATCTACACCCAACATGGGGCTCAAACTCACAACTCCAATATCGAGTCACATGCTCTACCTACTGAGCCAGAGAGGCACCCCAATTCTGTTTTAGACATTTTGATTTCCCTCACATTCCTTGGAGATAATAAGAACTGACATAATTTGATTGATTTAAAATGGATTTTTTTCTACTTTAAAATAGGCAGAGGAACTGTGCTAATGTTTCTCAAAAGGCAACACCCAGAAAAGGCAGCCTGGAATGATTGAAAGTCTGAGTGTTATTATATACCCTGATTAAAATTCTCAAAGCAATTCAAAGGAGTACTTATTGGGTGAATAAATGAATAAAATAAACACTGAATATTGATTTGGTACATATGTAATATAACTATATTGGAAGATGGGGAAAGAATGTGTATATTGGCATGGGGCACAAGAAGACAGCTACATCTTCATCTTCCATAGTAGTTAGGAAATCAATATATAATTTCTAGAATGGAAACAATTCAACAAAGTAACAGTGTAAATATGTTATTTAGGATCATGGAAGTAAATAACAAAAGCTAAAAAAAGTACAAAAAATGGTTATCTCTGTAGACCTTTTATCTCTTGGGAGCACATTTCACTCTCTTGATTTTAAATAATACGTTTCCAATTCTGAATTTCCTAGTTCCTTTTTCTTTTTAAATCTTTACGATGTGTCCAGCTGAGTAAACAGCTTACAACTTTTTTAAAAAAAAATTATTTATTTGTTTGAGAGAGAGAGAGAGAACAAGCGGTGGGAGGGAGAGGGAGAAGTAGACTCCCCGCTGACATGGGGCTTGATCTCAGGACCCCAAGATCATGACCTGAGCTGAAGGCAGACACTTAACTGACTGAGCCGTCCAGGTGCCCAGCTTACAACTTATTTGCTTAAAACCTGAGCTCATCTCTCTCCCTCCTATTATTCTGATGGGTTTCTACAACTTTGCATCACTCCCGGGGCATCATTTGTTATTCCTTCCTCTTCTTTCTCTGGTCATTGAACAAGTGTTTATTGAATGCCTACTATATTTCAGCCATTGTGCTAGGTCCTGGATAAGTAAGTAATTGATAAGTAAGCTCTCACGGTTGAGATGATTTTTCTCCAACGTTCTTTTAGTTTGCATGCTTTATTTTGTTTTAGTTTTTGTGGTCACTTCCCTAAAACAAAAAACAGTCATTGGTTCATCATCCAGGGAAAATAGAATTATTCATTCTTCGGCCACGAACATAAAATCTTGGCAGTCATCTTGAGGTCAGGCCAGAGAATACGGGCCAGTCAGCAAACATCAGTCAACACTGTTGGGAAACAATGTGACGTATAAGCTCAATTGCTGGTGGTGGGTCAGGTGAATCATGTTGTAAACAACATTTGTATATTTCACTTATTTATTCAATATATTTAACAATTTTTTTTATTTTTTAAAGATTTTATTTATTTATTCATGAGAGACACAGAGAGAGAAGCAGACATGGGCAGAGGGAGAGGCAGGTTCCCCGCCAGGAGCCTGATGCAGGACTCCATTCCAGGACTCTGGGATCACAGCCTGAGCCGAAGGCAGATGCTCAACCACTGAGCCATCCAGGTGCCCTTCATTCAATGTTTTTTTGATTATCTGTTGTTCCTAGGAACTCTGAAAGTAATGCAAAACACTAGGATCACAACTGAATATAATACAAGACCATTGCAATTTTTTTATATATTTCAGCCACATGTATTTGTGTGTCTAAGGCAAATAATTGCACATAATGGGATGAGTGTCCTAAAAAAGGGTCAGAAGAATTGCAATGTGACCACAGGGGGAGAAGCACCTGATCCTACTTATCAGGAGAGTCATGGATGGAGTGAAGCAAATTTCCAAAGAAAAGTAGAGTCTGACAAGAGGAAAAGTGTGTGAAGGCATAAGGGCATGAAGGGGGTCTGTCATCTCTGGGCACCTGCAAGTGACAAGTGGGAGTGGGAGGGGATGCAGAGGGAGTGAATAGAGAAGGGGGAGGGACCTGTGAAAAGCCCTAAACATGAAAAGAATTTTAAGCAGTGAAATGAATGACATGCCTTTTTGAAAGATGTGGTATGATGTGGGTGGGAGGGGTGTAGGGGAGAATGGAGAAAGAGCAGTTGAGAAGTTTTTTATAAAACCAGGTGAGAAACAATGGGTCCCTGAGTAAAGCTAGTGACCGTGGGGAAAGAGAATGAGAATGACTTAAAAGCCGTGTAGGAGGCACAATTTACAGAGCTTGGTAAGATCTACAGGGGAGGGAGGTGGAGGTTATAAATCAGGTTCCCAGCACAGGAGCTGGATGGATGAAAGCAGAAGAACAGGTTTAGGAGTGAGAAAAAATTGATTTAGTTTTGAAGATGTTGAATTTGTGGTCTTAGGGGACAATGGATTGGAGCTGTATTAGAGGCACCTGTAAGTATGTGAGATGTGGAAGAGAGATGAACAGGGAAGGAAACCCCACAGGACAGGCAAGGAATAGTGAAGGGGTAATAGGCGCTGATCATCAGGAGAGGATGAGACGTCAGCTTCCTGGAGGGCACCAGGCTGATCCAGGGCATCTCTTCTTTCTCACCTGCCCAGTTTTTTAAAAATTTTTATTTATTTATGATAGTCACACAGAGAGAGAGAGAGAGAGAGAGGCAGAGACCCAGGCAGAGGGAGAAGCAGGCTCCATGCACCAGGAGCCCGATGTGGGATTTGATCCCAGGTCTCCAGGATCGTGCCCTGGGCCAAAGGCAGGCACTAAACCGCTGCACCACCCAGGGATCCCCCACCTGCCCAGTTTTGATGGTAAGTAGGCAATGCAGCCGACCTAATCTGAGTAGAGCTGGCTTTTTTGACTCAGACCCCTCAGAAATGTAGGTCAAGGATTTACCCCCCCCCGCCCCCCCCCCACTCCAGCTAAGCCATTTAGACCCGCAGAAGTGCTAGCTGAGGGGAGGGGAGTCTGGAATTGGCAACAGAGAAGGGAAATGGAGTGTCTCAGATGGGGTTTTGAGAGCACCTGCAGAGACAAGGGGTGTAACCTGACTCACCAACATTTTCCTATGTTTCTCCAAACAAAGGAACCAACCAGAAATCTGAGGGAGCTAATTACAAATAGAATGGACTTACTGTAAGAAGTAAATGAATCCGAGTGCTGTAGGGGTGAGTGGTGATGGATGCCATGGTGTTCTGCCCACCTCTCCAACTGCTTGAGAGCCAAGCTGTCCATTCTTCAGTTGTCAGACATATTGACTGCTGACAACCTTCCTGCAAGTCCTTTTCTGGAGAGGTTCTTAGGTGTCTAATTTTACATCGCCCAGCTCACATGTAAAGACTGCTCGATGGTGGGGTGCAGCACAGCAGGTCTCTGTGGTTCAATCCTGTTACCTTCACTCCTCCAAGGGTTGTTACCAAAGCCTCCTGCACACAAATCTCTGACTCAGGGGGACCTAATCTGAGACGTTAGGGCAATGCAAATGAGCAAAAGCCTCCCTTTTCATAGGAGAAAGTCAGCAAATAATCCTAAAGGGGATAAGATCAACATATAAAGGTGTGAGCATATGGTCTAGAGTTACCACAGGCAACCTCTAGAAGAACTAGAGATAGGAATGACGAACAAAGTAGCGTCCTTGTAAAGTCACTGCGGACTTCCTAGGTAGGAGGCTTGCTTTTCCTCCTCAGATTTTCTGAACTAATTCATATCACTAATTTCACGTCAAGTGCAAATAGTACTTTGATTCAAATCTAATTTGAACATTAAAAAGGAATCTTAGAAGCAACTGATTGTGGAGAGTTAGTGGAGTGAGGTCAAGAAGTAACGTTCGCATTCAGAGGTCTGGAATTCAGACACTTTGTGTCTGGCTAATCTGGTTTAGAGCACTTATTCTTTCAGAGCCTTAGTTTTCTTACCTGGTAAGTGGGAATAATCATGATATTGAAATAAAAGCTATGCAAGAGTATTGTGAGGTATAAACAAAATAACGAAAGTGAAAATGCTCAGCAAAGCCAGATTAGTATGTATATATTATATGGGAGAACAGAATCCATGTTACGAGCCATGTACTAGAGAACACAAAAGAGCAGTTAATTCTGGCAATAGATGAAAGACCTCATGAAGGCTGATCTCTTGAAGTTGTCCTGAAAAATAAAATAAGATTTTGATAGGCGTGGAAGGAAGACTGAGGAGGAGGGTGATTTGATTTGATATTTAAGTTAATCTTCAATTCTTTTTATCAAGCTTACCCTACTTTATTCCACTTCTGACATATTAAAACTTTTTTATTATGTCTATAGTTTTTTTTTTCATTTTAAGTAATTTCTATATCCCACGTGGTGCTCAAACTCATGAACCTGAGACCAAGTTGCATGCTTTTCTGACTGAGCCGGCCAGGAGTCCCTAAATATGAAACAATCTTGTTTGCTCCACTGCTTCCCAAACCCCATCACACTCTTCAGAGACACCTGCTTTTAAAATAAATAAATAGAAATAAAAACAAAATAGTCTGTTATTTTGGAAAATGTCAAACATATATACATACATGAAAGCAGAAAGAATGGTACAGTGAACCCCATGAACCCTGATTGTACAGTTATTAACATTTGGCCAGTCTTGTTTGTTTATCCTGCTGTATTTTGAGGGTATGGGAGGTTGGCACTGGAGTATTTTAAAGCAACGCCCAGGCATCATGTTATTTTATGTAGAAATACCTCACGATGCCTCTAACTATGAAAGTATTTAAAAATTTAACCTCCATGCCATTATTATACCTAACAGAATTAGTAATTCCTTTTATCATCATCTTTTGTCCAAATCTTAATCATTTTTTTCAAATTGTTTCAAAATCATTCTAATAAGGATCCCAAATGAAATCTCCACATTGAATTTGTTTCATCTCCTAAATTTCATTTATGCTATAACTCATTTCTACCCCCATACCATCAATTTGTTAGAGAAACTAGGTCAAGTCATCTTGCGGAATGTCCCATATTCTGGGTTTGACTGATTGCTTCCTTGTGGTGTCCTCTAACTTGATCTCTGGAGGTAACTACTTATAGCAGTTTCTGTTTTTAGTTCTTTTCGTGATTACCTTGATATCTCTAGATGAGGGTTTCTTAATTTAGATATCATGATGTGTGCAAATTTAGCTTGCATGCCCTGCCTCTCTCCTCCACTACCTCTCTTATCCCAAAATAATTTTGTCATGAATCTCCATTTCTTCCACCTCTTTGATTTCAGATGATATTCTTGAATCTCTAGCTGACATTCCATCAACCAGGAGAGCATATCTCATTGAGGATGTTCATGCTTGAATGGTCCTCTTCACCTGTTCTTCTTTCCTTTTACTTCCCAAACTATTGGCAGCAAATCTAGTTTTAAATTTCCTGGTTGGATACGATTCTTTTTTGTAGTCACAAGTTTGTCTTCTGTGATTTGTCTATTAGTTTGTTCTAAATTGTAAAAATTAAATGTCCATTTACATTACCATGGCTTTTCAGGTTTAGTTCACTGCGGAGCCAAAAAATACCCTTTGATTTCCTCTTTATACAGTCAATGTTAGAACCCCTGTACCAAAGAATGTCCTCCAGTGCCATGTTAAAATAGATTCTCCTTTTTTTATGCTCCACCAATTGCACAAAATCATGCTACATGTTAACTTGCTTTGTATTTGGTACTCGACAGGAATGATATTTGAAACTGGTTTGGATTGACCATTCCATCATCGGCTTATTCATAAGGGACTATTTTTTGAACCATAATAGAGGAAAGTACCTAGTATCTTTTTTAAAAGATTTTATTTATTTATTCATGAGAGACAGAGAGAGAGGCAGAGACACAGGCAGAGGGAGAAGCAGGCTCCATGCAGGGAGCCCGATGTGGGACTTGATCCCAGGATTCCAGGATCACGCCCTGGGCCAAATGCAGGCGTTAAACCGCTGAGCCACTCAGGGATCCCAAAAGTACCTAGTATTAAAAAAATAGACCCTCGTGAATGGGAAATGAGGCTGGAACAGTCAACTCAACCATGTAATGGAAGGTCAAGAGTATCATGCCAGGAAGTTTGGATTTTGTAGGTTCTACGAGGCTTTAGAGGGTTTTTAAGGAGGGAAAGGTACTAGGGCTTAAGCTCTCTTGGAAGCAGTTGTCCAAAGAAGGAGATGTAGCAGGGTGAGGGAATTTCCAAGTACCACTGCTGCCTTTAATAGCACTCCCTACATCAGGGAGCTTCGGGGTGACAGGGCCTCACAGGGCACCCAAAGAACCCACAAGTGGCTCCACGAGAGAGTCAGCATTTGAACCTTGCAGACCATCCTGAACTCTAGGTAAGAAGCCCTGATCAACATCAGCATTCTCTAAGACTACGTAGGAATTATGTAACCTTTAAAAACTGATGGATATTTGAATAGATTCCAGTTCTAATCTTTTACTGTAACAAACAACTTTGCAATGACAACTGTTGTATTCACGTCTTTGCATCCCTGTCCAATTTTTTCCTTGGGATAAATTTGTACTTGCAGAACTGCTAGGTAATGCATGTGTTAATTCTTTCTTTCCTTAAAAATTATGCACTTTACTTCTTTTTTAAAAGATTTTATTTATTTGAGACAGAGAGAGATAGAGTGAGAGAGAGAGAGAGCGCAGAGGGAGAAGCAGGGAGCCCAACATGGGGCTCAATCCCAGGACCCCGGGATCATGACCCCAACCAAAGGCAGACACTTAACTGAGTGAGCCACCCAGGCACCCTGCACTTTACTTCTTATAGAAGTTTTAGGACAACAGAAGAATTAAGCAGAAAATATAGAGAGCTTTCCTATACCCACCTGCTCCCACCCAGTTTCCCCTATTATTAATATCTCACATCAGTGTGGTACCTTTGTGGTTAAGATAGATGAGTGAATATTGATACTTTATTAGTAACTGATGTTCCTATTTTACATCAGGTTTAACTTTGTGTGTTGTGTTGTATGGGTCTCTGGATTCTGACAAATGTATAATGCTGTGTATTCATCATTACAGTATCATGCAGATTAGTTCTGCTACTCTAAAGATCCCTTGCATTCCACCTACGTCATCTCTTTCTCTCTCCTCCAAGTATGTGTAATTTTTTAGGCTTTTGAGGTTGACTGTCAAATTATAAAATGTTTGTATCCAAACACTAGCTGTGTGTGAGAGTTTTTATTTTGGCACATCATCAATAATGCTGGGTATTATTATTTTTGATTTTAGGGAAATCAACATCTCAGTTATATTAGGACAAATACAAATAATATATTGGTGTGTTTGGCCTCTTGGTTACAATGACAGAGATTTAATACATGCTAGTTTAAGCAAGATTTGAGATTTATTGCCTCATTCATCTGGATGTTGGTCTCAGGGCTGACCTGATTGAGGAACTCAGTTGATGTTTGAAGGGCAGGTTCTAGGTGGAGTTCTGTTCCCGGGTAATCTAGGGCAATCCATTAGATGTTCTGAGGCTATTTCCCTGTCTCTGAAATAGCCCTGCTGTGCTTAGTTCTCAGGGTTACTGTAAGTGTCAAATAGGAGCTGGTATATAAAAGTGTTCTTAACAAGTGTAAAATGTTACTGCAAATGTAGTTTAGTGTTCTGTTGATTCACTCAAAGGGAAATCGTGCATATTCAATCAGCCAAATATGTTTTAAGTGCTGAATTATTGACAATTTATTATAGTCACCATAGTTATCAACCCTTTATTTTGTTATCAACCTTTTAAGACAAGATTTTATAAGTGGTAGTGAAAAGTAAATCATTCTAGATGAAAAATTTCCATGTTGCAAAAAAGTTTTCTATGCCCAGGTAATCAGCATCTTATTAGTATAACAAGATATCCGCGACACACATGATCTTTAAAGGAAGTTAATTTAAAGGATGCAGCAGATGAGTATACTGTAAACCATGATGCCTCGTACATAGTAGTTCAATCAGCATTTACTGAAGGAATTTTGTAGGTTTGCTTTTCCTAAATGCCCATACCTAATAGTAATTCATGGTCAAGATACTTTTGTATTTAAGTGATCTGTTGAGTAAAGAGGCTTCACAACACTTAAACTGCTTCTCATTTAAGGGTTCAGTACGCACCTACAAGTATTTTAGAAGTGTGACACTGATAGGAAGAGAACTTAGCTGCTCCTGACATTCCCGAAGGATTGTCACAACCACATGGCCTGCCTTGCCCTGGACAGATGGTAGGTGGCAGCAACAGATCAGAAATTGTAGTTCATTTCAACAACATGGGCTTTGCAAAGGGTGCTTTTTAATTTATTATTTCATTAACTTTCTTTCAAAATAAAAACCACAGCTGCAAAGCAAGTACAATGAAAATAAATGAGCGTGACGTAACTCGTTTACAGAATATGGATAGGGTGCCTAAATCTTTATGCTATAATCTCTCAACAGCAAGTTTTATTTTAAAACTCTAGGCTTAGTTTTATTACCATTCTTAGCTTGTTTTTTCTTACGTTTTTTTCTGCCTTCTCTTCGTAAGCACTGAAAATTTTAATGCTTCTTTATTGACAGGAGGGTGGGTGGTATTTGAACTTTCATTCTGCTTAAACTTTGATCTACGCCTATTGTGAAGATTTTGTCTCCAGGCATTGCATTGGTCATGGTTCAGTTACAGAAAAAATAATCCATTCTAGACAGTTTAAACAGAAATGGATTTAACACTGGGTATTAAATGGCTTATGGAGTTGCTGGGGGGGCTAATGAAAGAGTCTCTGGGTCAGTGGTTCTCAGCTTTAGCTTCAGACCCCAAGCATCTGGGTTGATTTTAAGAATATAGATCCTGGAATCTACTGCAGACATACTGAATCAAAACTTCTGGGGGAGCATGTGTATGTGTATAATTAGTAGGCTCCCCTGGTGATTCTAAGGTGCAGATAGGGTTGAGAACCACTTTGAGGCTGAGGTTTCAGGATTGACCCTCACTGCAGCACTGGACCACCAAGGGAGCTACTGATTCTTTTGCAATCAAGAAATGTGCTGAATGGAGAAGCCGCTGGCTTTGAAATTATGTCTCCCCTGCCGCCATCAAGAAGCTGCCATGGTCTAGAAACTGCCACATCCAGGGCATAGTGACTCCAGAACCTGCCACACTTGCTATGATATTCACTAGTAAGATGGATGTCCTGCACTCTGCCTCCTGGTGCCCAAGAAGCTGCAGTCACTGTGATCTCAGTTAACAACACCACAGAAAAACGAAACTCCTCTGTGGTTGTGCTTATCACAGAACCAGCAGCAGATGGCCTCCACCTCACTCACGTCCTCCCTCTGCATCTAGCACGGTACTTCCGATGGTTGATCCTCTATCACATAAGGAATCTGAATGGCAAGAATGTTTGTGGGATGTCGCTTTAACCTTTCCAGCTCTACAGAGCAGGAAAGTAAGCTAGAAAGAGATGGGAATGGATGTTGTATACCAATCCAGTTATCTACCAAAGGCATCAGGAAATAGATTTGTTTTAAAGATAGGAGAGCGCCTTGATGTTACTAGCCCAGATCTGAGGGTAAAGGTGATTTATACCTCTCAGGGAATAAGCGTGTGCATGTGTGCACTTGTGCACATGCTTTTGTGGAGGGGGGTATATAAACTAAGGAGGAATCAGAAAGAATGTCTTGCCCAGATAGGCTCCTTGCTTCCTTCCTTAGGAAAAGCAAATCTGAGACTGGCTGAAGTCTGTGCTTGAGAAGTATTAGGAATGGAAGGGCCTGTCCTGCCTACTTTTTTCTAAGTTAGTGTCTGTCCCCTCTCTCCCCTTCCTGATCTTGGTGCTATAGCTCAGAGCCTGGGTATACTCTGTTCAATACCTGGCTTTGCCATTTGTTGCCTCTGGAATGCGTCCAAGCAGCAGTATCTATGATTAGTTCTCTCTTAATCTAATCTTTACTGTATCCTTTCCTTAGTCAAGACATACGGATGCGTATTTCCTGTTTTCTAAAGCATTCAGGGCTAAGCATAATGGCATTTTCCCAAACTGTTTCTTCACATCTAGACATGTTCTTATGCGTTTTATACATTTTCTTCTTCTGGAAGTGGACTATGTTTCTTTTCATTAATTGAGGGATTACTATATTTAATTATCTATTTGTGCTTCTTTATACCAGTTAAGATCTTATTTAGTGCTTTGAAAGTCAACTGTTTAGTCCTAGGTTAGCTTGACTTAGGAATTACAAAAATTTAAATCATGCGCCCATTTACTGAAATAGTTAAAAAAAATTTAAATTATTTTGTTCATGCACTACAGTGAGAAATTATGTTATTATGAAATATATAACAGGATATTAAAATGGACTTTTAAAAAGCAAATGTTTAGTTCTAGAACAGTTTTAGATATATAAGTTATTATGCAGATAGTGCAGAGTTCTCCTATACCTTGCATCTAGCTTCCCCTATTATTAATATCTTCCATTACTGTGATGCACTTGGCACAGTTTTGAGGAATCAATTATTGATACCTTACTGTTTCACTACAGTTCACACTTTATTCAGATGTCTTCAGTTTTTACCTAAATTCCTTTTTCTGTTTCAGAATCCCATCCAGAATACACATTACCTTTAACCAACAGGCCTCCTTAGGCTCCTCTTGGTTGTTTCTCAGGCTTTCACTGTTTTTCATGACCTTGACAGTTTTGAGGATTATTGATCGGATATTTTATAGGATACAAATGGACTCTTTTAAATTTTAAATTTTATAGGAGCACCTGGGTGGCTCAGTAGACGAGCCTTGGACTTAGTCTGACCCCAGGATCCTGGGGATCAAGTCCCACACCAGGCTCCCTGCTCAGCGGGGAGTCTGCTTCTCCCTCTGCCTCTGCCCCTTCCCCATCTCATGCGCTTGCTCTCTTTCTCTCAAATAAGATTTATTTATTTGAGAGAGAGAGAAAGAGCATGCATGCACGTGGGAGAGGGGAACAATGTAATGTAATGCTTACATTAACAATGATAATGCTATAATATTTAATAGTCAACTTGTGTTCAGATTTCCTCATTGGCCTCAAAAATGTCTTGTTCAACTTGTAATTTCAAATCAAGATCCAAACAGGGTTTATATACTGAATTCTGTTGAGTTGAGAAATGAGACTTTTGTCTCAGATTTAGCTGAGAACTGAGACTAAAAACAATAGTTATACCCTCATTTCAAGATGAGGTACTGCACTATCATGCCATTTAAAAGAGGTTTTTAAAACCAGCTTTAAGATCTTTAGCCCAAACTTCCACTCAGGCTTGAGAGGATTTCTTCCAGGAAAGTGATTAGAGAGCAATAGCTTTCCCTGTTCTCCCCTCTCCCACTATGGAGAGAGAAATCACATGTCTACTGAGAGGGTCTTACAAGAACCCCCTTTTTTGAGAGCTTGGCATTTACTTGTTGGAAGTAGAAGGGACTGGTATTTGGCCCATACCTGCAAAAAGGGTAAGGCTGGTGATTCCTGAATGTTGCCTGCCAAGATCACAGAAAGAGGCAAATTCAGAGCACACTGCAACTTCTCTCAGTGGTAGGGCAGAGATAGGAGTTCCCACCATTAGATGTTACTAGAACAAGGGACCTGGTCCCGTGTTCACTGTAAAAGGGATCCCACTCATGCATCCTTCTTGCTGAGGGGTAGTCTCTCAGCAGAAAGGGGTTGGAGGTATAGCATTTGATACAGAAGTTGGGATAGGGGTGTGGATGCACAGCTGAAGTGTAGGTATTGTCCATCAAGAGAGGAAAAGTCAGGAATTTCTGGTGAGGAAAAGCTCTGAGTCTCCCCCAGAAACATTCTTTCAAAAGAACTAATCAACTGTGAATAGAATCACCAATCCTGGAGAGCCCAAACTGGATTCCAAAAGTATGAGTTCCTTCTAATTCTCATCTAGGCAGAGAGAAACTGAGGTAGGGAGGTATCAACCATGCCCTCTCGGGCAGCCCCAGTGGCAGTCTTGGTGGTTCAGCGGTTTAGCGCCGCCTTCAGCCCAGGGCCTGATCCTGGAGTCCGGGGATCAAGTCCCACGTTGGGGTCCCTGCATGGAGCCTGCTTCTCCCTCTGCCTGTGTCTCTGCCTCTCTCTGTCTCTCTCATGAATAAATAAAAATTAAAAATAAAAAAATGCCTTCTCCCCTCTCTAGCCTAAGCACCACCAAGCTAGGAGAGGGAAGTGATTTTAATGGCAAATGTACTTCTGAGTTTTGAATATCAAATTGGACTGTGATAAAGAAAAATTGGTTCAAACCTGGGACAGAATTTCCTTCTGAGAAAAAATATGCTTTCCTGATAAAATGCTTAAGCAATTTTCTGATAAATTGTAATGAGATTAAAGCCTCTTCTGGGAAACTAACTACTTTCTCATCTGACTAATAGTCTGGCTTCTAATGATCTTGAATCCAGTTTAGTAGTAATTCTCCAACCATTTCTTTGTCTATAAACTATTTCTTCCATGAGGGAATCATCAAGTTGTTTAGGCCTCTTTAATTGTGGTAATTAACAGTTTGTATTGTTGACTCTGCTCTTTTTTATTATTTTAATTAAAAAATTAAAATTTAAATTCAATTTGCCAACATATAGTATAACACCCAGTGCTCATCTCATCAAGTGCCCTCCTTAGTGCCCGACACCCAGACACCCAGTTACCCCAACACCCAACCCACGGCTCCTACTCTTTAAACATAACGATTATAAAACTATTTCAATGGTAGAAATATGTTGATGGATAAAGTAATTTTAAGTTGTCCCTGAAATTAGCTAGAACTTAATGTCAAATTTCTGAGAAATCACTCTAAGAATCACTCTCAACTGATCCTTTTTTTTGTAATCTTTTATTTTTTATTTTTATAAATTTATTTTTTATTGGTGTTTAATTTGCCAACATACAGAATAACACCCAGTGCTCATCCCGTCAAGTGCCCACCTCAGTGCCCGTCACCCATTCACCCCCACCCCCCGCCCACCTCCCCTTCTACCACCCCTAGTTCATTTCCCAGAGTTAGGAGTCTTTTTTTTTTTTTTTTTTTTTTGAGTTAGGAGTCTTTATGTTCTGTCTCCCTTCCTGATATTTCCTACCCATTTCTTCTCCCTTCCCTTCTATTCCCTTTCACTATTATTTATATTCCCCAAATGAATGAGAACATACACTGTTTGTCCTTCTCTGATTGACTTACTTCACCCAGCATAATACCCTCCAATTCCATCCATGTTGAAGCAAATGGTGGGTATTTGTCATTTCTAATGGCTGAGTAATATTCCATTGTATACATAAACCACATCTTTATCCATTCATCTTTCGATGGACACTGAGGCTCCTTCCACAGTTTGGCTATTGTGGACATTGCTGCTATAAACATCAACAGATCCTTTGTGATGATGAATTAGAGATATGTAGGTGGGATCTCCTCAAAAGTCTCTGTTGGGGGTACAGAGACTATATTGTGTCTCCCTAGGTCACAGGTTATGGGGCTTGGTAATTTTTTAGACTCATATTATGCAGGCAGGATTTTCCTTTTCTGTGTATTACCTAAAACATCATCCTACATCACACACAAATGGTCTCAAAGGGTTCAAGAAATGGAATGATTTTGCTGGGTTTTAATTTCACCCAGCAGTAACACAAAGCCTAGTTATTTAAAGGCTATTGCTCAGGTCACACAATGAAAACTTTTCTTCTAATTGAATCGTGTATTGTATGTGAAGCACCTACTTAGATTTGTTTGCATGAGAAGCCAAAAAGTCATACCCTCAGTGTTGGTGGTGGTATATTGAAATTGGTGCAGCCTCTTGAAAAACCACTTGGCAATATGTATCAAGAATAATACACATTTATACAGTTTGGGTATTCTAACTTCTATCCTGAGTAATTAAAAAATATGGGAAGGAAGCTATGTGCATGACTCTTTTCTTCACAATATATTTTTTTTATAGTAATGAAAAATTAGAAAAAACGGTGTGTAACAACTGGGAATATGTAAGCTTATGGTTATACTCAACAGAATATCATGAAATTAATAAAATATTAATTGGAAAGACTATAATATGGAAAAAGAAAGAATAAAGGTTAAGTTTATACTGATTTTAACTAATTAAAATATATGTATAAGAGAATACACAAATGATGAAGATTATGTTAAGGGTATAGATGATTTTGTCCTATTTAAAAAATTTTCTCTGTGCGTAGATGTTTGTATTACTTAATATTAAAGTATTAGCAACATTTGCTAAAAATTTTTAAAGTCTTAGAATCACATAGTATTGGCAATCCATGCCGAAACAGTACATAAAAATGTCTGTTTGCTAATGTTCTGTAGTTGGCAGACAGAAATTTTTTTAGCTAAGCAAATGTCAATTGTTGCTATAGCATTTTTAAAATTACAATAAAGCTACATAATACTTGGCAGGGTTACTCTTGGGTAAATGTGGAGAAAAATGTCAACGTCCACCTTATCAGTGATTAGATAGTGGCAGGATCTCAACCCAATTTGACTTTTACTTCTTGGGAGGCACAGTACTAGCAGGAAGACACTAAATAATTAGGATGAAATCTGGTAAGTATTTGCAACTAAACAGGATAGAGGAAGATCTGGGAGTAGGAGGAAATATCCAAGACCAAACTTTTTTTTTTTTTAAAGGTCAGCTTATGTTCAGAAAGCTGAATAATTCAAAGTGCCTTGACTATAGGTTACCTATAAACTATAGAATAGCCTATAGATGGGGATAAGCAGGTAATAAGAGGTTAGTGGAGGGTGAAGACCTTCAGTTTTATTCAAAATGCAACGCAGAGACTGTGGAGAGATGTCACTGAAAAGAATGATACTAAGATCTATGTGTATTCTAGAGTCTGCAGGGAACAAACTGGAAGGGAGGTAAGAAGAGGACACAAATTGCGAGGTCTCCGCAATAAATCAGGATCTTCATGACGTGACATTACCTGGATTAGCACTCCCAGGTTCTATTTTACTTTAAAACGTTTTAACCACGTTCTCATCCAAATCTTAGATGATTTTTGGTGTTGCCCTAATAGAGCTGGCACGTAATACTGAATCAGATTGCAGGGGATTATTTTAACTCTGTGGCCAGATGCAGAGAAATATGCAAAGGTACTGAAGCCAACAAATAGGTTGAGAAATGCAAATCCTCACAAGCAAAAAGACTTGGAATTCTGGAAGGCAGCAGATTATCATTATTTGTCCCCAGGTTCCTTGGAGTGATGCGTTGCTTTCCACTTGATCTTAGCCAAAAGGCCGAGAAGCCATGTGATGGGTTGCTTTAAAGGAAGACTTCAGGACAGCTCACCAAGGGCCTGAACCTCGTAGGCAACTGGGATATTGTTGAACAATAATCAAGACCATTAAAAAAAAAAAAAAAGAGCTATGGGAGTGAACAACAGACAAGACTTCCTTTCCTCCCCGTTTCCACTAGCACAGAACAGGGTAGATTTTTAAAGTTTCGTCCCAGAAAATAGCACCATCCGCCTGGGAGCCGGACTCAGGCCCCACAGAAAAGGCGGAGAGGACGCGGCTGAGAATCGGCTTAAGATCGCCCCAGACTCGCAGCCGCCGAAACGCGGAGTGAGGATTCGCTCGCAGGCCCAGGCCTCGCCCCGCAGCCCGCAGGGCTTTGGGTACCACGGTCCCGCCTGGTGAGGGGGCGACGGCAGCCAGCGCCCAGGGCTGCGCCGCGGGGCCGACCGCAGGGGGGAGCGCGCAGCCCGCGCCCTCCGGGGCCAGCCGGTCGGCCCCGCCGCGGGGGGGGGGGGGGGCTGCCAGCGCCCGCCGCGTCCCCCGCCGCCTCCGACGTGACCCCGGCGCGCTCGCGTCCCGGGCCGGTGACACGCGCGGGCCACGCCGAGAGGCCCCATGCGCGCCCGCCCTCCCCCGGCCGCAGCCGCCGCCGCCGCCGCGTGCCGAGCCCCGCTCCGGCTCCTCCGCACAGGACTAGCCGCCGCCATGTCTGCCGCCAGGCCGCTCAAGTCCGTGGACTACGAGGTGTTCGGCAGAGTGCAGGGTAGGCGCCCGGCCCCGCAGCGGGCGACCCGGGACGCGTGACGGGGGCGCGGGGAGAGCGTCCGGGAGCGCCCCCCGCCCCCAGCCCGCACCGCCGCGGCCCGGACTTCCGCTCGGCGGTGACACAGCAGCCGCGGGTGGGAAGGGAGCGCAGCGCGCCTGCGCGGGAGCGCGGGGGGGAGGGGAGGGAGCGGCGACCGCAGCGGGAGGGGGCGGGGCCTGGAGGGGCGGGGCCTGGAGGGGGCGGGGCCTGGAGGGGCGGGGCCTGGAGGGGCGGGGAAGCTGCGGGCGGAGGAAGCGAGGCCTTCGCCCTAGGGGTCCCCGTTTCGTGGCCCTGGAAGTCCTGCGCCCGACTTGAGTTTCAGAAAGGACCCCTGGGTGATGTCTGAGGGTCGCCCTCCCGGAGGGGACAGTTCTTTTTTCCGGCCCCATGTAGTTCTTAAAAGACCTAAGTTGGGGGATCCCTGGGTGGCGCAGCGGTTTGGCGCCTGCCTTTGGCCCAGGGCGTGATCCTGGAGACCCGGGATCGAATCCCACGTCGGGCTCCCGGTGCATGGAGCCTGCTTCTCCCTCTGCCTCTCTCTCTCTCTCTCTCTCTCTCTCTCTATGCCTATCATAAATAAATAAAAATAAGTTAAAAAAAAAGACCTAAGTTATCTAATTTTTGTTTCATGATAACTTTAAGTATGCAAAAGTATGCAAAGTATGTCATGTCTGGCTTGTTTTTACTGTTGTTATTTCTAAATGAAAATGTTAAATCCCTCTGAAGTTTTATGCAGTGGGATATAAATATGCTAGTGATTTAATATTCACTATTATTAATTTAAATTAAAGCTTTTTAACGTTGGGAGATTTTGCATCATACCTTTTTCTCTTTGGGTTTGATTTCTTTTTTTTTTGTATATATTTTTTATTGGAGTTCATTTTTTTTTTTTTAAGATTTTATCTATTTAGTCATGATAGACATAGAGAGAGAGACACACACAGACAGAGGGAGAAGCAGGCCTCATGCAGGGAGCCCGACGTGGGACTCCATCCTCGGACTCCAGGATCACGCCCTGGGCCAAAAGCAGGCACCGAACCACTGAGCCTCCCAGGAATCCCCAAGAAGTTCGATTTTTTGAGTCTGATTTCCATTCTACTTCCGCCACAGAATTTTATCCCGTTGTTATGTGTGAGAATTTCTTATTGATCACCCTATCAAGCTGTTTTTGCAGTCCATATGGATAGTATGTATGTGGACACATACATACATATACATTTAGATAGATTTTGAAAAATTCTCTTTGACTGTAAAGCTCTATTTTTTTCTCCCTTCTGGTTTGAGTTGCCACTGTCATTATTATTGGAACACAGTTCGTGAAAATAATAAAAATACGTTTAAAGACGTGATAAACATTATTCAACTTGAAAGGAAAATTTGTATTGGCGATTTATTTCTTGAGAAAGGTGGGGTGTTTATGGGACCTTGATTAAAGGAAGTGTGCTCTGGTTTGGTACTCTAGAGGTTTTTAGACTTTGGGGTGAGATACAGGGTAAGCGTAGAGATGGGTAAGAGTATGCCTTTTGTAAACAGATGGGTTTTCCTTTCAAAGAATGGTTGTGAAAAAGGAGATAGGAAAGGAAAACCATTTCAGACAACAGGTGTTTTCTCAGGCCTGTGTCAGGAGAGAATACACGTGAATGTTGAAGATCTGGAAATTGATTTTCTTGAAATTATCCATGGCAGTAAGTGTTTGGGTACACCCAAGGATCTGGTATTCTGGATTGAAAACTGCCACAATAAGTCATTGGAAACACAGGACATAAAATATGAAAATGGTGGCAGAGACCACCTGACAAAATCTTTGGACCTTTGGACAGAAAATGGCAGTAGGTAAGGAGTGTGTGTCTGTGCACGTCTGCGCGCGCACATGCATATGCACATGTGTGGCGTTTATGGGGTACATTCCATGTGCTGAACATCTTATTATGGTTTTCTTAATCCTCATCACAATTTTGTGAGGTCTCTGTCTTATTCCTGTTTCCACAATCAGAAAACAACTACAGAGAGGTTGGCTAACTTTGACAAGTCCTTAGTTGACAAATGGGATTTGATCCTGCATCTCTTAAATTTGAAAACCTGCACTTTTCCATTATGCAGTGTTTTTCTGTTAATACATAATGTATTTCTCTTGATTTTAACAATATATTTATACTTTTGTGCACATGGTGATTATTTGCTATATGACGATCAATTTTGGGTAGCATTACAAATGTAAGAAAGAAAAATGTACTGCATATGAACAATGGGATTTAAAAGATCGGCTTTAGGGCTAACTCCCATAGTTTGCAGTATATTAAATGGAAGAGTACATGCATACTATTCATTTATCAAGGCGTCTAAGTAGTAGTATGTAAGACAATTTCACAATCACGTGTTTGCCCACACATACAGTGACATTTGTGTCAAGCTCCGTACTCAATGTCTAACATGTGTTGTCTCATTTAATCCTCAACCCCGTGACCTCAATATTTTCCTCATTTAACAGGTGGAGAAATTGAGGCATAGAGAAGTAATTTTCCCAGGTTACACAGTGAGTTAAGTGGTGGCGCTGGGATTTGAACCTTAACACTTAACAGTCTGACACCAGAGCCCATGCTTTTCATCGTTACAATCTATCAATTCTCCTTTCAGTACTTTTCCACCTTTATTTGTCTTCTTCCTAACCTATGCACCAAACACATATATACACTGCTGCAGGACATTTGGACTCAGCCATGTGGACCATTCTGGATAACCCTGAGGACATTTGTAAGGTGCTTTTGGCTCCAGGGAAATTTGACCTGGTCTGTAAGCAATTAGACCTCCCTCTCTCTCTGTTGCTTGCTGACACTGCCACTATTTCTGTATCAGTATGTATCTCTGTCTCACAAAACTCACCATTTTCTCATGGATTACCTAAGAAATAAATACAAACTATTAGCCTCTTGTCTGAGTCATAATGATTATGTAGACATGATTGACAATGATAACAAATAAAATTTAGTTTTAATATAACATGGATAATAATTAGATGGAACATTGCAAATTTAACTTTTAAAAGTATGGAATAATAATATCTTAGTGAAAACCGGCTTGCTAGAAATAATGGCTATGAAAATAAATTTACAATGGAAGTAGCTGTAGTTTTGTAGACTCACCTCATTTTCAGGGATTTTGGCAGTCTTGAGGAATACTTTGAGATTAGGTACTTCGTAGAAAGCTCCCCACTTGGGAATATTTAATGTGTACAAAACATAGATTGATAGATAAAATTGTCAGTAAAATATTTAAATGGAAAATATTCCCAGTGAAGATGGTTTCAGTGAAATAAACATGAACATGGAAGATATGGAAAATGATTTAATTGTCCTGATGGATAATTGGTCAATGAATTAACCTGGCTTGAAGGAGTTTATGACAGAAAATATTTGCCAACCAAAAACAAGGTTTGTTATATTTCTGTTTAGAATGTTTGAATTTAAGACATCCCTGGTGACAAAAGGCAGTCAGAACATTCTAGAGGCCAGGTACTACCTGCCTTATTCTCAGATACCCATGGCCTAATTTACAGATTGTATTCCAAGACTAGTTCATAACTTGGTTGTTTGAAATTCAGGAAAATACACTTATAGGAATGATATTACCAACAGTGGATTCACTTCTCAGGTGCCTCTGCAAAGTTTCCATATAGAGCCCTTGGTTGCTGTTGCTTTCCAAGGCTGCTTCTCTTCCTCTACCTTAAAAAAAAAAAAAAAGTTTAATTTTAGAATAGTTTAAGGTTTATAGAAGAGTTGGAAGATGCTGTAGGGAATTCCTGTATACCCTACATTCAGTTTCTTTAATTAACATCTTACACTAGTATGGTACATTTTTCACAACTGGTGAGTCAATACTGGTACATTATTATTAACTAGAGTCTATATTTTATTCAGATTTTTTTTAGTTTTTATCTAAAGTCCTCTTTCTGTTCCAGGATTCATCTAGGATACCGCTTTACATTTAGTCGTCTGGTCTCCTTAGGCTTCTGTAAGCTGTGACAGTTTTGTAGACTCCCCTCATTTTCAGGGATTTTGGCAGTCTTGAATACTTCGAGATTAGGTACTTTGTAGAAAGCTCCTGACTTGGGATTTGTCTGGTATTTTTGTCACAATAAGACTGGGGTTATGGGTTATCGGGAGGAAGACCACAGAGAGAATGCCATTCCCTTTACACTATATCAAGGGTACGCACTATCCCTGTGACTTTCACTGTTGATGTTAACCTTCATCACCCGGCTGAGCTAGTGTTTGTCAGGTTTCTCCCCTGTGAAGTTACTCTCCCCCCTTTCCATCCTCTACATTTTAATTTCCACGTTCCCAAGAAGCTCCATGTGTTTCCCCCACCAATTTGTTACACTGGGGGCTTTGGGATAAGGGATAGGGGAGCAGGGGACTGACCTTCTGTGATTTTAGAGCAGTCATAGCCATGGCATGGCTTAAAATATTCCTATAAATCTTTAATTACAAAAGAGCTGGAATAATCTGAAAATTTGTTTTTTTTTTTTAATCTGAAAATTTGAAAGGGAAGTTGATTAAGCTGTGTATGGATGCTTTGATGCTTTACCAGCTCTCCAGCGAATACTAATGACAGTCATAGAAATGGATTGTGGCCATCTGTTGGTTTACCTGTGCTTTAGAAATTTAACAGTTTATTTTTGACGATATTAAGTCAGATTTAGAATAGGAGTAGCTTATTGGACTACAGACATAAATACTTTTCTTCTAAGATTGCTAAATCAGGATGAGTTATTAAATAGCTTTGTCAGACACCATATGATCTGAGTGTACACATTTTTTCTTATGTAGACGGGAAAAGCTGTGTTTTAGAAGGTTGAAAATGTTAGTACCTAAAGTCCTGAAACATAAATATCGTTAATAAGCGAGGTCTGATTCCCTGGCTTATTTTTGTTCCTATAGCATTTCATTTCTAGTCCTGTTCTCTTTCTTGTTTTTACTTCTCGTTTAATCCATTCTGCTTTCAACTACAATTATTTGTGTACATATCCGTGCCTCTTACTAGACAAAAAGCGTAGTATTTTCAAGGTCAAGCTGATGGCTTGTTTTTATAGCCTCTGCAGCTGTGCTTCTGGTGGGGACTTCAAAAGTGTCTTCAATTAAATCGAAGTGCTTGGGGATAGTTGGCTTGGAGAAGAAACAGTAGTGTGACGGCTGTTTCAACAATTTGAAAGATGCCATGGTGTGTGGCTCCAGGGGACAGACTGTGTATGGAAGGTGAAAGGTTAAAGGAAGGTCTTTCTAAAAAATAAAGATGTTCCAGGGCTGCTGTGTATGGTAGTGACTGGATGACTTCCTGCATTCAAAATTGACACATGCAGTCAGATCCCAGATGAAGGGGTACATTATAATGTAAAAATTTGATTTTACATGAAAGGATGCTGTTTAAAATTCATCATGGTTTCTTTTCTTTTAAGATTTATTTATTTATTCATGAGAGACACAGAGAGAGAGAGAGGCAGAGGGAGAAGCAGGCTCCCTCCAGGGATCCTGATGTGGGACTAGATCCCAGGACTCCAGGATCACGACCTGAGCCTAAGGTAGATGCTCAACCTCTGAGCCACCCAGGCGTCCCTCATCATGATTTCTTTAAACGTCACGGTTTCTTTGTGAATTTAAAGTAAGATTTGCTTTGTAAGTATAAACCTCAGAGGTTCTCGCTGACACATCTTTACACAGTTGAGGCCAATTGAGCCTCAGCTCAGCAACATATTGTGTTTGGAACCTTTCAGAACTGAAGGGGCTGATGTCTGTCCCAGTTTCCAGGGTGGTGTGTGTCTGGAAAAAACGTGCATTTGTCTTATCAGCTTCCCTTCTCTTTAACAAGTGAGGTGGAAGTGGTGCGGAGAGGCCATAAAAGCCCATAGAAGCATCTCTCCCAACACAGGCCCAATCCCAAGAAATGCTCTGTTCTAGCCAGGCCCGGTAAACTGCAGAAAATCCATCTCCACGTTTGCTTTTTTCTTTCTATACGGACCTTCCTCTCTTGCACAATGTGCTTCAAACTAGGGAAGAGGACTCTCAAGGATTCTGAGAAAATTCCTAGTGGATTATGGAGCTTTGAATGGGTAATTCTCACACGGTTCACTGCCTCACAAAGTTAATGGGCTGGAGGTCCTGACCTGTCTTGATGCACATTCCTTGTAAGCCTTTAAAATAAGGGTTGTGGTGAAGGGGCCTAAGAAATAATGCCCCTCTCCATTATGTGAGCTATTGACAAGTAAGACAAAGAGGAAAGCAGAGTTTGGGGAACGTGGTATGAATCTGCAGGTAGGTGGACTTGATAGTCTCTGCTGCGGAACCAAACACACTCACCGGGGTACAGGCAGGGCTCCCCTAACAAGGGAGTGGGAAGATGTGATCCTGAGAGAAATTCGCTCCCAGAAGGAAGAAGAGGGAGCACCTGGGCTGTGCTTGCTTCTCCTTGTGAACTCACCAATTAGATAAATCACTGCAGGTCCCTGAGGAGGAGTAGGGACAGGGTACGGTGGCCAGGAGTGTCACACTAATGGCTATTCTTCCTCAAAGAAGGAACTGTCATGGAGGCAAAGAAGCTTTCTCCTCTAGAAATAGGTTGTAAAGTCCAGAGAGAGCTCAACCATTTGAGTTCTTCCAGATGACCTGTTCCCCCAGAGTGTTTTTGTTGTGGGATAATAGGAAAAGTCAGAGAGGTGGTATGGTGACCGAAGTGGGAGATTGCCTGCCCCCATTCTACAGATAGAGGCAGGAGGGCCTACACCACAGGCCTGTCTTCGGCTTTCCTTCTTTTTTGCCATTCATTCATTCATTCATTTATGGTGACATTTTAAAAATTGAGATATAATTCACATACTATTAAACTCGCTTGTTCATTTAAGTATTTTTTTTAATTAATTTTTATTGGTGTTCAATTCATTTAAGTATTTATTTAAGATTTTATTTATTTATTTGAGAGACACAGAGATAGCGACAGACATAGCGAGAGAGAGCACAAGTGGGGAGAGAGAAGGAAAAGTGGGCCCCCAGCTGAGCAAGGATCCTTTCATGGACTCAAGTCTCCATCCCAGGACCCCGAGATTGTGACTGAGCCGAAGAGAGATGCTTAACCCACTGAGCCACCCAGGCACCCCTAACACCCTTTCAAAGTATTCAAAGCATACTAAATATACAGTGATTTTTTTTCCAGTAGTTATGTTTTTGTACCCATCACCATTATCTAATTCCAGAACATTTCCACCACCCTAAAAAGAACCCCTCTGTCACAATTCCCTTTAGCAATCATTTCTCATTCCCTTCAGGGGGATCAGGGCTGAGGCCACTGCGATGTCCTTGGCCTTTTCCTCATGGTTTCAAGAAGGCTGCTCTAGCTCCGTCATGATATTTACCCTATATGACATTCACCCTATATTCCACATATGAATACATGATATTCACCCTACAGATATACACCCTATATTCCGTTAATGAATGCATGATATTCACCCTTCAGGAAGAGGGAGGTTATAAGGATGAAACCACTGGCTGAGCCAGTCCTGTCAACAAGGTTTCTTGAAGCCCTCAACCAGTGATGTGGCTTACATCTTATGGGACGCTTTTCTTACAAGGAAGATGGGAAATCTAGAAAGGCATGTTGCTGCCCTAAGTAAAATCAGAGTCTTTTAGAAAGGTAAAACGGAGAATGGATTTTGTGTAGGCAGCTAGCACTGTCTACCATCCATAATTCGTATATTAAAGAAATTTAACAGAGTAATTATTACATTCATTCCCAGGTAGTAGGACATAGTTCAGGAAATCTTTGATCTCCATGGTTGTCAACCTCAAAACATTAGATCTATAGCCAAGACAAGCTAAGTTTCTGTTAAATCCGTATTGAATCTTTTCATACCTGATTTATTTCAGTCTTAGGCTTTTCATCCCTCTGTCACTGCCTACAGTCATGGGCATCACTTCCGTTTTCTCCCCAGTTTGTCAAGCTGTATGCACTTAGCCTAAAATTATATCTCTTAAATTTGAATGGTAGTCCTTTCGTTCTACTGTTTTAGGATTTGTTCAATAAATTTGTGTGTGCCCTTATCACTCATAATTATAAACAGAGCCACCAGATCCTGCTCCAGGCTTTTATCTCAAATCCTATAAGTTCTCTTAAGATGACCAATTTAACCTTTTTGTTTTTCCATTTCTTGTGGTTGTTCTGTCTTTATTTATAAAACATGCTGATATTAGTATTTCTGGTTTTGTCAACTTAGGCATGATCTAGTGGCTTCGTGCTATCTTTTATATTATATACTAAATATGTGTGTATACATGTACTGTTAACTTTAAAAGTAAAACTGCCAGTTATTTTACCAGCAAAAAAAGAGTTTATTTGGGAATAAAAGAGAATAAACAAGGTGGCACATAACCTTGGAAGAGTCAGGGCAACAAAGGAGAGGCATGCTTTTTTAAGGAGAAAAGGGGTATGTTGGGAAGGCTGTTATTATTATTTTTTTAAATATTTTATTTACTTATTTGAGAGGGAGAGCATGTGAGCAGGGAGGAAGGGTAGAAGGAGAAGCAGACTCCTAGCTGAGCAGGGAGCCTGATGGGGGACTTAATCCAGGACCCCGAGATCATGACCTGAGCTCAAGGCAGATGCTTGACTGACTAAGCCACCCGGGTGCCAAGGAAGGCTGTTGTGAATAAAAGGAAAATCCAGTAAACTGGACTCAAGTCTCCATCAAGACTTGGGGTAAACTGGGAATTCCGAGTATGATGGCTTCTCATTGGCTGAGTATTGTGGGGGTGAGGGGGACCAGGAGAGGCAGGGGGTGGAGGGAGGTAAGGAAAGCCTTTCTTCCTTAGGTTGGAGTAGTAGAGTAGGACCCATCTTCAAGGTCAAGCCGCTGTAAGATCATGTTCCTCACTTCCTGTTGGGTATGCAGTGGACTGAGTCATAGGGTGTGAGAGCTCCTCCTGCTGAAACTTCCTGACTCCGTTTTAGTAAAATTTCCCATTACTAATTTTTATGACACTGTGTATTATCATTTACGTAAAGTTCTGCTAGAATCAACATAGAATTCTTGAGATTCCTTCTAGCTCTGGAATGCAATAAATTTATTATCACTTTGAATGAGACTTAAAGTCTAATCAATATACTTATATGTATATTTGCAATATTAGTAATGAATTATTGCAGAAGAGTTAAATAGTTCACTTAAATATTTATCAGCCGGTTTATCTTTCATTCATTATTCAACAGCTATGTGCCAAGCTCTTATCTAGGTGCCAGGAACATGTGTTGAACAAGACAGAAAAAAATCATGCCCTAATGGAACTTATAGGGAAGACAGGAAATTTTAGAAAGTAAACAAATAGATACCTTGTAATGTCACATGGTAATCAGTACTTTGCATATATAGGAAACATATGGGATCATTGCTGTTTTAGATGAATTGGTCAGGGGACATGTTGTTACAGGATTTCTTTTCCTTTAGTGCCTATGGTTCTTGGTCATGCCACTTTGAAGAATGTAGAGGTAGACCAGAGGAAGAGTGGTGGGCAGCCGAGCAAAGCTTAGGGAGCGAGACTAAAACAAAACTTACCTAGTGATAGTATAGAGCTCCTGAAGAGGGAGAGGACCCGAGAGGGTTGCCAGCAGAGTTTCTAAGTCTAGGGCTTAGAGTTTATAGGCCTGTGGGCAGGCTGTTTTAATCTGATTAACCTATGCGCCTGTCACCCAATCAAGTTTTTGTCATCTACCTATCACATGGGAAGGGGTGGAGGGCTCCTTCCAGGGTAGTGTAAAATCCTTTTAAGGGTGGTTTCCTCTTAGGGTGGGCCCCCTTGTCCCTGACTGGCTTTCTGCCAACTATCCATCATCAGTATTTCTAAGGAGATGACATTGTGCAGAGACATGAATAATGAAATGGAGTTAGCAGTGTGAGAAGAAGGGGGAAGAGCATTTCAGGCAGAGAGAATAGTACATGCAAAGGCTGTGAGACAGGAATATGCTTGGCATGTTGAAGAGCACGAAGCAGGCAAATTTGGCGAAATGGAGCAAGCAAAGAGGGCAGTCCTAAAATAGGAGGCAGACTCATCAGGCGGGGTCCAGAGGCTGTGGCAAGTAGGATACCTTTTGGGTGCAATGGCCGGCCAGTGGAGGGTTTTAGGCTGGGGAAGAAGAAAGTGATAGGACATTTACTTAAGAAAGGAATATCATCTTCGGTGTTTTATAGAGAGTAGACTGCAGAAGGGCAGAGCTAGAAGCAGGAAGGCTAGTTAAGGAAGCTGTTGAGAGTTCATGATAATTTGGACTAGGGCATAAAAACAGTATTACCCATTTTTCTAGAGATAGTTGAAACAGAATCAACTTTTTTCTTTTAAGTCTTAAATGAAGTTTGGGGCATTACTCATTTTTCTAGAGATAGTTGAAACAGAATCAACTTTTTTTTTTTTTCTTTTCTTTTAAGTCTTAAATGAAGTTTGGGGCTAGAAATAATTTGTAAAGTGAGTGTAGTGACATGGTTCTGAATATGTAACTAAGTGGCAAATAAGTGACCGGTTGCCTGGGCTGCTCCAGCACCAGGTCTAAGGAGGGCACAGGGGAGGGGTTTTTGCTTTTTCATTGTCTGCAGCTCCTCTCCTGTAGTGCTGCCGACTTGTAAAATAGGTGAGGGAACGTGATTTATTGCCAACATGATTGGAACGACGTCAACCGGAAATGCATCAGATCTGAGATACCCTACGGACCTTTCCCTTTATGTTGCAATTCTTGATGGGAAATCAAGATCCTTTGCAGACCTTTCCCAGGCCTTCCATTAAGGTAACGCCACCCACTGGTTCTACACTTCAGTGGGCGTGGGAGCCACCTGGAGAGCCTGCGGAGACCAGATTCCAGGACTTCACCTGCAGTTTTTCCTCCGTAGGCCTGGGGTAGGGCCTGAGGATAAGATGAGCTGAGACCCCAGCTCTGTTGGCGCTGCCAGGCATTGGGCTACTCGTTGAATAGGAAAGAGCTGGACCAGATGTTTCCAGTTTCTGTTTACTTCAGTTGCCTGGCCTGCTTTTCCTAATGCTGACATCATAGGGGGCTGCTGGCTGTTGAGGACCTCAGGGGAATGGGCACAGCTCATCCCAGGCCCAAGCCGTCCACCTTCCTGGCCAGCGTCCTTTGGGATCCTCTCAAGCTTGCAAATAAAAGGCTGCACACTTCACAGACCTGCCTGTGTTCTCTCCTGTTCTGTCCCTCTCTCCTCCATGGTCGGCCTTAGCTGAAGTTGCTCTGTGGTTTTCCTTCCAGTCCCTTGCATATCTACAAGCTGCTCTTTCCTTCCATCTGTGTAACAAATTGCCTTTCTGACTCCCCTTGAGATCAATGCTTGCCACTCATCGTTTCTCCTCCTTTTACATGTATCTTTTAAAATATTTTTATAGCCCTATAAAAATTCCGTTTGTGATATATCCTGTCTTTATCGCCTTACTCCTCTTTCTCTTCATATTCGTTTGATACCACAATATGCTTATCATCAGGAAACAGTTGACACCCCCTGTTATTACGGATCTGCTTACACGATGCACAACATTATCTAAGCCATCGATCCTTCTGGATCTTTTTAAGTAGGCTCCACTGTTGTATGGATAGGCTCCATCTTTTGACCTCTTTGGATATTGGTTTGATCTATCACTTACGATTTCCCAATGTATTTAAACTTTTCTTTTTCAGTTGATGTGTAATTTAAGTTCAGTAACATTCACACTTTTTAGTGTACAGTTTAATGAGTTTTGAAAAACACATATAGTCATGTAGCAACCACCGCAGGTGAGATGGAGGGCAGTGCCTTCACTCCAGTAAGCTTTCTCTTGCCTCTCTACAGCATTCCTTCCCCCAGCCCTTGGCAACTGCTGATTTGTTTCCTGTCCCCATAGTTTGGGTTTTTCCAGAATATGGAATTAAAATAAAAACAGAAATGTTTAAAAAAAAAAAACAGAAATGTTTTATTGCATTCAAATTTGAATTTAGTCCTTGCATTTAAAGAAGGAATTCTAAAAGCTGAGGATGGGTAAATTGTATGTCAAATATACTTAACTGTCCTTGGTAATAAGTATTTTGTTTTATTTATCCTTTTGAAAAAGAATGAATATGCAGTGTGGCTTTTCGTGATTCTTTGGTTTCAGAATATTACTAGTTTTCTGCAAAAATAGCCTTCCTTTTCTGTTTTTATTTTAAAAGAAAATAATTTAAAAAACACTTTCTGAGTATGTACAGATATGAAAATTTTTGTTCATTTCATTTACTTACTATTTAATAAAGTAAATGAAAGGTCAGGAAATAAATGTTTTTAAAGGCAGACAAACTGACATTTCTTTTTATTTCTTTTTTATACAGGTGTTTGCTTCAGAATGGTAAGTAAATTTTTTGCTATTTTTCCTATTTATAATTTCTATTTACAGAGATAGAGCAGTTTTCTATTTAGTGCTAGTCTACTGCTTATTTTCTATCCTTGACAGTAAATGAACTATTTGTATTTCTTCCAAATTACTGCTTGAGAATTTTTTTTATTAATGTTGTCTTTTAAAAGTAGTCTATCAAAAACGCTACAGCCTGCCTAGTTTGTAGTCAATGTTTTGTATGAATTTCAAAAGTACCTCTACTGGGATAATCAAATTAAACATTCTGGTTAGGTACGCTGAATATAAAATATGGGATCTGCCCCTTGTTCTGGATGGAAGAAAACTGCCAGGCAAATGTCTATATCTTGAATTGCACAATGAAAAATGCTCATGTTGCATAAGGATGTGGTTCTCAGAAAAAAAAAAAAAAAGGATGTGGTTCTCAGATTTTTAGAAGTTGAGACTCCTTATTGATTTTAACATTTTAATTTTGTTAATATACTCCTTTCCTGAAAGTAAAACGTCCACGTATTTTTCACAGACTGTCTGAGCTGACAGTCACTAGATTAGCTCTCTGTTCCTAAACTCCAAGGATTTAGGATGTTCCCAACCATTAAAGTCTCCTCATTTTGAGATAGTCCCCTGCCTCACAGTTCAGATTGTCTCCTTTTTCGTTATTATTTTCAGAGCTAGCTCCTACATAAATCCTAGATATAACCATCTCTGTTTAGTTGGGGCTATGGAACGTATAGATTCTTGGTCACTCTGACCTCCAAGACCATGTTTTTAAAAAGTTCCAGTAGACAGGATCCACAAGAATTTAGTATGATGTAGTTAAAATAGTTCAAAATCAAAATGTTGCTAGGTTTTTATTTGTCATAATGGAATTTGGAACTGAGAAGAAAAATTTAAAAAAACTGTAAAGAGTAATAGGAGAACTAAACTTCCCTATAGACAATTATAACCTTTATGTGGCAAGTCCACAGCCAATGGAAGACATCAGAATCTTTTAATTGAATACTGTATATTGGTCATAACTCGATATTTTCCCTCAGTGATTGAAAATCTTGGAGTGATCATCATTTGGAACCCAGACAATGTAATTCAGTGTTAGCAGGTATAGGAACAATGCAACTGAGTTTTATGGATCCCAGAACACATTATGGAATCTGTTTTCTGAAGTAATTCCCACTAACCATTTATTTTCTCATAACGTGCTTATCTTTGAGGAAAGTAGAATTTAATAAAAAATACCATTTAAGTGGAGGAGGTTCTTGTAAACAGAGGTATGATTATAGGTCAGCTACATAATTTTCAGCATAGACTGTAGGAAAAAATTATTATCAGTTACATTTTTTTTGATGCTGGACTTTGTTTCACTTATTTTCTCCCAAAACCAGTACACGGAAGACGAGGCTAAGAAAATAGGAGTGGTTGGCTGGGTGAAGAATACCAGCAAAGGCACTGTGACAGGCCAAGTGCAAGGCCCGGAAGAGAAAGTCAATTCCATGTAAGTAGCAAGACTAATAATGCACTCATGTGATTAATGAACCTATTTTAATATTTCACTGGACCAAAGAATAGTATCGATGGAACAAATTCAGTTTGTAGATTATAACTAAATCAATGTGCTCTTAGGCATACCAGGAAGGAAATCCTCAGAGATGGGAATGGAATTTGTACATTTAGGATGGATTTCCCACTTGGGCAGGCCTTCCAAAAGAGCAATGGCATCAGTTTCCAATCTATTTGAATTGTGTTTGTCTCTTCTTATGTGGAGGAAACATCTGGGCTCACATATCTTTCATCCAAAGTGGTTGTGAAAAAGCATAGTGCCTTTGGATGGTTCTTGAAATTCTTTTAATTAATTAATTTTTTAGAGAGAGAGCATTGGGAGCATGTGCGAGCAGGGGGAGGGAGGGGAAGGTACGGAGGGAGAGGGAGAGAGGGAATCTCAAGGAGGCTCCACACCCAGTGTGGGGTGCAGCTCAACCTCACAATCTTGAGACTGTGACCTGAGCTGAAATCAAGAGTCTGACACTTAACCTACTGAGCCACCCAGGTGCCCTTGGTTCTTGAAGTTCCTAAGGTATACTTCAAGGCAAAAATGCTGTCCTATTCTTTTTATAAAGTATCTTATTTATTTAATTTTATTTTATTTTTACTGTCAATGAAAGTGTGTTTTATGAGTTGTGTGGTTACCAAAACGAGTCCTTGCATTCCAAAGGAGACCAGGTTCAGTAGTAAGGAAAGTAGTGCCCTGTCATATTCAAAGACCTTATCTTTTCAGTTTCATATTCCATTGCTTTTGTAGCATTTTTTAAAATAAAAAATAGCTAATATTTGTTGAGTATTTGCAGCATTAGGCAATATGGTACACATTTCACATAGTTTATCTCATTTAATCTTCACAACATCTTATGGCATAGGCCCTAAGTCATACCCAATTCATTTTAACTCATTTTATTTTATTGTTTGCAATTTATCTTTGTTTTCATTACTTAATGCTTTCACATTTTAAAAGTAATACTTTTTGAAAAAAAAAGTAATACTTTTTGCTTACTGTAATAAGTGAAGTAATAAGATGCTGAGAGATAAAAAAGCAAAGCTATTAATCTGCCCCTTCCCCTCTGCTTCCCTCCCCTTGACGGAACCTGTGCCTCTGGCCTCTTGAATACTTTCTGAAGCTTTCTGTTTCATTTAAAAGTATTTAAGCATTTGTAGTATGGGCTTTGCTTGTTTTTGTGAAAATAGAATACTGTTTTAAAAAAAGATTTTATTTATTTATTTGAGAGAGAGAATGAGAGAGTGAGCATGTGCACACGAGCACGAGCGGGGGTGGGGTTGAGGGAGAGGGAATAGCAGACTGCCCTCTGAGTAGGGAGCTGGATATGGGACTAGATCCCAGGACCCTGGGATCGTGACCTGAACCAAAGGCAGACACTTAACTAACTGAGCCACCCAGGAGTCCCATATTGGATTCTTTATGCATATTTTTCTGTAACTAGTTTTTCATTTTATAGACATTCATCATTCAGTAAATTTTTAAAAATATTTTTAAATTTCTTTATAATTAAAATTTTAATTTTAAAATTAATTTTTAATTTTTTAATAATTTATTTACATGTAAGTACATACTTGTGTATAAAACTGTAGCCCAACTTGGAAAGTGGGATCTAAAAATTCAGTTTCATAAAATGTACAGTAGCAGTTACTGAAAAACGATAATTTTCAGTAGGATTGCCACAAAACGCCAAAAAGATTATGAGACTTATGTTGTACAGAACTAAGTAGTTCAGTGGATGATAAAGTACCAAATGACTATGAAGTATTGGGAATGGGGGCTGTGAGGGAGGACAGATACTCATGCCTGTCATGATATCCTAATCCATGTTGTAGCAGGTTTTTGATTAATATCCTTAACATAAATGTAATGATATCATCCATTCTGCCCATTTTTTCTGGTCAACCCCTGCACACTCCGTTTCTTCCTTCCTTTTTTTTCTTTCTTTTTAAAGATTTCATTTATTTATTTGACAGAGAGAGAGAGCACAAGTAGGCAGAGCAGCAGGCAAAGGGAGAGAGAGAAGCAGATTCCCTGATGAGCAGAGAGCCCAATGCAGGGCTTGATCCCAGAACCCTGGGACCATGACCTGAGCTAAAGGCAGACACTTAACCTAAGATTAAGCCACCCAGGTGCCTCCGCTCCCCTGTTCCTTCCTAGTACCACCAGTAATCTAGGATAGCAACTGAGTGGGCTTCCTCCCACATTTGTCACCATATTCACCCCCCGCCCCACACACACACATACACGCTTGGAGGCACATACAATTTTGGCTTGTGATCAGTATTTGCTTTTTAAAAATGGGATCATAGTATATACACTTCTCTGCATCTCACTTTATGATTCAAAAATATATCCAGGAAACAAATGATCCAATTAGAAAATGAGCAGAAGACATGAATAGACATCCCTCCAAAGAAGACATCTGGATGTACAACAGGCACATGAAAAGATGCTCAACATCACTCATCATCAGGGAAATACAAATCAAAACCACACTGAGATATCACCTCATACCTGTTAGAATGGCTAAAATAAAAAAACACAAGAAATAACTGTTGGCGAGTATGTGGAGAAAAAAGAACCACTGTGCATTGTGGGAATGCTAACTGGTGCAGCCACTGTGGAAGAGATTCCTCAAAAAATTAAAAACAGAACTATCATATGATCCAGTAATTCCACTACTGGATATTTACCCAAAGAAAATAAAAACACTAACTCAAAGAGATATGTGCACCCCTATGTTTATTGCAGCATTATTTACAAATAGCCCGAGTGTCCATCCATAGATGAATGGATAAAGAGAATGTTTTATATATAACACATATAATATATAAATATATATAAAATGGAATATTACTCAGTCATAAAAAAGGATGAAATCTTGCCATTTGCAACAGTATGGCTGGGCCAAGAGAGTGTAATGCTAAGTGAAATTAGAGAAAGGCAAATGCCATATGATTTCATTCGTGTGGAATTTAAGGAACAAAACAACCAAACAAAGAAAAAAGAGACAAACCAAAAACCAGACTCTTAACTGTAGAGAAAAAACAGATGGTTACCAGAGGGGAGGTGGGCGGGGAGATGTATAGAATATATGAAGGGGATTAAGGGTACACTTACCATGATGAACACTAAGTAGTATATAGAGTTGCTGAATCACTATATTGTACACCTGAAACTAATATAACAACTCTGTATATTAATTATACTGAAATGAGAAAACAAAACAAAAATACATCCAGGAAAACCCATCCAAGTCAAATGGTAGAGCTTTAATTCATTCTTTTTATTTATTTATTTTTTTTAATTTTTTTTTAATTCATTCTTTTTAATAGCAGCTTAATATTCCACAGTATTAATGTACCATTATTTATTATCTTATTGCTGATAATTCATTTTGTTTCTCTTTTTTCTTTTTCTCTCTTTTTTTCTAGTAAGAGCAATGCCATAATGGATGTAAAATGTTAATGTTAACATTTTACTGATGATTTTATTTTTGGGAGGTAGATTCCCAGAAGTATGGTTTGTTGGTTGACATGTCTGTGCACTATTAATTTAAAAAATATTTGTCAGACTGCTTTTCAAAACAGCTGTAAACAATTTACATTTTTTTTCCTCTTCATCTTGTGGGCAATTGGTATTATTGTCTCTAATTTTTCTTTTATCTGATTGGGTGTAGAATGATGTATTATTTTTTCACTATAATTTGCATTTCTCTAATTACTGGTTGTTTAGAGCATCTTCATGCTTGTGGCTATGTGGATTTGTTCTCAGGAACTAATTCCCTTTCACATCCTCTCCCCATTTTTCTATGGAGCTGCTTGTCTCTTGCCAATTTTTAAGAGCTCTTTTTATATTGGTAATGATTACTAACTCATTATCTGTTATCTCTTTTGCAAGTATTTTCCCAAATCTATCCTTTGCCTAGTCATTAGTTTTGTTTATTTATGATAGCTTTTGCAACATAAATTGTTTATAATTTTATAAGCTCAAATATGGTTATCTTTTCTTTCTTGTTAAGAAACAGATTGTAAGTGTTGCTCTAACTTTTTGATGCTTTATTTACTACATTAAGCATTTATTCCATCTGGAAATTGTTTTTTATTTATAATATGGGATTGGGGTCTATTTCGTACCAGATGGATAGCCAGTTGTGCCGGCACTATTATTAAATAATCAATCCTTCCCCATCGAATTGAAAAACATTTTATCATGTATTGAAATATATAAACTGGATTTTATTTCTTGGTTCTCTGTTCGGTCCCCTACTATATCTGTTTATCTATTCCTAGACTAATACTCCATATGGATTTAATTACAGGAGCTTTGTAGGGTATTTCCCTTTACTATTTTTTTCATGGATTTATTTGCTTTCTTGGACATTTATTTTCTCTCTAAACTTTAAGATAAAAAAAAACTTTAAGATACTCATCTGTTTAGTTGGAATTATGTCTGTTTTTAATTTTTATTATTTATTTAAAGATTTATTCATTTATTTATTTGAGAAAGAGAGCACACAGGTGTGTACTTGAGATCCAGCTGTGCTTTAGGCCCTCCACTCAGTGGGGAGTCTGCTTGAGATCCTCTCCCTCTCCCTTTGCCCCTTCTGTTCATGCTGTCTCTGTCTCTCCCTAAAATAAATAAATAAATACTAAAAAAATAAAATGAAATTTTAAAAAACTCCAACAACTTTATTTTTTAGAACAGTTTTAGATTTTCAGAAAAATTGTAAATGAAGATATTACCAAGAGTTTCTATATAGTTCTCACCCACTTTCCCCTATTAACATTTTACATTGGTATGATACATATGTTACAATTAATGAAGCAATATCAATGCATTAGGATTAACTAAAGTTTATAGTTTATTCAGATTTCTTCAGCTTTCACCTTATGTTCCTTTTCTCTTTCAGGAGCCCATATTTTACTTGCTATTTAATTCCACACTTTTATGATATTAAGAGAATTGATATTAAATCTTCCCATCTAAAAATATAGATGTCTTTTCATTTGCTCAGATTTTAAAATTATCCTTCAAAATGGTTCTAGGATTATCATCATATAGATTTTGTGCTTTCTTTGCTGACTTTATTCTTAAGTCTTTGTCTTAGTGTGGGCTGCTCTAACAAAGTCCTATAGACCAAGTGGTTTACAAACAACAGAGATTTATTTCTCATAGTTCTGGAGGCCGGAAGTCTGAGATTAGAGTGCCAGCATGGTCAGGTTCTGGTGAGAGCCCTTTGCTAGGTTGCAGACTACCAACTTCTCATTCTATCCTCATATGGCAGAAGGAAAGCTAGCTAGCTCTCTGGCCTCTTGTTACACCGGCACTGATCCCATTCATGAGGTCTCAATGCTCATGATCCAGCTACCTTCCAAACACCCCGCGTGCAAATACCATCACACTGAGGATAAGGCATCAATATATGAATTGGGGGGGAGGTGGACACATTCATTCCATAACAATATTTTATCCTCTTTACATGATTGTGTATGGAATATTTTTCCCATTTCTATTTCTGTGTGCTTATGCTAGAATAGGGAAGCCTAATGACTTTTGTGTATTTACTATCAAATGTTCTCATTAATTCTGCTAAGTTTTTTTTGGGGGGGGTAAACTGTAGTTATTGGATTTTTAAGTACACAAATATATAATTAGCAAAAAATAATGTATCCTTTTTTCATGTTTGTTTCATTTGGCAGATCCATCAAGACAATTTTGAATAATAGGAAAGTGGGGATCCCTGTCTGATTATTATATTTGAAATGGTTTTGTTTCACCAAGTAGACGAGTTTGCTGTTGATTTTCATTAACTATAGTTTATCACATTGAATTTCACTCTTGCATTCCTTGAATTAAACTCTGATTAAGCTCTGATTGCTTAACTGGATGAGCCACCGAGGTGCCCCTGGATTTTATATTTTAAAAGTTTCTTTTGTATCTGTAGTTATATATTTTTTGAAAATTCCTAATCTTATATAATTTTATTGTCTCCTCCGTTTTCCTTAATCAGGTTCAGAAGGGATTTATCTATTGGTATGTTTTAAAAAACAGCTTTTAGATTTATTGACCACTTCTTTTTTTTCTGTTCATTAATTTAAACCTTCATCTTTCTGATTCCCTCTTTATTTCTTTGTTGACCTTTCTCTAAGTCTTCAACATGAGTTGTAGTTTCCTTTGATTCTAGTCTTTTTAAGGTAATACTTCCTTTTTAGTATTTTCCTTCATTTGAACTGTTGGTGATGTGTTACTTCAGTTTTTGTTTCTGTCTGCACATTTTTATTTTACCTTCACTCTTGAAAAATATCTTTGTTGCATACAGAATTCTAACATGGCAGTTATTTTTTTCAGTACCCTGTGGATACCATTACAGTGCCTAGCATCCATTGTTTTGTTGTTAAATTGGCTGCCAGTTTTACACTTTGCTTCTTTAAAGTAATTTCATCATATTTAAAATGGCAACAGTAGTAAAATTGCCAGTTTTTACAGTTTGTGATAATAAATATAACATTAAGCCTGTCAGTTGGTTTAGGTGATTTTTTCCAGTAATACTTGGTTCTCTGGGTACATAATGCGGAGGAGGCATGAAGTGGAAGTTCATCCAGGGCTGGTTGTTGCCATCTACAAGGAGCAGAAGTGAGAGAGCAGGGCTTGAGGGCATTTACAAAAGTGCACATAGAATGGTGAATCTGGGATACCAGTTTGGACAAAATGAGAAACGAGCTGGTAGGAAATTGATGGACAGTGAGGAATGGTTGTCTTATTCAATTGTGGGTCTAAGGAATTGTGACAGCTTTTAGGAGCATTGTTGTGTTGCACGATGAAGTCTGGGAATCAGCAGAATCAGTGCAGAAAGGAAGGGATGGAGTGGGGATGTGAGACATCTCTGATGTTTCCTGCCCCACTGTGAGTGAAGTGCGAGTGTAGATGGTCTCTTTCACTGACTTTTTCTGTGCCCAATGGTTCTTTAACTGGACTTCATCTGGGTATTGCTAAGTGGAATTTTCTCCAGCTGTCTGAAAAATTAATGAAATCTTGCACGTTTTGGTGTTGTCATGATTTTTCTTTCTTTACTGCTTCTTATTATGGGATTTTCAAACATATCCGTGAATAGAGAGAATGAGACAACGAACCCTATGTGTCTGTTACCCAGTTTCAGTAACCAAAGCTTGCATTCTTATTCCACACAGTCCTCTACCCTTTCTTTTGCGTTTCTCATTGTTAGAGTATTTAAAGCCAATTTCCTGCATCATATTAGGCACCTGTAAGCTAGGTTGAACAATGTGAAACTGCCAGTGTTCTCAAAACTGCACAAGATGGCAGTTTCACATTGTTCAGTCTACAAGTTTTACTATTTTTCTCTAACAGAAACTCTATATACTATCTGTATATTTTTCTAAACCCACAACAATCTATCTCCAAATGTCAAAGTGCATCCTGTCACCTGTCTGTTGCACCTTCCCTGAGGCTTCTCTTCTTCCCAGGGTAGGCCTGCTGGACAGCTGTCATTCTCATCCTGATGCTCCCCTCTGTCCCTTTCCTGTGGAGTGAGTTCCTGCTTTCTCAATCATATTTTTCATCATCTTTGATGTATTCCTTTTATTTTATTATTTTATTTTATTTTATTTATTTTATATTTTATTTTATTTTATTTTATTTTATTTTATTTTTATTTATGAGAGAGGCAGAGACATAGGCAGAGGGAGAAGATGTGGGACTTGATCTCAGGACCCTAGGTTCACAACCTGAGTTGAGGTGGATGCTCAACCACTGAGCCACCCATGTGCCCTCCTTTGTTTTGTTGAAGCATAATTCTCCCGAAGCTTCCCTAGGAAAGGTATGTGAGATAAAGAGTTTGTATCCTTGTCTGCCTTCATTTGTCATCATACTTGATTGACTGACCAACTGGGGGGGCTCAGTTGGTCAAGAGCTGACTCTGGATTTCCATTCAGGTCATGATCTCAGGATTGTGAGATCAAGCCCTGCTCTGGGATCCACGCTCAGGGGGTAGTCTGCTTGAGATTCTCTCTCTTCCTTTCTCTACCCCTCCCTCAGCTCTTTCTCTCCCTCAAATAAGATAAATAAATCAACCTTTAAAAAAGATTCTCTGCACCCAAATCTTCTCCCACTCAGAATTTTAAAGGCATAGCTCCATGACTTTTTGTGCTGCTGTCAAGAGAATTGATGTCATTCTCATTATAAAGGAGTGGAAATTATATATTTATTCAGGAAGCTTTTTAGATATTCATTGTATCCCTCTTTTTCTGTGTTTCATGATCATCTGCCCTGGTGCTTGTTTTAATTTCACTTTCAATGCTGGCCTCTTGGAGAAGGAGAATTATCTGTCTCCAACAATTTCTTTCCCATTCTCCTCTTGGTTCTCCCCTGTTGAAACTTCCATGCGGGCCTGATTTTAATTTATTTTCTCACCGAGTTTCCAAACCTTTTTCTCTGGAAATTGTCTCACTTTTGTCTTCCAGCTTTCTGATTAATTTAGTTTCTGCTGCTATATTTTGTTTCTGCTTCATAGCACCCTGTTCCTGTTTTCTTTGACTCTCCCTGAGGGTCTCCTGTGTGTGTGTGTGTGTGTGTGTGTGTGTGTTTTGTTATCTTCTGCTTTTTGAATTTTTTCCTTCCTCCAAGTTCCTTTCTTTTTTCTTTCACCTTGCCTTGCCTTTCCTTGCTTTTTGTTTCCTTGTTTTACTTCTCTGTTTATTATACTTTCCTTACAATCATGTTTTCAGTAACTTCCTCAGTAATATGGATAGAGCCAAGAATCAACATATTTTTAAGGAAATTTTCCAACTTGTAATTTTAAACTGTTGGCTGGAGGAATGGTGGAGACTTGGGAAGAGTTGGCCTTTTTGTTGGCAAACCTCCAGAATGTTAAATCTGTAAGTCTTGTCTTTTCTTCTTCCTGGTGCCTCCAGATCCCGAGTCTTCTGTGGAGTTGGGAGGTAAGCTGACTTGCTGCTCCTTGTTTTTGGTTCTGCAGGCACTTAGACTGAAGCCTTTTGTTTTTTGTGTACCTACCCTACCTCTGCTTTCCTTCTAATTTATTGAAATATCTTGCTCAGGTTATAGTTCTCTATCACCTGGAACTATTTTCAGCTGCAAGTTGATAGAGAACCAGACTTAGAATGGATAAAAATGAACAGGGGCTCATTTTTCTCAGTAACAAGAAGTCTGAGGTAGATGGTAACTGGCCTTGGTTCAATAACTCAGTGGTATCAGGGTCAGTGTCTCTGTGATTCTCTCAGCCTTCCTTCGTGGTCAAAAAAAAGGGAAAGTGCAGCTGCATAGAATATCCATAATTAAGGCTTAAAGACGGCAAGAAGGGATAATGGTTGTGTTGCTTTTCCCGAACTTGCCCAAACAGACATCTGCAAATGTTTCATTGGCTCGCATATGGTTATATAAATAGTGCTTGCTACAAAAAAAGACTGGGAAATTGGTTTGGCATATTGATTCTTTGAACAAAATTGGTGTTCTCTTGGCGAGGAAGAAGGGGAGGGTAACGGGCTGTGGTAGTTAGGCAATAAACGTCTGCTACATTTTTTGTCTTTTGATGCTATCATTTTAATGGGGGTGTCAGATAGAAGGAGATAAATGTGCCATGTTTAATTGCACTGTGAAGATTAAGTGAGAAAATCCACATAAAGCACTTAGCACAGAGCCTGGCACAGAGTAAGTAATAAATAAGCATTTGCTATCATTATGTGACCCATGGTGCTCCATCTCAGCACATGTTGCTTTAGTGGCAGTTGGACTGGCCAGGTGGAAATGCCACTAGGCTCTTGGATATATGGGTCATCCCTGCAGAGAAACTGGGCTAGAGAAATAAATTTGGTTGTCATCACTATGTGGATAGTGTTTGAAGTTATGTACATGGATGGGATTATCCAGGGAGAGCTTTTGTGATGACAAGCAAGCAGGAAGCATACATCAGAGAATGTAAATCAAGCTTAAGCAAGATTATGAATTGGGATGTCATTACAAATAAACATATTTAGATTGTGGAGAGTGAATTTATTCCTCTAGCGTCTACTTTGTGCAATATATTGTTTAAAGTACTGACTTATCAAAAAATTAAGTCACAGTTAAGAGAAGTTACAGCAATAGGTGGTAAGGTCAGACTAAATGTGGTATATTTATAGTTGAAGAAATATTGCCTTATTTTCTTCTAGTTATTAAAAACTTTATTATTTACTTATTTGAGAATGTTGTGGCATCAGAAAATCAGAATAAAATTGTTTTTAAAAACATGAGTGTGGTTTTCTTCCTGAGTTAGTGAAATGTGGAATTTAACAGGGACAATCATTTCGAGGTGGCCTGGCTATAACTGTAGCAACTCTGCTCTGTTCTTGCAAAGGAGCCAGCAGCATCCCAAGACTCGCTGCAGATGTGTGTGCTTCTTTCCCCTTCTGTGTTTCATTTTCTCAGAAGGAATGACGGATGGCTTTCTTTTGCAAATTGCACTATATGATCCCAATTGTGGTGGTAAGTTCTGCCAACATTTTTGGATGCGTAGAAACCATTCGAGTCTATTGTTTTAGTAAACCTAATTTTTTTCCTCCCAAAATTCAACAAAAGTATTTTCTATTTCTTGGTAATCATTTACAATTAATGTATAAAGTTAGGATTCTGGGCATAAACTTTTGACTTAATCTATACAAAATATATTTTTCTTAAAAACTAAATGGTAGTTCTGTAAAAAACCAAACCAAACCAAACAAAACAAAAAACCAAACAAACCAAACTCTCAAAACACAAACAACTAAAAGCATTTGCATTTGGAGTCATTGAGCCAAATTCTAAAATTAAAATTACATCTTGATTGCTACATATTTTTAAAAACCATATGTCATGTATCTGTACTTTCTGCATTGAAAGCATCACTGATGGGCTGGGTATGTGCTCAAGAGAGTGATCAAACAATACGTGGTCTGGAGAACTATGTCACAATACAGGGAATGCTTGAAGGCGCTGAGGATATTTAGAGTGGAGAAAAGAATACTTTGAGGGAATCATGACAGTTTACGTCAAGTATTTGAGGGTTTTTTTTTTTTTTAATTTTTTTTTTTTTAATTTTTATTTATTTGTGATAGTCACAGAGAGAGAGAGAGAGGCAGAGACACAGGCAGAGGGAGAAGCAGGCTCCATGAGCCGGGAGCCTGACGTGGGATTCGATCCCGGGTCTCCAGGATCGCGCCCTGGGCCAAAGGCAGGCGCCAAACCGCTGCGCCACCCAGGGATCCCTGAGGGGTTAACATACGGAAAAAGATGAATGTACTCTGTTGTTCCAGAAGATGATAATTTTGACTAAAACCATGGGTGAATTAGTTTATTTCAGTTCACCTTGACCAAGAATTTTCCCATAAAGGCATCTAATACTTCTAATGGAATTTTATCAGTAACTGGGAATGGTATACAGTAGGGATTGACATACTAGATAGCCTTTGGGCCAGATTTGGCCTATTGCTTGTTTTGTAAATAAAGGTTAATTGGAGCACAGCCTGCCCATTCATTCATGTTTTGTCTGCTGTTGATTTTGTGTTACCTTGGCAGAGTTAGCAATTTAAACAGACCTAATGACCACAAAGCCTCAAATATTTGCTCTCTGTCCCTTTAGAGAGTTTGCCAACTTGTGCTGTAGATGTCAGACAAGTTAAGGGTGTTGTAGAAGATCTAATTCATTGGATGCTAAGTTAGCGTAGGTGACCTTATAGGTCCTGTACAACTGATTCTATGGTTTTATACAGAGTTGATAATATACATATACTTAAAATTTGTTCATAGTTTTTTTTTTTTAATTTTTATTTATTTATGATAGGCACACAGTGAGAGAGAGAGAGAGAGAGAGGCAGAGACACAGGCAGAGGGAGAAGCAGGCTCCATGCACCGGGAGCCCGACGTGGGATTCGATCCTGGGTCTCCAGGATCGCGCCCTGGGCCAAAGGCAGGCGCCAAACCGCTGCGCCACCCAGGGATCCCTGTTCATAGTTTAAGAGAAGTAAATAGATGTATTCACCAATTCAGTTGTGTATATCTCTTCCAAAGATATTTAGCATGTGTGTGAAATGTGAATTTTAATAGCATTCTGCTTTGACTATGAAATGCCATTGTTTTGAATTTCTAGTTGTTACAGTGGTGGATTGGAATGAAGCAATGGCTTTTGTAAACAATTAGGTAGTGTCTAATTCAAAGTTATTCAAAATTTTTGAAAATAACTTTTCTCTGGCAGACCATTAGTGACATGGATTGCTATGGAACCAGAATTGCTAGCTTTTCCTAACTTTCCATCTGAGAATGGTAAAGCACTTAGCTAACATTTTTATGCCTTATTCATCAATGTTTCTTACACAAATAGATGGGATTATTAAGAAAGTTCCTTTGGATGTTCTGTATGAGTGTGGGTGTAGGTATGTTTTCCATTGCATGTCCTACTGAAATACAGAAGACATGGACATTTTTCAGGACAAAAATTCATTGAGGAGCTGTAATTTTGGAAAAAAATTTTGGTGTGACCTGATTGATATAAATCATTCCAATGGGGAATTAGAAACATAAAAAATATCTATAGTGGAAATGGAGTTCTTGCATCAGGTTTTAGTCCTCGAATACTAAGTCGTTTATTTTCCTTTGGAATATAACATCTTTATTAAAAACTACTTAAGTTCATGGTTTTTGCTTGCAAGTTTACATTTTAGATATGTGAATTTAGTAAGATAATAATATTTAAGAAATGTGTAATGGCAGCACTAATTTTAAAAATATTAGGTTTTATTTTTAAGAGAAATTTTAGGTGTACAGGGTGGCTCAGCGGTTTGGCGCCTGCCTTTGGCCCAGGGCACGATCCTGGAGTCCCGGGATCAAGTCCTGCATCAGGCTCCCGGCATGGAGCCTGCTTCTCCCTCAGCCTGTGTCTCTGACTCTCTCTCTCTCTCTTTGTGTCTATCATGAATAAATAAATAAATCTTTAAAAAAAAATAAAAAAAATAAAATAGAGTTCGACACATACCCCCTCACATCCGCTCCCACCCTAACCCCGTCCCATTTCCTTTATATTATGAACATGGTACATTAGTGTAGCACATTTGTTACAATTTTTGAGCCAATCTCGATATACTGTTATTAGTTTATATTGGAGTTCCAGTTTTGTGTTGTATATCTTGTGGGTTTTGACAAATGTATAATGACACATATCCACTATAGTATCATACAGAATAGTTCTGATACCCTAGGAATCCCATGTTCCGCCTGTTTATACTTCTGTCCCTCTCCCTTAGCCCCTGCCAACCAGTCATATTTTTATTCTTTCCATAGTTTTACTTTTTCCATAATATCTTATAACTGGAATCCTATAGTATTCAGCCTTTTCAGATGGGCTTCTTTTACTTAGAAATATGCCTTTAAATTCTTCCATGTTTTTTCATGGATTGAGAGTTCCTCCCTTCCTACTTTTGCAGGGTGTGTGTGTGTGTGTTTGTGTGGTTTTGAATTTTTTTTTTCAAAAAATAGATTTTGGTTAGATGGTACTTGTGTACATTGAATTTTAAAAGTTATAGAAACATGGAGTTTTTAAAACTTTTTTAAATTTTTAAATTTTTATTTTATTTTTAAGATTTTATTTATTTATTCATGAGAGACACACACAGAGAGGGAGGCAGAGACGCAGGCAGAGGGAGAAGCAGGCTCCAGGCAGGGAGCCCAATGTGGGACTTGATCCTGGAATCCTGGGATCATGCCCTGAACTAAAGACCCTCAACTGCTGAGCCACCCAGGCGTTCCCAAACTTTGCTTTTTTAGAGCAGTTTTAGGTTTACAATAAAATTGAGAAGAAGGCATAATGATATCCTGGGTATGCCTTCCCCCACACATGCAGAGCTTCCCTCATTATCTGTATCACTCACTAGAATGGCACCCCCCCCCCCTTTTATTAACCAAGGGTGACCCTGCACTGACACATTGTAACCACACAAGATCCACAGTTTGCCTTAGGGTTCACTCTTGGTGTTGTACATTTTAAGGTTTGGCTCATTTCTTTTTATTGCTAAATAGTATTCCACTATATGGATGTACCACAGTAAGTTTATCCATTCAGTTATTGAAAGACATCTTGATTGCTTCCATGTTTTGGCAGTTATGACATTAATTACTTTTGAAATATAAATAAAATAAAAATATACTTAAGTATTTATTATTATATATATTAAAGTTAGCTTGTATATGAAAATGTGAGCATAAAATATTTTTTAAAAGATATCTCAATTTTTCAGCAGCTTGAAACCTAATTCAGTCTACCCACTACAAGATAAATGTGTTGCTTTTGTTTTTAATTTGCAGAAAGTTTACATGGTTGTTGCAAAAATTCAAATGATATAGAATTATATGGGCTAAAAGATGTAGGCCTTGCATGTCTTTCTAAGATCATAGTCTTACACATTTTTTCTTATGTGTATATGTTAAAAATACATATGGTATAATCCTGTTATAAAAAAAATGTACAACTATATATGCCTATGTGGTTACATTTATCTCTTTATCATTTACAAAGATGGGATCATGCTATACCTATTGTTCTGCAACTTTTATACATTTCACAGTACTGTGTATTGTGGATATTTAAAAAAAAACTATAGTTGACTTACAATGTTACATTAGTTTCAGGTATACATCATAGTGATGTGACAAGTCTATACCTTATGCTGTGCTCACCACAAGTGTGGCTACCATCTGTCACCTTACAACACTGTTTAAATACCATGAATATCTTTTCATGGTAGTAAATGTTCTTTTAAATCACTGCAGAGTATTCCACTGTATGGATGAATCATAATTTAATCATTCATCTATTACTGGACATTCATACTCTTGTAATTTTTCGCTATTACAAATCTTATTGCAGGGAGCATCCATATTTACATATATATATATTTCTTTTTCATTTATTCTATAATTATTTATTTGGCATGTTATGTGTGCCAGGCAGTTCCAGGTAGGGATTCAGCAGTGAGCCAGAGATGATGTTCAATTTCTTGTGTGGGGAGACCCACAATAAACAATAAATAAACGTGATGTTTTCAGATAGTGGTAAATGCTGTGAAGGGAGTAGTGGTGGTTTTTCTACTTCAAATGTGGTGGCCGGGGAGGAAGTTTGCATGGAGCTGACATCTGAGCTGAGAGCTGCATGGCGTAGAGGAGGAGATGAGGCTGCCAGTGCATTGAGTCTGGGAGTGTGGCAGGGGCAGGAACAAGCAGCTGTGCATAAGGCAGGGTAGCGGGAGCATCTGCCTGGTATAGGCAATAAGGGTGCATGCGTGTAGGAAACCTGAAAATGAGAAAACTAGCTAAAATCAGCTTACTTTTTATTACCACTCTATGCCAGCAATTTTAACCAATAACATATGGTTCTCCGCCCCCGCCCCACCACAACACTGACATTGTGTGCTTATCCCTATATCTCTATAGTTTTGAAGTATTGAATCCTAGACATGAGTCAAATGAAGGCTGTGTGCATTTTAAATGTAAATCGGTGGTTCACTTTTAATTATAAACATTAAGTATTCTTCAGAGAAATACTGAATATAAAAACAAGGGCTCATGAATGAGGAAGTTTTGTTCTATGTATTTTTGTAAGTAAACAGTTGTATAGGCTTAGGTAATGTAAGTGAGTCAAGACTATTACAAAAATTAAGAAGTGAAAATTAAGAAATGAAATAAAGTCATCCATAAACTTGCCATTTAAAAATCAATACAAACAGGGAGGGGTGCCTGGGTGGCTCAGTGGGTTAAGTGTCTGCCTTCAGTGAGGGTCATGATCCCTGGGGTCAGGCTCTCTGCTCAGCAGAATCTACTTCTCCCTCTGCTTCTGCCTTCCCCCCACTCTTTCTCTCTTTCTCTCTCATCTCAATAAAATCTTTATTTTTTTGTTTTTTTTTTGTTTGTTTGTTTGGTTTTTTTTCTTTTTCAATAAAATCTTTAAAAAATTAATACAAACAAATACGGATACTATTTTGATTCATAATGGAACTATTTCTATTTCTGTTTCTCTTTTGCTGGGGTATTAAAGTCAAGATCTTAGTGATTTTAGAAGATACCCCAAATTAGGAAATTATAAAGCTGTTAGGCTTAGCAGAGTTTACCTAATATTTTAACCCTGTTAAGATCCTATTGGAACAGGCATCTCAGCCAATCATGTGAAGAAGGCATACCTGCGTGGGTGGGAGGCCTCCAAAATAGTCATCAGTCAAGTCTCTTATTGGGTAATGTCTTCTGGGATAATTTTTAATAGTTAAAATAGTCTATCGTGATAATTTTTTTATCCAGCAGATATGTAGTATATGTTTTCCCATGCCCCTCTGCTAGGCGCTGAGGGCACAAAGATGATTAAAGGTATCGTGACAAGTCTGGTCTGACTGGGGGAAAAGAGGTGAACAAGTGGATTCAGCACAAGGTGGGGCCTGTGAATGGGTGCAGGGTGTGGGGGTAGTGCACAGTGCAAGGGTGCCCTTCCTGCCCTGGGGAGCAGTCCAGGCCATGCCTCTCTTCTGGCCTCTTGTGCCACTGTTTTTCTCATTGGCTTTTAGTCCCTCCACCACAACGTGTTCTTCTACCCTTAGGACTTTTGCAGAAGCTGCTCTCTCTGCCTGGAATTTTGATCTCCAAGCCTCTCTGATTATTCCCCACCCAGCCTGTTAGGTTTAACAGCCCATGTTCTGCTTCTTCATGACACTTACTACAGCTGTTAGGAAGAATTACTTGCTTACTATCCCCCACCTCCACCCCCAGAGAACGCTTGCAGCTGTAAGTAACAGGAAGCCTGATAAACAAGTGGCTCGAACTAACAGGGGTTGAAGGAGGCTGGAGGTCAGGGGACGTGGGAGGTGGTTGTCTTATCCATGTCAGGTCTGTGGTGTGCAGGATTCGCTGGCTCTTTTCCCTCCTGGTTGTAAAATGACCTTACTCACATCCAAGGCTGAAGGAAGGCATGGCCCTGGGTCTATCCTTTTTTTTTGCCTCGGAAGCAGACTTTCCGAGAAGCCTGCAGCACACTTTCATGTGTGTGCTGTTGCCATCTGTAGTTGTGATCAGTTGTTCCAGCAACTGATATGGAAGGTAAGTGTTTTGTGTTCTTTTATGAGCTGGTCAATCTGGTGCAGCCACAATAGGAGACAGAGACACGGAAGGAAAAAAGTTTATTATACTTAGAACTCCTAGAGACAGAGGGTATGGCCTGCCATGCAGGGCCACAGGGAAATCAGGGATCCCCAGGGTGGTCAGGAGGGAGCAAAGGGAAGGTTAAGCCAGAGCCCATGTTAGGGTTTCTGAGGGAAAGGCAAGACAGGGCACGGTGGACAGTTTAGGATCGCATAGTTTGAGTCATTCCAGAGGGCTTTGGGTTTTGGTTGCCTGGTACCTGGCCCTGGGATGTTTAGGGAGAAGAATATTGCCTCCTGGGATGCGGGGTGTGATAGAGGAGGTGTGAGGCTCTGGATTGCTTAGTTTGCATATTAAAGGTGTATTGAGTGCTGAACTCTGCTATCTCTAAGAATCTAGTCCCCAGGAGAGTCAGGTTCCATGGGTCTCCCCTTGCCCCACTACACTGGCTAGAAGGTTTTTTAAGATGTCAAAACAATATACAGAAAGTAAAAGAAATAATACGATGAGAGAATAGGGATAATTAAGACGTGTTGGGTTCACTGTTCATGTCCATCCCACCCCCCGAGACTCGTTACAAGAAGGGATTGTGTGTCCTGTCCTTCCTTGAACTCCCAATGTTGAGCACAGTACCTGACACACCGACTGGTGACATGTATGTCAGGAAAAGGAGGTAGAATAAGGACGTCCCAGGGAATATTCAGTACAAAGGCATTGAGCTGAAAGAGCCTCCTTTGTGTCTTTGGGGACAAGTGATGGGAGCAAGGCAGGTGACAAGGACAGTCGGAAATTGAGGCTAGAAAAGTAGGGTGGGGTCAAACCGTGAAGAGCCTCGAATGTCAGGGTAATTCATCCGTTCCCTGTATTAGCACTGGGGAGTCACAGAAGAGTCTCAGGCAAGGGAGTGGCAGTAGGATTTATGGGTTAGGAGATTGTGTTGGTGGTGAGGTGTAGGAACTGGGGGCAGAGCGATTGGAGTCAGGGGGGCTGATCAACATCTGACTCTAGGGTAGAGTCAGAATAATTTGGGGGAATTTGGAGAGCATCATTTTGAAGTCCTCTGCTAAAATAGTAATCCTCCAATTTTGACCCTGGACCTGTAGCATCAGCAGGACATGGCAACTTGTTAGAAATGGAAATTCATGGGACGCTTTGGTGGCTCAGTGGTTGAGCATCATCCGTAGGCCCAGGGCGTGATCCTGGGTCCCAGAATTGAGTCCCACATCAGGCTCCCTACAGGGAGCCTGCTTCTCCCTCTGCCTGTGTCTCTGCTTCTCTGTGTCTCTCATGAATAAATAAATAAAATCTTAAAAAAAAAAAAAAAAAGAAATGGAACTTCAGGGGCTCCTACTGAATCAGAATCCCTGCGGTGGGCTTAACAGTCTGTTGTGACAAGCCCTTCAGGGGACTCTGAAGCACTAAAGCTTGAGAACTGCTACCTAGAGCAGTAGATATTTGAGGTGAAGAGCTTAGTCATCTGGTCTTATGCAACCAACCTGCATGTAGAAGCACCTGTGCAGCTTTAATATATATATTTTTTATGTCAGGTTGGGCCCTAGGTCAGGGCCTCACATCAGATCAATTAAATAAAAATCTCTGGGGGTGGGAACCAGACACCAATTTATCTCTGTTCCTCCCAGAGAATTCCAGTGTGCAGCCAGGGCTGAGAACTACCCATCTTGTGTAGCCTTTAATGATGAGAAAACTCAGGACTTCCAGACCTTGCTCAAGGTCATACAGCAAGTTCAAGTAAGAGTGATTCTTTTTTTCTTTTTCTTTTTTCTTTTTTCTTTTTTCTTTTTTCTTTTTCTTTTTCTTTTTCTTTCTTTTTCTTTCTTTCTCTTTCTTTTCTTTCCTTTCTTTTCCTTCTTCCCTCCCTCTCTCGATTTTTCTTTCTTTTTGAAAGAGAGCATGTGTGTGCAAGGGTGGGAGGGGCAAAAGGAGAAAGAGAGACTCTTCAGTAGGCTCCACACACACTGCAGAGCCCAACTGGAGGCTGGATCTCACAATCCTGAGACCATGACCTGAGCCGAAATCAAGAGATAGATGCTTAACCAACTGAGCTGCCCAGGTGCTGTAAGAGTTCATTTTTTAAGCTGTCTTCTCTGTGCTGTAGTGAACACTATCCCCACTTTTTATTGTTTTAAAAGATTTTATTTGTTATGTTAGAGAGTGAGAGAGCAAGCAAGGGGAGCTGCAGAGGGAGAGGGTGAAGCAGGCACCCCACTGAGCAGGGAGCTCAGTGCAGGGCTATAACCCAGGACCCCCCCCTCCCCCCCCTCCATCATGACCTGAGCGGAAGCCAGATGCTTAACTGCCTGAGTCACTCAGGTGTCCCATTCTCACTTTTTAATAAATTGCTTTTACAGACTGGTTTTTAAATCATTCACAATGACAAAACTGACAAATTATTAGAGGGGAAAAATAGGTTACAGGCAGGATTATAAACCTTTACTTTCTCCTTTTAGTTAACATTACTTCACACTTGAGAAAGTTACCCTTTTTGTAAAGATTTTGTAAAAATATTTTTTCAATGTTAATGAAAACTAGCGTATAGATAACATACGGGTAAATAGTGCTTTGTCATTTGTGTGTTTAAGTAATGAGAACCTGTTTTCAAACTCTAGGTGGAGCTCTTTGGTTTATATGTTCATTATTCTATTTATAATTTTGAGAGTCTGTTTAAAAAAATTTTGGGATTTTTGTTAAAAAGACATTTAAAAATTTATAAGTATTTTTAACATTTCTAATTCTCCTTTTCTTGTTTTAGAGCCATATTGATAAAAACTTCTATTTTTGTTTCATTGCTTGATGAAAGAATCCAAATCCAGGCCTCAAAAGAGTCCTTTTCAAATCCATCTTAAATCCGTACTGTTATCTCCTGATGTTTAATGAATAGGATGTTTCCTATGGTTTTTGTTTCTGATAAGTCTCAGTGTTGAATTTACATAAGATGGGATGCCTTTTGTTGGTGGAGAAAGACTTTGTGGAGAACGCAGTTGTTGCTATAGTAATTTCTTCAGCTGTTTTTACCCCATTGTGTACAAAGGAGTATTAACAGCTACCTTCCTGTAGCAAAAATGAGCTATTTTCCTGCCACTTCTTTTTTTCTTCCTTGTTTACGAGCTCAGTATTCTCCCTTCTACTGAGAGTGCACTTGAAGCAAAATTCCCAGGATAGGCGGCATGTTATTTTTGGATGGCATAACTCAGTGGTTGTGGTTCCTGGACCAGCAGAATCACCACTGGTAACACCTGGAGGTTTGTTAGAAATGCCTGTTCTGGGATCCCAACCCAGACCTACTGAACCAGAAACCCTGGGGTAGGGTCTAGCAATCGGTGTTGAGCCTCTGGTTTAAGCTGTTTTGAAAGGAGGTAAATCTCCTATTCGTTGATGCCTACATCCAAAAACTCCTATGCAGTGAATCAGCCGTGCTCATTTAGGTTCTCAGGTGCTTTTGAAATTAGGTAGGGATTTTGTTTAAAGGCAGAAGTCTTGATTAAGTTTGAGGTGGAGCCTCTTTCTCTGCATTTCTAACAAGCTCACAACTGATGCGCATTTTTCTTGCCCATGCATTAAATTTTGAGTAGGGAGGCTATTGACTAGGATATTGAATACGCTCATGCCCATATAGGACGGTCATCTATGATCTAGTAAAATATACTTTTGATTGAGTATGCCTAAAGATTGAATATGCCTGATTGAGTCCATGAGTTTTCCCTTATCAATCACAGTGTGAAGAGGCAATTTCTAGAATGTAATGCTGCCTTGTCTAGTTTAAAGTGACTTACCCTTGTTAAATGCTACAAGAGGGTTTATTTGCAGGAATCTGAGACCCTCTATACTAAACAAGCACACTTGAGGATTGCATTATACTTTTTTAATCAAGGAAACTAGTTCATTCATGGCATGATAAAGCTAGAGAGATGATTCTGAAGTTTGGTGTTAGCAGGCAAAATAATTTCAGCCAAAGAAGTGGTTCACAAATGTTTGAAATCAGTCATTGAGTGCTTCCATTTATTGAGCACCTGCCATGTGAAGCATTGCACTGGGCACTTAGGGAAATCAGGAAGAAAAAAAAATAAGTCCTTGACCTTGAGATTATAGTCAACCTGAGGAAATAAAACCAATGCCTGTGAAAGTTAATTACCAGTATAGGGAACATTCTGTTAAATGGTAAAGAAGTGTGCTGTAACCTCAGAAGACCAAAGTATAGCTATTGGCTGAGGAGGTTAAAACTATGGAGTCTGGGTTCTGGGGCTAGTAAAAATTGGGATATTTAAAAGGGAATGACAGAAGGGGACTCCACAGAAGACAAGGTGGTGTGGGCCAAGGTGTAGCTTCTAGGAGTGAGCCTTCGGTACACGTGGGAACAGGGAACTATTTCAGACCACAGAGAGTTTAGACTTGTTGTTTTGGGTATGTTATGAAGGTGAGCAAGAGCTTGATTGGTAAGGATTTAAGTGCCAGGCTTATGAGTTTTGACTTTAATTCCTTGTGCACCAGGGAGCTATTGAAGAAGGCTTTGGTGGGGGGCGGGGTGTGTGAATGACCCAATCCTGATGATTTAGAAAAAGGTCATTAAGGAAATATGCAGGATGAATTGAAGTGGCAAAGACTGGAGGCAGAAACACTTGTCGGATTGCATTGGGTGGCTTTGGCAGTAGGCCTGAGAGAACGCTGCACGAAATAGGAAGAGATTTGGCAAAGGAGCAATCTTTTTTATTTTATTTTATTTTTTTATTTTTTCAAAGGAGCAATCTAAACTGAAAATACAAGTATATTAAAAAGTTAAGATAAAGTAATTTAAATGGCCAGCTAGGGGCACTTGGGACTATAGGTCTCTCCTTTTGAGGTCCTCCTTGTAGCAAACAGGCTTATTTCCCACATAACCATCTAGAAGACCCTGAGTAGAGTAGGTGAGTTAAGTAATCCTACCTTTCTAATAGTTTGAGATTTATATCTTATTACACATTTATCTTGTGGGTTTTATATCTCCCTTTATGGTCCTCTGCCTTACTTTCTGCAATCACGAGTATGTTTTGCATACTGTCAGTCACAAATTCCCAAGCTGGAAACCCACTGTTAGGTAGTTCTTTCATCTTTTTTTTTTTTTTTTTTAAAGATTTTATTCATTTATTCATGAAAGACACAGAGAGAAAGGCAGAGACCTAGGCAGAGGGAGAAGCAGGCTCCAGGCAGGGAGCCTGATGTGGATGTGACTTGATCCTATGACTGCGGGTCACGCCCTGAGCCAGGGGCAGATGCTCAACCACTGAGCCACCCAGGCGTCCCTAGTTCTTTCATCTTAAGAAAGCAATCATCTTAAAAATTTAAATCTAGAAGGAACCTGAGAAGTAATTGAGTATAACATATACACATTCTCTGTCTCTTTCTCTCTTACGCTTTCTAGACAGCAGAAGCCCTCCAGAACTTGAGGCAGGAGGAAACTGCACTTGAAAATAATTCCCAGTATCATCATACCTCATCCATGATAAGATGGTTTACAGAGCTGTGTCTGACCTGATCACAGGTGTTTCAGGCTGGAAGTGGTGGGGAGGGGCGGCAATCTTGGTATGAATTGAACACTCTGAACCAGTCCTCAAAGAGTCTCCTCCCCGCTTTACCCCAGGGGAAAGTCAGTGTCCCTTGGACCTTAGGTGGAGGGATCTTCTGGCAGGAAATCTAGATGGCTCTTGACAATTGATGGCCTTTTGCAGATTATCTCTCTGAAAAAATCCCTGGAACACTTACAAGGTTTGAGTTGGAACCACTTAGCCTAACTTATTGAAGAAAACACAATACCTTACTACACCAAAACACACTAGTGTGAACTCTAAGATTGCAGCTGTGTATTTTAGTTCAGTTACTCAGCAAAATTGGAGCCTTATCCAGTGGTGCCTCGTCATCGTGAGTGCAGCCTCAATTATCAACATGCCGTCTGGTCAGCTAGCCAAGGAGACTAAGGAGTGTATTTTCCATATGGCTGTGATACTGTCTTGAGAGCATCCAGAGAATTATGTAAGATCTTTGATAAATGATCTGATGCATTGATGATTGTCTGTTTCCTGGAAGGTAAGCATTCATTCATTCCATGAAATACCTACTGTATATCAGGTAGGGTGATGGAACTGTGGTTACAAAGATGAGTAATGTAGTCTCTGCCCTCAAAGACTCCAGGAAAGACCGACAAATGAATTTGTATACAAGATGAAGCAAGACAAGGATTTGACATAAGAGGGTCTTTGGAGCTGTGTAAAGGACTTCACCCTTCTCAGAAACTGAGGCCCTCCTGCTTCTGTTGTCATCTATATGCCAAGGTGACAATCATTCTGACACTGTGATATTTTATTATTGCTCAATCATGTCCCCATCTTCAGTTTGGTTGATGCTTCCGTCCTTGTGAAATCTGCCAAACAGAACCAGGTAATCTCTGATTATGGGCCAGACCAAGTGCCTGAGTTAGAAGCCTGAACAGTCAATACTCACCTTTTCACTAGCAAGGTAGTTAGGCTGCCTTGCTTCTCATTTTGAAGTTTTTCCATAACCACAGACATATGAAGATTTTTGCAGCAGTTTGGCTTTTGTACTCCTGCCTTTCATGCCACCCCTTGTCCTATTTCTTGGTTTGACATTTACCATCCTAGTATCCATGGTAATGCCGAGCTGACAAATAGAACTCACAGGCAGGGAAGGGCAGTGGCTCCTTTTAAGAAAGGATCTGTTTTGTTTAAAAAAAAAAAAAAAAAAGGGATCCCTGGGTGGCGCAGCGGTTTGGCGCCTGCCTTTGGCCCAGGGCGCGATCCTGGAGACCCGGGATCGAATCCCACATCGGGCTCCCGGCGCATGGAGCCTGCTTCTCCCTCCGCCTGTGTCTCTGCCTCTCTCTTTCTCTCTGTATGACTATCATAAATAAATAAAATTAAAAAAAAAAAAAAAAAACAAAAAAAAACAAATACGGGGATCCCTGGATGGTTCAGTGGTTTAGTGCCTGCCTTCGGCCTGGGGCGTGGTCCTGGAGTCCCGGGATTGAGTCCTGGGATCAAGTCCCATGTTGGGCTCCCTGCATGGAGCCTGCTTCTCTCTCTGCCTGTGTCTCTGCCTCTCTCTCTCTGTGTCTCTCATGAGTAAATAAAATCTTTAAAAAAATAAAAATAAATTTTAAAATAAATAAATATAGGGATCCCTGGGTGGGTCAGCAGTTTAGCCCTTGCCTTCAGCCCAGGGTATGATCCTGGAGTCCCAGGATCGAGTCCCACATCAGGCTCCCAGCATGGAGCCTTCTTCTCCCTCTGCCTGTGTCTTTGCCTCTGTGTGTCTCTGAATAAATAAAATCTTTAAAAAATAAAAATTAAAAAAATAAATACTTGCAACAATTACTTTTGTTGTAACCATCACAAAATGGCAAGCCTTAGGTCTTTTCCTATTACCACATCTGTTAACCTATGTCTTTCTGCTTCCAGCCCTAGCTGAACATAAAAATATATCCTACGTATCACCACTCATTTCATCCAATTCTTGTTAAATTTAGCCAAAACATTTTTTGGTCTTGATTGAGTTATCCAACACATCCATTATTTCTCCCACCTCATCAACTGAGAAATTTGACAAACCTATTTCTATATCATTGTCCAAGTAAGTGGTGACAGTATTGAACAGGATAGTGTTCAGTAACATGATTGAGAAACTATATATGATTGCAAAAATATAATGATTAGAGTATTTTGGACGTTATAAATATTTTTAAGTAGATAGGAAGTATAGGAATAGCATAATGAACACTTAGATTTCATAGTTGTAATATGTTTCTAGATTTCTGTCAAAAATATAGATACTATTTTTTTTTCTTGATTTGGATAAACTGGGTATAAAAGATACTTGAGGCACTGTTTGGGGGATATTTGAATATGGCCTGGGAACTGAAGAACATTCAGGAATAGATGTTAAATTTGTTAGGTGTGACAGTAACATCACGGTTAGGTAGGAAAGGTCTTTGTTTTTCACAACTGTATCATGAAGTATTTGAAGTATGAATGTTGTGATGTCGTTATTTTACTTACAGTTCTTCAGCCTGTCATGAGGAAGCCCCAGGGTACACAGTTGGGTAGAAGGTGCCTAAAGAGAGAGTAATGGCTAATGGTCTGATATCAGTCTGTACTGATAGTTCTTTTGAATCTGGAATGTTTTGGTAAGTTCTAAATAACAAGCCAATTTTTAAAAAAGATTTATTATATGTAGAGAGGGAGAGTGTGGGGTGGGATGGGCAGAAGGAAAGAGTCCTAAGCAGACTCTATGCTAAGCATGGAGCTCGATGTGGGGCTCAGTCTCATCACCCTGAGATCAGGACCTGAGCCAAAACCAAGAGTTGGACGCTTAACCAACTGAGCCACCCAGGAACCCCACAAGCCAATTAAAAAAAAAAAACTTACCATATTATATGCAAAGCAGAAATCCTCCTTCTGGTCCCTGTGCTATCCCAGAGCCTTAAGCCATCTCATTTCTCCACCCTTAGTATTACTGTAATTTATAATAAAGTGTTTTTGTATTTTGGTATAGACGTCTCAAAACTGTCCATTTTGCTCTTGGCTCCATCCAAACATGCCCCAGACAAAACCACTGTGTCAAATCTGCTACATCAAAATAATCCAATAAAGGAAAAAGGCAACATGAATGGTGAATTAGGGACCATAAAAAGTAATGGATATTACCGAGGAAAGAGGTATTAATATAATTTTACTCGCATTACCAGGATAATATTTAGACAGGTGTAGTAGAATCAATTATATATCTACAGAGTTACTTAAAATATATATGGTAGTCATTGAATTAAAGTAAGAAATTCCATTTAATAAGGAAGAACCGTGAAAATGAATATAAAACATCTCTTAGGAAAATGTAACATGGATGATAGGACACCAGTACTAGGGAGGATGATTATTATAGATAATACATTAGTTGTAGTCTGGCTGTATCTGTAACTCTTAGAGATAAAATTTTGAGTGTTGCAGTTTTCTGGAGAGCTAAGGATGACAAAGGCAAAATATGTATTGCATGTGCTCAATTAAATGGCATACAAAATGGGCAGCCATGGTGAAACACGGCTAAGATGAGCCCAAACTTTATTTTTGGCCCCAGTTTCCATCCCTTTAAACCTGTTGGGATTTGTAAAACTATTTTGCTGCCTAAAGAGCTGATTAGGAATATTAGAGGGTTGTTTTTTTTTTTTTAACCTTAATAATTTTATTTTATTTTATTTTATTATTATTTTTTTAACCTTAATAATTTTAGATGCTCTTCTTTGTAAACTACTAAAGTATATTACATTCTTCCCTTTACCTCCCCCTTACAGTTGGAAGCTGTTTTGCAGATGTTGGCCTTTTCTGGACAACTCCAGTCTATAATTTCAGAACAAATATTCCAGGGCCAATTAACATTTGTAGTGTTATTTGTGCTAATGCCAAATGGTCACTGTGTTCTTGAGTTCTCCAGTCCTTCTATGGTATTCTTCTCAACTTTGTTGGGTCTGCTTGGATTTTATTGATTTCTGTAAATTTGGGGGCATGCCCATGAAAGCCTTTCCGTCTCCCCCTAACCTTCTATTTCTAATCTATGGGCATCACTGACATAAATACACACGTACTTTTATTTGGCCCTGACATCAGAAAAATTACTAGACAGTCTTCAGCTTCTAGGAATTTGGCTTCAAACTAGCTATGGTCTACTAGCTATATCCATGTTATTCTAGACATTTTTGACAAACAGCTCACAGGAAAGGTCCACAAAAAATAATAGGTTTATTTTTCACTAAAGAAAACCACAGCCTCGTGTTTTTGTAAGTTAATTTTGTTTTTCAATAAAATAACTGCACTTGTTTTAAAAGTCAAATAGGGCTAAAAATAGCAGCAGCCTCCCCTCTCCAAACCATTCCATCCTACTCCTCAACAATTGTTTTAATGATTTCTTTAGGTGTTCCTTTGAATTTCTAATTAGTATCCTTAAAGTATACTTAGAGTATACAGTATGTATGTCTCTACTGACTTTCTATTACAATAGACGAAGAGGTAACTTGTTAAATTACTTATACCACACTTATATTTCCTCATCCCCCGCCGCCCCTCCCGTGTGTCTTTATCTGACTTTGGGTTAAATGAATCAGCATTCAGCTTTTGTATTCTGAGATCTCGGTGTTCACTGCTAGGTAGGTAGTATATCCTCCAAGAATATACTTGTGAGTGCTTGGGAGGCGACCCTTGCAGGTACCTGTAGCTTGCCTCCCCGTCTCCTCCCTCCCTCCCTCCTTTTCTAGACTTATGTATTTTAGAGAGAGTGAGCACAAGCATGTGAGTGAGCAAGGGGAGGGACAGAGAGAGAGGGAGAGAGGAAATCTCAAGCAGACTCCCTGATGAGCACAGAGCCTAGGGTGGCTCCATCTTCCAACCCTAAGATATGACCTGAGCAGAAATCAAGAGTCAGTTACTCAATTGACTGAGACACCCAGATGCCCCTTTTTCTTTTAGAGCCTGGGAGGGAGTACAGCTGTAATTCATCCCCCTAAGAAGCCCCCAGGGAGGAATCTGGCTCCATTTTTTGTCTCGTTTTTATAATTTGGTAATACTTAATGGCATTTGTCAGTTATAGACTGTTGGCAAACTTTTGTCTCTGAATGCAGTTATATTTTATTAAACACTTTTAAAAAAAATATTCTAGGGAGGGTGGAGAGGGAGAGAGAATCTCAGGCAGACTTCATGCTGAGTGCAAAGACCAACATGAGGTTTGATCTCAGGACCCCAAAATAATGAGCTGAAATAAAGAGCCAGATGCTTAAGTGACTCAGCCATTCAGGTGCCCCAAAAACACTTTTTGTCATAAGCCAAACATAATTTCTTTGATGGATTTGAGCATGTTCGTATCTCTGGCTAGAGTTTGAAAAGTCTTGAGGGCAGGGATTCTCAATAGGGGAGTTGAGAAGGAAAGGTTAGGATTTGGAGAAGCCACAGGAAGAAGGGAATGTCTTTTTTTATTCTTGGTCTCTTGACTTTATCTGAAGCTCCTGAACTCCTGGAATGGAATATAGTTATGCAGTCAAGGGTGGCAGAAGGATTCTTGCTCATGGTTAACCTTTTACTGTTCTTCCTATCGCTTGTGAGTGGGGGGAGAGGAGTGGTTACATGAGGCTGAGCATGCTGGTTTTTGAGGCTTATGAGCTGATCTCCTATTCCCAAGGTTTCCTGCTGACCTTCCTTCGTGTCTGCTCTGGACCAGCCCCAAATATGGACTCTTTCAGTGTCACAAAACTACTTAAAAGAACTTTAAAGATGCAGGAGCTCAGGGGCACCTGGGTGGCTCAGTGGTTGAGCGTCTGCCTTCGACTCAGATCGTGATCCCAGGGTCCTGGGATTGAGTTCCACATCGAGCTTCCCACAGGGAGCCTGCTTCTCCCTCTTCCTATGTCTCTCATGAATAAATAAACAAAATCTTAAAGAAAAAAAAGATGCAGGAGCTCAGTTTGCAGTCACAAGTATCCTCACATTGAAGATAGCAATTAGAATAGGAAATATTGTAGAAGAATGAGTTCATTGTTACCTATCTATTGAGAGTTTTCACTTCTGATGACCGAATTTACAAAAAATCAGTAACTTTAGCTGCTAGGAATTTTTCTTTGCATAAATTGAGCAGACTCTATTGATGTCACTTGTGGTTATATAAGAATTACAATGTGTTATTGGCTGCTAGATATGTTGTTACCCTGCTGGAGAACAGCGGTGGCAGTTTCTTTATGAAGGTCAGTTTTCGTGAATAGAAGAATTACAAACAAAATTAACTGGGGAACTTAATTTTATTTCATGTAAGAGATTACTTCACCCCTTAAGTTAATGATTCTAAAAATCTGAACTGGAAAACTTAATAATAGACTAAGTAGATCTAAGCTTCTTTGGAAGTTATACTTGTCAATTCTATTTTTGGTTTCTTAGGAAACAAGCTAAAAACCGCTTTTTAGGACTTAATACATTTCTAATTACATTTCTTCTCTTTAGAGAAGCTTGTTTTTCTTAAAAAGAGGTGCTGAGTTCTTTAACAGGGATATTGGTTTTAAAAATTCATATTCCCTCCAACCATACTCATTAAAAATCTATGTATATGTTTGCAAAGGGATCACATGAAAGTCCTGTTTTTTGTTTTATTTTTTTTGAAAGTCCTGTGTTTTAAGTAAACTTTTCACACTGAAGTCATTGAGTATGATCACATGCTTTCATTTGGGAACACATTTGTAGCAACTGAAATGATGGCCTGGGTTAAATTACTCTGATCTCCCCAAATCCGCAACACACAGCATTGTATATAACCCAGGATAGTGAATGGTTATGGAGACAGAGTTACCTTCCACTCCCGGACTAGGAACAGTGAGCCTGAGTGGTGAGGACTGTGGACTGCACTGCAGGCAGCCCTCCGCTCCTCTGTCTCTAGTTGGTAGCTGGTGGACCTAGCACGTTGCAAGGTTTACATGTTACCTTGATGGATTTCCACTGAATTGCTCACATCTTTTCCAGACACTTTAAAGATTAAAAGTGGAAGGAAAAGGATAATTTTTCAGATGACTTGCTGCCCCTTCTGGGAGTGTGAGTAGAGGGAAATGGTGCAAACTCTCAGCCTGTCTGCCATTTAATGATGTGGTGTCTTTGACATTGGCCATGTGGTGGTTACTGATGACTATCCACCTACACTCACCAAGTTCCAGGGAGATTGCTACTGTCCCTGACAATCTGTAGAGGCATGGGGAGTTCATAAACGTTTCTGTCACACTCTCTTCATTGGCCAGGCACCTGTTCCATTGGCCATCTTTGTGCTCCGCCTAATACTGCAAGTTTGGAGGGCCCCCATCATCACATGGTTATCCCCTTGTCATTTAGTTCTCCAATCAAATAGCCCTTCCTCAGAGAGGTTTGTGGGAGACTCCCATCTAGGTATGCTTGGTGTCCCTCTCTGTCACCCTAGCCTTGTTTTCACCATGGCACTTAGTGCCATTGGATATTTTTGTGTTTTTCTCTATCTCCTTTCAGAATTGAAGCTCCAAGAGAATTGAGCCTGGTTCAGTTCATTCTGACTGGTTCAATGGTATAACCCCATCATCAAGGGAAGGGGTTCCAAATTGGTTTTTCTTGTCATGGACCAGATAAGTACTTTAGGCTTCATGGGCTAAATAGTCTCTGTCACAACTACTCAACTCTATTCTCAAAGCTCAAAAGCAGCCATAGACAATATGTAAACAAATGAATGAAATTGTGTTTCAGTAAAGCTTTGTGGACACTGAAACCTGAATTTCACATAATTTTTATATGTCATTATTAGTCTTTTTTCTTAACCTTTTGGGGAGATAGCTTTATGGTCTTATTTTTTAAATGTATGCACTAACAAAATACTCAAAATAAGCACTTGGTTTCCCAATATAATATATATATGTATATATACAAATATATAATATGTATATATAAATATATACATGTGTATGTAAATATATATAAATAAAATGTCCGTATACTTAACATATGGTGTTATATTAGTTTCTGGTGTACAATATAATGATTCAACAATTCTTTTTTTTTTTTTTAAGGATTTAATTTATGTATTCATGAGAGAGACAGAGAGAGAGGGAGAGGCACAGAGAGGCAGAGACACAGGCAGAGGGAGAAGCAGGCTCCATGCAGGGAGCCTGACGTGGGACTCGATCCTGGGTCTCTAGGATCATGCCCTGGGCTGAAGATGGTGCTAAACCGCTGGGCCACCCGGGCTGCCCAGGATTCAACAATTCTGTACATTCCTCAGTGCTCATCATGATAAATGAAATCTTAATTCCCTTCACCTATTTCATCCAATCCTCCACCCACCTCCCCTCAGGTAACCACCATTTATTTGTTCTCTGTAGACAAGTGTGTTTTTTGGTGTCTCTCTCTCTCTTTCTCTTTCTCTCTCTCTCATTTCTTTTTGTTGTTCATTTGCTTGGTTTCTTAAATTCCACATAGAATTGAAATCACATGATAAATGTCTTTCTCTGACTTATTTCACTTAGCAGTAGATCAGTCCATGTTGTTGCAAATAGCAAGATTTCATTCTTTTATATGGCTTAGTAATAGTTACATATATATGCAATATTTTATATATGTGTGTGTATATGTATGTATATATCTCTATCACATCATATCTTCTTTATTCATTCATCTAGCAATGGGCACTTGGGCTGCTGTCATAATTTGCCTATTGTAAATAACACTGCAGCCACAACCTTTTAAATTCATAAAACCATTCTTGCTTGTGGGCAAAATCTGACCTACCATCTGTATCTAGCCAACACTTACTACAATTTATTATAATGCGTTAATTAGTAAAGTAGAATGGAAGGGAGGAATTTTTATATGAAGAAATAATATATTTACTCTAAAAAATAGAATGTAAAAATATTCTTGTAAATCGATTCTGAATAAATAGATTGTTCTGGAAGGATAAGGATAATATTCACTCTTTCCATGTCCTCTGGATTTGGCCTGGCTAACAGAATACATATTGCAAATTGAGTCTCATGTCAGTTTAGACATGCACGACTCTTGTGTTCTTTCTGGTGAATAATGATAGCCATCAAAAAGGTGGTATGGTTAGCTACTCTCATAAACTTTGCTACTACTTATAATAATAACAGCAGGTTTCAGGCAAAATTCAGGCACACACATAGGTTTTTATTAAGCATTCATTAGCAAGTAGCCCAAAGCAGTTCATTCAAACTTACTATAAACCCAGTGGAATTCTAGTGCTCTGTTCTTATAAGTACTTTGACTGTATCTCATATGCCAAGTTTATTAGAGACAGACATACGTTCTCAGGGCAAAAAAGATCATGGAGTCAGAACTCCTCTGAAACCAGTAGCTCATATGGGACCAGTTACAGAATCAAACCCCTCATGTCATCCCTAACTGTGTATAAGTCATTGTTTTTATACTATATTTGTGCAAAGATAGAGGAGTGTTTCTAAGCCATTTGAGGTAATCAACATATTTTGAATACCTTTAATTTCACCAGTGATAATTCATTTTAAACATTTGTCATGCCAATTAACAGGTTGCTAATTCAGTAAAAACTTGTTTTTGATAAAATAGCAGCTAAGTAGCAAAGTGTCATTTACTGGTGCAAACAGCAGAAGGATTTGTAGAGGCTGCCTCCGGAATATTATTTTTTATAACACAAGTGACCACTCTGGACTGTGATTCTTGATAGCAAGCCACCTGACCAGCCCCAGGATTTAAAGTTAACCTAACTGGCATCTACTTATTATCACACTGATTACACTGAAGTGGTAACAGACTTGGTAACAATAGCCTGTGACCTCAGTCCTTATGCCATCCAATGGACTGTGTAGCCCAGGGCACCAACCTTCTTTCTTGTATGTACATCTGCATCCCAGTAGGGATTACAAGGGAAGAGAAATATTTCTTCTAAGTTTTTTTTGGCAGTATGTAGATGACCACAAAACAGCAGCTCTCCAGTGTTGCCAGTGCTGGGGTCCTTTACCTTCTCTCGCTGGTTTCTTCTATCCCTGCCCAGTCCTTTGAAAGCAGTCATTTAGCTTGGTCACCTGATTTGAATGTGCCATCTCTTCCCTGGAAGGACCATGACTGATACAAAGATGAGCAGAAAGCACTTCCCACTTCTTTATTCTTCTAAAATAAGATTTTTATTGACCATGTGAAATTCTGTCTCATAGATGAACCCGTGTTTCTTGAACTAGTTCCCTGATTTTGAAGTGTGTATACAGTGTTATACTGATTTTTATCATGATACATCAAAGCATTTATGGTAACCATGAAAAACTCCTAATAAACATCTTTTTAAATGTTTACTTTGTTATGGATAAAGCATAAAGCTTGAGTTGTTTATTGAATAGTGACAAGGGATTTGCTCTAATCCATCTGGTTTATTTTATGTAGTGTTTATAATGACAAAAGAAGTGTATTTTCAAGATGGTTGGCTGGCTGTACTCTGTACTCTACAGCTACTACAGAATAAAGCAAGGCTGTGGCCTAAACCCACAACTTCAAGTTCTTTAATTCTGGGGTCTTAAAAACAGTTGGGCTGGAAGAAATAACACTTTTCCTTGAGTCTGATATTTTTTTCTGTCTTCTGGGCCAGATTTTGGATGCTGGGTAATGGACCAGTGACCTTTTTGTTGTTGTTGTTCTTTGTGTGCTCATAATTCTAGAAAAAATAAAAAGCATTCAGTGGAAAAGATTAGAAAGAGAATATAGTTTGATAATGATGTAGCTTCTATAGGAATAGTACCATATTTGAAAACAGTAAGAGTAGGGTTTAATCAGGAGTAGGAGACAAAGCCCACCATATGCTCTTAAATTCGGGGCTGCTAGTTCTCTATCTTACTAGGACCCTCTGTAAATTCTCTTTACTTAGGTTAACTTTACCCTAATTTTACAAAAATCACTTGAGCCCACTAATTCATTGACTCATTCAGTGCTTTCAAAAAATATTTATTGAGCACCTACCAAGTTGCAGGCACTAGGATATGACAGTGAACAGCTGGATAAATCGCTTAATTGCATACCCTGACATCTTTCAAGGGCGCTGAGTAACGAATAAGTAAATGAGATAATCATGAATGATGACAAGAAGGAGATATATAGGATGATGGAGAGTAAATGAGGTAGGACACTTTAGATTGGGTGATCAGGGATAAGTCCAAAGTCCTCTTGTCACAGAAGTTAGCACCCTAGAATGGAATGAGGGAATCAAATGGAGACCTGGTTTCAGGACCTTTAGCAAATTGCTTAACCTCTTGGAATACCTTGACATCCTGAAGATAATGATGCCTACCGTAGTTGGAGAATTAGAGAAAATTCCTGACACTATGAGCATTATTTTCTGTCACATAGGCCCAAATAAATATTAATTTCCTTGTTAAAACTCTTAAAATTATATATAATCTGAATTCCGTAATACCCATTTCCCAATGATCTAACTTCGAAAAACTCTTCTATACATCTATCAATCAATTTAATTCATCAAATATTTACTGAGCACTTACTGTGCACCTGTCCATGGTGATACATTATGGCAAATCAAATAGATACCATCCCTGCCTTGTCAGAGGTCATCTGATCAGTTTCTTTGTCTGTGACTGACAAAGCATTTTCTCACCACTGGTTCTCCTGACTAGTAGTGACAGCACTTTACCCTACTGGTAGCACATTTTATGTAAAAATTTTGTTGTGGTTGTGAAATGAAATAGATATGTACAAAAATCGCATAAATAATAGGCTATAAATCTCAAAATCTGATGAGCTCTGTTGTATAAAATGCTTATTATGTGCCAGCCATAAACTTTTGTTCCTCCACTAAAAATAAGAAAGGGGACAGAAAAACAGATAGCATACATGACCACCATTTGCTGCCTCGACAGCCTTGCTTCTGGATCGTGTCAGGCTTGGAGGAGTAGGACCAGGGTGCAGTCATGCAAAGTCATACAACTGGAAGTGATTTGAATTTTGAGCAGTTTATCCATTTGGCAGTTGTGGGGTTTATTTGTGTGTGTATTTTTTTGTTTGCTCTGGATTATCATTTGTATATAGCGGTGGTGTCCACATTGGTGCAGACCAAGCAAATTCTCCTCAGAACTTGCTAGGGAGAACTGGCCATAGAGTTCTGGAAGGACGTCCTATGGAAAGGACAAAGAATATATTAAGCTAACATCAAAATAATGTTTAATGATGAAATGCTAAAGGTAAATCCAATTCAAGGTATGAAGAATATAGGGATATCTGCTCTCAGCGTCGTTGAGTCCCGATTTGAGAGTTTAAGGTAATATAATAAAAACAAAAGATATAACAAATTTGTGAAGCAGGAGATAGGATTGTCACTATTGCCCTTTTATATCATTGCTTACTTGGAAAATTCGCAAGAACAAATAGAAAAATATTGGAATTTAGAATTCATGAGCTCATTAAGAGAAAAGATACAGGGGCACCTGGGTGGCTCATTTGGTTAAGCATCTGCTTTTGGTTCAGGTCATGATCCTGGGATCGAGTCCCGTAATTTAGCATAATTTTATTTTTTCAAAGATTTTATTTATTTATTTATTTATTTATTTATTTATTTATTTATTTATTTATTTATGAGAGAGAGAACACACAAGTGAGGGAGCAGCAGAGGGAGAGGGAGAAGCAGACTCCCCACTGAGCAGGGAGCCCCACATGGAGCTTAGTGCTAGGACCCTGAGATCACGAAGGCAGATGCTTAACTCACTGAGCCACTCAGGCGCCCCCTCTAATATATTCTTTAAAAATGTTATTTATTCCCTAAAATATTTAGAATTATGTTAATATTCAAAGATATAGTACAAATTATAATATCTAAAAATTAAGTCATTTAAATAAATGAAGATTTAACATTCAATCTTTTGAAAACTTAATCTTGTTATAATTTTATCTTGTATTTTCATGAAAATAGAACTATTCTTAATTAGGAGTAGAGACTGTCTCAAAAGTCACAGTTGGAGAATATTTAGAAAAAGTTGTTCAATTTTGAGGATACAGGGCAAGAAATGTGGAGAAATATTTTCCAGAGGCCTGAATAGTCACAAGAGTTGATGTTCAGCATTGTGGGTTGCATTTGTCACCTCGAGGTATCACTTCCTGAGTAACAGAGGCACTCGTGCATTGCTTAATAAATGTATTTATTAGTGTCTTTTTTTTTTTTTTTTTTTTTTTTGTCGGGGGCTATAGTGTGTGAGGCCAGGGCAGGAGCCCTCTCGCTTGTGTGGAAGGGCAGTACTCTCTAGGTCTTCGTGGTTATGTAAACCAGTCAACTTTCACACAACAAAATAAGATCCCATTCATGATAGAACCTTAAATAAAAATTATCTGGAATTAGGTAGACTAATGAAATAGATATGTATAGTATGTATAGGAATAAAACTGTAAGTCCTTACTAAAATAAATGTTAGAAAAGCAGAAAATTTGAATAAATGGGGAGAGGTGCTATGTCTTTGGACAAAAAAGTCTCAAAATTATAAAGATATCAATGTATTTAAAATTAATGCATTTAAACAATTCTAATTGTAGTGAAAGTTGTGACTGTCTCCTCAAGACCCATTCCATGCCAGATTTATGGGTGCCCCACATTAATCATGGGAAATAATTTTAATACTGTTTTTCTTAATTGAGATTGATTTAGGGAAAAAAAAAGAGGATGGGTTGGTGACACGATTTAGGCTAATGGCACGCAGCAAACAATTACTGGTGGTTCCTGGTCTTCAGCTGGCTGTGAATGAGGATGCGATGGTCCAGGTTGCTTCTGGCAGCCATCCTATATCCACGAGGAAACATAGCTGTAAGATGAACTTGACATAATGGGTAGCAGAGCTGGAGGCTGAGAGATGGAGACACATGGGTTGTTAATGACATAGATGGGCCATTGTTTCAAGCAATGCTGAAATGTGATCTGTTTTTGGATTCATGGTTATGAAAGCCAAACAACTCCTTTATTGTTTTAACCTCCTTGAATTGGCCTTTCTGTGTTTTGCATCCCGAAGCATCTTAACTAATAGAGTATCGTTATCTCCCATGGATGTTTTTTTAATGAAATGAGAAAAGGCTTTTCAAACTTATTTGGAATAATGACAGATTTAAAATCCTACAGTAAAAAAAAAAAAAATCCTACAGTAATCTTAGCAGTGTAATACTAATCCAAATACATTACTTAGGTCAGTGAAAGAGAATAGGAAATACAGAAACAGGCCCTAATGCATGCACTTATTATATGATGAAGATGGATTATTTAATAAACAATGCTGAGACCATGGGTAACTATTGAGAAGAATGTTAGGATTTACGTGGTAGGAGGAAGGAAGCTATCTAGATTAAGTGCTGAAGATAAAAGATTAAATCATTAAAGAACTAAATATATAGATAACAAGTATCTACATTGGAGTTAGCGAGGGCCTTATAAAGTGAAAGGCAAATAAAATGTGAAGGATATATAGGGTAGACCTGAAGTGTTTAGAACTTTATATGGTAGGGGACACTATGAACAAAACTTATGGTCAAAAGGTAAATTGTTAAAATATAGATGATTGATGTATGTTGTAAGTATAAAATAACAGGAAATATTTGAACAAAACATTGCCTGAAAAAATCCAAATAGAAAAAAAAATGGCCAGGTGGTTCACAAGAAATTATGGATTAGCCAATGCATACAAAAGGCTTAATATCCCTAGTAGTTACGGAAATGCAATTTAGAGAGCTTTCCCCCCACCATCAAATTGGCAAAGATTAAAAAGAATACTAGCACAGTATCCGGATGAGCATGTATAGGTATCTATAGAGTGGCCAGCTATTCTTGCTTGGGAAAGTATTTTTTTCCTTATTCTGGAAGTATGTTCTTCCTCTTACAGTGTCAAAATATCCTTTATGTAATTAAATATTCTAGATAGTAGATAATAGTTTTAAATGTTTTCCTAGTATCCTTATTTTTATTACTCTATTTAACAAAATACTCCTATTACCCCTGTTTTTTTTATCTTTAAAAAATTTGAAGGATGAAAAGTTGTCAACATTATGGTACTTTTCAAAATTAAAAAAAAAAAAAAACTGGTCTGTGAAATCCAAAATTCTGAGCACTGCTCAGAATACAAATGCAGATAACATTCAATTTTATGGATGTAAGGTTCTGACTCCAGCAAAAGACCTGGGAAGTTGTGTTATTAGTAGACTTTGATGCAGCTTAATTAGATTTTCCCTTTTACAAAGAATGGAAAATTGGAATATTTTTAAAATAATAGAAAGTTGGTTTTCAAATAGTCCTTATTTTGAATAATATTAGAGATTTAATTTAAACATGACAGCAAACCTGATCAAAGCCTTTTCCATATCCTACATTTGGATGTGGGTTGAAGGCTTGGTTTAAATTGTTTTAAGACCTGTTGAGGTCTTTGCTGTCCTTTAAAGGAGGAAAAGAGGTCTTGTTTATCAAGGTGTACTTGATAAAGCTTTATTATAACAATATAGAAATAACAGGTACTCTTTGCTGAATGCTTTTGAATCTGTTGTCACACGAATATATTACCTCATTTAATTCTTAGATTAGTCCTGTAAAACGATAATTACTAACAAACTTTTTAAAAAAAGGTTTTAGTTATTTATTCATGAGAGAGACAGAGGCAGAGACACAAGCAGAGGGAGAAGCAGGCTCCATGCAGGGAGCCCGATGTGAGACTCGATCCCCAGACCCTGGGATCACGCCCTGAGCTGAAGGCAGATGCTCAACTGCTGAGCCACCCAGGCATCCCAGTGACAAACTTTTTTAACTGTTGAGGAAAGGGAAGTTTAGGGAAGGTGAAGGAGCTTGTTCACCCTGATGCCTTTTATAGGTGGTAGGGATGGGAAGAGCCCCCACGGAGGACTCCACTATGAGTTTGAATCATTAACTTAGTTCCTGACAACTAGCACACTCAGGATAAGTGCTCAAATATAAAATATATCAAATAAAACTTCATTTTCTGTTTGTTTCCTGGAAGGTGTGTTCTTGTTTTCTCAAAAGGCCGATTTTCCATCTAATGATAATTATGTGAACTTTCACTACCATAAAAATTAACCTCATATTTTTTAGCCTATAATATAGGCTGGGATACAGCCTGGAATGATGGAAAACTGTTATTACACAAATAGCACATTCTGGTAGAACAATGGAAGCAATTTGTGTGTTTTATAATTGCGTTATTGTTGTCTATCTGAAAGTGATAGTCATAAATTAGAAAATAGCTGGCATTATGAATTTGCAGAAAATAGAAACATTCCCATTTACAATACAGTTAAGGCTTGCTTTAAAATTACAGAGTAAAGGGAGCCGGGTGGCTCAGTTGGTTAAGCATCTGACTCTTGGTTTCCACTCAAGTCTCGATTTTAGGGTAGTGAGATTAAGCCCCACGTGGAGCTCCATGCTGAATGTGGAGCCTGCTTAAGATTCTCTCTCTCCCTCTGCGACCCTCCTCAAGTAAAATAAGAGTAAAATATTTCTTTTGTTTTTATTTGTACTATGCTCAGAAAGAGAGGCACCTGGGTAGCTTGATCAGTTAGGTGTGGGATTCTTGATTTCAGCTCAGGTCACGATCTCAGGGTCATGAGATTGAGCCCGGCCTCATTTCAGTGATGCTGGGCGTGGAACCTGCTGAAGATTCTCTCTCTCCCTCTGTCCCCCTCCTCACCCCCCTCACACTCACTCTTTCTCTCTCTCTCAAAAAAAAAAAAAAACTAAAAACTGGAGTTTAAATAGGCATGATATATGAAACCTTAAGACTGATCATCTTTCACTCCATTGGCACTTTCTTTTGGGAACACTGTATAATGGATTTTGGTCAGTTCTACAGGAAGACATCAATAATTGGAGATGAAAAAAAATTAACTCTGCATTTTTATTGAATTAAATCTTTTGTTCAGCCCAGCCTCTTCATCCTTGAAGCATTTGAATCAAATCTTAAATGCACTGATTTTTTTCTCTCATCAGGAAGTCCATATTATAATTATATATAAAGATAGAATATATATCATATCTATTGAGTAGTACTATTAACATAAATGACTCTTATTTTCCTCAACATTTAATTTTGTTATTTTCTTTCCTATATTTAATCTCTTTACAAGTTCTGTTAACATTTTTTCTTTTCCTGGGCACCTGGGTGGCTCAGTCAGTTAAGCCTGAGTTAAGGCTCAGGTCATGATCTCAGGGTCCTGGGATCAAGCCCCGTCGTCGGGCTCTCTTCTTACTGGGGAGCCTGCTTCTCTCTCCCTCTGCCTCTCCCCTGCTTGTGCTCTCTCTCAGTCAAATAAATAGATAAAATCTTTAAAAAATTTTTTCTTTTCCTTTTGCTTTGTAATTTACAATTGATTTCTTTTTAAGTATAATGTTTTATATTCCTACCTAGATATTAAACATATTTAGGTTAGAAATGAATTATTTTCTTTTATAAACCTTTATGCCTTATTAAAATGCTATCCCCACAGTGGGTGCTCACTCAACTGTGATATTACTTAAAGTGTAAATATTCAGAGTCAATATCACTTGTGAAAACCCTAGGAGCTATTTTTAGGAGGTTGTATTTTCTAATAATGAATATTCAAGTAGAAATAGAAAGAACCATATATGCATTTGCTTGTTTGAGGGACCTCCCCAAACTAGGTCAGAATAGAGACCTCAAAACTCCGGCTGAACAGCATCACTTTTTTCTCTTTAGTTAGATTTTCAGTAGCAGATTGTGATTTTCACTGAACATGTCACACAGCTCTCTGCAGGTTGACAATTCTCTTCTCTTAACCTTATTAACTCCTTCGGCAACGTTGTGGTCAGGGGTGGAATGTCTGTTCTTGCAGCACTTCCACCGTGGAGGGCTACACTAGCCACAGACGGGTTCAGTCAGCCTCTTGCCCTGCAGCAGACCTTCTCAGGTTCTTAGACTTCGTTGGCATAATAATCACCTGAGAGATGATATTTTACATACAGTTCCTTTGACATTCAGTTATCTTTAATAAGATCTTTAAAAAAAATTGGGATTCTGTTACTAAGGAAGAAGGGCTAAGGAAGAAGGGCTAAATGTGTATTATATGGGTATCTAGAAACAACTACTTTTTGATATTTAACCTATTTTTAAGATTAGTCCTTTATTACCAAGTGAGCCATGGAGATATGTTTCATATGGTTTTGTTTCTGTGGTCAACATAAACATTCTGTCGACACTTAATTTTCTTCTTCTGATAGGATTATTTTTTTTTAAGATTTTGTTTGTTTATTCATGAGAGACACAGAGAGAGGTAGAGATACAGGCAGAGGGATAAGCAGGCTCCATGCAGGGAGCCCGATGTGTGGGACTTGATCCCAGGACCCTGGGGAAAATGACCTGAGCCAAAGGTAGGTAGGTGCTCAACCACTGAGCCACCCAGGTGCCCCCTGATAGGATTATTTTAAAAAAAAATTTTTTTTAGAGGTTTGATGAATTACATTAAATATGCATGAGGTTCCTATTGTAATCAGGAAGCTGCTCTAGACAGTGTTTCTTAACATTGGCACTGTTGACATTTTGGCCAGATAATTCTTTATTGTGAGGGGACTGTCCTGTGCTAGAGGGTGTTAAGCAGCGTCCCTGGCCTCTACCCACTAGATGCCAGTAACAGCTCCTAGTTGTGACAATCCACACACGTTGCTGTGAGTTCCCTGTGGGGCAAAATTGTTCCCATTGAAAACTGCTGTGCCAGAAGATAGCCCCACATTTATTTAAATTGCCTGTTTGGTTTCCTGTAAAAGCATGTCACTGTAGATTTTACTTCGTAGCTGTTTGTTATGAACAAAGTATTGGCCGAATTTTTATCATGTGTCAGGCACCAGGATGAGAAACTACATAAATTACCTGATGTATTTCTCTTAACAGCACTGCCTTAAAAGTATTGATGACATTATATAGTATTAGTACCCCCACATTACAGATGAGAAAAGTGAGTTTTGGAGGTTATTTTAGCTTCGATTCCCCTGAGAGCCAGGTTTGGGTGTGGCTGGTTGATTTGGGAGGCAGTCCCAGAGAGCAGTGATGGAAGAGAAGGAGTGAACAGGGAAGGAAAAACAGCCAATCAGCAACTGATGTTTTGAGTTGGGATCTGGTTACCCCAGGGTTACCCCGTGAACATTCTTAATACATTTTTATTGTTTCTTCTATTAACCTGGCATTGGTAGAAACCTACTCTGTCCATTCTGGTTTCCCTAGCTTGACCTGTTAAGTCCCTGAGCTGTCTGTGCAGGGTTTTTTTGTTTTTGTTTTTTGTTTGTTTGTTTTTTGCTTTCTTACATCAAAGGAGTATTCTCTCCCAAGCACCTTATAGGTGTGGTGGGTGATGTCTCTTGGCCATGGTAGATATTGCCAATGACCTGTGGGAGCTGATCTCACAAACTGTGGGCCTGGAGAGGCCACTTTGGTCAAAGGCAAGTTGAAGAACCAAAGGAAACTGGTTTGCATCGAAGAGATAATGCCTAGAGAAGCAGCAGATAGGTTATCGGTGAGAAAGGGAAGGCTTGGTTCTTGATAGGGAGGCCTTTTTTTTTTTTTTTTTTTTCCTTTTTTAAATCATTGGTTTCTCATAAAACCTTTGCATATCCCCTTAGGATGCTGGTTACATATGTCCTCTTCCCATCCACTCCTACCTTTCCCTCCACCCCTTTCTTGAGATGGTTTGAGTTGATTTCTCTTCCCAGATGAGGCAGCAGTCACATCACTGTTGCCTGCGATGCCTTCGTCTCCACACAGGGCTTGGGAGATGGTGGGGACCCATCTCTTCAATATTCTTTCCATAGTGGCTTAGATTTACCTCACTGGGTATCTCCTTTTTAGTTATCTCTTCCAATAATTTCATTCTGTGCCTTAATCCCTTCTCCTAAAATCCTCTTCTCCCCAAAGTTTAGTTTTCCTCCTTGTGCCTTTAATTTGTGTAGATTTACCAAAGTGATTCAGATAATTGAGTCAGGGGTACTTATCTGCAGCTACTTTTTCACTTTTCCTGTGACACAGGCTTTGATTTAGGGTTAAATAGATAACAATAATCATGAGTAATTCACTTAGTGAATAGACACCCCTTTTTAGAGTATATTTTCTAAAGATTTAGGGCTGTATTCTCTATCATTAATGCATGAATTTACTGTTCTAATGTACTTGTGTTGTCTAATTCAAGGATCACAAAATGGCAGCTGTTTGTTGAATTCCACCTGGGGCTGATGCATTTTGTTGGGAAGGAATAAAGTTGGTCTTGTGTCATTTTAACATAAACTTTTCGATGGGGCATGCACACCCTGCATCCTTGTTCCTCTCTTACACCTCACCTTCCTACCCTACATTTCTGTTCACCCCCTTATTCTTGAAGGCATTGGGTTTTAAGTTGAGGAACTTGGGCTCAAGATGTCGCTATAATTTTTTTGCCAGTCATTTTCTTAAATACTTGTAATGGATGATACTGGGAATTAGAGGCATGTGTCATGAATTGCAATTTAGATCTGTTATTTATTGTCATTGCTGGCTGCACCCAGAGGATGGCTTGGCATTGTTTCCTAGTCAATTAAAAAGTTCTTTCCCGTAAGTCCTATGGTGTTTATAAAATGTTTCTACCCAAAGCCTGTTGTATGTTTTCACTTAATTAGGTTGCCTGTCACTTTGCTAAAGGTATAATTAGTGATACCTCTATTGTGTTTGATTCAAAACTGATATACTAAAAGGTGCTCTGAAAACAAGATAATTTATCCTTTATGCTTTGACAGACCTAAGACTTTTCTAGTTTTCAGAGATGACATCCTTTATTGATACCGGGTGCCTATATGAGCATTATATAAATTCTGGATGGTACTGACGTCTCTCCCTTGTTTCCCTGAAACAGGTTTATCAAGCCATTTCACTTTGGTTTAATCAAATCATCTTTGTCATCTTTTCCGGCTGTTAGTTGTTCCAAAATATAATTTACAAATGCAAACTAAATGTCCCCCTGTAGGGGGTGCAGTCTGTTGTAAACTCTTAATAAGTGTAATAAAAGCTATAAACCAGAGAGGGAACATTTGTAGGCTCTCTCCATATTAACACAGGTTCTTTGAGTGCTTTGAAAACCATGAAAATTTGATGATAGGCGATGTTTGCTGCTAGTTATAAAATTGGAATTAGGATAAATGAAATAATCACTTTTATTCATCATCAGAGTTCTCCAGGGAAGCGGAGCCAATAGGATGTGTCTAAGTGGTATACTAGTATACTATCAGACACACACACACTGCATATAAATATAGAACCGATTTACTGTCACCGGAAGTAGCAAGTCTGAAATCTGTAGACTATGCTGCCGGGCTAGAAATTCAGGTGTGAACTGATATTGCAGTGTTTAGTCTGAAGACTGGAAACTCAGGAAGAATTTCCAAGTTGCAGCCTGGAGACAGAATTCCTTCTTCTCTTGAAAACCTCAGGTTTTGCTCTGAAGGTCTTCAGCTGATTGGATGATGCCCACCCACATTATGGAGCATAATCTGCTTTACCTAAAATCTGATTATAAATGCTAATTACATCCTTAAAATACCTTTACAGCAACATCTAGCCCCGTATTTGGCTGAACAACTGAGCACTGTAGAGTCTAACCAAGTTGACACATAAAATTCATCATCACTGGCATCTTGCATACATTTTTATCAATGTAGGGATGAACCTAAATTAAAGATAATGCTAGCTAGGTTTTTTGGTAGCTTGGATTCAATATTTGGCACAACTCCGCAGTAGTAAAGATATCAATTTGTACCTTAGTACTCTAAAGTTAAGTGGGGGGCATGAAACATATACATCATAAGCCATTCTTCTTAATTTGGATTTTTTCCCCTTTTTGGGAGGAGGGGTGAACCTCCTATAGTAGTATTGTTCCAGTTTGTTCTTTGAGACTTAGCTTTCAAGTTCTTTGTGTGAATTCACTATCAGGCAGTCTTGAACACATAATTAGAATACTAGCCAAAAGGTACATTAAAGAGAAAAGGCTGATCAACTGTAGAATTTCTGAAATCCTAAAATTGTTACAACACAGGATGTTCCAAGACCTCCCACAGATCCATAAAGTGTATCTTCTGGGTTATGTTCCTCATGTGGTTTGTGTGTGCTTCCAGCTTTTTCAGCTCAAGGACATGAGGAGCTTGCTTTTCCTTTAACCTAACGTGACCCAGTCGGAGGTTGCACTCCACCCTCTAATTTTTATTTTTGTCTCCAAGTTAAAAAAATTTTTTTTGTATTTCTCTTTTTCTCTAGAATCCTAAAGTGGTTCTCCTCTCTCTCCTCTTCTTCCTCTCTCTCCCTCCCTCCTTTTGCCCCTTCAGTTCTGATCCTGCTGTTAATAATATACTGTCCTTAATCTTAGATTTATTCTCAACTTGTGTGACAGTCTTCAACTATATTGTTTCCCTAAGATGATCACAGTTTACTCTTTAAATCTTAGAATAGTGACTGGAAGTTTACTGTGTGTGTGTCTTTTTAATTGTTGGAGCTCGATCTCTACATGACTTTCCATTAACTGGTATCATGTGACCCCTAGGGTTGGGCAGGAAATTAATTTTTGTACAGAATAGCAGGATACAACAGAAATGATTTTCTTAGTCCAAAGCCTCTTTGCTGCAGAAGCACAAACTAAAATAGTTGCTTAGTGATTGACTTAACTCATTAGACAGTCTGCTAAAAATTTAGTTTGAGACTTTGATAGGAAAGGGAGATTTGTGTGTGTGTGTGTGTGTGTGTGTGTGTGTGTGTTTTCAAGGCTTAGTATAGGTCCTGGTTATAAAAAAAAAATTAGGGAGAAAAATTGTTACTTGCATATGGTCCTGAGCAATATTCTGTGTCATAAATCAAATTTTATGAGATTAGTTATCAGATTGTGTTCTCACACTTTATTGTGTGACTCTGTGTGTGTGGAGGGCATATATTTTCACTGAGGCAATCCCTAATATAAAGTTTATTAGCCTTTCCTTTGATTTCTCCTTTCTGAAAGGAAAGTATTGAGGAAATGACAAAAACTTCTTCTTCTTCTTTTTTTTTTTTTTTTTGGCAAGCTCAGCTTTTTCAAGCTGTTTATTTTTACAGATGTATTTCATCAGTTCTTAAGAATGAAGCTAGGAACGTTTGCTGGCTTCTAGGTTAGTACCACCCAGAAAGGTTTTTTTTTTGTCTTAAATCTGTTTTCTTAAAATATATTTGAGGGGAGGTAGGAAGTCTTTTCATTTTTGTGAGCCAGTAAATTAAGAAAATATTTTACAGCATTTTGAATACTGCCTTTATATACATAGCTTATTTTAATTCACTCCTGGCTTTTGGACTCTTGTTCTGGGTTGATGTATTCATTACTTCCTAGTTAATGATTGTTATGGAAAGCAGATAAAGGTCTCATGTTTATTTTCTTCAGAAAATTTGAATATGCTGTTCATGTCATGTTAGGGTTGTTGATGATGATTTGGAAAGCCACCTACAGAGGTTAGTGTTCAAGGATATTGATACTTACTAATCAATTGTGGCTGTTTGGTCAGTCAACATCAAATTCTCTTCTTGTGGAGTATTTCTTATAGAGTTAAAATAAAAGACATTGTTCTGATGCATTTTCTTGGAACTAGACTAGAGTAAGAGGAATTGAGAGAATAACCTGGGATGGTTCATTCCTTTATTTGGCAAAAATTTATTAAGCCTCCCAGTTGTGACAGGCTTTGACGCTGCCCTGTCCCTGCAGAGACTGACAGTTGAGATAAAAATGAAAGCAATTAAAATTCTTTATAATGACTGTTACAAAAGGAGTTCCTTTTCCTGATCGTGTCCAACCATTTCTGGTCATCTCTGGATGGCCTCCTACTTTGATCCTTGAAGTTGAGGAATATAGCAGAAGCAAGGACACAGAGCAACTAACTTACTTTGAAATAGACAAGTAAAATTTAAGCTGCCAACAGAGAACCATAGTAATATGCTTCCTTTTCTCTTAAATCTTAGATAAGATTAATGTGCCATAAAGCAGAGTTCCTCAAACTGAGGGATTTGTCCCACCTTGCTGAAGAAAAGTAAAATCCCTGCGAACTCCAGTGTGGACTGAAATTATTATATTACTTAAATTACTGATTTTACTTCAGTTGTTCATTCTGTTACTTAATATGCGCAAACTTAAAACTACAATATAGTCTTTTATACTTTATAACTCCTAGACTAAATAAAACCAAAACAAGTTTGCATATTACATATAAATAGGACTATGAAAGCCGTAGAGTTCAAATAAGTATTACAATTAAAGGCACATCCACATGGATTTGATGGGATGAGAGATGGCGTTTTGCTAAAATAGCTGTTGATATGGGGGCTCACAGCAGAAAGATGTCACCCCAGGTCTAGTTGTGTCATTCATCCGTTTCTGTATTTGGATTCTGATAAGACTCAACAAATGCCTTGTTTACATAAGTATGTTATTCAAAGAATGTTACTACCCTGAAATAACTGGAAGTTAGGCTAATCAAGCCTCATCTGTAGTGAAACTCTGACAGTCTTGGAACAGCACATGAAAGCTACAATACGGGAAACTCTGTAAAGCCTCATCACTTGATAAAGTTAGCCTAACTGACATCTTCATTAAATAGGCATCTTGGGACGCATGGGTGGCTCAGCAGTTGAGCGTCTGTCTTTGGCTTGGGCATGATCCCGAGGTCCCGGGATGGAGTCCCATATTGGGATCCCTGCATGGAGCCTGCTTCTCTCTCCCTGTGTCTCTGCCCCTCTCTCTGTGTCTCTCATGAATAAGTAAATAAAATCTTAAAAAAAAAAAGCATCTGATGTAATTGTTGTGTTAGTAATAGAAAAGTTATTTCTTGTACTTGCAGTGAAAGGATACATGGTTGGCACAAAGATGATATGGGCTCTTCCACCACTCTGCTTATTTGGACCCCAGACCTTTCAGGCATATGGCTTTCCCTGATGTCAACTGGCATAAACCCACTAGTACATACAAACTACTGCATAAAAATCTCGTGGCAGTACACAGTTGCGTGGGGGATCATCCAAAAGATGCAGACTATCTTTATATTCCTTTTTAAAAAGTTATAAAAACCAAAATGCATGTATTTTTCTTTAAGCCATCATCCAGAATTTGAAGACCTCTAATACCATATTCATAGATTTCAGTTTGAGAAATACTGCCACAGAGTTCTCAGTAGCTTACTGATACTAAAAACAAGACTTTGGGCTCTGAATACAAATTTCTATCTCTTTAAATAGATTTGTGAATAGGGTCTCAATTCTAGATACACATTTAAATCCACTAGATCCATATTTAAACCTGTCTAGGACCTGACAATGGAATATCTTTTAAATTTATTTATGGAATACATATTATAAAGAATTTGGATATGTCTTAGGTTTTAACAGACAACCCTAACTGCTGTTAGCATATGTTCTTCTGAGGCTATGAACATTCGGATATACTTAGCTGGGCTGAAAGATTGACCACAAAGCTTAGCTTTGGTGTCGTCATCGTCATCACCTTTCTTTTGTTAAAGTTTTTATTTACTTACTGTGTGTGTGTGTGTGTGTGTGTGTGTGTGTGTGTGAGAGAGAGAGAGAGAGAGAGAGAGCATGCAGATGTGCAAATGAGGGAAGTTACAGTGGGGGAGGTTAGAGAAAAGAGAATCACAAGCAGACTTGGAGCTGAGTGTGGAGCCTGATATGGGGGCCTAGTCTCACAACCCTGAGGTCTGACCTGAACCAAAACTGAGAGTCTGTTGCTTAACCGACTCAGCAACCCAGGTGCCCCAACTCTGCTTCTGCGTCTGTATCTAATCCTGGCTTTGGGCACTGTTGTTGGTTCTGTGTTTGATATTGTAGTTTTATTTTACTTTGAAAACTATGATATTCACATTTTCATGTGCTACTGGTTATATTTAATTTCTAAATAATAGAGGTGATTCATTTACCAAAGAATAAATTTACCTCTAGTCTCACCAGGTTTGTCCCTCACCCTTTTTGCGTTTTAGATGTCTGATGTCTGCAATTTCTCTGTGGTTTGCATAGAGTGGCTTCTTGTACAATTTCAAGACTTTTTATTTCCATCTCTAATTGACCAAAAGGGTAAGACAGTATCAATGCCTGAAAATTCGAGCAGAGCAGACCTGTATTCTTCATGATACCAGAATCTCTGCTTTGCTTGCTTTCTTTTTTGAACGTATTTTTTAGTAATTTAGATCTAGCATGATTTCAATAGGGCATAACATGGTTACATTTGATAAGGGGCTGATTGTAAGCTCCCCCCACTACCTGCCATGGTGTTTGGTACATAGGTATTCATTGGAGGTGAATGAAGGAACAAACAAGTGAAGAATGGATGGATGAATTTGGTATAGTAGTAGTGGTGATGGTGTGGCCATCCATATTTTTCAGGAGAGGCATGTTTTAGATTGTTTATCACTTGAAGCTTGAGGCTTTGTCTTACTGATTTTTGTACTGCTTGAACTTTTAGTTTTGGAGATTCAGGAATCTTGTGGAAAATTTGCTAGTTCCTCTAGCTAATGTATTTAGAGGGACCATGATCTTTGGATAACTAAATGGATGGATTGCCTTTCACATAACAGGAAACAGTTATCATAGATCATATATCAAATTGCACGTAGAATTTCTACTTTGTTTTGCTTTTCAATTTTAGTTTGTATTCAACTGTCATCCTGGATCTTTGAATGTAATTTCCTATTCCCTGCACTATTGACTGAGAGTGCATTTCTCTGTGCCTTACTGGGGCTGGAATAACCCAGTTTGATTATATGAGTAGTAATCTGTCTTGTAGGCCTTTACCATCTGCTTTCCTGTTCCCATCATCTGTATTTAGTGAGGACACTAAAAGAATATAAAGAAAATGGCTTAATTTCTGACCTTGAACATACAGCTTATTATATGTGACCCAGGCAATAAATGTGAAGCAGAGAAGGTCATGTGCATTCCTCATTGATTAGTTTGCCCATTGGGTCAGCAACTTTCCTTTTATAAAGTGGTTGCGTAATCACTAGCTGCACAGTAGCCAGAGGTACTTGATAATTCAAGTTTACTTTATTTTGACTGAAAGAGTAAATATATTCTTGTGCAAAAATATTCAAAAGGTCTATGTGAAGAAGAAAATAATCAACTATAACCCTACTTCTTAGAAATCACATTTTAATAGAAGGTACCTTTTTGTATGTGTGTGTGTGTGTGTGTGTCTTGGCTGTTTTCACCACAAGAACTTAAAAATACTTAATAGCCAGGTAACATGTATTTACTTGTAGAAAAAATAGAAGATTTTAAAATTTTAATAATTAAAATTTAAAAATACCCATTGTAATACCATCTAGAGATAGCAAATACTAAGATTTTGGTATATATTCTTGTAGACTTTGAATTGCACTATAAATTATATAAATTTATGACTAGATGGAAGCACACCATACATGCTTATGTATAATCTTTGTGTGTATCTTTCCATGTCAGTAAATAGATATCCCCATTATTAATAAAGGCTGTGTGACATTCCATAAATATATAAATAAATATATATTAATATATATTTAAATATATAAAAAATACATATACAGTACAATAATACAATAAATATATATAAATATATAAAATAAATACATGATTTAACAAAACTCATGATTAAAAAAATTCTCTTATAATTGTTTATGGTAAGGTTTGTACCATACATAAGTTGTCCATTTTTAGGAGTATAATCTCTCTTGTTATGGTTTCTGTTTTTGGGATCATGCTTAGGAATTCCTTCTCAATACAAATTTTAAAAAATTATTCAGCTCTGTTTTTTTCCCTAGTACTTTGTTGGTTTCTAATTTACCACTAAAAACTTTAACCAATATGAGACAGAAAGCTAAGTTTATTTTTTTCTAAAACCCTTTGTTAAATAATTTATCCCTCCACCAATATGAGTGCCGTTTGGTCATAAGCACTGATCCATATAAATAATTAGATATGTTCCTAAACATTTAAAATTTATTTCATTGATGTATTCTCTTCCTGTGTAAGATCTGGGTGTATTGTTTTAATTTTTGTTTATAATATTCTTCATTTGATGTCTGTTTGAGCCAAACCTCTTAAAGTTTCTTGGCTAGGCTAACAGCCTGTCATCTTCCAGATAAATTTGAGAATAATTTGTCAAGTTACAATTTATTTTGCAACTTGATTTTTTTATTGGTAGTATGTTAAATGTAAAGATTAATTTGGGGAGATTAACATATTTATAATATTTTCCACCGATTCTAAACTATGGTGACTATAGTTAATGGTACTATAGTCTATAATTGAAAGTTACTAAAAGAGTAGATCTTAGATGTTTTCATCACACACAAAATGTAATTATGTGAGGTAACTACCTGTGTGAGGTAGTGGATGTATTAATTAACCTTACTGTGGTAATATCACAATATTTGTATATCATGTCATAACATCGTATGCCTTAAACATACACAAAATGTCAATTATTTCTCAATAAATGTGGAAAAACATCATATAAAACATACCTATATCTATTCATCTTTATTTTACTTCCAAATGACATTTTTTAGTTTTATTCATACAGTTATTGCGTATTTTTAAGTTTATTGCAATATATTTTATTCTTTGTTGATATTGTAAATAGGACCTTTTTCCCTATTTTTTTTAAAGATTGATTATTTATTTATTTGTTTGTTTATTTATTTATTTATCACAGAGAGCCCAAGCAGGAGGAATGGCAGAGGGAGAGGGAGAAGCAGACTCCCTGCTGAGCAGGGAGCCTGACTTGGGGCTGGATCCCAGGACCCTGGAATCATGACCTGAGCCAAAGGCAGACCTCCAACCAACTGAGGCACCTGGGTGCTCCTCTCTTTGTGATTGTTGTTAATACAAATATATGTGAATTTGATTATATTTGTTTTATACCCTAATTTTTAAACTTTTATTTATTCCAATAGATTTTTATTTTATTTTTCTGGCTTTTTTGTGGAGACTATCATTTTTTTTCCATTAGATCTCATTTCCTTTTCTTGACCCATTGTGTTAGGTTCAAACCTGTTGTAGCAAAGTGTTGAAATAACTGGGCTTTCTCGTGTAATTCCTTACTTGAGAGAGAAAGACTCTAGGTTGTCGCTGTTCAGTAGAACTTCTGTAGCTATGGGTATTTTCCCAAAGTCCCATACATGTGGCCATTTGACAACTTGAAATGTGGCTAATGAGAAAACTGAAATTTAAAAACTAAATTTAAATTTTATTTGATTTTGAATACCTTAAATTTCAACAGCCAAGAGTTTAATTATGTTGGGTATTTATTTTTATTGTATTTATTTGAGAGAAAGCAAGAGAGAGCATAGGAAGAGGAGGGAGCACTGAACAGGGAGCCTGATGCAGGGCTCTATCCCAGGACTCCAAGATCATGACCCAAGGAGAAGGCAGATGCCCAACCCACTGATCCACCCAGGCACCCTTTGAGTATTTATTTTATATGCAGTTTTAAAGATAGTAAAATCAGCTTAGAATAAAGATGATGATGTAAAGTGAAATGCCTTTAGCAGAATGTGGAAAGGAGTAGAGAGTAGAATAACTGGATAAGGGTTGAAGGAAAGCCTGTTTTTCAGCTATTTATTTTGTACTAAGTGTTGTCCTAAACTCAACCCTTTATATATTCACCCAAACATGTATCTTCTGTGTTCCTTATTTCTGTAATTCCACCATTATCCTAGCCCAAAACCTTATCAATTTTTCTTTTCCTTCTTTCTTGTCCCCTAATACCCAGACACTCCTCCACTAACCCCTGTTTCCACAGACCTACATCTTACCCATTCTTCAAAGTGCTTCACAAATATACCCTCTGTATAAAAGAGCCCTTTTTTGATGTCATTGATTAGAAGTAGTTTTGTCTTCCTTGAAACTCGATTTCAATTGTACTTTGTTTTTATAGTGTTTAGTCCTGCACATTGTCTTATAGGTATTTATGAACACATATCAGATACCTATCTATATTGATAGATTTTACGAAAGATATTATAAATATTACAATAGATATACGTATCTATTATAGTTTCTTTTTTAAAAAATTTTTTATTCATGATAGACATAGAGAGAGAGAATGGCAGAGACACACAGGAGGAGGGAGAAGCAGGCTCCATGCTGGGAGCCTGATGCGGGATTCGATCCCTGGACTCCAGGATTGCGCCCTGGGCCAAAGGCAGGTGCCAAACCGCTGAGCCACCCAGGGATCCCCTCTATTATAGTTTCTTTGAGGGAATAATTCTTGACTGATTTACTTTTCTCTCCTCTGCTGGTGTGCTGTGTATGTGTGTGTGTATGTGTTATATATATATTGATATATATATATATATGTATAAAGATATATAAGTATATATATATACATACACACATATACACGTGCTCAGTAAATATTAAATGACTCACATACAATTTGAATTGATCAGGGATCCCTGGGTGGCGCAGTGGTTTAGCGCCTGCATTTGGCCCAGGGCGCGATCCTGGAGACCGGGATCGAATCCCACGTCAGGCTCCCGGTGCATGGAGCCTGCTTCTCCCTCTGCCTGTGTCTCTGCCTCTCTCTCACTGTGTGCCTATCATAAATAAATAAAATTTAAAAAATTAAAAAAAATTTGAATTGATCATTTATGTCTTGTATGTCTTCAATTAATAACTTTTGAAGAGCAGAGATTGTATGTGTTTTTGTATTTTCTCTGTATTAGCACAATGCTAAGCATTGAACAGTTGTTTGGTAATTATTTAAATATTTGTAAAAATTATTAAGACCTATCACTTAGGATTGATATGTTGCTCTATGTGGTGGAAATCCAATTAGACTAGCTTAATGAAACAGGAGTTATTTTTCTCAAATAGTAAGAAGTCTGGAGATACATAGTCTAGGGGTGGTACAGTGGTGCCATGATGTCCTGAATGTCCCAGGTTATTTCGGTCCCATATAAAACATGTCACATTTTGTCCTTATCATGGGAGGTCTTCCACCTTCAGGCGTCATATTCATATTTTTGTTCCTTTCTATCAGGAGAGTAGTAGCTTTTCTAGAGGTCTCTAAAAATAGACTTCTGCTCTTATGTCTTTAGTCAAAACTAGGACCACAAGGACATTTCCATCTGTCAGGAATTCTGGAGGGTGAGTGTTTTTAACTGGGTACATTGTTGCCCGGCAAAATTTGGATTCTATTCATAAGAAAAGGAGAATGAATCTTGGATGGGCCATCTGGAGTATGTATCTTGGGTATGGAATGTACACTTAAAGCCATTAAAATCTGCAAGAGGTTAAGATACACGTGAGAAGTTCAACAAGTCAAGACAATTATATGATAAATTTCATATGCACAGTCAGACAGTACTGCTACTAAAGATTTGAGATACAAGAGCTCTCTGAAAGATGGAGTTGACCAGGAAATCTTCAGTACAAGAGGTAGGACTTCAACAGAGCCTTAAAAGACTGGTCAAGTATTATACAGGGGTACTGGATGCCTGTTTTGCAAGTGAGGAATAACATGATTAAACTATGTTTTTGAATCATTAGACCAGTATAGCAAAAGTAATGAACTCCTATTATGGGGCAAGAGAAGATAAGCTGGGACAACACAATGGAGGATTTTGTGTGCCACCATGAGAAGTTTGGATTTGAGACTTGTTCAGATCAGATCTATTGGAAGTTGCTGAAAAGAGGAATAGTCAGGGGAAGTAGAAAAGAAATAACAAGTAAATATGATAATGGACATGTTAATATTAGAGAAAGTTTAAAAGAATAATTCACAGATTCATTCATTTGAATTAATATCTAATGTGGTACCTCCTATCCAGTAGTTAAGATGGTTCATAATACTTTTGACCAAAGCAGTTGGTTTTAAGGAGTCTCCAATACGTAAAATAGATATCCAATATTGTTATATTTGAAGTCTCCAATTACAGACTAATGGAACTCTAGAAATCAAATTTTCTGTTAAACTTATTTTTTATATTGCTAAGGAATTCTTTGTTTTTGTTATCACCACATAGATTTTTAATATCGTGTCAGCATGTTGTATCATTATTAACACCCAAGTGTAATCTTTCTTAATTAAAATCATTTCTCTAACCTTGCACTGAATAATTTATAAAAAGATGATTGAAAACAGATTGGTGCTCTTTTGACTAAATGTACTTTTGATATCTATTTTCTCAATCTAGAATTTTAAGTTTGTTGCAAATGCTTAAACTTCAAAGTACTTAAGTTGACCTAATGTTTCATTATCCTTTTAAAGTCAATCTTAGTACATTTTGCAGAGTTTCTTTTAAATAAGTGGGGTATGTTAGAGCTTTCCCCAATACACTTAAGAATTTTACAAAATAACAGATATTTATTCAACTGTAAATCTCTAAATAGTAAAGATTTATCTTCTATTTTATTTTATTTTTTTTTATCTTCTATTTTAATAGTGACATCAATTACTTTTGATGATTTGACATAGTTTGAATAAGAAGACAGTTTGATTTGATTAAAACACATAAAACATGCTTGAAATTATTTCCTACTGAATTATAAGTGAACATCTGAAGCCTGAGTTACATCATTTATTTAGTAATTGGAGTATCAGAAATCTTCGTCTTCATTAGTTCCTTCTGTCTCCAAAATTTCCTCTTAATTACCATAAGATCTTTCCTTTCAGAGATTCCTTAGTATAAATTTAACTCCATGTAGGAATAGATATATAATGTGATTATACTCAACTACTTAGAATTTTATTGTTCACTGTTGAGTACTCTGATTGTTCAGCTCCCATCCCACTGATAATTAGTTTGGCCATTGCTTTGGTCAATGAAATGTTGGTGCCCCTTCTTCCACTATTCCCAGAGTGAACACAACACAGGTGGAAGGAGCCTGAGCCCAACCACAGTCTGAAGCAGAGCTACTCAACCAAGCCTTGCCTAGACCAGCCAAACTTCAGTCAACATACAGAGGCGTAAGCATGAGAGTAAATGCTTGTTATAAGCCATTGAGTTTGGGATATAGGATTATTGTGGCAATAGCTGTCTAGTATAGTCTATTAAAAAATCAGTCTATATTTTCATTAAGAAAAAGCATAATTATACATGGCTAAACTATCAGCTCTCTTCTTTATTAGTTGAAAAGTAATAGCACATAACACTAATTGTGTATATCTCTTGGCTAGTGGCTATTGTAAATTTTGAGTAAAATGCCTGAAATGCAATTTGATGAATTCTTTGCTGAATTCCCTCACTTCCTCTCCCAACCCCACCCCTCCCCTTCTTTTTAAACATGGCTGGTATATTAAATAATCACAAAATGGAATGACCTAGGAACCATGGCTAACATTTGTTCATGGCTTGGCCATTAATATCACATCTTATTCTCCTAGCAAACCTGTCATTCAGTGAACAGATATTTATTGAGCCACAAATTATATGCCATATTGAAAGTTGTGTCTTACATTCATTTTTGTGGAATGAAGAAACTGAAGTTCAGAAAAGTTAGGTGACTAGTTCAAGTTTCACCTGAAGGGACAGAATTAGGATTTGACTTGAGGTCTGACTTCAAAGATCAAACTACTCTCATCATTGTATTGTTCCTGCTTGGAAGGGTGGAAGTAGGAGAGAGGATAGAATTCACAAACTGATTTACCTAATATTTGTTGGTGTGCTGTCCCTAACCATCATGTGCTATATAAACCAGGTATCACCTGGAAGCATCTTAGCATTCAGAAATCAGTAATTAGCTTAGACCCCAGTTGTGTTACAGCCTTTGAAAGTCTGAAGCTCTCCCCACTATTGCTAATCTCCAAGTTCACGCTCTTAGGAACCCCCTCCCATGTGTCTGGAGACCACCTTGATCTGCCCTGTCAGTCTGGGTGTAGAGAGCTCTGTCCTTCCTGGTTCCCGTAGCACACACCTTCACCAAGTAATTTATGAACATTAGTAAGGATCCCCATGCAACCCCCAAAGTCTTACACCATTCTCTCCCTCTCACTCTTGCCTCTAATTACAATGCCCTATCCAAATTCTCCTCCTGTTCTGCAGAATATCTTTCTATTCCTTTGCAGCCTCAGTATTCCAGGCACCTGACAACTCTGGGAATCCTCTCCCTCCCCAGACTGGAGCATCACGGTGTGCCTGCCTTGTCTCTATCTCATTAAAGGCAAAAATAGATTCTCCTGGGAAAACAGCAAAAGTTGGAATTAGTTCCATCAGTGTGACAGCCCCCAGTTAGCTTGATTTTGACTTGAATTTCATTGCATTTTCAACATCAACAATTTTGTTCAACCTTAAATGGTGAGAACTGAAAACTAATATAAGAAAGAGCTACTCTTCTTAGATTAGAAATAAAATATTTTACATAACTAAGAAAAAGCCTATATTTAGAATTTTACTTCCTACCTCTTTCCAAAAATGTGATTTACAAAAATTACAGAATAAATCCAAATATAAGCTTTTTCTGTTCTTTTTTCAGACCACTTTTTCTATTAGTTATTCAGAGTGAATTTTAGGAGGTTGAGAGCTTGGTTTGTTTATGATCCTAGAATTTCGCTATTGGTATAACTTCAAAGAGTCTAAAGCCCTTGCTTCTACAACACTGTATGAGACATGGTTGAAGAACTGCTTTCTGCTTCTGGAGAAGCCCAGACTACTGTCTTGTCTTGTATGATTGGCCACTAAAATTTTAATTCCTGTCAGAATTATTCTTAATAGGAGAAATCTAAAAACCAGTTGACTAAAAACACTTTAATTCTCATTCATTTCTAATACAATATTCATTGGTTCATTTTTAATTTATGAAGCAATTTTCCTAGTAATTCGGCAGACGTTAGTTCCTTTAAATAAAACCTTACCAAAGTTGCTGGCCTTAAGAATTTTTTTGAGGAACTCAGGTTTTTTTTTTTAATTGTATAAACAGTATATTTTTTAAAAATTTAAGTTCAATTTGCCAACATATAGTATAACCCAGTGCTCATCTCATCATGTTTTTTTTTTTTTAATATTTCATGGTTATAGTGGTACTGTTTTTGTTTTGTTTTTTTTTTACTTAACAAACATTATTTTCTTAATTAAAGTGTTGTATTGGGGCATGTTTCAAACATGTAAGGAGTAATAAAAGGGAGTGAATTAAAGATGGAGTAGATCCCAGAAGTGAGATGCATTTGAAAGTGGGATGTCTCAAGATTCCCCATTGGAACACTGGTGTTAGTGAGGTCTTAATTCTAAAATTGCAAAAATAACATTTTACCTTTGTGTGTCCTTGACCAAATTCTTTAACCTTTCTTAAACTTCTTATTCCCTGTGTGTTACAGAGGGATTGTATTTGCCTTGCCTACCTCAAAAGGTTGTAAGGAAGGATCAGATAAAAACAGTAAATGGGAAAGTACTTTGTATTATACAGTATCTATAGACATTAGTGATTATATTTGTGGAGCACAAGAGTAAGCAGGATGGAGAAGAAGGAAGGTTGCTCTTAAATTCATTTCCGCAGTGTGGTTGAAAAAGGAATCTTCAAATCCTAAATTGAAATTGAAAGGTGGCAGGGAGGGTATCACCAATATGGGGCACAGCAATGACAGGGCTCTTTCACTGGCCCTAGTGAATGCCAATTTCAGTCATTTCAGTAATGTTGAGTGTTTACAATGGGCCGGGTGCCATGATAGTCGCTAGGGATACCCACAATGACAAGATACAGATCTTGCCCTCCAGCAGTTTCCAGTCCAGTGATGGACAACACGACTCTGCATCCCTAGCAGGGGTGAGCTGGGGAAGGGCTGGGCAGCATGTGATTGGAACAGAAAAGAACTGGTTATTGTGACTGGGTCTTGCATATTTTTTCCATCATTGAATAGGGTAATTTAACCTACACTTGTCGCAAAGTATAGCATATGTTTTAGACTCGTGGAAATCATGTTATACACCCTGAAACCAATGTAACATTGTGTGCAAATGTGTATACCTAAATAAAAAAATAATAATCCACCATATTTTTAACTGTTTAAATAAAACAAAATTAAGGGTGTTTAAAAAAGTTGGTGACAACCAAAATTCTATAATCATACTTTTTTCTTTAAAAAATTTCTTTTAAATTTGAGTATCCATTATCTCAAATAGTTTCTTTATCCAGTATCTTAATGTCTTCCTTATCCATTCATCTGTTCATGGACCTTCAGGTTCCTTCCATATCTTGGCTATTGTAAATAATACTGCAGTAAACATAGGAGTGCATGTATCTTTTCAAATAAGTGTTTTCATTTTCTTTGGGTAGATAGATACCCACTAATGGAATTAGTGAACCATATGGTAATTCTTTTTAATTTTTTGAGGAACCTCCACTGTGTTCTCCACAGTGGCTGTACCAGTTTGCATTCCCCCCAACAGTACATGAGAGTTCCCTTTTCTCCACATCCTAACACATGTCATTTATTGTCTTCTTGAATTCAGCCATTCTGAGAGGTGTCAGGTGGTATCTCATTGTGGTTTTGATTTGTGCTTGCTTGGGCAGCACATACACTAAAACTGGAATGATACAGAGATTAGCCTGGTCCCTGAGTATACTTTGTTTTTTAATTTTAATAGATGAGGAGTGACAGGACTAGTGTCTTCTTTACAGTTTTGTCATATTTCATGTTTCTCATATGCTCTTTTCAGTTTGCAAGGACAGTGTCAGGATGAGATTCTATTCTATTGCTTGTGTTCCTACTGGACACTAAATCTTTCTTTTGTATTCACAAGTTCAATTGTTGGTGAGCTTTATCTTTGACCATTTAAAAAAGAAATGAGTGGATAATTATTCATATTAACGAGGCCCCAATGACAAAGATTACTTCCAGTTAATGGCAATCATTTTTTTACTCTAAAATGCCTTAAGGATTTCTTACCAACTTACTACTTTCTTGGAAGAATAATTTAAAAGCAGTTCTTTTTCAGGGTATACAACAACAGAGAGTGGAGACATTCCAGAAAATGCCAAGTAATGTAAGGAAGCTAATCTAGTATTAAAAACTACAGAAAATCCAGGGAGTTGGGGAGTTATCTGGTATTAAATCAGATTCTCTACTGTATCTAACTGCTGTCTTACTCCAGTAGAATTTCTACTTTGGTGCCTACTTTAGCCTAAATATTTAGAGGAAATATGGGAAAGTTTGTCTGAAGATGAAGTCTTGTGTAAACATGCTGGTCTTTGTACTTACGGTATAAATCCCACAGTGGCACCAGTATGGCCCAAATACTCAGTGTTACCATTAAGTCGCACAATGTACTGAATTCTTTGGGAGATGGTAGCCAACCGCACGATCAGAATTCAAAACAAAAAATATTTAAATACCCAAGTGAGCAAAAATGGATTCTCTTGGCTGAGTCTGGACCCATCTTTTAAAGATGTTGAGCATCTGGAGTTGTTATGTGCCTTTGTGAGTCCCCTGTTTTGCTCTGATAGACAGTCTGTTATTACTGGCTGCAGGCAGTAAGAAAGGGCAGGGTCAGGAAGGACAAAGAATTTACAGTATTGAACTTTCAATAATAATATGTTGATGTCAGGAAGAGTTGAGCCATTTCTGGTAAGAAAGAAGGGTTCATTTCAAACACAGGTGAATGTACTTCTGTGATCTATTCCTGAAAAGTAACAGGGGAATTCATAGGCCATGGGTCACAAGATGCATAGGGGTAATCAATCCCTAAGTGAAACCACAGAGAGGAGAAGTAAATGCTAGAAGAGGTGATAGAGTTCAGCCCTAGGAATGGAACACAGAGTCTTCTCTGATTGATGTTCTTACCCCAGCTTTAGATTTGGCAGTGGCTACTTCCCTCACCACTCCCTTACCATGAATCAACACTTATCAGCAAGCACAAGCACAGAGTAAAACATAATTTCAGATTAGAGGTTCAGAACAGGCTGAGTCTTAGTAGCACACTCATTTTGACGCTTAAAGAAATAGTATCACATTTTCCTAAACAGATTTAGGATTTGTATCAATACATTTGGCTGGAGTAATGGAAAAGCTGCATAAGTCTATGAATTGGGTAAGAGTTTATTTTGGTGAAGGTACATAGAATCTGAAGCTCAGTCTGTAAGCCATTAGGTATAAATATTGAAAGTGAGTTGAATTTGATAGTTGACTGCTTTAGCATTCCAAATTGGACAGTTCGTGTTAGGATGTATTCAGTTTGAAATCCAACCTTAGTACCTGTATATATTTAGAATTTCTTTTTACATAGAGTGAGCAACAAGTTTTTCTTTTTCCAAAGGCAGTTTAACTGAGAATTAGATGTTTAAGGACTGGGTTTCTTATTTAACTCTTCCTTATAAGAGTTTGGAGTAAATCACTTTTTATTTCCTTTATTTTACTCACTTTATAAAATATGTTCACTAATTCTGGCTTCCCTGTGTCTATAGGTGTCACACGTATACCACGTGTCTATAGGTGTCACACGTATATTCATAAAATATCAGAAGTAGTGATATTTTAAGACTTTATCAATCCAGGTATTGTTATGTGGTTGGATAACCAACATTGCATAGAATAATAGCAGAATCATGTAAATGAATGCTATATTATTTAACCTTTATTATTATTCATAGTTAATAAATATGTTCATATTTTATAAAAATTCCACAAATATTTGGAACAGTGAAATTAGATGCAAAGGTTCATATATGTCTATTTTCAGATTCCATCTTTCAGGTCACAGCTCAACAATTCTAGGGTTGGGACGCTTGGGTGGCTCAGTGGTTGAGCGTTTGTCTTTGGCTCAGGTTGTGATCCTGGGGTCCTGGGAAGTGGCCCAAATAGCAAGGAAATTCCTAAAAACAAAACAAAAGGTCCAGCCCAACAGGGACTGTGTATTGTGGGAATCTCCCATGAAGTATTAAAGACCTATTACAAGAAAATTGAGACTTTAGAAACCCAAGCATGGGAAACTGGAATATAAGGCAAGGAACCAAGATAACAGGGGACTGGAGTAAAATCAGAGGAACAATAATTCAGTACAGAGGCAGAAAGATCTTGACAAAGAAGGTCTTACCATATCTTACCTGCTGGGGTTGGCCCCAGAGATGGATGCATAACTGAAGGTCCAGTTAATTTCATAGATTGAGCTCAGAGGGAAAAAGAAGCAAGGACACCTGGTGGGTAAGCCATGACAGCCTAACCGGAGTGGATTGGAGTTCCGGGGAAGAGGCTAGTGCTGCCCATTTCACTAATCTCATTTTTCCCCATGGCAGCTCCTCCTTCTGTGGGAGATAATGGGAGATCATGTGGCAGTGACAGGAGATACACAAAGACTGTGGAGCATGGCAATGAACTTTCATAGCACAGTTACAAACTTAAATAGCATCTTTCACATATATCTTAGGGCCCAATCTATTGGGCTATAGAGTTGCTATTATTATTATTTTTAGAAACATAGTATGTTATGTAATATATTGAATGTGGAGTTTGCTAAGACATTTGGGAGGTTCTTAGAATAAGTAGGTAGGAAATTGTTCTTTAATAATTCATGTCACCTGTTTATTCTGACTTATAATAACTTCTGAAGAATGGATATGATTTGTACCCTTAAAAGATAAACATTCAAGATAGCACTACTCGGGAGAGTCATTTAAATAGTTTACATTTGCTATTCTCATCCTCTATTCTGTGGAAGAAAAAAAGCAATTTTATTTTTTCTTTCATGTGGTGTTTATCCACTGCTCTCAAATTTTATCTTATAACTGCTCTAAAGACTGTACAATGATCTATTCTTTCTAAAGCTCATGATTTCCTAGATCTAGTTGTAAGGGCTGTTAAAAGTCTACCCCAAATGTTTTTAAGAACCCAGTTTAGCTTCATTTGTGTTAGGAAGCTGTTTTCTAGATGACTGCTGTAATATGAGGTGGTTTCTATTCAAAGATCTTTCTCTTGATCTGTATCTTTGTCCTGATCTCAGTAAATAGCTTTGTTACTATGAACCAAGTCTGAGATGTACAAAAGTACTTACAGGACGCATCCAGGAATTACAGTGACTTTCTGTGATGTCCATTCTGCAAGTTGTTACAATTCATGGGCATTTTGGAGTCTCGTTCCCCATTAGAGAGCCAGACTGAGAGGGAGCATGAGAGGGGCTTGAGTTGGGACCTGTGGTGAAAGCAAGTTTTGCTATTTAATGAGCTGCTTAGTCCATTCACTTCTCTGAATTTGTTCCTTGATGTGTCCATGGGAATAGTACCCGTCTTGCAGGGTCCTTATGAAAAAACAAATTATGTGAAGTTGCAAATGTAGGTTTTCAGTAAAAGCTGTTATCACTCATTGGCACCTGAACTTTAAGACTAACCAGTCAAATTATTTCAAATTGTAAGAAAATACTTTTAATATAAAAGACTGTTACCTGCCTCTCTGGGCACTCCGTGCAGTCTGCTGTATCATTAACTGTTTGGGGTTAATGGTGATGGCTTGGTGGGCATCTGACACTATGCCAAGTGATGTCCATGTATGATGTCATTTAATCAGAACAGTCATTCTTTGAAGAAAGTTTTGGTTTCTGATTTTGTACCATGACTTTGAACTGCGTGTATTTTCTTTTAGGGCATATATTCTTTTGACTTCTATCTGCCTTATTCTTTCCATTGGTTTGAACCAATTATGGTACTTTTATGTAACCAAACTGTATCAGGAGGCTTTGAGATACAAATAACAGAAAAGCAGAACCAGTCTGGCTCGAAAAAATAAAGAGAATTTTTCACAAACATATACTGAATAATTCTTCACTGGGCTATGTTTCTCTGTGATTCCTTTCACTCTCTCCACCTCCAATGCTCCCTTTATTATATTTGAAATTGTTGCAGCAGCTCCTGACAGGACATCTTTATACTACACTCTCCACTGGAATGAGAGCTTCTGTTCCCTCAGACAGAAACTCTTGTCTTCCTTTGAACCAATTTAGTTCTTGTGTTGTCTTTGACACAGTCCCTGGGAGCAGGGGGTTGGATCGCATTGACTAACTTATCCCTGCCCTTTCCTGGATTAATCACTGAACAAGAGGAATCTGTTCAGCTGCTTAGCTCAGACCCACCTATACCTGCGACTGTGGTCCGTGTCACCCAAATCAAGGAGGGGCATAATGGAGCAAGGGGTGAAGTGGTACTGGAAAGGCATCTTTGTCTGTTCTCAGTCTCACATGGAGAGCTTTCCACACTTTAATTTGAGCTATGATGTATTACTATAGGAGGATTTTCTTTTTTCTAGACTTTCACTGTTAGCTAAGAGTTTTTTAAAATCATGAATGGAAGTTGACTTTTATCAAATGTTTCTTCATTTCTGTTGAGATGATCATGTGGATTCTTTATTAATGTGATACATTACTGATCGACCAACCGATTTTTATTTAAAAAAATTGTTTTTAACAATTTTTTTTTTCATGAGAGACAGAGAGAGGCAGAGACATAGGCAGAGGGAGAAGCAGGCTCCAAGCAGGGAGCCTGATGTGGGACATGATCTGGGACTCCAGGATCACTCCCTGAGCCAAAGGCAGACACAGAACCACTGAGCCACCCAGGCATCCCCCCAAATTTTTAATAATACCTAGTACTCATCACAAGTGCCCTCCTTAATACCCATCACCCATTTAATCCATCCCCCTGCCCACCTCCCCTCCAGCAGCCCTCTGTTTTTCCCTCTAGTTAGGAGTCTGTCTTACTGTTTGCCTCTCTCTTTCTTTCTCTTCTATGTTCATCTGTTTCATTTCTTAAATTCCATATATGAGTGAAATCACATGGTATTTATCTTTCTCTGACTTATTTGGCTTAGCCTTATATTCTGTAGCTCCATTCATGTCACTGCAAATGGCAAGATTTCGTTCTTTTTTATGGCTGAGTAATATTCTATTGTAGATCTATACCATAACTCCTTTTCCTTTTTAAAAACAACTTTAACAACTGCAAAAAATAAACTATTTCTTTATATAGTGGGATCATTCTTCACATATGTATCTGCCTGTGAAACTATCACTGAAATCAAATAATGAACATATTTATCACCCCTTTCCAAATAAAAGTACCCTCATGACCCTCATAATCGATCTCCAGTCCTTTCCTTCACATCCGCCCCTGCACATGCGGTCCCAGACAACCACTGATCTATTGTTATCACCGTAGATGACCATCTGCTGTCACTATAAATGAGCTGCATCACTCATTGAATTTTTTTTCTCATTGAATTTTTGAATGTTAAACTAATCTACCATTTCTGAAACCCAATTGAATCATTATGTATTAGCTGTCCGTCTGATGTATTTCTGTATTCGTGTAATTTCATGTTCTGCTTGGATGCAAAAATCCTATGTTTATAACTGCAATTGGACTCTAATTTTTCTTTCTACTAATGCTCGTGTTGTACTTTGGCATTAAGGTTATGCTGGCCTCATAAAATGAGCCAGAGGGTATTTTCTATTCTGTTGGCTAGAGGAACCTGTATAAAAGAGATATTATTTTTTCCTTAAATATTTAGCTTAAGCCAACCAGGGAAAACAACTGGACCTAGAGTTTTCTTTGTGGAATAGTTTTAAATTACTGATTCATTGTCAAAACAGATACAGTTGATAATGATATGGATGAAACTAGAGATTATAATGCTAAGTGAAATAAGTTAATCACAGAAAGACAAATACCATATTTCACTCGTGGGAATTTAAGAAGCAAAACAAATGTGCAAAGGGAAAAAGACTAATCAAGAGGCACACAAACTCTTAGTAACAGAGAACTGATGGTTATCAGAGGGGAGGAGGTAGGGGGATGGGTGAAATAGGTGATGGAGATTAAGGAGGGCAGTTGTGATAAGCACCGGGTGATTTATGGAAGTGTTGAAGCACTATATTGAGTACCTGTAACTAATATAACACTATATGTTAATAACTGGACTTAAAATAATAAATTTTAAAAATACATGGAAAAATTAAATGAACAGAATAATGTAGATACAGAACTGTTCACACTGTTTATTTTCTTGCTGTCAGTTTTTATAATATGCATGTTTTCTTGACTTTTATGAAATATACATAACAGTGTGCATAATATAGGTCCAAAGGTTGATTTTTTTTTTTTTACAAATACTTTATTGGTTGTTCATAATGTTTTATCTTTTAATATCTGTAGGCTCTGTACTGATATCCCCACTTTTATTTCTGATATTGGTTATTTAAGCTCACTCTGTGTTTCTATTCATTATTCTCCTTGATAGTAGGAGGGGGGCTGGTTTATAAGCTTCTCTGTCATTTCAAAAAACCAGTTTTTATTTTTGCTGATCTTCTCTCTGTATGTGTGTGTGTGTGTGTGTTTTGTGTTTTTTTTTTTTTTACTTGTTGCTGTTTTTACCTTCTTTTTTTGTCCTTTTATTTTAAGTTCCTTCTATAAATTCTTTTTATGGGTGTCTAGCTTAATGCCTTTCAGCTTTCCTTTTTCTAATATATGTATTTGGGAACATAAATTTTTCTTTCAAAATACTTGGAATGCATCTAATAAATGTTCATGAACATGGACTTAAAAGTATGTTCTGATTTCCATTATGATTTCTTCTTTGACCTATGAGTTATTAGGAATTATATTTCTTAATTTACAAACATTATAAATTTTCTAAGTATATTTTTGTCAGCTATTTCTAGTTAACTTCTTAGTGTTCAAAAAATTTGCTTTTGTGATTTCAATTTGTTAGAATTTGTAGCAGTTTCCTTTCATATATGACTGATTTTTATAATGATCTGTGGATATTTGAAAGCAATGTATATTCTGTGGTTTTGAGGGCCTGTGTTGTATGTGTGATTATTAGATCAAATAAGTAAATTTTGTTAAAATCTTCTATATTTGTATACACTATTTTGTCTGATGTCCATGAAAGAGGTATCTTCAAACTGCCCTGTTTTTTTAGTTCTCTGTTTTGTCAATATTTAATATATAATTTTTGAGATGTTATTAGGTACATACAAATATAGAATTATTATCTTTTACTGAAAAACATTTATAATTTTGAAGTATATGTATTTCTAGTAATGGCTTTTGACTTAGTCTCTTATTTCTGATACAAATATGATTTTAATATTTTCATTGTATATGTACTTAAAATTCTCGAATACATTATGATTATTGCTATCTTCAGTTAAAATGCATTTGAATTTATTGACAGGTTTGTCCTTCATATTGGTTTTAGATACCTTCCAGCACCTTTGAGCTCCCATCTGTGAGCTAAGTACACCCTTTAGTACTTTCTTTAAAATAGCCTGTTGTTGGTGTTGGGGTACCTGGCCAGTTCAGTTGGTAGAGCGTGCAACTCTTTTGTTTTTTTTTTTAAGGATTTATTTATTTATTTTAGAGAGCAAGAGCACAGGAGCTGGGGGGAGGGGGAGAAGGAAAAGGAGAGAAAAACTTAAGCAGACTATGTGCTGAATGTGGAGCCCTACACGCGGTTCGATTTCATGACCATGACCTGAGCCAAAACCAAGAGTCATATTCTTAACTGACTGGGCCACCCAGTCGCCCGTAGAGCATGCAACTGTTGAGCTGAGGGTCATAAGTTTGAGCCACACATTGGGTTTAGAGCTTAAAAAAAAAAAAGTAGCCTGTTGGTGAAAAATTCTCCACATTAATTCCCTGAATACTGTTTTTCACTGCATTATTGAGGATTAACTTCACTATTCTTTTAGCACTTTGAAGGTCCCATTCTCTTCTGTGTTTCCTTGATTCTTTTGAGAAATCAAGTATCAGTCTAATATTTGTTTCTTTGAAGTTCATCTTTTTTCTTTCAGTTTTCTTTTAATATTCTCTCTTTGACTTTTAGCAGTTTTAATGTGTCATGTGTGTTTTTCTTTTTATCTTTATGTTCAGAGAGCTACTTTATGACTTTTTTGTCTACTTTGGGGGAAATCTTAGCCATTATCTTCTCAAATATTGCTTCTTTCCTGTTCTTTCTCCCCGCCCTCAGGGACTTTCTTATTATCTATCTAACTTTCTGGGCATACATGCATGGATCCCTGGCAACCTATTTAACCCCATCCCCAGCATACTCTGTCTTATTTCCATAATTATTTCTAACCACCCTGCTGTTTCTCTAACAAGCCAAGCATCCTCCTGCCTTGAGACTTTTGAAAATACCACTTCCTTAGCCTGGAACACTGCTTTCCCTATATGCTCAAGACTCCTTCCATGATTCAGGCCCCTGTTCAAATGTGGACTTATCAGCTGCTAACCCTGATCACTTTTTCAAAATGATTACTCTGATTCTTCCTACCCTACATGGCACTCTTACCCTTTACCTGGTCTTGTTTCTTTACAGTGCTTATTACAATAGGACACATTTTGTTTTTAATATTTGTTTGCTTATTCTGTGTCTCCCTCCATTAGAATATAAACTCCATGAAAAAGATACTTTTTTTGCTCATGGCTCTATCCCAATCCTGGAACTCTGCCTGGAGCAGAGCTAGGTGCTCAATAAATGCTTGTGGGATGAATGAATGCATGAATGATTAATAGATAATACATAAAAAAATAGATAATACATATAGGAAGATAAAGTTCTCTACAGAAGGGGAGGAAAGCAGATGAAGAAAACTAGAGCAAGGCATTTAAATTTCATTATATCTATGCTTTATTTTTTTTGTAAATATAGTATCAATTGTATTTCTATCATTGTTACCTAAAAATAGCAAAATGAAATGTCAATGTTTGAAAACATTGCTTTCATTAATTTAAATTAATTGGCATCTCATCATTTAGTTTAAACATGTGCCCCATGAGCTTTAGTTTTAAAAATATTTTAATTAAAAATAATTAAACCTGTATTAGCTTGGACTGCCATAATATAATACCATAGAATAGGTGGCTTAACCAACAGAGATTTATATTATCATAGTTCTGGAGGCTAGAAATTTGAGATCTGGATACCAACATGATCAGGTTCCAGTGAGGACCATCTTCCTGGCTTGCCAATGGCTGCATTCTTGCTGTGTCCTCATGTGTCCGAGAGTGCGTATATTGGTGTATTTTTCAGTTAAGGGAACTAATCCCATCAGTTGAGCCTCACACTCATTACCTCATCTACACCTAATTATCTCCTAAATTCCCCATCCCCAAATACTATCACATTGGAGTTAGGGCTTCAACATATAAATTTAGGGGGTATACAGTTCAGTTTACAGCACCCACCAAATATGATGCATTATTTTCCAGCAAAATAATGAATATGTACGTTCAAGACTACTTGAGTGTTTTTCATAGTGTGAAATTATTGTGATTGCACAGAAAAATATTGATTTATTTTTGCAAAATACTGTGTGAATGCTTATGAGTAACAAAGGCTAAATTGATTAGCACTTGGGTATTGTCTACTTCATTTGTTTATTTTGTAGCTATTTAGGGAGTCATATGAATAGATCATTTTTATGGGCAAAATAACTAACTCTGATTTATAAGTGTCTTCATAAATTTCTTCCCCAAATAAACCATAAGTCTACCTATAATGCCTAGACTTACACATGATGTGTTGTCATGATAGCTACTCAGAAAGAATCTATAGTGCAGGTGAAAACTAGTTGTCTAGAGACATTGGACTCCCCTAATAGTAAGGCTTTTTTGGGGGGGGGGTCTCACTGCTGCCCACTGTATTTTGCCAGGTTGCCTGAGGTCAGCAGGCCTTCCTGATGTTCATGGACTGTGCTGCTTTTTCAGGAATGTCTCAGAGGGATCCTGCCTAGAGAAAGATGCCACACTATAACATTTCACTGATATAAAGACAGCAAGAATGGTCTCTGTCTTGTTCTTTTAGCCAGCTTAAAACCAGATATGGAACTGATAAAGGCATCAACTCAGAGCCTCTCTGGACAGCCCATGTATTTTTCTAGTCTAGAATGGAGCTAATGATATAAATAAGCACTTCCTACAAAGGTTAAGAGGGAAAGCATCCACCATCCCACAGCTCCTCCCATTCCTCATCCTTGAAATAGGATTGTTAGCATCTGATAGGAACTAGAGGAGGATGAGGACTACGCCATATGTCCCTGTTAGAAACACTGATCTCATAATGACTAAGAAACACCAGGGGGTTGTCTAAGCCACCAAGGTTATAGGGGGCACAGCATTATTGCAGCTGCACTAAAATTTAATGTAATTCTTAGTTTACCACCCATGGTGACCTAAGAGGGTGGTATGGCAGAGAAACTCTAAATAGAGGGGCTTAGTCACAGCTCACTGAAAGGCCAAATACACTGTTTTCATGGTGGAAGAGGGAAGAAGAGACTGGTAAATATTTCTAAATGTCATACGTTTACATATGAATTTATTCATTTCTGTATTTTTAGGATTTTTCTCTTGTGAAAAGTACTCTAAAAACAATCCCTTAATAAAAAGTATTTTTTTTTAATTATACATATACTCAGCAATTTAAAATTAAGAGTTTTTCTAGAAGGAAGTGTGACTCTAGTGGTTAGAGGCTGAGAGTTCTCTGGTTAGTGGTGGGAATTTCTTCTCAGAATGAAGTTCAAGGTGTGTGCTTGCCTATGTGACCAAGTGGACGGTAGAGAGGTCTCTGGGGTTACTGTAATGCAGATGGGTGGGATTGAGACTGCCCACAGAGATGGCTGGGCTGGGACTAGGGAGCATCACTGTGACCTAAATTTTAGAAACTAAATTTGAGGTGAAGAATGAAGTCACAATCTCATAACTAAGAAGAGAATGATGAACGTATTAATTTAGAGTAGAAAACACACCTCATTCAGGAATCCGTCTGCATGTGTACTGAACCTTTTTGGCAGGCAAAGCACACACACACACACACACAAATGCCTTTTCTATAAAGTAATACATCAAACTATTGTGGCCCAGAGAACTCTCTTCTTCTCTATTCTGGAGATGTTTCTTTCTCTAATAACTTGGAAATGTCTATAATCAGAGCTCTTGTACCATACCCAAAGACATCTAGAACTTTCTTCTTCACCACCTTCTAGCTTTCCTGTTTTCATGGGTGGTCAGAACTTTGCCATTGCAGCATCCCCTGCCTCCTTGTACCCATGGCAGGTTAAAATTCCCAGGCTCAGACTTGTATCACGAAGTGTGCCATAGCCATGTGTGGCTTCCCTGCGGATGGGGTGAGGAACAACATAATGTTTGGGACAGAAAACCTGGGGGCTGGGTCTAGGGCTCCTGTTCCCTCACAGCCTCACCTTGACTATGTTTTTCTGGCTCAGTGGCTTAGGCTTTCACCTTTGACATGTAACTTAGACCTGGCCCTTGACTTTATTTTAGTAATTCTAGAAAGAAGATATTTAGGCGGAGGGATGAATCTGTGTTCTCATTGAAGCTAAGAGTTTTGTCTCATTCTTTCTTGGTAAAATCTTCATTTTTTAATCTGTTTATCTTGATTTGTATTCTTTTCTCTTCTTTGGCTAGCTGGAGAGCAAGGGCCATTGACATGGTCCAAAGAATATATCCTTTTCACCCTTGGAGCAAGGAGTACTAAAATGGAGCACCCTCATCCCCTCCCCAAATGCCTATGAATGGCAAGTCATGAAAAACATTTGTTAATTAATTCAATTATTATAAGTTGAATTGATTTCTAATTTAGGCATAGCGTGGGAAACTATTTATAATATATGCCGGTTGACCTTATCCAAATTTCCATGGAAATAGCATTCTTATGACACAGTATGTTCTTGGACTGTTTTGAAATATCCAGCTGCTTTCTGTGATACTGAACTTAAAAAAGAAATCCTTCTACTAACAGAACATTTTTCAAGTATGTACTCAGGTGCTCAGGAAGTAGGCTGAATTAAAAAAAAAAAAACTCACTGAAAAGATTCTAGGTGTGTTAACTCTGGACATTCCCTCAAACCTCTTTAATTGAAACCTGTAATGTTGGGTTGTTTCTATCTGAAGTCAAACACTGGAAGAGTCTGCAAAAAAGTTTGGTGGTTTTATTTTTTTTTCCCCTCTATAAGATAGAGATTTATGTTAGGAGACCCAGAGGTAATCATATTCTTCCCTTGAATGATCAAATAAAGTTCTTGTCCAGGAGAGAAACCATATTTCAGGAGTACCAGATTTTCTCCTCTAATGCTAAGATGCTAAGATGAAATAATAGTATATGGGAAAATTGGCTGTGTATTTATAATAGGCCTAATAAAAGTGTAGAGGCCATGAGTACATTGCATACTTGGTGAAAGTAACAGCTTGACTGTGTTTATAACATTCGAGTAAATCTGTGCAAACTCATGCACACCACTACAGAAGTGACTTTCACGGTGCAGTCACTGCAGTCTGCAGCAGTTAAAACATAGCAGCATCAAACAAGATGGGAATGACCGGGCTTGTTAAATGGAATATCCTTCCTGAATTTAGTAATCCCAAAATGACCTTGCCCATCACTGATGTCCTGGGAGACAGGTGCAGGCTTGTATTACTCATTTTACCCTGGTCGCATTGTGGCTATTGGTTTCTCCCATTAAAATGAAAAATAGAATTATGTTTGACAGAAGAAAAATTTATTTGGCACCTTAGGTGAAATAAATACATAAACTGAAGTTAGCATCCTTTTTTTTTTTGGCAAATCCCTGGATCAGTGATTTGCAGCCTTTCAGTGTAAACCTTTCACACCATTCTAGAAATTTGGTGATACAAAATTATGCATTCCCAGTTGGTAATTTTTCTTTTGACTTGCTTGTGGATTTTTTATCATGTAGATTTTTTAAAGTCTTTCTCCCCAGTTTTACTGAGAAAAAATTGACATACATCACTGTAAGTTTAAGGCGTACAGCATGATGGTTTGCATACATACACTGTGGAGTGGCTACCATGGTAGTCAGCTCAGCTCCATTCTTTCCTAGAGATATGACAAAAATGAAAGCATGAGAAAAAGAATAAAGGGGAAAATTTTTCTCCTTGAGATGAGAACTTTCAGGATTTGCTCTTTTCACAGCTTTCTTATATATCACATGGCTGTGTTAGCTGTAGTCATCATGCCGTGTGTTACATCTCTGGTACTTATCTTAAAACTGGAAATTTGTACTTCTGACCAGTTTCCTCCAATGAACCCCTATCTCTAGTAACCACAAGTCTCATCTCTTTTTATGTGGGTTTGGGATTTTTTTATTTTGCTTTTTAGATTTCACATTAATGTGAGATCGTACAGATTTTGGCTTTCTCTTATTTCACTTAGTATAAGGCTTCAAGGTCCATCGATGTTGTCACAAATGGTAGGCTGTCCTCATGTTGTTTTTTTTTATGGCTGAATAATGTTCTGTTGTATCTGTATAACACAGCCTCTTTATTCATCCATCAGTGGTCACTTGGGTTGTTTCTATGTCTTGGCTATTGTAAGTAATACTGATAGGAACATGGGGGTACAGACATATTCTCAAGTGTTATTGTTACCTTTGAATTTATTCATCAAAGGGGAATTGCCTCAGTGTCCATCGAATGGATAAAGAAGATGTGGTTTATGTATACAATGGAATATTCCTCAGCCATTAGAAATGACAAATACCCACCATTTGCTTCGACGTGGATGGAACTGGAGGGTATGATGCTGAGTGAAATAAGTCAATCGGAGAAGGACAAACATTATATGGTCTCATTCATTTGGGGAATATAAATAATAGTGAAAGGGAATAGAAGGGAAGGGAGAAGAAATGGATAGGAAATATCAGAAAGGGAGACAGAACATGAAGACTCCTAACTCTGGGAAACGAACTAGGGGTGGTGGAAGGGGAGGAGGGAGGAGGGTGGGGGTGAATGGGTGACGGGCACTAAGGGGGGCACTTGATGGGATGAGCACTGGGTGTTATTCTGTATGTTGGCAAATTGAACACCAATAAAAAATAAATTTATTATTAAAAAAATAAACAAAACAAAGGGGAGTTTCCGGATCATATGGTACTCATATCTAACTTTTAGAGCATCCTCCGTATTGTTTCCCATAGTGGCTGTACCAATCTAGAGTCCCACCGACAGTGCTCGAGGATGGCCCTTTTTCCAGATCCACACCAGCATTTGTGTTATCTCTTATCTCTTTATCTTTTCCATGATGGCCATTCTAACAGGCATGAAGTGATACCTCATCATGGTTTTAATTTGCTATCCCTTATGACTAGTGATGCATCATCTCATGTACCTGTTTATCTTCTTTGGATTTGGAGAAATGTCTATTTAGGTCCTTTACCCATTTTTTAATAGTCCTTTTTGCTATTGAGTTGTAGGATTTCTTTATGTTTTGGACATTAACCCCTTATCACATACATGGCTTGCAAATATTTTTTCCCATGCCATAGGTTGTCTTTTCACTTTGTCGATGGTTTCTTTTGCTGTGTAGAAGCTTTTTGGCTTGATGTAGTCCCACTTTTATTGTTGTTGTTATTGTTGCTTATGCTTTAGGTATCATGTCTAAAAAATCATCAACAAGACCTATGCTAAGGAGCTTTGTCTCTATTTTCTTTTAGGAGTTTTATCATTTCCGGTCTTACACTTAAGTCTTTAATCCATTTTGAGTTAATTTTTTTGTGAGTTGTATAAGATATGGGTCGTTTTATTCTTTTACATGTGAATATCCAGTGATCCCAACACCATTTATTGAAGAGACTGTCTTTTCTCCATTGAGTATTTTTGGCTTCCTTGCCAAATATTAGTTGAGAGAATATGCTTGGGTTTGTTTTTATGCCAGTAGCATACTGTAGCTTTATAATATAGTTTGAAATCAGGAGTGTGATGCTTCCTGCTTTTTCTTTCTCAGGATTTCTTTGGCTATTTGGGGGTCTTTTGTGGTTCCATACAAATCTTAAGAGTTTTTTATTGTTTTTTAGCTCTGTAAAAACTGCCATTCGACTCATGGTAGAGATTGCATTGAATCTTTAGATTGCTCTTGGTAGCATTGATGTTATAACAATTTTCTTCCAGTCCATGAACACAAGATACCTTTCCATTTATTCATGTTTTCTTTCATCAGTGTCTTATAATTTTCAGCATTGAGATCTTTCACCTCCTTAAATTTGTTCCTAAGTATTTTATTGTTTTTGATGCTGTTGTAAATGGATTAATTTCTTTTTTCAGAAATTTTGTGGTTAGTATAGAGAAATGCTACTGATTTTTGTTGGTTAATTTTGTATCCTGCAACTTTACTGAATTCATTGATCTAAGTTTTTTAGTTGAGTCTTTAGGATTTTCTAAAATAAAATCATGCCATCTGCAAATAGAGATATTTTTACTTCTTCTCTCCCAATTCTGATACCTTTTATTTCTTCTCTTCTTCCCCACTCCCCGCGCTGCCCCCCACCCCCACCCCAGATGCTCTCGTTAGGACTTCTAGTACTGTGCTGAATGAGAGTTGTGAGAGTCCATACCTTTGTCTTGTTTCTGATTTTAGAATAAAAACTTTCATCCCTTTCACCATTGAGTATGGTGTTAGCTGTGGGCTTGTTATATATGGCCTCTATTATGTTGCAATATGTTCTTTTGTGCCTAATTGGTTAAGGGTTTTTGCCACACATGGATATTGACCATGTAGATTTTACATTTTTTCATGAACTATATTTATCACTATTATCCTTTATGTACGTATCAGTCTTTTCCTTAATATCTCCAGATTTTAAATAATGGAAAGGCCTCCCCACTCCAAGTTAATCAATTCCCTCTTGTGTTCTAGTTTTTTTTATGATTTCATTTTTAAAAATTTAAATCTTCTTTCAAATTTACCCAGTATATATCATGAGGCATAAATTCAAATTAATTTTATTAAAAACATCTCTCCAGTTTTTAAAGACAGTTTTTTGAGTTGTCTATCTTTTCCCCCATGAGTTTAGCTACTATGTTTATCCTACACCAAATTCTGTATGCAGTATGGTCTATTTCTAGATTTGTTTTTGCATTTCATTGATTCATCTGTCTATTATTGTCTCAAGACTTTTAATTATTGCAGCTTTATGTTAATTTATAAAAAGTATTCGGGAGTACATCCCCTCATTTCTACTATTTTTTTAAAAGTAACCTCTACCCCCAATGTGGGGCTTGAATTCACAACTCCCAGATCGAGTCACATGCTCTACTGACTGAACCAGCCAGGCACACCTTCATTTCTACTCTTTTTTGGAGTGTCCTTGAAATTGTTTTTTTTTTTTTTTTTTAACATACTTTAGAATTTGTCTCTCTCTCTCTCACCCTTCCTCAGGAGTTTTTGGCCTTGTTTATTGTAATTATGATAACTTTTAAAATTTGCTTAGGAAGAACTAATCACTTTGAGACTTCTTATCTAAGAACTTATGCCATTCTTTTTCTACATATCTTTGTGGCCTTCAGGAATGCTTTAAAATTGTATTTATAAATCTTACATGTTTCTAAGTCTTGTTTTTGGATACTTCATTTCATCCTTTACTGTTGCTATAAATGTAGTCTTCTTCCATTTCATCTTCTAATTTGCTGTTTGATCATCTGAAATTTACTGATATCCCTTTAGTAATTCTATGTCATGTTACCTTATTAATTTTTCTTGTTTATAGTACTTTACATTTGAATATCTCAGGTTTCCCACAACAATAACAAATGCTGATATTTTTATTTCCTTCTCTACACTTCTGCACCTCTACTTATTTTTTCTTATTAATTGTATTGTCTGACATCCAGTACTGTTAAATAATAGTGGTGACAAGTGAATGTGAATGCCCTTCTTTGTTCCTAACTTGAGTGGGAATATCCCTACTGTTGCCCCAGTAAGCACGGTGGTGACTTTGGGGCCAAGGTATATTCTATCAAGTTAAGATACCCATTTATTTCTCCTTTATTAAGTTCAATCATATTTCCAAGTAGTAGTAAAGTCCCAGGGATATGTATCTGCAGCCTCCCTAGCATGAGAGGATCAAAGCTCTAAAAGGAAACATAAAGACTTTCTACTCCACCTTCCTCTCATCATGAGTAATAAATTCCAACCACAGGGAGATGACACTTCCCCTGAGAAGTCCCAAAATTAGATTGGAAAACAAGCTGGAACTAAAAAATCACTGTCTCTTAGGTCTCACACTAGTATTCCTTTGGGTATACACAACTAACATTGAAATTTTCTCTTATAACTATTTTTCTCTTCCATTGTACTTTCTCCTTGAGATTTTTCCATTTTACCCTTCTCTTTCCATATTTCTGGGACCTCACATGTATTGCTTGGCTGTGGATTCTTTCCCCAGCCTGCCATTGCTGAGGAGCCAAGTTTATCAAAGATTTCTAGACAGTGACATAATCCCTTCCCCACCCAAAAAGACCTCTGTTATTTGGTCTTCCTGGACAAAGTGAATTGTCTTCCAAATCCTGCTGGTTACTTTGGGACAGAAAGCTTGGTGGAGCCACCTGAACACCTAAAAATATGCTTCAGCTGTGACTGTGCCTGCAGCAAAGTGATTTGAACCAACAGTAGATGTGCCATGAATGCCACTGTATCTTAAAGTCACTTGTGGGCGGTATTCAGATTTCAAAAGACATTAGGTCATACTATGTTGATAATTGTTAAAGGAAAAACAAACAATTATGTATTATCAGTACTGTGCTTCTGATTTTGCACTTAACCTTTGTTGTTGGAACTTCCATTAATCATCAAAATTAGTAAAGTGTTTTATATGCTAAGAATTTTTGTGCACAAATGGGAAAAATCTAAGCCATTGGCAGACTATCTTGATAATTTTCTACTATAAAACAAAAGATAATATTTCTATCCATATGCAGTTATGAGACTCTGGAGCCAGACTTGGGTCTGAATTCTGGCTTTACTACTGCCTTATCTGAGTGACCAAAAACAGGTATCTCAACGGAGTCCCATTTTCCTCATTTGCAAAATGAGGACAGGAATACCTTGTAGAGTTGTATGAGAATTAAAAGAATAATGCACATAAGTGCTTAGCACAGTGGTGCCATGATGTAGGGACTTAATAAATGAGAACTATTATATTGTTTAGGGCTTAATATATTGCTTAATATCTTATTGAAGGCTCTTTATTTATAGTTTATGTATATTTAATATATATTATATTTAATAACATAATTTTAATTAATATGTTATAAATATATTTAATATAATTTTAAAATTATATTAATACATAGATCAATTATATTTAATAAATATATATACTTAATATATATTTAATATATTGTTAAGGGCTGTAATAAAGCCTGTTTTTCTTTTTAACTGAGATGAATTTAGAGATTAAGGAGCAAGTATCACAGTTTTGGCACATTTTGGATCTGTAATTTCAAAACAGCTCATTTGTCCACATATATTCCTTTCTGAGATTTGGAATTAAGGTATTTATAAGGATTTGAAGTTTCTGCTCCGGCTCTTCTTTCTTAGGAATTTTTTTGGGTAACTATGCCAGTTAATACCTAAAACCTCAAGCCTAAAAATAGGTTCTTAACTTTTTTTTGAGGTTTTCATTAGTCAATTATTATTTATATTATTTATTGACCATCTGATAAGTAGGATAAAAAAGTACAAAAGACTAATATGATTTGCTCTACACATTTAGAACTATAAATGAATGTCTTGGGCATCTTTTATTTACACATTCATTAAGTAACCTTAGAAGGTCTATTTTATGTTGTGCTAGACATAAGATCTGTATTCCTAGGGATTCAGAGATGAAAAGATAAATCTCTACTCTGAAAAAGCTTACAGTCAAGTATGGTATCTACAAAGGAACTTGAAAGCCACTTATAATAATAGAAGCCTTCCCTGACACCCCGTAGCCTCAGCTTGAGGAAACACTGTTCTCATGTGGTCCCATAACATTCTGTGCTTGCTCTTTTTTTTTTTTTTGAAAGATTTTATTTATTTATCCATGACAGACACACAGAGAGAGGCAGAGAGAGAAGCAGGCTCCCTGGGGGGAGCTTAATGTGGGACTGATCCCAGGAGCTCGGATCACGCCCTGAGCCAAAAGCAGATGTTCAACCGCTGAGCCTCCAGGCATCCCTGTTCTTGCTCTTATTTTAGCACTTCTCACACTGTAAATTGTCTTCTGTGCTAGACTCCAGGCTACTTGAGGATGGGACTGTGTCTTATCCCTCACAGAAGGAAAAGATAACTAAAACATGATCTTGGCCCTTAACATTGAGTAAGAAAGACCTACAACCAAGTAACATATATAAAGAACTACAGTATAAGTTTGTATTAAATAGATGCCTACAAAGTGTATGCTACAGGAGGTAGGGGTTTGGGCATGTTATTTAGAAAAGATGGCATTTGAATTTAGAAAGAATGATAGGATTTCCGTAGGTAAGAAGGTTGGGAAGAAAATGGAAGATGAAGGAAAGGCACAGAAGCCAGGACAGTGTTTGGGCTGCTTGAGGTATAGCACAGAGTCTCATGTGAGTGGGCTCCAGCAAGATTTTGGGGCAGGGTTTTCATTGTAATTGAGTGCAGTAGCAGGGTGTTGGGAATTTGTTCTGTAGGCAGTGGTGGACTGATATGGATATCTGGGTATAAGGGACTTGATCACTTTGTCAACAGGGTGAATGTTGGGAAAAGAAAGATCAGATTTAGGAGATACAATCTGGAGATTTTCAGTAACATAGCAAGAGATGTTGTAGTGAAACATAACAATGTGTAGTCAGTCAAACACAAGGGGAAATAGAGCAATTCTGAAGATGTTATGTAAATGGACTTGTCAGACCTTGATCAAGAGTAAGGGTTGGAAATTCCAATTTCAGGGTCCTTTTGTCAAAGGTGATGGCAGACACTATGACAGTGGCTAAAGTCACCGAGAAAAAGTACAGAGAAAGCAAGCCAGGCAAAGGCACAGAACTTTGTGGAAAACTTATTTTTAAGGGGTAAGTAAACCTTCAGATTTTGAAGATGAATTAAACCGTATCTTTGGAATTAAGTGACTTGCCTTCAATTTAAAGAAGAACCCCCTAAAACCCAGGTGCCCCCACCTGTAACTAAGTGCGCTATTAGTTTAATGTTCTGGACTCTCATTTAATGCTAAGTTTAAAAATCCCACCTACCACCTTTACCATCTCTATATATCTTGGTAAGAGAGACTAAACTTGAATTTTTGGACCCCTTTACATGAATCAAAGTAACCTATATGTCCTATGCTTCTGGCTACCAATAGCCAAGAGAAAATTTTGCCATTGGAAAACACAGGACAAGCCATCCAAATGGATGCCATTTAAAATTATAATGTGTAATATGAATTGATAATCGGAATTGTAAAAAGCCTAAGTAAGTCTACCTTATGCTTCAAAGGCAAAAAGCTAATCTTGTGCATTATTAAATGTTTTTATATCCCTTATGTAAAAAAGAAGCCTGCTACATTTCCAACACTGAATTATTTTTATTATCCCCCAATACACTTACGGTATACAGAAATGGACAGATTTTTGCTTAATTAAGACAAACCAATTTTTTCCTTACATTTTTAAAAGATTTTTATTTTTATTTATTCATGAGAGACAGAGAGGGAAAGAAAGAGAGAGAGAGGCAGAGACACAGGCAGAGAAAGAAGCAGGCTCCATGAAGGGAGCCCGACGTGGGACTCAATCCCGGGTCTCCAGGATCAGGCCCTGGGCCGAAGGTGACACTAAACCGCTGAGCCACCTGGGCTGCCCTTTTCTTTACATTTTTAACAGAAGATTGTGTTGTTATTAATGACAGTCTTCTATGGCATGTGCCAAAGTTGTGGCTTGAAATTGTTTTTAACTATTAATTATCAAGTGAAATATTTATACCTCAAAGAGGGAGGCCTGAAAAGAAAGGCTACGGAACTTTTGATCAAGACTGTCTTAATGAGCAAGTATATAATGGGGCCCATCCTCAGAATAGCATCATCCTTGCTGATCAATAGAACTAAATTATACATGGATATTATTAATTTGGCTGGCAGAGCTGAACTTTGAAACGAACTATCACCTCATCAAAAAAAAAAGACCCCAAAAAACAAAATCACACACACGAAAACAAAAACAAAAGCAAAAAAGAAGAGAAATAACAACCAACACCAGAAATAGAAACAACTGTAAGAGAATATTATGAAAAAATTATATGCCAACAAATTGGACAACTTCAAAGAAATGGATAAATTCCTAGAAACATATAATCTTCCAAATACTGAATCAGGAAGAAATAGAAAATTTAAACAGACTGATTATCAGTAATTAAATTGAATCAGTAATCAAAAAACTCCCAACAAATGAAAGTCCAGGATCTGATGGCTTAACAGACAAATTTTACCAAATATTTAAAGAAGAGTTAATATGTATTCTTCTCAAACTATTCCAAAAAGTACAAGAGGAAGGAAAATGTCTAAATTCATCCTATGAGACTAGTATCACCCTGATAGCAAAACCAGATAGATGCCAAAAAAAAGAACTATAGGCCAATATCTCTGATGAACATGGATGCAAAAATGCTCAACAAGATACTACCAAACTGAAAACAACAATATATTCAGAAAATCATTCACCATGATCAATTGGGACTTATTCCTAGGATACAAGTGTGCCTCAGTATCTCAAATCAATGTGATCCATCTCTTCAATAAAAAAAAAGATAAAAACTATATGATCATTTCAATAGATGTAGAAAAAGCATGTGACAAAGTACAACATCCATTCATGATAAAATCCTTCAACAAAGTAGCTCTAGAGGGAATATACCTCAACATAATAAAGTCCTTATATGCAAAACTCACAGTGAACCTCATGCTTAGTGGGGACTACCTGAGAGCTTTTCTCCGAAGATCAAGAAAAAGACAAGGATGTCAACTCTTATAGCTTTTATTCCACATAGTGCTAGAAGTCCTAGCTACAGCAATAGACCAAAAAAAAAAAAAAAAAAGCATCCAAACTGGTAAGGAAGAAATAAAACTTTAACTATTTGCAGATCACATGATACCATAAATAGAAAACCGTAAAGACCCTATCAAAAAAACCACTAGAACTGACGAATTCAGTAAAATCACAGGATACAAAATCAGTGTACAGAAATCTGTTGCATTCCTATATGCTAATAATGAAGCAGCAAAAAGTTAAGAAAACAATGCCATTTAAAATTGCACCAAAACCGGGACGCCTGGGTGGCTCAGCGGTTAAGCGGCTGCCTTCCGGCTCAGGGCGTGATGCTGGAGTCCGGGGGATCGAGTCCCACATCGAGCTCCCCGCGTGGAGCCTGCTTCTCCCTCTGCCTGTGTCTCTGTTTCTCTCTCTCTGTGTGTCTCTCATGAATAAATAAATAAAATCTTTAAAAAAAATAAAATAAAAAAATAAAATTGCACCAAAACCAATAAAATATCTAGGGATAAATTTACCATAAGAGATGAAAGATCTAAAAAAATAAAATAAAAAAAAAAAGAGATGAAAGATCTGTACTCTGAAAACTATAAAACACTTACGAAAGAAATTGAAGATGACACAAAGAAATGGAAAGACATTCCATGCTTATGGATTGGAAGAATGAATAGTGTTAAAATGCCTTTACTACCCAAAGCTATAAACAGATTTAATACAACCCCTACCAAAATGCCAACAACACTTTTCACAAGACAGATAATCACATATAGAAAAGTGTGTTCCACAGATGTACAACTCAGTGAAGTTTCACAGAACTAGAACAAATAATCCTAAAATTTGTATGGAACCACAAAAGACCCTGAAAAAAAATATATATATATATATTTAATATATCAGATTGCCAAAGCAAACTTGAAAAAGAAAAACAAAACTGGAGGTATCCCAATTACAGATTTCAAGTTACAGTACAAAGTGGTAATAATTAAAACAGAATGGTACTGGCATAAAAATAAGACACACAGATCAATGGCACAGAATGGAAAACCCAGAAATAAACACATAATTTTGTGGTCAATTAATCTTTGACAAAGGAGGAAACAGTAAATAATGGGAAAAAGACATCTCTTCAACAAATGGTTTTGGGAAAACTGGATAGCTAGATGCAAAAGAAGAAAACTGGACCACTTTCTTATGCCATACACAAAAATGAACTAAAAATGGAATAAAGACCTAAATGTGAGACCTGAAGCCATAAAAATCCTTGAAGAGAGCATAGGCAGTAATGCTTCTGTCGTTGACTGCAGCAACATCTTTCTAGGTATATCCCCCAAGGTAAGGAAAATAAAAGCAAAAATAAACTATTGGGATGACATCAAAGTAAAAAGCTTCTCCACAGTGAAGGAAACAATCAATAAAAGTAAAAGGCAGCCTATGGAATGGGAGAAATTATTTGCAAATGACAAATCCAATAAAGAGTTAATATCCAAAATACATAAAGAATGTATAAAACTCAACACCCCAAAAATGAATAATCTGATTAAAAACTGGGCAGAAGACATGAACAGACACTTCCCCAAAGAAGATATCCAGATGGCCAACAGACCCAGGAAAAGATGCTCAATATCACTGATCATCAGGGAAATGCAAATCAAAACTACAATGTGGTATTACCTCACATCTGTCAAAATGGCTAAAAAACCCCCAAACAAACAAACAAAAAAACCCCCAAGAAACAACAATGGTTGGTGAGGATGTGGAGAAAAAGGAATCCCTTGCACTGTTGGTGGGAATGCAGACATTAGTGACCACTGTAGAAAACAGTAAGGAGGTTCCTTAATAAATTAAAACAGAACTACCCTGCGATCCACTAAGTGGACTGCTGGGTATTTAGCCCCAAAATCCAAAAACTCTAATTCAAAGGGATACATGCATCCCTGTGTTTATTGTAGCATTATTGACAATAGCCAAATTATGGAAGCAGCAAGATGCGGGGTGTGTGTGTGTGTGTGTGTATGAATATTATATATATTATATTTAATATATATAAGAGAATATAAGAATAATATAAGAATATATATAATATATATAAGAGAATATTATTCAGCCATAAAAGAGAATGAATCTTGCCATTTGCAATGACATGGATGGAGTTAGAGTATAATCCTAAGCAAAATAAGTCAGTCAGAGAAAGACAAATACCATATGATTTCACTCATCTGTAGAATTTAAGAAACAAAACAAATGGACAAAGGGAAAAAAAGACAAACCAAGAAATAGACTCTTGACTATAGAGAACAAACTGATGGGTTACCAGAAGGGAAATGGATGAAATAGGTGATGGGAATTAAAGAGTACATTTATCATGATGGAAAAAGAAATGAACTATCTCACAAGCCATGGTTAATGAACTGTTTATAGCTGAAAAACTCTGATAAAGGTCAGTTGACAAAATGAACAGCTACAGTAAAAATACTAAAAGTTGATGGCCTGTACCTAGATAATTGAATACTTTTATTCTTAGAAAATGGATTTTAGCCATTTGAATTGTGACACAGGAAATGACTTCATTAGAATTCACATATATGGAATCATTGCCTACCCAGAAAGATCTGAAACATACTCTAGAACTGGCCAGTTATTTTCTAGCATAGAGGTTCGAGAAATGATGAGGTTTTGTTTTTTTTTGTTGTTGTTGTTGTTGGGTTTTGTTTCATGGTTTTATTTTCCTTAGTTTTCTTTGGACTTCTATTTTTGTTTTTCTCAAGTGTGTTTTATTAAAGGATAATTACATATAGAAAAGTGTGTTTCACAGATGTACAACTCAGTGAAGTTTCACAAATTGAATACACCCAGGTATCTAGTACCCAGATCAAGACACAGAACATCCTCTGTCCTATAGAGTCGGGTTCATAGTCCCTTCCAGTCAATAGGTACCCACCTCCTAGAACATTTGGGAGATAATCATCATGGGTCGCTGATGTTTCTGAACTCTTGGAAGCAGAAACCCTAACTGCCTTTGTTCAGATATCTCTCCAAGGATATCCATGAATAGCTTTGGAAGACAGAAATAGTGTTTCCCTCCAGAGCAAAGGGCAGGTTTGCTTACAGCCTTGAAAAAGTAGACATTGTGTCCCCTATGGAGCAAAGTGCAGGTTTACTTGCTGTTCAGTATAATAAAGATAATGTCTGCCTTCAAAAGCAAAGGGCAGACATGCTTAATTCCCATTATAAGGGATTCACTTTTCCTGAGCCCAGGGTTCCTTTCCTCTAACACAACCCACTGTGTGTGCAGGTGTCATGGGGCCTTCTTCATGCTACAGAATAAGAATTAGAGCCCAAGAGACTGGTGCAAGTACCGATGCTGGCTATTGAGTTGTAAGGTCCTTTGTCTTGGACTCAGCAACTGTTAACTAGGCAGGCTAACACGCTAAGTTTGTAAGGAGGCTCAGATGCCAGAATCTTCACTGTTCTTGGTAGTGATTACTGTTCTGGCTTCTACCCCCGTCGATAAAGTTTACCTGTTCTTAAACTTCATATATAAATGGAATTATATTGCACATTGTCTTGAGTCCGGCTTCTTTTATCCAACATCATGTTTGTGAGAATCATTCATATTACTGCATGCAGGCATCATTCTTTATTTCTCACAGTATTGCATTGTGTGAATATTTAAAACTTGGGTGGTGGGTTTTGTTTTTTGTTTTTTGGGGGGGCGGGTTTTACCAGTGGTGAATATAGGGGCAGTTCCCAATGTTAGGTATTCAGTTGTGCTAGTATCAACACTTTTATGCATGTCTTTGTGAATACATATATGCATTTCTGTTGGGTATGTTCCCAGAGCTGGATCAGAGGGTGTGCATAGATACTGCCAAACAATTGTCTAGAGTATTTGTGTCGGGCTACTCTCCTGCCATTCTGGTTTCTCTGTGTACTTTTCCACCTTGTTATTTTCCATCTTTTTAGTCTGTTTTTTTTTTTTCAGGCTGACATGCTTTTATTTTGCCATAATGTGGATAAATAAAGATAAATATGCCAATGGTGCCCTTCCAATTTTACAGAGCAATCTCACAAGTAATTTTGCTATTTATGGAAAGAGACACTCAATTACTAAGTTGTTACCAGGGTAAATTGTCAAGACAATCAGAGCCACAAGTTTTTCGTTAGGTAACTTTTCCATGAAGACAACAATTTCTGAAAGTCTTGAGCTTCTGACAAGACCAAGTTATGCAAGTTGTATTTCTAAAGATAGTTTTAACAGAAACAGGTGAAAACTGTTAGTAATATTGAGAGAATTCTCTATAGTAAACAGGAAAGAGATGGATATTCTTCCAAATGTTCCCAATTGAAAATAAAACAAAATCTATACCTCCCAAGTCTTCCCAGTAAGCAGAGAAAGGAGTAAGACTTCCCAGAAGCAGAGAAAGGAATAGGATTTTATGAAATACAAGTGAACTTCGGGGCACAGTAGTACTGTATTCATCCTCCACATACATAAGGTCACATGAAAACAGGAGGGAAAACAGCCAACATGGCACTATTTTTCTTTAAAGAACCCTTTGCGAGGTATCAGAGTTAAGGCTTTGGCTACCTGCAGTTCTACTGTGCCAGTCCCAAGAAAAATATTGTCCTCCCATCACTACTCCCAGAGCAAGTCTGCCTTCCTTGCAGGCTCTCGGTTGACCCAGTCTTAATTCTAGGCCCTGCATTTCCCTGGCTCATTTCTGCATCTGGCCTTTGGTTCAGTTTTCCGTGCTTAGGGCACCCACCTCAATCTCTTTGGTTCCTTTCATCCATTCTGAACTGGAAACACCTTTCCTTCCCTGTGGACTAGTCTTCCGGTAAGCCCTGTAGGCATTGCTAAGGGAGGGGAGGGGCTGGGAGAGTATGGAGGGGCAATAAGAGCTCCAGGAGTTTCCTTGACAGGACACCTGCTCTGCCTCTGGAGATGGAAAGAGAGCTAGATTAAACTGAAGAGCTTGCTCTTGCAGATGTATCTGGGCTACCAGTTTTTTTTCCTTTATTTTTTTTAAGGAGGGGTGGCTACCACTTTTTAAAAAGAGGTAGAAAAGGGACACCTGGGTGGTTTAGCAGTTGAGCATCTGCCTTCAGCTCAGGGCATGATCCTGGGGTCCCGGGATAGAGCCCCACATCAGGCTCCCTGCATGGAGACTGCTTCTCCCTCTGCCTGTGTCTCTGCTTCTCTCTCTCTCTCTCTCATAAATAAATAAAATCTTAAAAAAAAAAAAGGTAGAAGAGAGATGAGAGACAAAGAGAAGGAGATGAAGAGGAAGAGAAAAGGTACACCACCCTGGCACCTTTGACACTTCATCATGTTGAGGATGAAGAAGGGAGGCAAATCAAAGTCTCTAAATTTTGTATGAATTCACTGGGTGAGGCTGAGAAAGCCTGGTGCTTTGTCATCAAGGACCCTACCATTATCCTTGCCATGTGAATAGGGTCTAACTTGTCACTTCAACCACTTGCCTGACAGCCAGTAGGGTTCCTAAGTGATGGTAGTGGTGGTGTGGAATTGAGGTCTTTTAGGGGAAGAACTGAAATGTGTTTTATGGGCCGGCAGGGAACCTGGGCCTACCATCACTTCTGGAGATCATTGTGCATCAAAACCCAGAAAGTGAAGCTGGCAGTGGTCTGGACAATGTACATCCATCAGGCAGCAGCCTAAGGGGTGGTGTAGCCAGTAGCAGGCAGCACTCAGTGCCTGGAAGGGCAGGAAGATAATGGAATTGCATGAATCACATAGGCCAAGTAGCACACTGCTGTTTTCCCTGGGCCTTATTAATGCCCAGCAGTTTTTCACAGGTGATGAGCAGAGTGAGTAAAACAGGCTTCTGAACATAGCTAGACATCCGGGGGGTAGTAACCAGACTAGAGGACCTGGGAAGAAACAGGGTCCAAACAGTGTAGGTAAAGGCAGTGCAATTTACAGCATCATTTGTTTGGCTGAGAAGAGTGTGAACGATGCCACGTAGCACGTGATGTTAATGCAGAAAAGCCATGAAGGTCTCAATCCTGCGGTTGAGAGCATGAGTGTTTGAAGGAAGGTCAGTACAAAAGCAGCAATAGACACAACCAGTGCTGTTGCCAAGGCACTTCCAGCAGGAAGTGGCAGGGGATCTTGTATGGGAGTATTTCCAAGGGCAAAGGTTAACCAGATTGGAACCAAAGGGATCTCCATTGGCTTCCTTATCTGGCAAAATCTAGCTCTGGAAGCCCCTTCATGCAACAAGTAGTATTGGAATAGATTTGGCCAGAGGTCCTCTTTGATAATCTCAGCATTTCTTTCACGCTCTGGAAGGTTGTGGTCTGAAAACCGGGTGAAGAAGCTGCAGGTGACGCCTTGATTCCTATGAATGAAGGTCTAGAGTTCATGGCTTGGGTGCCATATGATTGGAGTGGCAAGAGACTCCACTTGGCTGGATGATCTGACCTCCTATTCCTCGACAATCAGCTTGTTTCTGCACAAGGGGTTTCTTCAAGAGAGGAATTTGAACTTGGAGCCCATCCTAGGGTGTCTGAAGTCTTTCACCTCCAAGTTGGCTGTGTACGTTAACATGTCTGCTTCTTGGCCTCTACTCAAGGTGGATAGCTGTGGCTAGTTCCAAAAGGCACTGACCCAGAAGCTAGGAATATTCCGAATGATGTAGCTCTTCTGCTCTAAGTAGTGTTGATGTACTTGACCAAACTTGCACCACAACTGTAGTACGGCTCTGTCAGCCTGAACGTTTACAGTTTCCACTTCCAGCTGGATGGCCTCTGGGAGCTCATGTGGGGATCCACGTTCAGGAACCAGGGACCTGCCTTGACCTTCACCTCATTTACCACTTTTTTTCCTCCCCCACTTCCATCTCTTCATCTCCTGGCTTCTGCTCCACCACTTCAGCGCCTTCCTCCTCAGCCACTGCTCCTGAGAAGATGGCACAACTTTCAGTCCTTGATTCCTTGGCTTTTGCCCCAGCCATCCCTTCAGGCCCCAGATTCCCCATTTCTAGGCGCCTTTCCCACCAGGGCCACGTGGCTCTTCACAGTGCAAGCCATTTTTCAGGCTGTTGTCAGTTGCCCAAGAGGCTGCTTCCAGGCCCTCCAAGGGTCAGCCTCCTGACAGTCCATTTCCATACCCTGTGTCATCCTTTTTATTTCTGCATTACCAGCGGGTGTGGTATCACATGGTGGTTTTAAGTTGGCATTACCTAAAGTGTAATAAAGTGGGAATTTTTTTGTGTGTTTTGGGGCCATTTGGATATCCTCTCTTTACACAGTGAGTCTTCTCCCCATTTTTCTATTGAGAATTCTGTATTTTTTCATACTGATTTGTAGGAATCCTTTGTACCTGCTAGATACAAATCTTTCAGATAGATGTCTTGCAAGTATCTTCCCCCTTTCTGAGTTACTTTTCTCTATGTTATTGATGTCTTTGGGGATCCCTGGGTGGCACAGCGGTTTAGCGCCTGCCTTTGGCCCAGGGCGTGATCCTGGAGACCTGGGATCGAATCCCACGTCGGGCTCCCGATGCATGGAGCCTGCTTCTCCCTCTGCCTGTATCTCTGCCTCTCTCTTTCTCTCTCTGTGACTATCATAAATAAATAAAAAAAATAAAAAAAATTATGTCTTTGGATGAACAAAAGTTGTAAATTGTAATATATTCTAATTTATCATTTTCCCCTTTAGATTAGTGTTTTTCTGTGCTCTGTTTAAGAAATATCCCCTCTCAAAAAAAAAAAAAAAAAAAAGAAAAGAAAAGAAAAAAAGGAAAAAAAAGAAATCTCCCCTCTCCAAGATCTTTCACTTTTATGTCTACAATCGATCTCAAACTGTTTTTGTGAACGGTGTGATAAGAGTCAAGATTTGTTTTTTCCATATGAATACTGAGTTGACCAGACACTGCTTATTGAAAAGACCATCATTCCCCATGAATTAAATGTTTCTATCAAAAATGTCATGTGTCATTGGCTAGAGCCAGTCAATTGGCCTTACCTAGCTTCAGAGGTCAGGTAGTAAGTATTATCGTTCCCTGAGCCTGGAAGAAGGAAATTCTGAGTACTGGTGAGCACTATATCACCCATCAAAGAGTGTAACTTGAGTAATGGGTAAAAGATCAGCTGAGTTAGGCCAAAGAAAGTAGAGAAAAGGTAATGAGGAACATAAGAAAAATGAATGACAATAGAGTACCCCCCAAAGATTAACAATAAAACGGGAGAGAGAATAAGTAAACAGTGTTTGGAATGAAAAATATAGACACAGTAGTGATCTAAAGAAATATCAGGGAGCACATTAACTTTATGCCAGTGCATTTTCAAACCTGGATGAAATGTATTATTTCATGGAATGTATAACTCATCAACACTGACTGAAATACAGTAGAAAACCTAAACAGACATAGAAACAAGAAGTAGATCGAATCAATAGTTTGAAAAGAATCTTCCCACAAGAATAGCATGAGGCTTAAATGGTTCTGAGGCAGATACTACCTTTAAGGAATACATACCTTTAAGGAGTACATAATCTACTAAACATTAAATATTTATTGTGTGCTTATGTTATACCTAGCACTGTTCTAGGCCTTTTAGGATATATTGGCAAATCGAACAAAGATTTCTTCCCTCAGAGTACTCAAGTAGAGCAACAGGCAGAGGCAGAGGGAGAGGAGGAGAGACAGGCTCCCCGCTGAACAGAGAGCCCAAGTGGGGCTTGATCCCATGGCCCTGGGATCACGACCTGAGCCTAAGGCAGCCACTTAACCAACTAAGCCACCCAGGTTGCCCCTATTTCAGGATTTAGAACAAAGAACTCAGAATCTGACTTAGGTTCTGCATGGATTGCTCCTGGGTGAAGAATAGACTGGATGGGGGCAGTAGTATGTGTCAGGAGATCTTTTAGAAAGCTACAAAAGTGGGATCCCTGGGTGGCGCAGCGGTTTGGCGCCTGCCTTTGGCCCAGGGCGTGATCCTAGAGACCCGGGATCGAGTCCCACGTCGGGCTCCCAGTGCATGGAGCCTGCTTCTCCCTCTGCCTGTGTCTCTGCCTCTCTCCCTCTCTTTCTCTCTCTCTGACTATCATGAATAAATAATAATAATAATAATAAAAAGAAAGCTACAAAAGTAATCCAAGTGGAAGAAATTTCTCAGATCAAGTGTAGCAATGGAGGTGGGCAGTGGATATAGTATGATGGTATAGCTAGCATGGTTTCATGATGAATTGGGTAGGGGAAATAAGAAAAAGAAGTCAAGGATGACTCCCTGGATTTTGACCCGAACAGTTGGTGAGATGGAGTTGCCAGAAGGAGAGACAGGGAAGGTTGTGATGGAGCAAATCTCTATGGGAGAATCAGAAGGTTACTTTTAGATGAGCTAAATTTAAAATTACTATTGGACAACAGAGTTAAGACAGTAGGCATTGGGAATTTGGAGCACAGAAGAGGTCTGGGACAGAGATACATATTTGCGAATAATCAACATACATGATATTTAAAGCCAGAGAGCTGGATGAAATCACCAAGGGTGTGAGTATTGACAGACTGAGCCCCGAGGCTTCCAAAATTACCAAGTCAAGGAGAATAAGAAGACCAAGGAGAGACCAGTAAAGTAGGAGGGAATATGAGAGTGTGCAATGTACTGGCAGCCAGATGTGGAAGGGAAAGTGCTCACCTGGGTGACATGGTGCTGACAGGTGAAGTAAAATGAAGTCTGAGAACTCATTATTGGGTTTTACAACAAAAAGAGTTACTGGTGACTCAGAGCACTTCCAGTGGAGTGGTGGGGGTTGGAATGGGGTTTGAAAGGAATGAGAGGAAAGAAATTGGAGACAGTGAATATTGACAATTTTTTTTGAGGAATTTGCTCCAAAAGGAAATAAATGGGGTCATCATTTGACAAGAACAGTTTTGGAAGAGTGGGAGGGTGACAGCTCAGCTATAATGGGTTTAAGAGGAAATGGGAAGGGAGAAGAAGGAGAAAGTTAAAGCAGCAAGTATTCACTACTCTTGAGGAGTTTTATTTCAGAGAAGTGGGATGATGGCTGGTGGAGAAAGTGGATCAAAGAAAATGATTTTAAAATGGGACAAAAAGAAGTATGTGTACATGCTGATGTCAGTGATTCAGCAGGGAGGAAAAATTCATGATGTAAGAGAGAGGAAGGAGAATCAGTGGATGGATGTCTTGAATAGATAAGAGCGGATGGAATCTGGTGCCTTGGTGGAGGAGGGGGCTGAAAGCATGCCAAGTTCACTCGTGTGAACCAGCAGGATGGTAAAGGATGACGATATGTATGCTGGTCAGTGGGTTGAAGTGGTGGTATCTATGAAATTCTCTTCTGATTGCTTCAGTGTTCCCAGTAAAGTAGAAAGCAAGATTGCCAAGTGAGTATGAGGCAAGAGGCAGTGGGACTCTGAGGAGAGATCAACAAGGTCATAAATTTGAAATGAGGCCTTTCAGCCTTATTGTGAATTTTTCTTCAGCCACAGTCAGTGTAAAGGCACAGCATGAGTAAGCAGAGTCAGATTTAGAGCTGAAAAGCAAGATGGGCAAGAGAATGATGATCATAATCGATCTTAGAATTTAAGCCTGGAGGAGTAGAGGACATACAGGGATGAGGGGCAGTGAAAAGGTGGCCTGATCCATACACTGGAAGACCCAGGGAATTGAAGGTCACTGGGGCCAAGAACCAGAGCGAGCTAGAAGGATGCCATAGCAGTCTGGGAGCGGACTGCAAAGGGTGGGTCAGAATCTTCCTCCTCCTCAGAGGGGGGCTGAGATGAGGCAGACTGGGGGTGAGGCCATTCTGGGGAGGAGGTCAATGAATCAGGAGGCCAGGGTGGGAAGGATCACTGATGTCTGTATTAAGAACACTGAAAGCTAAAAGTTCAGAGCAGTGAGAATGAGCCAGGAGCCAAAATCATTAAGAAATGCGGGGGGATGAAGTAGGAGGGGCCTGAATGCAGGACATTAGGCCATCTAGACTGAGGTCAGGATATTTTAAAGCTCATTCTGTATTCTAGGGCCATGGTTAATGATACAGTAATGCCACCCTTAGCTGAAATCAGTTTGTGGGAAAGTAGGCACCTTTAAAATTGCATATTAACATCACAGACCCTGTATTTTACTGTTTTTCTTTTTTCTCAAAGTGCCTAGACGACAGTTACACATACATTAGCTGGTCAAAAATAAGGAAAGTATATGTTGTTTTTTTAAATCGGAAACTGAGAGGTGATAAAACTGAGTTTAGTGTGAAATGTAATTTTCTCTCTGGGGTCTTTCATTCTGTTTGTGTCCTAGACAGACCAGAAACTATTGAAAAGAACAAAATAAGGTCTTAAATTGGGGCTTAAAACATTCTGGGGAGACACACACACACACACACACACACACACACACTTTTTTTTAAAAGGGGGAATAAAGAGAGATGATGGAAAACATTTGAGCCATCTAGTCAACCAGAGAAAGCGATGTGAACAGAGAGGAAGAGGGAGCGGGGAGGGATAGAAAGAGAAAGAAAAAAAGGAAGGAAGAAGAGAAAAGAAAAATGAGGAAAGAAGGAAGGAGGGCTTCTCAGGAGAAGTGCAGTGTGGTCACAGATCTTCACACTGTAGAACTGTGGCATGTTTAAATTCCTGGGAAACAGAAAAAGCATACTTTTTCAATGGATAAACCTAATATAAGGTGTGTGCCTAGGGGATGATGAGAAAGAGGCTTTACATGATTAAAAGTAGCTTCACAGTGGCAGTCATCTCTCTGTGGCCTCTTAGAAAAAGTATATAAATAGAAGTAGAGTGAAAATATTTTAGTTACCAGAATGTGGGTAATGATTTACTCCAGAAAAGTCAATAATTGTGATTTAATCATTTTCTAGTAATGCAGCACTCAGAGCAAATATGCATGACGATGCTTGATGAATCTGTGAGGTTGAAGGTCTGTGTCGGGTGCTGGCCAGGCAGACAGGCCCCAGGGTCTGACCAAGGTCAGCCCAGGGGTATACAGAGCCATTATAAAATTGGAAAAATATAGTATAAAACATCACATCAAATACGTTTGCAATCTCTAAACGTTAAACATAATTATTGTGTGATTGCAATACAATTAATGGTTAAAAATAAAGAAGTTGGTATTCTAGCAAATCAATAAATTTATGAAAATTTGAAATATTGCGGGATCTTTTAAAACATAGCGTGACCTTAAAAAACAAAGTGCATCAATGGTGTCATCATTACAAGAGCATATTTTTTTGCGCAAATTCTTCCAGCTGCTTTAAAAACTCTTTTATCTCTACAGTAGATACAGAATGGTAAATAGAATTTTGTTCTAAGTGAGTTCTTCTCAGCTGTCATTTTTAAATCTCTTTTTGATCTTTTTTTTCTTTAGAAAAACAATATTTTTGTGTTTTGGTGCATTACATCCTCACTGAACCCTGTGAACTAGGTACTATCATTTAGCCCCATTTTATAGATAGGAAAACTGAGGTGCAGAAATAATAAGTAATTTGCTCGGGGACACATAGTAAATGACAAAGTCAAGGTATGAATCCAGGCACTCAGACTCCACAACTCTTCCTCTTAAACACTGCAGGGTACACTCTGACCCTTTCTCCGCCTCAATTTTCTTCTAGTGGTTGTGACAGTTAAAGATATGGAGCTCAGGCAGGGGAGGCATTGATTCTGTCTTTGTTTCTGTATTGCTTGTTTTGTTATAAAGAACATGAATTATTCATATATTTTTATAATCAAGAAAAAAAATTGAGGAGTGCCTGAATGGCTCAGGTGGTTGAGCAACATACTCTTGATTTTGGCTCTGGTCATGATCTCAGGGTTGTGAGACTAAGCCCCCCCTGTTGGCTCCATGCTGGGCATGCTGCCTGCTTGAGATTCTCTTTCTACCCAGTGCACCTGAGTGGCTCAGTGGTTGAGCATCTGCCTTCAGCTCAGGTCATGATCCTGAGGTCCTGGGATCAAGTCCCGCATTAGGCTCCCCTTAGGGAGCCTGCTTCTCCCTCTGCCTATGTCTCTGCCTCTCTCTGTGTCTCTCATGAATAAATAAATCTTTAAAAAAAAATAGATATTCTCTCTACCTCTCTGTCCCTCCCCCCACCTCTCTCTCTCTCTCTCTCTCATAGATAGATGATAGATAGATAGATAGATAGATAGATAGATAGATAAATTCTAAGGCCTATAAGAGTACCTGGCTCTAACAGAGAGGCACCTAATAAAGTCGTTGCCATTATGTCTGAAAGCAAAGTCCTAGAGTTTCCATCTGATTTACTAGGGATTTATTACCTCTGGGAGCTGGGTTATGAAGGGAAGAAATAAGATATGCCAATAGCAGAGAAGAATTCAGGTTAGAGGTTTGTATTTTCCAATGGGAAGGGCTTGTATATCCTAAAGAGAGGGGTGGGAGGGAGAGCAAATCGTTTTAGGTGAGTGTGAAAACCGATGGAGTTAAGTCCCAAGGAACAGGCCAGAAGGAGGGATGGTCCTAGAACCTTGGATAAAATAACTTACCTTAAAAAGGTTCATATGACTTAACTGTTAGTAGATAAGCCCCATTTTATGAGCTCACCAAGGTAACAAAAATAACAAGATCGTTTTGGAAAATGAGACGAGAATGAAAAGCACTCTATGGTTTTATTTATCTGCCTGGTTCTGGGCAATGTGGGAACAGGTTTTCTGAAGAGGAGCCAACAGTTTATTTTTCCATTTGTGGGTTACAATGGTAAAATGATTGTTGGCAAAGGAACATCTTTTCAAGCGGCTTCCCTTGGTGTAGGTCAGGGGGGCAACAAGAGGAGGTATTTCTGCAGCTGGGAGAAAGGTTCAGAACTGTCTTTCTGGAATGGGCTCTCATTTCAGAGTCTAAAATAGATTTGAAATACTGTGCTATTTGGGAATTGGGGCCTATTGCTTCTAAGCACATCTGTTGGTAGCTGTTGAAATTCAAATAAATTCAAATAAGGTCCAAGTAATGCTCATATTACTTACCGATTTCAAGGAGCATTTAAAAAATACACATCCAGAAAACCTACACTAGTCACTGACAATACTGAAGACACAATATGGAAAGCCTTGATTTCCTGCCAGCTGTAGTTATTTTGAGCCTGAGCCATAACATTTAATTCTTTAAAACACCCCTTTCTCCCTGCCTGAACTTTCCGACTGAGATTCATTTTCATTTTCAAAAGTTTAAATATGAACTCCGTCACATAGTCATATATTTCGGTTTTGATCATTCTGCAGCCTTCAGTAGTTGAAATGAGGTTGATGGACTATTAAAGTCAGAAAGCCAGGATTGAACAGATGCATTTCCCTCTGTCTTTTCTTTAGTTTTAGTAAATGAAAGTTTTCATTTGGGTGTTGTGCTTAAAAGAACTTGGTATACCTATTTATTTACACACGATTACATTTTAGAAAGAAAGGGCATCTTTAAAAAGGAAATGACAGGGGGCACCTGGGTGGCTCAGTTGGTTAGCCTTCTGCCTTTGGCTCAGGACGTGATCTCAGGGTCCTGGTATTGGCCCGTATCAGGCTCCCCAGGAGCCATCAGTGGAGTATTATTATTTCCATCTTATAAATGAAGATATTGAAAGATTAAAAATAAGCAATTTGCTTAACATCACACAACCAAGTCAGGATTTAAACCCATGTCTGTTATTCCTGGTTATTAACTCCTAAATTATGTCTGTTATATGTGATGTAGTAAAGGAGAAGATGAAAGACCATAAAAAGAAATTGAAATGTATTAGGAATTGTAAGAAATAAATTAAGGTATAAATGATGAAGACATTTGTCTAAAGCCAGGCAAACTTTTAAAACAAGTATTATGGTAAAAATAAAGCATCGGGAAAGGGGAAAACAAACAGGATACCACCAGCCCAGAAAAAGGCTTCAAAGACAAAGGTGTGGCAAAAATCAAATACACTTGTTTCTCAAGGTGTATTCCTTGCATTCTCTAGTGTCTTTTGGAAACATTGGGGTCTATGTAAGGTTTTGGCACAGTGAAAGATCCTTCCTCTACAAAAGCTAATAACTCGCCATTTGACACTGATATTCCTATTTTCTTCTCTTCACTTTCCTCTAAAATACCATAAGTGTGGGGGCACCTAGGGGACTCAGTCAGTTAAGTGTCTGCCTTCAGCTCAGGTCATGATCTTGGGATTCTAGGATTGAGCCCTCATCAGGCTCCCTGCTCACCCCTTCCCCTCACTTGTGCTCCCTGTCTCTCAAATAAATAAAAGCTTTTAAAAAATAATAAATATGACAGGTGCTGAAAAATACTTTGGGTGTTAGAGTCCATAATGTTTAACAACTAGCATTGTTCAATGGTATAGCTGGTTCCTCCTTCCTCTCCAGATATATATGCAGAAAAACTATTATCCATGATTCCACTATTCTATGTCATTAGTGACTTTCTTTTTTGTCTTCTTCAGTATACACAGTAAGAGGAATTATTACTGGCTCCCTTCCACCATTAAATAAGAACAGTTTTTTCCAGTTTTTGCAATTATTAACTCTAATACCTATATCATAGTTAAGTTGACATACTACAATTATATTGGGCATTTTACTTGTTTCCAGTTTTTACTGTTATAAATGTACAAGAATGTTAGTTATATAATGATAATGCAAATATATTATTTACTTGATTATATACTACATACTTAATATATATAATTTACATACATTTCTTCATAAGTGAATTGTATGTTTGTATCCTTTGACCATTTCTTGAGGTTTTATTTTTTATTTTTTCTAAAGATTTTATTTATTTATTCATGAGAGACACAGAGAGAGGCGGGGGGAGGCGGGCAGAGACACAGGCAGAGGGAGAAGCAGGCTCCATGCAGGGAGCCCAATGCAGGACTCGATCCCGGATCTCCAGGATCACGCCCTGGGCTGAAGGCAGCACTAAACTGCTGAGCCATCCAGGCTGCACCTTCTTGAGGTTTTAATATTTTTGTAGGTTTAAATAAATTCTGCATGTGTTATATATAACAGCTTCTTTTTTATTATAATCCATACCAATGTTTCCCAATTGTGTTTCTTTTAATTTTGGGAGTTTTTTTATGTTAGTCATTTTCTTGCTTGATTTTTTGGGAGCCATTTATTTTTTTCCTTTGCTGTAAGCTTTTCAAAGATACTATCCCTCTAAAGATTCATAAATATCTGATTCTTTTTTCTCTAGCTTTGCAAAGAGTTAAATATTTCATTAGGGGCTTACTCTGGTATGTAGTATGAGAGCTGATCCAAATCATATTTTGTTTTGTGTTTGTTAGCCAGTTATCTTGGGAGTTAATAAAGTATAATTAGGCAATTATTATATAATTATTTTCCCTAATTTTATGATATATGTAAATTATCTCTCTGATCCACACTGCCTTGGTTACTTATTTATTCATTTATTTATTTTCAAAGATTTATCTATTTGGAGAGGGAGAAGGAGAGAGAAACTCATGCAAGACTCCACACTGAATGCAGAGCCTGCTGTGGGGCTCTATCCCACAAGCCTGAGATCATGACCTGAGCTGAAGCCAAAAGTCAGGTGCTTAACTGACTAAGCCACTCAAGCGCCCCCTTTTTAATAATTAATATGCTTTGTTTTAGGATTTCCTAGGAACTAGTTCAGCGTTATACTCATGGTTTCATTGTTAGGTTAGAACTTTAATATTTAACAAATAGTAAATAACTGTACTTGTTGAAGTTTGTTTTCCTATATGATACCATAGTATATATCTCAATTTGTTTATCTTGTTTTGTTTATTCCAATACAGCTTTGTAGTTTTCTTTACATATGGTCCATAAAATTCTTTGTAATTCTCTTTATAAATATTATAGACAATTCTGAGTTTATCCTCCCTCCTGTTTGTTTTGTTTCACTTTGCTATTCTGAATAGAATTTCTTCCCTTTTTATTATATTTTTGAGCTTATACTTAACCATCGTAAAAAAAGCTCCTACTTAAAAAAAAAAAAAAAAAGCTCCTACTTATGGTAACTTCATTATAAACCCAGTCACTTTAATAAATGCATATAGGCTAATAAGTTTAAACAGATTCTTAGGATTTCTAGATCTGCAGTGCTTTCTGCAAATAATCATAGTTTTATATCACTCTTTAATATATCACATTCCATCGGTGCAAAATGAGTACCCACTAAATGAAGTCACCATTACTTGCATATTGAAAAGAACAGGCTTGAGAGTCAGGAAATTTGAATCCCACTTTCATATCCTCAACTGAGAAAGCCACCTATGAAGCACTTTGGATGAGGCATCCTGCTAGGCACTTGATGTGCACCATCTTGCCCAAGGCTTAGAATAAGCCTACAGAGAGAGAGAGAGAGAGAGAGAGAGAGAGAGAGAATCACTAAATATCATAAGTGAGGAAAGTAAAGTTGAGCAAGTGCAGTGGGCCAAGGCTGGCCCATGCTAGGCCCAAAGAAGCAGTAAAAAATGGAGCACCCTCATGCCCAACTGTGGCAATATGAAAGACCGTGAGCCCACAGCCTGGAGTCAGTGACCTGGCAGGTTTATCACTCCCTGGGGGCTGCATTGACCACTGAACTTTAGCCAACATTCTGTGAGGAAGTCGGGAGAAATATAGAAGCTGCACCAGCTCGCTTTCATCCTTATCTTGTAAATACACTTCATACTTCCTGCCTCTGGGTCACAGTAAGTCTGTGTGAAACAGTCCTGTAGGAAGTCCGTGTTCCCTTTCTCAGCCAGTCTTCCAACCCACGTCAACCCTTCAAGGCCTGGCTTAGCTCATTGGGTTAAGTAATTTGTCCAAAATCATATAAATAGTGAGTGATGGAATAAGTGACTTGCTCGATACCAAATGGTTTCTCCATTCTCCCAGTGATGTCTACACTGGTGATATGGTTCAGGCAATTCATGTCACCTCTCTGTACTGTGATTCCTCATCTGTACAATGAAAAAGTCAGATAAATGGTTCAGTTTTGACAGGCTGTATAGCAACTCTGCTGTTAAATACATGTTATATACTTATTTTCTTCGAGATTGCAAATTTCTCCAAGTCAGAGACTGTACTTTCCATAATCTTGAATCACTCCTATTGCTTTGCATGAACAAGTGTCAAGTGAATATTGAGCAGAATGAATCAATCAAAGAAAATAGGGCTTTCCTCACAAGACATTTTCAATGCTAGGACACAGGGGCCCCTAAAATATTTCACATTTAAACTCTGGAGTCTTATTTTATAAAGACTACATTTGTCAAGAGCCTATCACGAGAAGATGCTTATTTAGCAAGGGTCAGCTTGTCTTCATCTGAAAAGAACAAAGAATTGAGCTTAGGGACAGGAAGTCTGGGAAGAATCAAGGTGGGAGCTGTGGTAGGTAGACTTTAATAAAGCTGTTTGGGCTCTTTCTATCTCTGGGCTGCAGTTACAGCAACAATATGAAAAACTGTGACTGTTCAGATTTAACAAAACTAGAGCCTATCCAAACCCAATTTTGAATAAATGACAAACTACGGGGGAGCATGCCTTAACCTCTCTGTTTGGGCATGTGCTAGAGAGCTAGGAAGTCTTAAGCTTCTGTCTAAAACTGAAACACACAGTGTGTTCAATGTACCCTCAGAAGATGGAGTACAATCACTTCTGCATTATTTAATATTGTCTTTTATGGCAAAAAATCAGAAGGGAGATACACAGCCCTTGGGAAACATAGAATCTGTGGGTTCTGGTTTTAAATATAAAATCTCACTGAATCTCATCAGTTAACATTTCTCAACCTTTATGTCCAAGGCCTTCTGAGCAGATATTCCCAACAATCTTCCTGCTCCTTCCACCATCCCCAGCCAAAGAGGGTAGGGAGGGAAGACCAACCTGCACTGCCACTAGTCACACAGGTTATTTTTGGCATAAAAACAGGAATTTGCAGCATGCACAAGTGGCTGGCTTTGTCTCCTGAGCTTCACAAAGACAAGCATCATATCAAGACAATAAAATTATTGTTCTCTAAAACCAAAAGACAGATCTGGGAAAAATTAAACATTTTTTGTTGAAGATTACTTAGCATGTCAAACAATTTTTAACTACTTTTGATAAAAAAGGAAGCCCAGGGAGGAAGCTCTGTTTGCCATAATGAGTCAAACTGTTTTTTTAATGAGCCGCAGCGTCTACAGGACAAGAAAATATTACATAAAACCAAGAAGAGCTTGGCTTAATGTGATTACAAAGGAGAAGGATGCGAACCACAGTGGCAAGTTGGTGCTGCCACGGTAAACACCCACGGGGTGCTTTCCTTATCCTTTATTTCCTTACTCTTTATTATCCAAAACATCTGCATTCGATTGCACCCTGAGAGACAGGCAATAAATTCACATGTCTTTCCTTTCAGGATTTTATTGTTGTTTTTTTGACCACTTTGTAACAGTGCTTAGTGTTATTGTCCCAGAATTGGAAATGGTAAACATCATGTTAATTAAATTTCGGTAATAACTTATTCATAGCATAGATGTTTTTCACATGCTCAGTGTTATTTTAGTTTGCAAGGGAAGGCACAAGGCTCAGTCGTAGAAAATGCCATGGCAACCTGAGCTGAGGTGGTCCCGAATGCTCTAGACTGTGTTTCAGGCATCCTGGTGGTATTTTACAGTTCTGTGCAAGGTGAGGTATGAACAAAGAAGAAAGAGACCTTCTTACCTAAATAACCTTGGTCTTTAAAAAATGCTCCAATAAAGTTTATTTTGACCTTGAGTTAAAATGCTCCAGCTCCACTGGCTGACTATAATGGGGCCGCCCCTCTGATTTATTCGAGCTACATTTCATTTCATAGAAGCCTTTAAATTATAGGAGTTCAACTATATTCTCTGAAAAAGAGCCTGTAACAATGAACCTAAATCCAAGTATACTTTTCCGGGAACATCTGACTCCTTGGACCTCCTAACCTGTCACATGTCACGCCCACCCACAGGAGCCTGAGCATTAGCTCTGTGGGACTATTGGCTAAAGATGAAAAATTTCATGTTTTCATCAGTTTTTAATTTTGAAAGGAAACTAGTGCCACTTGAATATTTCTGGCTTCTGGTATTAGAACAGGAAAGAAAACCATTTTTTAACGTTTCCCTAAAATCTTGAAAAAAATAAGGTGGAATGGAGAAATTTTCTAGTACTTTCTTTTGGCAACTGTAGGGATGTGCTTCCTGAGGGTCTCACGGGGGAGAAACCAATAGCTCAGAGAGTAGAGATCGGCATTGTATTTAACACTTCTCTAAGGAATATTAATTTCTGAGAATGATTAAGCAGATGTATAGAATCTAACATCTTAAGTGAATTCCATTTAAGGGAACTTGGAACGTCAGCATGTACTGATCTATAATGAACATCTAAGCTGTATTTGATTTGCCTAATGCTGCTGTATTTGGTAAGGACGAAGGAGGTTCCAATTTAATATAATTTCTTATTAATATTTAGTCAAACAATAAAATGCAAAATTAAGCATATCCCTATTATTTTCCTGAGCTAAATAGCTTTTAGTGTGCCTTTTCTATCCTTGTAGGGGAGATTGAAGAAATTGCCATAAAAAGTGCCCCAGGTGTACTCTATTTTTAATTTTTACTCCCTCTCTGTGCACCTTGAGTTTTCATTCTGAAATACAACTCAGTCTGTGTCTTTATAGAAAAAGTCTAGGGGCATCTGGCTTGGTTGATTAAATGTCTGCCTTCAGCTCAGGTCATGATCCCAGGGTCCTGGGATCAAGCCCTACCTTGGGCTCCCTGCTCATGGGGAGCCTGTTTCTCCCTCTTCCTATACCCCCTTCTCCCCGCTTGTGCTCGCTGTCAAATAAATAAAATCTAAAAAAAAAAAAAAAAAAGTCAAATCCCAAGCAAGTTGTACAGATCCTTCACTATCCAGCCATGGCTGCAATAACCTATTTAATCCATATGAGTCTTCTACTCAAAATGTTTGGTATTTCAGCCATCATTCTCATTTTTTTTTAAAGATTTTATTTATTCATGAGAGACACAGAGAGGCAGAGACACAAGCAGAGGGAGAAGCAGGCTCCATGCAGGGAGCCTGATGCGGGACTTGATCCCTTGACTCCAGGATCATGACCTGGCCCTAAGGCAAGTGCTAAACCACTGAGCCACCCAGAGATCCCCATTCTCATTTGTTAATTACATTCTATATATGTTAGTCTAACATTTTTCAATATTACAAAATTTATTTTTCACACAGGGGGAAAATCATTCCTTACATTACCACGTTAGAGTTACTAAATCTTTTTTTTTTTTTTTAAGATTTTATTTATTTATTCATGAGACAGAGAGAGAGAGGCAGAGACATAGAGGGAGAAGCAGGCTCCTCACCAGGAGCCCAATGCAGGACTCAATCCCTGGACCAGGGAGCACGACCTGAGCAGAAGGCAGACGCTCAACCACTGAGCCACCCAGGTGTCCCTGGAATTACTAAATGTTGAAAAGAATTGATATCATTTGTAAAATATTAGGTAGTATCTAGCTCTGGATGTCACTACCCCCCAGCAAGAGACATTACAAATAAAATTTCAGCATTTTTTTGTAATGACCTTGATCAGAAAAGCCAAATTTTATATTTCTGTGTTCAGATTGCTCTTTCATACAGGAAAAAAAAAGAGAAATTTTTTTATTCCCTTAGGCATTTTCTCAATAGTCTTTAATTAATTTAAAATTAATAATATTTACTGGGGAAATTTGAAAGCACAGAAGAAAGGAAAGAAAACTATTCATATTTCAGGAGATGATTACTCTTTAACACTTTGATATATATCTTTCAAATATTTTTCTGTCTGTATATATTTTATAAAACTAATGTCATACTATATATCATTACATATAACCTGCTTTTATAAAGCTTAACACCATATTACAACATCTTTATAAGTAAAAATTCATCTTCTATATTCCTTTGTATGAAAATATAGTAATTTATTTAATCAGTTCCTAATTATTAGATGTTTAAATTATTTGAAATATTTTCTTGTATACAGTGAGCATCCTTGAGGTAGTACCTTTACTCAATTATTACTTTAGAATAAATTTTTGGGAGTGGAATCATGGAGTCACAATCTATTTATAAAATTAGGCAGTAAATGCAAGGTATACAAAAATTCAAAAGGAACAATAGAATATTCAGTGAGAAGTCTCCATTCTTCCTCCTGGGAAGCAGCTGCTTATGGTGGTTTCCATTTATTTTTTCAGAAATATTTTATGCATTTATAAGCCTGTATAAATCCTTTAGTGTGCCTGTTAAGAAATTAATAAAATGATTTCAGTAGTAGAATTTGTTTTGTAGTTTTATATGCTAAATAATTACAGAACAAAACTTTCTACAATGAGGCAACATTGAATTATCTCAGTTCTGTACGATTATTTAATTCAGATTTTATTTGTATATAATATATCACTTATCAACTACCGTGACATTTTTATCTTCATTAAACACTTTAAAATTTTTTTATGTGGATAAGTTTGAACATACTCAAAAGCAGAAAGAATAATATAAGGAAGCCCCAAGTGCCCAACTAGTACGCACATTTTAAGACTTAATAAACAATGCCGAGTTTTTCTCCATAAAATGTTTTTACTGATTTATACTCCTATCTGCTATATGAGATTTACACTGTCTTTAGTTTTGTATTGTTGAACTTTAGAGCTGCTATATTCAATGCTGTATGTCTATCTTTTTAAATTGTTATGTGTATCTTTTTTAACAAGAGTAACTTTGTGGTAGGAGGGAACATGATAGGAAAAATTAGGGCCTAACTTATGCTTCCATATAGACTTATTAATCTAGTGCAGTGATGCCAGTCACCTTGGAGTAGCTTCCTGGTTCAGTGTGTTGGGATGAATCCTGAGAAACACATCTAAGGCTCTGTGGGGAAAAGTACTAGAATTTAGTAGTAATGTCTACCAGAGGAAAGGGAGGAAGCAGGGAGGATTGCCGGTATCCATGCCCTGTAGTTTCCTGATTCTGCTTTAGCTTAGGTGCATAACAGCATGCTTTTGTACCATTGTTTTGTTTAGCAGCCATAAAAACAAATCTGGTTTAATGAAAAGGTGATGAGACATTCCTATTGACCTATAGATGCCCAAAGCCTGCTTTTACATTGATAATTTTTCTTGAAAGTAAGTTGCTCTTTTGAAATGAACTCACTGGTGCTGATATACATGTAAAGTGGAGTTTTGCACAATCACTAGTGGAGCAGATGTTGGGGGGGGATATTCTTAGAAGCAGGAAAGGATGACATTTGCCTTGTCATTCTTGCCTTACTGGACTCCAGGCAGGACCATGAATCTGTTAAAGTTCCCAGTGTGATTTGTGGTCATGGAATAGAGAAGCTAATTGACCCACAATAAGTTGAACTTCAAATCTTATTTTTAATGTTACTTTATTTTTATTTTATTTTTTATTATTTATTCATGAGAGACACAGAGAGAGGGGCAGAGACACACGCAGAGGGAGAAGCAGGCTTCATGCAGGGAGCCCAATGCAGTACTCGATCCCAGGACTCCAGGATCATGCCCTGGGTGGAAGGCAGGTGCTAAACCACTGAGCCATCCAGGGATCCCTGATTTAAACTTACTGACCTAACCAGTCACAACAAAAGTATATTTAAAAAATATCAAGTATATCAAGTTTTTGAGAACTACCATTTCACAAACCAATAGAATGGTAAATTTAGAAGGCATCTTAAAGATAATTGAGACAGAGCATAGGCAAACTACATTCCATAGGCCAAATCCAGCCCACTGCCTGTTTTTGTAAATCAAGTTGTATTGGAAAACAGCCAGGTCCATCTGTTTATGTAATGTCCATGGCTGCTTTTGCATTACAAGAGCAGAGTTGAGTAGTTGTGACAGACTATATGGACCACAAAACCTGAAACGTTTACTATCCGGCCCTTTATAGAAAATGTTTGCCAACGTCTGATTCAAACCAGCCTTTTCATTTTAGAGATGTAGAGATTGGGAATCACCTAGGTTGTGTAACTTGAGAAAACAGCTGGCTGTCAGTTTGCAGAGCTACAGTCCCCTAAGGTTTCTGTGAGAGAGAACATTTTTACATCTTCTGGAAGCCCTACTCTTTCTCCTCAGGCAGGATGTCACTCCCTCCTCCACCACCTTATGTGCTTACTGCAATCAGGGCAGAATGAGAACTCTCCTGCGCTCATGCAATGCTTCATACATTCCTTGGCTATCACACTTACCATGCTGAATTCTAATCATTTGCTTTTCCCACTAGACTGTGAGTCTGTTGGGTAGAGAAACCATGCCATATTTGTCTTTGTAACCCAGATACCTAGTACAGGTGACGGAAGAGATCTCTAACTATTTGTTCATTGGTTTGTACTTGACACCGCATCCTCTTTTGTGGCTATTTGAAGATAAACTTCAACTGTTGTGAAGATGAAATGCAAACATTGTGGTTTATAATTTTCTATTCCTGAGCAAGCACCTCCCCGCCCCTAATCTTCCAGCAATAGTTGTTGTTCAGAGCGAAACACTGTAATAGGAAGGTAACAAATATCAAATCTTTTCACTGCACCTGCTGAGTAATGGCCGCAAGCCTCAGAGCCAATCTTCACCTGTATACCTGGCAAGTAGACAAGAGCCTGATGTAAGTCAAGTCATGTGTCTCTCATGAATAAATAATAAAAATGAGCAGGAGAGATGAAAGACTGCTAGAGTCAACAGGACACAACTGACTGACTATGCAGGAATGTTGAGAGTCTTTGACTCCCCAGGTTCTGTCAAGTTTCACAATGTGGGAGGAAGAGCATTTTGGGTAAGGGAGGTGTGAGTGGAGGTAGATATGGTGCAATCGAGTGGTGACAGTAGGCAGAGGAGTATATGAATCTGGAACTTTTGTATTAAATCTGGGTTTAGATGAAATCATTCAAAGAGTGGATAGAGCTTAGAGAACATAAGATTAGGAGAGGAAGCCTAAGGATCAGAAGTAAGTAAGGATTTAGCAAAGTTAAGAGGATCTCTCCCTGGGAAGGATCACCTGGAGATGTGGGAGGAAGACAAAAGTGTGGTGTCCTAGAAGCCTAGGCCTGAGAGGAGGAGAAATTGTCAAGTAAGGAAACAGCAAAAAAATGTATGATGCTTTGGATCTAGTGATACGCAGGATTCTGATAACTTTGCTGAGAACAGCTTTAGTGGAGGGTACCCTACTTAAAAGCCACTTTCTATGGGTTGAAGAGTTAATGAGGAGTAGGGAAGAGGCATTGAACAGATTTTACTCTTAAGACACAAAAGAGAAAATTGAGAGAAAAACAGAAACGAGATGGTTACTGGAAAGTGGGTTTATGTTTCATTAAATGGTTAGCATGATTGATTGATTGATTGAAGGGGATCTACCAGGTGTCAGGATCATAGGGTGAAAGTGTTTATTTTTTTTTCAAGCGCACGGGGGTTTATTAGCAAGCTCGAGCTTGGGTCCAAGTATACCTGACACAGTGGAGCAGGGACTTGGACTGGGGGAAAGTGTTTAAAAGTCAAGTGGAAAAGGAGACATCACCAAGAGGGAGAGGAATTTATCTCTCTGAGCCCAGGTCTCTTCATATGTAAATAGAAATAATATCTTACTGAGAGAGAAGTTGGAGGTTTAAATGAAATAACATAACCAAAAACATTTTAAAAATAGAGCACTTTTCTAAAGTACATTACTCTCTGTTATTGACTCCAGTTTATTACCTTGACTCAATGACTGATTAGTGTCTGTTGCAGTGACTTAGTATTAGAATCTAATTATAATTAACCTTGTCACTGCAGCTCAGAAATCAGGGCACAAGTCCCTTCTCCTGACATTTGGATATATTCTGATGCTTTGGATGCCAGATTACTTTTGCGTGTGTGTAAGAACACTTAACATGAGAGGTACCCCCTTAAATCTATTAAGTGTGTCATACAGTATTATTGATGATGGGTACAATGCTGTACGGCAGATCTCTAAAATGTATTCATCTTGCCTGAAATTTTATGGCAACTGATTAGCAACTCCCCATTCCCTACTCCCTTCAGATCCTAACAATTATCATTCTACTTTTTGATTCTATGAGTTTAGCTATATTTTAGACCCCTCATATGAATGGAATGGTGCAGTATTAGTCTGTGACTGATTCATTTCACTTAGTATAATGTACTCAAGGTCTATCCATGTTATAGGTGGCATAATTTCCTTCTTTTTAAGGCTGAGTAATATTCAATTGTATGTGTATACCACATCTTCTTTAACCATTCATCCATCTTTCTTCATCCATTCATTTGTCAACAGACATTTAGGTTGTTTCCATATCCTGACTCCTGTGAAGAGTGCTTCAGTGAAGGTGGGAATGCTAATATCTCTTTGAGATCTCTATTTCATTCATTTAGGAGAGACACCCAGGAATGGGATTGCTAAATCCTATCCAGATACCTTATTTGATTCAGTTCATTAAATTAAGCACCATGGGCAGCCTGGGTGGTTCAGCGGTTTAGTGCAGCCTTCAGCCCAGGGTGTGATCCTGGGGACCTGGGATCGTGTCCCATGTTGGGCTCCCTGCATGGATCCTGCTTCTTCCTCTGTCTATGTCTCTGCCTCTCTCTCTCTCTCTTTCTCTCTCTCTGAATAAATAAATAAAATCTTTTTAAAAAAATTAAGCACCAAAAAAAAAAAAAAATTAAGCACCATGTGCAAAGTAAAACAGAGGTGCTACGATAGTGCACATGGATAGGACACTGTCAGTGGATCTTATGTGGATACCAGTGTCTCAATCAATAGGCTGAGAAGTACCTTATTAGCCTAATAATGCCCAGGAAAAGTAAGAATAGGCCAAGTTTGGGGACTAGACCAAACTTCACTTTTTTAGGATTCCCCGTCTCCTCGGAACTAGATGGTGAAGAAATCACATAACAAAAGTCATCAGAGCTTGGGTTGGTGAGACCCGTGTGCTCAATTTTGTGTGTGTGTGTGAGATGTAGAAGTTGGTTCTAGGCTCTGGTATCCTGAAGGAAAATTAAAAAGACAAAATCAGAACCATATTCTTTTATCTTTTTATTCATGAGAGAGACAGAGGAGACAGAGGGAGAGAGAGGCAGAGGGAGAAGCAGGATCCTTGTAGGAAGCCCCATGTGGGACTCGATCCTGGAACTCCAAGATCAAGCCCTGAGCCAAAGGCAGACGCTCATTGGCTGAGCCACCCAGGCGTCCCCTTAAATGACAGTGGCTTAACTCCTGGTGAGAGAATCAGCAAGCCGACCTTGACTGTGGAACCATTTCCTGAGGAGTTAAATACAGATCCAAGTGACATAGAACCTATATGATTAATAGAACATGCTTTACCGAGTTCAGCTTTTTCCTAATTATACAAATTCAGTTTGAACAAAAATATGTCTGAACAAAAAAGAGTTATAAAAATAGTAATTGTAGCCTACCCACTAATTATTTCCTTCTTTAGGATGAATGACTTACAACAGAAGCAAGCATCATAATTAGCAAACTTCATTACTGTTTATTTTCATTTTTTCATTTATACGTTCTTATTTCTATCCTATCTCCTTCCACAAAGGAGCTGAAGTGACTGTTGCTATTCATTTTATGTGGTTTTATTCATAATTCATTATGCAGGAGACCCCAGTTCCCTTGGAAATGAAATTCATGTTAATTTGAGTATTTTTGCCTCAAAAATTTGACTTATATAGTAAATCAAAATCTCTTATGAAAGAACAACAGAAGAATATCCAAGTTCTCCAAATCCTTCACAATTTCCTTTAGAATACAACTCTAAATCCCAAGATGAGTTACACTCCCCTGTCTGTTGGGGGTGGGGATCAGGGGCTTTAAATAAAACAACTCCAGCAATAAATGACTAGCAAATCCTACTAGCAGGGATGATGAGAAACTAAAAATCAGTGTTCGTGTTGGGAATTTCAGCAGTTCCCAACCTGGCTCACAATCCTCCTTTGTGTCCTTTGCCTGCTCCGGACTTGCCTTCACTCTGTGGCAGGCAGATCACCCTGTTTCTGGTTAATTTTCAAGATCCTGGAAATTAATTCTGAACTGGAGCACAGTTCTCCCTGATTTGTTCTTAGTTCTGGTCTTGAGTCTCCACACCCACCCCCGCCCCCTTGCCCCATATATTCCTATGAATGTCTAAGGAAAAGCACTTCCTTATTAACAGAACAAAAACATTTGACTTGTTTTTAAGTGATTAACTAACTGTACTGAGTTGGTCACTCCCAGGCATAAACACCACTAGAAATGAACTTCAGCAAATGAAAACACCAGACTGGTGATAATCTTTTCTGATAGAAATCATTTAGAAGCTGGTTTTGTTTTGTTTTGTTTTTTTTGTTGGTTTTTTTTTTTTTTTTTGGTTTTGTTTTTAATAAGAAAGTAGAGGGCCCCTGGCTGGCTCAGTTGGTTGAGCATCTGCCTTGGACTGGGGTCCTGATTCCAGGGTCCTAGGATGGAGTCCTGTGGTCAGGCTCCTTGCTCAGCTGGGAGCCTGCTTCTCTCTCTCCCTCTGTCTGCCACTCCCCTTGCTTGTGTTCTTTCTGTCAAATAAATAAATAAAATCTTAAAAAAAAGAACATCATTTTGTTACTTAAGATCAGATGATAATGATTCTGTGTATGGGTATCTGCACATCAAGTTTTGTGTATACTTGAATTTCTATATGCACAGGAATGGGGTGCATACCCCTCCTCGGACTGTACCTCAGAGGGTGGCAACATCTAAGAGTGGGGCTGCGAGGTGATGAAGGGGAGCTTTCACTTTCTGCTTCATATACTTGTATCTTGTAAATCTGAGATTTTTTTTGATAAGCAGGTATTACTATTTTAATTAACAGCTTGGGAATTAAAATATTATTTCTAACAACCATTCACATATTTAAGACCACAGCATTGTGAAATAATAGCACCTCTACTGATGTGCAGTCTTTATATTTTTCAAAATGGTGTTTTCAATTCAGTGATGTATATTTTGGGTTTTATCCTGATGAATGAATGAAAATAAATAAGAAAAAAAATTATCCAAATAATTCTTATACATAAACCCTCTGTTAACTTCATATATCTTGGCTCAGGATTCTACAATTGACCCTGGTTTTCCTTATCTCTGTGACTAGGATCATAACCTTTTACCTTTTAATACTGTTGCTTAAGATCTTGTGGACAAATCCCTCATTCAGCAGGGTTATTGAACATCTTCTCCTTGTTAGCCCCTGGGCTGGGCTCCGAGGATAGAGGTAGACAGACATGAATCTCCTTCATTTACTTTTGTTTAAAGATTTTATTTATTTATTCATGAGAGACACAGAGAGAGAGGCAGAGACACAGGCAGAGGGAGAAGCAGGCTCCATGCAGGGAGCCCCACATAGGACTCGATCCCAGGACTCCAGGATCACACCCTGGACTGAAGGCGGCACTAAACTGCTGAGCCACCTGGGCTGCCCCAAATCTCCTTCATTTACACAAGCTGACCTTTATTGCATGCTTTCCATGCCCTAAGCCTGGTATTTAGTGCTTTATATGTATTATCTCCTTTCATCTTCATATCACTGTATATAGTAGAGGTATCATTAACCCCGTTCTACAGATGAAGACACTGAGACACAGATAAGTAATTTACCCAAGGCTGCACAGCTAGGAACTAAGGCAGTCATTTGAATCCCAGGGGACTGAATCAGGCTCCAGCTCAACAGCCCATCCTTTTAAACCACTACTCCACAGTGCCTTCCAGATCACAAAGTCAGTGTAATCTAGTAGAAGGAGTTTTAGAAGTAGGTATTTATTTGTGAAATGGGAACAACTTGAATCTCCAACAATAGGATGTAAGTATGATAGCATCCGCCCATATAATGCAAGACTTGAGGGACATTTAAAAAGATGATATAGAGGGGTGCCTGGGGGGGGGGGCTTGGTCAGCTAAGCATCTGCCTTTGGCTCAGGTCATGATCCTGGGGTCCTGAGATTGAGCCCCCATATCAAGCTCCCTGCTCAGGGGCGAGTCTGCTTCTCTCTCTGATCCTCCCCCCTTCTCTCCTCAAATAAATTATCTTAAAAAAGAAAAACAAAATTGATGTAGGTATTGATCCATTAACATAAAAGCAAATTCTCTTCATATTAATAAGCAGAAAAGATTACAACAGTACTTATAGTATGATTGAACTTTGTGAAAAGTAGGCTACTAGGGGGTGCCTGGCTGGCTCTGTCTGTGGAGCATGTGGCTCTTGATCTTGGGGTCATGAGTTAGAGCCCCATGTAGGACATAGAGATTACTTTAAAAAATAAAAGAAACACACTTTCAAAAGTAGGCTACTACGCATTTCAGGTCAGAATATTGGGGAGCACATGCACTGCCCCTCCAACCCCGAGGTGGATAAGGCCTCTCCGGGTCTGCTCAACACAGAGCCCCAGGCAGCCACCACCAGTCAATCCTGGGTGGCCCTTAAGATGAATCATCTTTGTCTTTTGAGTATTTGCTCTTTGATTCCACTGTCAGAATCCATTCCCCACATATTTTACCTTGATTTCTCTGTCTCTTCCCTTACTCTCTTGTCTCAGCTGGCCTATCCTTTCTGTAGTTGTCTTGTCTCTCGACGTGTACACTGGACCCTGGTTTTCTACTGCAGTTATCCCTTTCTTCCACATCATCACCTTTTGCTTTCCTGTTAGTTCATTTCCATAAGAAAATATGTTCTGTTACGTACAATCCTGCTTTTAGAAGGTTTCTCTAGATCCCATGTTCCTCTCCAGCTATTGCCCTTTACAGCCCATCTCCTGGAGAAAGCTCTAGATACTGATGGCTTGTACTCCCTTCCCCTCCTAGCTCCCATTCGCCCCTCCCAGAAGGCTTTGCTCTCCACTTCTGCCCTGTAACCAGCCACATCTGGGCTCTGGGATCTCTTTCTTGCCAAATTCAGTCATCCGTTCTCGGGCCTTGTGTTACTTAAACTCCTCGCAGCCTGTGAGACTGTGGGGACTCCAGTCTGCTTGAGCTCCTTTCTTCCCCAGGATTCCGTGATGCCAGAGTCTCCTGGTTCTTCTCCTGTCTCTCACCGTGTTCTCTCAGCCTCTTCTGCTGGCAGCCACTTCTCTCCCCTGTCTCCATTCATTCCCCATGTGTTGCCATCTGGCCCCATGGTACTATCATTTGTAGGCCAACAAGTACGCAATTTTTTACCCTGGTTCAGCCTTTCCCCTAAATTCCCGATTTGTAGATACTATTGTTTACTCAAGTGTCTCAGTGGCATCTCATGCTTAACATGCACAAAAGAGAGCACTTGATTTCCTCCCTGCGGCTGGGACTGCTAGCTGCCCTCCAGGAAGCATCCTTCCCTTCTACTGTAATGCTAGTAACTTTGACTGGGCCCATGGCCACTCAGGATAAAGCCAACAATGCTTACGTTTCTGTTTTCTCTTGTAGCTGAGTTCTAGCTAATAAAATGTAATCAGAAGTATTGTGTGGCTGCTTCTAGAAAACATTCACTTTTTGTACCATATTTACAAACCATATCTTAAGACAATTTACCTTAAGACGCCAGTTCTCTTTCCCTTTGTTTGCCCTTTCTCCCATTCTGCTGCCTAGAATATAAATATGATGGTTGGAGCTCTAGTGTCCGTCTTGGCTGAGGAAGATGAGGACAGCATCCCAGAGCTAGCTGAGTGGAAACCTGAAAAGGCTCTGAGGGTCCTTGAGCTGTCACAGTGTTGCTGGACTACCTGCCTCCAGGCTCCCATGACGGAGAAGTGAAGATCTCCCTTGTTAAGCCACTGTCACTGTGCCTCGTAGCCGAATCTATTCCTGTTCAATACATTCACCGTGTATCCCATATTTTATCTTTTATCTATCAGAGAACAACCTTCCTTTCACATACTAGGTGATTTGGAATATTTGGAATGTCAAGGAAAACTTTTCTTATATATTAATCACTAAAATGATAAAGTTAGTAGAAAAGATGATTTGCTTTTACACAAATGTGTTTAAGAAATTTTCTAGAATATATTTGTGTCTGATGAAGATTTGTACTCTCATTTTCTCAGGTTTTTAATGAGTTCTAATAAAAACCCATTTATGCTGAGATTACACCCCTCCCCAAATGGATGATTTTCATCATCTGATATTTTGTGCTGGTTTGAATACTTTCATATGACAAGCCTGAAATAAAATACATCCATCCTGATGGATGGATGGATGGATGGATGGATGATGGATCATGTCCGAATAGAAGTTGTCTCAGGTTGGAATATTTAGGATCTTTTAAGAAGGCCAAGTTAAGTTAGTTTATGGTAAAAGTTCTATACTATAAGTTACTTGTTGAATGAATGAGTAAATAATGGTATATTTTCCTGTAATTCTTCAGCTATACAAAGTTATTGTGGTAATTTTAAAACAAGCTTACAGATTCTTTGCCTTTCCTCTCACTGAGATTGGGGCCTAATTCCTCTCCCCCTGAATATGGACAAGCCTTGGTGATTGGCTTCTTATTTTTTTATTTTTTTTAAATTTATTTATGATAGTCACAGAGAGAGAGAGAGAGAGGCAGAGACACAGGCAGAGGGAGAAGCAGGCTCCATGCACCGGGAGCCTGACGTGGGATTCGATCCCGGGTCTCCAGGATCGCGCCCTGGGCCAAAGGCAGGCGCCAAACCGCTGCGCCACCCAGGGATCCCTGGTGATTGGCTTCTATCAGAGAACGCGGCAGAGGTGACACAGAGGGTCTACGGAGACGAGGTTAGAGTAGACCGTGCAGCTTCCACTTGGCACTCTCTCTGACATGTTGCTTTTGGATTCCTGAGCTGACATGAGTGTATGAAATCTGGCTGCTCTGAAGCCACCCTGCTGGAGAGCCTGAGGAGCCCCGGCTTTTCCAGACTGTAGCTGATTGAATTTTCCCAGGATCACCTGCCACACCTTTGAGTGACTGAGCCTTCCAGTGATTCCCATCATCTGCTTTTGAGCTTTGTTCCCCATGAAGTGAGGCAGAGATGAGCTCTCTCTGCCCAAAACTTCAGATTAATAGCAGGATACATACTGTTTCAAGCCTCTAGGTTTGAGGGTAGTTTGAGTAGCAACCATGATAATGGAAACATTCCCTGACACAGCACGCTGACCTTCTATGTTGCCATGAGAGTAGTATTGCTTGATTACCATGGAGACCATTAGGACCCTTCAGTGCATTCCCTTTCTGAATAATTCTCTGTGACAAAGGGGCATTGCAGTCACCTACAACTGTGGCCACTGGTTAGAAAGGGCTCCAGTTCTCTTACCTTTTCCAGACCTAGAGAAAACAGCAGAAATGCTGCCTTCCAAAGTGGAAACAAAATCGGCTCTTTCAAAACAAACTGTCTTAAGATGTAGTTTGTAAATATGGTACAGTAGGTGATTGGTTTTTTTCTTGTCTTTGCCCTAAAAACAAGAACAGCCTGGAATGTGTTTCAGTATAACCCAGGTGACCAGAGAATGTGCTCAGGACAGGAACAAAGAACCGTAGCCTCATTAACCTGTCTGGGGCAATGATGGGCTAAGTGAAAAGCAGCAGGTGATGGAGAGTTTGTAAAAAGGCGGTCTGCATTATCACTTGTTCAGTGTTTCCTAGGGAAGAAGGGACTCTCAGTATAGATTCTCGAGGCCGAAATCTGCCTAGCCTGGAGAAAACAACCTAATGTAATTCCATTTCAGCACACTTCCTCAGTTGAAAAATTCTTGCACAAATGGATGATCTATTTGACAAATGCAGCACCCAATATAAATCAATACATGGTATTTTGTTTTATAAATTGATCTGTGAATTTGGTTAGCATTTATTTGTGCCCTTAAACTTGACCATTTCAGAGAAAGCTTTTAGGATCAATTTCCTAGACCACTGAAGACTGTTGGCGTCTCCACCAAGGTAATGATGCCTCATAGGATTCTAGAGGAAGCTGCTAATTTCTTTCTATCTGTGATCCAAGTTTCACTGTAGCAGGAAACAGTGTCTAATTAGAAGAGGCTCTCAAACATTAGTCTTCATCTGGCTGATTGCCAGGCCCAAAGAGCACTTTCTAGATCCAATGTCAGGGAGGCCAATTTCTTCCACAGTAGGACCTATCTTCTGACTTTAGCTTCGTGATTGTAACTTCTGAAACCTCAGACTTTTAGTTCTCTTTAAATGCAAGCATATCACTCTGGAGAGTGTGGGTTTATATGCCCAGTTTGAGCAGCTTCATCTAAAAGTCATTTGGAAAACTAAATAAGACAGCCGTCTACTCTCTAAGAAGCTTTCGATTCAACAGAGGAAGATGTAATATAATTAATTAAATCGCATTTTGATCCTGGTGACTAGACGTTCTTTGATCATTTTATTAATGGTGTCAGAGGAACGGAGCACATCTTAGAATGCAATAGTAAAATGATGAAGAATTTTACTTTAGAGAGGGATCATTACCTGTCTCTGAGCATCTTCCATTACATTTTCTTCTCCCTTCCCCCTCTCAGCCTATAATCTGTTCTTTCCCCTTGTCACCTCCCACTAGATAAGCAACTTGAATATATGGATGATGTCCTTTTATTTGTCTAAGATTCATCAAGCTATTCATAAGATTTCTTTATGAAAAATACCACAGTGTGAATTCCTTTAACAAGCACACACCATTTAAAATTTTTGTTATTAGGGTGACACTAATACATGCAATTTTAGTTTTTAAAATTTAGGCCAAAGTATTCATTGGGATTTAGCAATGACTGTGTTTTTACTATCAGCCAAAAATCATTGTTAGGATACATACATTTTTTTCCTTCATCTTCTATTTTGCTCTTTATTTTTGTAAAAGGAAGGAATAAACTGGCATATATCTTTATGAATACAAAAAGGAAAACATTTTTGAGAGGAAATGGCTACTTTCTGAAGCTCTTAAAACAGATTAAAATTCATTTGCAAAGAATACATTAGTGCTGAAAAATACTCAGAGTATAATATCCGAGGACCACTTACAGGTGGCCGCTTATGAACTGAGACACTTCAATGACGTTCTTACATCCTATCATGAGCCTCCCTATGAACTGAGTCACATACTTGAACTTAGAATAAAAACTCTTCTAGGGGAAAATGAGAATCTAAAAAGATTTTTTTTTAACCCTGAGAGGTTGAAAAGATAAGCCATTTCCCTAATTATGAAACATCCCAATAAAGAAAAGTTTCAGGATTTTGACTTCTTGGCAAATATTTAAAGACCTTCTGGAAGCCCCCATCTTTAGGGTTTACAACATATAGTACAATATGCTGTCACAGATGATACCCTTAAAAGACACCCCAGCAGTCTCCTTTCCATTAAAATTTTTGGTTTCTCATTTTCCACCCATCAAATTTCTTGTTTTTCTAGTGGTTCCTGTGTTATTACCTGCTTCTCCGTTCTCCTTCAAACTATTCTTTAGATGGAATTTTGCACAACTTATTTTCAGCGACTGTCAGGGAGATGCTTCATGAATTGTCTTTAAAGCCTATGCACACACCTCTCTGTGAGGCTTCCACTGGACTGGCATTGGCCTCCCCTGGGAGAGCTGGTGCTCCTCCACAGCAGCCCCAGGAAAGCGGTGGGGGTGGGAGGTGCTCTCACCCAGCACCCTGCTCAAAGTCACTGCTGTGCCCAGCTACCCTCCGCTCAGGGAACCCACCCAGCCCCAAGCTTCCCATCCCCTGGGGCCAAGGCTGAGAGCTCTTAGTACCCAAGTTTGAGCCATTAGCAGACTGGCAGCCAGCTCCAGAGACTGTTGCCCTAAAGATACATGTCTTTATGGCCTTGGAACATCGCATGCCTCACTTTAATGGAAAAAGTATCTAGTAAAGTCGATTGTAAAGCAAAACTCCATAAAGAAATCTCTACCCTCTTTTCCAATAATTTCCTTTATAAAATCAAGGAAATAGTATTAGCAAGGAAAAAGAAACCCTGTTTTATGTGTTTATACTTCACTGTGTTCCCATATGATTTAAAGTGATTTGTCACAATATGTAAAATTATAATGAGAGCATGTACATTTAAGAATGAAAGAGGACCAAAAAAACCAAGATGGGGACCTAAAATAGGGCCGGGAACAAGGCTTTAAAAAATGTATAAAATAATGACCTCTGCTGTGAGTGGGTCAGTGTTTGCCTCTAAACTATCTAGTAGCCCTCTATCAGCTAATGACATCACCCCAAAAACTCAGTTTGCTGGTGAGCATTTTTGGGGGAGAAAGGAGATGGAAACGTCAGGGTGAGGCGTGAAAATACAGGGGAGACTGGGCAACTCGCTTTTCATTTGGCTTCACATAGGAGTAGATTTTAACATATCTGGAAGAGAAAATGCCCTAGACTGTGTGTTGTTAAAACAATCCTCCTCAAATATTGTTCTTCTGGGACAAAGCACTCGTACATATTGGAAGGCACTGAATTCATAATCAAGGCAGGCTTGCTTGCCAAGAACAGAACCTTAAAGATGTATAAAGCTCCTCTGTGTGTCTCCTCACCCTCAGAGGCAGACAGCTCAAAAGATTGATCTATTCTTGCTGTCTGCATGTCTTCACTGCCTCCTCACTCCAAAAGCATTTTAATCTGGCTTCCACCCCTACCACGTCACTGAAGCTAATCCTGCTAAGGTCCCCAAAGCACTTTTCGGCTCATATTTTACTTAGGTCTCAGCAGCATCTGGAAGTTGACTTCTCTCCCCTTCTTAAAATATTCTGTACCCTTAGGTTTCCTTAATCCCACATTTTTTTGGTATCTCCCCATTCTCTGGTCATTCCGCCTTCCTGTCCTTTGCCTGCTTCTCCTTTTCCACCTGACTCTTCAATGTCGGTAGGTTCCTTGGAATTCTGTCCTCATGCTGAGAAGAACTCTAGCTCTGAAAGAGCCCACAGAAGTATTGCTATTATACAAACCAGTAAAAACATATGTCTAATCTTCTGTATCCCATAATGTAGAAATTCATCAAGTTCTTGTTCACTGAATAATAGTAATGGTAGACACAGGACATTGCCTTGCTTAGTCGCGGTTCCTAACTCCTCATCGTGCCTTTTCCTTATTGCCAAGAAGAGGTAGGAACCGTGTTTTTCTGACTCCCTTGCAGCTAGAGTCTCAAACGTGATGTAGGTTTCATCCATCAGAGGTCCTCATGTGAAATTTGAATTTGAAACTGGTCTAGGTGGAAAGAGAAGCAGAAGTGCCTGAGTCATCCATTTAGCTGGTGTGAGAATCTAGGAGATTCTGGAGCCAAAAATCCTGGTGGGATATCTGATGCCTGGAACGCAGTTAGCGTAGCACCTTCATCAATACAGTGATTTTGGTGACAGTCTCCTGATGCCCAGCAGCTCCCCCCATGGGCTTGTCACACAGAAAATTGTTCAAGGCTTAGCAATGGAGATTAGGGAGTGTCTTTCAGGGAAGTTCTGAGTATTGTCTAGGGGAACTTTAAGGAATTTTCTGAATCTATACAGATGTGGACCTTTGATTATCTACTAACTAGGCTATTTTACAACTCTAAGGAAGAAATTTACTTGTAGCAAACCAAAGAAATGCAAATACTTCTTGTTCATAGCAAAGCAAATTACTTTTTTTCTGGTAGATATAGAATTGACTTTTGCCGTAAAGAAAAGATTATCCCAAACATATTTTTTATTGCTCTAAAACTACCCTCATATGGGAGCCCCTAGTCATATGTGGTAATTGAGCACCTGTAAGGTGGCAAGTTTGAATTGAGATATGTTTTAAATATAAAATACACTTCAGAATTTAAAGTCTCAATATAAAAATATATGTAAAAGATCTCACCTTATTCATCAATTATATGGATTATAAGAGTAATATTTTGGATATATTGGACTAAAAAATATACTTTCAAAATTAATTTCACCATTTTTACTTTAGTATGGCTCCTAGAGGATGCTCAATGATAGCACTGTTGGATGTTCCTACCCTATAGAATTTCAACCAGTTTTGCTTCCATTAGCCCATTGAATTCAGCATACCTGATTGTGTGTGTGTATATATACACACACATATATGCACATATGTGTCACTGAATTCTCTTTTGAACCAGAACATCTTCCAGGTTCTGTCATTAATTAATGCATTGAATAGAATCCTTTGACACAAGTCACTTTATATTTGCAGAAGAACCACCGTTTTTAACATTCTATACTTTACCAACCAGTTTTACAGAATTGCTCCAACAAGCCCCATCTATGACACAGTATATTAACTAATGGAATTTAAATAAAAACATATAAAAGGAAATGAAGAGGTGATATGTACCAAAGAAAACATTTCAAATACATACTTCCAACAATGTTCATATTTTAAAAATATATTAAAATATAATGTACTACTCATAATGTTAAAAAAAAAAAAGCCCCATCTAAATATGTTTCTCCAGCCCTCATAGTGATTTTGTAAAGACCTAATTCCCCACACTAAATTCCTTTGTAAAATAGCTACGGTGGTTTCCATGACCTGCTACAGCACCCTGGCTGATCCAATAGCTAAAAATGGAGTGTTTACTATGTTCTGCATGCTGTCTTAAACACTTTCCAGATTATCTCATTGAATCTTCAGTAACAACTCTTAGGCAGGCAGCACACTGTCCATTTCACAGATGAGGCACTGAGTGTTTAAGAAGCTCGCCCAGAGTGACTAGTGGGGAAGTGGTGGCTGACTCGCACTCAAGCAGAATTGATCCCAGAGTCCACTTCCATTACCACTGCTACTCTTTTCCTCCCCACCCCCCCAAAAAAACCCACAAAAAAACAGAAAGGAGAGGGTATATGTCACTTTGTTGACCTCAAAACCATGGTATGGAGGAGAAGCCAGAGATTCCAGTCATGCCTTCACTATTTCTGCCTCTTCTGCTCCCAGGCCCTGTGATCCAGTTGTCTGGCTTTCAGAATCCTGGGCAGAGCTCGTGCCTGGGTAGTTCTAGACTCTCCCAACTGAGGTCAATGACCTTCTAGACTCTCCCAGTTGAGGAGGTGAATGTCATGCCCTTTCCCACTACAGCTGAGCAGGAACCTAACAGGTTTCCCCAGTGGAATTGCACTAGAAGTATGTGACACTGTCACAGAGCTTGCTGAAGAGGCTCTCTACCATCCTCGGCAAAGACAGAACAATTACCCTGGAATAACTGCTGTTGAGGGCTCACTGTGTGTCAGATGTTGCACTGGGCAGTTTCTAATCATTTTTTAAAATTCATTCAGCAAAGTGAGGGTTATCCCCATTTTAAAGAGGAGCAATCTGGTTTCAGGTTAATTATGGAAGTGCTGGGATTCCCTTGAAAAATCACTTAACTCTTCACTGCTCATGTGACAGAAATTTTAGACCTGATAGTTGACATTTAATGCCGGAGTTCCAACCCTCTAGACAGTTGGAAATCCGTGTATGACTTTGAATTCCCCAAAATCTTAACTGTAAAATCTCCACTATTGACTGGAAGGAAGCCTTACTGATAATATAAACAGTTAACACATATTTTCCATGTTAGATTATATACTATATTTTTTTAAAAAAAGATTTAGAGAGATCATGAGAGAGCATGAGCAGGGAGAGGGGCAGACTCCCATGCTGCACAGGGAACCTGATGCAGGGCTCGATCCCAGGACTCTGGTACCATGACCCAAGCCAAAAGCAGATGCTTAACTGAGCCACCAAGCCCCCCTGATTATATACTATATTCTTAAAATAAGCTAGAAAGGTTATTAAAATAAGACAAATTACATTTAGAGTACTGTGCTGTACAAAATCTGCATTTAAGTGGACCTGTGCAGTTCAAATTCATGTTGTTCAAGGGTCACTTGTATAGTATAATACCATTAAAAAGCGTGTACTGATAATGAAGAAGTCTATGGTATTATTTGTCCACATGGAACTGAATAAAAAACGTGCTTAAGAAAGGAGAATAGCAAAAATACCGTGTACTCTCCTTCCATTATTAATGCTAGTTTAAAAGCTTGAAATGGGCAGGCAACTCAATATTTTCCAGCATGCACCACATTTGCTTTTAATTCATTAGCTGTCTCTTCTTACTGTCTTTCTTGCTATGGTCTACATTTTACACCAGTGCTGCAGAGATATCCGAAAGGATTTTTCTGTCCCACTTCAGACCCAGGAAATAGAACTGGTATGAATTATTAATACTGTTGGCTTTCTAGTGCTTTAATTCCACCTCTTTGTTTCAAGAAGGATATTAGTTAAATGGAGTTTTTCATTTCATGCCAGGAGCTTACTACATTTTGTAGGAAACACTAAATGACCTGAGTAATAGAAGAGACAGTCCTGTGTTGATTCCCACTTCTACTTACGACAGATTCTGCATGCATTCCACTCCCTATATCCTCGTCCGTGATAGGTTAATAGGGCAGTTTTTACACTGGGCTCTTCAGAGCCCTTGGAATTCCCCAGATATGCTGGAGGTAGAGCTGGGAAACAGGCCTAGGGCGGAGGTTCTGCACCTCACCCCTACCATCCCCCTTGCTTCAGAGAAGCACTTTATTTCTACAGGCATCAAGCTTTCATGCAAGATTATGAGAGAAGAAAGGGCTTTTCTTTTTAAAAATCTTGAATTAATACACCTACGACAATAGGTGTTTTACATCTTTGGGATACTAAGAACAGGGTCTAAAGATTTTTGATAAGTACAGTATCTGAGGATGTACAACCAACTGTGCCCTGAACATAAATGGCGGTGGGTCAGGTGACTGGGCTTGCAGGATGGACTTGGCCCTCTGGTGTTCTAATAGTCCCTCTGCCCTCTGGGTGAAGTCAGTTACTGTGCTTATAGAATGGGTAAACTTAAGAATTGCAGTAACATATGGGGACTGGCAAAAATAAGTGAACAGATTCTGGAAATAAACTTAGTTCGCATGCTTACGTTCAGGTTATTAGGTCAGACCCACAGACCTCCAGCTTCCTCTAAGAGGATGAATATAGTCATTACTTGTATTATTTCATTGGGACTGCCATGAATTTTATCAGTTTTCTGTAATAAGAGCAACTATGTTTACCTTTCAAAGTGTATAAAAAATGGGAGTGTTTGGTTTCATGTGAGATAAAATCAAAGTGTTAAAAGGTCATGCCCAGGGCTCCCTTTTGTGTGTGGACTATGGACGACCCTGGGAATGCCCCTTTTCTCATGCACCAAAGCCGTAAACCAGAAGAAGGTCGGCAGGTGACAAAGATGGGTTCACTCAGTATGTATCGTTTTTTATTGAGTGCCCATTGTCATCAGGCATCATGCTAGATGTTGGGGAGGCAGTAGTGAGTCACACTCCTCTGCCTTCTTAGAATTTGCATTCTAATGCGGAGGAGGCACATAGTGAACACATCAAGAATTACATAAACATAACAGTTGCAGAATGTAGTAATTCCCATGATGCACTCAATAGTTGGGGGCCAGGTCTTTTTTAGATAGGGGCAATCAGGGAAGGGACTCTAGGAGGGTAAATCCCTGAGTGCATTTTAAAAGGCCACAGCTGGCCTCTTTGCTGGCTGCTGAGGCCATAAATGTGTAGCGTTTACTATACTTGATAGCTAAATATGTGCCATCTGCACGGAAGAATCAGAGTGCTGTGGAAACCCAAGGGGACCCGTAGTTGGTGCCTGCCTGAGTAGGAATGGAAAAACACAACACAGTTAATTTATTAAATGAATAGATTTTTTTTTCTTGGTCATTTAACATTTATCAACACTGTTTTTATTTCCTTTCAGACAAAGATGGCCTCAAGAATACTTAACATGCATGCAAGATCATGGTCTTTTGCCATTCTATACAAAAATTATCTTTACAACAATATATAATCCTCATCAAACATGTAAAGGATAGATCTATAATGAAATTTCTTCTTATATGATTACTCCATTGTTAAGGACAACATGATTTTGGTAAAAGAATTAAACTTTACAGAAATTAGTTTCATTTTCAAAATCTCTACATACAGCGTTTAAAATAACTAGAGTGACGGGAGAACACGATCAAATAACATGACTCCTGTTAACAGAATTTTCCACTTTACATTTGTATCCTTCCATTTTTATTAGTTGAACCTTCTTACTGTTTTTTAAAGCCTATCAGTGGATCATATTCCTTAAATAAAAATACCTGAAAGATATATACACACAGACTGAGATTTACAGCAGAACTATTAGACTTCAGTGTTGCTCAGGCAAATATAATTCACTCATCCATCCAACCATCCATTCAGTATTTATTGAGTCTACTAACCTAATAGGTAAAATATGCTGAAGCCAGAGCCATGAATGCTGGCCCCCTGACTGAGTGAACACTTTTATGATTCTTTCTTTCTTGATGTACTAAGGCAATTCTCTCAAAGGCATTGAAGTCACCAAAATGTGGTTCCATAACCTACAATAAAGAATAATTTAAATTATTCAGTCAGTGGATTAACAGAACAAATTCTGGAGAGCTACATAGGGTGGTTTACCTCGGAACCCCAAGAAAAGAAAACTATTCTAGTAAGAAACTTCAATAAGGCATCTGATGATAATGAAGATGTCACTAGTTCCCTATGTGCCGGTTGAAAACCATGAGGATTAAAAAGCATCTTGTTCAAAACAGCAAGAAAAATAGAATATATTTACATATTAATTTAGCAGGAAAGAGGACTTGAATTAAGTAAACTACAAAATTTTGATGAGGAACATAAAGACTTGAACAAAAGCAGGGAAGATTGTTACTCTTCCTGACAAGATTAAATGTTAGAATGCCAGTTCTGAATTATTTTAAGATTTTTTTTAAAGGGGATTTGAAGGGATTGGGCAAAATTATGCTAAAATCTCGTAGACCTCGAGATAAACAAGGACAATTAGAAATAGAATTATTAAGTTAGGGGTTGGGGTAGTATAGGGGCTGCTGAGCATTAATAAATATTCTAAGGCTATAAGAATTAAGATAGTTTGGTCCTGGTTTACAGATTAACCAAAGGAATCAATGGAGTCAAATAGGTCCTGAAAAAGATTCAAACATAAACACAGATTTAGTCTATGATAATAGTTGTGCTGGGAACATGTCTAAGCATTCAAAATTAAGACCTCTTTTTTGTATCATGCAATCACGTAATTCCAGATGGATTAAAGATTTAAATATAAAGGGTAAAGCCATACTTCCAGTTAAAGATGTCACATTGGGAACATATGCATTTAACTTCTGTTCCCACCTAAACTCCACTTGAGTAAAATAGATTTTTTTTAAAAAGGTTTAAACACCCACTAGAACAAAGAACGGGAGAGAAAGCTATAAAACTTTGGAAAACAAGGCAACAAAACTTGGGAAATGAGAAAGCAGATGAGCTGGTGGTCACACTGACCTGAATGGTAAGCATCCGGTGGGGAAAGCAGAGACATGGCCCTTTTAACAGCGGAAATCCCCCAAGTCAAGCCCCTGGAAGTGGGCAGAAAGGTGGGGATTTAAAATTTGTTTAATAAGCTATTCTCTCCCTCCCTCACTCTGCAGAGCAGCTTCCCTGCCCAGCCAGGCGGAAGCCAGAGTTTCATGCTCTGGAGAGGGTCTTCTAGGCACAGCTGGAGGAAAAAAAAAAAAAAAGACAAAAGCGCTGAAAACAAGGTATTCAGTGAAAGTTACACAGTGAATATTGAGGCCTTACCCTTCTTCCCAGAATACAGCCAAATGGATAGACTCTAGGCAGGACATTGGACAAGGCTTCCCTGGAGGAAATGGCCAATCCAAGAGAAGAGATAAAAAGATACCAAAATCGGAGACTCTGCAATGAGATGGCTTATTCACCTCCCTCTAGTAAACCTAAGACCACAGCTCTGCAGCTGGCTAAAGGGAAGTCCATTCCAGATTGGGGGACGGGGCGTCCTGCCTTCCATTGTTCACTCTAGGGAACATCTGATTGAACTGTTAACTCTGCCCCTGGTAAGGGATGTCTGTGTGGAGAAGCCTGTGGCCCCATTGGTCCCACCATGCTTGTAGGAAGCACAGTGTGGTGCAGGCAGGTGTGTGTGCCACTCCTGGCCCTCGAGCCCCTCCAAGGGCCGTCCCAACAATGAACTCCCATAGCAGTTATCAACACCCTTGTCACTCGGATTCCTCAGCCCTACCTCATCTCCCTTTATTCTCAGTAAATTACCTTACCCCTTACTTTCCTAAGAAAAGGGAATCTATCATATGCCAGTCTCTCTTCATATCCAAGTTGCTCTTTTTTTTTTTTGGACCCTTTCTCTTCTGTACAGAGAAGAGGTGTCCTCTTTTCTAACCGTAATGAATCTACTTAGTGATCCTGTTTCCTCCATCCTACCCTGGGGTCTTGTCCCCTCAATGACCACTTCTTTGTCTTACATCTTCAGTTCATTCCTTCTTCCCACTTGTGAGGCTCTCTGCTGTAGGGCTGAGATGTGCCACTCAGGCTCCCTTTCAGAACTGAAGGCCTCTTCTTCAGATGCCAGGACTACTGATCCTCAGCCTGCTTCTGGAGCTGCCTCAGAAGAAGGAAATCACCACACTAATTGTCTCACTTCCTTCTCTGGGCAGCTCCACAACCCCCCCCCCCCCCCCCCCCCCCGCGGCAGGAGCCAGTCATTAGAGTAAAGACCCAGCCCTCTCACTGTAAATTGGGACCACCCTGAAGGGTCTTCCCAGCTTCAGAGCTCCTCCTGAAGACCTGTCTGAGGTCTTCAATGAAACTACCTCTCACCCAACTTCTCCCTCAGTCCAATCCTGTCTACTTTCCTTGCCTCCCATAGTTCTTAACCTGAGAGCATCCCTACAAACTTATCTCCACCTCAGAGTCTGTATCCCAGGCTCCCCTCTCTATGACAGCTTGTCCGTAAGTCATGGATATTTACAAATTTGAGAAGTGGCTCCAAATTGCCCTTTTAAAAGGCTGTACAAATTTGCATTCCCATCAACAATCCAGAAAAGTGCCTCTTTTCCCACACCTTAACCATCACTATTAGATATTATCACATTTTCACATGTTTCCATAAGTAACAGATGGTGTCTCCTTCTTGCTTGATTGGTATTTTTAAAATTATGAGTAAGAGAATATTTTCTCATATTTATTGGCCATTTACATTTCTTTCCCTTTCATCTGTTTATTTTCTTTGCCCATTTTTCTATTGGATGGCTGTCTTTTACGTATTGATTTTTAAGTGTTCTTTGTATAGTAAGAAAACTGCAAATAAGTTTTCCAGTTTGCTGTTTGCTTTGGCTTTGCTTAAAACATTTTTTGGCCATTCAAAAGTTTCATAGCTTTAATTAGTTAACATTTTTTTCCTCTACGCTTCTTGGTTTTCTCTCATGTTTAAGGTGGCATTCTTCATTCTAAGATTTGGAAATTTCTCTAGTATTATTTTTAAAACTTAGCTTCAGTGCCATTGCTATCACAAAGATGTCCCCGAGTACCTTGTCCGGAAATTAACCCCATCCGGTTCCTTTCACTTTATGTTAAAGTCACATTGCATTTCACATTCTGAATTATAGTTATTTTTAACATTCTCCAAACTCTTCCATTAGCTTGTGAGTTACTGAGGGGGGAAAAAAAAAACCACTTCATTTTAGATATCCATGTATGCATTCCAATATCAAGGATATGCCTTGCATACAGTGCTACTTAGATATTTATTGAATCAAAATGAATTAATTGGTACTGTTTGATTATGTGGTTCTTAACTAATACCTTCCTTGGACCAAAGAGGTGAAACTAGAGCACTTTAGCTAGCAGAACTCCTGGAACTGTCATCTCCAGACCCGAGCCACATCTATAAAGAGCTGATTACAGGAGCAGCACACAAGTGAAGTCTTAGGGATTGCAAAGTGGCAGGTGACCAGAGCACTCCAAGGTAAGTAAGACAGGTCAGGCAAGATGGTTCCTAGCAACAGGGACCATCTTGGAGCCTTGGCACAAACTGGCCCTCCATCTGCTACAAACACACAGTGTGAACACAGCTGAATCATAACAGCACAACCATTCTGCTCCTACCAGGGGCATCATTTCTCCTTGGCCATACTTATAGCTGATGAAGTTCTTAAATAACGTTGAAGACCAGCTTCAAGTAGGTAGCCAGGCTCTCCACCAGCTAAATACATTGAGTTATCATCCTAGGTGGGTTAGTCATTGCAACTCATAGGGCCATTAGTCCTGGTCTCAGATTCACCGTTTCCAACTGCTCTCTTCTCATTCTCTCTTGAGCTCAAATATAGCTTTCACTCCACAAAACTGTTCTTCTCAAGGTCATCAGTGACCAGTGTGTTGCCAAATGCAATGGTTAGTTCTCAGTCCTCACTTTACTTGAACCTTCCTGCTCGTGGAGGGCTTCATTGGACTCCTGGTCCAGGATGCCCTCCCAGCTTTTCTGGACACTTCTTTTCTTTCCTGGTTCTTTCTCTGCTTTCTGAGCTCTTAATTTTGGGATGCCCTAACCAAAGACACAGTCCTTGAAACTCTTCACTTTTCTATATTCATTCTCTTAGTGATGGCATCCAGTCTTATGACTTTCAGTACTGGCTACCTGCAGACAAATTCAAACTTCATCTTCTCCAGCCAGACTCAAAGATCCAACTGATCAACATCTCACATAGATGTCTACTAGATAGCTCAAAGTCAATATTCTAATTTTCCCTACACCCCTCATCTGCTCTTCTCATAGTCTCTCCACTTCAGTGAATCACAACCACCACCAAGTAGTTTTTCACCAGTAACTCTGGTGTCATCCTTTAGTTCTCTCTTTTCCTCACATCATTTCCAATCTGTCAGCAAATCTATTGACTGTACCTTCAAAACACATCCAGAATCTGACCATCTGTCACCACCATCACTGTTACCCTGTGCACATTACATAACTCTTCTGCTTTCTTTCCTTATCTGTAACTTGAGAGCATAGTCCAGGACTATAATGTACAGGGCTAATGTTTGGCTCAGGGTTGAGTGTCTATCTAAAGAACTTAATACAGGGATGCCTGGGTGCTCAGTGGTTGAGCATTTACTTTCGGCTCAGGGAGTGTTCCGTGCAGGGAGCCTGCTTCTCCCTCTGCCTAGGTTCTCTGCCTCCCTCTCTGTCTCTCATGAATAAAATCTTAAAAAAACAAAAAAACTTAATACAACGCTGAGCAAATGGTGCTCAGTACATTTTTGCTTTTATTATTTCCAGTCTCTGTCTCAGAGAAGATTTCAAAAAAATATATTAAAATTGAAGCCATTGGCTCCTTTTCATAATAACTGAAATGAAATTCATCAATATGTGCAACTTAAGATTGAGTTGAAGAAAATAAGATGTGTAATTGGGCTTAGCTTCCAAAAGGGAGAAACATGGAAATTTCCCTTACCTAGTAAACTGTCACAAGAGCCAAAGAAAGGGAAAAATAGCACAATTCCAATTTGAGTCATTGGAATTCTTGTCTAACCTGATGATGAGTAATTTTCAGCAAATCAGACTTTAGCCTACAAAACATTTTTAATTCAAGGTTATATGAGATTGTTACTTACGATATTACACAGTTGTGCATGGCACCAGCTTCGTAACTTGCAAGAACTTTGGGGATACCAGTGAACTTGTCGACTACTTCTACAACATCACTGGCATAACAACCATCACTTGTATAAAACTGATCTTATTGTTTACCCATTGTCCCACTTAATGTGTCATCTCAACTAATTATTAATAGGTAGATTCTGGAAGATCTTTAACAGTAATATCTGAAATGTCAACAATATTAAAATAAGCCTGAATTGTTTAGGAAGAATCTCAGAGAAGTATCCAAATGCATTAAATGAGACACACAAAGATTGCTAATAAAGAAAACCATGGAGATCCCTGGGTGGCTCAGAGGTTTAGCACCTGCCTTTGGGCCAGGGCGTGATCCTGGAGTCCCGGGATTGAGTCCCAGGTCGGGCTCCCTGCAGGGAGCCTGCTTCTCCCTCTGCCTGTGTCTCTGCCTCTCTCTCTCTCTCTATGTCTATCATGAATAAATAAATATTTTTTTTAAAAAATCACACTACAGAAGCAGAAAAATAGTATCAGAGCATTTAACTTGTCCCTTTAAATATAGTCACTTTGATAATATATGTAGTAAGAAATGGCTTTTGTATAGATTAGATGAACATATTTTCTTATTTCATTTTAATGTTTGCAGAAAATCACTTTTATACATTTTTTCATTTTCTTTCAGTCTACACAAATATATATGTATATATACACCATCTACCATGTGCTGAGTATTGAGAAAAAAATGGTGAATTGTTTTTATTACCACTTTGTATGCTTACAATCCTTTTATGTATAAGAGCTAGATTATAATGGCTTTGGATGTTTGGGAGGGAATAATATGAAGTCATCAGTTTACTGTGCTTAATTTGATACTAGCTTTTCTTTGTCCATATTTAATTATGTATTAAACTCTCTGGTACTCTGATACATGATGTATATATGATGTATACAACAACAAAAAATTTGTATTTCACATTAAATGCAAAAATTACTTAGTAAACCCCCATTGTGACCTAGAGTGGGATCGTTTCAGCTAGTCCATGTGTATGCTGTATGCTAAGTTTTATTTGTTTATTTTTTTGTAGGATGTCCTGGCTGAGCAAGGTTGGAAGTCCCAGTTCTCGCATTGACCGCACGAACTTTTCTAATGAAAAAACCATCTCTAAACTTGAATACTCGAATTTTAGTATCCGATACTAATAGAAGTAAAAATTTTAATGCTTACATTGCACAACAAACTCTATATATTCTTAAGTCTATGTACTAGAATATTAGTAGCAGAGTAAGTTAAAAAAGGAACTCTGTTCTGAAAGCTACAACACAGTATGTGTTACTAAAAATGTCTGACACTGAAATAGTTTTACTCAACTATGTTTTTAAAAAGTTAAAAACTTAACATTATAAATGTCATTACAAAACATTTAATATGAATATTTAAACTTGTGTCTCATGAAATCTTTGATGAATGTCCTAGCAAACATGTAATTTGGCTAGGCATAAAATAAAGGTCATAATTTAAAAATTAAGTATTGTTGTCTGAAATGAATTCTAAAACCTTCTGCATAATAATTTGTTATTTTAGTTGAGTAATTTGTTTAATATGAAGAACCAATAGATATAAATGCATGATGATCAATATAACCATAAAATAGTATCAATAAAGAGTTAATTTTTAAAATCCTGGTTGAGACACAATTCAGTATATAGGCTAATACTAGTTAATGCTTTCTATGAACCATATTTTTCTGTATAGGGAGGTGAGTGATGGAAGTGATAAGTGAACGATTTCAGTATAACAAGCAGCAAGATTTATGCCAACAACTATCTACAATGGATGTCCTATAAACCAGAAAAGGAACTGAGAGTCTAAATTATACTATCCCCTAACCTTAAGCTATCATTTGGGAATTTTCACGTGTAAATAGTAATTAATTCATCAACAGAATAGTTTAAGGGGAATGTTCATTTCTACACCATAGAATTATACTATTGAAAAAGGAAGATCTTTAACTCCAAGTGCTGGGGAGTTTCAAATGTTATAGGTACATACATGCATATATCCTTCAATGATTTCCTAATTTTTATAGCAATGGAATCCTTCATTTAAACAAAGTATTACATGGAATACAAAAAGTAAGTAAAAAAGCACAACTGGGATGTTGGGAAATAGGCATGGAGATCCCGGGATCCCTACACAGCTGATCTCACTTGTTCTCCTGCATCTTGTCTGCCTTGCACAATTGCACATCCCCTAGGAATACACATTAGAAACCACCATTCTGGCTATGCAGCCAATCTCCATTGCTCCTTTCCATGGCATGGAGAATGACTTCAGGCCTTCCTCCTTCACCTACTGCAAGATTAGAATTGAGAAAAAGGAAATTAAATGGGGCTTACATTCCTTTGAAAGGTTAACTCTATGGATAACGGTAATGTTGATACCAAATATATGTAAGGCAACACAACATCAGCGAATGACAAATATTTTTTAAACTTTCCAAACATACTTAAAGGAATAAAGAACTTTCCTATTACTCTAATATCATCATGTAAATTATTATACGTGTCAAATATTATATAGGAGACTATTGTGATACTCAATTTGAATTTTGCTCTTATTTCCCTACTCTTTGTTGAAGGAAGATAGAAAAGCCTTTGTGTTCCCTAAGCTCAGGGAAGGCTTTGGTGCTAGTCTCCTGAAAACAACTTTTTTTTTTCTGAAAACAACTTCTCTTCCAAGATCTTATTTTAAAGAGGGCATGATGCTATGAGTTGAGGACAAAGATAAACCCTAGGCCTTTAGCAGGTAAAAGAAAAGTAGAAGTGTTAAGAGCCAAGAGGAGGAGGAGATTATCCAAGATTTTGAAAAGGGACCAAAGGCTGTAGGTTTCCAAAGAAATGGAGACCTGCGTCTTTTTTCCCCCCAGTGGTGCCTCTGTAGGATGGGTCCATTTGAAGAGGAAGCAGCTAGAGCATCCAGAGAAATGGGATCCCAGGCCCAGGGAGTCCCAGTACCAGGTGAAATTCCTGTCCCAAAAAGTGCTACAAAATATCCTGCTACAAGGGACGGTGGCTTGGACAGCAGTCCTGGTAACTGGAATTGACTAGAAATCAGGGAAGTCTTTCCTGAATCCTCTCCTTGCATGAGATCCTTTATGTGGTCCTTCAGGATGAGGATAGAAAACCCCAGGGAAGACTGAGAATTAACTTTCCACCTCTCAGGATAGGACTTGAAACAGGCTTGTTTTGATTTACAGAAAACAAAAGAGACATTTCTTGCACACTCAAGTCTGAAACAAAATCTGTATCTCTTTACACATAAGAGAAAGGCTAAGTGATTTTAGAATAATATCATCTCCGAAGTGACACCAATATGTCACTTTTTATTACCTCGATATCCTCCTTATAAGAAAATCGTACTTTGCTGGTACAATCATCTCTTTTTTTTTTTTTTTTTTTTTTTTTTTTGCTGGCACAATCTTCTAAATGCACTAAGTGAATCACATTAGTCAAGGTTGCTTAGTGATTAACACATAACTAATTCTGTTACTGGACGAAAAATGTTGTAAATCATGATTAAAAGTAGGTGTTCACGAATGGGTAGAAAGCAAGAGGGAAAAAAGGTAAAACAATTTTATTTTTTTTTAAGATTTATTTATTTATTCATGAGAGACACACAAAGAGAGAAAAGGAGACACAGGCAGAGGGAGACGCAGGCTCCATGCAGGGAGCCCGACATGGGACTTGATCCCAGGACTCCAGGATCACACCCTGGGCTGAAGGTGGCACTAAACTGCTGAGCCACCCGGGCTGCCCAGTAAAACAATTTTAAAAAGGGGTTCTTGAGACCAGGTGATACATCTTACCGGTAAACTTGATATGACAGTTGCCACCATGAACTCATACAAAGGATTTTGAATGTACATATTTTAGATAATAAGCCTCGACAGGTTTAGTTTGTCAGATTAGACATTTTAAAAACCAAGGAAAAAAATTAAGCAAAAGCTGATTATCAACCAAGTGTCCTAACACCCCACATGCCCATATCCTCAGATTTGTGGGTATGATTTGTAGAAACATATTAAACACTATTTATTATAGTCATATAAAGATGCCTGTCTTTTAAAATGCTAGCTCAGGAACTAAAGCTCAGTACAATCTTCTTGGATGGAGGGTATATGCTTAAGAGAGACTATAAGCACCCAGGTGGGGCCCTTAGAAGCAACTTGGGTCTGGGAGAGACACGAGATTTTCCCATTAGGAAGGGTAAAGGCTTCTGAGCTGGAGAAGAAACACAGAATGTGTCATTTGACCCTGGGAATCTCTAAACTCAGGGATTTACTCTGCAGCCTGAAGGATCCTTGTGCTTCAGGGTGCAACTTTCTTCAACAAAGGGCAGGGAAGCACTGAAGGAAGACAACTTGGGTGGGTGGGGGAGTTGGGCAGGGGACACGGCCACACACACTAATCTGTGCTGGAAGCAGGGCACTATTTTTGACTAAATATTTTTAACTTTGTCTACTGAAGGCATTTTTGAGAAGCCCCACCTATCTCTAAGCTCATAATTAGAGACAACAGAATACCAAAATCAACTTCCAAAAATGAGCCCGTGTTTGGAAGGTATATAGTTCACAAATACATTTCATATGATAGCTCTCTCTGGCCTCCATTAATTTAAATATCAAAGAATGTCTACTATTTAGTTAAAGGGAAGAGATTTTTCTATCCAGAACTAATTTCAGGAGCTGCAAACAGGCAACTTTGTGCAGTAGAAAATAGGAATTCATTCTGGGCCCAACCCCATCCATTAATTAGCTGTAATGTCTAGATATATTTGCAAAGTCAAGAATTTCAACTACATTGAGACTTTTTGTGGGATTCCAGTAAGCCAGAGGCCTCCCAAAAGGTGGTGCCAGGAGAGGTAGAAAAGGGTGATGTGAAAGATGGACAGCTGAGGGTCCCAATATCTGCTCCAACCAGAGCAGCCCTGTGCGTAGAAAAGAGCCCTCTCCTTTTCTATGCATTAGGATTCTCCCTAAGACATCTAAGAAGAATCTTCTTCCAAAGAAACAAAAATAAACAACAAGATGACATGGAATTTAGTATCTGGGGTCTTCTTTTCTAAGTGACCCACCACATATGTTAACCTTAAATTCATTGTCAAGCCAGTGTGGCATGATACTCTACCTTTAGCCACTTTCACTGAAGCATGCATACTTTATGAAAAGTACTATTGGAAATAAATTCTTTTTTTCACAGTGGCCTCCATAAAGGTCCTTGGTAGCTAAAATATTTCTGAAATTGATTTCTGTGGTTTTTTGTTTCTATGTTATCAAACTGAAAAACATGCAAGAGGAACTACAAATATATAATTAGAGGCTTAATTAAAATGTATTTTATAAACATACCTTAGAGATCTTTAACTGGACATTTAGACTTACGTGTAAGAGGTCATTTTCCTTTTCTTCACTTATTCAAATTGTTTTGAATAAAAGCAAAGTCTGATAAAAATTTTAAACCTTAGAATTAAAAAGTCTAGTTACTGTGTGATCTCATTAGCAGGTTTTTCTCCAGAAGGTGGGCTTTCCCCCCTTAGAGACATGATTTATGCTCTCTCTGCTGCTAAAAGGTCTGTATACATTATTGGTTGTATGTCCAAGATATTTCTTTTATCCTCAAACTATGTTTTTCTTGTATTAGTCTTATATCCCATGGTGGCACAATGGACTCTGCAAGCAGCAGTGAATACAAGCCTCTGATCTGACAGCTGCTGCCCCCACCCCCTGCTTCTCATTTTTTACAAATACTAGCAATGCATAGGGAAAGAGAAGATTCCAAGAGATTAACTGTATTGGAAATAGAATTTCTGTTTCAAAACAAGTATTAAGAGCAAGGATTATAGTCAGTCATTTGGTCATTTTCAATCATCAAGACAATTTCTAACTGAATTCAATGCACATTAATCTGGATTACCAACATGCTTCCAATGCTTCACCAAGAAACTGGCATAAACAGGTAGACACGATATACCACTGTTTTTTTTTGTTGTTGTTGTTGTTGTTTTTTTATACCACTGTTTTTGAGATGCAATATCTACAACACCCAGAACAAATGGACTAGAAATCCTACTTTGGGGGTACTATTTTTTAAGATAACAAAAGAATTATCAACCCTTCTGTCTTCTGATCCCAACTACCATTGTTTCTCCACGACCTGAGATAATCTAACTTCTCAACCATAGTCCACAGGAAAGAGAAGGATATAGGTAGTGGCACACTGGGTGGTCCCTTTACTTCCAGCATGGAACCGAGGCCAGGTAGCTTCTGATGTATTCATTTGCTAATGATTTCAACTTAATAATAAATTATTTTAAATATTCTTTCAAATGTGTATTTCATAATTTAAAAAATTTCAATCTCCTTGAAATCTCATAGCAAAACAACAAAATACTGGATCGGGAGAGATTGACCATTGTAGGGCTTTAGACTTGAGAGGGATACCCACCCTCTGCTGGCAAATACCAGTATATAGTCAAACTCTCTTTTTGTTTTTTTAAAGATCTTATTTATTTATTCATGAGAGAGACAGAGAGGCAGAGACACAGGCAGAGGGAGAAGCAGGCTCCTTGTGGGGAGCGTGATGTGGGACTTGATCTCAGAACCCCTGGATCACACCCTGAGCCAAAGGCAGACACTCAGCCGCTGAGCCACCCAGGTGCCCCCAAACTCTCATTAAAAGATAAACAGTAAACAAAACTACCCTTAAAATTTACCAAAAAAGCTGGGACGCCTGGGTGGCTCAGCAGTTTAGTGCCTGCCTTCAGCCCTGGGCCTGATCCATGGATGGAGCCTCCTTCTCCCTCTGCCTGTGTCTCTGCCTGCCTTTCTCTCTCTGTCTCTCATGAATAAATAAGTAAAATCTTTAAAGAAAAAAAAAAATTACCAAAAAAGCACCACAGCCAAGGTAAATGGAACATGGTCCTTTAGAGCCAGGCGAAGTACACACCTCAAAAAGTTATTTTAGGAAAAGAAATTTCAGGGAACATGTGCTTTCATCCTCGACAGCTTGTAATGAAAGTTGATCTTTGAGAGAAGAGCAGGGAGCTGCTGAGGGGGAGGGGGACAAGCGCAGAGTAAAATTAAATATATGGATTAAGGGAAATTGGCGGAGATGTAAAAATCATGTTCTGAAGAGCAGGCAATACACATACAGACACACACTGAGGCCGTGGACAGACTATAGGAGACCCAGAAGGGAACGGGAATTGCAATCCTTTCTAGAATTAGTAACTGGCAAATTTCATCAGTGACTAGAGCTGTGGTCACTAATCCCAGCTGATTATCAGAATTACCCAGAAAGCCTTTTAAACACACATACTACCAGGCCCCAACCCAGGCCTTTTCATTCAGAATCTTCCATGGCTTTTTTCCCTGAATCTGCCTGTTTAAAAATACCCGCAGGTGATTTTGACAACCAGGCAGGCTTTGGAAACACTGGTGTAGAGAATTAAATCTGAAAAGGTCATCAGGAAACAAAGAACAATGAAAAGAAAATGTGAGAGTGAAAAATGAGTGGGTTAGAGGAGAGAGAGCACCTACTTGACCCACTGGTAAATCAAAAGAAGTTTAGGGTTTAAAAAAAAAAGCCAAAAATAATTGAAACAAGGAAAAATCAGTTATGATAGAAGAAAACATTCTTGAGTTGAAGGAGCTAGCTACCAAGTATACAGTATAAGGTTATACTAGGGAGGACGTAAGTGTTGTTTTTTTTTTTTTTTTTAAGATTTATTTATTTATTCATGATAGAGAGAGAGACAGAGAGAGAAAGAGAGAGGCAGAGACACAGGCAGAGGGAGAAGCAGGCTCCATGCCGGGAGCCCGATGTGGGACTCCATCCCAGGACTCCAGGATTGCGCCCTGGGCCAAAGGCAGGTGCTAAACCGCTGAGCCACCCAGGGATCCCCAAGGACTTAAGTTTTAAGCAAAATTTACTGTAAAGAGACCCAGACATGAAGTCTGGCTAAAAAATTATTAAGACAAACCAGAGCCCTTGGCATTCACCTCCCAAAGAACCTAATTGCTGCCCAGCAACTGTTCGGGTTCTCTCATCCCCACCCTCCTAAACGATGATGTCATACTTAGTCCTTTCCATACCAGCTGTGGCTTTGCCTCCTGTTTCCATCAGAAGCTCCCACTGTTCCAGGTCCCACTACCCACACCGGTATCCAGGTACTTCCTCTACCTTCCAGCTGATTACTGTAGACAAACCATCTACCACCCCAGAGGGCAATGCCGGATCCCATACCCTCAAGGAAGTTGCTCTTGCAATTCTCACACCTCACCACCAATTTGTGTCTTCTACTGAATATTCAATCTTTGCCATCAGTCTACAGACATGCTATTATTTCTCCTGCTCTTGACCCCTCCCTCTGCCACCACATAGCTCTTCCTTTTACTCCTCCAAGAAAGTCGTCTATACTTGCTGTAATCCAGTCTCTCCATTCTGGAATCTGTTTCCAACATGCTTTTGCTCCTCCTCCCTTCTACCAGCACTCCTCTTGTTATCCTGAATGATTTTGTTCATTGTTGTTAACTCCACTGCTCAATTCTCTGGTCTTCTCTTACTTAAGCCCATCAGCAGTTTTTTCCATTTGGCTTCCTGGACATCACACTTTTTTGATTTCCCTCTGACCTTGTTATTTACACCTTTTCAGTCTTCGTTGGCGATTTCTCTTCCTCTCTCTGACCTTGTACCATTCAATGGAGAACCCAAGAGCTTAGGAGATCTTTTCTTCTTAATCTGTACTCATTCCTTTGGCAATATTATCTAATCTCATAACTTTAAAGATTTTATTAATTTGACAGAGACACAGAGAGAAATAGAGCACAGAAGCAGAGGGAGCAGCAAAGGGAGAAGCAGGCTCCCTACCGAGCAGGGAGCCGCATGTGGGACCCTGAGATTATGACCTGAGCTGGAGACAGATGCTTAACCAACTGAGCCACCCAGGTGTCCCTCCAGTCTCATAACTTTAAATATCATGTGCACGTGGACAACTCTAAAATTTACATTTCCTTCTCGGGCTTATTCTGTTGATTTCGGGTTCATGGAACAGCCTACTCAACATTGCCAACTGAACTTCTTTTAGACATCTCAAATTTTCATATCCCAAATTGAGTTCCAAATTTACTTCTCCAACAGGCTCCCCACTTCACCCAGTGCTCCTATAGACGACTTCATCTCTGTTGTGGATGACAACACATTTTGAGATGCTCAAGGGCAAAGACTTAGAAAAAGACAGTCATCCTTGACTTTTCTCTTTCATTCCTCTGATATGTCTTCAAATGTCTTTAATTTGCTTAAAATAATCCAGTAGGAGGAAAGGAGGGGCAGAAAGTGACTAGAGGTATAGATGAAACAAGATTAAACATGAGCTGACAACTACGAAAGTAGTCACATCGGAGATCATTAGCCCATTCCTTACTTTTTCCTATATTTTCCATAATAAAAAGCTAAAAAAGGGATGCCTGGGTGGCTCAGCGCTTGAGCATCTGCCTCCGGCTCAGGGTGTGATCCCAGAGGTCCAGGATCGAGTCCCACATCAGGCTCCTGTGTGGAGCCTGCTTCCCCCTCTGCCTGTGTCTCTGCCTCTGTTTCTCATAAATAAATATTTTTTTAAAAAAGCTAAAAAATATATGTTCAAATCCAACCACATCTCACTAACTCCAGGGTGACACCCCTGATCCCAGTGCCCATGATTGCTCTAATAGCCTCCTATCTGAACTCCCCACTCCTGCCTTTGTCTCTCAGCCTATGCTCAACATAGCATCGAGGGACACCGTTAAAACAGAAGTTAGGTCATGTCACTCTTTGACTTAAAATCTTCTGATTCCAATCTATTTTACTTTAAGTAAAAGCCACAACTGTTACAATGTATTTCAAAGATATACAATCTGCCCCCCTCCTAGGTCTTTGGCCTCATCTCCTACTGCTCTTCCCCTTGCTCACCTGCTCCAGCCTCATGATCTTCTCACTATTCCTTGCCCGTTCCAGGCATCCTCTGCATCCCTTCCACTTACTATCTTCTCTGACTTAAATGCTCTTCTCCCAGACATCCACAGATATCACTCTGGGTCTTTGGGTAAATGTCACTTCGTTAACCAGCCCTTCCCTGAACATCTATTTAAATTGTCACTCATTCCCTAAACTTCCTGTGTCTCTCTTTTTCCATGGTGCCTATCACCATCTAACTATTATTCCATATTTTATTTATTGTCTTTATCCCAATGTAAGCTAGCTTAGGGCAGGAATTTATCTAAGTTTGTACCCTGCCGTATTTGTAGCACCTAGAATAGCACATGGCCATAGTAAGTGCTCGAGAGTGTTTGTTGAATTAAACATAGAAAAAAAGGGCAGCCTGGGTGGCTCAGCGGTTTAGCGCCCCTTCAGCCCAGGGCCTGATCCTGGAGACCTGGGACCGAGTCCTGCGTCGGGCTCTCTGCATGGAGCCTGCTTCTCCCTCTGTCTGTCTCTCTCTCTCCCTGTCTCCCTCATGGATAAATAAATAAAATCTTAAAAAAAAAAAAAAAAAAAAAAGAAAAGAAAAGAAAGAAAGAAATATTCCCCCCAAGGCCCCAAGGCTTAAACTAAGATGACAGACGACTTTGTCTTCATGAAAATATATTTAAAAATGTTTTAAATTCCCCTATAAATACTTCTCCCATAATCTAACCATATATTATGAGACACATAAAATAAGGTGACAAAAACTTCCACCATCATTCATGATATAATGACAACTTCCCATGGAAAACAACCAGAACACTGCACAAAATAAACAAAACTGTTTCTAGACATTGGACAACATGCCTTACAGAACAGTGATCTCTGAGGAAAGGGAAACAATTGAGGTGAGCCCTGTAGTTGCCATTATTTTCTGCCTAGAGGCAATTTCCAGACTTCAGGAGCAGGAAGAGGGAATACAAACCGTGCCTGGAGGCATTGCTGAAGAGGAGACCAAATGGGGCTTGGGAGGCCCAGCTACAAGGGGCTAGTGGCTACCGAATGAGACAGCACAGCTCTAGGTTGAATGAAGGAAAAATGGAAACAAATTCACAGAAGGTGAACAGTTGTTGTCTTTAGCAGGTCAAATTGCACGTTTTATCTGTGTTTACCAAAATTTTCTATAATGAGTATGTATTCTTTTATACTATGAAAAAAAAACACCCTACTGAAAACATGTACATCAAATTCCTAATCCCAAATTTGGAATTATATAAGTGGTGATTTCACTAGAAAATTTTTAGAACTAACAGTAGGGAAAGAAAGTTAGCACTTAATCCTTAAAAGCAGTGTTCAACTCTGGAGAGGGATTTCTATGCCAATAAAGAGTCGAGTAAATGGAAATCTCATTTGAATTTAACTGTTCAAGTTTTCATGTGCAAGTAAAATGAATCGTTTTTTTACAACAGTATTTCCTCTGTTCTGTGATGGATCTAGATTGGATTATTTTTAAGACGTACAAGAAGGGCATTCTGTCTCAGAGACATAATGGATTACCCTGACAATATCAAAATCAGCGAGATTTTGAAAACTTCATTTGTCTAACTGTAAAACACAGTTAAAAGGGAAAGAGCTTTGTGTTTATGGTCATGTAGAATTTAACAAATATTTTAATAAAGTAGAAAATACAATCAGTTTAATGGACTTAAATTGAGATGGATAAAAGATTTCATATTAGATTTTTAGAAAATTGAGGGGATATATTGTAAATTCTTTCAATCTGTCTGCAACCTCCTCACATTTCCTTCTTCACACCAATTTGCTTCAATTTAGCAACAATAAGACCTCTTAATGGGCCCCATTAGTGCCTAAAATACGCAGCCTGAATAATACATTTGAGACCTCAGCATTCTGGTATTTAGGCCTTAGCTTAACTCTGATTTTAAAAAGAATGCCCATGTTCCATTCATTTTATTGTTTTACCCATTGTTTGAAAACAGAGTGGAAAGAAAACACATTAGCTCTTCTCGAATGTCAGCAAACGTGGGTAAGTCTAAATGTGTAGAGCTGTCAATCCGTGGCACATCACAGGGCTTTAATTCAGCAGGATGAGGATGGTAAGTGGGCAACGGTGCCAGCCATGAGTTCAAACTCTTCACCGATACAAGTTTAAATTCTACCCAGCACAGCCTTTAGGACTAAAGGTTTGGCTACATTTAAAAAACTAACCACACCCAGGAACAAAACTTGAGTGTATTAAATGGTCTTCGTAGGACTAAATTTGAAAATATCACTGCGACATAGTACAGAACAGGTTATTTTAATGCCAATCATGTCTTTCCAAACCATAGAGTGCTTGGTCTTGGAAGTGCTGGCTGTCCCTGCGTAGCTCACAATTTTACCAAAAGTAAGACCTTCACAAACACCCATCTAGAGTAACATTCCAAAGTGATGAGCGAATGATGTGATGTTAGGATGGCCTGTATGGTGTTAATCCTAAAAAAATTAAGGCCCAATATTACATGCTGCTTTGACATTTGATGAAATCAGGAGGAGCTCAAATGGCCTAACTGCGAATTTGCTTTCCCAGCCTGCTCTTACGGAAGAGGACCTCTGGCCAAAAACCTTGCTTCCAAGGGACCAGATGCACTTTCTGCTTATCTCTGAGTATCAAGTTTTAGTTCCCTGCCAGCCTGCGAGACCATTCAAACAACCCAATCACATTCCCCAGTGGAAACCAGGGGTGACCTCATCCTCTTGACACTACAAAGCCTGCCTCCCCACAGCCTCTGGATGTTCATTCCATTTTTTTTTTAAGATTTTATTTATTCATGAGAGAGAGAGAGAGAGAGAGGCAGAGACACAGGCAGAGGGAGAAGCAGGCTCCATGCAGGGAGCCCGACGTGGGACTCGATCCCGGGTCTCCAGGATCACGCCCTGGGCTGAAGGCGGTGTCAAACTGCTGGGCCACCAGGGCTGCCCTCATTCCGTTCTTGATGGAACTCCCATGTGGCCCTGTAGGACATGGTGTCTATCTCTGTGGCTGTGAGCAAAAGTGACTAGTAAACCATTGACAGTGTCAGCTGTCCAGTGTCAGGTGTCATGTGTTCAACCATCCCCATAACTGTAGGGCAGGAATCTCTCCCTCATCAACAGGGTGAATAGGACAAGATTAGAATAGGCTACCTCTCTTAATCTGCAAAAGGTCCAGCTTTAGAAAAAGATGCTTACAGTGGCTGTCTAAAAAGTTTTTGTGAACTAGTTTGGACTGGATGGAGAATGACGTTAAGGCTTTGGTTTTGCACACGGCTTTGGACATATCTCTGGGAGTCTTTGCCAAAGAAGTATATAGACAAGAAATGATAGCCAAATAGTAAACAAAGTAGTGATTTCATTAACTGGACAAGGACCCAGTTCAACAATGGACTAAAATAGACTACAAATGAAAGCTAGATTACAGAAACTGATTTAGAGTGGGAGGTGAAACAAGCCCTCTTACTTCCCAAAGTGCTTTCCCTTGAGTTCTATTCTCTAAGTAGCTGCATGATCATGGATGTCTTCTCCATCAGCTCCCTCCAGCTGCAGGTAGAACAGATATTGAAATGGCCAGGCCAGCTGAGACAGACTCTGGTTTGTCCAAATCCTGGCGACAGGAAGTACACCATTCCTGAGCCATGACCTTTAATGCAATGATCCCACCCGTTGGTAAAAGTAAAGCAGAAATGAGGGTGGTTTATGGTAAAACACACTGTTTGGACCAGATGATCTAAACTGTGGAGCTGTGGTGGGACGCCTGGGTGGCTCAGCAGTTAAGTGTCTGCCTTCAGCCCAGGGCATGACCCTGGAGCCCTGGGATCGAGTCCCACATCGGGCTCCCTGCATGGAGCCTGTTTCTCCCTCTGCCTATGTTTCTGCCTCTGTGTATCTCATGAATAAATAAAATCTTTAAAACAAACAAAAAACCCCAAAACTGTGGAGCTGTGAGATCAGCAGAGCCAGTGTAAAGACAGAGATCCATGACTTGTGAGAGTGTCAAGTCCAAAGCCAAAAGAGTGCTGAAAAATACCCCCAGAATATGCAGTCTGATTTAAAAAATGCAACCTTTCTTGCATAAACACCAAGATTTCAGTACATTCCAGGAGTCCAATCTCTGGTATCTGTAATTCTCAGTGAAAAATTCCAGAAGCAAGGATAAACCAGTGGGCTGGCAAACAAAGAATGGGGACTACATAAAACTTACTGGATATTTTTGCCATTTATTCAGGAAATAATTACTGAGAATCTGTCAGATGCCAAGCACTGTACATGGGGTTTGGTGCAAAGAGAGGAATATGAGACAATCTCAACTTTTAAGATATTTATTTTTTTAATAGTGATGCTGACAGATGGTAAGTAGCTGAGCCAAACATGTGCCAGACAGTACATATGGGTCATCTCATTTTAGCCTCACAAAAACACTATGAGGAAGACAGGGACAATAATTATTACCACTTTTTGATGAGGAAATTAAGGTTCAGAAAGGTAAAACTTGCTCAAAGTCATGTCATTAAGAAGTGGTCCCAACTTTAGGGCACAGTTTGTGACCGTTATGCTATATTCCTGCAAATACTGAATGAAAAAAGAATATTAAATATAAGAAGTAGAATTTCAGTTCTATTCAGTTCAGAAGAAAAGATCATAATGGATGGTGCAGCTGGGTGGTTCAGTCAATTAAGTATATGACTCTTGATTTTGGCTCAGATCATGATCTCAGGGTTGTGAGACTGAGCCCCAGTCAGGTTGACCTTGGAGCCTACTTAAGATTCTCTCTCTCTCTCCCTCTGCCCTTCACCACCTCTCCCTGCCCCCCCCCTCTCTGAAATCAACAATAACAACAAAAACCATAATGGATCCAAGTTAAAAAGTATAAAAAATTTCCTTAGAGAAGGTAAAAAGTTTAAAGAGAGTAATTCTAAGGGAAAAAACACAACACCTGCATATATGAATAGAAAATGATTTTAGAAAATAGTAACTTCAGAATATAACCCCATGAAGTATGGCCAACATGAAATTATATAGCTTCTATATATTTTATGTACATCAAACCTTCATTAGTGAAATAACATAATTAAAATCATTGTATTTTCCCATTTGCGAGGTTTCTTTTCTGATCCATTCTAATCAAAGTATATTCCAGTCAAAGCAAAAGTCTAATTGCTTGGTCCTATCTTCTACTCAATTCAGACCCGTCTTCAGAGAGAGAAATAGGAGTTTGGAGCACATTATCTTATGGATGAGCTTCTCACTCCAATGGGCTTAACACAGATGAAATACAGCTTAAAATGAGAACTCAACAAGTGAGCAGAAGCTAAAATGTAAACAAAAAAGCAAAAGCAGATTCAAGTTTTGCAGGACAATCTGCTACCAAAGTGCATTTGGATGCAAACTATACTGAACATTTGAGGAGCTGCATTTTCCCTTGCAAGGAAGAACCTAACCTAACCCGAGAAAGTGAGGTTAGGACACTACAAGGCCCAACCAATGTATTCAATGAAGGGTGGTTTAACAAAGTCTTTTGGTGTGCAACTGCTCCCTTAGCCTTGCCAGGGCAGATAGGGTAGATGTTCGCATCCCAGTGTATGGACAAAGGCACAGAAGCTCAGAGAGGTCAGATGTGCCCTCTTGGTTTTCATCAGGGGAGCTCATTATGGCCTCTGAGGCTTCCATGCGGTCCCCCCATGCTGACTAGCCATCATAAAGTAAGGACTATGGTGTTTCTCCCTCTCTCTCCTCTGCATGGCAAAAAAACTGCAGAAATACTTTCTTTCTAATGCTGCCTCCCTTCTCTTAAAATATAGGAAAATCCTATAAGATTTCTTTTTCCTGAATCTTTCAACCCATTATTAAAGCGTTAGAGCGGGATCCCTGGGTGGCGCAGCGGTTTGGCGCCTGCCTTTGGCCCAGGGCGCGATCCTAGAGACTCGGGATCGAATCCCACGTCAGGCTCCCAGTGCATGGAGCCTGCTTCTCCCTCTGCCTATGTCTCTGCCTCTCTCTCTCTCTCTCACTGTGTGCCTATCATAAATAAATAAAATTAAATTAAAAAAAAAAAAATAAAGCGTTAGAGCAATGTTGGCAGAGAAAGCCAAAAAAAAAAAAAAAAAGGAAATTTAAATCAGGAAGTTTACTCCTGGCTTACCTTAAGATGATTTTAAAAAAAGAAAATAAGTTTCCAAACTCTTGAAAAGCTTATAAACACTGAAATAATTATAACTTGAAGCATATAATACCATTATAATTTACATAAGGGAAAAGGAATAGGTCAGAATAATAATTTAAAGGAAATGACCTGTGAAATGTTGATTTGCCATGTCAGATTGAAAAGCTGGGCCTAGGAGGTATTTGAATAAACTACCCCTTATTAATTAAAAGTGTTGCATTTTTCTATTTAAAGCCTCACGTGATTTTTTTTTTTTTTTTTTTTTAGGTATATATTCCAACTTTTAGGTCAAAACCCTCATTTTTCTTTCAATGGAAGCTTACCTCCTAACTTTCCACTTGTACTAAAGAAGAAAAAAAAAAGAAGAAAAACATTTTAACATAGGTCTACCCATCCATATAAAAATATTTACCATCACTGACCAGCTTATCGCCACAATCTGTCACTGTGGCACAGGAGCTCTGGTGACCGGCGATTGTGTGCTACTCTGTTTTACCAACCATGGCACCTCAACATCAGCTCTAACTACACGTTTGCGATAATGCACTGGGTACGGTGACATTTTACAAGTAGACAGTGCAAACTTTCACTTTTCACATACCCCATCCCCCCATCCCTGATAGTTATTATGTTCTCCTCCCCTATCAGAGCCTTCCTGTTTTGAAGGCTCCTACTCCTGAGACACTGGCTGGGTTTACTCTTTCTAGTTATTTTTACCTATTCTCACACCATAGTGACATTAGGAAGACCCTATTTTGAATTTTATGTTCCATTTTTATTGTCATGATTTCAATAAGAGTTAGAGAAACATTAGGTAAAGGCAATGAGGTATAAAAGAGAGAGACTGATCTAAAAACAAATCCTAGCTATACCACTTTCCAGCTGGGAGAGCATCCACCATGGGTAAGGCTAGGGCAGGGTGGTGGGAAATGATTCTTTTTAGGTGCCTGCTTTGTGTAAGGTGCCTTACACTTGCCTTATATTTATTCCAATAACCCTACAAGGTAAGTTCCCTTACCCCTACTCTTTTGGGGTATTATTCATTTATTTTTAAAAGAAATTTAAATATATAAATTTAAATTTAATAGTCCAAATAAATTAAATAAATTTAATAGTCCAAATCTAAAGCTCAAAGAATTTAAAGCACTTACCTAGAGTCATAGAGATTTAAAAACATAGCTAGGACTTAAATTCAGCTCTAACACTGAATTTCAATAAACATTAGTTCTCCTCTCCTAGGGCAAGTACAATTTATATCATCAAAGAGATGAAAGGTAGATCTTATTGGGCAGAAGTGGAAGACCTTAAGTTGCTTAGTTTACAAGGTAGTTTTAATTACAATTTTTTAAATTCAGAGATTCTCTAAGGAGTTGTTGAACAATTATTACCTATGGCCGTTAAAAAGACTGAAAAGCTCAAAGTAGCACAATGTATTTTGTAGGATATAGGAAGAATTTTTCTGGATCAATTTCATTTGATAGGACCTGTTGTTTACAAGGTACTGAGAACTTTAAATGAATCAACTACGAATTTCACGGTCCAGCGAGAATAGGCCAGAAAATACACGATGCAGAATATGTGTTGGATTCCTCAATAATTAGATGTAGAAATGACTTCCAAGGAAGATGATCACATCTCTGGAATTCTTCATAAAGAACAAGGAAAGCAGCCCCAAGAAAGAAGCTAGAAGATAGAAAACCATCAAAACTAGACAGCTTAGACTAGGGATTCCTAACTTTGTGAGCATGGTAACCACCTCAACCATATGTCATTTTGCATTCCTTTCTCAAGAAGTAACATGTCCATAGCTATTCATTCAACAAATCTTTACCTTGTGATCATGCTACTGAGGACATCGGCCATCACTCTAGCACCAACATGTCCTTTTACTACAGGCTCCCTAGGACCAGCTCTTCACTTATCCTTTCATTATACAGTTTCTATGTAAGATATCATAGGTGGATTATTTCAAAATAAACCTGTAGTCATGAAATTATAGAGAGGACTAGAACACTCCAAATTCATAAAATATAGATTTCTTCCTTCAATGAAGTGGATTTCCAAACACATGATTTTCAACAATGATCTTGGAGTAACCCGGGCTGTCTGTAATTGCTTTATTTCAAGACTTCATTAAGTTTCTAAGATTTTAAATGTATACATCGCCTGAATATAAACATATTCATGCATATATCCAGGATCACTTAGAGTGTTTTATGTGATTTAATCTAGAGACTTTTACCATTTAAGAGATGTAACACCTCCTACTTATTTTATAATCTCTCTTTCTTAAAAGTACAATTAACTTAGACCAGAGGAAAACTCGGGGTTCTATTCCTATATGTAATTCATTTGAACCTATTCATTTTCAAAGATAGGCAAACCTAGCACTAACATTTCTCATTCCTATTGCCCTCGAATTAATGTGTATTTTAGTTTGATAAAATTCTTAGTTTAAGGGGTACCTGGGTGGCTCAGTTATTTATGTGTCGACTCTTGATTTCAGCTCAGGTCATGATCTCAGGGTCGTGGGATAGAGTCCTGTGTTAGGGCTCCCTCTCCTTCTGCTCCTCCCTTCCTCCCTCCTTCTCTCTCTCAAATAAAATCTTTTAAAAAATTCTTAGTCTAGGGATCCCTGGGTGGCGCAGCGGTTTGGCGCCTTCCTTTGGCCCGGGGCGCGATCCTGGAGACCCGGGATCGAATCCCACGTCAGGCTCCCGGTGCATGGAGCCTGCTTCTCCCTCTGCCTGTATCTCTGCCTCTCTCTCTCTCTCTCTGTGACTATCATAAATAAAAAAAAAAAAAATTCTTAGTCTAAGGCAATGAAATAAAGACAATGTAAAAAAGAATGTAATGCATATACTTGGTGAATTATCTACCCTACTAATTATAAAAGTAGGAAGAATACTAAGAGCCAACTTTTAATGAGTGCTTACTATGTGCCAGGATAAATTCTCTGTATTTTCTCATTTAACCATCACAGTACATACAAATGAGGCAAACAAACTATCTTTTAAAAAAATAAAAGTAGAGACAGCTTTGGTTTGATGCCATACTCTTGAGTTCCTCACCGGTATCATATTACTGAAGAAAGAACTGAGAGGAAGCTGGACTCTCCTATGAGGTTATACAACTGTACCTTCATTATTTTTGGCATCTTCCTATGGCTTGAAAAAAGTGTTGACGATTTTCTGCATCTATAACATTTTGGATGAGCAATTTCTATCCTATTGTGTTTCCTCACATATGGTGTTCTAGCTCAAATAGCATGGTATTTTTAACTTGCACAATATTAGTAAGCCACTTTGAATTATTCTTCCCTGACAAGAATCCAAACTACCTAACATAAATGAGAAAACTACATGTATTATTGAGGCTAGTGTGTTCACAGATTTTCAAACATAAATTTCCCAGTAAAATCACTGTATTTTACAGCTGGAAGGGATCATAAAGATTAGATAATTACTTTTTTTTTTTTTTTTTACAAGTAAGAATCTACAGCAGATAAGTTCAAGTGTCTCCTAGGTCAGAGTAGCTAGTTAGCAGTAGAAAAAACTAACATCCCAGTGCTTTTTCTACATTAAAAAGTGAGTATAAGATCCACATTATTTTGCAGTGCCCTGCTGAGGATGTACCAATCATAATTGGCATTTTTAAATAATTGGCCCATTTTTACAATACTGTATTATCCTTAGTACTGAAATTTGACCCTTGTGACTATCAGTTACAAACTATTATGTTTCATTGTTCACAAATTTTTCCAGTATATATGTCTTTTATTCCTAACCAGATTGTGACTTCTCTGTGGTAGGCATAATTATTTTAATGTTTCTTACATCCTTCAATAAATCTATGTATGAACTGTTTAACAATTGGAAAGAGATTGACATAAATATATTTAGATTTTAGACTTCTACTAAATGACTCAAAATCAAACAACTGTCATTTTGTATGGATGCAGGTGTTTATTGTTTTGAAAGGGACAAAGCTCAGAAATGCCTCATTTCTTCACAGATAGCAGTTGGGATTGTCCGTGAAGGTGAGAGCTTTTAGGAGCTTGAAGAGATTGGTGAAGGATGGAATATTAGAGGGAACAATGAGGGATCCCTGGGTGGCGCAGCGGTTTAGCGCCTGCCTTTGGCCCAGGGCGTGATCCTGGAGACCCGGGATCGAATCCCACGTCGGGCTCCCGGTGCATGGAGCCTGCTTCTCCCTCTGCCTCTGTCTCTCATTCTCTCTGTGTGTGACTATCATAAATTTAAAAAAAAAAAATTAGAGGGAACAATGAGTTGACTGAGTCCTAAAGACATGTGGTAGCATACTCACATCAAATTGCTCAAACCAAACCTGAGCTAATAATGATGAAAGACTGATCAGAAGTGTGGCCCTACTATGCCCGTATTAAAAATTATCCACACCAGGCAGTCGGGGTGGCTCAGTGGTTTAGCACCTGCCTTCAACCCAGGGCCTGATCCTGGGGACCAGGATCAAGTCCCACATCACGCTCCCTGCATGGAGCCTGCTTCTCCCCTCTGCCTGCGTCTCTCTCTCCTTCCCTGTGTTTCTCATGAATAAATAAATCTTAAAAAAAAAAAAAAAAGTATCCACACCTGAGAACGGCCTTAAGTATATTTTCATTTTGTGGACAAAGAAATTGAGGCTCAGAGATACTGGATCATTAGTCCAACTGAAGCAGCTCCTAAATGGTAGAACCAGGATTCAAACACTGACTGCCCCCAAGGCCAACGCTCCCAGAGTGTGATGACTAGGACAAAACCGGGTAAGCAGGTGGTGGTGGACAAGCTGCAGAGAAATGCCTGGCTCCCAAGCAGGAGCTCAATGGGTTTTCAACCCACTCCCTATTGATTTGCCCATCGAATCCTCACTCCCCATGCACACATGTATTTACACATGCCCCATTCTTTTTACCAACTTAGGTGTGTGGGTACTTACATACCAAACTTCTATTCATATATTCCTCTGCCTCATAGGAAGGACTTAAGCTCACATATGTGCAAGGAGTCCAGGGCCCACACTGGGCTCTGCTAAATACGTGCCCCTTAATACCGGCTCTAGGTCACAAAACCTACGCACTTGCATAGGTTGGTTATACAGCAGAACTCCACTCAATAAGGATTTTTTCCCCCCATTATTCAGGCAAATAAATTCAAGAGTTACCACGACTGATGCCAAAGACATTTGGCTCTGGTAGTGGAAATTGGGAAGCAATGGCTGAAATGAGGTAAGACAATCCGGGGCCAGAAGGTGGACACAGAGTCACCAGCCGCTTCTCCCAGGAACCTGCTCTCTTTGGGTCCGCGCGGCCCCCGCCCCCGCCCCCCCGGCCCCCGCCCCCGCCCGCGAGCCCCGTTAGGCTGGAGCAGATGCACACACGGCGGGGAGCTCGCTGGCAGGAGAGGAGCGTTCCCTCGCTGTTTTAACGCCCGCTGCCGGGCTGGGGAAGGAGGATGGGCCGAGCCCGTGGAGGGCAGCGACAGCCAAGCTGTTCTAGCCAAGCCTGGTCAGGCCAGCGGCAGCGCCCCCTGACTTGCGCGGTTCTCCAGCGGCGTCAACACGATCCCCTCCCGCCCGCGCGCACGCTCGGAGCCAGCTCCCGCCGACGTGGGCGCGCCGCGGGGGGCTCCGGGGCCCCAAGGCCACCGCGGACCCTCCTAAGGGCTCCGCCCCGCCCGACCGGAAAGGCCCGGCGCAGCCGCGCAGCCTCCAGCCCCGCGCGGCTCCGGGGAGGCCGCCCCGATCCTCCCGCCCGCGGCCCCGCCCCCGCCGCGCGACTGCGACTGCGACTGCGCCTGCGCGCCCCGGCTCCGCCCCCACGCCGCGCGCCGGGAGCCGCCGTCGCTTAGCAACGCGCGCGTCCCTCTCCGGGGGGCCTGGTCCCTCGTCTTCCCGCCGGCTCGGGTCGGGCCGGGGGAGCCCATGGAGCGGAAGGAGGACGAGCAGCCGTAAGTGCTGGGGCTTGGTCCTCTATTTCCCCTTGTGAAAAATAGTTCCCTCCTTCGGGGACGGTGAAGTGAGACCCGAGGGGCGGCCCAGGCCATCCTGCAGCCAGTAGTTGAGCGCTCACCCGAACACTTATTTTGGGTTGTTTTTTTTTTTTTTTTTTTTTAAGATTTTCTGTTTGCTGAGCATTAGAGCCCGACTTCTGGCTTGATCCCTAGACCTCCAGGTCATGATCTGAAATCAAGAGTCAGTCGCTCAACTACCAAAGCCACCTAGGCACCCCCTAAGTAGCTTTATAAAAAGCTCAGATTAGCATGAAATTTAGCTATGTGCATAAACGCTACGAACAGGATCCATAACCATGATCAAATAACTACTCTTTCTTTACTCCAGTTGTTTGTTTATTCGTGAGAGACCCAGAGAGAGAGGCAGAGGGAGAAGCAGGCTCCCTGGGGAGCCGGGTGCGGGACTCGATCCCAGCACGCCGGGGTCACGCCCTGAGCCCCCCAGGCGTCCCCGTGCTTTTTTAAACACCCTGTTTACGGGGCACCCACTGTATGTCAGGCACTTTACATGCATCGCCCGGCCCGACATTCAGTTACCACGGGATCATCCGCTGCTTCTCACACCCCACACTTCCATTATTAGCAAATTCTGTAGGCTGTACCTTTAAAATATATCCAGAATTCCACTATCGACCCCACCCTGGCCCAACAACCAGCCTCTCTTGCCTGGGTGTTGTAACAGTCTGGACTGCTTCACTCGCCTCAATGTCTGAGTGGTCTTCTTTTTTATTTATTTTTTTATTTTTTTGCCAAGTTTGAGTTAGATCACTCCTCTATGGGCCATTGCAGAGTGAGAGCTAAGGTCCTTACAAAGGCCTGTGGGATTTTCACAACTGCTCCTCCTCCTCTATCTGGCCTTACCACAGCTGCTTGCCCTGGGGCTCCACTCTGCTCCAGTGCACAGACATCCATCCTTAACAGTAATTCTCAAAGTGTGCCGCCCCACCCCCATCCAACATCACCTGACAACTTATTAGAAATGCATATTCTGGGGATCCCTGGGTGGCTCAGCGGTTTAGCGCCTGCCTTCATCCCAGGGCATGATCCTGGAGACCTGGGATCGAGTCCCACATAGGACTCCCTGCATGGAGCCTGCTTCTCCCTCTGCCTGTTGTCTCTGCCTCTCTCATGAATAAACAAATAAAATCTTTAAAAAAAATGCATATTCTTGCAGGCTCCTCACCACAGATAAACTGAATCAGAAATTTGGAGTTGAGCACAATAATCTGAGTTTTAACAAGCCTCCAGGTGATTCTGATGTATCCTAAATTTTGAGAACTATAGATCAAGGTGTTACAGCTAAATATAAGGTGGCCAGGGGTATCTGCCTCCAAAGCCTGTATTTTTGTAGAACAAATTGTTCATAACATACATAAGAATCACCTGAAGAGCTGGTTGAAACAATTTCCTGGGAATCTGCCTCAGGTTGGGATGGGGCCAGGGAATTTGTGCTTCTAACAAGTAACAATTGATGCCAGTGCAGCTACTTCCAGGGCCACTCTTTGAGAAGCACCTAAGGACAGGTGCTTCTGTTGCAATGCTTGGGCAGTTACAGTTCACTCTGCTAGAATGTGCTTCCTCAGATATCCTCTTAGCCGCTCCCCTCTTTCCTTTTTTCAGTTGCCACCTTCATAATGCAGCCTCCACCCTGTCTAAAAATGCAGCCTCTCTCCCACATACGTGCATTCCTTTTTCCCATTCCCTGCTTTATTGTTGTCCTTAGCACTTAACACCATCCAAGACTGTATGTTTTACTTATTATTTGATTTCTCATCTGCCTTCCCTCCTTAGAATGTGAGCTCTGCGAGGGCAGGAATTTGTGTTTCATCACTCTTGTTTCCTCAGTGCTTTGAGCAGCACCAGGCACCTTAGTCAATAAATACCTGTTGAAAGAATGAATTATTCAACGTTATTGTCACATCTCTCAATAGCATTCTTGCCCTAACATGCAAAGGAGGAAACCAAGGCTCAGATACTAAATGACAGAGTTGGGATTCCAACCCAGGTCAAGTCAGCCCCAGGTCAAGTCTTCACTGCCCATTAGTGTTTTTGTGTTTCCTTCTGGTAAGAAATTTCTATAGAATCATATAGTTCACATTTATGTGTTAATCTGTAGCTGCTCACACCCCAAATACTTAATTGAACGAATGCATATGTATGTATGCAAGCGTATAGCCACAGTCCCTTCAAGGACCTGACGCCAGTACAAAGGCATTGCTGAGTTACAACCATAAAAGGCAGATGGAAAAATCTGATGTCAGAAGTCTATAATAAATCGATCATGACCTTTAAATAAACACTTATGTCTCTGGAAAGGTAGTAGAAAAAGCCTTAGAAGTTATTCACACTTGACCAGTAATCAGTTTTTCCAAACCTTTTACAGAGAGCAGTTCTGGTTGGGATGCAGGAAACCAGAATCCAAGGGTGCTGAATGTTGTTTGTAGGTGTATTGGGAGTATACAGCTCTCCTAGGCCAGACTAAAAAACAATCCCAGCAGAATCAGGAGAAATATGCAAATATTGAATATTGTCATGGGAGTCCATTGACCTGTGAGGAACAGGACACTTCCCTGGGACGGGGGCGGGGGGGGCTACATAATGATGAAAGAAACACAGTCTTCACCTTCATGGAGCGTACTGACTAGTAGAGGATATTTGTAGTGCTTACCAAAAACAAACCAAAAACTAGGTACATAAATTATAAATCGTGGTGTTAGGAAAGAAAGTGCTCAAATAGAGACCACATGGGAAAAGAAGGGGGGAAATCTAGGAAAAGCTTTTGAGGAAACAGCTTTTAAGCTGAGACCTAAATGATAATGGACCAGCCCATGCAGGGAGCTGGGGAAGAGCTGCCCAGGCAGAGGGGACAGTGTGTGTAAATGCCCTGAAGGGAAAAACTGGTGTGTTTGGGAAACTGAAAGCACATGTGCTGTCTGGGGAAGTGCAGGGAGGGAGGTCTCAGTGCATTTGAAGAGATTAGCTGGAGCTGGGTCAGGTGGCCTCAGTGTGATAAGGAAGCAGTATTCACTGTAAATGCAACACAAAACCATTTGGGGGTTTTCAGCAAAAAATGACATGATAGAAAAGATGGACCTGGCTTTGGTTTGAAGTAATGTAGGGGTTATGTTTTAAGGGCCAAGACTAAGCAGAACTACTCACTTTCTATATAAATTTGGAATCTTATTTACTCACCTTCTATGGCTCAGGGCTTTAATTTTAAAAGCTTCCATGTTAGGGACGCCTGGGTGGCTCAGTGGTTGAGCGTCTGCCTTCTGCTCCAGGTGTGATCCTGGGGTCCCAGATGGAGTCTTGCATCTGGCTCCCTGCATGGAGCCTGCTTCTCCCTCTGCCTGTGTCTGTGCCCCTCTCTCTCTCTGTCTGTCATGAATAAGTAAATAAAAAATCTTTTAAAAATTTTAAGTAAAAAATAAAAGCTTCTATGTAAAAATATTCACATTCATCTATTTTTCTTTATTTTCCAAGTATGTAAGATTTTTTTTGTAAGATTTTGAAACACTGCCTTTTATAATGTCTATCACTCTTTATTTAAAAGGAGAAAATTTCCATAAATTCTTTCTAAACATTTTTTAACATTAACAAAATCAATAATGTTCATTTTTGTACCAGTTTAGTTATTAAAAGCCAAAGTGATGAGATTGAATTGATTATTCTCAGACCGACACAGTGGTCTTTTCCTAAAAAGGTAAATAATAGTGGTCATTTGGTAGCTTTTATTAGTTTGCCAAGTGAACTTTTAAAATTAAATAGCCATACTTGTCCTGGTAACTGAATTTACTAACTTTTTTGTCTTTAAGATTCATTCATTTAGGGCAGCCCAGGTGGCTCAGTGGCTTAGCGCCGCCTTCAGCCCAGGGAGTGATCCTGGAGACCCAGGTTCGAGTCCCACATTGGGCTCCCTGCATGGAGCCTGCTTCTCCCTCTGCCTGTGTCCCTGCCCCTCTCTCTCTCTGTGTGTGTCTCATGAATAAATAGATGAAATCTTTAAAAAAAAAAAGATTCACTCATTTATTTTAGAGAGAAAGTGTGTTTATGTGAGCAGGGGGATAGACAGGGAGAGAGCTCAAGCAGACTTTCTGCTGAGCATAGAGCCTGACTTCTGGCTTGATCCCTAGACTTCCAGCTCATGATCTGAAATCGAGTCAGTCACTCAACTAACGAAGCCACCTAGGCACACCCTAAGTAACTTTTAAAAAACATGAGTTCAGATTAGCATGAAACTTAGCTATGTGAATAAACCCTACGAACAGGATCCATAACCATGATCAAATCACTACTCTTTCTTTACTTCAGCAAATGAAAGTCTGTACACTGCAGTGGTATATCATTATGAATAATCATTATTAACACAAATCCTTTTATCTTTTAAATGACTTAAAATGAGAAGATATCCTTCCATATTTTAATAGCACAAGTCTCTTATAATTATTAACAAAGCCTAAATTGTCTTGACTGATACTTGAAATATATTTAAATTTTGTTTTATACAATTATGACAGTCCTGAAATGCTCATTAAATAAATTTACTATTCTATTTTTCAGAGAGCATAAAATAGAAGATGCTGGTATAGTGTATGTAGCTGAAAAAAAAGAAGAAATCAAACATGACAGCAAACCTGGAAAAAGTATACAACATTCAAAACCATGTGTTGGGAGAGGACGTGTATATTATGCGAAATTCATTCATACAAATGCAAGAACACTTAATGAACCAGTTCCCTACATAGATCCCAAAAAAGGGCCAGAAAAGCAGGTTGGATGGATGTTTCTTATATACAAATACAGATTTAGATTCAGAAGCTGGTCTGCAGGATAATTTGGTCACAGACTATGTAAAGGATATGACATATCTCAGACTACAACTTTTTATAATCCAATACTTAAAAGCAGTAACCTGACACTACTGTCCCAGATAACCACTGCATACAAACAATCCAAATAATCATTTTTCTAGATTGGGTCAGATTATAGCCACTCAGTAGTGCTTGGCAGATACTGAAGAAATCTATAATATTGTATTTGTGTCACATATTCTAATATAAAAATTTCCCATGATACTCTCTGTAAAATAATAGCTACCATTTATTTAAAATATATGAAGTACTAGGGATGAGCTAAGTGTTTTATATAAATTATATCCTTTAATCTGTACAACAGTTTCTAGGAGGTAGTATTAGAATATTTTGCAGATGGTAACATACCGCAAAGTAAATGAACATATCTGAGATTACATAGTAAGCAAATGTCACAATTATGATTCTGACCCAGGATGGTTGGTTTAGTCAAACTGCACTTTTATTCACTATCATACTAAATATATTTCATTATCTTGTTCCTTTATTTTTTTTATCTTATTTCTTTATTTTTTTTTATCTTATTTCTTTAAAGTTAGGTTTGTTGAGGTATAATTTATTCTATTAGCTTCCTATTCCTGATGTTACAAATTTAAAGAGTAGCTTATAGCCCCACCAATTTATTCTCCACATTTCTTGAGCTCAGGAATCCAAAATCAATCAGTCTCATTGCCTATTAGCAAGGCTGGTTTCCTTCTGCAGAATGTAAGGGAAAATCTAGTTCCTTGTCTTTTCCAGCTTCTAGACGCTGCCTGCCTACCTTGGCTTGTGGCGCCTTCCTCTTCAAAGCCAGCAGCTTGGCATCCTCAAATCTCTGACTCTCCTGCATTCCTTTTCTAAGGACTGGTGTGATTACCTTGGGCCCACCCAGATAATTCTGACTAATGTCCTCTTCCCAAAATGTTTAATTTAATCTCAGTGGCAAAATTTCTTTTGTCCTGTAAATTTATGTGTGGTTGTGATTTAACTTAACATTTAAATGGAGATTGCTTTTAGCGACCTGCTTTCATATCGGTAACATCCAATGTTCTTGTCATAAAAGAGATAGCATACCAGGGCACTGTGTGTGAATGGGAGATCTTCTTTGGGCAGGAATTAATGCAGTCAAATATGCTTTCAGATTTTATTTATTTATTCATGAAAGACACAGAGAGAGAGAGGCAAAGACACAGGCAGAGGGAGAAGCAGGCCCCATGCAGGGAGCCCAAAATGGGACTCAATCCCAGGACTCCAGGATCACGCCCTGGGCCGAAGGCAGGTGCTAAACCATTGAGCCATCCAGATGTCCCTCAAATATGCTTTAATGTCATGTAGTAAAACCTGATGTGGGCACTTTTAAGGCTATTTTGTTTTATAAACAGGCAATTATTTGAGATTTAAAAGAAATTGATAGTCCAAGCCTTCACTGGGGAAATAAGTCTGGTCCATAAATCCAGGTTTGTGAAGTTCCCATGTTTCTTACAAAAGTTAATGAATGACTCTCTCTGCTGAGCTCTAATTCCGGGCTGAATTAAAACCGAACTATTAATTGAACCCATCCTTATCTTGGAGATACTAAGGAAAAGAAGTGGGTTTGAGAATGGAGATGCAAAATGTAAAAAAAATCTCAAAAACTAATCAACTAATTTTCTCGTATTCCTAGTTTATAGGTGTCTTGAGAAAATGTTAGGAGCTGCTGTTGAGGTGGGGCGACATAGTAGCAGTAGGATCCTTGTTTATTGGTGCTAAAAGCTAAATGAGTCAGAGACCTTTAAGAGTTTGAGATGAAGTAAGAGAATAGGGAAGAGAGGCTGCTGGTAGATAGGAGTGAGGAGGTACAAAGAAAGACTGAAGATGCATCAGAGTTAAGAGTGTATCTGTTTGGGGCATGGAGTGAAGGTATTGTTCATATTTAAAAAACAAAAACAATCTTAAGTGTACTCATTTCCATGTACCCAAGGATTAATAAAGAATACTCATTTTGCATATCTGTACCGTTTGTTCCTTTATTTAAGATGACAAGTTTCTTCTTAAAGGTTTAGGTTGGTTGTTTTGAAAAATTATAATAGTGCTAGCTTTTTTTTTTTTTTTTTTTTTTTTTTATTTATGATAGTCAGAGAGAGAGAGAGGCAGAGACACAGGCAGAGGGAGAAGGCAGGCTCCATGCACCGGGAACCTGATATGGGATTTGATCCGGGGTCTCCAGGATCGCGCCCTGGGCCAAAGGCCGGCGCCAAACCGCTGCGCCACCCAGGGATCCCAATAGTGCTAGCTTTAATGCATGAGTGAAGAAAATAAAGTTACCTAATATTTAAAGTAACATATTTGCTCTCTTCTGTATTTTGCTAAGATAATATCTTAAGAACCTAACACCAGATTGGTTGATTTTTCTTATTTACAAGATGTTTAAATGAGACAATCACTTACACGGTTCTACCTAGAGCCATAAAATTGGGGGTGCCAGAAAAAGTAAAAAGGAGCTGTAGCTCAGTCACCTCCAGTCACAACAGTTTGGTGGTCCTGTGTGTTTAAATATTGGTATTTTAAAAGAGATTATACTAGATCATTATGTTCCAAAGTGTATGTTTCAGAGCATTGCCCCTGCCTATGTGCTCAATAAAATAACATTCCAAAGTCAGATACATTTTGGAAAAGCTATATATTTAGATCTTAAAACTTCACAAATCACATTTGTATGTAAAGGTGCTAAGAAATCCTGTGATAAACTTATTTAACTTATCTCAATATTTCCCAAATTTATTTAACTTTGGAAACCTCTTTTATATAACACCTTATTTAATATGCCACAGGGCTAGCATTCCACAGAGCACAATTTAGGAATAACTGTTATCAGGAACATTATGAGTTGCTCAAAAAGAGGTATTTTCAGCATTCCTGGTATCCTTAGCAAAATAGAGATGAGCATAGATACAATGTAACTCTAGTGTTTCCCATAACACTTCAATGTTTAAAGCCATTGAGCTCTACTAAACCATGATTCTCTGTAAGGTGTTGAAAGTCCGTATTTCCCTAGGGATCCCCGAAGTATGATTTTGTGTCCCACAGATGACCAGGCCCTGCAGCAGCCATCTTTGCCAGGCTGCTGTGGACTTCTACCCACCACCTCTTGCATTCTCTTAACTGTCTTCTCCAGGATGCCCCAAGTGCTTTTACTACTTCTCCCAAGACTCTCCCTAATTTCCCAAAGAATGAAAACTAATGAATGTCTCCTAATGCATTTCCGAAGGCTTAGAGATAGCAGAAGTATCACAAAGACTGTCTCACAGTGGTTTCCAAATGCAGGTAAGGGGTTCACAGTATAATGGCCATGAGGTCTTCCAGGGGTGGGGGGTAATGGGAGCCTCTTCTTCAGGAATCTCCAGATGTGTCCATACTATGGAGCTCCAATGACTGTTACCCTGAAGCAGGAAAGAAAACTAGCCTTGGACTGGAAGGGAAGATCTCCTGCTTTCTCTGGGTCCAAAGTTTTGAACTGAGAGCAACTATCTGTTCAGGCAAAAACCATTCCACAATCTGTAAGAGGTAGGCTGATCCCTGAAGCCTAGACAAAGCAGTCACAGTACAACTTTTCCCTGTTTGGCTTATTTCATCATACATAACTCATGTCAACCCCTCACAATCCACTTCAAGTGATGGTGGACAACACAATAAATTTTTCTTCGATTTTCCCTTCAGCATGAGGTGAAGGAAAAACAAGTTTCCACCTATCTCTTTAATCTTATAATCTTTTATGAGCACATGCTTGGACCAAAATGGCACGCACATGTGCACAGACCCATATACATCCTCACTCTTCCAGGAACAAACCAGACTCTTCAGGCAAAGGGCAGACTATCCAGAAATAGAACACATAAAAACAGCATTTTTTGAACTGTGGGATTTCATTCCGCCCAAGCGAAGCTTCATCCAATTTACAACACTAATCAGAATACTTCCACTAACTCTGAGGACTTAAAAGTTATCAGTCACACGTGAGGAAAAACATTGTTCATTATTTCCTTTATGTTTTGTGAAACTCAAGAGACCATTTTGGTAAAATTCTGAATCCACAAGAAACCTTTTTTTTTTTTTTTTAAGATTTCATTTATTTATTCATGAGAGACAGAGAGAGAGAGAGGCAGAGACACAGGCAGAGGGAGAAGAAGGCTCCATGCAGGGACCCCGATGTGGGACTCGATCCCAGGACTCCCGGATCAGGCCCTGAGCCCAAGGCAGGCGCCAAACCACCGAGCCACCCAGGGATCTCTCATAAGAAATCTTGAGAGATGAACTGATACCTCTGCTTTTCAGACAACTTTTGTTCAAGAAATAATTGAATGCTGCCGGGCATTTCCTAGCAGTTTGCTCATCCCAGAGTCACTTACCCAGTAACTTGGGTGTTGGCAAAATAAGTTTTCTGATCAACAAGAGAAGATAATACACAGTGTACTCCTTAAAACCTTTTCATAAAAGATCTTTCTCATGATACCTAAAATCTCTTCATTGTTACTTCTGAAATAAATTCAGTAGGTTTGTGCTTATCTGGCTTTCATTCTACAGCAGATTTGATAAAGCCATGTAGCACGGAATGAGGCTTGCACAGATGGGGGCAGGGCTCTGACTGGGACAGTTAATTTCTCAGCAGTTTTCTCATCTGTGAAGTGGGTGTATCTATCTACTTGCAGATTCGTGGTGAGGGTAAGTGAGAAAAGGCCTGTAAATCTGAGACCTTGGGGCATAATAAGAACTCTCATAACCGTGCAGTGGAGGAGGCCTGCAAGAAGCAGGCATTCTGACAACAGTTAGATGTGACTATTTTCAGCCAGATAGTGAGAAGACACCATCTGTTTAGTAATCTGTTCTAGAATTCCCAGGATCGACATCAAGTAGTCTTAGTTTTTGTAATTCACCTTTCAGCTCATTCTGAAAAAAATGAGGTATTAGCCCATCTCTCCTATTCTCCAAAATTCCCTAGTTCCTAAATTTCTTCGATCGCTGCAAACGTATTTAGTACCCCAGGTTTCAATTTGCCATTGGCCTGAAGACTGGCACTCATTTCAAGTTGACAAGTGAGGTCTAACTCTCTCCTCAATTAGTCAGGGCTCAGTTAGTTCCCTCTTAGGTTCATGTTCATCCTGTCTTTTTTCAGTTTGAAGATAATTTCCCTTAATGAAGAACCTAAAGTTGAGTAGCTCTTTCAGCTCTGAATTGTATAACTCTTCTCCAAATTTTTAGCCTTTCTGTGATTTCTTGATATAACAAAATTTTTTCTCCCAGAAAACCCTATTTTTGCTGCCTTTGGCATATTTCATGAATTTCTTCTAAGCTTCTTGACAATCTCCTGACAAGGTGACTCCATGAAATTATTTTTTTTAATTTGACATTGTACACTTCTTTTATACATGCCTGTCTTTTTAGAAGGTAAGCCACTTTGGGAGCTGACTCCCTGTGGAGTCAGATGTCTTCAAATGCCTTCTTACTTTTCTTACCCCTATAGCTTCAATTGCACTGTCAGCGTTTTACTTATGTAATCTAGTCTTCATCCCCCTTGAATCATATTTTTCAAGTTTCTGGCTACAATATCATGGTTGATTTTTAGAAGCCTGATTTCCCTCCTCAAAGTCCAAAGTAGATGTTAGATTATACCCAAAGTTACCTTCATTGTCTTAATAATATCCAGGAACTTCTAGGTGTCACAGTTGCCCCTTCCCAAGGTTGTCTTAGGTCTACCTGATGATCCAGATTTTTAAAAAATGCTTACTTAGAATTGAGTAAGTTTCCCTCGCCGTTTTCACAACTTCTGAGAGATCAGATTCTAATATGTGCTAATGGAGAGTATATCAATTCTCCCTTGCCTGGGTCCTTAAGTCAGGTTTCACTACTCAAAATTCTGTAACATTGGAGATATCTTTCCTAAGAACAAAGTTTTTCAAACTGAGGCACTAGTGGGTTATAAAGCAATGTGGGTTGCAACTAGCATTGTGAAATGGAATAGAAGAGATAAAGGATAAAATAGAAAAATAGTCAAGTGCACTTAATGGAGTAAGAATAAACACTGTCTTGTGAAACTTTTCATTTTATGTATGTGTATACATTGTGTCTTTTTGCATGACAAAATATTTCATGGTGTAGATCATAGACTGAAAACTATGAAAACCACCATCTTAGATGATAATACATTATTTATATTTACCTGAAAGTATAGAACCTGATTTTTTAGATTAAATCAAGCCATATATATATATATATATATATGTGTGTGTGTATATATATATATGTGTGTGTGTGTATATATATATATATATATACCTGTGTATACATATATATAAATACAATGGTAGTACAAAACATAGAACTATAAGTACTTGGTTGATTTTTACCACTCCATCTGTTGATGGAAAGTAGTTTAAGAATTTAGCAGCTATGTTTTAGCTAAAAATATGTGATAATTCACTTTTAAGCACCTTTTAAAAATTCGGTCTTTGTAAAACTATTCCTAGATTTCAGAATTCCATTTTATACTAGAATATCCAATAACTTATTGAATCAACTTATTGAACATTTACAGTCATCAAGCAGCTCATGAAAATGTCCTACAGTATCCAATTTTGTGTTTCCAATTTTTTCCCCATAAAGGGTGACTGGTGGTCACATGGTAAAGGACTGGAACATCCCTTCCAACCATCTTATGACACTACGAGCACCCAGAGGAGTGACTTTCAAAAACCAACATGTCCATTGGTTTTGCCAGTCAAACACAGCAAGCTGCAAAAGGCGTCTTGTGGAATAGGTAAGGTTAGCTGTGATAAAACCTCCTTCGCATTTTCTCAGGTTACTGCTATCAAATTAAGATGGATTAGATATACTGGTACCTCCTGAGAAAATTACCTCTCTATAGGAGTTGAAAATATACATACAGCAAATGCAGCCCTTGACAAGTTTGTTCTTTATCCCTTCTTGGTGGACAGCTTATTTCCAAATGTATTTACTGCAACACAATAAAAATTGGCTTGATCATTGATAACAGCCTCCAAGTCATGCAATCTAGTAGCATTCTGCTCATTACTGCCACCAAATTTTAAAAAGTGTAACTACTACAATTGTAGGCAATACTATACGGCAGTATTTTTCTAAGTGTACTCTGAGGGACATTAGTTCCTTATGTTTATAGACGCTGCTCAAAAAAATTGGGAAGTGGTCAAATGAGATTTGTAAAAACTGAATTTATAAAGTTAAACAGATTTAAGCCACAGAACTCTTAAAACTCTTACTGTAAGCACAAGCATAATGTATTCCAAGACGAGGAATAAAGAATATTATGTTTTCCCCACTTATTAACCACCTCATCCTTTTTCTAGGAGAGTATTTCACATAACTGGTATCCCACAAACCAATGTTACATGGACTATTAAAACATTATTAGATCTATTTAGTTAAGTCTTAAAGAAGAGCACAATCAAGTCAAAACAAAAATGTATTTACCGAGTACCCACCCTGGTCATCATTCCATGTAAAAGTTCATAAGCTAAACTTCACATAATTTTCTGAACATGACAGTATGTCCACTGAATGGTACACAAGGAAACAAAGGGTTACTTTTATCATTCAACAGTCCCTTACTTAATTTGAACCTTCAGGCCTCTGTGATCTGGCCAGTCTAGTTAAGGATACAAGGGTAGGGGGGTAGATTGAAGATCAGAACATTAGAAAATGGTCATAGTCAGCATGATTTCCACCTCAAGGGCAGGAGTTAATGGAGAGGACGGTTAGATAAACTGTAACATGGTCTCTTCTTCAGAAAGGTAATGATGTTCGCGCTTCCGATTCCGGGTGGTAGACTGAACACAGACATCTAAATGCCCCTCCTCCCAAGACTCTATTAAGTGATAGTAAAACCATCAACCCATAAAGATGAAGAGAGTGGAAAGAAGAATTTCCTGTAATGTGGAAAGGAATGAAAACTTGTGGTGGATTAGCAAGCAAAGAAGCAAGAGCCTAGAAAAGACAGAGGGAAAAGCAGCAAAGAGCCAGTCTGCCTGACAAAACCCCAAAGTAGCTGGAGGCTCAGACAGCAGGCAAAGCAGAAGGCATGAATGAATCCAAGGGGAGAATCCAAAGGGCAACCTGAAAGTCTGTCTTTAAAAAACCACCCCAGGGATGCCTGAGTGGCTCAGCGGTTGGGCGTCTACCTTTGGCTCAGGGCCTGATCCCAGATTCCCGGAATCGAGTCCCACACCCGGCTCCCTGCATGGAGCCTGCTTCTCCTCCCTCTGCCTGTGTCTCTGCCTCTCTTTCTGTGTCTCTCATAAATAAATATAATCTTAAAAAAACAAAAACAAAAAACCCACCCCAGTCAGGAACACTACTCTATGCCAACATTAAAACTAGTTGAGTCCAATGTCCCGGCCAGATAGTCAACTACCACCCCAGTTACTTTTTTTGTAATTCAAGTTGATCTCTTGTCCTATTCTTAGTTTATGAATGGACAGCCAAAGATTACAATTATGCCAAATTATCTTTTTTAATGTATGGCGGTTAAAGTTAAGGAAACATCACGGAATATAAAGCAACAACGACAAAAAAAAAAACCTAAAAAGTGTAAGAGAATAAAAGCAAAGTGGAGAATCCATCTGGGAGGTCCAACTTTTCTGAAGCTCTAGAAGAGCAAAGAATAAAATTGAAAGTGCAGATAGTTATCAACAAAACATTTATTGAGCACATACTATTTGCTGGGCACTTTATGGAACTTCCTAAATATTTACTTATTCAATTCTCATACCAACTCTAAGGAATATATTAGTATGGTAATGTTATTAATACTCTCATTTTTCATATAAGAAAGCAAGCATGGGGATCCCTGGGTGGCGCAGCGGTTTGGCGCCTGCCTTTGGCCCAGGGCGCGATCCTGGAGACCCGGGATCGAATCCCACATCAGGCTCCCGGTGCATGGAGCCTGCTTCTCCCTCCGCCTGTGTCTCTGCCTCTCTCTCTCTCTCTGTGACTATCATAAATAAATAAAAAATTAAAAAAAAAAATTAAAAAAAAAAAAAAAAAAAAAAAAAGAAAGCAAGCATGGAGTTTAAATAATTTGCTCAAGGCTACAGAGCAAATAACTGATATTTGAACTCAATCTACCTGTAATTAAAACCAGTGCTCTACACAGCCTCTGGAATAATAAGAACGTTTCCCAATATAAAAGAGAGGCATTAATGGAGCCTCCTGAGCACTTCCAAGTATGAAGGGATAAAAGATACAACCTATACACCATTATGAAATTGCAAAGCTACAATTATAAAAAGAAGGTTCTATAAGTTTCCATAAAGAGAAAGAAAAATGTCACTATCTAAAAAACAGGAATCAGTATGGAATTAAGCAGCACCGATACAAAAACACAATGGAGTTAATGTCTTTAAAGTTTCCAAGGGAAAATTTTTTTTACTTGCAAAAGAGGATTTAACAGAAATACTAGAACCAGTCTTTTTCAAGCGGCACCAGGCTTTGGACCCAGTGAGAAAGAAATGTAGTCCTAGAACGATATTTGGCCCTTAAATGAATAAAACGCATATAATTATATTGTAAATGCTATTTCATAGTTTTCAGCTTTTAGCATTATCTTGACACAGTATGGAAATTTTAAATGTTGTTACAGAACAGAATTATTTCATTAGCCTTAACAAGAAAAACACAGTTGACAGAAGATGGGAAGTAGAAGAGAAAGGTGCTAATATCTTTATTTAACTTGAGTACTCAAGAAAAACTACTCAAAGTAGATGAAACAAAGAGTAGAAGTTTAAGGTTGAAGTCAAAGGAACCAATTTATCTCTGTAGCCCTATCCTCTTTGCTGAACTTCAAACTCCTATCCAGCCACCTACCTAACAATCTTTGCTTGGATAGTTAATGTCCTTTCAAACTCAACATGGCTGGGATAGAACAGTTCATCTCTGCCATTCAAACATATCCCCTGCTGGTTTACGTCTTTTCCATAAATGCCACTTCTAATCCCCTTAAGTTTTGATCACCTAGAAACCATTCCAAAACTCCCTGCCCTCTATATCCAATCCATCAACAAATCTTGACACCCCATCTCCAAAATATACTCCAAATCTTTTTACTAGTGTTGTACAGCTCCTGTTACCCTGCTTCCTCTTTTTCTCCTTCAAAAATGTTTTCCACACCATTGTTAGAAGGATCTTTTAAAAACACAAATGATACTGCGTTCCTCCATTAGATGAGTTACTTCTCATTGTGTGTAGAATCAATTTGAAATTTCTCACCATGGCCTACATGGGCCCATTTAATCTATGGACTCTATCTCCTATTGCTCATGATATCATGATAGGGCCATTTCAAGAGTGGCATGTAACTTAGGCCAAGGAGGTAGAGAATGTTTTCTGACAGTCATGGTTATTTCCAAACCAATTTATGCCTGTGTACTTATTACTGTATTTCCATAATTTACATATTCTTGTAAATTAAAATCTGAGTACTAAGAGAGTTTCTATAATACATTCAAAGTCAAATACTTTGGAAAGACTTGCCAAAAGGTCACTAACTTTTTTTTTTTTTTAAAGATTTTATTTATTTACTTACTTAGTTGAGAGAGATAGAGACAGAGACAGAGAAGGTGAGCAGGGGGAGAGGCAGAGGGATAGGGACAAGTAGATGCAGGGTTTGATCTCATGACCCTGGGAACATGACCTGAGCTGAAATCAAGAGTTAGATGCTTAACCAACTGAAACACCCAGGTGCCCTAAAATATTATTAATTTTTAAAAGTGGTAATTAGGTGTGGACAAAATCACTATAAAAGAGGAGGTGGAGTGAATTTCTTAAATCTTAAAGGTTTCTGCATTCATTTTATTTCAAATATGTCTTTAAGTTTCCATTCTGTTTTAAAGAAACAAACTAGGAAAGATACATTAGGGGTGTGGTTTGCACAAGAAACACAAAGTGCAATTCCAATCCATGGATACTTCCACAAAGGAAATGCATTGGCATTCCAATAAAAATTTGGTGAATGAACTGGTTAAAATAAAGTATCTAAGTTTAGTATATATAATTCTCTATGATTCTTTAATTTTTTGGGTAAGTAACCAGTCAGATCCCAGTTCTTTCTCATAAGGAGTAGTAGCTTCTACTTCTACCATGGGACATAGTAGAGGATAAGAGCAGAGAGCTAGGTTTTGTTCTAGGATGACCAGGCAAGGCCCAGCCATTTCATAGAGAGACACACGCCCCCCTGCCCCACCCAGATCAATCCCTATAAGTCTGTTCTATTGAACCAGTCGGTTTTCCCAGAGTAGAGTCTTCCAAACCTCTATCTGGATCAGGGAACAAAAAGTCTGGAATTTCTCAAATAGTCCCCTATTGGCAGGTTCTCCTTGTCCCATGCTCCCTGCCCCAGAGGTGTCAGATGCCTCCATTTTCTGAGCCTTACTGGGTGGGACCCCACCCCATCCCCACAAGCACTTATCTTCCAGTTTTTTTGTGGTCTACTCAAGTTCATTGCCATTTAACCATCTGCTTTCCAGTTTCCAAATTTGTTACTAGCTTTGCTCTCATTTGTTCCCTTTTTTCCTAAAGATTTAAGCTTTTTAACATCTTTACTATCATTGAACTAGTGTTTTGGGATGGAACGGGAGGAAATGCACATGTTGAAATTGTTATGTTTAACTGGAAATCATGGTCACCTTATCACCATCAATATTCGCTCACCTTAGAATTTAATATTGGTTTAGCATTTAATAGTGGTTTGCTCCTAGGCTCATTACTTAAATTTCATCATTTTATTCACTCAATTCAAGAAGTGGGAATAATAATCCCTACTTAGGAGGATTATTAGGAGAAATAAGAAATATGTAAAGTGTCTACCACAGTGCGTAGTACATAGTAGACAACAAATGGAAACTATTTCTATTATTAATTATTGTATTGTATTACGTTAGGTGTTTAATTGGAATTTAGCATTGGAAACCAGGTGTAGAAGTCTCACTTTTTCCTTCCTCACCTTCCCTCCCCCTTCACCCAACCCTCCTCCTGCTCTGCCTCCTCCTCTCTCTGCCTCTGTCTCTCTGTTCTTTTATTGGTGTTCCTCATTGCCAAAGTCATTGTTGTGTCTCAGATGATGCCCAGACTCAACAAAAAATTTATTGATTAGTTTAATAATTACATATTATTCAACAGATTAAAGACATAATGTAATTTAAACTAAAACACATCACAATATACACCTGAAATTTATTCACATTTTGAATAGTGCTTGGATACTAGTGAAAAGAATTTAAAAAATATTTTAGTGTAACATTTAAAAATATGTATATTCCAGATTTTACATATATGTGTATATATTTATATGTGTATATATATATACATATGTGAGTGCATATACATACAGATATAGAAAATGTGTATGTAAACATGCATCATACCAATTAAAAGTCATCTCCTGGTCATTCTGTTCCATCAGCCCACTTAATTACGCCTGGTCTTTGGCATTTCAGCAATGTCATCTTGTGCTGATAATGAAAGTGCCCTTTATTCTTGTACCACCACCCAATTTCCTGGCTTCCATCCATAGTCACTTCAACAAATGGCTGTGCTCCATCATATCTGAATCACTACAAGAATAAGTGTTCACTTTGGGTTTTATATAATAAAACTTTATAAATTGAAAGGCTGATCTAATTTGTGAGGAACGTCATACTTAAACAAAACTTTGACTCTTTATCAACAACCTGATATTTTAATGCTTTTGTTTTGAATTGCAAAATCAGATTATCAAAAAAAATCAATTATCAAAAATATATTTTTTTAAGATTTTATTTATTTATTCATCACACACACACACACACAGAGGCAGAGACACAGGCAGAGGGAGAAGCGGGCTCCATGCAGGGAGCCCAATATGGGGCTTGATCCCGGGTCCCCAGGATCAGGGCCTGGGCCAAAGGCGGCGCTAAACTGCTGAGCCACTGGGACTGCCCCAAAAATAATTTTCTAAAGTGGATTTTAGTTTGTGTTCTGCTTTTGCACCAAGATGTAGCTTAATGATTTCTTTCTAGAGTTATGTTCAAGCTTTTTCACTATATTTTGAAAATTTATAACATTATCTTTTTCATTAATAATACTTCTCTATAAGATCAAAATAAATACTATTTAGAAGAATGGAGTGGCTGATAGAAAAATATGATTGATGAATGTTTTTTAAGTAGACCCAAACAGTTAAGAAAACTTCCCAAAGTAAAAGTTGCTGAATTCCCACCAATACAAGGATCAAGTTGTGTGTTTGAATAAATCCTGGCTTTGTTGATAAAATATAGATGGCTGGACCCCAACTTGTTTGGCGTATCCTTGCTTAGAAAATTTCTATTTTAATTAGATCAAGTTTCCAAGAAACAGAGAGTGGATTTCAAACATTCTTCATAGGCTTTGCTTTATGTTTTGTAACCCTCGTGTAACAAGGCTTCTTTTAAGTAATTACTTTGGGTTCAATTTAAATTCTGAAGTAGAATAACCACTAACGACTTGAATATCTTCTTTGATGTTTTCCTACTTAGATGTTCTTCACTACTATGGCCTTCTTTAAAAGTCTCATATACTTGAATAAATGAATATGGTAGTTATGTCTAATTTTAATAGATATAATGTCCGGGTAAGGAATTTCTCTAATAGCTCAGATTTGTTTTCTTTCCCTTTATTCTTCCCTATAAAGAAGTGGGTTTTTTTTTTAAGTTATTATTTTTGAGATTCTGGGAGGTTCTAGATCACTATTTTAAAAATATTTTAATTGATTTAATTGACTTCTGAAGTATTTGTTTCTTTTTATTTTTTTAAGATTTTATTTATTTATTCATGAGAGACATGGAGAGAGAAAGAGAGAGAGACAGAGACACAGGCAGAGACACAGGCAGAGGGAGAAGCAGGATCCATGCAGAGAGCCTGACACAGGAATCAATCCCAGGACTACAAGATTGCCCTGGGCTGAAGGTGGCACTAAACTGCTGAGCCACCCAGGCTGCACTTTTCTGTTTCTTTTCTTTCCTTTCTTTCTTTCTTTTTTTTAAGATTATTTATTTATTTATTCATGAGAAACATAGAGAGAGAAAGAGAGGCAGAGACACAAGCAGGCTCCATGCAGGGAGCCCGACGTGAGACTCCATCCCAGGTCTCCAGGATCAGGCTCTGGGCCGAAGGCAGTGCTAAACTGCTGAGCCACCCGAGCTGCCCACATTTCTGTTTCTTAATTGCATAACAAGTCACCCCAAAATTTAGTTGCTTAAACAACCATCATTTTATTTGCTCTTGATTCTGTAATTTGGGCTGGGCTCAGCCGGGCAGTTCTTTGGCTGGTCTTGGTGGTGGGCACTTGTGTGGCTACATTCACTTGGCAGATCACCTGAAGACTGGACTTGACTGGGAGGCTGGAATGACATGTGGTCAACATGTGGTTCCTCCATGTGGACTTTCCAATAGGGTTGCTGAACTTCTTAGGTAGCATCTCAGGGCTCCCCAAAATGCAGAAACACAAACTGAAAGGTTTTATCAAGGTTTATGCCTGGAACTGGCAGAGTGTTACTTTTTCCACATCTTATTGGTTAAAGCTAATCACAAAGCCACCCCACATTCACAAGGAGGGGACTGTGCACAGATGAATAGTGGGAGACCAATAAACTAGGTCCACTACTGTCATAGACTACCACAGTGTCCTTAAATTGTTCTCCCCATGAGAGTTTAGGAGTAGCCAACTCTTATATTTTGTCTGAAAATGTCTTTAAATTGCCCTCACTCAAATGAATGAAAGTAGAGCTGGGTATAGAATTCTGGGCTCATAATTATTTACCTTTTACATTTGGAAGATATCATTCCATTGTCTCCTGGATCCTACTGTTACATCAAGTCTGCAGGAAGCCCAATTATTAATCTTTTGAGAGTAATATGTTTCAGTGTAAGATTTTTAATGTGGAAAGGGGGGCTTGGTATATAGAAAGAGTTATTTATAGTTACTTATGATTTAAATTAATATCACAGATTGAATATTATAAATGAAAATTTATTCCTTAAGCCCTTAATTTTTAAATACAGTTTCACTGTAATTGCAGGGCTGTTGGTTTTCAAGGATTCTGTACAGGTGTGGGGAGAGAGACATGAAAACTGGGCAAATTAAAATGCCACAAAGTTTGCTTTCACTTCTGAGATTAAGCCATTTTTCTTGAATAAGTGTCCCTTGGATTGTTGTAAGCTTTTGGTTAATTTCCAGAGTTCTGAAAAAGTTGATTTTGATTATTTTTTTCCAAGTGTTCTCATCATTATTACAGAGGAGCACTTTTCACAGGTTCTTACTCCACTGTTCCTACTAATGTCCTATCCCTTTTAGTTTTCAGGTTAAAAATGTCTCCTCACAATCTCACTATTATCTTTGTCTGTGGCACAGACACTTCATTGAACAGGAGTCCTAAACGTTAATGTAAACAAGTTTATCGACTTTTCACCTATGGATTGTGCATTGGGTGTTTATGGAGAGTTTGTCTACCTTAAAGTCACAAAAACATTCTCCTATATTTTCTTCCTTGCATTTATAATGTTGTTGCTGTGGATTTTGATATAAATCTGCTTTTTCCTCCTTTGTAAGTAACCTACATTCTCTCTTTTTTTTAAAAAAATATTTTATTTATTTATTCATGATAGACATAGAGAGAGAGAGAAAGAGGCAGAGACACTGGCAGGGGAGAAGCAGGCTCCATGCCAGGAGTCCCATGCGGGACTTGATCCCGGGACTCTAGGATCATGCCCTGGGCCAAAGGCAGGCACTAAACCACTGAGCCACCCAGGGATCCCCACTACCTTCTCTTTTTGAAAGCATTTAAAGGGACACCTGGGTGGCTCAGCAGTTGAGCATCTGCCTTTGGCTCAGAGCGAAATCCTGAGGTCCTGGGATCCCATTTCAGGCTTCCTGCATGGAACCTGCTTCTCTCTGCCTGTGTCTCTGCCTCTCTCTCTCTTTCTGTGTCTCTCATGAATAAATAAAATCTTAAAAAAAAAAGACTTTATTAAGTTTAAAAAAAAAAAAGCTAGCATTTAGAATTTTCTTTGCCCCAGATGACCTTAAATTTCTCTATAAAGTGTCTCGGATGTGGGTTTTCCCTTACATACCCTGCAGGATAGGGAGGAGAGTGAGGCAAGAAAGTGACTCAGGATGCAAAACAAGGAGGCACTCACTCCCTATGTAAATGCCTCCTTAATCTGTAAGCATGAGTTTCACTTGCCTCATCTTATTCCTGGACCTGCCACCCTACGTGGTAATCTGTGAGCCCTTTCAATCTGAGGTCTTTGATCTTTGTCTAATTCTTGGATATTTATCATCATTCTTTCCTTTTTTTCCTTTTAAGTAGGCTCTACACCCAACATGGGGCTTGAACTCATGACCATGAGATCAAAAGTCATGTGCTCCACCAAATGAGCTACTCAGGCACCCCATCACTATTTCTTCAGCTATTTCCTTCCCTCTGTTTCTTTATCTAGGTCTCCTAAATTCTACCATCCATGTCTTTTAGCTTTTCTATTATATTTTAATTTCTTTATCCTTTATTGCTGCCTTTTGGGAGTTTCTCAGTCTGTCTCATTCATGAGTCTTTTTGTTTATCTCATCTTTTTCAATTCAGCTATTATATTTTGTTTGATTTCTGACATTTATGTGATTCTTTTTTAATGGCCTCTTCTTGCTTCATATTAAAAATGCCTTCTGTGTCTTTCAGGGTATTATGCTTACGTTAAATTCTTGGAGTACCAGTTCTAATTATTATGCTTCACATAGTATATGTTTTAAATTTTGTTGTCTTTCTTTACAATGTCTTTCTTAACAGTATCTTAGGTTATGTTCCCCAAGAGGAATCAACAGCCCTGTGGGGGGGAAATGTAAGGAGGAGGGTCTGGCTTTTGTGCCTCTCAGTCAATTTAAAGAAAAGAAAATGAGGGTCAGGCTGGAGAGTGTCAGACCCCATAAAACTGACTTTGACCATTTCCATCTGCTGTCACTGTCCTAGGCCAGTCCTCTAGTCAGAACACCATCCCTCCTCTCCACTTTAAACTCTTAAAAAGAGGCATCATAAGAAAAGACAATCTCTTGATATTTTCAATCTACCAGCACGAATGGTTGCTGGGGGAATGGTAGCAGAGCAAATGCCCAAGGGGGCAGCATGCACCCATTTTCACCAGTTCCCTACTCTACAGGGACTTCTGTGCTGTTTGAAAGTTACTAAGTTAACAACAGATGGCTAGCCAGTTGCTGCCAGTTTCTTGCCCCTGAGGCAAGCAATAATCTGCCCAAGGCAATGTGTGGGCAGAGGCTGTCAGGAGGAGATTTAAAACCTCTCCCCCACCTATTCTCTCTTGGCCATATCTGACCCTCCTACCCTCCAGCCCACACTGACACTAACCCTTCACACCAGTCCACTAAAGTCTTTGGGTTTCTCACAGTCGATAGTTCCTCAGATTCATGCCTCTTCTCTCTTCTACAGTTTTCCCTTTCATTAGGATACAAAAGAACTGGCCCCTTGCCTAGTTTTAAAGACCCTCTCTAATTTGATCCCAGCATCTTTCAATTCTCAAAGCAAATCATTATCCCCATTTTAGAGAGGAGGAAATTGAATCTCAATGAAATTAAGTGATTTGTCCAAAGTCACACCACTAGGAAATGTGGTAGGGCTAGAATTTGAAAACATGTCTATCTTATCCCAAAGCGCATGCTTCTGTTACTCCATTAACTCCATCAGATTAATGACCGAATTTAGAGCTGTTTGATTTTATTCAAGAATCTATCAAACCATGTTTCTAAAAACACTAATGTTCTGTGAGCTGGACAATGACATTCACCCAAAACCCAGTTAGTCTTTTCTCAAATGGTAGAAAAAATATGTATAAGTTATGGTTAGATTTTTCTCAATGTCAGTTGCCCATTCATTTTTAGTAAATCTTTGGCACCTGCTGTTCTTTTGTGCATTAGCAAATCCTTAAAAAAGGTAATCATTACATAGAAAATGCATTTTGAGTAAATGATATCAATTAGAATTCAAAAATATGTTATCAGTTAGGGAGAATATATAAGGAGAAATATGCTAGTAAATACATACTTATTAAGTGTTCATGAATTCAATTCAATATTCAGACATTGATATAAACTAATTTTACTGGCAGGAATGATGAGTCTTTAAGTATTTGTATATTACATGATATGAAATGGCAATCTTTTTTTCCCTGATAGCAGGGAAAAAATGCTAACATAACCTTGCAAGTTAAAAGTAAAAATAAAGTGAGTTTTAAAAGTCATTAAAAATGTGAAACAGAGAAGAACCAATAGAATGAATCCCTATATACCCATCACCTAGCTTGAAAGATTATTTAAAAGTGATTTTTTTAAAGGGTTTAATAGTCTTGCAAATTTTCAGAATGTCTGTAAATGAGAACTGAAAAGAATCACATGTTCAACTAAAACTACAGCAGCCCTGGAGTCTTCCAGTTCATTCTATTAGTGCCATTTGGGAGCACCTTATGCATAAATTTGTCACAACCTTTCTAGTAGTGAATAATAGGTTGACAAATGAATTATACTTATATCTTTCCTAAGATTTTGGTTGGTATCTATGCAATAGACCTATCTAACATACTTTTGAAGCCATTGTTGCATTAATATTAGTTTTAGAAATTACTAGTTATTTCCATATATGGGGCTAATTCAATTCCTTTGGTTCTTTTCATGGAGAAAGGATGATGTATCCATTATATTTACCCATACTTTTAAAAATTTAGTTTTATTAGAATTTTTGATAAAGCATGATTCTGAATATTGATTACATTTTCATATACAAATCTAATTTTTGCCCTGACTTCACAAAATCTTTTTCTTCAGTTCCACTTGCCTCTCCTGATGTATCAGCAGAACTTCAAAAGAATTTTATAGAACACATCTCTTTTTTACATCAATATGATGCTAGGAAAATTCCCAATGAGCCCATCCGGGGAAAGGTGAGAGTCTTCAGAATCAATTATTTAATACTTTAGACTGGGACAGATTTATGGTAGTACATTAAGCCTTTCCAGGTCATAGCCATCTTTCTAGAGGTCTATTTCAACAAACTAACATGGTTGTTAGGGGGATAAAGTCTCAACGACATAGGTAAAATTAAGGAATGATATCATAATTTTGGATCACGGTCTTTGGAGTTTGGTTTCAATTATTACAATCATTCACTTAAGGTAATATCAAAGCAGTTTTATAAACTGTTGGATATGCTTATGTGGGTGTGGCAGGGAAATACATCTAAGATTAAGCCAAACATAAATCTAATAGTTGCTGGATTTTTTTTTTCCCAACGGCAGATGTCTGTTTTCACATTTTTCACTTTAATTCTTTCATTGAAACTAATTGACAAAATAAAAAATAAAAATAAATAAAAAAGAAACTAATTGACATTTGGGATACAATCACAAATCCTTAGGTCTGTGAACTGTAGTTGCTATTGTATCCATGGCAACGTATAGAGTAAGAAATGAAATTTGATAAGAATAGTCTTATACAACCCAGCTGATAGAAATGTTGAGAATGAGAGATAAGATGCTGCTTTTTTGATTTTCTGCTTTTCCCTCTTCATTTATTTTCTGGCACACCCTATTTTATCATTGATTTAAAAGTTTCACTAATAATTATTATGCTGCTGTCTTCAGTTTTAGACTAAGGTGACTGTCAGTGATGTGGCAGAGAAATAAGTGCCTGCCTCGCCAGAACTTGAACTAACACATGAACTGAGTTCACAGCTGCATCTTCCAGCAACTAGTGTGCCCTGGTTAATGTCAACTTTGTTTTTTTCCTTTCCAGCGACATGGAGCTTTTGTGCAGGCAGAGATAAAACCAGGGAGTAGGCCAATAGTTCCTAAGGGAACAGAGGTATTACGGAATGCTCCGGGGTCATGCTCATCAGAACAGTCCAAAAAAACAGAGAAAGGAAACTCAGCGGAAAGCAAAATGATCTCACCAGGTTTCTGCCGACAAAACTCCCCAGAGCTGCTAGAGACTGAAACTCACTTATCAGAAACAGACGTCAGAGAGGCAGCCAAGGCATGCCCCAGAAGTCCTGAGAGAAGGGAGAAGGTTGCAGACATCTTCCAAATAACTGCAGTAAATGCTCTTCTCCCCAGGCATGATCGTTTAAATCCACCAATAAAAAGTCAGGATAAATCAGGATAAATTACCTTCTTCAAGACAAAAATGTAATCCTTGGAATGGAGAGAAATTTCAGAATCATACAAACCCTCACAGGTTGCTTTCTCTTATATCAATAACCTCAAAAATTCTATTTACATAAATGGGAAAATGAAAAAAGACAATTAAAAGACACCAAAAATTTAAGTGTGGTCTCTAATGAGTGGTGGATTATGGGATGTATTTCTTTTTTTTTTAATATTTTATTTATTTATTCATGAGAGACACTCACACACACACCCAGAGAAGCACAGACACAGGCAGAGGGAGAAGCAGGCTCCATACAGGGAGCCCAATGTGGGACTTGATCCTGGGTCTCCAGGATCAGGCCCTGGGCTGAAGGCGGCGCTAAACCACTGAGCCACCCGGGCTGCCCGAGACATATTTCTATATTATTTATAAACAAAACAATTTTGTTTTGCACAAAAATGAACATAATTAAAAATATAAAACTTTTAGAGGAGAGGTCTTATGAGATAGTCCTTCTCTGGAATCAAAGAAGGGTTGGAATTTTGGCTCTATCACATACGAGCCGTGTGACCTTGGGTAAAGTACTTAACCTCTCTAGATTTCAGTTTCCTCCTCTCTAAAATCAGGATAATAACAACTTCCCAAGGTTAGTGAGCAGGAGGTCATGTACATTGATCAGTATGTAACCAATGTAATTACATTATCACTATTACTATAATGAAAGTTTCGAGTTAAGGATAATGTTCTCTTATAACCTTAAATTTTCTCCTTATTCTAAAACTTTAGTCCCTCTGTATACAATTAAGAGTGTGGGGGATCCCTGGGTGGCACAGCGGTTTAGCACCTGCCTTTGGCCCAGGGTGCAATCCTGGAGACCCGGGATCGAGTCCCACGTCGGGCTCCCGGTGCATGGAGCCTGCTTCTCCCTCTGCCTGTGTCTCTGCCTCTCTCTCTCTCTCTCTCTCTGTGTGACTATCATAAAAAAAAAAAAAAGAGTGTGAAAAGTCTGAAAGCATTTCTTGTGGTAGTTACACAAATGTGTGTGTGAGCAGACATACACACACTTAATTTAAGAACATATGGGTACCTAGAATATAAAAATATTTCCTAAGTTGTTTTCTATTATACTTAGATCACTTCTAGCACTAACTCAATCTTTGCTTTTTGGATGAGTTTGGTGTGGTTAATTCTATCAGCCATTCTATTTGGCACGTTTGGTGTGCCAAAATGTATCTATCAGAAGCTATGTTCCGTTGTACACAAGTGGAAGTAGGTGGAATGTCTCTCTGCTGCCAAAAGAGTATTTATATGCTCAGCAAATTTCCATGGCAATATATCAGTTGCACACTATTATCTGTAGTGTTGATAAGACAATAGGTGTATCTTTATTGCTTTCTTTTCCACTAAAGAAATTTTAATAGATTGCAAATGAATGTATGCCATTATTATATAGTTGTGTATCGAGGACTTTCAGTTCTTACAACACACCATATTAAGCAACTAGCAAACCCCTTTCATTACAAACACCTTGAAATGCTGAATAAAATGAACTAACCAATAAACAAATATATAGCCAAGCTCACAAGACAGAGAAACCCTCATGTTCTAAAACAGAGAACTTGCTTATTTGTGTGTCCATATATATTTTAAAGATCTTTTGTCAACACATGTAGATTACTTCATTATTTTCAGAGCTGCATAGTCTTCCAGAGTATAGATATACAACAGAACTGGAGCAAAAAAGAATGCAAGCTTCAGTGTATGTGTGGGAAAGGCGGTGGGGTGTGTGTGTGTGCATTTGATAGCAAATGTGGAGAGACGTCTGAAAAGCTAAAGACTTGAACTTTAATCCATAATAGAACAGAGATGGAACTTTATGGCTTCCAAAGTAGAGTTGAGATTAAAACCTGTATAAAGCTAGAACCCTCTATTTACCCCCAAAACACAGATGTAGTGAAACAACAGGACACGTGCACCCCGATATTCATAGCAGCAATGTCCACAATAGCCAAACTGTGCAAGGAGCTGAGATGTCCTTAGACAGATGAATAGATAAAGAAGACATCACACACACACACACACACACACAATGGAATATTACATCAGGAAGGGTAAATACCTACCACTTATATTGACATGGATGGGACTGTAGGGTATTATGCTGAGTGAAATAAGGCAGTTGGAGAAAGACAATTACATATGGTCTCACCCATATGTGGAAAATAAGAAATAGTCAAATGGACCACAAGGGAAGGGGAGAAACTGAGTGGGGAAAAATTAGGAAGACAAACCATGAGAGACTCTTGACTCGGAAACAAATGGAGGGTTGAAGAAGGGGAGGTAAGTAGGGGGTTGGGGTAACTGAGTGACGGGCATTAAGAAGGGCATGTGATGTGATAAGCCTTGGGTGTTATACTAGATGATGGCAAATTGAATTTAAATCTTAAAAAAAGCTAGAACCCTCAAAGAGCTGGCCTATCAGTACACGCCAGACTAGAAGAACTTCGCTTGTATAACCAGGTAGACAGCAAGCAAGTTTGCCTCTTCCTACAGCTATACATAGCAGTTAAAATCTTTGTCGAGAAGTAAAACCTCAAGCTTGTGCCACATTCCAGTTTGGAATATGAATTTACATGCAGAATGTCTCATAGGACACAAAATTCACACAAAAATTAGTCCTGCTGGTGAGATCACTGAGGCGCCTGACTAAAGCAGATACAAACCCCGCGGAAAGAGATTTCCACAATCCACAAAGAAACAGTCCCTGCTAAAGGTAAGGTCACAAACAAAAATTACAAATCACAAAAAAAAAAGAAAACCAAACTGAGTAAGGGTCAGCAGTATAACAAAGCGAATGGTTAAGCCTCAAAACTAGAGGTCATAGAATGAAAACACTGTTTGAGGGTACTTGTCTTTCTTTCACTCTGGAAAATTTTACTCTGTAGCCTTTATTATTTCCATTCCCTCCATTCTCTCTCTTGCCTCCTGGAACAGCTGCCAGCTGAATGATGGAACACTCGGCTTTACCTTCTATGTGCTCTAACTTTTCTCTCATGTGGTACTTTACCACTAAGTAATGCAAGAATCCCTTGACGTTAATTTTCTACTAACTAATTTGCTTTTCAACCATGTCAATTGTTACACCAGGCCGTCTATTGAAAACAATTTTTAATTGGTATTTTATTTTTAATTTATAAGATCTATAAATGCTTCCTTAAGACATAAGACTCTCTCCCGGGGCACTTGGGTGACTCAGTAGTTGAGTTGCCTTTGGCTTAGGTCGTGATCCTGGGGTCCTGGGATCGAGTCCCCCATCAGGCTCCCGCTCAGCGGGGAGTGTGTTTCTCCCTGTACCTGTGTCTCTGCCTCTGTGTCTCTGATGAATGAATGAATAAATAAATATTTTTAAAAAATACATAAGACTCTTCCTATATTTTGGATATAATAGCTCTTCTTATCACTTAGAATATTGTAATGAAGCTTAACATCTTAACATCTTTTTCTGCTCTCTTAATTCTGTTAGTTTTTGTTTGTTGAGCATGATGCCTCACCTTATTGGTATTGTACTTTTTTTTCCCCTCAAATGTTTGGTGACTCTTGGTTGTGTACTCTTCTCCGATTATATGGTTTTCAGATCCCTATCTGTGTAAACTGTTTCTGTCTGCTGCACCTGACTTTGGGACAGGGTTGGGATATGAGTCAGACAGGATCAGAAGATTTGTGTAATGGGATTTATGACCCTCCTAGAGGTCAGTAGTTGCCTGAGCACTGGCCTGCTTTTCTGGGCCTCGTGTATGAGTCACTTCATCCACAGCTGCCCAGTGCCTAGCGCATGCAGAACACGGAGAGGTTACTGATTTGCTGCTCCACATGCAATTCTCTCATTTTCCAAGTTGATAAATGCCCCAAGGCCCCTTCCATATCTTAAAATCCATTAGCTTTAAGCTCGTAGTTCTATCCCCTCCTCCCTCTACAGCAGTCATCTCCACATGTTGGGTTTTTTCCTTGTTTTTGTTTTTTTTTTTTTAAGATTTTATCTATTCTAGAGAAAGTATACAAGTGGAGGGAGGAACAGATGGAGAAGGAAAATGAAAGAACCCCAAGCAGACTCCATTCTGAGCACAGAGCCCAACAAGAGGCTTGATCCCACGACACCCTGAGATCACAACTAGAGACTAGGAGTCAGAAGCTCAACCGACTGAGTCACACAGGTGCCTCTGGATCTGTCTTCTTCCTTCCTTTCTTCCTTCCTTCCTTCCTTTCTTTCCCTTCCTTCCTTCCTTCCTTCCTTCCTTCCTTCCTTCCTTCCTTCCTTCTTTTCTTTTTAAGATTTTATTTATTTGAGGGGGAGAGCAAAAGCAGGAGAGAGGAAGAAGCAGGCCCCCCCACCCAGTAAGGACCCTGGGGTCCCAGGACCCTAGGATCATGACCCGAGCTGAAGGCAGATACCCAACCAACTGAGCCACCCAGGCACCCCTGGGTTTTGCTTTCATTTAATTTTGTTCCTCCAAACATTTGTCCTCTGGTAATATCTTTCAGAACTTAATAAAAATCTATTTCTTCTGATAGTAGGTTTCCCTGGTTTCCAATGCTATTAAATTATATTTTTATCATCAATATCTATTTACATGTATTTTTGTGAGATTTAGTGGGCAGTAAGTGGTAGATGTGTATGATCAGTCTGCCATCTTGAATCATTCTCTGATTTTCTTTTAAGTAAATCATTTGCAAACTTAGTACTTTGGCCATTAGTAAATCATGAATTTTCAGCAATAGACCTCATAATTGACTGGTAAACATTATTGAGGATTGTCATAGTCCTTCTGTCTTAGGGAATGTGCTTTAGTGAGAGATGGAGGGTCTGGGTCAAATAGGCCAGTTCGGGGACTATTACCATAGGCTAGATTGGTGGTTCTCAATGTTTTCAAGTATTAAGGACATATTTTCTGCATTTTTAAAAAGTTTATGGTTCCTTACAAAATAGTAATTGAACTTTTAGTAGCCATTATTTGAGAAAACACATAATAACAAAATGCAATGATGATTTCCAGGTTTAATGCCCTGTTTTTTAACTGCTAAGGGTGTGTCTGTCCACAATGAATTCCATAGTTTATTAAAGTTATAACTGCCTATTGGTACAAATGGTGCCCTTAAATTTCACAAGAGTATTCGAATGGTTTCAAGTAGTTCCTTTATTAGGTAGTTTCATAGAATTATAGCTTTTACCAGGATAGAGGATTTTTTTTCTGTTTACCAAAGAAAACCGAACAAAAAAACAAGGCCCTTCATAAAATTTAATATTTTAAAAAATATCTTAATGAATGCACTGATGGTTTTCAGTCCTTAACATTGCTATTAATAATAACATAAACCTTTGTGTGCTTTAAGGTTTAAAGCATTTTCCACTCTATTATCTCATTGGATCTTTACAATAGTCCTCTGAAGCAGGGCAAATAATACTGTGTATGTCAATCTTTCAGTTAATCATAGACTCAGGGGGAATCCCTGGGTGGCTCGGCGGTTTGGCGCCTGCCTTTGGCCCAGGATGCGATCCTGGAGTCCCGGGATTGAGTCCCACGTCGGGCTCCTGGCATGGAGCCTGTTTCTCTCTCCTCCTGTGTCTCTGCCTGCCTCTCTCTCTCTCTCTCTCTCAATCTATCATAAGTAAATGAGTAAATAAATCTTTAAAAAAAATCATAGACTCAGAGAACTTAAGTAATTTCCCCATGTTAGCAGTTAGCAAGCAACAAAGCCAGGGCTAAAACCTAAATTTCTCAGTGCTCTCTGTCCATTCATTCCTGAATGTCAATGCACAGGACAATACTGGCCCATTGCAAATGAAAACACAAGGATGGTGTAAGGAGTATCAAAGCAAATAATTTCAAAACTTTTATTAAGAGATTGTCACTTTATGACCACTGGGATTTAATATGCTCTTTGTTAGACTTCTTATCACTATGATGGACTAAGTTGATGTGGGAAGCACCTATCATTCCCACACAGACAAAGGCTCAATAAACAAAAACATTTGAAATACACAACTAAGCACTAAAACAAGAAAGTGAAATCCTCAAGTGCCAGAAATAAAGAGAACACTACAAAGTAGTGATCGAGAGGTAAGGTTAAATAGGCAACTGGCGAAGTGGCATCAGAAGTTGAGCTTAGGAGCTGTAATGGGAGTTGAAACCCCATGTACAGTGGAGAATCTCTCTCCCATCGGCCTGAGAATTAGGAGGTAAAGCAAACCGATTACTTCCCAGACAGCACACCTCCCAAAATAAGCTGTGCCCCAAGTGGGAGCCACATAAAACTCAAACCAAGGTAGCAACAGAAAAACCTAAACCAAAGATCCAGAAGAATCAGGGAAAATTGAAGGACCTTAATATAGACAAAAGATAAATACAATGCTGCCCCATAGTCAAACTTTACAATCCTGGGGACATGAGACATCATGGAAAGAAATACCTAAGATAATATGGAAAATACCTATCTTCCAGGGGTGCCTGCCTGGCTCAGGTGGTTAAAGGTCTGCTTTTGGCTCAGGTCATGATCAAGCCCCATCAGGTGCTCTGCTCGTCAGGGAGTCTGCTTCTCCCTCTGCCCCTCCGCCCACTCATGCTTTCTCTCGCACTCTCTCCCTCTAAAATGCATCTTAAAAAAAAAGAAAAGAAAATACATATCTTCCAGGGGAGGAGGTTAGTAGAATTCATGCCCCGAGAATTACAGACAGCAGAGCAAAGAGACTATAAAGTAAGTAAGCATAAATGATACTGGACATAAAAGAATAAACCCATACAGAAAAACCAGAACAGCATAAAAAAATAAGAGGCGTATTTTGGGGGGGGGGCGGAGTTATAGAAATTCAAAAGATAAAAAAATGCATCATTTTTTTTCAAAACTTAACTCAATAGATTAAAAAAATAGAAAAAGTTAACTCAATAGACTAAACATAGCTTAAAAGAAAATATGTTGGAAGACAGAGTTGAAGAAATCTCACAGAATGAAACACAAAAAGATAAAAAAGAAATATTAAAAAGAGGCACAGGGAACAGAACATTACTAAGTGTTCCAGAAGGACATGATACAGGGAATATGAGAGAAATCTGCAATAAAAACGACTATGATAGAGACTGCTACCTGTTCCCAATAGCCAATCTTCCCCTCTACCATTTTCACAGAATCACCCATTTTTAGCTGAGAACTCAGCTGCCCAGAATAAAGACAGTATTTCCCAGTTTCCTTTTTACCTGGATTGGCCATCTTGATTGTGCTCTGGGATGTAACCAAAACGGGATGTACAACTTCAAGAAACGTCCTTTAACGGAAGAGGTAGAGTTTTTCTCTCTACTCTTTTTTTCCTAGTAGCTGAAATGCAGATGATATGATTTAAGTTTGTTTAAAGAATCTACTTGCTGAGAATGAATGGTGGAACAATAAAACAGAAGGGGCCTTGAGCCCTGACACCATCGGACACTGCCTGGAGAGCCTAATCTATGTGAAAAACAAAATTCTATCTGATAGGAACCACTTTGATTTAGAGTTGTTTTTTATATTTTTTTAAAGATTTTATTTATTTTATTTATTCATGAGAGACACACAGAGAGAGAGAGAGAGAGAGAGAGGCAGAGACACAGGCAGAGAGACACATGCGAGGAGCCCAACATGGGACTCGATCCCGGGTCTCCAGGATCATGCCCCAGGCTGAAGGCAGGTGCTAAACCACTGAGCCACCTGGGCTGCCCTAGAGTTTTTTTTGTTTTTTTGTTTTTTATAACTACTTGCATCAGAATCTAATTGTAACTTATGATTGAGAATTTTCTACAATTTTTTTGAGAATTTTCTACAATTAAAGAAAGATCTGAGTCTTCAATTTGAAGAAGCAAAGTGAGTTTTGAGCTAGAAAAAATGAAATTAAATTCACACATGGGCACAGAATTATAAAACCACAGAACATCAAATGTGTGGAGAAAAACTTAAAAACAAATCAGAGAGAAAAAGAGATTGCTGCCCCTAAGGATAGATGAACTTCTCAGCCACAATGAGAGATGCAAGAAGAAAATGGAATAATATCTTGAAAATGCTGAAAGGCATTAATGCTCAACATAGAATTCCATGCTTAGCTGAACTATAATTCAAGAATAAGAACAAAATATGGACTTTGCCAGACATACACAGGTTAGCAATAATAGCAAGCACCTATACAACTTTACAAGGCACTGTTCTAAATGTTTTATATATTTTAACTCATAATCTGTACAACAACCCTCTAAAGTAGATACCACTAATATTACTGTAGTAGAGATGATGAAACTAAGATACAAGGAGGTTAAGTAACTGGCCAAGGTCACACAACTAGTAAGCGGCAAAACTGGGATTCAAGCACAGGCATCCTGCTTCAGATTCTATGGGTTTAATCACTCACAGGAATAGAGTTCATGACTCACAGACCTTCAATGAAATTACTACAGAAAGATGTTATTTAAAAGGTTGGTCTGGTTGGTACTTGCTTTGGCAGCTCATTTGCTAAAATTGGAATGATACAGGGAAAATGAGCATGGCCCCTGTGCAGGGATCACGTGCAAAAGGCTAGGTTGGAACCTGGACAGAAAAAGTAAGATGTAAGCAGAAAAACAAGAAAAATAAATCAGCAAAACATATTGATCAACTTATGTATTAACTCCAAAAATGTTCGTTCATGAAATAATCCTGCTATTAGGTACTAGGGGACTTTTTTCCTCTCATAGTGTCTTTATTTGGCAAAAGAAAATACTTGGCAACTCTATATCAATTCCTCCCAAAATTTTGGTAATTTTCCTAGTCTGTGAAATCATAGTCTGGCAACTATTGATCTATTGTGTAACAAAGGTTATTTTTCTTTCTTTCTTTCTTTCTTTCTTTCTTTCTTTCTTTCTTTCTTTCTTTCTTTCTTTCTTTCTTTTTTGAAGAGCAAATTTGCAAAGTTAATTACTGGCATGCCATACAAAAAATATTTATTGGTATTAATATATTTTGTTATTTGTCTTCACACTGTGAGAGGGAGAAGCTGCATGTAACCATTAGTGAGAATCACTATTTTCCTCAAACATGGCTCCTGTGAAGGACAGGCTATCAATCAAAAGGTAACAAAGGAGAAAAAAAACCGTTTCCACTACAGAAACTCATTGCTAATTTATTAAGATTTATGGGGAAAATGCTTTTTGTTGATAAATTATATCAAGGTGATCTACAATATTTCAGCTCAGAATGCAGAACCCAGGTCTGTTACATGCTCATCAAAGATGAGTAACTACATAGAACACTTCTGAAGGAGTAAATTTTGTGAGAAATAGAGAAAACATGTTGCATTTTACTTGTAATAAAAACTGTTATAAAGTTTTCTTCAAATTACTTTGTAAACTTTCTAATTCTGTAGATTAAGAAAGTCAAATGTTTTATTCTTAAGTAATTTTATAGGACACATAATTTCCCCATTCTCTAGTCAACTTTACATCAGAAAGAGATACCCCAAAAATGGTACCCAGAGTTCCCAGCAATTTGTTTCACAATCATAAGCAAATTAATTGAAAAAATGTATGACTTAGCACATTTTCATGGCTAGTATCTTAATTGCAGCACTAACAGAAACCAAATTTCCAGATTAAATTCTTCTGTAAAAACAATTTAATTTTTTTAGGGTACTATTTTATGTTGCTTTGCTTTTTTTTTTTTTTTTTTATGGCAGCAAGAGTCTATGTGTCTCACTCTGCAAGGAGTTGGGAATATTGAAAAGGTATTTTTAAGAGTTAGCCTGTAAAGTCAAAATTCCCTTAAAATATAGTCCATGATGTCCAGTATTCAAAATTTTGTATCAAGTAATTCTTATATACACTAAAAAATATCACTAAGCTAAAGGACAAAAGGAAGATCCCTATCAATGTCTGCCTGCCTGTAGGGTTTCCTCCATTCTGTTTTCATATTAGGCTTCTATAACCTCAGTGCAAGCTTGTATAGTGAAGGATTAACCTTACCCAAAGAGAAGTCTGGCTTTTGCCCTTGACTTCTGTGAGTTAACGTCTAAGACTTTGGAATACCCTGCTTGATAAGGGTGTCTTTGTTTATCTGAGGACCCTGGGCCATTACCAGAAAGTCTACACTGACAATGCAATTTTTGGTGAGGGGGAAGAGTCTTGGGCCACACAGTAGTGGTTTGACCTCTGGAGGGGCTGGAGACTCAGGTCAGCCAGGTGAATGGCCAACTATGGCTATATGACCAAGCTCACTGAAAAACTCTGGACATGGAATGCCTGGGTGGCTCAGTGGTTGAGCATCTGCCTTTGGCTTAGGGCATGATCCCGGGGTCCTTGGATCAAGTCCTGCATCAGGCTCCCACAGGGAGCCTGCTTCTGTCTCTGCCTCTCTGTCTCTCATGAATAAATAAATAAAATCTTTAAAAAACAACCAAACTCTGGACACCAAAACTCAAGCATCTTAATTGGCAATAGTCCATGTGTATCATCACACATTACTGAGAGGAGTTAGCACTACTCACAACTTCACTGGGAGAAGACAAATGGAAGTTCATGCTTGGAATTCCCCTGGCCCCTGCCCCATGTGCCTCTTTTCTCCACTGATTTTTACGCGTATCCTCCTTTCACTGTAATAAACCATAACTGTGAGTATAAGAGCTTTTCATGAGTTCTGTGAGTCCTTCCAGCAAATTATTGAATGTGAGGGTTGTCTTGACAACCCCCAAGCTTGATGTCAGAAGTCAGGATGGGCTTGGGGACTCTCAAACCTTGCAATAGGGATTTATTTACTGTGAAAATTGAGCAAGATCATGACATCTATAGTGAAAATCCTTGGTAATGTGGAATCTCACTATATTAGATAAAGTTGAAATGTTTGATAAAAGCTAATAATAAATTGTATTTGTTTTGCTCTAAAAATATTCCCGAGCCTTTTTAGTTAAGAACTTCTGAACTTCTGGGCACCTGGGTGACTCAGTGGTTGAGTGTCTGCCTTTGGGTCAGGTCATGATCCTGGGGTCCTGGGATCGAGTCTTGCAATGGGCTCCCCGCAGGGAGGCTGCTACTACCTCTGTCTGTGTCTCTGCCTCTCTCTCTCTCTCTGTCTCTTATGAATAAATAAATAAAATATTTTTTTTAAAAAAAGAACTTCTGGACTTTTTAAGGACAAAGTATTGATTTTACTACAAGAAATCTCATATTCGGTACTAAAAAATGGCCAAAAGAAGAACTCTAGATTAAGCACTAAAACTCTCATTTCTTCAATCAATCCTATTAAAGATCCTTTAGGCCTGGGAGTAGGAATCACAATTCTGTCCTATGTTTAGTACCACTCCCTTACAGACTTCCTTTAGCTCTGCTCACAGCTTCCCTTTATTAAATTCTCCTCATTCACCCAATTTGAGTGGCCACTATTTCCTGGCTGGACCTGATCAATACTGTGATTGGCACTAAGGCCACATATGATCACAGAATTTTCTTAACACTGAGCTCCAGATTAGTATTATGAATTAATTAAAGTTGACACTTGAAATGCATTTGTCATTCCTAGATTTGGGATTTAATAATAGTCTTTCTGGTGTGAGCTTCCTTCAAGAAACATGAAAAATGTGCCTTATTATTAGACACTCATTGCCCTCTCACTTCTAATTCACTGAGGAACAACTTCTAAGACCTCAGTTTTACCACTCTGTTTGTGACCTCAGTGATGAGAATTTGGGCCCAATATATCTGTTAATATACGACATCCACCAAGACGCCCTGTAGTACAATGAATTTCTGTATCATACCAACTTATTTGCCAGTCACTTGCTTCTGTATCTCTAATATCCTCAGAGACCAGACAGGTAATCTAAGAAAGGCAGTGGTATAAACAATGGATAATTCTGATTTCTAGCACATCAGAGAAAAGAATTACAAAAATCCATTTCTCTGTAAAAGAAATGAGAACACTAACAAAAATTCTCAAAATCAACTGTTTCAAAACTCTGGAAATTAACCAAAGGCTTACAACAATTGGAAGAGCATTTATTCAGGGATCCCTGGGTGGCGCAGCGGTCTGGCGCCTGCCTTTGGCCCAGGGCGCGATCCTGGAGACCCGGGATCGAATCCCACATCAGGCTCCCGGTGCATGGAGCCTGCTTCTCCCACCGCCTGTGTCTCTGCCTCTCTCTCTCTCTCTGTGACTATCATAAATAAATAAAAATTAAAAAAAAAAAAAGGAAGAGCATTTATTCAATAAAAATGACTGAATCTCTGTGAGAACAGTAAGCTCTGTGGTATTTTAACTTGCCCTGTTCCCATCCCATTCTCAAAAACAATAAAATGATTAGAAATAAGTATAGCAAAAAATGTAAGACTTTTACACTGAAAACCACAAAATGTTGTTGAAAGAAATTAAAGAAGATCTAAACAAATAAAAAGACAGTGCATGTTCATGGATTGGAACAGATCATTTTAAACTGGCTGGCAACACTCCCGCAACTGGTTGACAATGTCAACACAGTACATTTCAAAATCCCAAATGCCTTTTTTGCCAAAACTGAACTGATCCTAAAACTCATATGGAAATGCCAGGGGCCCAGAAGAGCCAAACAAGCTTGAGAAAGAACAAAGCTGGAGGCCTCCAACTTGCTGGTTTCAAAATTTACTATAAGACTACAGTGAATTAAAATAGGGTAGTACTGGCATAAAGTAGACATAAAGATCAGTGGAGATTGGAGAGTTCAGAAATAAACTCATACATCTATGGTCAACTGATTTTCAACAAGGGTGCCAAGACAATTCAATGGGGAAAGAATAGTCTTTTCAACAAACAGCTCTAGACAACTCCACAACCACATCCAAAAGGATGAAGCTGGACCCTTTCTTTACATTTAACAAAAAATTAACTCAAAATGGATCAGCAACCTAAATGTCAGAGTGAAAACTACAAATCCCTTACAAATAAAACAAAGGTGTAAATCTTTATCACCTTGGATTAGGCAATGATATTTGTATGATACCAAAAACCACAAGAAACTAAAGAAAACTTATGTAAGTTGGACTTTCAAATTTGTGCTCCAGAGAGCACCATCAAAAAAAGAAAAGTCAACCCAATGGAGAAAATATTTGCAAATCATTTAAGAGACTTGTATCCAAAACATAAACCACTCAGAAACTCAACAATTAAAATAACACCCAATTAAAAATGGGAAAGGATTTGAATAAACTTTTCTCTAAGGAAGCTATACAAATGGCCAATAAACACACAAAGGATTCTCAACATCAAGGGACATTAGGGAAATGCAAATGAAGACCACAATGAAAAACCAAAAAAAATGCTTTAGACCCCTTAGGATGACAAAAAAAAAAAAAAAAAAAAAAAAAGATTGGTAAGTGTCAACCAGGATGCGGAGAATTAAAACCCTCATTCATTGCTGGTAGGATTATAGAATGCTGCAGCCACTGTAAAAACAGTTTGGTAGTTCGTCAAAAAGTTAAACACAGAGTTACCATACAGTAATCCCAGTAATCCCACTTTTAGGAATATTACCCAAGAAAATGGAAAACATATGTCCACACAAAAACTTATATACAAATATTCATATTGGCATTATTTATAATATGTAAAAAGCAGAAACAAGCCAAATGTCCACCAATTTATACATCAACAAAATGCAGTGTACCCATACAATGGAAGCTTATGCAGCTGTATGGACAAACGCGGAAATACATTATGCCAAGTGAAAGATGCCAGACATAAAAGGCCACAAGTTGTATGATTCCAAGTATGGAAAATGTCCAAAATAGGCAAATCCATAGAAACAAAAGATTTGTGGTTGCCAGGGGCTGGGAGTGGCAGAGGGAGAAATGGGATTGACTGCTAATGGGTACAAAGTTTCTTTCTGAGGTGATGAAAGGGTTCTGCAATCCCACAGCGGTGATCAACACACAACCCTGCGATAAAAACCACTGAATTCTACATTTTTTATTTATTTATTTTTTGAATTCTACACTCTAAAACAGTACATTTTTTACTGCATGTTGATTACGGTTGACCTTTGAACAATGCAGGGGGTTGGGGTGCTGAACCCACCATGCAGTCTAAAATCCAAACTTATATCCAAAAGGCATAACTTTTGACGTCCCCAAGTCTTAACCAATGGCCCCGTTGATGGAAGCCTTACTGATAACAAATAGATTAACGCACATTTGTATATTATGGGTATTATATATTGTATCCTTACAAGAAAGTAAGCTAGAGAAAAGAAAATGTTAAGAAAATCATAGGGAAAAGAATTACAGTACGGCCCTGAATTTATCCAAAAAACTCTACATAAAGGTGGACCCACACAGTTCAAACTCATGCCAACTGTATATCTCAGTGAAGTTATTAAAAATGAGACAATAGGCAGTGCTTGAACCTATGGTAAACTATGGAGTCCAGGCCCCTTCTAAAGGGAGGAATCATAATTCAGAAACATTTTAAGCACACAGCTGGTCAGATAAAATACCAATGCTGCTGCCAGACCCAGACGTTAGGCCCCAAGTACGCATCCTCTTAAGAAGCTCTTCACCTCTTCACACCAGCCCTCTTAGAGACATTGTCCTCCAGACCGCGAAGGGGACCAGGGCAAGGGGGTTCCCCTCTGGGTCATTACTTCCTGGCTACCACGTCCATGGTCTCCCACATGTAGGACCTGGTCAGCAGAGCACCAAGATCCAACCCAGATGTTTCCTTAGCCGTGGGGCACCCTTCTCTGGTGCATCTTGCCTCACCTCTACCCCAGTGGGGAGCTTCAATCACATCCAGCCCACCTGTCCTTCCAATCTTTCAGAAAATCTTGAATCCTCTCAGAACCAAGTCCCAGCTTCCCCAGGAGCTACTCATTCATCCTAACGGCCCTTGTTCACCTGTGGCGCTGCGCAGCTTACACACAGGACACACACCTGGCCACGAGAACCTTTCGCCATCCTCCTGGGTCATGGTATGATATCCCTCTCACAGTAACAACGTAAATCCTCAGTTTACCAAAAAGTACAATGAAATTGACATAGATAAAACTTTCAAAAATTTGTGTAGCATGTGTGTCTGTACGACTGTCTGTCTGAAGTGATTTAGACAGACTAGATTTATACAGACATTTGCAATCTTATCATCTACCAGTAATCCCTTCTCAGGAAGCTAAAAAAAAAATCCTGGAAATCTCTAAGGAGGCAAACCTAAGCCAAAGGCTGAAAAATCTGGTTTCTAACCCCAAGGCAGGTTTTGGAACAGGTCACCTCATCCACATCAATATCAGTTTTGTAATCCAGGAAAAATTATATTCATTCTGCCTAAGTCACAGGTGATCTGAAGGGTCATCACACTGGAAACAAAAATTTATTTGAAAGTGCTTTAAGATGTGTAAAACAGCAGACAGATGTGGAGTTCCTTTATCTTATCTTTGAAGTCTGATCCTGTGAAAATTTTAATAGGCAAATAAAAATGGTTGTTTCAAATAACTAGAACAATTCCTTGGTTAGAGTGAAGCACTGTTCGGAAGGAAGGAAAAAGAATACTGCTGAGTGCATTTATTTTCATAAACATACATGTGTACATATACATACATACATATATTATGGGGCACTTGGGTGACTTAGTCGGTTAAGCATCCAACTCTTGATTTCAGCTCAGGTCTTGATCTCAAGGTTGTGGGTTCAAGCCCTGCATGGGGCATGGTCGTGGGTTCAAGCCCTCAAGTAGCATTGAACCTACTTTAAAAAAAAAAAAAAAAAAAGTTTCCTTCTTAGGCCACAGAGTAGTTTGTAAGTCAATGCGATGCTGACATTTCTCATCACCCTGCTATAAAGAAAACTACCACCTCAAGATGGAGTCACTTATGTTAAAGTCCATGTCAGCAAACCAAGGCTCAATACCTAACCTAACTACAGTTTCAATCCCCTACGAAATGTGATTTCTAACCGGCCAACCTGGAGTTTCCAGATCAGCTCGAGGAGGTAACCCACTGAGAGACACTCTGTTCCCCTTACCAGGGTGACCTTGCCTGAAACAAGGCATTCTTTGCTAATAATTTCCTTTTTCCTGTTCTCTCTCTGCCTTTTAAAACTTTTTCTGCAGTTCAAAAGAGTTTCTTTCTGTCTGCTGGATGGGATGATGCCCAATTCATGAATTATTGAATAAAGCCAATTTGATCTTTAAATTTACGTGGATGAGTTTTGTTTTTTAACAACATCAATGTTGCCAGAGTTGTTGAAGGAACCCATGGATAGGAATGAAGGGCATCCCGCTGCAGGCAGTTCCCTTCTTCATCTTGCTTTTCTTTTTCTTTTTTAAAGATTTTGTTTATTTATTCATGAGAGACACAGAGAGAGAGGTAGAGACACAGGCAGAGGGAGAAGCAGGCCCCACACAGGGAGCCCGATGTGGGACTCGATCCTAGGACTCCAGGATCACACCCTGGGCCGAAGGCAGGTACTTAACCGCTGAGCCACCCAAGCGCCCCCTTCATCTTGCTTCCTGTCGTCAGTACATTCACACAGTACAAAACACTGAGTAATTCCACCCTACTTTAGTCCTGTATTATTTTTCAGTGGTGCCAGCCACCAAAAAAAAAGAGTGAAAATTACATTTTCAGAGAAAGAAGAGGCAAAGGAAATAAAATTCCGTACCACCTCTGTAAGAATGTTATGGGCAATCATGAGACGTTAATTATAAAAAGTATGTATTCCTTTAACAGTACATTACAAATATTAGCTGTTATTCTGCTGCTTTAAAAAAAAAAACCTATAAAAAGGAGTAGCAAGTTTGTTAACGCAGACTTGTTGCTGCAGAGCTGATGTGATGTTTTTCGGGTTTTCCACCCAGGATTCCGCCCCTAGAATCTGATTTGGGCAGGAACCCAGACAACTGGTGGGATACACACTCTGGATCTGTGGGTGGCTCCGTCTGGGGACTCTCGAACACTGACCCTGCTCAGCTTGAGCTGTGGGAAAAGGTGAAGGAGCCTCGCCAGTCTCAGGAGAAGAAAGTTCGGTGAAGGAGGCGCCTTCTCTTGTGACTCGGGTGGAGAGGAAGCCTGGGTGGGCGTGGGCTGGGACCCACCAGGCAAGACAGGGTTCCTGACATTCTTGGGAATTTCCTGGAAGCCTTGAGAGGTGAGCCCCAATCCGTGGAGGGACAGCTTGGGCCATACTCGGGCTGCCTGCCCAGTGAACTGCTTTTATTGTTACCAAATGTCACTCCACCCAAGACAGGATTTTCAAAGATTCCGTAGATGAATGGGAACTTCTGGTTGCTCCTTGTTTGCTGAAGTGTGTTATGACAAGCATCTGAGCCGGCCTCCTTTGTAATTCAGGAAAAAACGCCTCGGGGCCTAGCGGGTGCCCTTTAGCAGAGAGCCGGGGACATAGTTTCGCCTTTCCAGCCCGATTCAGGGTCCCTGAGGAGTAGATAAATTCATTTTCTCACAGATGCGCCAGGGTTTTAGGTGGTTCAGGGAGGAATAGGAAGCCCGTCACTGTGCTGAATGTTTTCTTGCTGTTGTTGAGCACCCCAGATGGGAAGGTGGGAAGGCTGGGGTGGGGAGGAGTAGTGATCCCCGCCTGAGCAGCGGGGACTGAGAAGCACCACCTGGCAGGTCCCGCCACTGGGGGCTGATGGCCTTCACCCGGGTGCTGGCTCCCCTCGGATTTTTTTTTTTTTTTTTTTTTTTTTTTTTTGGTGGGGGGAAGCAAGCCTGCCTGTATTCGGCTCTCCCTCCAGGGCTGTCTGGGCCTCTGCCTCTGGCCAGGAAAGGGGGCTGGAACATCTGGGCCTTAGGACGTGCTCTGGAGCACAGGGTGCACTAGGGGGTCCAATCCCGGGTGCCCACCCCCACCCCCACCCCCACCCCAGAGCAAGTGCAAGCGGCTGCGCATTTCAAGCAGGGAGGCGGGTGCCCGCGGGATCACACCTGCTGTCACAGTTGCAGGAATCCGGCTTCTAGTAAATTTCAGACGTGCCGAGGGGGGAGGGGGGGTCCAGCGGCTCCCGGAGGGCGACACCCGCGCCAGGAACAGCCGCTGACCCCGAACCCCGGGGCGGGGCGGGGCTCGGAGGCCCTGAGCACGCTCCCTCCGCTCTCCGGGTCACGGTCCTCCAGCGGTGACTGGGGGGTGGGGGGTGGGGGGGGCACGCGCTCAGCTAGGACCCCCGGGCCGGGGGGCGGGGACGCTGCGCGGGCGGGCGCGGGGTGGGGGTCCCGGGCCTGCAGCCGCCGCAGGAGACAAGGGGGGGGAGTTGCCAGATTATGATGTAACTTGCCTGTGCCCACGCTGTTAGGAAGCAGGGGAGCTGGGACCCCCGGGGGGCTCAGCGGTTGAGCATCCACCTTCAGCCCAGGGTGTGACCCCGGGGTCCCAGGATCGAGTCCCGCATCCGGCTCCCTGCACGGAGCCTGCTTCTCCCTCTGCCTGTCTCTCTGCCTCTCATGAGTAAATAAAACATTGAAGAAAAGAAAAAAAAGAAAAGAAAAGAAAAGAAAAGAAAAAAAGAAAAGAAAGAAAAGAAAAGAAAAGAAAAGAAAAGAAAAGAAAAGAAAAGAAAAAGAAAAGGGAAGGGAAGGGAAGGGAAGGGAAGGGAAGGGAAGGGAAGGGAGAGAGAAACAGTGGAGCTGTTTTCAAACCCACCGAGCCCCCAGCCCAGCCAGCGCACGATAACGGGGAGATTCCGGTGCATTCACCCCTGACCTGACACTCGAGCAGTTGCTGAGGTCTGTATCATGCATTTGTGTCGTGTATTTGTCCTCTTGTTTCTATTCTAACTCATTTTGGCGGTTTTCAAACAGCACCTCCAACTTCCTCGCCCTTGGAGGGGAGCCTGGGTGGCCTCCCCTTGAACTGGGGGGCGTCCTGACTGGCGGGCCCAGGAGACCAAGGCAGGGGCCACCGCACGGGCCTTCCCAGGCGAGGTCGTAGGAGGCGGTGGTTCAGGGGCCCCTCGAGCCCCGCGAGGCCTTCCCGGGGACACGCCACCGGGCCAGGTGAGCCCGGCGGGTGGGGCTGGACCCGGGGTGAGAGTCCCCGGGGAAGCAGCTCCTGCAGCTCGGGCTGGTCTAGCCCTGGCCGTCTGTCTGTCTTTGCAGCAGCAGAGGCCCCAGACTGGAGAGGAGAGGTGAGCCGCACCCACTGCATCATAAAATGGTTATTGTCGTTGGCCACTAAGTTTAGGGCGGTTTATGGTCTTGCAGTAGATAACCAGAACACTCATTAGGCCCCAAATGAGACCCTAATGTGTCTCCCATGTTCCCCCTTGCAAATTCGTGCCTTTAAGCTCATGGCATCACAGGTCACCCCATAGGTCAGAAACCTCTGTGTTCCATCTCCAATCGGTCACGGAATTCTAGCTCTCACGTCTGTTTCCTAGCTCCAGGCCTCTGCCTGCCCTAGTTGACAACCTAGTCACTCCGCTCACATCCAGGCCACGTCTCCCCACTGACTTGTCAGCCTCAGCTTCTCAGACCCTGTTCCTTCCCTGGCCCGCTGCTGGCACTGGTCTCTGCAGGCTCACCTCAGTCTCGGCCTTGTGGAAAATTCTCTAAAGGCTCCTCCTTGCCGTCAGAAGGACTTACAAGACCTCCGCAGTCTGGCAGCCTCCCTCCAGCCAGCCATGCCTCCAGCCCAAGGCCCCGTGCTCACACCTGAAGTGACTCATTCTTTCCAGAACATTCCAGACACGTTCGTGCTTCTGTGCCTTTAACCATGTTCTTCCCTCTGTATGGACTTCACATGTCCCCTATTTCACACTCTCTGAAGCTCCACCTCCACCAAGCAGAACAAAGCCTTAGTAGCTGACTATCCCATTATTCCCCAGCCTACAGGTGGCTTTTGTAGCACTTCCTTGTCTGTCTCTCTACTCTGCATCTCTGGGGGCTGCTGTGTAGCCTGCCTGGCATACGAGCTGTCGTCCATCAATGCTTCTAGGGTTTCCACTGCTGCTACCCTAATTCAGAGAATAATCTTCACGCTAATATGTCTTCTTAAAGTACAGCTGCCAACAGGCCATCCCCCGCCCCCCTCAAAAAAGTAGGGGTCTCCCCACTGAATGAAGACAAAACTTAGCACAGCATCTGTGATCTATGCCTTTAGACTGAAGGAGACCTGAAGTAAGGATCAAAGAGTTGAAGTCACCCAGCAAGTTGGATGGATTAGTTATTACCCACCTCTGTGCTACTTCTGACCCCGTCTCCCCATCTGTACCCAGATCTTCTCCAGCATGGCACTTGGTCTTCAGTTTTTTAATTTCTACTCCTAGATTTCTCTTCCTCATAGTCTCTTTCTCTTGGATAAAGTTTATTCTTGGGACACCGGGATACCTCAGTGGTTGAGCATCTGCCTTCTGCTCAGGGCCTGATCCCAGAGTCCCGGGATCGAGTCCCACACCAGGCTCCCCGCAGGAAGCCTGCTTCTCCCTCTGACTGTGTCTTTCTCACTCTCGGTGTCTCTCATGAACAAATAAAAATCTTTAAAAATAAATAAAGTTTATTTTCTATTTTGCCTTTGAGTCTCCACATTAAGTTCAGGAATGGCCAGCAGGTCATATTTATTTCTGGGTGTTAGCAAGTTTACTTTCTTTCTTGCCCGTTGCCAAAGCAATGGGATATAGACACCGAAGGCCAGAGATACAGTTTCTGGTCTCCTTTCCAATCACTGTAATCTGTATTTTATTGAGCAACATCTTCCTGCAATGGTGCCTTCTCTCTCATACTCAGGACTCTCCAAAGTAACTGGTGTTTCAGTTTTAGCTGACCACTCTTTGCCCTACAGTTATTCTTACAGACAGAACCCTAAAATGCTGAAAATGGAGGTATTTTTTTCTTTTCTCTTGTTCCATTATGAGATATTTCAAGCAACTATATACCCATGTACTGGAAGTCCTATTCAAAACAAGCTATTCTAAGCAATTAAATTAGAGTTATCTGGTTGAAGAATATTTAAGAATTGTTTGGACATTCATAGTTCCTTTGCTTATTGGTGGCATTTAAAGTTAAAAAGAAAAAAACGATCTCAGGGTAAAAGGAGCATAAAGATTTTGATATTTTTAAGTAAAGGTAATATAATGCTTACAGAACCAGTAAACATGCCCTCAATTTCTTAGGGAATAACTAATTCCTTCCAAAATCACAGCCTAATTCATCTCCACATTTCAAGAACTTAAACATCAACCAGTTGTTCACATTTTGGCCCCTTTTCAGGAATATTATACATGTTACCCAAAAATGTGTGTTACAAAGAGAAGGCTGGATACGCCTGAGCTTGAAAGTAGTGGTCACTTCTCAACACAGAGCACTTGGCAGTTTTCTAATCCTTTCTTTTCTTTTTACTTGGAAAATAAAAACAGAATGAGTGAGTGTTGAATTTCTGCTCCAGAGCAAATGATGAAATTTACATGTCAAGACTTTTTCCCCATTTCCTGTCGGGGCTGCTTTATTCCAGGCTTGTGTGTTTGCTGAGCACAGATGTCCTTGCTGCTTTCTATTCTTTCCTTGGTCTGTAAAAAGCATTTAGTAAACTTGTTGGAAAAATATTTTATTTTGCTTTGCTCCGGTACATAATAGAATTCATAGTAAAGTATCTAAAAAATGCTGGCTTTTTATGACATCAATCAGTCAAACTTTCAAGGCTTCTTTTTCTCCTTAAGGCTTTCTAGTTACCTTGTCTTCATCTCAGAGTATCCAAAACAACGCTCCATGCCCAGAAGCTATGAGGGAACAGATCAGATTTATCTACAAAGGAATGCAAATTGTAAATATGGCCCCAAATAGAACTTTAATAAAGTTCAAAAATAAATGGACAAGTGAGAAAATATACGTAGCACTACAAATAGTAATATCCCTAATATATAAAGCTACCAAATGTTCTATATGAAGAGCTCATACAAGTCAAATAGAGTCAATACAAATTAATAGGAAAATGGACAAAGGGCAGAAACAGGCAATTCAAAGAAAAAACACAAAAAGCAGGTAAACAATGTCATGTAATTGCACAATAAGAGCAACATATACCTGAGATGGAACAAAATTTAAGATTCTTTATATAAAATATTGGTAAGAATCAGTGGGGTAATAGGTCTTTACTGTAATACTGTGGGAGTATAAATAAGTATTACTTTTGAAAGGCAATTTGACAGAACTTTCCAAATTGCAAATCCACATACATTTTTACCCTACAGTTTTATTCCTAGTTATCCTATAGAAATAACAGTACAAGTAGGCAAGAACATACTTATGTGTATGTTTATTTACTGTAATTTTTTTAAAACAATTGAAGAAAAGTTCTATTTTCTTGAATGGGGAGCTCTTGAGATACTGATGGTACATCTGCACAATAGAATTCTCTATTATACATGCAAAACATGGTCTAGATCTTCTCTAAGATACACTATGAGCAGAGCAAGGCACAGAACTACATATATAGTTGGTATATTCCATTTTTTTTTTACCAAAAATTTTCAAATCATGTGGAGGGGTGTGTGTTTAGAAAAAGTTCTAGAAGAATACAAATCATAGTGCAATTATCCCAGGAGAACAGGTGTACACAAGCAATTTCCTTTTTAGCTTTATATTCTTGAATATTGTTTAAAATTTTCAGTGGAATGAATTGTTTTCTAAATTCTTAATGAAGACAATTGAAGAAAAGAAATAAGATCCAAAGAAATCTTAACTATATCTCTGTCATGGGTATCAACCTACCAAGTTTTAAAGATCCCTGAAAGACCATCTTTACGGGATCCCTGGGTGGCACAGCGGTTTGGCGCCTGCCTTTGGCCCAGGGCGCGATCCTGGAGACCCGGGATCGAATCCCACATCAGGCTCCTGGTGCATGGACCTCGCTTCTCCCTCCGCCTGTGTCTCTGCCTCTCTCTCTCTCTCTCTGTGACTATCATAAATAAATAAAAAATTAAAAAAAAAAAAAAAGACCATCTTTACCATAAAATTTCAAGTTTACTTTACAGCTCCTCTTGACACTGGAATAGAGATATATGATTTTACATGCGAGGCTAGGAGTTTCATTTCTGACCCTCTCCCAATTATTCTGTCCTATTTATTTCCAGATGCCTTTACCCATGGAGGTAAATCTGATGTTTGGTGAAGGTCACTGGGCCAGTACGCTGGTAGCACCCAGAAACAGGAGTTGTACTAAGTAAGTTAAAGCAAGCCATCCAGAAACCACATCCTGAAGTCTGCTGTGAATGGGTGATCGCACAGCTCACCAGCCGGGGCTGTCGTTGCTTGGCCATTTAGCACTGAGGCCCAGGAAGCAGAGTCCTCTGGAGGAAGCATCAGCCACACTCCAGGGCTTCTGTCAGCTGACCATTGCAAGGACAACAAATTAGACTTGCTCTTCTTTGACGGCAGAGGAACCACCTTCCAGAACCAGTGTGAAGCTCACCCAAGAGCCTGTGTGTCACAGTTTTGTGAATGCCCAAGTGTTCTGACGTAGGGAGTCTATACTATTCACCTTACTAATACTCCCAACAGATTTTTTGTTTTCCTGACTTCTACTCTCCTGGCCAAGTCTCTGCTGGGTGGATACCACACTGGGCTGACAGAAGGCATTCGTTAGTCTTTGTAGACTGTTTATTTCTGATAAAGGTAATTCATGACAACACCTGTATGGATACTGCCCGGTGGTGTGTTGGTAAATGTTTAACAACCACCTTTTCTGGACAAACTACCCCTAGGCTAGTAATATTTATCAATTTCCTTAGCATAATGGCAACTTCCAAGACTGAGGTCAAGATACCAACAAAATGTCACTGAATGTTGGAAACACACGCACATACTAGCATTACTATTTCTATCTTAAGAGCAGAGGTAATGGGGAAGTGTAATAAAATCATTAGGAAGTGAGTTGCACCTACAACATTTGTTTTTAATGTAAGAGTTTAAGAATGGTCTCACAAAATTCCTGAAAATTTAGCTACTAGCTCATGTAAGCCAGTACAAACTGGCTCCAGCACACCCCGAGATTCCCACAGTGCAAGATGTTACAGATATTCTTTTGCCTGGAAAAGTCACAGTCATTTATTTCCTTAACAGATACCCAGATCTCCCTGTTTTGGACAACCCATGTGCCTGTCTATATGTTGACAGGCAGGACCTATGTTGACGCAGATGTCCGGATTCACAGCTCCTTGGGCTTGGTGTTGGGGCTGGACAGTGCAGTAGATAAGGAAAGTCATGGACACCGGAGTCAAATAAACCAGTACCATTCTGCATTAATGTGCCATTTAGTAATTCCTTAACTCTTAATTTAATGATTTAATAAATATTGCCTATGTTATATTAAAAAAAGAGATAAAACAGGTAGAGAATATTCTTAAAACAGATGTGATGTTTAAGGACATCTGTACAACACTCAGCATTTGAGAGGAGCTTAGTACATATCAGGACCCTTTCTCTTGAACTAGCACCTCCACAGATCCCAGGTAATCGATTGGGGCTATTTAAAGAGGCCTGCAGAGCCAGGCAGTGTCAGGACATGGCAGGCTGAACCTGGCTCCTTTCTTTTTACCTGATTTGGAAATCAGGTTGGGAGCAACCCTGACTTTGTCATTCCGGTGCCTGGCAACAGTCTGCCGTTTAATCTCCTAGGCGAGCTGCCCTTGTGTGGCAGGTTCTACAGACAGAACTGTCCTGGGTCTGCGGTGATAATATTCCTCTGGGTCACCCAGGTTGGATGGATAATCAGTTGCCTTCATTCTTGGGAACCATCCCAGCCTCCCAAGGCTCTGCAGCCACATGAGCTTACCCAGGGTGCTAGGCCTCTCCGAGGTAAGCCTCAACAGAATTTGTAAATAGGTTTTCAACAGGAAAACTATGTATAACAGCAATTTGAACTCTTCTCTAGTTAACTAATCAAATCACATGCTTTGTACATGCGAATGGATTTTTTGGGAACATCAAAAATTTATTTTAAAATATCCTTCAGAAAATATGGAGGTGAATTTACCAAAAAATTGTCTAGGGTACAAGAATTACAAGAGTGCTCAGTTTCCCCAGGAAACAGAGTATCACAAACAATGAAGGGCAGAGGTACTGGTCTGAACAATGATGACAAAACTTAGTAACACATCTAAAAACAAAGGATATGTGGTAGGATATGTAATGGATATGTAATGATTCACTAAATAATACATTTTTAAAAAGTACTCAATGAAGGGAGAAAGCTGGAATGCCTTCCGCTCACTCTAGCTGTCCAAATCAAATTCTCTTTTCAAGCCCCAGCCCAGTTCTCAAAGGCTCCAGTAAACCGTTCTTGGATGCCCATCCACTGAACTCCCACGGCTACGCAATGTGTTATCTCTACTGCTTGGTTTCTACTTTCATCACATTCCGTACTGTTGTCTTTGCAGATAGTCAAATTGTCCTTTTTTAAATTTTTTTTTTAAAGATTTTGTTTATTTGACAGAGAGTGAGAGAGAGAGAGCGTGTGTGCACAAGCAGGAGGAGTGGCAGAGGGAGAAGGAGAAGCAGACTCCTCCCTGAGCAGGGAACCCAATGTGGGGCTCCACCCCAGGACCCTGGGATCTTGACCTGAGCCAAAGGCCAACACTTAACCAACTGAGCTCCCCGGGCACCCCTCAAATTGTCCTATTTTAACATCTTCTGTTTTTGGTAGCAGAGAGCAGGTCCTGTACTTCTATGTAAGCTTCATATAATAGACAGTAATTCATGAAAGAAGAAGTGAAGCAATGACACAACCAATGAACGAACGCTATGGATTTGGCCAAAGCACAGCTTCTGCAGTGCCCCGTTTCCTCACCTGGCCTTTACACAAGGAGCTGATAGGGATTCGATTTAAAAATGAAGCTTCCACTGTTAATGTGGCTAATTAGTCTGGGGTCAGGGTGATAGGCATCTCTAGAAAGCGATGTGGCTTTCGCTCACAATCCCTCCTCATCCCCAGCATAATAAAAATAGCCAGGAAGGAACCCTTGAGGTTCACTTAGAGATCTTATCCTTTGGCATCTAGCTTTCTCTGGTTTGTATCTCCTCTAGGACAGTGTTTGCAGATGTAGGCTTGTTGGATCACCTCCTCAAATCTCCTGTGGCTCAGGGGAAATATGCAGATTTCTGGACATCCCCCCTCCCCTGGAAGGACATTGGATCAGATTCTTGGGTAGGAGGTGAGGGCTGCATCTCCCACATGATTATTACACACTATAAAGTTTAAGAGTCTCTTATTCAGAAGAGAAGGGAGAGAGGAGAAAGAAGTGTTAGATGGCTCCCATATGCCAGGTACTGGTATTTAAGATGCCTCCTTGGATTCTCACACCACTAAAGGTCGATTTCATCATTTTCTCTCAGGACTCTCAGAGAGGACTCTCAGATGCTCATGTACTGATAAGACAAGTTGCCAAAGGCCCCACAGTGAGTTAGTACAAAGACTGGATCCTGATGCCAGTCCATCTGGCCCCGTGTCTTTAGTTCTGTCCAGGACATTACACTATTCACCCCACTACTACAGAGGGTTCTATTTGCATACGTATGAGATCCCAGGTTCCAGTCAATACTTTCCATGTCGACAAAAGGACTTCTGAGATGCTACTCCTACTCCACAGATCTTATTTCAGAAGACTGAAAAGCTCACAAAGCTCCTGGAAATTTCTCATCCACCTCTAGATGCCACAGGGGGACCATGTGCTTAAACCCTCTCTCCCAACTGCAGCATCACATGGGTTGGGTATGAATCCTCCACATTTTCCCTTCACTTACACACACACACACACACACACACACACACAATTATACCCATGCTTTATGGGACAGGCACTCCATACAGACACATGCTGCCATGGGAACATGGGTTCAGAATATGTAGCTGGCTTTCCTTTTTCTTGTATAGATATTTTCAAAACAGTTTCTTTGGTGATATCTTTTTTAGTCTCCTTGTTTCCTTGACTACATGATGAAAGCCGCCGGGTGCTTTTTAGTAGCGCTTTCTCTACTGACCTTGGTGGCTGAATGAATATTCCTATTCTCGATTCAAAGTCTATTGTATTAATTATATCATTCATCTATTTGCAACTGAATCTCAGAATATGTTTGCATAAAACACCTCCCTGCCCAAGAATTTATGATCACATCTTTCTCTCTAGTACATCAGCTTAAGTTCCTCTCTTGCTTTCAAGGGCTGGTGCTGTCCTGTCTCTCTGTTCAAACCTTCCATGGCCACCTCTATCCCAGACCCGGGTGTTATTTTGGATCTCTAGGCCGATGTTCATACTGGTTCTAATGTGAGATTCTAATCAAGCCTCTATCTGATTTTGAGCAAGTTGTTAAAACTCTCTAGGACTATTTCTTTATTCATTATAAAGACCTTCCATTGATCACTGGAGCTACCATTTACTGCCTTAAGTATCTTATACATGTTTTCTCAAACCTTCCTCACACCTGTTAAAAGAGGTATTATTGTTCCCACTGTCCAGGTGAAGAAACCAAGACTGATAGAGACTGAGAAAACCACCCGAAGGTACACAGCTAATGAGGATCCAAGAAGGAATTGGAACCTATGAAAGGCAAAGTCCTTTCCTTTGTTCAGTGAAGTTTTCCTCCACTGTTCCACTCACTTCTGTGACCAGGTATGTGTGTGTGTGTGTGGGGGGGGTGTTTCTCCATATCAACCAATTCTCCAACATCAGCTGGGCATACTGTCCAATCCAGTATGATCCTGACATGATCCGCCTGGAGTTAGCATTCAGCTCTCACAAATTAAGGGCTCTGTTCCAGAAGACCATTCCCCCAATCCAGATGCCAATTGCACACCCCACATTATCACCTACACTTCTAACCAACTGGCTATAAATTGGGGTCCCCACAATCCCCTCCTCTGGTTTGGTAATTTGCTAGAATGGCTCCCAGAACTCAGGGAAACACTCGTTTACATTTACCAGTTTATTATAAAGGCTGGTAAAACGTACAGACTAACAGCCAGATGAAGAGATACACAGCAAAAAGTCTGGAAGGGTCCTTAGCGCAAGAGCTTCTGTCCCCCTGGAGCTAGGGTGCACTACTCTCCCAGCCCGTGGAGGTGTTCACCAGCTAAGAAGTGCTATGAATTGATACTTCAGGGATTTTTATGGAAGACTTATGGTATAGGCATGATAGGTAATGAACTCAACCTTCAGCTCCCCACTCAAAGTTGTTGGAGTGGGGCTGAAAATGCCAATCCTCAAATCACAAGGCTGGTTCTCCTAACCCTTGGGTCTTTCCAAAAGTCACTTCCTCAAAATAAACTGAGGAGTGGTTAAAGGGGGCTTCTTTTAAATAACCAAAGATACTCCTTTCACTTTTATCTCCTCTTATCACTTAGGAAATTCCCTGGGCTTCAGGACGTTTGTGCTCAGTATGTATGTGGTCCACAAATTCTGTGATATCCCTCCTTTCAAGAATTGCAGCTTAATTCCACTTTCCTTGACGTGGTTGAACTTAATGACCCTCTTCTAATGACCGAACATAGCAGGAATGGCAGCATATGGCTTCTAAGACTAGATCTTTTTTTTTTTTTTTCTAAGACTAGATCATAAAAGGCATTAGAGCTTTCTCCTTGTTCTTCCTCTCAGATCATCGGCTCTGGGGGAAGCCAGCTGCCATGTTGTAGTAACACACAAACAGCCCAGTGGGGAGGTCCACATGGCAAGAAACAGGCATCATGCCAAGAGCCAGCAAAGAACAGACCTTCTGTCAACAGTCATGTGAATGAGCTCTCTTGGAAGAGGATCCTCCTATCTCATTCAAGCCTTCAGATGACTACAGCCCAGCCAAATCTGAATTCCAGCCTCACAAGAGACCCAAAGCTAGAACCCTCCAGCTAAGCCGCTGTGGAATTCCTGACCTGCAGAAACTGAGTTGTTTTAAGCTGCTAAATTTGAGGCCCTTTGTTTCACAACAATAGGTGACTAATAGGCCTTGCTACAAGACATCACAAGCACTATTTCACACATACGCTCTTTTTTCCTACTCATGTTCTTTTGTCCTACCCACGTACCTTGAAGTGAATGATTCTGAAGCTGAAGAAGGGCACAGACAGGAGGAGCCAGGATCTGGGAATCACTTGGAGCAGAGGTAGCCTAGAAAGCCATCCCTATTGTGTTACCCCACAGGTACGGGGCTTGTTACAGTAGCTAATGTTCCTTTCTCTGTGACTATACCCTCCTTTCATTCTTTTGTTCTTTACCACACGGGATATAATTATTTGCATAAATGCCTTCTTTTCATGAACATCAAACAAGTGGCTAGAAGGTGCTTGGCAGTATGTGCTTTGCAAGCATGTTATTGATTAATCCTCATGATAATTTTTCAGATGTGGAATCTGAGACAGAGAGGTGAAGTGACTTGCTCCAGAGCACATGGCCCAGATGAGGGAAAGCCACCAAGGAGGGTTCTGCTTCCAACCCAGAGCTCTCAGCCACTCTGATCTGCTCCTTCCCTTGGTCCCTGTATCCCACACAGCACCCAACACAGTCTCTTGCATACAGTTGTTGTTTAATAAATGTCTGTGACTGCAGGAAAATGTGAATGAACAAATGGCAATATATTAAGAGGGAAAATGTCATGAAAGTTCACAGTCAAAAAAACCTGTTGTCCTGAAATCTTGTTTTCCTCATACAAATGCCCCCTTTTACTTGTATGTGTCTGAACTTTAGGGTGTTAGAGGCTAGAACACATAAAGAGATTCATTCACTGGATGAAAAGCATGCTTAGAGAATACTAAGAAATTCTTCATAAAGTCTGTAGTTTTAGATCAAGAGCCCCAAGTGCTTCAGAACATCAAACCAATTCAGGACTTTCTGAAGAGCCGACCTCATTAGGGGAAGTCACTGCACTCCTCCAGCACGTTGAGGGAGAAGACAGTAGCTACTGTACCGATGGGTGCCCATCTCTCTAGAAACCTGTGTCCATTCACGGGGCCTGGCGGGGGAACCTCAGCGTGACCACAAAGGCCCAATTGTTCTCTTCAGATCAACACGCTAATGCAGTGAAAGAGTGGGTGTCCTGTGTACCAAGGCAGAAAGGCCGTCAACGAGTCCCTGGCACAAACACAGCCGGGCAGCCCTAACAAAGATGGGGTCAGAACTCCCTGCCAAAGACCAGTCTCCGCGAGCTCGCTCCAGGAGTGAAAACCCTATCAGATTTAAACTAAAACAGCTTAATTTCTAAAGTACGCAGCCAGGGCAGCCTGGGAAAAAGAAGACTATCCCTTCCTAGGGAGGGTAGATAAGTAATGAATAGTCCCAAAGCCCAGGTCTCTCTGATTTATTCAGAATTAGTATTAGCTTCAAGTCACTGCCCTGTTGCCAAGGTCACACCTGTATCTATTCCCACCTCCCCAAGGAGAGCTTCAACCTGCCTTATTATAAACGTTCACTTTCCTGAAATAAAAAAAAAATGTGTAAAGTGGTTAGCTTTGGGGAGAGTTAGGGGGGATCCGGAAAGGGGGAGACATTTGTTTTCCATTTTTCCCTTCTTGGATTAATTTTTTATTGCGCGTATGTACTCATTTTACCTCTTTAAACGTTTAAGTCCACCAAGGTGAGGATTCGACCATTTGGGTCTTCATTTTTCCATTACTCTGTTTCAAAGAAACAAAATATTATTTTCGTAGGTTTTTAAACTCTAAATCTCTGCCCTAAAAAGCACTAATTGTTCCCATCAACAAAAGCCTTGCTTCTCAGAGAAGAGTCCACTCAGTGTGAGTTCCTTGGAGCAGAATATTATAGAACACCTTCACTGGATAACAACAGAAAAGTGGGTTACTGGGTTTTTCTGTCATTTCAGCATTGCTTAGGATGGTGTAACCACGTGCTACTCTTTTTTGGAGAGCTGGGGTTTCTAACTCAGGGTGATTTCCTCCTCAAAGGACATTTGGCACCACCTTGAAGCATTTTCGGTTGTCATACATGGGGGGTGGGCCCTACCAGCATCCAGAGAGGCTGCTAAATACCCCACAGGGCACAGGGCAGTTCCCAAAGTGAAATATTATTTAGTCCAAAATGCCAATTGTGTCCAGATTGGGAAAACCTCATTTGCTGACTCTGTTGCATAACACATAGAAATTCACCTTAAACTCACTTTCAGGGAGTAAGTAGGAGGGGGGATTGTCTCGTCATTATTTGTATGACATACAACGGTGAAGTGGAGATTGGCCAGATTTGGGAGCAGGTGTTTGTGTCCATTCTTCCTGGACATACCAGATAGTTGATAAATGCTTCAAAATGGAACTGAAAGCATCCTTTATTCTTTATTCATTTATGTAATAAGTATTTGTCGAATCTCTGTCATTAGGTAGACACAGATAGTAAGAGAAAAGATGGTCCCACCATCAGTACCTCTGTTCTTAATAAAAACAGAAGTGCCCAGGCCATTTCTAAATATTACAATCAACATTTTGGCCAGCATAGGTCTTGGGAGAACTAAAATGAGAATGAACCTGAACCATTTAGTTATTCCATGTGTTCAACATGCATATGATTCACTTCTAGTAAGGCTGATTTCATCACATAGTAATTATAAAAAAACTCCTATCCTTTGGGGAAAGTCAGGTTCTCAGAGGGCACTGATTCAGGGGGGTAATGTAGGCTAAATGAATCAAGAATTTCGGCCTGGGACGTGGACAGAGACAGCTCCTGGCACTTTTGCTTTCTATTTCTGACTGGTCCCCACCCTAAGCAGTTGTCTCAGGACAGGAGGTACTCATGGACTTCCCTCCAGAGCTAAAATAGCCGGAAGGATGTGAGTGTGTGATCCCAGGGCTGGACTTGGCTCCTCACTCGGAATGGGGTCATTAGGAAAGTTCCCAAACTGTCCCTCCCTAAGCAATCACGAATCCACAATTAATCCCCCCCATCAAACTAAGCCTTATAAAAATATTTTCTCTTAAACCTAAAGACACTCCAGTAGGATGAATTCTCTCAGAAGTTTAAGTAGTTGTAGCATTATTGATCCATCAACAATTCCTTGAATCAGTGCCTAAGAACACAAAGAAGCCCCTGTACTTTTTCACAAGTCCCCGTGGAACTTTCCATGCCAATGAAAACAAGTTACACTTTCAAAAAATATTTACCAAAAACATCATTTCCAACCACCAATGTAACCATGTAATACAGCTTTTTGTTTGCTTCTTTAGGCTTCAGACATTTTTTTTCTAACAACAACAACAAAAAAGTAGTGCAGCTACAAAGTACAATGATCAAGAAGACATATCTGCAAAAAAAATATATTGCAAATGTAATTGTCTCCTATTTTTGGTTGCTTTCATGGAAAACTGTAAGTTGGAAGAGCAGCATTGCCACCAGTGCAATGGGGCCCAAACCAAAGCTGATCCAGGGTTGGCTGAACCCGTGGAGCTGAGGTCAGAACACGTCCAATCCAACTTCCCTGCCAGGCAGGGGTCTGATGATGATTCTGTCTCAGGCCATCTCAGGCTGTGGCTGCCCCTGGTTGACCTTGTGTCCCACTCCCACTGGAACTTAGTTTACAGCCCAACCCTAGTTGTGTGGATGATCAAAGCCCTGGTCAGTACCCAGAGCCTCCTGTCAGTCTCTGGGTTTGGGTGCCCTGGTCTGGCATGCAAACGGCCTCAACTGCTTGGGGTCCTAGCAGTGGGTGCTGGGTCCAGGACCATCCAACTAGTCCTGGGTCAATCTCACAACTACTCAAATCCAAGGGCTTTGACTGGAGCCAGAAAAATTATGGGAATGCAGTAAAGCATCTGCCTGGCTGCACTGAGCCCTGGGTCAGGCACAATGGGTGTTCGAACCCCTGGTCCTGTGTAATCAATCACAGACGACTTCCACTAAGAACCAAAAACCTGGGCAAGCTGTCTGGCTCTAAATCATGCCTTGTGTCACTCTGGAACTATGGAAGGGGTTAAAGCTCAGCATGCTCCTTGACTTTAACTCATTCCAGTTTCTCTGATGAGAATAAAAAAAACACCAGCACTTGCCCATGAGCTGCGCAGCGCTCTCCACGCTGTATCCTCACCCCCAACTAGGCATTCCCTGTGGCCTGCCCGTTCCCCACGAATCCTTTGTTCTGCTGCATGATGGCACATCTATTTGTTTTTGTTCATTTACTAGGTGCTCAACGGTGTCTTTAGTGCTTTATATACACTCAGGTATTTATTTTTATGTATTTGTACACGTACCTCCATAGAATATATAAATTTATCACAACATGTACACATTATGGGGTTGCATAAATTCCAACAAAGGGTGCACGTTTTTTAGTTTTATGTGTCACTAAATGTACTTTTTAATATTTTTAACTGAAGCCACACGTGCCTATTTTGTCTTTTTTTTTTTAAGATTTTATTTATTTATTCATGATAGACATAGAGAGAGAAAGAGAGAGAGGCAGAGACACAGGCAGAAGGAGAAGCAGGCCCCACGCCAGGAGCCCGACGAGGGACTCGATCCCAGGACTCCAGGATCCTTTGGCCCTGGGCCAAAGGTAGGCGCTAAACCACTGAGCCCCCCAGGGTCCCCTATTTTAAATTTTATAAAGAAAAAGCTAATTACCTTGTTGTCCCTTTCCAGGCCCGGCCTCCTGAGGTCACACGGAAAGTTAGACAGTGGGGTACACTTTCTGATGAAAGTACTAGAGAAAGGTTTTAGAAGAAACCCAAGCCTCCAAGCAAGCAATTAGCATGAGAAAAAGCCTAACATTCTTTCAAGAAAAAAATTAAGAGATGCGGTACAAAACAAGATAAAGGGAAAGACCCACATCCTTGGCATGGAAACAGGCTAAAATGCATAGCTGTCATTGAATGTTGACGTGAAAGTGAGCAAGAATGAAGCTGAGGTCAGTGTAGACCTGTGGGTAGTAGGGAGAGGGGACAATGTGAAGTGTTGGGCCTTCCATGGTTCATCAGTGAGTTTCTAATCAGTAGAGAAAAGGAGCGTCTAGTAGTTCCTTTCAGCAGACATTTCCTTTGGAGTTTAGACATGTGCCCTCTTGAAAATAGCCCAGTTCTTCTGCTCATATACCCTGGGACTGCATCTGAACAGTCTGCCGATGTCAAAAGGAAATCCTGTCCCTCTTCCCTGGAGAAAAGAATAGGGCAGGCTCAAAGGGAAATCTGGAAACATTTCTCTTCCAAGAACCCAGCATCTTCCAAGAAGCTCTGTTCTTCTGTGTGATGTATGCTAGAGATTTTTGGTCCTACCTCCAAGAAGGCTTCGAAGCGGAGGGAAGCTCCTAGATGCCCTGGAGAATAGGATCTAGGGTGATCAGTGCCAATGGGGTCCTTTGTGGAACCAAAATGCGGCACAACATAGCAGAGAAGATTCTGAGTACAAGAATTAACCGGAAAATAGAGAAGGGAGTTACCAGGACAGAAAAATACTGTAAATCCTGCAGCGTCACCATCACAACCCTTAGAATAAAATTAAGTCTTCAGGCTCTAGGGACTATAGTTCCAGCTGCAAAAATATAATAGACTGAGCATTTTTGTCTTCCAAGGAGACAAAAACAAAGATCAAATAATGGAGGGGGTAGGAAAAGAGAATATAGAACTCTCTGGCTTGTTGACCTCAACAGTGCATATGATTTAGAAGCTTTGTTGTATCACATAGTCAGTCTCTTGGCCTTTTAAAAATACATGTATTACTAGTTCTTCCCTATCTGCATAGAGAACTCTTAATTAATTAATAATTCTTTTTTTTAAATAAATTTATCTTTTATTGGTGTTCAATTTGCCAACATATAGAATAACACCCAGTGCTCATCCCATCAAGTGCCCCCCTCAGTGCCCATCACCCAGTCACCCCCACCCCCCTAATTAATAATTCTTAATGAGAGCAGGTGTCTTGACTCAAACATCAAAGTGTGGAAAGTTACAACAGGGTGTGGTGAAGATGCTACTTGTTGCAGGCAGTGGTTCAGCACCCTGGCTGCATGTTAAAACCACCTGGAAAGTTCTAAAATATTGATGCCTGGAATCCATCCTCAGAAATTCTGATTTAATTGTTTTGGGGGTAAGGCCAGGTTGTCCATACTATTTTTGGAAGTTCCCCAGGAGATTTGAATGTGCAGGTCACCATGGGAAACCTGGGTCTAAGATCACTGGGGTCCTAAGCCCTTCCTAAATAACCATCCATTCCTATGAGATGCACAGAGAAGAGAACCAAACAAGTAACCCTTTCCGAGGAGCTTCAGCCCCAGTCTCACTGCACTACTGTAGCGAACGAGGCTGGACCTAATCAATGCTTTTGTCTGCACCTGAATAGCCAGAAAACCAAAGCCAAATGAGAAGCTAACTCTTCCTCTCCATCCCCAAGTCCAAACCCAGGTAGGTGTCCGTTGTTAGCACTCTAACAAGAGACAGCCGCGTCTACCGGCAAAAAGCAGAACAACTCCTACTTTGCAACTCCTAATTCCAACCAAGAAAGGATTACTATCTATCTCAAAACAGAGGGAAATACAAGCCAACAAGAAAGAGGCAACAACCCAATGGAAAAAGGAGCAAAGAATATATACGGTTAATAAAAGAGAAGCCTCTCAAGTCCAACAAACAGGGAAAAAAAATCTTCATCTCTAGTGATCAGGAAAATGCCAGTTATGATCACAAATGAGATAGATACCATTTCACACTTAGCAGACTGACTAAAATCCAAGTTTGGTAATACCAAATGTGACCAAGCATGTTGAGCAACAAGAACTCACATATTACTAATGGGGTGTCAATGTGCAGAGCCACTTAGGAAAACAATTCCGCAACCTCTGCTAATGTAGGAGGTGCCCGCAACCTTCAAGGAATCAATTTCCCCTTATTTGCCAATCGGATAGGTACAGGTTTGTCCACTGCTTGTCATGTGACTCGATTAGAAGGGTTAATATCTTCCAATACTGGAACAGATAATTATGGTTTCTTTCTTTTTTTTTTTTTTTTGATAATTATGGTTTCAACATCGCACGAGGAAATAGTACATTCAGTTAAAATGAATAAGCACCTATTTCAGCATGGATTCATCTAAAATGTAATGTTAAAAGTGCAAGTTGCAAAATGTCACTTTCAGTGAGATAGCCTTTACGTAAAATATTAAAACACACATATATATACTTATGAATAAATATGTAGAAAAGTATAAAAACATGAGCAGCAAAAAGGCACACGAATAAAAAAGTTAATACCTTGGGGGAGAGGCAGTACGTCCTCAGTTGAGATTAGGGAGGCATTTTGATTCCAACTAAAATGTTTTTTTCCTTCCTTCCTTCCTTCTTGTGGTTTTTTAATCTAAGTACATGTGGTCAAATGTTAATGATCTTAAAACCTGGGTAAGGAAAAAAAAAACAAACCTGGGTAAGGTAAAGGTGTACTGTTTTATATTTTTATCTGTATCTCCTTGTACAATTGAAATATATGATAAATAACTTTTTAAAAACTTTTTCAGGGAAAGAAAAAAAAGAAGCCACAAATACCTCCTTCCCTAGGAGCTCTGATGTATTTTGCTTCTTCCTTTAATACTGAGATGGCAAAACGGCTGCTCTGAAGGAGCCTGCGCCCGGCTGGCCTCCTGGCTGCACTTGCGGATGGGGGTGGAGACCTCGAGGTCCCAGGTGATCCATCTCGCAGCCACCACGTCGGGCGCAGGCTGCATCACCGATGTCCACTTAATAACTGCGCTTCGGAACGTGGGGGAGATTTAGCCTGACTTCCAGAGCAACACACAAACCCTGGAGTGAAGGAATGAATCTCTGTACGTCTGTAATTGGTGTTCTATGTGGCTTAACTGTTTGAATTGCATTTAACCTATATTTGATGTGTTTCAAATGCTCTGGCCCCTATAAAATATCAGGTTATGAGTCATCCACAAGCAAGTCGAGGGGAAATTGGAAGCACCCGGGGAGCCAGTGCTGCAGGGTATTTGATGGATGAGAAAACCGAGACTCAGAGGCAGTGGGGTCATCTGGGCCTGCGGCTTTGCCACTGCTGAATCCGGGGCTCTGGTCTCTTGACTCTCTGCCCAGGGCTCAGAGCCCAGGCTGCCACAGGGTTCCTCTTCATGGACAAGTGAAATACCCTCAAGGGAGAGAAAATTAGAAAAACCTGAAGCTTTCTGCTCTGGGATCATGACCTGAGCAGGAAGGCAGACACTCAACCAGTGGCCCACCCAGGTGCCCCCAGAAACCAAGTTTTTACACAGGTTTAGGTAACCAGTTTGAGGAGCCTTGACTTGAAGAAGGAAATGGCTTTATACATTTTTTTTAATATCTTAAAAATTTATTTGAGAGAGCATGCAAGAGCACAAGCAGGGGTGGGGTGGGGGGAAGGGCAGAGGGAGAAGCAGATCCTCCATTAAGCAGGGAGCCCGGGGTGGCTGGATCCCAGGACCCCAGCATCATGACCTGAGTTCAAGGCAGACGCTTAACCAGCTGAGCCACCTAGGCGCCCCTGGCTTTATATATTTTTAATCATTGCTTTTAACCATGTCTTTTCATATCATCCATTTCATACCCTAGTGTTATTTTAGGGTGATATAGGGAAATCTCCAGGTCTCTTTTAGTTATTAAAATCTGTTCAAACTGTCATATGCAATTCAAAGCTTTACTCCCTTTCTCCAGAGTAGGCTTGGAATGGGTATGTGTATTTGGCGTGGGGCATGAGACCTGCTGTGACACCAGCAGCCCCTTGCTTCTCAGGGGCTAGCTCTCTATAGGGGGTGGGGGTGCTAGTTCTCTTCTTGGGAGATTCGAGACGGAGAGACTTCAGAAATCTGCTTCTGTGGCTTCTGTGGCTTCTCTGTTGGGGATGGGGGGAGGGTCACTGATGTCACACTGGTCTGTTCTGATTTTCTTTTTAACTTTCTTTTTATTTTTTTTTAAGATTTTATTTATTCCTTTGTGAGAGACACACAGAGAGAGAGGCCGAGACATAGGCAGAGAGAGAAGCAGGCTCCATGCAGGAAGCCCAATGTGGGACTCGATCCAGGCACTCTGGGATCATGCCCTGAGCCGAAGGCAGATGCTTAACCACCGAACCACCCAGGCGTCCTTGTTCTGATTTTCTCTGAAACTGGAGGCCTCTGTTAACCAAGAGCCTATTACGATGCCAGAGACAATTAGAAACCCCCAGGGAGCCTTCTGGGTGCTGGAAATGCTTTATATTTTGCCCTACTCTTCTCTAAGGCAGCCCCAGGAATAGTATGGTCTCATCAGACAAGTCTCTCAAAGTCAAGGGTGCACCAGAGACCAAGCCGTTGGAGAGTATGCACTACACACATAGGGTTTTCCAGGCTCCGATGCTATCCCAGTGTACAGAGGCACCAGAATGCCTTCCCTGATCCAGTATAGCTTCCAGAAAGACATTGGATCCCTCAAAGACTTGATTAAGGCCTTGCTTTTACCCTGAGAGGAATCCATTCCACTCTATTAAACTAAGGACTGGTCATTGAGTCCCCACAAATAATTTATCAGTAATTGCATCAATGTTCTTTCAGAACCGAGCTGGGGAAGGAGGTAAGAAAAACAATAGGCCTCACGCATCCAGGTGGTAATGTCAAAGGTGATTGAGGAAGCATTCAAAGCATTCATTCAAATGGCCATTTTGTCGGGGTTGGTTGTAGGGAGGAAGGAAGAGAGTGGAGGGGAAGGAAGACATGCCTATTCTAATAGACCTTTTCTTTCTCTCTTTTATTTATTTTTTAATAAAGAAGGTCACTAGGAAGTTACCTCTGGAGACAGGGGGGTTCCCTCATCTGACCACACCCATTGTCTACAGCCATAAGCTGTCCTGCTTGCTCTTAGGAAGGCGTTGGGTAGTGATCCTGAGGCTGACCAGTGTCTTGGCTCCTCCATACCAAGAGAACTGTGAGCACTCGACCCCTAAAAGGAAGCTGTCTCCAAAGACAGCATCATTCATACCAAATGGCAGGTGTACTTGGCTCTTTGGAGCTTGTCAGGGACCGTCCATTTCAGATGGAACTTGGTCATATCTTAATCCCTGTCAGTTTAGAGCCTTAAGCCACTAAGGCTTCACTCCTTACAGGCTCTTATTACAATTCTGTCTTTAGTGTCAAAACTTTCAAACCTTTGAAGGGTCACCATGTAGATCTCTGGATAGAAATTGATTGAACTATATAGATCTTGAAAATCCATGGAACACTTTGGGTAAGTACTAGAAATAATGTATTAATGTTATCGCAATACTTTTTTATGTTGCTGAGATGTTCAGTTGTCGGTATGTGTTCTGTGCTCTGGAGATGTTTCCAGTTCCGATGAGTCAGAAGTTAAAGAACTGAAAGAGTCAATATAAATTGCACTTACATCTTGTAAGTGTAGAGGCCTAGTTTCCGTCAAACACTGGAAAGCAATATTCTGAGGTTAATGTGGGATATCCATGAAGAGATTTTGTTTCTTTAGAGGGTCAACAAGATGCCTATCTTTTTACCAGTAAAATAATGTATTTATTTTATTTTTCCCCTTTTAGTTTAAATTTTCATGGCATTAATTTCCCTTTCAAATCTACACTCAGGGCGCCTGGGTGGCTCAGTCAGTTAAATGACTCTTGGTTTCTGCTCAAGTCATGATCTCATAGTCGTGAGATCAAGCCCCTTGTTGGGCTCCATGCTCAGAGCAGAGTCTCCTGGAGATTCTCTCTCCCTCTCCCCCTCCCTGTGCATGCACACACACTCTTGTTCACTCACTCACTCTCTCCCTCAAATAAATAAATAAAATCTTCAAATATATAGTCATGGGGCTTCTGACTGGCTCAGTTGGTGGAGCATGTGACTCTCGATCTTGGTGTCATGAGTTCCAGCCCCACGTTGGGTATAGAAATCACTTAAAAATAAGATCTTAAAAAAAACAAAAACAAAAACAGAGAGTCATTATTTACATTTTATGTCATTCATGCCTATTAAAATTCTTCTCCCCTTAAAATATTATCATAAAAACCAAAATATAATGAGTCCCGGCTTTCTATTCCAGTTGTAAAGAGCAACCTGGTTTGCAACCCAGGGAGGAAAGGATGAATCACAATCATCTTGTCAGACTAGAAGCACATAGATCTAAAATATTTATAATGTGGGCAGGTCAAGGATAAGTGCACTTGAGGGTAATTGTACATATGCAATTAGCAGGACGCACAGCCTAATGATATACAGAAAAAAGTGACAGTTCCAAATAACATAAGCCTCTCTGGCTAAATCACATCTTCCAAATGTCTCTGAAACATTTCAGAATGTCTGTCATCAGCAGTTATCACAGTGATGGTTTTAAAGGCTGCCATGTCTGTTTGCAGAAGTAAGTGGCTGGTTCCTACTCCCCATCTGCTTATGACTCAACTTCAGTTTCCCCTTAGAGAAAATTATGCGGGTTGAAAAATATAAGAGAAAGTGAGGAGACAGTATGAGAGAGTGTTCAAGCTTGTGTATTAAGAATTCCAGGAACCCAATCAGAAATCCACCTTTGGGACCCCCAAACTCTGAAGGATGTGATGATACCGGCAGGCCATGGATTAGGGTACATTACCTCACTTCATCCTTTGGATGAGTTAGCAGAGGTACCTTGTCTAGACATGTTGAGAATTGACAGGGAGAGCTGGATCTCTTTCCTTTATAGGGATTCTTGTAAGCACAGAAATCCCCTGATTTACTCCCCAGCACATCCCTGCTCATTCAGATGGATGTCAGCGAAGACCCAGCTGTCCTTTGAGCTGGTGCTCTTACTGCTGTTGCTGCTAGAGCCCTTTCAAGGAATCTCCCTTCCCCAGGGCAGTTTCTATGCCTTTCACACTTTGTTTCTATTCAAGGTGTCTATTCATTTTCTCTGTATCTTTTTATATTTTGAATAATTTATGCTGGGCTTTTAGCTTCTCTATGCTCCATCTCAGATTCCTTTTGTCATGTAAAGTGAAAATGTCCCACTTTCCTGCCCTCAGTTGACCTGGCTACTTGATTGTAAAGCACATTCAGTTTTCTGTCCCGAAACATAATCAAGATACTAGTGTTCCTACAGCCTCCCCAGCTGCCTTCTTCTTCTCTGGGGTGGATGTGGATCCTGTCAATTTAGCTAAGCTGGGACTGTGTTTCCCAGAGTCCTCCTCCTTGGCCCATGGGCTTGAGTCAAGTTTTGTCTGAGGTTCAGGAGGCAGAAATGAAGTAACCATTTTTGTTTTGTGCTTAGAAGGTTGGTACTGGCCAAGGGTGCTCTTGCCACTCACACTGTGCGTAGAGATCCAGAGCTCCTCTGGCTGGACTGGCGTGGGGCTATAGCCTTGGTGCCTTGAAGGTAGCCAAGAAAGCCATTTGAGGTCCAGCCATCCTTACAAATTCTGCCTCCTTCTCACATGGTCCAATTTGTCTATGCTTCTCCTACTTCACGCCCATCACTTCTTCCCAACTGCCTGCCTGCTAACTTTGAGTGAGTTAGTGAGTTGTGAAGTAGTCTCTGCCTACTTCACAGAGACTGTTCAACTAGCTCCTACATTGCAGAAGGTCAAATCCCTAAAAATCAATCCCTTGTTATTGTGTCACCCCTAGTGAGTGTGCGTCTCTGGTAAAGTCTTTGTGGATACACCCATTTTGTTTGGTTGGGTACATTTTTGCAAGTAAAGATAAAAGGGATTTAGGATATACCTGGTCAGGTCAAGGTTACCCGTCCATGAGCCTCACCTGGGTGGGAAATCTGCAATTACATTTGAACATGTCTATTTGGGTCAAACATCTGGAACTCAAACCAGCAACCTTCTGTGCAATCAGCTTCCATCCTAATGCTTGGAGCAGTTTAAGTGTTTTGTGTTTTTTTGTTTTTTTTGGGTTTTTTTTTCAGCAATGTTGCTTTAGGTTCTCATACACGAACAACACCAGGATGGGTTAATGGAGCACTAAGTGGCCAGGGTACAAACTCCCCCTTTGGGAATGCCCTACTGCCAGTCTTCCCTCAGAACCAGGTGGTCCAGGGCACCCTGAGGCCCTCTGGTCTGCCCAATCAGCCTCCCTACCACATTACAGGACTAGCATATCCTGTAAAGAGGTCTTTTCAGGGAAAATAGTAAGCCTGCTGAGCAGCCAAGCAGTGAGAATTTATTTAACTCTTCTACATGGGTGGGTCTGTTGATTTTTAAGGATATGCTTTAAATTATGAGAGTTGCCCAGAAGCCACAAAACTACGTTTTGGTTACATGCATATTTATGCATAGAGAGCTGGTGAGATCTGGGAAACACTTTAGGAAATTCTCAGTATTGTTCTCATGGCTGAACTTTCCTGAATATAATACCTTTTTTCTTTCTTCTTTCCTTTTTTTTTTTTTTTAACATAAGTTTCTTTTGGATCAGACTCAGATATACAGGTCATGACTTGTACAGGATCTTAAGTAACCCCAAACCTAGATGAAGAAGAACAGTTTCCAAACACAGCTGTTCTACAATGAAGAATTGCCAATGTTCTTTTCATGAGGGGACGGAAAGGATATTTTCAGAAATCTGTTTTCTTTCCTCTGTAGTTTGTTTTTCACTCAATCCAAGAATGAAGACTTATTTTTTGTCAACTAAACATCCATCCTTGAAGTAATTTGGGGGTGGTCTTACTGCCTTAATCATCTTTAAACCTCAGCTACTTTATGTTGGATTCACTTTGTATAAGTTCAAGCAAATAGACTAATATTCCAGTTGAGCCTAAAAGTGTTCAACTACATGATCCTGGCAAGAAAAAAAAAGGCCATAGAAATGGAAGCTAAACATTACTCACATAAAGGAGACTACATCTTTTGATGGTTTCTTCCATATTCAGGTGTATCAGTGGACTATTAGAGCTTCGTGCCGGGGCCATACTAGTCTGAGGATACAGAGGCTCGTGCATGGAAGAGTATTAGGGTGTTCATACATACAACCTCTCTTTCACCCATTTGAGTTCAATAATAATTAACTGCTAGACACAGGTGTCAGATAAGTGAAAATGAAAATTATTGGCTTTCTTACTGAGAAATGCTAAATTAGAGGACTAGCCAGTTGTGCAACAATAGGCTTATTCCACATTGCTCCTGGTCACAGGCACAGCTGGACAATCTCAGTCCTCACCCATGGGGTCAAGGACTGTCCACTAAGTTTCCTGCATGATCAGAAACGGATAGATGAATCAGGAAATCCCAAAGGAGAGGAGGGAGGAAAGGAATGATGAGAGTATGCTCAGTTCCCTCCCCTAACATCCCCCATCAGAGACGTCGCTGTTCCTTTCAGGGGAGAAAAGACTAAAGGATGAGGAGAGAGGCCAGGTTGTTTTTCTCAGGGGCATCCCTTCCTGAGCTCTGCTGCTGTCTCCTACAAGTTTCCACTATGACTTCTGGAGCCCTTGAAGAGCCCAAAGTGGACTAATGATCTTTAGCAAAACAGGAGAGAATGTTTCTATTCTTCCTATATTTTTATGACAGCATCGTACTAACAGAATCCCAATATTGCTCAGGCAGGCAATGTGACAAGCTGTTTTTCCCCCAGCCTCCTTGCATCAAGGGATGGCCATGTGACACAATTTGGACCAATGACACATAAACAGGAATCTTTGAAATTTTTCTGTGAAACATTTTACTTTCCAGATTTTAAATATATATGTGTGTGTGTGTCTGTCTGTCTGTACATGTATACATATATTGCTAGTAGTATCCTCCTGTCCCATTCCCTTCTTCCTGCCTTGGATTCAAGTAATGGAGTATAGCCATCCTGCCATCATTAGGAGTCAATGATGAAGGTGAAGACCAGCACCTTAAGGATGCTGCAGCTAATATGTAGAAAGAGACTAGGTTCCTGGTGCTACTACTGATCAACTGAGTTAAATGAGCATCAGCTTACTTCTGGGTTTCTTGTTACGTGGAAAAACAAAAAAAGAGAATGGAAAGACATCTGTATAAGACACTTTAAGAAGGGTTTTCTGCTACTTGCAGATAACTGCCATCTGAACTGAGGGTATCACTCTCTCCTGATGCAGCTTCTGGAGGGAATATCATGCAGAAATAAAGGATGGAGGCTCCTTTTCTCTCCCTGCACTAATCTCAGCCAACTGGAGTTTCCAAACCAACACCAGTGACCACAGGGATGAAACATGATGTGGCTACTTCACCCTCACCCTATCATCATTTAAGAGCACTGTGGGGCAGAGCCAGTGTCTTCACTTTTATCACTTATGTGCTATTTAAATTCCACTTTCGCTGTCCATACCAAGCCAAGGATTTACCACCTCGCTGACAATAATCACGGGGTCCATTCTCCTGGCTTTTTGTTTAATATAAGGGTCATCTGCCATTTAGAAAAAAATAGGATAAAATAAAAGAAAAAAATAAAAGAAAAGAAAAAAGAAAAAAATAGGATACATTAGAATTCTATTTCTAAAGTCTATTTATACAAAGCTATTTCATCACCAACTTCTCCAGCTTTAGTCAATCAATTTCCTTTTCAGCAAACTCAATTGCTCGTTATCATCTTCAAAAAAAGATTTGTATTGAGTAGACACAAAGCCCAAGTTGAAGAGACTCCCCATACTAGATCAATAAAGAAATCACATTCTTCCCCCACCCCCACCAGGCAGTGGATCATCAAATCCCAGGGAGCTCCATATTACATAATTTAGTAGGATTCTATAATAATAAAAGGGGTCAAAGGATGTAGGGAGGGAGAAAAACCGCCACCATATCACTCCCTAAAAGGTTGCTTCCTGAGACATACACACTTGAAAAAGATTAAAGCCAAAAAAGGTATCTGGATGCTTGTTTTATTTTAATAAAAAATATAATTTTTTTCTACCAAGAAACATTAACAGATCCAGGGAATTTGCAACAAATAAGTATGTATTGGGGTTCTTGGTTTTTTTTGCTTCTGTCTGTAAGAGTGTAACATTCTTTTAAATTAATCTGTATGTTTATTGTGATGTTTCCTGTCATTTTGTGGTTTCCATATACCTAGATAGCTCTGAGTGCCAGTGAGTCTTATTTTTGTCTGGCTGTCTTGGTTAGAATGCACTGAACTTCAAGTAATAGAAAACCTAATAGTGGTTCAAACCACGGGGACATTTATTGTTTAGTTATTAGGAAGTCTTGAGGCAGCCTGTTGAGTTTGTTCAGTAACTTGGTGGTATTGTCTAGTACCAAGGGTCCTTCTGTCATTCTATCCTGCCCTCCACAAAGAGTTGGTGATATTTCAAGATGGTTACCACACCTTCCAGAAACAGTCTTCAGAAGCGAAAAGGTGGAGCAAAAGGACAAAGGCAAAAAGGGTCTTCTTAATGGGCCTGACATTATAAGGGAGGAAACTTTTTTGCAGCTGTAGTCCACCAGGCTTTCCTTTGGATCTCATTGGCCAGGAGTGGGTCATGACAAGCACTGGCTGTGAAGGGGGCTGGGAAGTCCAAATAGGGCATTTTCAACCTTTTATGTAGGAGATGGGCAAAGAGACAGGGGCCTGAGAAGAGCTACTGAGTAGGTTACAAACATCTGACACAAAGTCATAAACTCTTAGAGATTGGCAATTGCATATTTTTATAATAAAACAAAAAAATATCAAAATAATAGCAGTCAATATATTCGAATAGTACTTTGAGAAAAGAAAAAAAAATCACCCATAATCCCATCCCCCTGTTATGAAGATTTGTTTTTTGTGTATTGTCTTCTACTCCCTGTTCATAGTCCACATTCTTAAATGTTTTTACCTGTTTACAATCTCGTATTTTTCCATTTAATACTATGCTGTAAACATTTTCCTATTTATTGTTTATAATTATAATTGTGAATGGAAAGTCTTTTCCTTAAGATATATCACAACTTAGGGCAGACCGGTGGCTCAGCAGTTTAGCACCACCTTCAGCCCAGGGTGTGATCCTGGAGACCTGGGATCGAGTCCCACGTCAGGCTCCCTGCATGGAATGGAGCCTGCCTCTCCCTCTGCCTGTGTCTCTGCCTCTCTCTCTCTGTGTCTCTCAGGAATAAATAAAAATAAAATATTAAAAAAAAAAGATATGACAACCATTTCCTCATTATTGAACTCAGATGATTTTTCCTTTTTTTTTTTTTTGTTGGTTAAAATAGATTATTATATTTTGGCTAAAATAGATATACTAATAACATCTTCCAGTGTAAGTTTTTCTGCTATTAGATTATTTTAAGTACAAAATAACCCCTGAATTCATAGGAATATAATGTAAACCACGGTGACTATGGTTTATAATACTGTATTGCACATTTGAAAATTGCTAAGAGAATGGATCTTAAAAGTTCTCATCACAAGAAAAAAAATGTTTAAACTATGTATAATGATAGATGTTAACTAGGCTTCCTGTGGTGGTCATTTTACAATATATACAAATATCAAATCATTATGCTTTATACCTGAAATGAATATGTCAAATATACCTCAAAAAAAAGCTATATTTTTATCACTTATAAGATATTGTCAATTTCTCATATAGTCAGAATGACTGTTGCAGTTTAAAATTCTTCTAATTATATATATGTATGTATGTACATACACACACATTTATATATGTATACATTTGTAAGTTTAACAACAACATCACCAGAATGGTACTACCACCATTATTTAGATGTGTTTTTTGTTTTGTTCTGGTTTTTTTTTTTTTTTGCTGATTCACCAACTCATAAAATGCTACATGCTACATTATATTAATTTCCATTATTTTCCTTCTTTTTGGCAAGGAGACCACAGGTCTAAATCAGCCAGGGAGGATCCTACATGACCATAGCTTGGGCAAGGTAGCTTCTTACCCAGACCTAAGTTAAACCAAAATGCTAACAGTCTTTTGAAGGGTATCTCTGAAGAATGTGTGCAAGAGGTTTTGTCTGATTTATTTTCTACCTCATTTTTTCTAATTATAAATTGAATATATGCTGCCTTGATAATGATTATATAACAATTCTGATATTTTATTAATGACTTGAACTTTGATAGTGATGACACGGGTGTGCAAGTAAAGAAAAAGGTCCATATGGGTTCATCAGAACATGGAAAACCTAAAATGGGAAGATGGAGGGATGGTTATACAGCCAAGGCCTGGGGAGTTCCCTGAGACCAGAGCAGAGCAAGGAACAGCATGCCAGTGGAGCAGACAGGAAGTGAGGGCTTCTCTAGGAGCAACTGAAGCAGGGCAGGAGAAAGTCCAGAACTTTAGAAGTCAGAGAAACAGATTGTGTCTTTGATTGCTGCCAACGTGTTTTCTTACTGTTACTGTTACTCCTCTATTGGATTATCTATTCACATCATAAAACTTGCCTTTGTTGTTATAGTGTTTATGTACTCATTCATTTCATAAATACTTATTGAGCACCTGTTATGGACTCAATGTTGTAACCAAAGGGATGCAGCATTAAATGCAACAGAAAAAGCCGCTAACAGAGAAGACAGTTAACAGTTACAAAGAAATAAAAGGGGGGCTCAGACATTGAAAGTGTGTGTCTGGGAGAAGGGGGAACCTCTTTCTCATTGAGCAGGTCAGAAGAGACATGTCTGATAAGGTGCCATTTGAGCAGAACCTGGATGAAGTAAGGAGGTGAAACATTCCAATCTCTGGGGAAAGCTTTGCCTGACAGAGAGAAGAGAAGGTAGAGAGGTCCTAAGACCTGAGCCTACTGGATGTGTTGGAAAAAGAAGAACAATCCAGTGTGGCCGGAGTGAGTAAGTGAGGGAGTAGGGGCAAGAGATGTGGTTTCAGCAAAAGCTGGAAGCTGGATCCCACAGGCTCTCACAGGCCAAGCTAAGAATCTGGGATTGTGTTGCCAATACAAGGGAGGTACCTGGATTTGCAATGATGGGCATTTTAAAGGAATCACAAGTTGCTGTTTGGAGAATAGATTGATGGCAAGAGTGAAAGCTAAGAGACCCCTCAGAGGTTATTGCAATAGTCTTGGGCAGAGGTGTTGGGCGTGTGGAATAAGGGGAGGTGATGGAACCAGTGAACAGCCTTCAGCTTCTGGATGACTTCCCAGGCTACAGCTAACAGGATTTGCTGATGGATTAAAGGTGGCACGCAGAGAAAAGGAGGAATCCAGGATGACTCCTAGTTTCTCAGCTAGGGACATCTTAGTGCCTATTTTTTAAAAGATTTTATTTATTCATGAGAGTCACAGAGAGAGGCAGAGACACACCAGAGGGAGAAGTAGGCTCCCTATAGGGAGCCCAATGCGGAACTTGATCCCAGGACCCCGGGATCAAAACCTGAGCCAAAGGCAGATGCTCAACCATTGAGCCACCCAGGTGCCCTGTCCTAGTTAGTGCCTTTTACTGCATTTTTGAACATGGTGGGAGGGGTGGGTTTGGAGGAGAAAATCAAAAGTTCATGTCTCTTAAGTTTGAGATCAGGTATCCAAGTGAAAATGTTGAGTTGGCAGCTGAATATATTTGTTTGGAGTTCAGAGCAGAGATCCGGATGGAGGTTTAATTTTAGAATCATCAGCGTATAGGTACTATTTAAAGCCACAAGCTGGATGAGATCACCAACAAATGAGTGCAGATGGAGAAGAGAAGAGGCCCTTCAACAAGTGGAGCCTGGGAAGATGAGGAGGATCCCACAAAGGTCACCAAGAGAGCGTGGCTGGAGAGGTGCCAAAGGACCAGGTGGGTTCAGGGTCATGGAAGCCATATGAGGCAATTGTTTCAAGAACTGTTTCAGTCGGGGCACCTGGGTGGCTCAGTCACTTGACCATCTGCCTTTGGCTCAGGTCATGATCCCAGGGGCCTGGGCTCGAGCCCCACATCAGGCTCCCTGCTCAGCAGGAAGCCTGCTTCTTCCTCTGCCTCTCCCCCGGCTTGTGTTCTGGGTCTTGCTCTCTCTCTCAAATAAATAAATAAATAAATAAATAAATAAATAAATAAATAAATAAAATGTTTTTTTAAAAAAAGAACTGCTTCAATTAACCACGTCAAATGCTACCAAAATGTCTAGGAAGATGAAGACAAAGAATTGATCTGCTCTGGTGCTTGGTGAACACCTACGCAAATACCTCAGGTGGAGAGGCACCATGTAGAGCAATCCCAGCCACCCTCTCTCCCTGCACTACTCCAAAAATGGTATTGACAGGCTTTAGATCTGTCATTACGTACGTAAGGACCCACCAGCTAGTAACAGAAGTTCCACAGGTTGTTAAATTCCTTGTTTGAGATGCATGGCCAGGTATTCCTGAGGTCATTCTGAGGATGGATAGCAAACTCGAAGGTTGAGGCACAGGGTCTGGTGCAGTGTGATCACTCTAATGTAGCTATTACAGTGACCCTTGTGAGCCCCACTGAATTTTAGGCTCTCATTTCAGGCTATTGTTTAGCACTGTTAGAAAGATAAGCAGTAAGGTTTCTGGAAATGATTGGAAGTAGTCACAACATCCTAGAGCTGAAAAGACTGTAGAGATTAATTACTCCATTCTCTTCACTGACAGGTAGGAAAACATGCAGCAAGATAAGGTGACTTTCTCCAGATCACCCACACCCACCAAATTAGGAGCAGAATACAGGTCTCCCCATGCTGCATCCCTTAGAATTAGTGACAGAAGAACTCACAGGGAGAGACTGAACATCCCATGTCAGGGGATCTATTTCAGATAACTGAAGCTTGTTCCTTTTAACTACCAAAACTTAATAGCAATCATTAGGACCATCATTATCACTCTTGATTAAAATCTTCTACTGCTTTGATGAAAACACTTTTCCCACACAATGGATTTATTTTAGTCTAGAAGATTTGAAATTCTTGAAGTCAGCTTTTCTCGTTACCTTATTTCTTTGCCAGCTGCTTTAAGTTTTGAGCAGTCCCTTTAACTTACAAAGCAACTGTAAGTGGCAACTTCATATGATAAGTGTTACACAATATTGTCAAAGTGATCACTTGATATTTTCTGAAAAGACAGAAATCTGAGGAGTTAAGAACAGCAACAAGTACATGATTCTGCCTCTAAGAACATCCATAACTATAAGAGTACTTTTATTTATATTATATATACATGTAGAGTCGTAAATGTATTTTTCATGTTTCAGTGCATAGCACCGACCTGAAACGCATGGAGAAATTAATCTTAAATGAGTCTGTATTACCTCTCCTTCAACTTTTCATAGTATATATGGAGTTCATATATATATTTAGTTATTGAAATAATTTTTATCTCTGTAGCATTTTTCCATAGAGAAATTCCAAACATCAGTTTATTAAACACCCAAATACTCCTATAAGAGACAAAGAATCAGATTTGTTATTCCTATTCTAGAAATAAGAAAACTAACATCCCAAAATGTTAAAATGCCCGGAGGACTTACATGAACCATAACAAAGTCCCTTTATCTTTTCTCTTTGCTGGGCAATCTTTGAGTATCTTCTAGAAATCTGAATTTAGCCCTTGGCATTTTCAACTGTTCCGGGAATGGACCTTGTGAGAAAACAAAGCTCACTGATTCTGGGTGCTCACAAATCCACTCTCGACATTTCCTATCACTGGTGACCACAGGCTCAGCCTCTGCCTGCCTTTAAGGTCACATGGTCTTCATTGCTACAACAATCAGGAATCTATCACATTTCACCATTAAAAATAGTCAGTCACTTACATTTTATCCAATCTTGTTAGAGCAACTAAGCTGTGCATCTCCAGAGTGAAGTAGCAAATAACAGATCAGCAAAGCATTCCTTCTTTCCCTACCTAGATTTTGGTGCCTGAGAGTGACTAGAGGGATTGTTGGAGCTGTGTGTGTGTGGAATGTCCTGGAGGAAAAGGCTGGTTGGGAGGAATGAAATTAAAATAAGGCATATGAAAAAAAAAAAAAAATAAAATAAATAAATAAATAAATAAATAAATAAATAAATAAATAAAAATAAAAATAAAGTAAGGCATATGAAAGGCCTACCAAAGGTTCTTGCTCAAAGAATATGTTCGATAAATGTTAGTGTTTGTTGTTATCAGAATTTGTAGCTTTGCTGGTATAATTTAGGAAGAGTTAATAATTATAATTTGTTTACCATTTATTAGACTTAAATCTCACGATAAAGCTCCAAAGGTGATTATTATATTGCCCATTCCAAGGATGAGAAAGTGGCAGACTTGGGATTTGACTAATGTTTCTCTAATTTTATCAAGTTTGTTTCTTCATTCATTCATTCGTCCATTCATTCACAAATGCTTACTAAACTCCCATGTCGTAGGCACTGAGCCAGGCAAAGAGGTAAACAAGAAAGACCTGGTCTTTGCCCTCACAGAACTTGGAGTCTAGGGAGGAGGACAGACAAGTGAAACCCAATATCACAATGTCCTGAGGCTTGATCCCATTCTTGCCCTGCCATTTTGAAAGCAAACCCCTGCCCTTCTCTTCATGTTCCTAAAATAAATTCACTGTACTAGGCCACGATGAAGGATGTTTTACTGAGGAATGTATAGGAGAAGTAGTTTACATTTCACAATGCGTAGAATTTCTCTCTGAAATTCCCCATAAGCATATTTGTCCTCATACTACAACAACCCTTAACCTCCTTACCCCACCACCCTATTCCTCCCCCCAGTCTCCCCGTCTAGGCATAGGTCCCTGGCACAGAGCCTGCCCTGGAAGCTGCTCTATGGATCTTTCTTCCTTATGGAGATTTCTTAAATCTTACATTTCAGGTGTCCAACAAAGTTCTCCCATTAGCAAGATATATCTTCCACATAAGATGGCCAGGGATGATAAGTACATTGTCATTTTTCTGGTCCCATAAGTAAACAGGCAGGTCTACTGTGGTTAAAAGAGTACATAAGAGAGATTTGGGACTTGGACTTAGGGCAGCAAGGCAGGTGTCCTGGAAAAACTGACATCTAAAGTATAGCAGGTGTTATGGTTCCCTCCTTGATCTCCGCTGTTCAAATCTTGGTAACTACCTTAAATTGGCAGTAGAGATTGGAATTAACTGGGGAAGGGGAGGGGGATAGTCATAACTTCTACATGAAGCCTACATGCTTTAGGGGAAACAATTTCACCACCCTCAAATCAAGTCTAATAGTATAAGTTCATTCCTCTACCCAGTTATCGGTTCAGGGGTAAGCAAGGACTCAGCTGCAATAAGACTGAGAAAGCTGTGGAAAAGAGGGAGGTTTGGGTGGGAAGAAGGTCTGGAAAAGAAATCCTGTCATTTCTTTCATGGATACGAATAAGGAAGTGCATAAACTTTTTTTAAAAAGATTTTATTTTTAAGTAATCTCTATACCCAATTTTATTTTTAAGGAATCTCTGAACTCATGACCCCAAGTTCAAGAGTCACATGTTCTACCCACTGAGCCAGCCAGGCGCCCTAGGAAGTGTGACTTTCTGTTGGCCCTTTGATCACTACAAGGACCAGCAGCCTCACTAGGAAGGCTATGTCGCCCAACAGAGTGAAGAGCTAAACAGAAATTAAACCCTTTGTTACCTGGTAGAGCTGCTGAACTAACCTCGGTGATGTGAGCCTCTCTTGTCTAGGAAAGCTTGGCTTGGGTTTTCTGTTACTTATAATCAAACCCAAACTAACTGACACAGAAAATGAGATTTGATCAACAAGTAGGCAAATCCCTTACCTACAACTGACAAGTTCATTTAAATGAGGAATTTGATTTTCAAGACAAACATAAAAGACAACTCCTACATACACTTAATTACCAGCCTGATAACATAATGAATAAAAAGATCGAATTTATAAGCGCGCGCACACACACACACACACAATCACACTCACAAATTTCCAAACTTAAAATGATTAGGAACTACATAATGTGACATTTAAAAAGAAAACTTCAAAGCTTTGTTAGAACATTTAAAAGATGGTTAAGATGATTCAAATAAGAAATAGAGACAATTCCAAGGTAAAAAGACAATAACATTAAAATGTCTGAACCAACCAGTAGAATTGCATGAGTTTAATTAAATTTATAGACTTAATACTATTCTGATTGAAAGCCTAATAATTATGTTCAATCCACAAAATTGTTCTAAAATATATGCATAAAAATAATATCATCAACAGGGAGTACAGAAAAGAAAGCTAATAGGGGTTCCTACCAATATCAGCCATTAAAAACTCCTATATAATAGAATAAGGATTAATGTGCTAGGTAGATCACAGATTAATGGAACCAGATAAAGAGACTTTACAAGGCCTAACAAAAAAATTAAAAATTAAAAATAAAAAATAAAAGGCCTAACAATTTATAGAAGCATTTGTATAGAATAAATTGAAGTATAACTACATACACATATATATATGTGTGTATATATATATATAATACACACATGCATATACATTTAAAATATTTTAATCTATTACAAAATAGTTTTTTTAAACATAAGGAGAGAAGGAAGGAGTGTGGCAACCACTTCTAGTTGGTTGATTCAATGGTCCCTTTCAACCTTTTCCTCCTTTTGTTTTCTTCTACTATTAAAGCAGGATTATATTCAGCTAGATGTGACCATAGGGTGCAGTTCTGACTAATGAGACCTAAGCGAAAGTTTATTAGTTTCTTTTTTTTAAAGATTTTATTTATTTATTCATGAGAAACACAGAGAGAGAGGCAGAGACTCAGGCAGAGGGAGAAGCAGGCTCCCTGCAGGGAGCCTGATCCAGGACTCGATCCCAGGATCCCAGGATCATGCCCTGAGCCAAAGGCAGACGCTCAAGCACTGAGCCACCCAGGTGTCCCTATTAGTAAGTTTCTGAGAAAATTTTTGTTTTCCTGATCAAAGAAACTGGCTTGGTTCCCAATGCCCTTCCTTCTTGTTGCTTTGGATGCAACATTCTCCCTTCTCTAAATACAGATGAGATAGCTTGAGGTTCAGCAGCCGTCTTGGAACCATGGGGTGGTAAGCATGAGGGAGAGGCCAAGAGAATTTGAGTCTCCAGCCCCAAATCACTGAGATACTGAAATGATGCCAAAAGCTACTATGTCAAAAAAAAAAAAAAAAAAAAAAAAGATACTATGTCAATCATGGTTTGTTTTGTTTGTTTTTAAACTTTTCTGTATCTGATGATGTCCTGACATCTTAAACATCTTGCTGGGGCCAGCTAACATCTCAAGACCATAAACAACTTACTTGGGAAGTAACCAATCACCCCCTTTATGTAACTCACACACACAGAGCCAAGGTTTCTCCAGTCCAACATCATCTCAGGGCCAGGGACCAGGCAACTAGAGAGACCGCCCTGATAGCTGAAAGCCCAGCAGGATTATTCAAACTAGTCGTTTCTAATTGTTTACTCTGACCTGGTTTGTCTTGCCTGCAGAAACCCCAATAAAGGCTCTGGCCTAGGCTTTCTCTAGCTACTGCTTCTGACCAAAACCTGCTTCTCCTGTGGTCCGGGATGGCATGCATGCCCTCTTCAATCAGCATATGTAAGTAGTAAATTCTTTTTTTTCAATGGCATGGATCTCCCAGTGTCATTACTTAGTCACCTCTCTAAAGTAAAATCCCACAGTTACATTTCAGGAAAACTGCCAACCTCTAGACTTTCTGTAAAGTGAGAAAAATAAACCCCTATTTGTTTAAACCATTGTTATTTGGACTTTTGTTACTTGCAGTCACATAATCATAACTGACCCAAGGCATAGAAATTAGTGATAGTAATATTAAAAATAGCTTAGATTTGATATAATTCAGCGAGGTTGATGACTTGATTTTTTTTTATTATGCGAAAAGAACAGAGCATTGATAAAAGACTTAGCAGATGCATGAAAAAGAACTTTTTTCCCCTGAAACTTCATAAGGAATCATAAAAAAAAGTGATAGGTAAATATGTATATACATTTTAAGCTTCTGTACAATGAAATACAGCAAAAATGTAAGAAAACAAAATACAGCATATGAAAAATATAGATCATATGTGACAGCATATAGGGTGATATATAAAATATAAAAGGCGCTTCTTCAAATTTATTAGTTATATTTCTTTACTCTAATAGATAAACGGACGAAGAATATGAACAAGCAGTTCCCCCCAAGAGAAAAATAGTAAATAAACACCTGAGAAATGTTCAGCCCTGGTAGTACTCAGAGAAATGTAAATCAAAGCAACCTCGAATGAGAAATGTTCTTTGACATCTACTAAATTAGCGTTTTTTAAATTGATGGGCTGGCAAGGTGATGGTGAAATTGGTGTTCATCTCAGGGGGTGCTGCAAATCAGGACCCGCTTTGAGAAAACAGCGTGGCAAGTAAGGAGACACATTTGTGCCTTTTAGCCACAGTGATTCCAGTTTTTGCAATTATCACTAAGGAGAATAATTGAACAGAAGCAAAGAGACACCCTCAGCAGTGTTCTTCAGAATCTTTGCAATTCAATTAAATTCAATTAACATATACTTTACACATTCCACCTGCCAAGCAGAGGCAACGGGGAATTAGAAATTAATAAGACACTGTGTCTGACCTCAGGGGGCTCACAGTCTGGCAGAGCAGATAGGTAAATAAATACATCACAAAATGGTGCAATAGGTCCAGCAATAAAAACACAGATGAAGTCAGATGAGCTAGATTTTTTATGATGAGGCTTACCCAAGGGGACAGGGTGAAACTACAGGCAACAAGGCACAGGGTTAAAATAGAGACCGTGCATCATCCAGCACTAGAATAGAGATTCCAGGAGTAAGTTTGTGGAAAACCAAGATTTGTGGCAGAGTGCAGGGATGTTTTTTTACTTTCTTTGCCATCTATAACAGTAAAACATGGAACATTCTTAAATCACTAGCACTGGAAATATCTCTTTATGAATTATGATACACGGTGGACCATCATTCCACTGTAAGAATGAAAATTATGAAAAAGTATGTAAGACACTTAAAAACATTGGGGTGTCTGGTGGCTCAGGTGGTTAAGCATCTGCCTTCAGCTCAGGTCATGATTTCAGGGTCCTGGGATGGAGCCTCACATTGGACTCCCTGGTCAGCGGGGAGTCTGCTTCTCCCTCTCCCTCTGGCCCTCTGCCCTCCATCCCACTTGTGCTCTCTCTCTCAAATAAATAAATAAAAATGTTTTAAAATAAAATATTTTTTAAAACCCACATTTACAATATGCAGGCAGGATACTTGGCAGAAGAGCAGCTGCTGGCTTTGACAGCCCTGAGCATTAGTCCAAAATTCACCTTTGCTCCTTTTTTTTCCCCTCAAATTTTAAAAATTGAAATACAATTCACATGCTGTAAAATTCATCCATTTGAAGTGTACCAATCAATGCTTTTTAGCATTTTCACAAAGTTATGCATCATCAGTATCCAGTTCCAGGCCACTTTCATCACTTGAAAAAGAAACTCTCCATTGCTCCTGGCCTTCAGCAACCACTAATCTCCCTTCTGTGTCTGTAGAGTTGCCTATTTGTGCGTCTTACCCTGAGAGAAGGTCCCAAATTACTGCTGCCCTCCTCAGGGACAACACCTGGCCTGTGCTCTGGCCCCGGTGTGGATACTGGTCCTCCACCAAGGGCAGCTGACTGAGACCAAAGGCCATCGATTAAAGGTTCAGACATAACACAAGGGGATTAAATGTAGACTCATGTCAATCTAGAGGATCTGCCTTACAGGTGGCAGAGCTTGCTCTGTGGGCCTCTCCAGACCTACCATCCTAACTGGAGCCCCTCCCTGAGGTGAGCGCCATCTCAGCTCCCTCCCTCTGTGAGGAGAGCAGGAGGGCTGGGCAGGAGGCCTACCTGCTGGTGGAGATTGTTCATTTTTCCACTGAGAAACTTGCAGGAGACATGATGGGTGTGGTCTTGGTCTCCGGCGCCTCCACCAAGTTCATTAGCTCTCTTTCTCACCAGCTTTATCTCCTGCCAGATGCCATTTTGTTCCTTTCCCAGAGCCATTGAATGCAAAAACTGTGGTTCTCTGTGGAAGTGACCGCACATGAGTTAGCTTGCGATTTGTGTTTGCTGTGTTTCCTTGACTAGTTAAGGAGGACGCTGCACATGTGCTGGTGAAGCTTGACTTTTCTGTTTTATGCATTATGACAAATTCTCTTTGGTCTCAGGGGTTAGAAGACTTTATCTCACTCTTTATGAGCAAACTACAGCAGTAATCCATCATCCCATTTTCCCAGTCCCCCCACGAACAGCGAGCAAAGACAGGGATGAATCCCAACACGGTGTTAAAAGGGCAGACTCGGAGGCAGCTCAGCCATGTGTTAGGGGGAGCACTGACTGGGAGTCAGGACATGCGGGTTTGGGTTTAACCTCTCTGTTCTCAGTTCCCTCGTAAATAAAGTGAGAGGTGGAATAGAAAGAGGCTCCAGGGGATCCCTGGGTGGCTCAGCAGTTTAGCACCTGCCTTTGGCCCTGGGCATGATCCTGGAGTCCTGGGATCGAGTCCCACATCGGGCTCCCTGCATGGAGCCTGCTTCTCCCTCTGCCAGTGTCTCTGCCTCTCTCTCTGTGTCTCTCGTGAATAAATAAATAAAATCTTTAAAAAAGAAAGAAAGAAAGAAAGAAAGAAAGAAAGAAAGAAAGAAAGAAAGAAAGAAAAAAGAAAGAGGCTCCAGCAGTTCTGCTACAGTGAAATTCCAAAGGTTCTGCAAATTAGTAAGGTGAGGACCAACCTCATGGTTTAGGAAGCATCCGGTCTCTGGGACCTCATGAGAGGGAAGAGAAGATGAAAGAGGAGGGGAAGTCAGAAAGGAAGGAACTCAGGGGAAGGGGAGGAGAAGTTCAGGAGATGAGGGGAAAGAAGGGCACAAGAGGAGATGGGCGAGGACAGAGTGGGGAGCGGGGCCAAGAGGAGGAAGGGAGAGTAATTTGCCCCAAGTCTTCACCGAGTTCATCAAGGTGCTGAAGTTCAGACTCAGGCCTGAAGAGACCCGTGTTCTTTCCAGTTTCCTATGCTGAGGAAAAACACAAAGAGATGTGAGGAAAGGTTTCAGAGTGGACACCTCTCCGTGCACGTAATAAGAAATGGGCTAAGAAACTGTCTCAGTAAAATCCACTGCAAAAAATAAAAGGCGGAAGGAAAACAGAGGCTGAGTTAAGCAAAGGCCGAGTTCAGTAAAACCTATTCAGTTCAAGGGAACAGATTGAAAGATAAAGTCTCAGAGGCGTTCCCAGGGCAATAGACCTTTTCCATAATTAACACATCTCCCCCTAGGCCGGCAGTAACTCTTACTGCCTTATTCTTTAATAGGAATCTAGATTTAACAATAACACTTTTCATTTTTCTGGCACATTCACGATCTTTTTTTTTTTTTTTCAAGATTTTATTTATTTATTCATGAGACACACAGAGGCAGAGACATAGGCAGAGGGAGAAGCAGGCTTCTTGTGGGGAGCCCCATGCCGGACTCAATCCCAAGACCCTGGGATCACGACCTGAGCTGAGGGCACTCAGCCACTGAGCCACCCAGGTGTCCTGCACATTCACAATCTTTAAAGCACCACCACATTCATTATTCCTTTTAACCCTTCACATAATAACAACAAGAGTTCAGACAAAGATTTAAAAATAAGACCTCTGTTTGATTGCTAGCCCTGCTTATGAGCTGTGTGACCTTGGGATGATCCATGAACTACTCTGAGCTTCAATTTTCTCTCTTTTACAAGATGGGGATAATAAAAGTGCCTATTTCATAGGGTTGTGGTGAGCATCTAAAGAGGAAATATGTGTCCACATTGCCCAGCATGTACTAAGTGTTGAAGAAATGCTAACCAGGATTATATATATATGCTATATATATATTTGTCAGAAAAATTATATGACATTTGAAAATAGGCAGAAAAGATTAATGGGCCTCCTGTCAGTGCAGGACTGAGAATAATTTTCTTTTTTAAAAAATATTTTATTTATTTATTTATTCATGAGAGACACAGAGAAAGGGAGGGAGAGATAGGCAGAGACACAGGCAGAGGGAGAAGCAGGCTCCATGCAGGGAGCCCAACATGGGACTCGACCCCGGGACCCCAGGATCACTCCCTGGGCCAAAGGCAGGTGCTAAACCGCTGAGCCACTCAGCTGCCCTGAGAATAATTTTCTATTGACTTTACAACTCCAAAGATATAGGGGCTAATGTGAAAATTTTTGTCTCATGAAGATGCAAATAATTTCTGGCTAATAGAGTAGATAAGCACAGAGATTACAGTTTATTACCCTGTCAGACACTTACCAGTTTTGTATCTAACTTGACAATCTTTTACTTTTTCTGTTAAATTATGTACACACACACACACACATCTCCAATGCTCTTCTTACCAGTTTTAGTATCTTAATGTCTTTGTCTTAATTTTGAGAATTTTGAAGATTATGCTTTAACCTATGAGACAGCTGATAGAGGGAGGCCTGCGCCACCTCCCTTTACTTGAGAGACTGAAAATCAAAGAGATTCTGATTTGCCCAGAGTTAGGAACAGAATTTGATTTTCTCAAATTCCAGTCCAGTACTTTTTGACTCCATCATATGCCTTTTGCCCATGTGATATACAAAAAGAGAATTATAACAATAAAGAATATTATACAAAAGAATATAAGGCTTCAGCAGTTTCCAGGCTACCTTCACAGCCATCTCTCCATCAAAGAGGAATGTGAGAAGCCCCATGTGAAGCTGCTTTCTAAATGTTCTGCTTCTCTGCCTGTTTTTCAAACCCAAAGAAGAAAAAGGGACAGTCTTTAAAGACAGCAACGGTCTAAAAAGGGAATGGGGGGGAGGGGGGGGGAATCTGATCATTCACTAACCTAGTTAAAGGGAAACCAAAACTATCCTATGCAAAATAATTTTAATCTATATTGACGAGGTAGAGGGAAACTGGGTTGAATCATACCTTGGAATTTGAGCCGACTCCACGTCTCAGAAGGCTTTCTATTCTCTTTTCTCAGCGTGAGAGGGAAGTAAGCCTTCAAAATTTGAAGGATAATTAAGAGTGAGCCCTGTGTCAGGGGGCTGAACTCTCTGTTGGGCTCTGGATGGGGAACGTACCTCAGCCTAGCATGGTGCTCAGCATCCAGTGGCCCAGGCTGTTCTGGAAGCAGAAGCAGCAAGCAGGGCTGAGCGGTGGGAAAGTGAACGTGGAACCAGGGTTAATTTAAATCAAGCGGTGCCTGAATCAAGTGGCAGGAGCTGCCTTTGTATGTATTATAACTGCAAGTATATTAAAACAACATAAATGAAAAGTGGTTTTTGCATTTTAAAAAATTCCGCCGATACTGTATTTTGGCACGGTTCGCCCTCATTTCTGCAATACTTTCATCTCTAAATTTCCCTAGATTTCCTCCTACCTCACTAGCTGCCCGCTCTCAGTTTCCTTTGCAGACTGTATGTCCTTGATTCCTCAATGTCAGTTCACACAAGGGTCATTCATTCCGTGGCCCTATCTTTTTACCCACTACCTGGCTAAATGTCAGCCATATGCTGATGTTTCCCAAGTTTTACCTACAGCCTCAACCTCTTGCCTAAACTCAGAACTAATATATCCAGCTGCATATGTAAAACTCTTCACTTGGATGTCAATGATCAACTTAAACGTAATATGTTTAGAGTTTTTTATTCTATTCCCTACACCCAATACCCTACACCTTTTACCCGCAAAGAACAAATTCTGGGTCAGGGCCTTTGTACATGCTGTTCCCTGGGCCTGAAACACTCTTCTGCTGGTCATTTCCTGGAAAGAAATGTTGTCACTCAGATCTCTTTTTTTTTTTTTTTTTAATAATTTTTTTTTATTTATTTATGATAGTCATACAGAGAGAGAAAGAGAGGCAGAGACACAGGCAGAGGGAGAAGCAGGCTCCATACACCGGGAGCCCGACGTGGGATTCGATCCCGGGTCTCCAGGATCGCGCCCTGGGCCAAAGGCAGGCGCCAAACCGCTGCGCCACCCAGGGATCCCTGTCACTCAGATCTCAACTCAAACACCACGTCCTTCATGAAGCTGTCCCCGGACCCCCACCTAAAGTAGTCCCCTCTTTCACAGCACCACCACCAGTCATTCTGGTGGTCATGAAGACAACCTGCAATGGCTCTATAACCTCTTATCTATCACTATATGGAATTCTGTTATTACCTATTTGCTTTTTTCTTATTACTCTCCCCCCACCCCACAGCTCTGTCCACCACCACCACCACCCCAACAGAAAATGAGCCTCAACTGAGCTGGGACTTATCTATCTTAGTCACTGCTAATCAACTAATACCTAGGCCCTTAATATGTTGTTACTGAATGCATATATGCATGCACGTAGGCATCCCTGCGGAGCTGTTTTCCCATAAAACCAGAGGGTGAGTATCACAGAAAGCCTGCGTGATAACTGGGAAGGAAGAAGATACCAATTCAGGCATGACCTTGAATTTCTAAATTGATTTGGGGATAGTAAATGCCGTATGGACAGTAAGGAGGGCAGAGGATGTTGGGGTATAGTAAGCAAACAGAAAAACAGAAGGAATTAAATTGCTCACTTTCTAGACTTTGGTATTACAGTAATCCTTAAATGTTCAGAAAACCGTTGAGAAACAAACATAATCATTTTATTTTTATTTTGCTAAGTAAAGGTATTAGGGGGAACATTATCATCTACCGTTACTCTCACCATCATGCCATAAAATAAAGTCCATTTTACTTCCAAAAAGGAGAAAAGACAAAAATAACCTACAATTTTTTTTAAAAAATATTTTATTTATTTATTTGAGAGAGAGAGCACACACTACGAGGGGGCGGGTGGCAGAGGGAGAGGCAGAAACAGACTCCCCATTGGGCAGGGAACCTGACACAGGCCTTGATCCTCAGACCCCAGAATCTTGACCTGAACTGGAGGCAGACACTTTACCAACTGAGCCACCCAGGTGCCGCAACCTTCACTGTTTTTTTTTTTTTAATTGAATAAACTTTGTTTTATGAAAACTATATATTGATTTCATTTCCTCATTTGTCCCTTTATTGAGTTCATCTCTCTCATTGTGCCATCATCCTTCGGAGATGTCATCGCTGGCATCATGGGGAGTCAAGGACACGAGTGACTGGTTCAAGATCAAGAGCAATCATTGGCAAGTCTCCTATATCTATGTCTTCACATGTTGTTGGCGAGTTAAAGCTCTCTAAAAAATGTTCTCTACTAGGGCATTGTAATGTGCAGGTGAGCTCAGAAACCTAGCATTGAAATGTTAATTAGAAGTTTCCTCATACATTGACCATTTATACAGCCAGACATACCAAAATAAACAAACAAAAACCCAAGTAAGATATCTGAAATAAATAAATAAATAAATAAGTATGTCTGTGTACACATGGGTGCATGTGTGTGCCCCTGTGGGTGTAAGGCATCAAGAAGACACTGGTGGATTGACAGAGTTTTACTAGGCAAAGAAGATTAGGAGTAGCTTCTGAAACTAATAACCACCACATTTGGGATCCCAGTCCTCTTACACAGAACACAAAGGAGGATTCCTTCATTTTACTGTAAATGTTTTAAAGATAAATTTTTTTTTTTTTTTTTTTAAGGAATAAGATGAAAAGGCACCAATAACAGAGACAACTGAAACAAAAAAGTGTTTAGTCTACTGAGGAAACTAAGAAACAAAACCAAGGGAGGCAGATGATATCAAGCATTATTTACATTTACGGCTGAACCAAATTATTTAGGAGTAACGCCCACATGAGAAGGAAGATATATTTTTGCAAATGGAAATGTGAATAATTTCCTTAGATGACCTACTTCAGATGAAAAGAGGAAAATCCGCTTGCAGGGCCTATGCAGATGGCAAAGGACAGTGAGTGGAAATGTAGTTGTAACGGGAGAAGGAGAAAGATTCTGAGCCGAAGGGGCATTAGCCAGCTAGAAGCAGGGGTGGGGGGGGCCTGGGACATGTGTCACAGTTCATTAAGTGGCATTTTAAGAAATTAATTCAGGATTCAGGGGGAGCTTTGGAGGAGTGTAGTCATGTATAAGAGGCAAATAACAATAAGGACTACATGTTCTGGGCATTTCGCTGACCCATGGGCTTCTGGAGGGCAATGAACAGGGGCACTGCCTGGCCCCCTAGATAAATAACAGTAACAAGAGAAATCATATTGGTTCTGTCCTGGAACCCTTGCTCTGCAGGTGGCAGCTGCATGATCCACTCAAGTCAAAAAGTAAGAAAACTCAATTAGCAGCCCTCCGCCCTCCCAGCCCTGCCCCCTCTGATGAGGGAACCAAGTAGAATGTTCTTCCCAAGCCATGGGGGTGTCTTTTGAGCTTCTGAACAGCAGTCAGGAAATGAGGCTGTTCAGTAAGTTGATACCGTGAACCACAGATTCCCGCCCCCCGCCCGAAGAGCTTTGGTGGAAAACAATCCGAGTGGATAGATCTGAATTCCCAGGAAAACCAAAGCTATTCTCCCTATTTTGTTCTAGTAGAAATTGTCATATTTTAAAGAAACACTGCATCATATGAGTGATTTTTTAAAAGATTTTATTTATTTATTCATGAGAGACACATAAAGGCAGAGACATAGACAGAGGGAGAAACAGGCTCCCTGCAGGGGGCCTGATGCAGGACTCGATCCCAGGGGCCCCGGGATCATGACTGAAGCCAAAGGCAGATGCTCAACGGCTGAGCCACCCAGGTGCCCCCATATGTGTGATTTTTTAATCGTATTCAAAATCGTATCTTGTGATTCAGCAAGCAGGCAGGACTTTTCCTGATAATCAGGACAAGCAAAGGTAGTTGGTACCAACTTCCCAGACCAGAGAACATCTGCCCAGCACTCTCCTCCTGGAAACATCTTGAAAGCAAAATGGGTCCCAGACCCCACGGCTTCCCTTGGCTACAGCAGTCAGAGCCCTCGGAGGGCTTCAATCCTGCCACTCCTGGAGATGGATCCATAAGCAGAAGGAAATAGGTCCAGTGACCCTGGTTTATTTGAGTTTTAATAGAAAGTTTGCAAAGAGTGCTTCAAGATTCATCTCAGCTGAACTTAGGTTAACTTGCTTCTGGGGAGAGTCTCTGTGAAGAGGTAGGGACGGCAGGTGAGAGGAGTTGCAGGTGGGGATCTAGGCTGCCTGAACCAGCGCTGGCTGTGTGTCGGTCAGATGTGTCGTGCCACCTTCCTTTGAACTGTTGTTGTCTTAGCCGGATGACCAGAGAGTACTGATGATCTTTAAGGCCTTTTCGAATTCCAGAATAATATCATTTGATGTTTATAACTCTGTGCAATTGGACAGAAGTTCTGAATAGATCTGAGAATAAACTGGTCACATCATTCCATTGCTGCAATGACCAAAGTAACAAGATTTAAAAATCCTTGGCTAGTTATTTCAACAGCTGTAACCGCTTACTGGCTTGACCATGCTTTGCTTGAAACAGCTTTTGAAACAATCACAGTAACTTTTTAGAAAATAAGAATAACCACCTTTGATCCATTGGTCATCACCACATTCTGAACTTGTTTGTGGACATCTCAAGACGCATAGCCCACGGATTATTTTGTAATCTGTCCTCCTTTAATGTCTATAGCACAAACTTCTGCTGCATCTTGGATGCTTCTTGTTCTAATTTATAACTCCCCTTTCTCTGTCCACTCCGTAAATGTTACTTCCTTAGCACTCCTTCTCAGGCCTTTCCCTCTCTCACTTTATTGGCTCTCCAGGGATGATCCCACCCTCTACAATAGTGTGCAATAAACGTTCAGGTTTCTGCGGTGTAAAACTCTCATCCCTGCTGATTACAAGCTACCAATCATTGTGGACCTGGGGATTCATGTAAAAAATTGGGCCTCCTGGCTGTAAGAGCCAGATCCAGCACCCACCACCCCCATCCCTTCTACTACCGCCTCCACACTGAAATCTCCCTCTCTTTGTGTGTGTGTCTCTCCCACTTCTGAGTTTGTTTCCCATTCAAATCTATTTGAATGTCACGTCTTCTCAACATCATCCAGAGCAAAACAGACACACAATCTTCCTACAAACTTTTTCCTGTATTGCCAGTTTATCAAGGAAACCCTGGAGGGGAGTGAGTGACCCAGGCTAGGGAACATGTGCCAACCTTGAACTATGGTGTGGTTGCATCTTTTGAGCAACAGGATAAAACCACATGCTGAGGGATCCCTGGGTGGCGCAGCGGTTTAGCGCTGGCCTTTGGCCCAGGGCGCGATCCTGGAGACCCGGGATCGAATCCCACGTCGGGCTCCCAGTGCATAGAGCCTGCTTCTCCCTCTGCCTGTGTCTCTGCCTCTCTCTCTCTCTCTGTGACTATCATAAATAAATAAAAATTTAAAAAAAAAAAAAAAAAAAAAACCACATGCTGATGTGCAGGGATGGAGGTTTACCCAGCAGAGAATGGGTGTTCTGGCTCCATCAACCTGTGAAGTAGCTTCTCTTAGGGCTAGAAACAAAGGTAGGGAATGCTTTGAACTGAAATAGAGAAAGATCTAGGACCTAAGACCAGCTGAGTCAGAATCTGAGATACGGAGAAGCCTAGAGTTGTTCTGCAAGAGGAACTGCTGTTGTCACATGGAGGCAGTGAATGATGACACCAAATTTCTGATCCAGCAACAACGTGAAGGCTGATAAGGCAAGGCAAAAGGGCAACCGATCTCTGAAGATGCCAGACTGAGGCAGAGGTTCTGGGCCTGGTTAGTCTGGAGAGGGCACATCCCGTTTTCGAGGCTGGAATGGGGCCCAGAGGCAGCAGCCACACATACGCCAACTGATCCCAGAGAGTAGGGATCTCCAAAGGGCACGAACAGTAGCAGCAGCAGCGCAGCAGCAAGATTAGAAGGTTAGAGGGCAAGGACCCAAGGGACTCGTTCTGTAGCTCAACTGCGAGGCTCTGCGACACTGAGAAATAACAGATAGGACACTCTGACGGGAGCTGGTTTCCAGCAAGTAGTTCTGGCGCCGGCTCTATGCTATAAGAATGTGGGCAGATGAAGGAAGAATAACTTTATGTCATAGTCACAGGCTGGTGGGGCCAGGGCCTTCCCCTGGATTACACTGATTCCCGTCGGGTTAGGCAGTTACTGCAAGGCCTAGGAGTCCTTGGCATTCCCTGACCTACTGCACATACTCGGTCACCAAGTACTCGGTCCGTTCTGTTGCCTGACATTGGCTTGAAGCCATCTTTTCCCTTCATGCTCATCATCCCTTCAAGCTCAGGCCTTCATCCTTTCTCACGTGGATTCACTGACAGCCTTGCAACCAGTCTCCCTAATTTCTGCCTTGCTCCCTCCAATCAGCTCACCTACCCCGTTTGCTGCAGAGTGATGATGTTCAAAGTCAAAAAAAACCCCAAACAAAAATCTGTTTAAGTCACCCCTTTGCTAAGAATGTTTCAGGATAAAATCCAAACCCCTTTAAAATGGCATTTGAGCTCCTTCTTGATCTTTCAGGCTCATCCCATGCTTCCCTTGTACCTCCAGTACAATAGGAGGGTCATCTAGATGTGGGTCATCTAGATGTGGGAGGGTGTTCTGGATCTTTTCCTTGCCTTCTTTTTTTTTTTTTTTTAAGATTTTATTTATTTATTCATGAGAGACACACAGAGAGAGAGGCAGAGACACAGGCAGAGGGAGAAACAGGCTCAATGCAGGGAGCCCGACGTGGGACTCAATCCCTGGTCTCCAGGATCAGGCCCTGAGCTGAAGGTGGCGTTAAACCACTGAGCCACCCGGGCTGCCCTTTCCCTTGCCTTCTTATTGTAATAATATAGTTTTATTTTTTTATAATAAATTTATTTTTTATTGGTGTTCAATTTGCCAACTTACAGAATAACACCCAGTGTTCATCCCATCAAGTGCCCCCCTCAGTGCCCGTCACCCATTCACCCCCACCCCCCGCCCTCCTCCCCTTCCACCACCCCTAGTTCGTTTCCCAGAGTTAGGAGTCTTTATGTTCTGTCCCCTTTCTGATATTTCCCAACATTTCTTCTCCCTTCCCTTATATTCCCTTTCACTGTTATTTATATTCCTCAAATGAATGAGAACATATAATGTTTGTCCTTCTCCGATTGACTTACTTCATCCAGCATAATACCCTCCAGTTCCATCCACGTTGAAGCAAATGGTGGGTATTTGTCGTTTCTAATTGCTGAGGAATATTCCATTGTATACATAAACCACATCTTCTTTATCCATTCATCTTTCGATGGACACCGAGGCTCCTTCCACAGTTTGGCTATTGTGGACATTGCTGCTAGAAACATCGGGGTGCAGGTGTCCTGGCGTTTCACTGCATCTGTATCTTTGGGGTAAATCCCAGCAGTGCAATTGCTGGGTCGTAGGGCAGGTCTATTTTTAACTCTTTGAGGAACCTCCACACAGTTTTCCAGAGTGGCTGCACCAGTTCACATTCCCACCAACAGTGTAAGAGGGTTCCCTTTTCTCCACATCCTCTCCAACATTTGTGGTTTCCTGCCTTGTTAATTTTCCCCATTCTCACTGGTGTGAGGTGGTATCTCATTGTGGTTTTGATTTGTATTTCCCTGATGGCAAGTGATGCAGAGCATTTTCTCATGTGCATGTTGGCCATGTCCATGTCTTCCTCTGTGAGATTTCTCTTCATGTCTTTTGCCCATTTCATGATTGGATTGTTTGTTTCTTTGGTGTTGAGTTTAATAAGTTCTTTATAGTTCTTGGAAACTAGCCCTTTATCTGATACGTCATTTGCAAATATCTTCTCCCATTCTGTAGGTTGTCTTTTAGTTTTGTTGACTGTATCCTTTGCTGTGCAAAAGCTTCTTATCTTGATGAAGTCCCAATAGTTCATTTTTGCTTTTGTTTCTTTTGCCTTCGTGGATGTATCTTGCAAGAAGTTACTGTGGCTGAGTTCAAAAAGGGTGTTGCCTGTGTTCTCCTCTAGGATTTTGATGGAATCTTGTCTCACATTTAGATCTTTCATCCATTTTGAGTTTATCTTTGTGTATGGTGCAAGAGAGTGGTCTAGTTTCATTCTTCTGCATGTGGATGTCCAATTTTCCCAGCACCATTTATTGAAGAGACTGTCTTTCTTCCAGTGGATAGTCTTTCCTCCTTTATCGAATATTAGTTGACCATAAAGTTCAGGGTCCACTTCTGGGTTCTCTATTCTGTTCCATTGATCTATGTGTCTATTTTTGTGCCAGTACCACAGTCTTGATGACCACAGCTTTGTAGTCCAACCTGAAATCTGGCATTGTGATGCCCCCAGCTATGGTTTTCTTTTTTAAAATCCCCCTGGCTATTCGGGGTCTTTTCTGATTCCACACAAATCTTAAAATAATTTGTTCTAACTCTCTGAAGAAAGTCCATGGTATTTTGATAGGGATTGCATTAAACAATGCAATTGTTTATTGGTGTTCAATTTATGCCATTAAATTGACATTTTCACAATATTAATTCTGCCAATCCATGAGCATGAAATATTTTTCCATCTCTTTGTGTCTTCCTCAATTTCTTTCAGAAGTGTTCTATAGTTTTTAGGGTATAGATCCTTTACCTCTTTGGTTAGGTTTATTCCTAGGTATCTTATGCTTTTGGGGGCAATTGTAAATGGGATTGACTCCTTAGTTTCTCTTTCTTCAGTCTCATTGTTAGTGTATAGAAATGCCACTGATTTCTGGGCATTGATTTTGTATCCTGCAACGCTACCAAATTGCTGTATGAGTTCTAGCAATCTTGGGGTGGAGGCTTTTGGGTTTTCTATGTAGAGTATCATGTCATCGGCGAAGAGGGAGAGTTTGACTTCTTCTTTGCCAATTTGAATGCCTTTAATGTCTTTTTGTTGTCTGATTGCTGAGGCTAGGACTTCCAGTACTATGTTGAATAGCAGTGGTGAGAGTGGACATCCCTGTCTTGTTCCTGATCTTAGGGGAAAGGCTCCCAGTGCTTCCCCATTGAGAATGATATTTGCTGTGGGCTTTTTGTAGATGGCTTTTAAGATGTTGAGGAATGTTCCTGCTATCCCTACACTCTGAAGAGTTTTGATCAGAAATGGATGCTGTATTTTGTCAAATGCTTTCTCCGCATCTAATGAGAGGATCATATGGTTCTTGGTTTTTCTATTGCTGATATGATGAATCACATTGATTGTTTTATGAGTGTTGAACCAGCCTTGTGTCCCGGGGATAAATCCTACTTGGTCATGGTGAATAATTTTCTTAATGTACTGTTGGATGCTATTGGCTAGTATCTTGTTGAGAATTTTTGCATCCATGTTCATCAGGGATATTGGTCTGTAATTCTCCTTTTTGGTGGGGTCTTTGTCTGGTTTTGGAATTAAGGTGATGCTGGCCTCATAGAACGAATTTGGAAGTACTCCATCTCTTTCTATCTTTCCAAACAGCTTTAGTAGAATAGGTATGGTTTCTTCTTTAAACGTTTGATAGAATTCCCCTGGGAAGCCATCTGGCCCTGGACTCTTGTGTCTTGGGAGGTTTTTGATGACTGCTTCAATTTCCTCCCTGGTTATTGGCCTGTTCTGGTTTTCTATTTCTTCCTGTTCTAGTTTTGGTAGTTTGTGGCTTTCCAGAAATGCGTCCATTTCTTCTAGATTGCCTAATTTATTGGCATAAAGCTGCTCATAATAAGTTTTTAAGATCATTTGTATTTCCTTGGTATTGGTGGTGATCTCTCCTTTCTCATTCATGATTTTATTCATTTGAGTCTTCTCTCTCTTCTTTTTAATAAGGCTGGCCAATGGATTGTCTATCTTCTTAATTCTTTCAAAGAACCAACTCCTGGTTTTGTTGATCTGTTCCACAGTTCTTCTCGTCTCGATTTCGTTGAGTTCTGCTCGAATCTTTATTAACTCTCTTCTTCTGCTGGGTGTAGGATCTATTTGCTGTTTTTTCTCTAGCTCCTTTATGTGTAAAGTTAGCTTTTGTATTTGAGTTCTTTCCAGTTTTTGAATGGATGCTTGTATTGTGATGTATTTCCCCCTTAGGACTGCTAATAATATAGTTTTAAATTGTCATGCCTTTCTTCCATTATACTCCTTCCTTCCAATTGTTCTTTTTACCTTCTTCTTCCTCCATTTATTGCTTAAATGGTCATTTCCCCGAGGTACTTTCCTTAGGTCTCTTTTCTGTCTTCTGGGAAAATGTAACTTATTCCCGGGGTCTCTGCTTCCATCTAATGCTGGGTCCTCCTAAATCTCTGCCTCCAGGTCAGACTGTACTCCTCAACACCTCTGCAGAATGTCTCCCAGCTACCTTAAACTCCACATTTCTGAAATAGAGCTCTCCCACCTTCAGATGAGTGCTCCTTCCTGTATTCTCTACCTTAGTTTACGTCTCTCTTTGGAACTTGTATCTGCTATTTACAGCCACCTAACAAATCATCCCCAAACACTGGCTTAATACAACAGCCCTTCGTTATTGGCTAACAGGTCTGTGGGTCAGCTAGCATTACTCTGCCCTGACCCAGAACTCAGCTGATCATGGCTGGGCTCTCTCACATGTCTGGAGTCTCTGCTGGGACACCTGCTGCAACTGGCCCATATGGTCTATCCTCCAACAGGTTAGCTTAGGTTTATTCACATAGCAGAGGTGCAGAGTTCTAAGACAGAAAGTGAAAACCATTCGAGGCTTCTGGAAGCCTAAGATGTGAACTAACATACTATTGTTTCCATTGCATTCTATCAGTAAGAAGTCACAAAGCCAGCCCAGGGTCAAGGAATGGAGAAATACACAACACCTTTTAATGGAAAAAGCTGCAAAGTCAAATTGCAAGTGGTGTGGATACACAGAGTGGTGGAGAAGGGCAGGACTTTTGCAATCTACACAGAAGTAATCCTAGATACCTCCATATTGAGGATATGGTGGTGGTGGTGGTGGTGGTGGTGATGGGGGTAGTGACGATAGTGGTATGTGGTGGTGAAGGCAGCTAGCTAATGTTTACTGAGTGTGTAGCCCACACACCCTGCTCTGAGCTAATGTCAAGGAAAAGACAAATCTTGCATTCTGTTTAAAGTTGATCGTTAAAATCACCTTTTATTTTATTTATATGGGAGTTTCAACTTTATTATGAGATGATAGAGAACACGTGAAAATTTAACCTAAATTTTATGGCAACCAATATAGAAATACAGTAATTACTACTTTTTCTTTATTTAATAATAAAACAAACATGGTTACTAATCTAGTGCTTCGTATTCCTAAAAGACCTTGGGTTAATAACTTTTCATTCTTACAAACAACTAAATCGATGTCAAAATTCCTCATTCATCATTATGTGCTTGTCCCATAATGAAAGGGCTGCTTTAGGGATGCCTGGGTGGCTCAGCAGTTGAGCATCTGCCTTCGGCTCAGGACGTGATCCCAGATCCCAGGATCAAGTCCCACATCAGGCTCCCTGCGTGGGCCCTGTTTCTCCCTCTGACTGTGTCTTTGCCTCTCTCTCTCTCTGTGTCTCTCATGAATAAATAAATAAAATCCTTCTTTTTTTAAATGGAAGGCCTACTTTGAGCAAGAATGGCTTGAAAACATAGTTGCATGGTTTAGTAAACTTATTTCACAAGGATTAAATTAAAAGAAAGCATTTGTCATTTAATGGTGCCTTTGATTTACTAATCCCTTGCCCTGGAGTGGACTAACTATGGCTTTCAGGAATTTCTGGATATTTTCTCCTATACTTTTCATCAGCTAAACATGGGCAAAGAAAACTGAAAGATATACTCTTGTCAAGATATTCCATCTAGAATAGGATACAAAATATACAAAATTTATATGTATTCCACAATTATAAGTATTCACAAAAAATAATAGAAAACAAGTACTCATCAGACTTTAAAAGAATTTTCTCATTCTTGCAAGTTTATTTATTTTTTTAAAAAATTTATTTATTTATGATAGAGAGAGAGAGAGAGAGAGAGAGAGAGGCAGAGACACAGGCAGAGGGAGAAGCAGGCTCCATGCCGGGAGCCCGACGTGGGACTCGATCCTGGGACTCCAGGATCGCGCCCTGGGCCAAAGGCAGGCGCCAAACCACTGAGCCACCCAGGGATCCCCTTGCAAGTTTAATAAAGTAATAAATAAATACCTTTTAATAATAAAATTGTAGCCTCTGGTTTTGACTCTATAAAGCTATTAAATTATGTAATTAATTTATATTATTAAATTATAGGGCAGCCCCGGTGGCTCAGCGGTTTAGCACCGCCTTTGGCCCAGGGTGATCCTGGAGACCTGGGATCGGGTCCCACATCGGGCTCCCTGGATGGAGCCTGCTTCTCCCTCTGCCTGTGCCTCTGCCTCTCTCTCTCTCTGTGTCTTTCATGATTAAATAAATAAAATCTTAAAATAAATAAATAAATAAAGTATAACATTAATTTTATAATCAATCTAAAAGCATATCATAATTTGCATATTTATTTTATTAATTATATAATCTATATATTGGTATTAATTGTGAATTAACAATCATATTGATCATAAATAATAATATATTAATACATTAATAGTATGTATTGATTTTTATTATATTATTACATTAATTACAGAAAATAAATCTATATAAATATATATTGATCATATATTAGTTATATTATATATTAGGTTTATTCCCAATAGATACTTTATGTTATTTCATTTGGTTTTCATAGTAACTCTAGAAGGAAGTTATTTTTATTAATTCCTTAATTTGTAATGAAAGTTTGGAATGGTAAAAAATGTAGTTCAAGGCCACACAGTTACTATGTGATAGGGCCAGTTTTTAAATTCATACAGCTTGACTCCAGGGCCACCCTTGCACAAAATGCTAGATTGGCACCTCTTTCTCCTTTATTTTCCACATCTAAATGATTTGCCAATTCTACCTCTTTTCCATTTATTGACCTAACTCCTTCTATCCAATGCCACTGGCCCTGATTGAGAGCTCATAAATTCTCTCTCTCTCTCTTTTTAAGATTTTATTTATTTATTCATGAGAGACAGAAAGAGAGGCAGAGACACAGGCAGAAGGAGAAGCAGGCTACATGCAGGGAGCCCGACATGGGACTCGATCCCCGGTCTCCAGGATCAGGCCCTGGGCTGAAGGCAGGTGCTAAACCACTGAGCTACGCAGCAGTACCAAGAGCTCATAAATTCTTGCCTAGATTATTCCTTAAGCTTCCTGATTAGTCTCCTTATTTCTAGTTCTGCAGCTACAGGACAAATCTGGTAACTTCCTTCTGTTATTTAAAACACTTTGAGGAGTAACATACAAGTTAAAACTACAGTGAGATTCCATTACTCCATTAGCCAGCTTGGCCTGCCATAGCAAGATACTGCAGACTAAGTGGCTTAAACAACAGATATTTATTTTCTCACAGTTCTGGAGTCTGGAAGTTCAAGATCCAGGTGCCAGCAGGGTTTACTTCTGATGAGGACTCTTCCTGGCTTGCAGATAGCTGCCCTTCTGACTGTGTCTTCACATGTCCTTTCCTCTGTGTGTGTGCACAGACTGAGAGAGAGCTCTCTGGTGTCTCTTCCCCTTTTTATATGGACACTGGTCTAATCAGATTAGGTCGCCCTGTTATGACCTCATTAAACTTTAATTACCTCTGTAAATGTTATATCTCCAAATACAGTCACACTGAAGATTAGGGCTTCAACACATTAATTTGGCAAGTTGGGGGTAAGGTGAGGCACAAATCAGTCCATAAAAACTGCACATACACATACACACCAGAATAGCTAAAATGAAAAGGGTAAACAATACCAGTCATTGGAAACAAACAACTGAAGTTCTCATACACTGCTGCTGGGACTTTAAATTAGTCTGATCACTTTGTAAAACCGGTGATCCAATAAAGTTGAATAGATACTGAGTTTATAACCCAGATAATCCACTCCTAGGTATTTTATCCCATGGAAATGCGTACATATACTCACCAAAAGACATATGCAAGAACATTCACAGCAGCACTATTCATAACAGCCTCATACTGGAAATAACTCAAATGTTGACATGTAGTAGAAAGTAGAAATCAATTATGGCAAATGCATATAATGGAATATAATACAACCAGATATTGAATGACCTGCAGCTCCACGTGATGGAGTGGACAATGTTCAGAAACATAAGGCTGGCTGATAGAATCCAGACAGAAGAGTACATATTTTTAAATTCCACTTAAATAATGTTCAAAACGAGCAAAACAAATCTATTGTGTTAGAAGTTCAGCGGGTGGTCCCCCTTGAAGAGGGAAGTAGTAACTAGAAGGGAAGGAGATGGACCTTCAGGGGTTCTTGTTACATTGCGATCAAGTTTCTGGTTACCCAGCTGTGTTCAGGTCATGAAAATTCATCAGGCTGAACACTTATCATATGTGCATGTTTCTGCATATATTTTACATTTCGATAACTTTTTTTTCTTAAAATAGAAATATTTTGAGGATTCCATAGCATATGAGAATAAAGTCCCAATACTTCAGCCTGGCCTAATGCCCCTTGTGACCTGGGCACAGGCCAGCCTTTCCAGCCTTTCCAGCCCTATCTGCACTAATCCTGGCTTACACCCCAGCCAAAATAAGCCATCACCAAATATCTACAATGCATCATGTTCTTTTGTGCTCTCTCCCTGCCCGAATACCATTCTCATTTCATCTATAACTCCTTTTAAAATATTGATCAGACTTCATTCTCCACCAGGAAGTTTTTCCTCACCCCATTCAACCCAGACTGAGTTAGGAGTGCCTGGTCTGTCCTCCTTTATCACTCTATGCCCTCATTACCCTTAGTCCATCGCACTGTCATTTTCGGTTTCTAAATCTATCTTCACCAACGAACTGTGAATGTGATGAGGGCAAGGATTGGGTCCTTTATCTCTGCATACACAGCATCTAGTGCAGGGACCAGCAAAATCACAAATCCCCAGTGAACAGCAAACTGATTAATAAAGAGATTAATGAAATTTAGCTTATGTCTTGATTCTGGTTTAGAGCATTTCTTCAGTCATCCCAGCAAAAAAGAGTTGAAGAAGAAGAAGAGGAGGAGGAGGAGGAGGAGGGAGAAAAGAAAAAAGAAAAAAATCTGGCAGCACAGACCATACCATGCCCTAAATTTAGTTTGCAATGAGTGCTTTGTTCCCCATGAACATTAATATCAGGGAAACCAAATACACATTTCTTAAAATATATAATAGTAATATTGCCCATTCCCTAAAGACTGTCCAACTGTACAAAATGATTGCATTCTTCTGAAATATCGGTGAAGTGTTAATGTTCTGGGTTGGCTTGAAACTCAAGAAATTCCTCTAACATCTAGATTGGCCATGTTCCTTGGGTGGATCTGCCAAAAATTCCTCAGATATCCCAGTCTGGGATTTATGGACTGAGAGGTTTATGGTATTTCAGAGTGTAGAATGGGCTATTGTTTTACATATTAGACAAGTCAAGTAAATGCAATGAAAGCTGTGATCAGGCTCCAGGCCTAAAAAGTGAATCAAATCAACAGCAGTCATTTTTCTATGCAAGTTCCAAGCAGGCTTAAACCAAGCACAATGCTAAGGGGTGATCATATTGGGTTCTCAAAAATATTTCTTCCTATTTCTGAATTTGGCCTTCAGGCATGGCTCCGTAACAGAAAGCCAGGAAAGGTGTTAATGATGAGAGGTTGGATGATGAGACTATTGCCTGATGCCGATTCCTGGTAAATAAGCATTTACCTGGGTGCAATGGAACACGCATGAATGTGAAGACAGACTGCAGAAAGAGTTAAAGTAAAGGTAAAGAGGTATTCATCCAACTGTCTTCTGCACGTACGATCCGGGAAGTACAGCGAAACCTACCGTGAGGGCATTTACCCACGTGCCCTCCAAAGAGGACTTCTTACCCATCACTAGGACCAGGCCTGCAGGCTTATTTATACTGTCTCTGACTCCACCCATCTTCTTGGGCCACAGCTGATTAGACCAGACTTAGGCACCTGACTCAAGCGGGGCCAATCAGATGCTCTCAGTTTGGAATTGGGTAGTAGTCAGGTGGGTGCTCACAGTGAGGACACGTGGGACCGCCTGCCCAGCTGTTTGGGGTGCAGAGGAGCCGGGAAGCAAGCAGAGACAAGTGGACCACAGGGAGAGAGAGAAAAGATAAACTATCAAGGCGGGGTAGGGGTTGGCGAGAAGAGAGATCAGTTCCTAACAGCTTTCCTGTTCCTGTTTTCAATCCTCTGGAGAGATCTGGATGCATTCTCTGGCGGAGTCTGGCCTGTTCTTCATGAAACAATATCGTGGGTTTTTTTGTTTTGTTTTGTTTTGTTTTTCTCCTGCTGATTTGGTTGGGTTTCTGAGGTCCCTGGACAAGGACACTTGGCTCTGGTATTCCAGCATAAAGTCTGGCTGCACTCCCCCAGTGCCTTTGGAAAAGGAGAGAGGGTGCAATGAGGCCCTGCTCCGGTGGGGGGGATTGCACTGCAGCAGTGGGGTCCCCCCGCCCCCGGGCCCTTCCCCTGCTGCCTGGAGGTTTAGCTCTGAATACAGCCCAGAGCTTGCGAGCTGTTGGTTAGTGGGGGTGTTAATGGAGTCCTTTAAAAAGGGAAGCATGACACCACGAATGATGACATCCGAACGTCAACAATACAAAATTAAGCCTGTGGAAAATTTCAATTATGATAGCTAACACAGGAAATTGCATTTATGTATGGAAACTAAATTTAGAAGCCTGGACAGATTGACAGGATCCTTACTAAATCCATGTAAATAGCCCATGCCAGGTGCCAGGAAGTAACTGCAGGAGCAGGACCAGCGAGGCCCCTTGGCTGTCCTCTAAAATCTGAAGGGAGGAAAAAAAGGGGAGGAGGCTTTTCTGTAAGCCTAGTTAATTTTTCAGAAGTCTCATCTTCCAGGTTAAGAGGGAATTAACAGTTTTTCTGAAAGAATCCTTTCCAAAACTGTTGCTATTCTCTCCCTGTAAACAAGGAAAGGGTGTGGTCAGGACTTGGATCTGCTCTGGGCCTGTTGCTGTAGCGGAGCTGGCGGCCAGAGGCAGAGGCCTGGGAAAGGGGAGTGTGAGAGTGGGTGAGGGGAGGTCTCAGGCTCCTTCCCCTCATCCACTGCACCCTTTAGGGTTCCCTCCTTCCTGTGGTGTTCCTCTACCACTTCAAGTCCCAGGGACATGAATACTGGCGTCAGAAGCAGAGGAATGACATCAATGGTGGTTTGGTAGGGCAAGGATGTTGCAGTCAAGCAGACAGGTTGAAAGTCCTGGTACTACTAGGGGGGCTGCTCTCAGACCCTGACCGAAGGGCATCTGCCTTGGGCTATGAGTTCTAGAGGGTCCTATTAGGGCCCTCCTCCTGGCATGCTTCATCCTGTGGAGGCAAGAGTCCATAGGTCAAAGCAATATGCCCACCAGAGCCCGTATCTCCCCATCCAGACCCTGCTCCAGGTACTAAGAAACCAGAGTTCCCTGTGCCAAGGGTCCCGAGCCTATTTGCGGGACCAGCGCAGGCCACTTCCCAGGCGTGTCCTCCCAAGGGTATGTGTCCCCCAGGTTCCAGGGTGGCTCGGGGGCAGCTGTTTGAAGAGAGTACAGACAGGAGTCTGACAGCGCATGCCAGAGTATCTGTGTATGAGTCTCGGGGGTGGGAAGAGAAGGGCACCAGGCCAAGGATGGGGGCATTACTCACTGTACCACCTCCTCCCTGCTCAGCCAAGAAGTCTAAAAATTCTGAATTTGAATCTGGCCTTCCAGGTTTTTGTGAGGCAGGAGAAGAGAAGAGATTTTATTTAACTGTAAGCTTGATGTATAGCTTTTGCCGTGAAATATGTGTCTCAATTTGTACTCCTGCTGCAGGCCCCCTCCATGTTAGGAGCGGGCCACACTGTCAGTTCAGCACTGCATGTGGGACCTTAGGTAAGTTACAGTAGGCTTCTGAGCCTCAGTTTCCTTATCTGCAAAATGAAGGCAATAATAGTAGCAGTTATTTTGAGAATTTAAAATGTAGTTAGTTCTATTATTGTTATGTGCCCTTTGGCAAGTTACTTAATCTCTCTGAGCCTCAGTTTTTTCATCTGTCAAATGGGAGGATGCTGATAGTACCTATCTTCTGGGTCGTTACTAATTAACATATGGGGGGCGTGTTAGAACAATATCAGGCACGTCACAAAGTGCTGGTTGTTGTTTTCTACTGCCCGTTATCGCCACTGCCACCACCTGGCCTGTTGGATTAAAGGAAAGAGCATATGGAGTGTGTAGGTCACAGTGAGGCACACCCCTGCCACATTTTTTAGTTACTTTGAGACTTGCCTTATACTCCAGACTCATCCTGTGATTTCAAAATCCCTACCAGACTTCTTAGGAAGCATGAAGCCTGTTCTTGCTTCCAACTGAGACTGTTGCTTTGGCCAAGTGTAATCTGATGAATACAAACTAAGAGTCCTGTCCTGGGATAACCCTCATTCTTGTCTGTCAAGGGCTTTGAGATCCACTCAGAAAGGTGCAAAACAAATCTTCAATCTCTGGGCACAGACACAGTGGTGGCAGCAAGTGAGGAATGGGGGAGGGATGTTGGCTGACTTCTGAGAGCCACCAATTGCCATTTCTTGCTTATGGAAGTTTCTCCAGCCCTGTGTGTTGGGAGGCTTGAATTGGGGAATTAACTTGAAATGTTAATTTTATAATATCTAGAGAAGGCCGATCCTCCATGAGAGGGGACTTGATTGCAAAGAAAGAACCTATAATCCACAGAGAGCTACAAAAGAGTTTTCCAACAACAAACTGTTTCTTTCTGCTACACAGCACTGCCTCTGTGGATCAGCAGCTTTCTTCTGCTTGACACTCAGGCAGCCCACTCCCCATTTGCTTCAACTTTGTAAGGGATCACCAACAGGCAGCTGAAATACTAGAGTGCTCTCCACTGAAGTGAAATGTAAGGAGGATACCAGGGAGGCCATTAGCAAAACATCAAGCATCAAGCCCCCAGCTCCTCACCTTTGTAGCATCCTCTCCCCAAGGAGGTTCTTCCCTGTGTTCCAGAAGCACATTTTATCTTAGGAACATTCTATTCCTTCCTCACATAAAGGCATGGGTTACTAAGAACTTTATTATACCAAGGTATCATACTAAGAAATAATATTATCCCTCTCTCAAATTATTTTTATCTAAAAAAGCCTTAAGAAAGCTCTAGATGAAAGAAGTAAGGCAATTTCAGATAGCAGTCAGAGACTGCAGAAGGTTTCTATTGGGGTGGGGGCTCCTGGGGCGTATTCCAAAGTGCTTCTCACCTCGGAATCCATTTATTCAGCCTAAATGTGTTTCTATCTGTGCTTTCAGGTGTGCTATCAGGGACTGAGTCCACAAGTTTATTGGCATCGCTGTGGTTTCAGGCTGGTTGCACAGCTCTTCCCCAAAGCAGGCTCCACTAAATCCCTGTGGCCATAGTTTCCAGTGAGGCCTTTGCTGCGGAATTCTCTTTGCCTTATGGTCAATAGCTTTGAGTTGGACAGACACTCATGGCATGGTGTCCTGACACATACATATATCATAGGAATGGAACCATTTTAACATATAGAGAAACATTGGAGTGAGGGAAAGTAGCTCCATGGTGTTGCCAATGAGAGTCCCTGCTCTATTTGGCTTGTGGGGTGCCTTTGTTTTTAAGATCATATTTGATACAGGATGTAAATATGTTAGGTTGGTTTGCATGCTAGGCTGAACAAGCCCAGCAATAAATTGTAAACATCCTTGTGACATTTCTCTAAGGAAGTAGTTGCTAAGTGTGACTAGTAACCATTTTTGCAAGAGTTAAACATCTGAGCTATTTAAATTCCTCTGCAAAGTATGAAACGCAAATTAAGTAATCATGGCACAATCACTCAGATCAAAAGAATGAGGAGTGCAGTAGTTGGTCGGTTGGTTGGTTTTTCTTCTAACTGGTGGGGTAGCAGGAACATCAAATCTGATGGTCAAAATTCTAGCAAAATCTCTAGCCATTCAAAGTTTTTAGGAGATAAATGATATGCCTGACAGATGATTAGCTAGGATGATCGAATCAACATGTATTTGATCGCTGTTTGCCGGGTACTGCAGAATGAGTGTGGAAATCCAGGGTGTGGGGAGACCACTGTACGGGTATGTTATGGGTGTGTCTGTGAAGCAGCAGGAATATTTTTCTGAACATTCTGTTTATGAAGCTCTAGTTCGTTGAATAGCTGCTGAGGAATGGAACCAAAGGATATGATGGTCAATATGTTTCATCCATAAGACCTAATTTTAAAATCAATTTATCAGTAGTGCAATAAACCACATTCTAGGCGAGCTTTTCTCTGCTCAAAAGAAGAGACATTGCTAGTTTATTTCTCATGAAGGAAAAGTTTTGATTCCCTCGTGAACATACCTTTGTTTATTTGTAGAGCTGTTTCCCATTTTTCCTTATCAAAATATTTCAGCTGTAGCTAAACAAATCAAGTAGCTATAGGAGATTCTGTTCCGACCAAGTCAGATGAGTGTTTTTAATCACCATCCTGAGGCAGACCCATGATGTTAGCAATTACAGCACTTTAAAAAAATAAAAGGGAAAAGTACTTTTGTTCCAGAGAGTAACTCCTGTGGGGGAAAAAAAAAAAGCAGATGGAAAGAATAGCAATGATGAAACAAAATTAATATATATTATATAACCACCAAAAAAGCTGTCATGCAACATTTCTGTGTTTCCTTTTACAAGTATTGTGCATTTTTGTCTTTGAATATGAGTTCATGCTTGAGTCAGCAGCAGTTTAGCCTTAGAGGCATAGGATAGATCATTGATTTCTGCCCCTTTAAGAAGATTTTGTGTATCTCTGCCCAGTGCTATGTGTTGATTTCATAGTTTAACAGCCAGAAACTGTGTTTGTTTCTCTATTTCCTATTTTTTTGGCTGTATGTGTTTATTTCTCTATTTCGTATTTCTTGGCTGGGTTGGGGGTTGGGGGTGGATATCTTACTTTTGCCCTCATGGGCTGCCTACATGCGTGAAATCAAATTCCTAGGAAATGTATTCTAACTCCCTCTAAGCAACATATGAGAATGCTTTATTATTGGAGACTCAAAGTTTTCCAGTTTGCTGACAAATCCAGCTGGGGTATCGAAAATTGGAGATTTTTTTTTTCTCCCATTTCTTTCTATGGGGGAAGTCAATAGAATTGAACAAGAAAAAAAAACATTGTGTTACTTTTAGGCCAGAGGAGTGAGGGTAGCACTTAGGGGAGGTAAGAGAGTTAATCATGTGTCCTAAATTGAGCTGAGGGCGATGTACCTAGTGCATTCAGTGAACTAATCTTTAATTTTTGTACCAGGCACACAGCCAGCATGTCCACTTAACTTGGATAGATGATTAAGAAGAATGTTGTAAAAAAGCTGAACATAATTCACTATCACCAAATGTAGGAGGCGTCTCTGAAGCTGACAAAGTTGCTCCTACAAAATGCAATGACAGGATCCAAATTGTGAGAAAAAGCATCCGACTTGGTTAGGACAGGTAAAGCAAAGCAAAAACAAAAGAGCTTTGGCCTACAAGTCATTTCTGTTTGGAAATATTTTCCAAAGATTGAACTTAGGCTGGCAGTGCCCCTAACAATGCAGTCTGCAAAGCTGCCAAAGAGCAGCCATGGAACTGAACCAGGAAGCTCAAGGTAGTAGAAAATTCAGTGGACAGAGTCTAACTTCTGAAGATGCTGTTCTCAGTGCTTCCTGAGACCTTCCAGAGGGATGATTTCCAAACTATGTTTAGCCATAGGGGGAAAAAAAAAGATTTTGCTAGCTGTGAACACCGGATTTGATTATCTGTAGCCTATTTCTAGCTTCAGAAAAATTTCTGCTTCTACCTTATAATCCACGACAGCCCAGCATTTTAAGAATTTTATCTGCAAGCATCTCAACATAGTTTTGGTTGTTTTTTGTTTTTGTTTTTGTTTTTAAAGAAAATTAGCACAGAGAAAACATTTTTTTAAAAAACCACTTTCCAGGGCAGCCCAGGTGGCTCAGCGGTTTAGTGCCGCCTTCAGCCCAGGGCCTGATCCTGGAGACCCAGGATTCAGTCCCATGTCAGGCTCCCTGCGTGGAGCTTGCTTCTTCCTTTACCTGTGTCTCTGCCTCTCTCTCTTTCTCTGTGTCTCTCATGAGTAAATAAATAAAATCTTTAATGAAATTTAAAAAAAAACCACTTTCCAATTATATAGTGTCCATTGTATATGTTATAAACGTATAACTTATATTTTATTCATACATCGAGATTCTTTTGAAAGATTTTGTTTATTTGAGATAGAGTGAGTGAGCACATGAGCAGGGGCAGAGGGAGAGGGAGAAGCAGACTCACCTGCTGAGGAGGGAGCCTGACATGGGGCTTGATCCCAGGACCCTGAGATCATGACCTGAGCCAAAGGCAGATGCTTAACTGACTGAGCCACCCATGTACCCCTCACACATAGAAATTTGAATTAAGTAGGTGCCCTGCCTCTATTTCCTGTATGGAAAGTTCAAAGAGACAGATCTACACATGGCTGCTTTTTCTAGTTATGTACATTCTTTGCAACATGTTTCATAGGATGTTACTTAGGTGCTTCAATTAACTGGACAAAACAATTTTTACGCCTACAGAAAACAAATGACTAATTTACTTAACATAAAAATGAGTGTTACAAATCAGTAAGAAAAAGATAAACAATCCTGTGGAAAATTGGCAAAGAATAGACACAGATAATTCAGGGAACTGCCCGCCTCCAAAAAAAAAAAAAAAAAAAACCCCTAAGAAACACATACAAAAATATATTTAACCTTGCTCGTGGTTTAAAAATTCAAGGGATGATGATATGGCAATTTTCACTTCCAATTGGCAAAATCAAAAAGAGTGATGATAAAACCAGAAGATGTGAGGAGACAGTCACTTTGATACATATTCATGGAGTGTGTTAATCGATATAATGTTTAGTGGTGGCAGTTTTGCAGTGTTAAAGTTGGTCCAGAAACTTCATTTCTGTGAATATAATCTAAAGAAAAACTCACAGAAGTACACAAAGACAAAAATGCACATGGATGATGATTGCAGCATAGTTCCTAATAGCTAACAACTGGAAACAAACCATCAAAAAGAATGAGGTAGAGCTACAGGTACTCACATACAAAGTGTTCCAAGAGGCAGTAAAAAGGAAAAAGAGCCAGTTACAAAAAATAATGTAGAAAAGGACTCCATTTTTGTTCTGTGTGAAAGAAAAAAAAAATGTAATGACATATATACTAAAATGTGAATGCTGGTTGTTTCTGGGAGTTGGCATTTTGGAGCACCTTCTATTTCTACCTTATGTATATCTGTCAGATTTGATCCCAGATGAAAGGTAAAATAAAAATAGTTTTAAAAAATAACAGTATGAGCATCGCTTATGTAGTTTTCTTGCCAAACATGTTAGTTCTGAATCTAAACATGAGGAAACAACCACATAAATCCAGATTGTGTGATATTCTGCAAGATAACGAGCCTAGACTCCTTACATTTATCAGTGTTATAAAAAATGAAAAAGAGACTATTCTAGATTAAAAATATCTCAAGAGAGCCAGTAACAAAAGGCAATCTGTAATCCTTGATTGGATCCTGAATGCATAAAAAAACATTGGAAAGAAACTTTTAGGATATAATTGCCTTGGTGAATCTCGGTGAAAGAACAGCATTTCTAGAATTATATTTTGGAAAGTGCTAGTATAGGAAATGCCCCATTAACTGAAATGTATTGTGCCCTTCCATGCAAGGTATGCTATTACCTCATTTAATCTCTGTTATTTATTAAAGAAAAAGATGGTTTCCTTTTTTTTTTTTTTAAGATTTTATTTATTTATTCACGAGAGAAAGAGAGGTGGAGACAGAGGCAGAAGGAGAAGCAGGCCCCATGTTTGAAGCCCGACGTGGGACTCGATCCTCGGTCTCCAAGATCACACCCATGCCTGAAGGCGGCGCTAAACCGCTGAGCCACGGGGCTGCCCCGATGGTTTCCTTTTGAAGCTAGGACTCTGTTACTGTAGTTGGTGAGGGATACCAATGCATCCAATTCTAGAATATCTTATCTGGTTTATAGATTTCAAATCAGTGCCTAGATGCCAACTAGGGTTTACTGCAAAGTTGGTGAATCTCAAAGCTGGAGGGTATCTTTGAGGGTACATGGGATCAAGCCTTATCATTTTGCAAATGAGCAAAAGGGACCAGGTGGGCTAGTGACTTAACCGTAGTTGATTTGAAAAAGCCCTGATTTTGGAAATCTTGTCCTTAACTTTAGAATTCTTAACAATAAACCCATCAAGATGCATTTAATTCTTGCTGAACATCACCAACAGAGTAGGCATCAAAATGGCCTGCCCTGAGCTGGGCCCCTTCTGCATGGAAAGAGGCTTACCACTTGGGGAGGAGTCACATGATAATCCTCAAGGAGCAGAGAGCCTCAGACTCCCAGCACTGTAATAATGCAGGCAGTCTGCCGAGTCCTAGCCGAACCAAGACATGCCCTTTGCTTGACTTTTTTATTACATAAGAAAGCACGAGGAGTTCAAGCCAAGACTTTTTTCTCCCCCCCCAAAAAAAAAAAGACTGCTTATGGAAATGGATAACAAGAGTCCTGAGTCCTTTACTTCTCTTCCCGATAAACATTTCCTCACAGCACATTCCCAGCAGGACTCATCCCATCTGGTAGAATGAAGGGAGAGAGATTCAATCACTTTTCCTTTATAAAATGTGTGTACCTCCTTTTTACTGGGCTAAGACTCCAGATTTGCATTCTCCATTTTATATCTCTCTCTGAGAATAATCTCCTGACCTGCATAGTAGACTTCTGAAAAATCAAAAATCTCTTCTCGCTGACTGTTTTATCAGGAGAACAATTCTTCTGACTGGGTTATGCCCACTCCTCAGGGGCCAGTGGAAGTTCCGCACTGGTGAGGGTGAGGCTGAGACTTCTTGCAGTAGGCTAGGTACGGGTGGCAGAGGGCACAGGGAGCCACAAAGGCGCCCAAGGTCAAAGTTCGTAGAGGTAATCTGAGTCTAAATATCTGGAAGAACACATGCAATGTGAAGTCGGGGCTACTGAGATGGGAGTTGATAAGTTAAGGGTGTGGAACTGAACAGAGGTGGGCTAGCAGCACAGGCAAGTCGGAACCAGGCAAGAGGGTCTCTTGGAAGACAACCCCAGATTCCAGTTGGCAGATGTGTCTTGCCATTTGTGGTTGGCAGCGCCTGGTGTTTTGAGGTGGCTGAAGTTGGCAGAATCAGTGGACCTGGAAAAGCCACTGGTCAGTGAGCAAAACTAAAAGCACCAGGGTCTGAGTTAGGTCGGAAGTGAAAACTGGATCCCTACATCCAAATTGGTCAACAGGGTGTAAAGTCAAGGACAAACCCATTGTTAGCCAATAAGCATGTTTGACTAATCAAGGGAGGGACAAGAATGCAAGTGTGAAGCCAAAGAGAGCCGGCAGCGTGGTGGTCAATATTGGAGGAGGAGTGCAGTATGATGCTAGAGTGGGATGGGCTGGAATGATTCCAAGGCCAAGGAGTAGATGGTACAGCCACTCTTCATAGTGGAGCCACTCTTGAGTATAGTAGCATACAGCCACTCTTCATTCTGTTCCTGTGCTCTGAATGAGATGTGTCTTGTGCCATTAAAAGTACCACCAGAGCTTTCTGCTGTAGGCTTGAGTGGCTGGTATCAAGATGGGCAAGTTCATGAAACCCCGGAAGGTGGTGCTGGTCCAAACTAGATGCTACTCCGGATGCAAAGCGGTCATCATGAGGAGTATTGATGATGGTACCTCAGACCATCCCTACAGCCATGCTCTGGTGGCTGGAATTGACTGTTATCCCTGCAAAGTGCCAGCTGCCATACATAAGAAGAAAATCGCCATGAGGTGAAAGATCAAGTCCTTTGCAAAAGTTTATAACTACAATGATTCATGCCCACAAGGTACTCTGTGGATATCCCCTTGGATAAAAACTGTCACCAACAACGATGTCTTCTGAGAGCCTGCTCTTAAACTCAAGGCCTGACGAGAGGCCGAGGTCCAGTTCAAGGAGAGGTACAAGACCTACAAAAACAAAAGGCTCTTCCAGAGGTTGCAGTTTTAGATCTGTTTTGTTTCAGTCACTAAAAACACCACCAAAAAAAAGTACCACCAGAATGATTATAGTTGATAACACAGTATTTGAAATTGCTAAGAGAGTAGATCTTAAAAGTTCTCATCACAAGAAGAAAAATTTTGTAACTACGAACAATGACAGATATTAACTAGACTTTATTGTTGTGATCATTTTGCAATGTGATTTGTATAAAATCATTGCAATTTCATTACATTGAATGTAATATAACGTCCTATGTTGGTTTTAGCTCAAAAAAAAAAAAAAAAGTATCACCAGTAACTTCGTTTACTCTGTTGTCTTGCAATTAATTGAGAGTATGAGGGAGGAAAGAGAACTTTGCTTATGGAGAAGAGTATGCTTGTGTTGACAGAAAATACTGTTGGGGACTTCCAGAATTTCAAACACACAGGCATTCCTAAGGGAATATACCAAGGCAGTGGGAAGTGGGTAATATGGCCCAAAGTCTCTTCCATGCTTAGCCAGACTGAGTTCTCCAAGTGACTGGGTAGGGATCCATGGGTTTGGTTGAGGTACTCTCTTTAGAAAAATTCGATGAGAATGCACACATTTTGGGGAGAAGGGTCACATTGGAGAGTCCTAACAGCTCAACTCAGATACGTTTATGCTTATGCCTGGAGGGAATGGAACAAGGCCACTAGGGTGTTGGGAAGCCTAGGTTCCCAACACAGATGCCTGACAACACAGGGCACCCATGGGGGCAGGGGGCAGGGGAGAAAAGTAGAGTGAACTGTGGGGATGGTCCAGCATCTGGGCAGAGAGGAGGATAGGGAACAGGGTCCAGTTTCCGGGATGCCTGTATACCTACTTTTACCCCAACTTCTAGCACACTAGGTCAACTTTTGTCTATCGGTCACATAGGGTTTCTGTGATTTTCTTTCATTTGGCTTTACACCTTTTGAAAACCACCACCTAATATCAACCACACTAAGCGCTGTCCATGTTTTTGCTCTGTGTCGGATCCTATCTTGGCTACATCATGTAGGACGCTTTCCTCAAGGAGTTTACAGTCTCTCTGGAAATCCCAAGTTTACGTAATGGTATAAAGGAGGAAACAAAATAGGGTAGGACTTCAGTGTTAAATGATGTGTTGGGGATACAAGTGACTCACAGTTTTAAGGGGGAAAAAGATTCCTGGGCTTTAGAGGGTGAGGAGCCACATCAAAAGTTATAGAAATTTCTACCTGAAAAAAGTGATATTTGAGCAGAAGTTTAGAGAAGGAGAGAATTTGAGTGAGTGGGGAAGGCATTCCAAGCTGTGAGAAAGACCCTAAACAAAGGTATAGAGTTAGGAACACTCAAGGTCAATTTGGGAAACAATAAATAGAGAAAACATATGCATGACTGACAGTGTTTCCCATTTTTTAAATTACTTATTCAGACAGTATCCTGAGCAAGAACAATTTCCTGTGGTTTATAAATAGGTACCAGTTATTTTAGTGGAACATAATGCTGATGATCATTCATGGAATGTTCCACAGAGACTTCAGTATTCTGAGGACCAGGGAGAAAATGTATAAATGTTTAAGGAATGGTCCAGAACATGAAACACCATTAATAAAAATCAAATACAACACTTACACAGAAACTTAGTGTTCTTAACGAGGTCCTTGTCTCCTTTGCTCTTTCTCCCTCCTGGATTTGTTCCTGATTTATGATGCAGAGGGCCCAAGGCTTCAGATGACATGTACCTCTGGATATGAAAGAATGAGAATAGAAATTGGGAGATAATAAAATGGGTACAAGAGATGACATCATTTTTCTGAGCTCATAGAATGGGTGGTGCCAATGTTATGATTCGGAATGCCCATCTCATGTTTTCTTTCACCCAAGATTTCCTATCCAATTCCAAAACCAAGAAGCCACTAGAATGGTACAGAATCTCAATTCCAGTGATTCCTAAGATGAGAACATTATATGAGGCTGATATATTTCATAGGTTGGGGATCCCAGCTCCCCACGCTTGAGAAACATTCCAATGTGTATGACCATGTTATAGGTCACGCAAAAGAAAGAAGATATTTGTATTCATTAGGTTATGGATGGATTTGTATTTTATTGGAATTAGTTAGCATCATTCTCATTTTTCCTGTGCTGTTCTATTTTTTATTGTTTCCATAGCATTTGTATCTACATATTGTTCATTTTGGCCTACAAAAGATTATGAGTGAATACATCTTTTTTATTTGTGTTTTTCCTTTGGGTTCCTCTTTCTATAGGCTTAGGGCAAAAGAAGTGATGGTTATCCTAAATTTTCCCTAAATTTATCCTAAATATTATTCTAAATTTGTAGCAGCAGCAAAGTATTTTATTATAAAAACTTCCTTAGGAAAAATATCCAACAGTTAATCTTGTCTATATCTGAAGAAATCCTTAACAAATATCTCCAAAAAGTATGAAATGATACTGCCACTAGTGATTTTACAGGTTTCTGCAAGAAGTTGGAGTTGTATATAAGCCTCTACCCACACCCCAGCTCTCTAAATAAGAATGAATGCTATAAAGTTGTCTTCTTGTTCTTATAGTTGGGTTATTTTATGGGGTAATAAAATCAGTACCGATAGCCTTTCTGGACATTCCAATAATCCTCCCACAAGTTAAAAAAAATACTCCTAAAATTGAAAAGGAAGTTCCATTCAACTTATCAAATGTAATAACAATTGCCTACAAAAAACTTCCTTTGACAGACAGAATTTGTAGTCAGTAAAAGAGTTATTTTCACACAGCGCCCAAGATTTACAGGATCCTTTCTTAATGACAAAGGGTTTCCTTGGTCTACTCATGCCATGTGGGTAAGTTTTACATTTCATGAGGCAATTTGAAGGAAAGGGTGAAGATATGTATGTTTGTATGTATGTGTGTATGTATGTGTATTTACTTAAGACAGAGAGCGTGTGCAGGAGGGGGGTGGGGAAGAGCAGCAGAGGGAGAGAGAGGATCCCAAGCAGGCTCCACGCCCAATCCCACAACCCTGAGATCAAGACCCCAGCCAAAATTATGAGTTGGACACCTACCCAACTGAGCCATCCGAGTCCCCCAAAGGTATTCTTTTTGAACATACTGTCTTTTACGGTGATACAATAGCAACATCAGATTATAAATTAAGCCACTAGCTAATCAGAAATTAAATTTACAGGCATAACCTAAAAAGCATGGCCAACATATACTTTTTGGTTCCCAACACCCCAACATCTTTATCTTGAGGTGTGAGGGAACTAGGATAGAAATTGGGAGATTTGTACTTTAGAAACCAAATCAGGTTTTCCCATTTTGATACTTAAAGACAAAGACAAAAAGCAAAACTAAACTGAAACAAAACATATCAGTTTTCTGAGATATGGAAGTTTAGATAACTTGTGTGCGGTCCTCAGAAAGTAAGATTCCAGTGCTCTTCATATTTTAACGTTATAGACCTGTAAACAGTGCCTGTGTGCCCAGCTGATCAGGAAACACAGCTTTCCTTCCTTTCTCCAGCATGTTCTCTCCAGGCATTGCCAAACTCGTATACCTCCCAGCACTATTTCCACCGAATGTGACTTGAACGAAGGGCTTGGGGGTGGTGGCACAAGAGAGCATCTTGGTAACCTTAGTTTTGTAAACGTGAGATGTAACATTTACCTCTTGGTTGATTTATGAAGCATGGAAGTGTATTAAGATCTCTGTGAAAATCTGCAATTAAATTAAGGTCTAACTTTGTTGATCTTAGCATTTCCCAAGCTTAGTTGACCACGAACGCCATTCCCCTCTAGGCTGTGCACCAGGATTCTGTGGGCTACGTTTGGATAAACGTCAACCTGGGCACGAGCACTGGTTTTCATTCAGACACGGGCCTCAGAGGCTCTCTTTGCCACTTGATAGCTCTGAGAGTCTGAGCAAATGACTTTCCCTCTCAGAAACCTGTTCCCCATCTGAATTATGTGGAAAATAATATCTATCTTACACGATTTTTTGAAGATGCAATATATGCTCAATAAACATTTATCTCCTTTTGTTTACAAACATGGTAGTATAAATCTTTCTGGGTTTCGACATGCATTCCAATATCCTCTCTAATAGGACTATCTTTTTCCAGTCTCATCTCCCAGGAACATGGGGAAGTGTTAACACCGCTTTAGAGTCAGACTCTGTAGAATGTAATCTTAATAACTGTATGACATATGACTTGAGTAAGTTATCAACCCTCTCTGTGCCTCAGTGTCCCCACCTGTAAAATGGGAATAGTAATGGTACTTCCTTCAGGTTGTGAAGATTAAAGGCTAGTGTTGATAAAGTACTAAGAATAACACCTGGCATTGTTCAGAATACACATGGTGCATGTTCAATACTCTCATTAAAGCTTCTAGTAGTCTCATTTTCTAATCATATGCTGCTCCAGCCATACTAGACCCCTTGCTACCCAGAGATACTTGATGCTTTCCCATATCCATATTTGTGCTCATGCCTTTCCTCATCTTTTCTTCCCAGTGAAATCATCTATCCTTCCAGGCCTGTCATGTACGCTACCTGCTTGATGAAGCCTTTCCAGATTTTCCCTAACCAGGTGTCTTCCTGTACCAGGGGATGCCCTGCTCCATGGGGCTTTGTAGTGCCCTCCTGGTTCTTACCATGTTCGACTCTGTATTCAGTTTTATACTCCTGGAGGAGCACCATGCACACATACACACACGACACTCATCACCCAGTAGTGTGATCTAGTAGGTACAACTTCAGGCTGAGAATCAGTAAACTTGGACTCTGGTCTCAGGCCAAACACTCTGTAAACCTGGGCAAGTTGCTTTACAGGAGCTTTGGTTGCCCCTCTCTTAAAACAGTGGGTTGGATTACGCCAGCTCTAAAGCCTGTTCTATCTCTACCCTTCTGTAAGTCTAGTACGCACCCCAGCCATCTAGAAGCGTGTGGAATTTTAAGAGAACAGAAGGGACAAAGCTTGAGCCAGAAATGTCTGATCAGAAACCCTTATTTGCACTGTTTACAAAAGCAAAAGACTGAAGCAACCCAAATAGATAAAGTGCGGCATATCATGGAATACTATGCAGCTGTAACAACAACAAGGGATAAGGAACCTTACCATAAGGAAAGCTGAGGAAGAATGATCTCCAGGAAGCATAAAGTGAAAAAAAAAAAAAAACCCAAGATGCAAAACAGTGTTTTTAGAACGCTGCCTATTGTATGATAAAGAGAGGAAATTATAAGAATATACATTTGATTTAGTTTATATAGGCCTAAAAAGACACTGGCCAGGTGCCCTGGAAGAGTACACAAAAAAAATGTTAAAATGTTACCCATAGGAAAGGGGGTGGAGTATAGAGTGGGTGGGAATAGGGGAAGAGTGAGAATTTCGAAGCCCTCCTTTTTTTTTTTTTAAAGATTTTATTTATTCATGAGAGACAGAGACAGAGGCAGAGACACAGGCAGAGGGAGAAGCAGGCTCCATGCAGGGAGCCCAAAGTGGGACTCGATCCCCAGTCTCCAGGATCATGCCCTGGGCCGAAGGCGGCACCAAACCTGGGCTGCCCTGAAGCACCCCTTTTAATAACATTTTGATCATGTATGTATGAGTGTGGAACTTGAACTCACAACCCTGAGATCAAGAGTTGCATGCTCTTCCTGCTGAGCCAGCCAGGCGCCTGTACCATTTTGATTTTTTTTTTAAGATTTATTTATTTATTCATGAGAGACAGAGAGAGAGAGAGAGAGAGAGAGAGAGAGAGAGAGAGAGGCAGAGACACAGGCAGAGGGAGAAGCAGGCTCCATGCAGGGAGCCCAACATGGGACTTGATCCCGGGTGCCCGAGATCACACCCCAGGCCGAAGGTGGTGCTATACCTCTGAGCCACCCGGGCTGCCCCCATTTTGATTTTTTAATCAAAAAATGTGATTTTTTTTTTTGTGAATGTATTGCCTCGTCAAAGAAAAAGTTAAAAGAGAAACCTCTGACTGTGACAGTGATTTGCAACAAAAACAGATGTTATCTTATTTGTACTTTTCAGTGAGGCTAGGGTCCAACTAAAGAATGATGTGCTAATTTATTGCTGAAGCCTTCTAGAATATGAATCCCCAGGACATACTTGTCAGTGGAAAGGTGAAATGTTGGCCCTTTGGGTGTTCTTGGAGTTTTCTTCTGAAGCCAGCCACCTTGGTTCCCTAGTTCATGTCACCCGATGTAGATGCTCAGCAACCAGAGGCTTCCACTCATTTGGGATATAGCCGGTGGTCAAGTGAAAGGTCTTGGGCTGCAATATCAGCGACCCCTGTTCATTCTGGAGGATCTGGAGAATTTTGTTGAGGAGAGGAGGGTGCAGCCTAGCAAATTCTCAAATCCTCTTAGAGGGCAAATAGAGGAACAAAGGACTCAGAGAAAGCTCTGAGGATGGTTAAAGATGATAGCTAGCGTCTACCCTCCACCTAAGACACAGTTCAGGGAGAGCTTTCAGATAACTTCCAGCTTGTCTACAGAATCTACCAATCTACCCCTCAGAGAGTGTAGACCTTCCTCCCAAATGGGTGAAATTCCACGTTCTTTTCTAATTTAAGTAACCCACCACCCTAAGAAACTTAGACCTGTAGATATTTTTGTTTCTCCCACAGAGTCCCGCAGCAATGAGAAATCCAATGCATGGCATTGTCAGCTCGCTTTGGCCCCAGGTCCCATTTGGAGAGAATCCTGAGGTGAAATGACTTGCAGCTGAGGTAGGCCCATGCTTAGCCAGCACGTACTCCATCAAACCCCAGCACTCCCTCTTGGCTGCTCCTGGGAAGGCTTCAGAAGAGTTTTTCAAAGCAGACCTTGTAAAAACAAATACCCCCACCACTACCCCCATCTCCTGTCCCCTTCAGAAAACAAACAACAATACTGCTCTGTTCACCGGACACAGGGGGATTTTCTGTTTCAAGTATTTTTTTCTTATTTCGTATTGGCAGCACTTGTTAAGGAACCGATGACTTTCAAGTTGCATGAACTTTGAAACATAAGCATATAAGAATCCAGGTGCTTAAAACTTCCTCACACTCGGATACATCCTTATAGCCTTCATCTAAAAAAGTCTCTAAAGTTTTATTAAAATGATTTCAGTTAGAAAAAGAATGCCTTCCATTCCATATTTTGAGTTATTATGTTTGCTTTTTAAGCTTGTAAGCAAAATATCTTGAGATCCTATTTCTTTTTTCAGACTTAGAAACAAACTTAGAAACTGGGTGTCAGATCTGGGTTTGAATTTTGTTTTCATCACTTAGGAGCTGTAAGACCTCAGACAACTAACCCAATTGATTTTGCCCCAATTTCCTCATTGGTAAAATGGGGTAATAATAGTATGAATATATGTAATAAACAGTTAAGTAATAATAAAATGAGTACATGTACTTAGAGTTCCTAGAGATATACATGAGTGACAAAAATAACAGTGTTAAACAATAAAAATTATTATGCTTTGGGGCACCTGGGTGGCTCAGTCAGTTAAGCAACTGACTCTTGATCTCAGCTCGGGTCTTGATCTCAGGGTGGTGAGTTCAGGCCCTGCATTGGGTTCTGTGCTGGGTGTGGACCTTACTTAAAAAAAAAAAAAAAAAAAAAAAAATATATATATATATATATATATATATATATATATCATACTTCTTATCTCATTTGGAGGAAATGCTTACTAACTGAAACTGATTAAATTACAGTATTTTCTCATTTTTGTGATTCTTTAAGGGTTCCAATTCCAGTCTTAAATAAATGCTTATCATTAAAATTAAACTCTTGTTTGCTCTAGCCTGTGTATGAAAGAAAAAACCCAAGAGGAGAAACCAGCCTGCCAACCATGAGAACCAAGCAAGGAAAGAATTTCATTGCCTCCACAGCAAATGTTCAGATAGTCTCAGTGTTGTATTGTCATGCCATGAGAATGAGGCATAGCATTTATGCTGTGACTGGGCATCCCCACCCACTGAGAATCTGAGGGCATAGGATAGGAAATGAGGATACTCGAACATCAAAAATATAATTAGGGGGCAAAATGGTCAAGATCTAATCACTCAATCCAGACAGAAGAGTTTTTCCTCAAACCAGTAGCATGTTAAACTTATCTGACCTCTGTGGGGAAGTGATTTTTCTTTTTCTTTGTTCCTCACCCATCAGCCTATGAATTTCTGCAATTTCTCGACTGAATTCTAGGCATGAGTCTAGCCCACTTCTGGAATCCTGTACATAGTGTGGCAAACTATGTCAAATTAGAGGGGTGGGGTTATCTTGAGGCAATGGTCTTCTGTTATTGCTAAGGTCATCTTTGGACTTCCAAAAGAATGACACCAGTCAGGAAAATATTAGCCATGCCTGCCTCCTGTTCACAAAGAGCAGCATGGCTTGCCACCCATAGATACCAAGGACATTGTGATAGAGGCACTACGGAAAGCCTGGAAGTTGGAATCTTGACCTCACTTTGGATTCTTGATTGGTAGCATATTCCAAATTTTAGTTACTTTTCTTCAGTTTTCCTGAATATAGTGAGGAGGCCAATTATTGGAGTCCTCATTGACAATGTCTGGAACAAAGTTGTCCAATAGAAATATAATGAAAGCCACAAACGTAATTTAAAATTTTTGCAATAACTGTATTTGAACAAATAAAAAGAAATGGTAAAGTTAATTTTAAAAATAGATTTTATTGGGATCCCCGGGTGGCGCAGCGGTTTAGCGCCTGCCTTTGGCTCAGGGCGCAATCCTGGAGACCTAGGATCGAATCCCACGTCGGGCTCCCAGTGCATGGAGCCTGCTTCTCCCTCTGCCTATGTCTCTGCCTCTGTCTCTCTCTCTCTGTGTGACTATCATAAATAAATAAAAATAAATTTAAAAAATAGATTTTATTTAACCCATTATACCCAAGGTAATATCATTGCAACATATAATGGATATTTTAAAAATTGACATATTTTACATTTTTTTTACTAAGTCTTTGAATCTGATATGTATGTAGATTTCACAAAATTTACAGCTAAAGTAAGTGGATTCAAGTATCTAAGTTGTTCCAAACACAGTTAAAAGTTTTCTAATAACTGAAACCAAGATCCAATTTTTAAATTTAAATCTCAGTTTATTAAAAATAAATAAAATTAGAAATTCAGTTTCTCTGTCATTCCAGCCACATTTCTAGTGGCTACTGTATGAGAAAGTGCAGATAGAGAAAATGAAGAAAGAGGGTGCAATGTTTTTTGGAGGGTCATCACACTTGGAGCTCATCTTCAGTTGGTACATGCCAAAGGGAGGTTCCAGTATCTTTTTTCCCCTCTAATTTCTTCTTTGTTCCCAACAATACTCAGAGTCACTTTTATATTTCTGTGGTGGAATAATTAGACTCAAACTGCCTGAAAATAGGCAAGTGGAGTAATCAGCTTATATATGAGAAGTAAATTGTGACAAACCCTTTTTCAAGAGGAGCACGTAGGAAAGTTTTAAAGAACGTGCATAAGCCCATTTATCTGAGGTGACAAGTAGTTCGTTGGTTATTGAAAAATGATGTTGAAGTTGAAAAAGACTTTCACTTTTGAATTAAATTTTTTTAATTTAAGTGAAATCCAGATAACATAAACCTAACCATTTTCTTTTTTTAAAAAAATATTTTATTTATTTATTCATGAGAGACACACAGAGAGAGGCAGAGACACAGGCAGAGAGAGAAGCAGGCTCCCTGTGGGGAGCCCAATGCGAGACTTGATCCCAGGACCCTGGAATTACCACCTGAGCCAAAGGAAGATGTTCAACCACTGAACCACTCAGGTGCCCCAAAACTAACCATTTTAAAGTAAACATTTCAGTGGCATTTAGTATATTCATCAACTACCACCTCATAGTTCTAGAACACTTTCATCACCCCCAAATAAAATCCCATACCAATTACATAGTTATACCGCATCCTCTCCCCTGTTCTTCCCCCAGTCCCTGGCAACTGTCAGTCTTTGTTCTATCTCTATGGATTTATCTATTCTGGATATTTTAGATAAATAGAATCATATAATATGTGACTTTTTGTGTCTGTTTTTTCCCCAGATTGCAGCATGTATCAGTACTTCATTCCTTTTATGGCTGAAAACTATTCCATTGTATGTATATACCACATTTTAATTCATCCATTGATCGGTATTCAGGTTGTTTCTACCCTTTGACTATGGTGAATAGCGCTATTATGAACATTTGTGTACAAGTGTTTGTTTGAGTACCTGTTTTCAGTTCTTTTGGGCACATACCTAAGGAATGGAATTGCTGGATCATGTGGTAATCCCATTTAACTTGTTGAGGGACTGCCAGACTCTTTTCCATAACATCTGCACCATTTTATATCCCTACCAGTAATATACGAGGATTCCATTACTCCGCATTCTTGCTGATACTTGTTCTTTTCTTTCTTTTTTTTTTTTTTTAAAGTAATACCATCATAGATGGTGTGAAATGGTATTTCATAGTGGTTTTGTGTTTTTCTAATGACTGATAATGTTGAACATATTTTCATGTGCTTAAAGAACATGAACATATTTTCATGTGCTTTCATGTATCTTCTTTGGAGGAAATTCTATTTGGGTCCTTTGCCCATTTCTGAAATGGATTGTCTCTTTGTTGCTGAGTTGTAAGAGTTCTTTATATATTATGGATACTGGCCCTTTATCAGTTGTATAATCTGCAAATACATTTCTCTTGTTCTCTAGATTGCTTTTTCATTTTCTTGATAATGTTTTTTGATACACAAAAGTTTTAAATTTAGGTAAAGTCCATTTGTCTATTTTTATTGTTATTGCTCATGCTATTGTGTCATACCTAATAATTCATTGCCTAATCTTTGAGGCACATCTTGAAAAAAATAGATTCATATCTGGAAAAGAACATAAAATTTTACTTTACTTGAAACCTTTAAATGTACGTTCACCTGCTAATCTGTTAATAGTCAAAGGGTTTCTTCCAACATGTTTACTGAGTGAAAGACCACTTTGTTTTTGCATAAGCCACAGCTATCTGATACACTTTGATTTCTTTTAAGTTGACTAAAAACTTAGAGACACTTGCAAAGCAACTTGACTCTGTATATTTCAAGGTTTTTATGATTTCCATTCCTACTTAAATTTTATTGCTATCTTGTCCACATATAATTTGATGATGGTATTTTTAGCCTTTAATCAGACATTTAAAAATGTGCAACTTAGTTATTATTGAAAGGAGTCTCTGCACATTCATATTTAATTGGTTTATGTAATGTTCAATTATAATAAGTATAATTATTAAGCAAAATTGTAATTAAGCAAGCAATTGTAATAAGTATAACTGGCATAAATAAATTTGGGAATAAACCCAACTGACTTGGTAAATATATAGCACAATGGTGGGACTTGAAAAACAGGTATAGCAGAGTATTGCCTACAGTCAAAGTATACTTGGTGTGCCATGGACGTCAGTCAATATGCTCACAATACAGAGGGAATCAACAGTGTACCAACAAGTGTGTTAGCTGAAGAAGAATTAAGAGAGTATTTATTATTCTAGAGGTCTTGATTTAGAATTATTTAAAACATTTTTATTTTCATTTTTTAGGACAGTTTTAAAACTGTGGCAACATATACATAACATAAAATTAACCATTTTTTGCCCTTTTAAGTGTACAGTTCAATGGCATGAAGTACATTCACAATGCTGTGCAAACATTACCACTATCTATCTCAAGAACTTTTTCATCTTGCAAACAGAATTACTTTTTAATAATATGCAATGCCAAGCACACAGCTCTGATATGCTATTTTCTAAGCAGATACCAGTGGCACTTTGTAGCAGTGCGAACTTGGGTAGCTCATTTAACCTACTGGTGTCTTCAGTTTCTAACCTATAAAATGGGGTTAATATCTTCTCCACAGAACTAACAAAAAGAACAAAAATATATTTGCTAAAGCGCTTTGAAAACTGGAAAGCATTTTACAATTGCTACTTACGGTTATTTTTATTAATAGAAAATTTGAGGATTCATAGAAAGCTGAGGCCACTCATTCTCCTCATTTTACAAATATTATTTCTACATATTTAGGTTATTCAGACCTATCATCATACATATATTTTACTTGTTTATTTGTTTGTTGATTGACCGATTGACTTCCATCCTACTAGAATAGAAGACCCATGAGGGCAGTGATTTTTTTTTTACTGTTTTACCCATTGCTCTATTTCAGAGCCTAGAACAGATTAAGGCATATATATTTCTTTTTTTTTTTAAGATTTTATTTATTTATTTGATAGAGAGAGACCACGAGGTGAGGGCAGGGAGAGGCAGAAGGAGAGGGAGAGGCAGACTTTCTGCTGAGCAGGGTGCCATCATGAGGTTTGATCCCAGGACCCCAAGATCATGACCTGAGCTGAAGGCAGATGCTTAACCGACTGAGCCACCCAGGTGCCCCAAGGCATATATATTTCTTGAATAAATGAAAGAGTAAATTATTCTACACATCAGTAACTATGATATTAGTGCTCAAAAACTATTCACTCATGATATTGTCAGCTCAAACATGTAAGTCTTTAGGCTTTCCCAGTGCAAAATTAGTATGTGTGAAGCCCCAAGTAGAACATTTCTACTTTGAGGAAACTTCTCAGACTAGTTCAGAGTTGAAAGGAAGTCAAGTTTTGGAGTAAATAGAGATGAAAAAAATTATTCAAATTTTCAAAATGTGTTCTGAATTTAACATTTTAGGTTATTATCAGTACAATAAGAGATAGGTTTTAATTGGGTTAATTTAATGTAACCAAGGAAATACTGTAAGTAATCATTCTCTCTTTTCTAAACAAAACAGGCAGACTCTACTATTGTTTTATCAATGTCTGGTTTCAAGTGGAGCTATATGACTTGCTTTGGCAAATGAAATGTTGAGTGGAGGTAACCTTATGTCATTTCTGGGTGGGAGTATTTAGTTGCTGGTACTTAGCCCTCCATAATGCTCTTCCCTTACAGTAAAGATTGTGGAGGTACCTACTGACATGGAGGTAGCATAAGATTAAAGTATCCTGGAATGCTGAGCTGACACAAAGAAGGCAGCCTTCCTCAGAGAGTCTCTTGGAATCACAGCTGATTTTATATAAGCAATAAATTAACTTTTGCTGATTTGGAACTTGTGTATTAAGATTTGGGAATCGTGTATTATAACATAACCTAGTCTATAGTGACTTATATATATAGACAATATTTTGCCCTACATTTTTTATAAATTTATTTTTTATTGGTGTTCAATTTGCCAACATATAGAATAACATCCAGTGCTCATCCCATCAAGTGCCCCCCTCAGTGCCCGTCACCCAGTCACCCCCACCCCCCCGCCCACCTCCCCTTCCACTACCCCTAGTTCATTTCCCAGAGTTAGGAGTCTCTCATGTTCTGTCTCCCTCCTTGATATTTCCCACTCATTTCCCTTTATTCCCTTTCACTATTTTTCCTTTTCCCCAAATGAATGAGACCATATAATGTTTGTCCTTCTCCGATTGACTTATTTCACTCAGCATAATAACCCCCAGTTCCACCCACGTCGCAACAAATGGTGGGTATTTGTTGTTTCTAATGGCTGAGTAATATTCCATTGTATACATAAACCACATCTTCTTTATCCATTCATCTTTCATTGGACACCGAGGCTCCTTCCACAGTTTGGCTATTGTGGACATTGCTGCTAGAAACATCGGGGTGCAGGTGTCCCGGGGTTTCACTGCATCTGTATCTTTGGGGTAAATCCCCAGCAGTGCACTTGCTGGGTGGTAGGGCAGATCTATTTTTAACTTGCCCTATATTTTTAATGGAAAGTTAAAATAACAATTTATATATGAATATATATATATATTCTATGGCAGAAAAAGCCATATATAATTATGTGGTTTTAAAAATGGAAAGTAGTACGATAGTGTTACAGACACGATATCAACGAGTTTTAGGTTCCTTTAAATCATCTTGATTTCTGATGTGAGGAAGAACTTCAACAAAGCTGCTTCTGAGGCATTTGAGAATAATCTTTTTGAGTTACCATGATTACTGACTAAGGCTTTTCATCTTTTTCTAGATTCTTTCCTTTCACAGAAATATATGTCTTCTTCAATAATCTCTCCATATTTAGACTATCTTTTCTTTGACCTGTTACTTTTTTTTTTTTTTTTTTTTGGTCAGTGGTCTACTGGGTTCTCCTAGATGATGATTTTTTTTTCCACCAAAGGGTAAGAATTCAAAATTGCGAGTGATTTATAGTGTATTTATAGTGAAAGTCTGGTGAGAACTCAGGTATTTATAGTGCAACTCCGAATCCTTGCCTTTTACATTTTTGAAATACTTTGGCACTTTACTAGAGTACCTTGCTAAGGTTGTGTGTGCCCTCCCTTTTCGAAAGAAATTTTAAAAAATTAAGTGGGAGTGGAATGGGGTAGGGGCAGTGACTCACTCATCGAATGAAGATGTATTCCAGTACTGTTATCTGCGATAAAGGAAGCTGTTAAGAGTCACCATTTCTGAATAATATTGGAAGAATTTAAACAGGCATTTTCCAGAATTGCCATTGTTTTCTTTGGTATTTCATTAACATTGTGGGTGGGGAAGTGCTGCTGAGGGCCATGGAGCAAAATAAGTGAAAGGGAAACAGCTTTCATTCCTGGTGGATTTCCTGTATTACCTAATGAGGGCAGCCACTTACATGTTGATTCTGTACAATTCAATTCAACAAATATTTTTTGAGCACCTCCTAAGTGCCTGCTAGGTACAAACAGTGAACAGACAGACAGACAATAGAACCCTGTCCTTGGGAGAGTTCACCTTCTGGAGGTGTTGATCAACTGATAAAAATGTCAAATTATGTGCTTTTCCCAGGAGTTTTTCATATGTATCGGAAGTGATCATTGGTACAAACATTCAAACTCGATGGTGAAGCACCGAGAGGAAAAATCCTCTTCACTTTGCAATCTCATTTAGATTCACGCTAAAAGATTCATTTAAAAAATACGTGCAAAACCAGAAACCTATCAACCCCCAATCGATCTGCGACATAAGCATGATGTATTCATCTTTGCTTTTCAGTTCAGGGGCTGAGGGGCGGGTCTTCAGGCAGAAGGGCCCTCTTCCCTCCGAAAGCTCGCAGTGCCGCCGCCGGGCACCTACACAGCAGGCCCAACGTCAGTTTCCCTAGATTCTGCTCTCTAAAGAGCGTTTCTATTCGTGGACACGGGGATGACACCATCTTTTCTCCCCAGCAGTGGCGGTTCTAGAATTTCTACAGGGCCTGGGGGACCGGCTGGGTGGGCAGCTGATGGAGAAGGGGCGTCGGCACGCGCCCAAGGCCCGGCGGCTGCGGGTCGGAGGGAGAAGCGACGCCCCGAGGCCACCGCGGGGCTGGCACTGCAGCCCGGGGGACCCCACTCCGCCAGGCTGGCTCGGGAAGGGCACCCGGGCCAGGTGAAAGGGAGCCAGGACGCCCAGAGGCGGGACTTGCACCAACCACTTGTGGGGTCCGTTCGCTGACTCCCGGAGGGGCCGGGGGAAGACGCCCTCACGACGAGGGGGAAGAGCTTGACTTGGCGGAGGAACATCTCCCTGCCCCCCGCCCCGCCCAAGGTTTCCCACGGAGAGGTCCCCGTCGCTCTGCATCAGGCTGGGCGGGACCCGGACCGCATCGCCACCTAAAGCCTAAAACCGCCCCCTCCACCCCGACACTCCGCCGCCCTCCGAACGCAGACATCGCGGGCGAAAAGAGGCTGCACAAATCACGTAGAAAATTAGGCTGCCCCTTTGCAAGGCGATAATCAAATTAGCCTCAAATTAAACGTGAAATTGGCCCTCGCCGGCCGCGGGGACAAAGCCCCCATTGTCCCCGGGCCCGGGTAGCGGCGGCGGCGGTGCCCACCCAGCCTAGGCCAGCAGCCCCGCTGGGTCCCCCGCGGAGGGCGAGGTCGGCGGCGGGCGGCGGGCGGGGCACGCCCGGGCTCGGCCAGCGCGCGCAGCAGGCGCCGGGGGCGGGGGGGGCGCTGCGGGGCTCCGGGCGGCGCCGAGCGGGGGCGCAGCGGCGAGCCGAGCGGAGCGCGCAGGGCGTGCGGGAGGGAGCGGGGGCGCGCGCCGGGCTGCGCGCTCCCGGCGTCCGCGCCGCCTCTCCCCGCCCCTCGCCCCCTCCCGGCCTGCGCCCTCCCCCTCTCCCCCCGCCCCGCGCGCCCGCCCAGCCCCCGGAATCAGTGCAGCTGTCGCCGTGCAGGCTGCGGATTCCTCCAGTCCCTCCCTCGGCCGCCTCTCCGCCCGGAGCGAGCGCGCAGCCCCGCGCAGCAGCGCCCACCGGTCCCGTCCTGTGAGCCCCGGCCCCAGCCGCGGACAGCCCCGCGGAGTCGCCTCCCGGCCCACCCGCCCGGCCGCCGAGGAGCGGGAGGAGGACGGGACCCCGGCGCCCCCACCCCCCTGACCCGCGGGAGGTAGGTAGGTGGGGGGGGCTGGAAGATGCCAACTCACTGGGGCTGCCTCCCGGCGGGCTCCCGGGCGGCGGGAGGGCAGGAGGAGGGGCGCGGGCCCGGGCCGGGAGGACGCCGCTGCCCCGCCGCTGCCCCGCCGCTGCCCCGCCGCTGCCCGGCGCCCCGGGAGCGGCGTGGGGGCAGGGAGGCTGCGGAGCCCGGGCGGGGGCGGCCGCGGAGCCGGGGGCTCCGGTGCTTATTCGTGCGCGGGCGCTGCGGGCAGGGGCGGCGGGTCCGCAGTGGGGCGGCCGCAGCTCCCCGGTGCGCACCGCGCCCGCCCAGCCCCATCCCCGGGCGCAGCGGCGCCGATTCCTCCTCTGCCTCCGCCGCCGCCTCCCTCCCGCCGGGCGCAGCGGCCCCTGCGCGGGGGTGGGTGCCGAGGGGCAGCGGGGGGCGCGTAGTCTCGGGCGCCCTCCCTGCGGCCGGGGCGGCGGGGGCGCAGCGGCCCGGGGGATGCGGCCAGGCGTGGTCCCCGCTGCGCCGCGCTGCAGCTGAGCCGGAGGCGGCGGCCCCCCCGCGCCCGCCCCCCGCCCCTCCGCCGTCCCCACTCTCCCAGGGCTGGGCGTGAGCCGCCTCGGGGCGCCGAGCCGCGGCGGCGCCCGCCCTCCAGCTCCAGCCACCGGCCCCTCAACAGGTTTGTACCAGCGCGGGGACCCTCCGGGCCGGCCCTGGGGGGCGGGGGCGGGGGCGGGGGCGGGCCGGCAGCCCCTCTGGCCCTCGTCCCTCACACCGCGCCCGCGGCCCTCTTTTTTTATTTTTGTTTTTTGATTTTCTGGGTGGGGGGAGCCTTCCCTTTGTTTTTGCGAGAGGAGAGATGCCAAGTGCCCGCCGTCCGATGGGGAGGGGAGCGCTGGCGAGGTCAGTATCCGAACCTGGTCCGTGGTGGTTCCCGTCCGGAGCCGGGCCCCAGAGCGGGGGCGAGGCGGGGGGGTTCAGCAGAGGAGCCGAGTGGGCGCGGTGGGGGTTAGTCGGGCGGGGATGTGCTTTTTTGGCAAGATGGGTGGCTCCCGGTGCCCTCGCCGTGATGCAGCACAATGCAGCAGCAGCGCAGCCTCCCCCGGTTCTCGCTGCCGGGGCTGGGCCCCCGCCCGGCCCCACCCAGGCCCGGGGCCGCCCGGGGCCGAGGCCGTCGCTGCCGCAAGCCTGTCCTGCTGCTTCAGCGGGATGTGGCGGCCGGAGCACCGGGTCCCCCAGGCGTGGGCGTGGGGGCGGGGAGGGCCTGCCGTTCGGGGTGACCCCGCCCGCCCGGGGGGGCTGTGCTGGGACGGAGGGGCGCCCTGCAGCGCCAATGCAGGCTGGGGGCCGGCCTGCGGCTGCGGACGGGCTGCGAGCTCCCCGAGGTACCTGCGCGCAGGGAGGGGCTGCGGTGCTCGGGCCCGGGGTGCGCAGGCCGCGGTGCAGTCGGCGTTGCGAGGCGCAGGGCGGTTCTGTGCATTACCCACGGCCTGTGGCCACAGCCCAGCCACCCCCCGGTTTCTTCATTTGTGAAAAAAGTTGATTAATTGAAGCTTCGGTAGCGATGACGTTACAGGACCTCTGTCTTCGGTTAGTTCCTATTAAGAATATGAAATGTTCCTACAGGAAACCATTTTATTTTTTGAGATGGAATGATTGATGTGTTTTGGTTCTTACGTATCTGAGACATTTTAAAAAATGTTAAGGTTCAGTCCGTTGTTTTAAAAGGAGCGGATTTTTTGACGGATGAATTGTTTCTTTATTTAACCTGTGTTTGCTTTGCGTTCATCATTTGCTTTTTTTTTTTTTTTTTTTTTCACATGCACATCAAGCACAGTTAACAGATTTGGATTCTTTTTTTTAAGATTATTAGGTGAGTGGTGTGATTGTTGCTAAATTGGTATTCAGATTGATGTGGCTAGCCAGGTTAAGTATCCTGTCATGACTAATGGGATTATCATGGCAACTGACTGCGTTTGTGTTTGTATGTTTTTTTTTGTGTACATATTTTTTTTTTTTTGCAGATGTGGCCCAGGAGGGGGATTGGAGAGAGGCAGACCACCAAGGCCTCTGTGGCTGGTATCTGGCCAGAAGGAGATGATTCCCAGTGTCCTTATCTGTTTAGGTTGGGAACACGGGATTTCTCTTCTAAATGTCACTGCTACAATTCATTTATTCAATGCAGGATGGCAAATGGGATACATCTAAGTGTCCCCCCTTCTAAAATGTATCTGTGAAAAAGGGAATTTCAGTACGCTAATTGGAAGGGAAGGTCAATGTTTCAACGCAAGGGCATATCTACTTTTGTTTTTAAAAAATCTCTAATGTATTCAGCTTAGTGGCATTTGATTTTATGTGTCTCTGCAGAGTAGAACTGAACGTAAATTGCGTGGTTTACGTGCATTATTTTGAGTTTCTCTAATAGAGGGCTGTTAAAATGTAAGATTTTTTCGAATTTGGGTTTCATCATTGCTTTGGTTGTATAAGATTGTGATGTGTGAAGATGCTTGGGAGTATTGTTTCCATGGATTACCCAGACATTTTGGATTTATTATGTTGTAAAAAATATCCTGTGTTGATGGCGCAGGGGTTTAGCTGTTCTGACTTACACACCAGGTGCAGAATTCTGTTAGGTTACAGTCTTTGTAACTGTGTCATCCCTGGACTAACCAAACCCTTCATCTGAGAGTAAGTGTTGGGACGGTGAGGGAGCTGCTGTCACTTGGCTCCTGCTGTGCAGGCTTTCTGTGCAGAGCATCTCTCCGGGTGAGACTAGTAACAACAGTCTGTGATGTTGTAGGAGCGAGTAAGAAGACCTCACTCTACTTGTGACACATCCTTAGCAGAGCCTTGGCATTGGCGTTTCTTTGGAAGAGTTTGAGTGGTTATTGAGTGCGGTATGAAAGCATGACTCTACATGTAGAAGTACTATTTTGAGATGGAAGGATTTTACTACTACTAAACAAACAGACATGATGAGTGGAAATTATTTGATGTGGTTTCAGTTAAAATAATAAACTTTTTTTTTAAGAGCCTATTAGAATTCGAGAGCTATTCGCACATACATACGTATGTATACAGTGCTGTGATGCTCCTTTAATTATGTTGGGCCATGACAAACATCTGCGTTATAATCAGTCTTTAATTACTGTCCTGTGGATTTCCTTATGGCAGTCCTGGCTTCTTCAATACCACTGGGAAACCGTTCTTCCATAAGGAAAGGGCTAATACTCCTTCTGGAAAGGCTACTTCTGTAGGTTTGTCGAAGTGAGTAAAACTTCTCTTGTGGATTTCTCTTTCAAGTTTTCAGGCTTTGCTCTCTCAGAGTACCTTTCCTTTTTCTTCTTTTTATTTTAATGTTTTATGAGAGAGAGAGGGAGGGTGAGAGAGAGAAAGAACACTGTGGGGAGCTGCAGAGGGAGAGGTGAGAAGCAGGGAGCCTGATGGGGGTACTGGATCCAGGACCCTGGGATCATGACCTGAGCCAAAGGCAGCCGCTTAGCCTATTGAGCCACCCAGGCGCCCATCTCAGAACACCTTTTCTTTGCAAAAGATCTAGTTTAGTATTCTTGATTTTTCTGGTAACAGTTATCCTGTACCCAGCTTTATATAGTGTAGGAATGGTATCATCCATTTCTTTATCTTGGTGGAGAAAATGAAACTCCCAATTAGAGACACCCATACTTCTGTTTTTAGACATCATTGGAGCAGGTGTTTCGTAATGTCTCCTGCTATGGTAGTAAGGTTTGTGGAACAGCCACATCAGGAGCTTGTTAGAAGTGCAGATTCTTCGAGGTCTCATCCCAGACCTATCCAATCAGAATTTGCATTTTATCAAGACCCCTAAGTGACTTGTGTATGCTTGTTAAATGGAGAAACTGCTCTACTCCTTCAGCCGAGGTACCTCCATATCAAAAGGTTCCTTCTAGTATCTTTCTTTTGTCTTTACTTTTGCTGAAGTATCAGCACATTTTCCCCCTTCTGTCACTAAGTGGTGTTGAAGAAAAGGATGCGTGATTGTAAATAATTTATTTTTATTTATTTATTTTTTTGTAAATCATTTAATACAGAAATACTTCACAAAGTTTTTTTAATTTTTAGGTGGAAGAGCCCTATTTTTTTAAATAGTTTATTTAGATTACTCAGGTTTTTCAGTTCTTTTCTAGAATACCTCTACAGTTGAAAAACAGTCTCCTCTCCCTGTCTAGAAAAAAAAGCATTGGCTTTGAGACAGCAGAAACTGGAGTCCAGGAAGCTACACCCCTGAGGATAAGGTCCCCTCAGCCCCCTTTGTTGTCCTCTGACATCTCTGTCATCAGGAACTTCTCCTGGTATATTCAGTGACTTGCCCTTCTGAATGTCTTTTTAAAGTGATTTGTACATGCAAAATAATACTCCTGAAAGATACATTACAGAATCATAAACCAGCAGACACTCAGGCAACCACCACCTAGAGGAGAACCTTATTATATTCATATAGTATATTCATAGTACCCTGTGTGACCCTCTGTCACCCCATCTGAAGCAACCACTGTCCTGAGTTTTATGCTTACCATTCCCTTGCTCTTCTATATGGGTTGTCCTTTAAAAAAAAAAATTCTTACTTTGTATGGTTTTGAACTTTATGTTAAAGAAATTACACTTTACATATTTTTCTGTGATTTGCACTTTTAGATTAACATTATATTCCTGAGATTCATTCCTTTTGTGGCTGTGGTTCATTCAGTTTTGCTGCTGTATAGTATTCTACTACAGCTTATTGATTCTTTCTCCTGTAGATAGAGATTTAGACTAGTTCAGTTTTTTTGCTCTTATAAAAAGGCTGCTGTGAATATGTCTTCTACTTGTCTCTTAATACATGTGTGGAGATAGATGCAAACACACACCTTATTTGTCTCTTTCTCTGAAGAATGAAATTTGTTGGATGATTGGGTGTGTATATCATCAACCTTACTAGATATGCTGTACTATTTTTCTCAAGTGATTGTGCTATTTGTGTTCCTACTAGTAGTGTACATGTTACGATCATTCCATAATTTTGTCAGACTACTTCATTTACCAGACTTTAAAATGTCCTGTTGATATTTTTGAAATGTTAACTCATTGTGCTTTTTATTTGCCATTTCCCTGATTATTGAGGTTAGGTATATATATTGTTGGCCGTTGGGTTCCTCCTTTTGTGAAGTGCCTATTAAGCTTTTTGCCTATTTATCTTTTAGATTTGTTTCTTATTGATTTTGTAGGAATTCCTTATGGAGATTGCCTGCTACTCCTTGTGGATTATATGCGTTTAAAAATTATCTCCCAGTGTGTGTTTTTGTTTTTAAAAACTCATTGTGGTTTCTTTTGATGAATAGTCATTCATAATTCCAGTAGAGTCGTAATCGGTTCTGGTCCTTTAAGGTTTGTGAGCACAATTTTGTTATTGCAGGGGAATTTTTTTCAATTGGGAAATAGCATTAGGTTTGGAGTCAAACAGATCTGGGCTCAGATCTCAATGCTTTTGTATACTAGCCTGTGGCCACAGCTAGGTTCTGGCCTTAGGCTAGTTCATTACTCTTGAAACCACAGTTTCCTTATCAGTAAAATGGAAATGATAATACTTCCTTATACAGCGTTAGGTACATAGTAGGTGTTCGGTTAATAATAGGTCCACTAGTTTCTCTTCAAACTGCCTGAGCCACTGACCTCTTTTAAATGCTTTCAAAAACTACCTTGATATTTTTATGTCAAAAGAGCTAATAAACAGCTTATTCTGTAATATATCTTTTTAAGAGGCTGTGTTACAGTAGAATTTGTATATTGATCAGCACAGGCTATAAAGACCACTTACGGGAAATCCTTTGTCAGCTGAGGTTCCTGTTCTAGAAAGTAGTGTAATTATAGTTCTTTTTACCCAGAAGCATGTATACTACTGTTCTCTCTTTGCTGTTACTCTAAGATTACTCTGCAATATTGTTTTTGATGCAGTAAACAATTATTGGATATCTTCTTTTTGCCAGGGCTTGAAATTGGGTTAAAGTGATGGTGGTGTGGGCTGGTTTAATGGCAAGATTTAGTTCCTGAACATAATGACCATATGCTTTACTGTACAGAATATGTTCTCTGTATGTCCCCAGGAGATAAAAGACTTCTTGTTGATTTGGTGTGTGGCTTTGGCAAGCCATTTACCTTTGTGGTCTGGCTCTAAATTTATAAAATGAAAAACTTAGATGAAATTATAGTGGGGGGTTAAAACCTGGCATGTGGGCACCATTCCCTCCCTCCCTGGCAGACCTAGAAAATCAGCCACGACACTCTTTTTCCATAGAGCTGAGATAGAGGCTTAGTAACATTCTCAATATAGTATTCTGGGCAGTAACTACCATTAGATTGGATCTCATGCCTAATTTTTAAGATCCTGTATATCCCTAAAATTCTGTGATTGTAAGATATTAGAGTGACACAGCACTCTGGCAGAGTTCAAAATAGAGTGGAACAGGAAGAAACCAAGAGCAGGGAGACAGGAAATAGGTGGTTATAAGGGTCCAGAGGTTAAGGGAGCAGGTTATGGTGGTAGCCAAGGGAATGAGAAGGAGGGGAGACAGGGGAGAAAGGCTGTGATGGCCCAATCCTGTGCCAACTGCTTGTACAGTGAATAGATGGGAGGTGACCTAAGTGGATGAGGACGCCATGTATAGGCTGAGTGACCTTGGGTAAACTACCTTGATCTCTCTGTGTCCCTCAGTTCTCTATCTGCATGGTGGTGCCTATCACAAAGGATTATTAAAGCTAAGTGAGATAATCTATGGTCTATCACAATACATTTTAATTATCATGAGACATGGACATTTTCCTTAGTTTATTTCGATTTTATGTTTTCTTTCAAATAAATATTTTGATTTATTCAGAAAAGATACATTCCAGTAAACAATACCATCATTCAGATAAATAATGCTAAGTTCACTCTACATTAAACTTGTCCTTATGTGTCATGTCTAAATTATAGGAAAGGCAAACCTAACTAATACTTATTTTTAACAAACAAGGAAACACTAAAACCCTACTATTTGGGGAAAGGATATGAACAGATAGTTTGTAAAAGAAGAAATCAAGGAAGCTGATAACTAGAACTATATTAAATTGTTCAAACTCACCAGTAATGTGAAACCCAAAACAATTAGATTAATTTTCCCACTATAATTGGTGGGTAAATAATGCTCTCTGGGATGCTATGAAATAGGAGCTCTACATTACCTATTGGGAGAATATTTGGATTAATACAAACAGTAGAAAACACTGGGCATCTGCTCTCTCTCTCTACACACACACACACACACACACACACAGAAACGTAAATGTTTATACTTTTTTTAATGTTTATACTTTTTACAGTGAAATTGCACTTGTAGTTCTGTTAATCTAGAAGAAGGAAATAAAAATAAGGACAGAGGTGTTTTTGTTTTTGTTTTAGACTTTATTTACTTGACAGTGTGAGCACAAGCAGGGGGAGTAGCAGGCTGAGGGAGCCTGAATGCAGAGCTCCATCCCGGGATCCTGGGATCATGAGCTGAGCAAAAGCAGAAGCTTAACCGACTGAGCGACCTAGGCGCCCAAGGGCAGAGGTTTTTAAACAAGGATTTTCTTACCAGTATTTATAGTGAAAAAGCAAATGAGACATGGTCAAATTATGGCACAGGGTTTGAATGGAATTCGGTATAGTGCTTAAAATAATAGCTTGGTAGAATACTGCTGAGTTGGGAAAATGCTAACAATATAATAATCAGTGGAAATACCTTTATACAAAGCTATGTAATAGGGTATAGGTCCAGTTTTGTTATATTAAATAAGACTGGAAGGAAATACATTAAAATGTTAATGCTTTTGCATGGTGGCTTGATGGGTGATTTCCTCTCTTACAAGAAAGGAAATCCTATGACTTAATGTTTCTTTCTCATTCTGAGTTTTGAAATCTTTTACAAATAGAGTACAGTAAACATAATAGACTACCATGTGGACGGTTTTTTAATAATCAAAAAATCAAGCAGCACTTAATTGTAAGGAAAAAGGGAAAGAAAAAAACCTGGCCCCTTATATATCATTATTAAGGAATAGTTTAAACTTCCAAAGGATTGTGTTATCTGTCCTTCTGTACACGTTTCTAAGAGCAGAGGAAAAATTAGTAGGTTAGCATCTTTAGGGTATAAATCTGAGAGAAAAGTAGAGCATTCAGATGTGATGGAAGGCTGATTTGACTACACTAACCTGAGTAGAGCTGAAAAGGTGAGGAAGACCAGGCAGGATTCTTTAGTCTTTCCAAACTGCACGCTTAGACAAAGAGGGCAATGGGATTCTGTGACACTCTTGTTCTCACTTGTGGGAGCCCAAGCACCACTGCTGAAGCTAATTTTGTAACCCTAGGACCATCATGTTTCATTGGAATTGCTCAGAAAAGTAGACGAAATTCTAAATGAAAGTTTTAAAATAAAAATAACTCCAGATTTATATTACTTCCAATTAATGGTTTCTTACCATTTGGGAATATTGTAGGCTAAGAGTGAGAGGAATGAATTTTAATAATATCCTTCCTTCTATATACGAAAGGAAATTCTTATGTATGCGTATATATGATATTGCTTCTCTCTCTTGATCACATAGGTGAGAAAGAGAGATAGGTGTATGTATTATTGAGTAATCTCCACCATGAAAGGAGGCAGAGGGCCATTTTAAGACTTCTAAACTGGGGAATTTTGTGGAGATAACATTTTAAAAGTGGATCTCAGGAATGAATCACACTGCCCTTCATCTTTGGGGGAAATGTTTGGGAGGAAATAGTTCTTCTGTTTTATTGCCCAAATTCTAACTGTAATGGCACTTTGTAAAAGGTAGCTTGTAGAAATGAACTAATTTACTTCCACAAATTTTGTGTTTTTTCTACCATCAATTATAGGTGGTTGATTGAGAAGAGTTTTAGGCTAAAATAAGATATTAGAATTTCAAGATTATTTTTTTAAAATTTTTATTTATTTATGATAGTCAAAGAGAGAGAGAGAGAGAGAGAGAGAGGCAGAGACACAGGCAGAGGGAGAAGCAGGCTCCATGCACCGGGAGCCCGATATGGGATTCGATCCCGGGTCTCCAGGATCGCTCCCTGGGCCAAAGGCAGGCGCCAAACCGCTGCGCCACCCAGGGATCCCTCAAGATTACTTTAAAATTGACTTTTGTTTATAGGTGTCATAATTCCATTCTTTATAAACTCTAAGCTATGAGATTAAACACCTGAATGACTTTTAGGACCATTTTACATTTCTAATGTAGAATCTTCCTTCTGTTTCTGATCTTTAACTTGGAGCCATTGGTTGGGCAGTAAAGTCTGTATTAGAACATCATTACAGATTTTTACCAACAGATGAACTAGGATGAAATGCAGAATGATGTATAAATAAGCGGAATTTATTCTTTGGCAGCATATATGTATAATTAAATATGCCTATGTTTAGAAAGTGGTTCTCTCTTGGTGATGGGATTATGGAAGAGTTCTAATTTCATCTCTCCACATTTCCCAAATTTTTGGAAGTACTTGACAATATACTCTTGCTTTTTATCAAAAAATAACCTAACACCTCAATAAGCCTCATTTTAGATGGATAAAAGCTAGCAAGTAAAAAGATTATAAGCTAAATATACCCTTTGCTATTCATTTTTTTTTTCATGCCAGAACTTAAAGAAAACCAGTCTTAATACTAAAAGTGTAAAGAGTGCTGAAATTCTGAAAAAAATTTTCCATTCCTTATTTAAATGCGCAGTTTGTTAGACTCTTGGTATTTTATTACTTCCACAGAGTGTGGGAAAAGATGGTAGGAACTGGGCCACAAGGGAGCCGGGTAAAAACATCCTCCAGGAGATCAGCCTCTATGGCTATTGCCTCTGGCTCTGAGTGACAGTTTCTTGTTGTTTCCTTACCCTCTTGGGTAGCAGTTTAGGGATAATTGTTGTCCTAGTATGTTTGCTTCAAGGCCAAATCTGAACATTCAAGAGCTGTACATTTTTCTGGAATGTTCTTTTATCAGCTCTACTGTTTTTGGGGTGGGATGATACATATTCTTACCATGGTTTACTCCCCCTCCCTCTCTTACTTAAAGGGGAAGGAAAACCTAGATTCTTCCCTAAAACAATGCTTATTTATTTTGATCTGTGATGTTTAAACATTTTCCATTGTATTTTTAAATCTGTAACATGGGAGTGCTTTTATAGTGAGTACAATAGTCTTAAAAGTTAAAATACTCATTTTTTAACCTTAGAATCCTTGAATATTTGACAGGGTCTGCTACCCTATACAGTATGCATAGTTTTTTCTGAGTGGCTTATGAAGAATATATATTTTCATAGTTATAAATTAGCATAAAATCATCTAACATAAAAGCTTTAAAATATTTAATTACCAAAATAATAAATGTTTATTGTAGATCATATGCAAAATAAAAGTGAATACAAAGAAGAAAATTGAAATTCCAGTGACTCCCAGCAGCAGGCAGTTAACATTTTGGTTTTTAGCCTATTAAACTTTTTCCCTGTGCTGCACGTACTCCTCTCACGAATAAGGGCCACGTTCTCAATCTTAGGCTAAAGATGTCAAATTTTGGCAGTCTAAATAATCACTTGATGATCTTTATTATTCTTCCTGTCAATACACATAGCATGACAAAACATAAAATCTTACTACTGGTCTTATTTATAGCTATGGCATGGGCACTGTTGCCCTGAGCTGTTTTTAGTGGTAGGGATGTTAAAGGAAAATGATAAAGAAACAGAAAATCCAAATTTTATTATAGATACGTTTCTTCTTTGAAAAAAATTTTTCTTTATAGTGGAAAAATACCAGAAGTTAAGTTCTCATTAGTTAATGTGTGCTTTCTGTTTTGTTTTGGAAGGAATTCTCATCAGAGTTGCATTAATTCCCTTGAGGGACATCTCCAAAGGCGTTCGGACAACATCTGATTTTACTTTTATCTTCAGATTTCAGAGAATCTTTAAAACAGCTACCTCAAGAGTGTTACACATGGAATGGACATGGTTATTAGAATATTGGTTTTCAGGGTAATTGTATGTACTGAGCCAGTTTTGGTTGTAACTATTGAAAGCATACACTAGAGCTCAAGTTTCTTAGGGTCCTGTATTGGTTGAATTCTTTAAAATTCTATCTTTGGATCTAGGATCTGTTTCAAGGAGAAAAGGCAAGGTACTTACTTGATTATGCAAGCCAGTTTAAGCCCTGGGACATTGTATGGATGGAGGTGACTTGCTAGCACTTCTTTGTTGCCTTAGTTCTATTTGTCCTCTCCTGAAGAAGGTGCTAACAGGGTTTTTTCATGGGTTTAGGGAAAGGAGTGGGAAGGGAGGTTAAATCCCCTTTCACTAGGAGAGAAAGCCCTTTCTGGCAGTTTCTATGCGGTACTTTGTGGTTATTAGTCTTGGTTGGAGTAGTAGACCTGCATGAAAAGTGGCAAATGTCCTTTCTTCCAGGTTTAAACACCGAAGGCCAGTGGTAGCTCCTTTTACAGTTTAGACTGAAACTTGGCTGGGCCTGGTGATAGATAGAGCAGGATGGGGGGTTGGGGCTCAGCTGTACTACATGGACTTCCTCTCTCCAAATAAGGGATTCTTCAGAAACTCCTAACCTGATGGGAATCATTCTTTTTGAGGACGGTCACAAATTACCAAGGGAAATGCTTGATGGTTTAATGTGCCTGGGCTGTCTGAAGCCTGGGGTAGGGATCTCAGTGAACTTCCAGGCAGCTGCACACATTGGGTCTAGCACTTGGGGAGGCAGAGTTGAGGCGTTGCTCACAGTGGTCCCTGCACCCCAGGGTAGGGGGGTGCAGAGGGACTGGAAGGTGGCCTTATCTGGACTTCTGAATGGATGAATACACCTGTCACTTTTTTAGGAAGCAAGTGGTGGTCAGAAGTATCAGTTGGGTAACTTCTCTGAGAGGGGCCTGGTCCTTCTCACAGCGGGGTTGACAACTCTTTGCTGCCAGCTGTCCTTAAATACCCAACTTATCTCCTGGGGTGGAGTCAAGGATGACCATGATCCTGGAGCAAAGACATTCATGTGCCTTTTGAGCAGAAAAGAAGCTAGCCCACGCTTTGTGTTTTATTCTTTGTTTTAAAGGTAGGTTTTGTTTTTGTTTTTTTGTCTGATTGCTTGTTTTTAAATCAGTATCCACTATTAAAGGAATTTCTGAGTTTCCCTGATAATTGGGATGATTTCTCATTTTGAAATGTTTACTTTGCTTTCGAAGTGTGTGTTCCCGACTTCAAGAACACCGGTTTTCATCCTAGCTCTTAAAATCTCATTCGTAAAGGTTGAAAGTTTAATTAGAGAACAGGTTAATTTATCATCTTATTCTTGAGGAAGACTATTCTTATCTGTCAGTTGAGTATTTTATACACACACACACACACACACACACATATGTACATGTTTTCAGCTCTGAAGAATTACTTGGTTAGCGTATGTCTACATGAATATTGTATTTCTAAATTATAGTATGTATTTTTGTTGGCCTCTACTCTTATTAAAGGAAACTTTTGTTCATGTAAATAAATCTTTAGTGGATTATATTTGAGAACTGATTCTCAGTCTTCTCAACTTTTAAAGTAAGTAGATATTTAACGTAAAGAGTATATTGATAGCTGGCCTATCACTGGAATGTTATGCAGCTGTGCAGAGCATGAGGATCAGATGTGCTAATTAAATATATTTTTTTTAGCAAGAATGGAATGTAGCAGCATGTGGTTAACCATTCCAGTTTGTTTTTGAAGAGGACTTTTTTTTTTTTGGCCAAATATTAACAATTAGAGAGTACTTGGCTTAGAGGATGTATTGCTAGGTTAAATTATTTTTTAAAGGAAGTAATGGGACTCATTAAATACTGAGATGATCCTTTAAAAAATACACTGATTAATCTGCTTTAAAATGTAAGCAGTTAGAATAAGACTAGGGTTTAGTATCTGTAGCTAAGGCATTTCTTTTTTAAGATTTGATCTTGCTTTTTTACCCCTCCATATCAGTTCTCTTTCCTTAATTGGTTAGTACTCAACCTTTTTTGGAGGAGTGAAATACAGATTTCTCCCAAGTTTGAGCAGTATTCTGATACTTGTTTTGGGGGCCAGTGTAAACTGGATCATTTGGACTAAACTGTATCCACACAGATGGTGGTCTTACTTTTTTTTTAGTCAGACATTGTGCAAAGTGATCTGATGGGAATAAATGGCAGGTTGGTTGTGTAATGTGGCAACATCTTACTTAGTGTGTCTTTAGAGATAAGTGGGATGTGATTCCACCAAGGCTGTGCATAAGAAGTTGGAATGCGTTGGAGAACTGCCAAGAGATTGGGAGCAAACTGTATGACAAGCACTAATGCAGCCTTGGCCTGTCTTAAAATAGCTACAGTTCAACAAAATATCTTGAAACTTGTCATTTCACTTGAGCAAAATCACTCCTAAATGTATTACCAAGAAATAGAAATGGTTGCTATCCACCTTAGTTTAGTTTGGTTTCTTTTTATTTACTTTTTGTTCCAACAAAAATAAAAAGGTAAAAAAGATGAAAAAAAAGGTTAAAAAATCTTGTGCCTATATGCAGGAAAATACTTCTGTGTAACATATTATCTTGTGTAGTTTTATCTAGACTAATTAGTGATGTATTATCCCAAATGTCACCTTGAGGTTCCCCTGCCCAACTCACCCCACTTGCTAAATGTAGTTTGAATAGAAATTTGAGCCCTGCAGGCTAAAAAAAAAAAAAAAAAGCCTTGTATTTCATATGTCTGATAGTCATGGGGATATGAATGATTGATGTTTGAACATTAGAACCTTGTAGAAGCATAGTAAAGGGCATTGGTTACTCTCCTGTGGAATCTTTTTTTTTTTTTCTTTGCTTATTCCTTTTTTGACTCTGTATTAAGATTTTGCAGTTTATCTGCAGTACTTGATTCTTGTTTGTAATTGATTTACTTTCTAATTTTGTTCTCTCCATTTTAAAAATATAGGCTTGTTTTTTGAAATCAAGATGATACAAAGGAGTAGGGGTGTGCAGTCTTTAGGAGGGGGTCCTATACAGGTTTGAGCCTAATGGTAACTCGATCAATCAGCACCTGCAGAGGGTGAGGGATGTCTAGGTGTAGAGGCTGCCTGAGAATATAATCCAATCACCTCATCTGTTAGCTTGGGTACTGTGAAGATGAAGCTTTTTAAAAAGCATTATATTTAGATGACTGAGTGGAAATAAAATTAGAACAGAATGGACCTGGATGTTAAATGTATTATGAAAACAGTGAGTGAACTTTCTCTAGAAGGGCTTAAATATAAATTTTTATAAAGAATTTCTTGAAAGATGTTATTACCAGATATCTTAATTATCTTCTAACTTAAAATCTATTTGAAATTTGGACATAGACTAATTGCAGTAATTTTATAAGCCTTTTTTGTGTACCCTGCAAAATGGCTTTGTTTCTGTCGTTAAATTTATAAGTCCTGAATTTTGCTTTGTCACTTTCAGTATCTTACACAGATTTTAGAGGACCTGTTCGTATATGGAAACATTATTTCTGGCTCTTATGTAAGTGCCTTTATACAGAGATTTGTAGTTTATACTTATTAGGCTTTTAGTCAGTAGAATTGAGGCTATTTTTCTAGGTAGGCTTTTAGAATATGTAAACAACATTTTGTGCTTTTACAGTGTGGAAAAATATTTTTTGGAAAACATGGAGGGAGATAGATACTTAGCTTCTTTAGAGGTATTGATCTTTTCATTCTTGGATGGCAAATGAATTCTCTATATGGTATTGACAGTTTGGAATATTTATTGAGCCCATGAATTCTGAATTTATGTTTTTATTTCTCCCTTCTTTTACATATTCCTTGCTTTTAAACACACTCTTGGATAGCCGGATTGGTAAATTGAGTTCAGAAGATGTGAACAATCAGCCAGAATCACCAAGTTTTTTTTTTTACTTAACACTCCATTATTTGATCTGCTTGTGAAACTCTGCTTTGGATAGTTTTCCCCTCAGATCATCCATTGAATTGGAGTATGTATTCCTTTAATCTTGCGAGAGATTTCAAGAAGGCAAAAAGTAAAATATTTGAATATCCTCTTCGTGGGTTATTGTCGGAATTAAAAAATTACTCATCTTAATTTTATGCCTGCATATTGGATGTCATCTCTCTGTGTTTGTATGCCTTGTATTGGCACATTGGCCATAAGACTGGCAACAAATATTTAGCATTTAAGATATTCCAGACATAAAAATTTATGGAATTTGCTTATAAATGTTAGGAGTTGCACAGAACAAAGCCAGGGTTTTAGTTGGCTCTTTGTGCAGGGTGAAGGCAGATGGAATCATTACAGAAATCTGCTGCAGATGGTAGTGGAGTAGACAGGTGAGGGCCACATGGAAGTTCATACCAGGGGTAGATGGAGTAATGAGTTGGTTTATGAAATGCTAGCCATCTTAGATGTTTCTACAGCTGTTGTTAGCTAGCTGAAAATAAATTCAACTTGTTGGAAGGGTAAGAGTTTTGCTATCTGAATAGGTCTGCATAAAATAGTGCTCAGGTGCCCATAACAATGTCTATTTTAACACTATTAAATAGAATAAAAAGTGGTAATAAGCCAAATGCCTATCATTGGTAAGTTAGAGAAGGGAATATTTTGGAGGCAGTCCAATGTAGTGGTTAAAAGTGCTGACCTAGGGGCTGCCTGGGTCTGAATCCCAAGTACAGCAGGGACTCACTTTGTGACATTGGGTATGTCATTAGTCCTACTCTCAGTTTCTTCATCTCTAAGATGGGGGCACTGATAATGCAGACCTTAGTTCTTAGGAGGATTAAATAAGTTGGTATAAGTAATGTGACAGTCTAATGCATGGCAAATATATAACTATTAGTTATTATATTGACAAAGATATTATTGAAAACATTCTAATAACATAGGGAGCTTAATATAAAAGAATAAAAGAATAAAAGAACACATTTATTTATTAAATTTTTAAGATTTAAATTCAATTAGCCAACATATAGTACATCATCAGTTTCAGATGTAGTGTTCAGTAATTCATCAATTGCTTATAATACCAGTGCTCATCACATCACAAGCCTGCCTTAATCCTCATTACCCAGTTACCCCATTCTCCCCTCCAGTAACTCTCAGTTTGTTTCCCAGAGTTAAGAGTCTCTCATGCTTTTTCTCGCTGATTTCTTCCCATTCAGTTTTCCCTACCTTCCCTTATGATCCTCTTGCACTATTTCTTATATTCCACATGAGTGAAACCATATGATAATTGTCTTTCTCTGACTTATTTCACTCAGCATAATATCCTCCAGTTGCATCCACATCAGTATAAATGGTAGGTATTTGTCCTTCCCCAACGGCTAAGTAATACTCCATTGTGTGTGTATATACACACACACACACACCACATCTTTATCCATTCATCTGTAGAAGGATGTCTCCGCTCTTCCCACAGTTTGGCTGTTAAGAACCCAAGATTATTTAAATGGTAATCTCCACTATGTGGAAAAACACACACACAAAAAGGAGGAAATACACCAAATCTTAATTTTTTTGTGGAGTATGGTAGTATTGTGACTCTTATTTTCCTTTAAGTGCTTTTCTGTATTTTCCAATGTTCACTAATAATCATGTCTTTTATAATTTGAAAAAATAAACTTTTTTTTAAAAGTCCATGTCACTCCTTGCGAATAATTAGTATGTTAATTATAAGAACATCCTGTTTATTCTTTGCAAGTTCTGACCTACTATTTGGCCAGAGTTTGCCTCCTAATAATTGTACAATACTTTCACTTTCTTATAAAGTGCCTCAGGGTAAGGAAACTCCAAACTATTTTTTTTAATTTTATGACTTAGATTTTTCTAATTCAGATTAATGGCATATTAAAAAGAGCATAGACGCATGTTGTTGCATGAGTGCCGTTTATTAGTGATGTTTGGTTTTCTCGTATGAAGGGGAGATGATGCCAACAATTATCATCTACCAACTATCACAGTGTCAGGACTAAATGCAGTAATACGTACTCATTTCTGGGACATTACAGGCACTCACTAAGAGATGCTACTACCTTCTTTGCAAGTGTCCTACCCACTCTTGCCAATAAACAAACTAAATTTGGTCACTTCTTGTTTTTTTTTTTTTAAAGATTTTTATTTATCCATTCATGAGAAATGCAGAGGGAGAGGCAGAGACACAGGCAGAGGGAGAGGCAGGCTCCATGCAGGGAGCCCGATGTGGGACTCAATCCGGGGATTCTGGGATCACGTCCTAAGCCAAAGCCAGCTGCTCAACCGCTGAGCCACCCAGGTGTCCCAAATTTGGTCACTTCAAATTAGTCATACCATGGTGATTAGTTTTAACTTGCTGATCTTTAGTGTTTAATTTATGATTCTGTAGACCAAAGTGGCTTTCTTAAAAATTCATTCTTAATATGCTTATTCTGCTATGCTATAATTCACATATTTCTGTGTGTTTATTTTGCCACTTCCAATCAGTTTACATAGCTCTAGCCAAGACCGTTCCACTCCATACTGTATCAGGCAGTTTAAGCTTGATGCTGCAGTAACAAGCATCTCCAAAATCTCAGTGGCTCAAAGCCATAGATATCCTTTTCTCATTCATGGTATATGTCCATCATAGGAAAGCAGGGGGCTCGGCTCTACCGTTTTCTAGCTTGGGAACCCCGGGCTGATGGGTCATACAAAAACCATTGGCCAGGACTAGTCACATGACCCTGCCCAACTGCAAGGGGAGCAGGCAAGTGTAATCCATGCATGTGACCAGAAAGAAGAGACTGGGTATGTGTGATCATTAGAAGTTTCTGACCAAACATAGATAACAGTGTAGCTGCTATGGTCTGGCTTTACATTTCCCGTTGGGTTCTTTGAAGTACTAGCTTTATAGTATATGCTAACGTGTTATTTAAAAAGAGAGTGCTAGGCTAAGTCAAATATGATAGGTTTCTTTAGTGAAGCACTTCTCAGAGCTTTCATAAGCTAATAGGCATTCTAGCGGGGAGAGAAAAAATATATGGTGTTTCCCAAACTTACCTGACCTTGGAATTTTTTTTTCCATAGATATTCTTAGGCTTGGGGTTCATAGAATATGCTTTGGGGTATGCTAGTCTGTTCTCATACAGAGCAAAAATACTAGAGATTCATTTAATTATTACATACATTAGGAAGAACCTTTGTTTTTGTTGTTAGTAGAGTTGATTATTTCAAGAGTCTGATTTCTACTGCAGTGAATCAAATTGCAGTTTGGTGGGGTGTTTTTGTTTTTCTGTGTTTTTTTTTTTTTTTTTTTTTACTCATTGGTTACATGCTCATGTTGAATCTGCAGGATATTTTCTTCATTGAGTTGCTTTTGTATTCTAAACTTACCTTTGAAAAGAGAAAGGTAAGCATGACCTTACATCTTAGTTGTTAGAAAAGATTAAATTGGTTTGAACAGATGACCCAAACACACATAATTTTTTATTGGCTTCAACATTTTTTCTTGGTTCCCTCTGACTTTCCATAACAAATTTTCTAGAAGTTTTGACACTACTGAAATGAGGGCTCTGATAAGAAGCAGAAAGACAACTTTTGTCAAGTGGTATTACATATTTCTCTACCAGAAGGCTTTGGATTTAAACACTGTATTTGTTGCCAGGGATTTTATGCCTGCATATGTAACAAATCTCAGTATGGAAGTTTTCACTTAAATGTGGCTGTAAACTTCATGTAATAAAATTTTAGGTAAGAAGGAGCTCTTCCTGTTATAAGTATGCATAAGTAAGACTTCATAATGACCAACTCCCCAGACCTTTGAGTTTATGGCTTTTCTTTTGTCTTTTTTTTTTTTTTTTTAAGTGATGAATTCAGTTTCTACTAGAAATTTTGAAATCAAAAGCCGGCAGCCCAGTGGCTCAGCAGTTTAGTGCCACCTTCAGCCCATGGTGTGATCCTGGAGTCCCGGGATAGAGTCCCATGTTGGGCTCCCTGCATGGAGCCTGCTTCTCCCTCTGCCTGTGTCTCTGCCTGTCTCTCTCTTCTGTGTCTCTCATGAATAAATAAATAAAATCTTAAAAAAAAAAAAAAGAAATTTTGAAATCCAGGCTATGAATTCAGTTTTAATTTTGTCTTTGTTTTTTCCTTTGTAAGTGAACAGGTGCAGAGGGCAGTTGTTTCCTGATAGCAAAGACACTAATCTGTCAGCTAACTCAGTAGCACCCTGCCACCCAGCCCCTTTCCCGCTGTCATTGTAGTTGGGACCTGACCAGTAAACCTGTCTTTTGAAGGTAACATACTAGGATTTGAGGCAGGAAAAACCTTTAGAGCCACTGTTCCCAGTCTTGTCCTTCTTGTTGACTTTAATTCCATTTTAGAGAAAGCATTCATGATCCATCACAAAAACAAACAGCATTTTTTTCACGTGGCCTGGGGCTGACAGAAATCAAACTTAATATTTCCAGGAGCATTACAAACATGAGGGCCATTGCTGCTCCCCACAGGGCTGTTCCAAGCCTACTCCCAGGACCCTTGCCTGTGGCAGGTCTTCCAGGGGTCTGATGACCTCAGATGCTTGTGTTGGGTTTCAGTAAAGGTAGCCTTTGGCTAGGTCTGCTTTTGAGAGAGGATTGTTTATTTCCTTACCTGTAGGGACTTGTAATATGCCCCATCATGGACCTTTTGGACCTGCTAGGAAGCCAGCTGTTAGGAAGTATTGTGGTAATGTTTACACATTGCAGGTGGCAGCTCATGGTCATATGGTAGAGAATAAGTAGACTTAGAAACTTGAGAGCTGGGTGGGACCGTGTGGATCTTAGCACCTCCATGCCTTTGTGTAAAGGAGGAGACAAGCTTGGAGAGGCCAGGTGAAGCCACACAGACTGGTGGTAAGGGCTTGAAATTACCACCTCTGATTATTTGGGCCACTTGCAATGCATTTTAAAATTACACGCATGAGGTGAAGGTACGAGTTAATACTCATGTTTGCTGTTTTCACGCTGTCAAACTAGCATTGATGTTTATTGGGAAACATTTATTGGGAAAACAGATTGTTTTACCATAGATTAAAAAAAATAAGAGGGATCCCTGGGTGGCTTGGCAGTTTAGTGCCTGCCTTTGGCCCAGGGTGTGATCCTGGAGACCCGGGATCGAGTCCCACGTCGGGCTCCCTACATGGAGCCTGCTTCTCCCTCTGCCTGTGTCTCTGCCTCTCTCTCTCTCTCTCTCTCTGTCTCATGAATAAATAAATAAAATCTGAAAAAATAAAATAAGAGAGTTGTTTCTGAGTTAGGGGAAAAAGGAATGCCCATTGTGAATGGAACTAAAAGTTGGCACGTACAGTATACCCACCTTCGTTTTAATAGAAAGAGCAAATAGCTGTGACCTGGCTGCCCAGACTAGGCTGGAGGAAGGTGAAGGTCACTCCAAAGTAGAAAAGGATCTGGTTAAATATTACTTTGATAAGTTGAATGCGTTTAAAAATGTTCAGACCCAAGGATGTGGATAGAGACAAACTGAGGAATTCTCTGTACCCACAGATAGTTTGTGCTGTGAATTAAAGGAGGATAAAGGACATTTTTGAAAAACGTGATCCTTACCAGCCCCCCATCCCTTCTACCCACATTAATTTGTATGCATGTAGGAAATCTGGGTTATGACGGGTAGAAGTAAAAAGAACAAATCCCATTGTCCCAGTCTTCTCCTATGGAAGGTAAGACTGGGAAGACTATCTTACAGTGGTCAGGTTCTCTTTCTGGAGCCACACTACCCAATGGAAACCTGCCTCTGCTGGTTACTGAGTGTGGATCTTTGGTACGTGAGCATATAATTTATCATCCAAGACAACAGGCATAAACTTGGGCTATCCGAAGCAAAGCAGGTAATATGGTCACCTAGCCTTACCAAATTATTCCATCTCCACAGTCTCATTTCCTTCACATTGTAAAACGGGTGTGATGATAGGAGTCACTTCTTAGGGGATTTGGATTGAGTACAATAGAATGCATAAAGTATTTGGAATGTTGCTTGGCACATAGTAACTGTTCAGTAGAGTCAGCTATTTTTTTTTAAAGACTTTATTTATTTATTCATGACAGAGAGAGAGAGAGAGAGGCAGAGACACAGGCAGAGGGAGAAGCCGGCTCCATGTAGGAAGCCCGATGTGGTACTCGATTCCAGGTCCCTAGGATCACACCCCGGCTGAAGGCTTCACTAAACCACTGGGCAACTAGGGCTGCCCAGTAGAGTCAGCTATTAAAAAAAGACTATTATTTAGGATATTTAATTCACATAATAACCACTTATATATTCAGTTTACTTTCTGCTCACTTCATATTATTTCTCCATAGCAGATGTTGCTTCTAATTTTATTGAGTGAATAATAACATTTACTAATGACTTCTTCCATTTATGGAACCTACTCAGACTTAATTGTCTTGCTTTATCTGAGCCCTTTACCCCAGTAAAGGCCCTGAAAGTAAAATTTACTGTTACCGTGTCAGCTACTCAGGTATCTGCCACTTAGTTATGTAATTAGCATCTGTGGTCCAGAGAAGGAAGGGCATTGGGGCGCTTGTTTATCCGGTTGTGGGAAATTAGTAATCATACTAGAGATACAGTTTTTATAGTTGGCTCTGAGATACAGGAATGGTTGGGTGGTTGAGTGAGGGAGATGCCAAAACTAGGTCGCCTTTTTACCTCTCTCAAGTTGGATTTTCCCAGCACAGTGATATGCAGGGTTGCCAGATTTAAGAAAAACAAAGAAACCATAGTGCCCAGTTAAATTTGAATTCCAGATAAACAGCATGTCTTTTTTTAGTATAAGTATATTCCATGTAATATTTGAGGCATACTTACACTAAAAATCCATTGTTTATCTCAAAGTCATCTTCAATTTGGCATTCTGTATTTATCTGGCCATCTAGTCCTGCAGTCTAGGGAGACTTTTTACCATATTCAATCTAACCCACATTCAGATATATATACAAAAGTATAGTCCAGTGCCTATTGTAAATTTTGCGTGAACTTTAAAAACGTCTGTGTGTTTTACTCTCTGTTGGAATGGGCAGTTCGAGAAGTTGTTATGAGGAGCTGCTGCCGGGTATCCACTAAGGCCAAGATGGAAAGGAATATAGTCTGGTTTGCCACAGCAGCAGGGATTACATTTGCTCTGTGAGAGCTTCTTGGCTGTGAGTATGGATGGACTTAAGCCAGCCCTTTCTCCTTAGAGGGAAGTTAGTTGGTTAAGGTGAGCTGCTGAAGCCTTGGTCAGCTTCAAGGAGTTTTCGGTTTTGTGACTGAATTACATTGGTAATAATGTGGAAAGTGAGGGGTGAGTTTTGGGTCATTTATGCTTCACTTCCTCCATATAGAAGGAACAACTTTTACTGTCTTGAAGAGTGACCTTCAGATATTCTTCCCATTAAACTCTCCTCTTCCTGTTTTTGACTTTCGATGCTGCTGCCTAGAAAATGCTGGTGAATTTTATGCTTCAGCCTTGGAACTCTGTCAGCATTCAACCTGAAGGGCACTGTATGCCTTTGGGAAATGCTGATTGGAAGATTAGAGGCTTCAGGAACCTGAGTGTCTATTTGCTTTTTTTTTTTTTTTTTTTTTACACTCTGGGTATAATGCCTCTGTTAAGTCTCAGAGAAAAAGCTTCACCAGGTTAATGTTACACTTGGTGAAATTAGTAATGGTGACAGAAGGCTGGGATTATGCCTACTGGAGAAGAGTGAGCCAGAGCACATGGGTTTTGGACCAGTATTGACTTTTTAATTGCTGCCATTTAAAAAGTTTAATGTATTAAATGAAAAGGTACAAGTTTCAGGTTATCCTTTCAGGAAAATGAACAGGGGCAAGAGCTTACTGTTGACACAGATAGTATGTGGGTGGGTTAGCCAAGGGAAAATAATCCAATTAGAGCTGTTTGTTCCAAGTACCAGATCTGGAGGTGTATTTTGTTGTTAACTGGTGGCTTTCCAGAAAATAAATTATTTGTATGCAGAGACTTAGGCTAGCCAGGCCTCAGATGCCGATAGTTATTTTGAAAAACTCTTTTCCTTCCTTGTTTTACTTTCCCTTTTGAGCTGTCTCCTTTACTACTCATTGCTTTCTTAACTCAGCCCATTCCTTTTGGACATGGTTTTGCTCTTGAAGAAATTCTTGTAAATTTGTTGTAGTCTTGTAGGATTGACTTGCATGATGAGTGGAATATTTGGCCTAATTGCTTACATAGGTTCATGTATTGTTGGATGAGGATTGCCTGTTAATGGTGGAAATGTTCACATTTTAGAACAGTGATTCTCCATCTTGGCAGGACATTGACTCACCTGAGGATCCTTTAAAAATGCAGATTTCTGGTCCCCACCCCCAGAAAATTGTCTTTCATTATTTAGAGGTACAGAATGGGCAGCAAGACTCTGAAGAGCTCCCTAGATGATTCTCCCATACAGCCAAGTTTGCATACTATCCTCTGGTCTACTCTCAGAATCATAGCTCGGGCATACAGATGTCCTTGGCTACTTATATTCATGTTAATTAAAGGTAACTAAAACTTAAAATTCAGTTCCTCAGTCACACTAGCCACATTCCAAGTGCTCGGTAGCCACATAAGGTTCACGGCTACTGTTTTGGACAGTGAAGATCTAGAATGTTCCCATTGTGGCAGAATGTTTAGATTTAGGTTAGGCGCGCCCTGTAGGATGTCAACAAAACAGAGTGAAGCCATAAACATTTGAGAGGTCTGACACAGGAAAGACAGGCTTGGAATCAAGCTAATCCTACAGGACCTGCCAGTACTGAATTACCAGATACGTTTTTAGCAGCCTTTTTCTCAATGGCCCTTTGGCACCAGGAGCCCTGCAGCAGTTGGTGCGATGGATTATGTGTGGCATCTTGCTGAAAGGCCCTGTTTAAAGCAAGCTGGCCTGAAGGGGTGTGGTAAGGGTGGAGGGCAGGAAAATGTGAACTCTGAGGAGTCCAGGGCCAGGAAGGAGAGAATGAAGCTTTATTCCTGCAGAGCTGAGGACTGCCCTTAAAGGGACCGAAGCATTGAGAATTTGGGGTAAAACGAGGTGAGAGGGAAAAAGTCCCTGTGTTGAGGAAATATCTTCCCCATTTGTTTGCCTTCTTGGCTCATGTCTCATGCCTGGGAGAGAAGAGAACTAGGTGATGCTAGCTCATATTTCCAGTTCTATTTCCATGGTGGGTTCCTGTATTCTCGAGGGGCAGATGGGAGTTGAGAGGATGGGATCAAACTAGATCATTTTTAATTCAGACATATCACATAAAATCCAAGTAGGGTAGGGTCAAGGAAAAAGAAAACAGTAGAGGAAAAATGAAGTATGCTGAAGGATGTATATTTTCTAAGTGATGCTTTCCTCAGGCAAACCCTTTTTCTAGAATCTGCCTTCTTTCTGAAATCTACTTCTTTTTCTTTATTTTTGGCAGCGTGTTGAATTCTGTTCCTCTTCATTCCCAGAATGCTGTTTTTTGCCTCATTATAAAGGGTGGGATGTCACATGTCCTGCTTGGTCATACCAGCTGGGGTGAGCATTGAGGGTGATCTCTTGAGACCTGTTTCCTCAGATTTCAGTGTCCTGCATTATCTCATCCTAGTGGCTTCTTTGTGATTTATAGTTTCCTCCGTCCCTTCACCATTAAAAAAAAGTCCTATCTCTTGTTATATTTTTGGCTGCAGAATAACTCCAGATGGTACATTTTGTATAGGGAAAAAAAAGTAACAGAATTTTTCACACTTTTCTGTGAATTAGTTTCCTACTTTCAGTTTTAATGAAGTTACTAATCTTACAGAGGACTCATTTGTAAAGAGACTAATCATGAACAAACATGCTTGTAAACAATATTCCATTGGCAAAAGTTAAGAGTATTATTTTTCTTACATCTTTGTATCATTTGTTACTGTCTTCCATCTTTAGCATCAGATGCTAAAATAATCCAATTTTCTCGAGAGAGAAAATTAAGAAAATGAACTTTTAATGATTCGGTTTGACATTGAGAAATGAGTTCCAAAAATGAGATCAAATAAAATGATGCAATTGAAAGTACTTTGAAAAACACATGGCAATATAGAGATGTAAGTTACTGATTTTTACAGTTGTAATTCTGACTTGAGAGCTGATCTGTTTCAGATGATGAAGAGCTTTTGCAAAGAGCAGGCATACAAAAAACCCTAATTGGGCATGTTTTGCAAAATATTACTGAGTGTGGATTATTTATAGAAAACGTTCTTTCCTTTGAAATGATCTTTTTACTGTGGTTTTGAATTAGTTGGATTTTTCTGGATCATGGAGAGGACCTATGATCTATTCTTTGAGCCTACCTTTTCTTTTTAAATTTTTTTTTAAATTTTTTTGAGAGAGAGTGCAGGAGAGGGAGAATCTCAAGCAGGCTCCACACCCAGCAGGGGTGCTCACGTGTGGCTTGATCTCATCATCATGAGATCCTGACCTGAGCCAAATCAAGAGTCGGATGCCTAACCAACTCAGCCACTCAGGCACCTCTGAGCCTTATTTTTAATTCTCACTGTTTTTCTAAGAGTATGAGAAACACCTGAGCATTCATCATTCATGCTGATCTCATAGGACTACCTTAAGAATCTGTTTAGTTTTTCCAGGTTGATGATGCAGAGAATAGAAAACACTTTCAGATATCTTATAGACAGATCGTTAATTCCAAAAATATTTAAAGGGTCTTCTCTGGTTTGCTGTAATTCAGGTAGCTCCACAAAAAAGGGGAACAATCTTGAAATCATAGAAATGGTGACAAGAAAGTTCTTTCACAAGGTAGTTTCTCCAGAAATTTCTGATTGGGAATAAGTGCTTTAAAATAACTGGATGCTCTGATTAATCCACAACATCTGAATTTTCCCTCAGTAGTGTATGTATTTTATGGAACTAAATCGGACCATTGCCTCAGCAGCCTAGATGGGCGTGAATGTTGAGTGCTTCTCTTTGCTGGGCTCTGTGTTGGCACCACGGACCAGAAATGAGACAGTTTTGCCCTCATAGGACAAATGTTCAGAGGAGGAGGAGGAGGGAACCAATTGCAAGTCCTTGTCATTGGTGTAACTGTGGACACAGGATTGGGATGTCTTATTCTGATAGATAACAGATATGAGGTGCTAGGAACAACTTTCTGATAAAGGATGGTGCCTGAGATGATTGTGAAAGAATGCATGGTGTTAGCTGGAAAGACGAGGGTGTGGAGGAGTCCCAGCCCAAGGGAGGAGCGTGCACAAAGCCACGGAGAAAGGTAGTGTGCCTGGGGGAGGTGTTCTCTGGCTGGAGCAGAGGGGGTGTGCTGAATGTGGCTGAGGCAAGGTTAAAGGTCTCACATACCTTGCAAAGAGCTTTTACCTCAAAGATGAAGGGGAAGGGTTTTGAAAGATTTTAGGCAAGTTTGTGTTTTTCAAAGCTCACTCGAGCTCCAGTATGGAAAAGAATAAATATCATGAGGGCAAAATGGCCGAGTGTAGGCAGTAATTCAGTCAAGAAACCCTGAGGGACTTTACCAAAGTTAGGGTTATAGTTCGTAATTGGTGGGGGGCTGGTCCAGAGAAATTGTTAATGGTAAACGTGTAGACTGACAGGAGGGCAGAATCCCCGAGCCACTCCGTCACTGTGAGGGTTTACCTTCTCTTCCACGCGGCCCTACGGTAGGAGGAGTCTCTAAATCCCCATTCAGAGATTGAAGATTGCCCACATTATTAACGGGTCTTTATAGTTTTCACATATTTTCTCTTCTTTTTGTGGATTACTCCACAATTAAGTCGAAAAAAATTTATTACCTACTAGGTATTATGATTCGAACAGTTGTGGTTAATGTTGTTGGTGAAGAACTGATTGGAAATTGTTGGTCATATTATGTAAGGATAATTTTTTAGGGTGAGTTTTTTTTAGGTAAATAATGTACCTGAGGAGTAAAATTTTCAAATCGTATTTTAAGTGTCTCCTAGCCAGGCACCATTTAAATTAATTTTCTTAAAATTCTATGGTTTGAGAAATTATTTTTAAGTAGCTGACTTCTGATTTCTCTTTTCTGAATCCTAATGTTCTTATTAAGCTTTGCTTAGAGGCCCTTAAAGAAACATACGTTCTATATTACTGATGATCATAATTCTTTAGATGTTTCCAGAGAAATAATGTGGTATTTTAGGAGTTTATTTTTTTTTCATATTTTTTTTTAATTTTTTTATTATTTATTTATGATAGGCACACAGTGAGAGAGAGAGGCAGAGACACAGGCAGAGGGAGAAGCAGGCTCCACGCACCGGGAGCCCGACGTGGGATTCGATCCCGGGTCTCCAGGATCGCGCCCTGGGCCAAAGGCAGGCGCTAAACCGCTGCGCCACCCAGGGATCCCATATTTTAGGAGTTTAAAAAAAAAAAAAAAACCCCGGGGGATCCCTGGGTAGCTTAGTGCTTTAGTGCCTGCCTTTGGCCCAGGGCGTGATCCTGGAGTCCTGGGATCAAGTCCCACATCGGGCTCCTGCGTGGAGCCTGCTTTTCCCTCTGCCTCTCTCTCTCTCTCTCTCTCTCTCTCTCTCTCTCTCTCTCTCTCTCTCTCTCTTTCTCTCTCTCTCTCTCTGTGTGTCTCTCATGAATAAATAAATAAAATCTTTAAAAAACCCTATAAAATATTTGTTTTGAGGAATACATTATAATGTACATTATAATTTAAAAAAAACTTTTTTTTTAAGACATGGGTCTCGATCTCGGGACTCTAGGATCATGCCCTGAGCCAAAGGCAGATGCTCAACCGCTGAGCCACCCAGGCGTCACTAAAAAAAACCCTTCTGATTAGGAAAGTAATACATTTAAGAATTTTCTGGTAATCCTGAGGCCATCCCTTATTAACATTTTGATATATGTACTTCTTCCCAGTCTTTTTAATTCGTACTTGCTCATGCACATACACTCACATAATTATACTATACTTTAGTTTTTAAATAATTGTGCTGCTTCTATTACATCATAAGTTGTATCCATTTGAAAATAATTTTTGAATATTTTTTTCATGGCTGTGTAAAGTACCCATACAGCACTCTATTACTGGGCATTCAGGTTGTCTTCAACTTTTTTGCTGCTATAAAAAGCCCTATGATAAGCATCACTGCATTTACATTTATTGTATTTGAAGATTTTATTTTTTAATTTATTTCAGTCAGCATGAGTGTGCACATGCACATGTGAGAGAGGGTGAGGGAGAGGGACAAATAGACTCTGTGCTGAGTGAGGAACTTAACACAGGGCATGATCTCACAACCCTCAGATCATGACCTGAGCCAAAATCAAGAGTCGAACGCTTCCCCTAAGATCAGGAACAAGACAGGGATGTCCACTCTCACCACTGCTATTCAACATAGTACTAGAAGTCCTAGCCTCAGCAATCAGGCAACAAAAAGAAATAAAAGGCATTCAAATTGGCAAAGAAGAAGTCAAACTCTCCCTCTTCGCAGATGACATGATACTATACATAGAAATCCCAAAAGACTCTACCCAAGATTGCTAGAACTCATACAGCAATTTGGCGTGTGGCAGGATACAAAATCAATGCCCAGAAGTCAGTGGGATTTCTATAACAATGAGACTGAAGAAAGATAAATTAAGGAGTCAGTCCCATTTACAATTGCACCCAAAAGCATCAGATACCTAGGAATAAACCTAACCAAAGAGGTAAAGGATCTATACCCTGTAAACTACAGAACACTTCTGAAAGAAATTGAGGAAGACACAAAGAGATGGAAAGATATTCCATGCTCATGGATTGGAAGAATTAATATTGTGAAAATGTCAATGCTACCCAGGGCAATTTACACATTTAATGCAATCCCTATCAAAATACCATGGACTTTCTTCAGAGAGTTGGAACAAATCATCTTAAGATTTGTGAGGAATCAGAAAAGACCCCGAATAGCCAGGGGAATATTAAAAAAGAAAACCAGAGCCAGGGGCATCACAATGCCAGATTTCAGGTTCTACTGCAAAGCTGTGGTCATCAAGACAGTATGGTACTGGCACAAAAACAGACACATAGATCAATGGAACAGAATAGAGAATCCAGAAGTGGACCCTCAACTTTATGGTCAACTAATATTCGACAAAGCAGGAAAAAAGGTAGTCTCTTCAATAAATGGTGCTGGGAAAATTGGACATCCATATGCAGAAGAATGAAACTAGACCACTCTCTTGCACCATACACAAAGATAAACTCAAAATGGATGAAAGATCTAAATGTGAGACAAGATTCCATCAAAATCCTAGAGGAGAACAGAGACAGCAACCTTTTTGAACTTGGCCACAGCAACTTCTTGCAAGATACATCTATGAAGGCCAGGGAAACAAAAACAAAAATGAACATTTGGGACTTCATCAAGATAAGAAGCTTCTGCACAGCAAAAGAAACAGTCAACAAAACTAAAAGACAACCTACAGAATGGGAGAAGGTATTTGCAAACGACGTATCAGATAAAGGGCTAGTATCCAAGATCTAGAAAGAACTTATCAAACTCAACAGCAAAGAAACAATCCAGTCATGAAATGGGCAAAAGACATGAAGAGAAATCTCACAGAGGAAGACACAGACATGGCTAACACGCACATGAGAAAATGCTCTGCATCACTTGCCATCAGGGAAATACAAATCAAAACCACAATGAGATACCACCTCACACCAGTGAGAATGGGGAAAGTTAACAAGGCAGGAAACCACAAATGTTGGAGAGGATGCGGAGAAAAGGGAACCCTCTTACACTGTTGGTGGGAATGTGAACTGGTGCAGCCACTCTGGAAAACTGTGTGGAGGTTCCTCAAAGAGTTAAAAATAGACCTGCCCTAGGACCCAGCAATTGCACTGCTGGCGATTTACCCCAAAGATACAGATGCAGTGAAACGCCAGGACACCTGCACCCCGATGTTTATAGCAGCAATGTCCACAGTAGCCAAGGTGAATAGCCAAGGTGAATGGATAAAGAACATGGTCTCTGGATACAATGGAATATTACTCAGCCATTAGGAACGACAAATACCCACCATTTGCTTCCACGTGGATGGACCTGGAGGGTGTTATGCTGAGTGAAATAAGTCAATTGGAGAAGGACAAACATTATATGGTCTCATTCATTTGGGGAATATAAAAAAATAGTGAAAGGGAATAAAGGGGAAAGGAGAAAAAATAAGTGGAAAATATCAGGGAGGGAGACAGAACATGAGAGACTCCTAACTCTGGGAAACAAACAAGGGGTAATGGAAAGGGAGGTGGGTGGGGGGTTGGGGTGACTGGGTGACAGGCACTGAGTGGGGCACTTGATGGGATGAGCACTGGGTGTTATGCTATATGTTGGTAAATTGAACTCCAATAAAAAGAAATTTAAAAAAAAAGAGTTGAACGCTTAACCAACAGAGCCACCCAGACCCCCAACATTACATTCAAATTTTTATCTGATTTCACCTTCCCTGTAGATTCCTAAGAGGGAAATTCCTGGATCTAAGGCATTTTATTTAACACCTGTTCTAAGGTTATGTGTTCCTGTGCCTCCTGCAGGTGTCTGAGTTACTACCCTGGTGTTGTCTGACTTATTCTGTGGCAGATGCCTTCAAGCTTAAGCCGGCTGGTAACAATTTTACATGGGATTTGGTTTTTGTTACTTGAAAGGTTTGCTTCTGTAGCATTTATGTAAATTACAGTGGTCTTCATGCTGAGGAATCATGGGCATGTGTCTTAGGTCTCAAGCAAAGCTACTCCCAGCCTGCGGTAGAAGTATAATTGACTGCTGGGTAGATTTCCTTGTTTTTCATGTGGAATGAGAATGAAATTTATTGGTTTGTATAAACTAGAGCAGAAAAGTTAATAGAAGTAATACAAGCTGTCTGACTCTGTTTAGCTCTATTATGCTTTTATTCTTACAGTGTTTAAAACTGTGTTTAGAAAACTGTTGTGCAGTGTGATGTATCCACAGAACATTGAATACAGTGTTTACCAGAAAACCCAATCTTTTGAAGTTTAGATAGAACTAAAGAGCAGTATTCTTATAATTTCCACTGTATTCCAGATTACTCTTACTTTTATATTATATAAACTGTATGCTTTTATCTGTTCTGAATTTAAATAGGTTTAAGTTGGGGGAGAGGGTCCTAGACTAAGAATATTTCCATGTAGAAATGCCTTTTCTATTTTTAGCTCAAGTTGTATTTACTGGTGAATAGCCTTTTAAAGGAGAGGCCCTTAAGTCTCACATCTAATTTTGGGTCCCAGTAGGGTGGCTGTCAAAGGCACAGAAAGTTAACATAACTTCAACAAAGTCACATGACTGGGTTACTGTCTTTTCTCAGAACACATACAAAGAAAGGGTCCTTCTTCAAGACTGATAAAATCACAGTGTCATGCTCTTTCTCACAACACCACTGTAGAGAATTACAGAGAAAGAAGCAATTTAATGGTGCCATCCAAATCCTGAAAAGAAGGAGGTTCAATGTAGGGGAATTGGGCAATGGATACAGTGCAAATTTTTATATAACTCTAATTGATATAGGCATGACTCATTTGAAGTTAAAAAACATCAAATGTGAAGACTGAATTTTAAAAGTTACAGAAAAGGATTATTCACATTATAAAATGACTCATCTCTTGTAAAAGGATTTATTATCTCTCTTTTAAAAGGATATTCCCCTGGTGCATTTGGGTACTTGTCTGTTCATTGTTTTTTGTTTTTTGTGTTTTTATTTAAGATTTTATTTATTCATTTTAGTAAGAGAGAAAGAGTACGAGTTGGAGGGACAGAGGGAGAGGGAAAGAGAATCTCAAGCTGACTTGTGCTGAGTGTGGAACTCTGCATGGGGCTTGATCTCATGACCCTGAGCAGAAACCAAGAGTTGGACGTTTAACTGACTATGACACCCAGGAGCCCCTGTTGTTTTCTGGTGTGTTTTTTATTGGCTTTTTTTTTTTTTTCAGTTAAATTAGAGTACTCCATGATGAAGTTTCTTAAAAAAGTACTGTATGACCTATGGAATGACCCAGGTGTTCTGCACGGTGTTTATCCAAGAGAGATGAAAGCAGGTGTCCACACAGAAACTTGTACACAGATGTTCATAGCTGCTTTATTTGTAGTAGCCCCAAACCAGGAACAGTTCAAATGTTCATCACAGGTGAATGTATAAATAAACTGTGTTGTACGTGTACCAGGGAATACTACTCAGATATAAAAAAAAGATGAACTATTGTTGTCTATAACGACATGGCTCAATCTCAGAAGGATTATGAAGAAGCCAGACAGGAAAAAATCATACTGTATGATTCTATTTATAGAGAATATACAAACTAATCTATAGTGCCAGAAAGCAGATCTTTGGTTGTCTAGGGTAGGGGATGGGAATAAGGGAATTGGGACAAGAGGATGGACCACAGAAGAGTATGAGGAAACTCCTTGGAGTGATGGATATGCTCATCGATTATGGTAGTGGTTTCATAGGTGTATACGTATGTCAAAACTTATCAAATTGTGTAACTTATATGTGTGCCATTCATTGTATTTCTTATATGTCAATTATACCTCAATAAGTCCCCTCTCCTCCTGTCTGCTGGCTCCACTACTCTGTTGTATGCCCTCTAACCCACTTCAAAGTCCAGAACATAGGCAAGAATAGGTCAGCATTATAGTCCAGAGTGCAGAATGCTGGAGTATGTGGTCATAGGGGTATAGTGAAAGCCCTTGCAGGATGTAAGCTCGAGCTGAATGTGAGAGAGGGGTGTTGGAGCAGTCTGGGAACTGCTTGGGTGAGGGTATATGTAGGTTTATGGCAGGGGATGAGATGGGAAAAGCAGGGGCCTTGTATGTTTTTCATAGTGTGAAGAATGTTGAAAGCCCTGGAGCATCACTGATGGGGAAAGACCAAATCAGCTCAGAGCCCTTACCCCGAATCTGGGAAAATGAAGAGGCAGGAATCTCGGGATTAGAGCTCAGGGAACCCTTAGAAGATGCTACTTCACAGTCTGTTTGAAGAGTGTTTCTGCCGGAGAGAATCCTGTTATCCAAGAGGGAGCTGTCTTGCCAGGCTGTACTCTGTCCAAGAAACTGCACACCACATTGGAATCCCACCTGTACAAATACTTAAAATTTCTCATTTCAAAAATTAGTGTTCTTTGTAGAAACTAAGGAGTATATAGTTTTCTTAAGAAAAATAAGAAAATTTAAATTGCCTTGTGTACCACCACCCAGTGCTAACTTTTAACATTTTGGTATATACTATTCCAGATGAAGTATGTTTTCAAACAAAAATAGGATCATAACATACGTATTTTGTTACCTGCTATTTTATCTGATAATTGTTCCATATTTTACATATATATATAATATTATTTTATGCATGAGAGTCTACATAATATATATGTAAATATCATATATATGTGTGTGTACAAATATATGTGTGTGTGTGTATATATATATATATATATATATATATATATATATAAATATATATAAAATGATTTATTTAACCAAGCTCCTTTTGGGGATTTTTTGTTGTTGTTAAACATTTTTAAAATTCTGGGAACATCAGGATTTTATTTAAAAAGGAAATCAAAGAATGTACAGTTTATTAGAATTTTATTCAGACATGTGCTTTTTTTATGTCACAGAAAAATAGCCTTGGTCTACTGGATGTTATTACTAAACAAAGGGGAGAGAGGTCCATTTTTAGAGTTACACATAGGAACATACAGTGGTTCTTTGTTACTCAGTGATAATTATTTCATCTGTGTTGTTCACAGAAAGTAACCATTGATGTGAACTCTATTGTTTCTAAGGAAGATTTCTTCCTTATCAGAAATAAGAAGTATAAATAAATTAAAAAGTATAAATATCAGAAATAAGTTAAAAAGTATGAATAACAATAATAGTTAACATTTTTTGAATGTTCCTTGTAATGTAAATATTTTATGTGCATTAACTCAATTCTCAAAACAGTTCTGTGAGATACAGGTTCAATTATTATTCCTGTTTTATAGATAAATAAATTGAAGTACAGAGGTTAGTAGATTACCCAAATAAGTGATCCATTTAGATTATGAAAACCTACTCAGTGTCAATGTCGCTAGTAAGCACAGACATGCAGATTGTATAGTGCTGGTGGGAAAGTGCCTTTCTGTAGGGCCATAGATTCTCTTCTAGAAATTTATCCTAAGAAAATAATGGGCAAGGTTACAATGATATAACCACATTCATGAAAAAATATTGGGAACAGTTGTCCACAGAATTGCGTCTTATACTAGGGACTTGGTTAAATACAGTGTATTTATACTGTTGAAAACTGCTCAGCTATTGAAAGTGATGGTTTGGGCATATGTTTCCAGAAATAATTGTTGAGGAAAAGTAAATAGGGGTAAAGATGTAGTGTGGAACGTGATGATCCAACATCTATGCACACTCAGCGCCTCCTTGTAGGTATTCGGCTCCCTGCCAGGAACCAGCATACTCTGCCTCCTCTGTTCTTTTGCAGTGCCAGAGAAACTAGTCATCTTTTGACTCAGAGGATGCATCTCCAGAGAACCTCTGAAGTTTCTGTTGAGGAACCCTCTAGGGTTTTCTGAAAATAAGCATCATAAGAAATGCTTGGTTTAGGAGAGAGAGAAGGAATGACGAATATCTTTTGTTACAGATCTTCTGTTAACTTCATTTAACAAATGCAGAATCAGAATTTTACAACTGGGAAGTTCAGCCACATCAGAGCTAGGAATTTTTCTTTTCCCTGTCTTCTGTAAGCCTGCCTGAGTACCTTCCTTTCTTCCCTTGAGACTTGCTCTACTCTTTACCTCTTTAATGTCACGTCCTACCAGAATTTACCTATCCAGTGTTTCATTTTGCCTTAAGTCCCCTTGGATACAGATGTTTCATTGAACAATGACTCGGTGTGTTACCCTTCTTAGGTAATTTAACTTGAAGGACTGCCTTTTTCATTAACCACCCCCCCAACCTCTCCCCTTTATGGCAGCTCACCCTGAATTCTTCTCCAAGACAGAGAATTTAAAGGCTGTCTTGATACCCAAAACTTTGTTTCTTGTGTTACAGAAAGAACCTAGTGTGGTGTGCTTTGTACATTTTGAAAAATATCTGCAAATATTTTGAGAACTGAATTTTGGGAATGGCTACCCTCTGGCTGAACCCTGCTTACAAAATCCATAAATACAGTGTTTCAGTTCTTCACAGCAGGACAGGTGCAAGTATGGGCCAGTGAGCTTGCAGCCAGAGACCATTTCTGCAAACATCCTTCCAGGAGAAGAGTAGAGAAAAACAAAGGGGAAAAAAAAAAGTTTTAGTTGGCTTTCTTGTTGAGGGCATCCATCAAGAATCATGGTGCTGTCAACTTGCTTTTATATATATTTTTACTTAAAGAGTAGGTTTTAGAGTCCCCATTGGAAAAACCCTTTGTGTTACGTTTTATTAGGTTGGGTTAGGCATGGAGATGGGATTTGAGGTCTGGAGCCAAACCCACATCATGAGGCAGCAATAGAGTCTTGCCTAAGAGCACAGACTCCTGCTTCCAGTGGGGCTTCCTGCAGTGATGGAAGTGTTCTTCATCTGTGCTGTTCAGTATGGTAGCATGAGCCACATGTGGCTTCTTCGTGCATATGGCCACTACACTGAGGAGCTGAATTTTAAATTGGACAGCATAGGATAGTAGACACAGAATCTGGGTCACTTGGGTTCACATCCCAACTCCGCTAATGTTACCTCTTTGACCTTTGATCTGTGCTACAATTTTCTCATCTGTAAAATACAAAAAATATAATAGTCCCTTCCCTTGTAAAGGTTGTTTGAGGATTAAATGAGTTAACGTTTGTAAAGGGCTTAGGCCTGGCACACAGAGCTATGTAAGCATTAAATAATGCAAATGTACATACCTCCATAAAGTTAAAAATCAAATCCGATCCGTACTGTATTTTCTTTTTTTTTTGTTTGTTTTTAAAGATTTTAGTTATTTATCTGAGAGAGAGAAGCAGACTCCCCGCTGAGCAGGGAACCCAATGTGGGGCTCAATCCCAGGACCCCAGGATCACGACCTAAGCCAAAGGCAGACAGACACTCAACCGACAGAGCCACTGAGGTGCCCCCATGTTGTATTTTGTTTCAAGAAGCATCAACAGTGTAATTTTCTTAAAATCCTTTAAATACAGTGGAGATCAGAAAAAGTCATTTATTCTCTAATTACTTATCGAGTACTTACTTTGGGCCGAATACTATGCCAGGTGGTGGAGATAAACACCGGATGGCAGGGGGACGAAAGAGACCTGTTCTTACCCCTCACCCTAATAAAATACTTAGTAGTCTTGCAGAGTTTTGTCATCTAATGGATATGGAACATTAGATTAGGATGGGACTTCAGAAGTAGGGTAAATGTTCAGATGTAGACTTGGAAACCTGGAGCTACTGTGCGAGCTCCCGGCCGGCTGGTTGTGCTCTCAGCTTTCCTCTTCTTTCTGCTAACTCATGCTTCTCATTGCACCTGTGGGGCCAGGTGTGCCCCCGAGGAGCTCATGGCCTGCTTCACAAGCCTGGCTGTAAAGTTACCCTGTGTTCTCTGCTGTGAAGGGTTGATCTTTCAATTCTCAGATGATGATCGTTCTCCTGTTTGGGATCCTGTTTATAAAATAGTGGCAATCTGATTTAGTAGTTTTTATGTTGACTTTAATTTTCACTCCTTAACCAAAAAAAAGTTGGAAAACCATGTTGCTCCCTTCATTTTTTGTTTGTTTGTTTAACTTTCCAGGTTCATGAGTTGGAAAAGTCTCTGCTGGACCCTGTCACTGCATTTGGTTTGTGTAAACCTTTTTTTTTTTTTTTCAAATAATGTCCCAACATTTATGAAGTACTAAAAATGAGAGGCCTTGAACCATAATTGACTTGACACGAAGTGGACAAAATGAAGGAAGGTTGACTGGTGGTTTGCTTGTTGATTGGCTTTCAGCACTTGCTAAAAAAGTGGAGAGAGGAGAAGAGAATCCACCAGTTTGCTTTACATATGAAAAGTATTAAAATGTCACCCACTGACATAAGAAAAATTGTTTAAAGTTAAGTCTCTAAATGATGTCCTAAAAACACAACATTTGTAATTATCTAATTAAACTAATAAAGGCTACAGGTAATAGAAGTAATATGGGACGCATTTTCTGGCAGATAAACCTTGAGGAACGCTCACATCTGCACATGATTACGAAGCCCTGTTGCTCCTTCACCTTCCCCCTTCCTTAGCCCACATTTCTCACTACGAACTAATAGTACATAACAATAAAATCCTGGATGGCAGCCAACACTGAGTTTTGGCTAACTTTTAGAGTGTTTGTGAAAGTTGAAAAAGCAATGCAGCTGTTACACTGGGTACTTTCCAATGGAGGATATGTTTTCCAGATGAAAACGCAAATAGTAATTGAAATGTAATCAGTATTTTTGGCATCTTGGTATTATAATTCTTTTCACTTTTTGTTATGTTAATTGTTCATTTCTTAAGATTTGTTTTGTACTTTACTGTGGTCCATAATAGGCTAAAAATGAGGGAACGAACGAATGTTTTATTTAGGCAGTTGGTCGTTCTTTGTTTTCAAAGAAAACAATGACAAGTAGTCTCATTTGTTAGCCGAAGCCTTCAATAACCACAACGTGTTCGTTTTAAGATATTTTATTGTGAGGTTCATGTTTCAGGCCACAAGAGGGAAGAAAATCTAAATCCCAAATACAGTATCTAAATTTTAGAGTGGACTAGAAACTTCTAGGACATTCAGGTTAGGCTGCAACATCCGTGTTCCTCAGGTGTTCTTGGGGCCAGGCTGGCTGGAGATGCCCCTTCCTCTGACACACTTGCCTCACACAGTGATGAGCTCACTTTTTTTTGCCCCATCCACACCCTAGCAGGGGAGGAATGCAGATGGCAGATGATTTCACTGGTATTTGGGGCTTAGGAAGGCTTTTGTATCTTTTAAGCTACGAGGGCCTCTAGTTGATCAGTAAATCTCAGCCCTTAGGTTTAAAGGGCTCCATGCCCACCCAACACCTGAGCCTAATTAAGTCACAGAATCATCACGAGGAATTGTGATGTGCGGCTTGGGCTGGGAACCACTGTTCCAGTCCAGACCTCTTTACAGATGGAGAAACCGAGGCCCTGAGCCTCAAGGTGATGTGTCCCAAGGCCCCATCTGGGACCGGCCCGAACATAGGATACCTGGTTTCTGGGAAGGGTGTCAGAGTCTCTGATTCCAGATCTCTGGTGAGCTCCTCAGCCTCCTGGCCCCGTGGAGAGCCCAGCCAGGTGGCAACAGTCAACAGAGAGTCGGACCCCAGTGAGGATGAAGCATTGATCACCCCATCCAAGGAGAAACTGCCCTCCGTTTTCCCACTGGAGCTCCCACATTCCTCAGTGAGAGGCATGATAAACGTCCTCAGGTTCTGCTCTATTTTGTTCCCCCCAGAAACAAAGAGGTTTGTAATTAGCTAAAATGAGACAGCAGCTTCCAGACCACTTGCTGTTTATCACAGAAGAGTCTTCGGAATAGCCAGTCACTTTTGCATATGTTAGAAACCTCTTTCTCCCCTTTTAGGGAATAATACATATTATTTCGGCAGTGTTGGGCATAACTGACGATTTCCAATGCAGCCTGTGTCCATTAAGGATAGTTTAAAGCAGTTAAGTGCTAACTAGGCTGGACAGCAAGGTGCAGGTCCATGGTATCAAAAAGAGGGATTGCACCCCATGGACTCTGAAGTGGCCTGCTCCAGCCCTGGTTGTGTTGGGGTCCTTGTGTGAAATACCCTCGTGGCTTGCCTGCTTCTGCCGGCCGCTTGGGTCAGTGCTGCAGCTGCACAGGGACTGTGGTAACCTGGTGGGGCAGCCTGCCCGGGAGGGGCTGGCCTTGTGGGACAAGAGGAAACAGGGAGCGACTTCTGTGCATAGAGACTTTTTGGAGAAAAATCTGATCACATTTTTGCTAAGTTTTTACAGCTCGCTGAGAATTTGTGCCGTGGGTGATCATTTAGCATATTTTGGGACGTTCGATAGAAAAACACATTTAAAAGCAAGACTGGATTAAAGGGCTTTGGTTCATTCCCAGACCTGCCGTTGATCCTTGTAATATGACAGCATCCTTTTCCACATGTAAAATTTGGAGAAATAAAGACAATAAAAATATTTTTTTCTTTTAAAGGATATCAGAATTCATTCATCTCTTATCTAAAAGACACTGGCGGGATCCCTGGGTGGCGCAGCGGTTTGGCGCCTGCCTTTGGCCCAGGGCACGATCCTGGAGACCCAGGATCGAATCCCACATCAGGCTCCCGGTGCATGGAGCCTGCTTCTCCCTCTGCCTGTGTCTCTGCCTCTCTCTCTCTCTGTGTGTGACTATCATAAATTAAAAAAAAAAATTAAAAAAAAATAAATAAATAAATAAATAAAATCTTTAAAAGACACTGGCCTCTGATATGGGGACCACCCCCCATCCCCATCTCCACTCCTCACCATGAGAGACAGTAGCTATGATGTTCGGGAAGCTGGTGGTTTTCTGCTTTGTGGCCCCGAAGGCCTCACCTCTGCTATCATCTGGAAGCTGATGGTGAAGGTTTGTTATTCTTGTCAGGAGCCGGTTTCAGAGACCTAAGGAATGTAGCTGGTAATGGGCAGCTGGCATCAATTTAGTGCTGTGGGATGGTCAGGCTGACAGAGTGGTCTGGCTGGACCTGCCCACCCCTCCTGCGTGAGTAGTTGGTTTACATCAGAGGAGGCTGCTCCTGACATTGCTGTCTGTTTCTGGCAACGGAGGCATGGCAAGAGATGCAGGATACCTCCTGCTATTTAGAGGAAATGAAATAAATACTCACTTCAGAGAATACCTTTTGGGGCTGGGATGTGTATACATGGGTGACAGCTCCCAGCCTGCTTTTCCTGCAAGGTTCTGTGCATAGAGAAAGATTAATGGACTTAGCCTGAAGTCAGACAGAGGTGTGTTAATGAAAAATCTACCTCAGTGTAAAACCAAGGGCATACTCTGGCTTTGTTCTGTGTGTGTGTGTGTGTGTGTGTGTGTGCGCGCGCTTTTTGGAATGAAAGCAGGGGGGAGTGTCTCCTCCATTTGTAAAGCCTGCTGAGCTGGTTAGCAAGAACTTTCTGGAACTTCTTGAGGGAAGTTCCTAGAGAGTGGGTGAGTGGTAAGCAGTTGCGTTGAAGAGGACCAACACTTGTTGGCTTTGTCTCCATTAGGAGCCAAGTGGGGAGCTCTGCACAGACTCCTGAGCTAGTACATCACCCAGCTCACCTTGAGGAGAATGCACTTGTTGTCACTGCCATGTTCCCTCCGTGGCCGTGAGAGGCAGGAGAAGCACTGATATTCCCTGCCTGTGTAGCTGACCTCTTTCCTGGCACAGCAGTACTCTGGATTTGACACAAAGAAGGATTTTAACAACTGGGTACATTTTAGTCTTCTGGTCAGTGATTGCGAAGTTAAAAAAAAATCTTGCCCTGTATAGCTTATTCTATTGGGCTGATTAATTAATTTTTTAAAGGGCTGATTAATTTAAAAAATGTTTTTATGGAGCCTGGTCAACTAGTCTCACCTGCCCCAGGACTGGAGTCTCCATTCTGATGTATATTATACTCCATTTTTTCGCAGGCTCCATTTGAAGGTAGAAGGATCTCATGGGAACTTGGCCAGTCTTTACTCCACTGTGTAAGCCACTGGCTGCCTTCCATAGTGTGAGGGGTCTCTGCCCCCTGGGTTAGTGCCTTTGCAGTCAGAGCAAACTAAGCAGACCAGAAGTTTCCCTGTTGGTCCTCCTCTAGGCACAGTGGGGCAAGTCGTGTTTTAGAAAAGTCTCTGACACTGGCTGCCTATTCCTTCCCCTGGAGGATCCGTGGATTTAGCAGAATTTGAAAGTATCCAAGGCTTAGAGGCAGAAATCTCCATAAGCATGAAAATGACCATCCTTGTAGGTTACTATTTTGATCCTTGCTCTCCTCACTGGTCTCACAAATAGGTCTTTCATTCCTGGTCTTTGAACATACCAGCCCTTTTTGAGAAAACAGCAGTATCAAAAACATACATCACCAGAAAGCAAAACCAGACAACTTCTGGCAGAGAAACTACTAAATGCCTAATTTTTCATTATCCCATAGCTGAGTATGGTTAAAGAGAATGGCTTTCCCACACTTTCTTGATGCTTCCAAATGTATTCATTTACTTTTTTCAGAAATGTTTTGGTGCAGTCATGATCTGCCTTTAGAAAGCCGGTAAGATAAGAACACTTCCAGGAACTGTATTTAAAACAACCATAGCAAAACAAATTCCATAGCCGATGTGGTACCTTGGATATTATTTTTTTAAAGATTTATTTATTTGAGAGAGTGTGAGTGGAGGGAGGGGCAGAAGGAGAGGGAGAGAATCTCAAGCAGACTCCCCACCAATCATGGAGCCCTTGCTACTTGGGGCTGGATCCTGGTACCCTGAGATCATGACCTGAGCCAAAATCAAGAGTCAGACGCTCAACCGACTGAATCACCCAGGTGCCCTTGATGCCTTGGTTATTTGATTTGGTTTGTCACCAACTCATTTTTTGAGGATGTAGCCACAAAATGACCAGTGCTAGATGTGTGTGTATTGACTTTACACTAGGTGGGACCGATGAGTTTACATCCCCTCCACTAGAGCAGAAACTGGATCAGAGAATCACCAAATAATCTCTTAAGGAAACTACTCGAAATGTAATGCCCTTCTCCCTAAACTGAAGAAGCAAAGAGCGGTTTCATTTAAACAGCATAAACAAAGGATTTATGAAGCACATTATATTCTGACATTCCAACTTTCTTAAATAAAAACTTTAGCTTTTTCACATCTATATTGATGTCAAGAATGCCTCTGCCTTTTGCTTAGGACAACACCATACTCAATAATATGTTCTGAGTGACAGCATCGGCAGTAGTTTCTAATTGAAAGTTTTCTTAGCGGATACCTGGGTGGCTCAGTCGTTTGAGTGTCTACCTTCAGCTCAGGTCATGATCCCAGGGTCCTGGGATTGAGCCCCACGTTGGGCTCCCTGTTCAGTGGGGAGTCTGCTTCTACCTCTCCCTCCGCCTCTCTCTCTACTTATGCTCTCTCTGCTTTGTCTCTCAAATATTTTTAAAAATAGTTTTATAAAGAACATATGTTTTACTTGGTACTTTATGATATTAATAAAAGTATAAGGTTGTTTAGTAAAATAATTATTTTGATAAACATTTTCAATGGTGCACTTGAGATTAATGTTTATATCAAAATTCAAAAGCCAATTTCGAAATTTTTTGCCCATTTTTTTTTTCCAGCGGGGTTGTGCAATCCAATGAAAATATTTGAAAATGTTTGCAGAAGAGTACTTTTGTTTTAAAGAGAATCAAAATACTTTATGTGGAAACACAAAGACTGACTATAATTAAGGTAATAGAGATTCAGTTAAAAATAGGAATGGAAAAGTCATTCTTTTGAAATATGTCTTGAGCCCCATTGAAGAGAGTATCATGCATACCTTGGGAACCAAGTTTCAAGTACTGTAGTACTACTACAGGGTGCTGATCACAAGAATGGTTAGTTAATACTTTGTGGTTAACCAAATCATAGTGGCCTCCTGGTTGGAAGCATTCGTGTATAGCCCGGCTTTCCACACGGTACTTGGTTTCCTCTCCAGCTTCCCTGTCAAATGCTACTTCACCACCCTGTGTGAACTGCTGGTGATAGGGGAACCAGCTCTCCAGGCAACCCTCTGCATTTTTGGAGAGCTCAAGTTGTTAGAAAGCGCTTTCTAACCCTGAGTCACTATGAATTTGTTGCTTCCTGTCTGCCAAGGAATTTGTGGCAGCCAGTGCCCACATGAGGCCTCTTGAAGCTCCTTATAGATACATGCCCGATGTCCCCTTAAGACTTTTCCCCTTGTGAGGTGCTAGCTCCAGGGCCTGGACTCCCAGGTGTCTTTTTTTTTTTTTTTCTTCCCAGGTGTCTTAAGAGCCTGGCTACCCCCTTCTCAATACTCAATACAGGGTTGGTCAGTGCCCTGGGGTGTAACTTCATTTCTAACAACCAAACTGTGTTTGCACTACCTGCTGCTGGTACTTTCGATTGAGCTTACCATATTTTCTTTGGACTGCTGTCAATTTTTACCTCTTCCAACTGTGGGTACTTTAAATGTCTAAATGGACTACTGTATGTGTTTTTGAACAGTTTTGAGTCTCCTCTAGGTCCAAGGTCCTTCACTGTACTAACTATACTTTCTGAGGTAGTGAGGAAAGTCTTGTTGGTGCCTGGGCCCTCGGTTATGACTCTGCCCATAACTTTTACCTTTGAGCCCACACCCCTTGAGTATGGCTGTTAAGGCAGTGATGTGATTTTTATTTGGGGAATTCATCTCTGTAATTTAAATAGACATTTGAAGTTGTCATTTGAAGTTTTTCTTTTGGTCAGTGAGGGAAGGTTAAAAGTGGTATAATGTGGTAAATATAGTAAGAAAAAGAAATGCAGATAATTCTTGACCATTGAGGGGTTTATTTTAGATTTTGGTTTTTTTAGTATTTACAGCTTTCATTTGAACAAATTTACCATTGGACACATTAGAATTTTTTTTTTCTTTTTACAGCAAGAAAGTAAGGAAAGTGGTAGGGAAAGTGCTTGTAATACTCTTGGAAGATGAGAAGATTTTAAAGCTTATTCATTAAATTTTTTTGAAGGATCAAATATTCAGGGAACTTTTATTTTTAAAGGATAAATCAAATAAGACAGTGCTTTCATTGACCCAAACATGCATACATAATCCATCCTTAATATAAAATGTACTCAGTTAGAAAATTACATGTGAAATACAAAGGGAATTCAATTTTACATATGTAAAATGATTGCTAGCTATAGCAATTTAACAAATTAATGAAGACATTGTACAATTAAAAAAAAAAAAAAACCCAAACCCTAACATCTTAAAGTCAATTGTCTATACTAAACCAGGGGAAATTCTAATATGGAATGGTTTGACTCAAAGCAAAAATAAGGTACCTGCTATAAATTTAGAACAATAACTTTCATTTTTAAAGTTACAGGAAAATAGTATTAGCCAATCAAGACACTTGCTTCAAAGAGGGAAACAAGTTCAGGGTTATTGTCTGTTATGTGCTGGGTATTGTATGTAGGGATACATTGATAAAAAAGAGAGAGGGGGACACCTGGGTGGCTCAGTGGTTGAGCATCTGCCTTCGGCCCAGGGTGTGATCCCACAGTCCCGGGATCGAGTCCCACATCGGGCTCTCTGCATGAAGCCTGCTTCTCCCTCTGCCGTGTCTCTGCCTCTTTCTCTGTGTGTGTCTCATGAATAAATAAGATCTTTAAAAAAAACGAGAGAGAGAGGGAAATGCCTAATAGTTCATGGAGAGTACAGTGTATAAGGCGAGGTAGTCATTTAACAAATAATCACACATGTAATTATTTACTGTATATGCCATGAGGAAAAGACACTAGCAAGAGCATGTAACAGGAGGCCTTGAGTTGGGACTGGGAACTTCAAAAAAGCCTTCCTAGAGAAGGTGATGTTTAGGCTGACCTGGTTCTGTTAACCTAATCTTTAAAATCATAAGTTATTAAAAGATAATAGTTCTGTTGCTAATGAGATCAGAAAGCCTTCCTTAATTACAGGATCCTTTTTGGATTGGCCTTAGCCTTTGAGGGCATGAAAGACAGCATCAGAGTTCATTCAGACATCCCTAAATGTCTGGCCACCACTGGGGTACCCACCCACCCCTGATTTTTTTTTTCTACACAGTATCCGAATGCTAACAGAATTTATTGCCTCCAGCTCTCAACTTTGCTCTGTCATCCTGTTCGTTCTTTACTCTGTTGTTGAGTTTGGCAAATGAAGTAACTAACTTCTTTGAAAGCATTTGGGAATGGGATAAACAAAATGCATGTTATGTTATAGATATTTTGGGGAGTATAAAACTGGTTTATTAATAACCCTTCAAGGAGATGAAAGTCTAGGTTTGAATTTGTTCAGGCGAGGAGTTCAAAAACGCAGTTTCCAAAATCATATCACTAGGGAGCTTTTAAAGACAATACTCTGAATGCTCTAGTTCTTGTTCTTTTAAGCCTATTTTCTGCTGTTGGGGGAACAAGGAAAGTTGCTGGTTTCCTTTGCTCTGGAACCTGATTACAGACTTGACCAGATGAAACCTTGTTTTCATTTTGAAGTGATTTGAGCAATAGCAAATTAGAATTGCAGGCCCATGCCTCTGTAGCTTTGGATAGGCCATGCTTTATTCTGTGCCTTTGTGAGAAGTTTGGTGGGGTGCTGGGTTGGTGGTTCAGTTGGTCAGATTATGGTCTGGCCCTTGTGGTAGATGTGTTTGGTCACCTATGATGAATGCATGCTCTTAGTTATGTATCAGAGAGCTCCTCCATGATGCTAAACTTAGCATTTGAACACTGTGGCTCCTTTTTCTCACCTATTAGTGTTTAAATATTTTAGAAAGCCAAATGGATCTCCACATTTATTTTAACTGACCTCTGTTACCAAACTTCACATTGAGCCCCTTTGGAATCAAGCTTTTGAAAGTAATGTGCAGAATTCTAATGGATTTCAGCCTATGTAAATTGTTAAAAGTTGTTTTTTCTTAAAAGTTTTTTTCAAATTGATCAGACTTAAATTTTAGTAATAGAGGCTTGATCATGTTAAAATGATAATTATTGGAATGGTTTTTTTTTTTTTTCCTGGAATCAGTGTTACTTCTCTTTTCCAAGTATCATAGCCCAACCTTTAGTCATTTTGTTCATTTGAAAGGTTACAGAGTTCTAAGTGAGTTTGGGAAACATTTACCAGGCATATACCTGGAAAAGGCTTGCTACTGAAGCATTAACCCAAGCAGTGAGAATTATTTGAACTGATCTCTGAGAAAATTTAACCAGTAATATTTAAACCTTGGGATATTTGGATATTAGACATGCCTAGAATTTAGGTCACTTTGCAAAGGGGGATGATTCGTAAAACATTATGTATTAAGATTTATTTATTTATTTATTCATTCATTCATTCCAGATGAGATTGTGAAATTAGTGGTTACTCCATTCCTATCCAAATATGACCTATCTTATTTTGCAACATTTGAAAACAAACTTCTTGCAAAAATGCCTCCTTTCCTAAATGAAATTGAGTGAAGAGAAGGTAGCCCCTATGTAACACTGAGAATTTTACTGGGTCCAGGATATGTATTATTTAGGCAGAAAGAAGCATTGTGTTTCAGAGTTGTTTCATAATTGTTTTTGAGCACCTGCTGTAGTTTAAGCAAGATATGTTGGTGCTGGTGTATAGCAATGAACAGAACAGAGAGGATCTTAGGGTATGTGTGTGTGTGCTACATTCTTCATTTCCTATAGTGTTACTTTTCTTTTTTTTTTCTTTTTTTTATTTTTTTTATTTTATTTTATTTATTTATTTATTTTTTTTCTATAGTGTTACTTTTCATTGCCATTTTACATATTTCCTTCATTTGGTCACTATTCCAGGTAGTGGAGATTGGCATTTTCACTTGATAGATTTGCAGAGAATTTTGGCCCATGGCTACTTTAGAAGGAAAAGTCAGCTTCCCAAATAGAAAACACATTATTGCTCCTCTATTGTTTGGGCACACGTGATACTGACTTATGAAATTTCACAAACAATAACACAGTGAAATGCCAGACTCACTAAATTCAGGATCAGCAGTTTGGCAGCAGTACCATTAGGCCTATATTGTAATGTAATTTAAAACTATCTGGGAATAAGAGTAAGACCCAAATATTTATAGTTGACTCAGAAACCCCCACATTGGCCATCAGATCTTGGTGTTAGGTCTGCATTGAGGTAATGATTTCAATTTTAATTGCTTCTCTCTATAAGGAGAACAAAAACAGGTTTGGCCTTTAATTGCCAGTGAGAAATATTCATATATTTAGTAGAAATTATTATTTTTTAAATATTTTTTTATTATTATTTATTTATGATAGTCACAGAGAGAGAGGGAGAGAGAGGCAGAGACACAGGCAGAGGGAGAAGCAGGCTCCATGCACCGGGAGCCCGATGTGGAATTCGATCCCGGGTCTCCAGGATTGCGCCCTGGGCCAAAGGCAGGCGCTAAACCGCTGCGCCACCCAGGGATCCCTTTAGTAGAAATTATTGAATATTTTTGTTTGATTCAATTTAGGTGATTTTGAGACTTACAGATAGACATTGGAAAAGCTCTAATCTTTCTGTTTTCAAAATAAAGCTAAAAAAATTTTTAGGGCTTGCAGATTTATATTTAGAATCTAAATGGTATCACAGGCAAGAAAAGAAGCAAGGTATTTTCTTTAAAAATTTAATGTACAGGGGCACCTGGGTGGCTCGGTGGTTGAGTGTCTGCTTTTGGCTTAGGTTGTGATCCTGGGGTCCTGGGATTGAGTCTCATATCGGGCTCCCTGCAGAGAGCCTGCATCTCCCTCTGCTTATGTCTCTGCCTCTTTCTCTCTGTCTCTCATGAATAAATAAATTTTTAAAATCCTTAAAAAAAGAATAAAATTTTAATATACAAGTAGTAAAAGAATAAATTTCTACTCAGTATATTAAGAATTTTCATTTAAGGTACTCAAATAATAATTCTTTTATAATTCCACTGTTTTTTCATGCAGTTTACCTTATAAAATGGAAGAAGGTCTGAGAGAGGCCTTGTTTTCCCCCCTTACATTTTAATCCTCCTTGTAGAAATCTGCTTTTGGTCATTGTGTAATACAAATTATTAAGCTATAGTGATAAATTCTTTTTAATAGAGTGCTTTAAAATAAAATAAATTGGGATCCCTGGGTGGCGCAGTGGTTTAGCGCCTGCCTTTGGCCCAGGGCACGATCCTGGAGACCCGGGATCGAATCCCACGTCAGGCTCCCGGTGCATGGAGCCTGCTTCTCCCTCTGCCTGTGTCTCTGCCTCTCTCCCTCTCTCTCTGTGTGTGACTATCATAAATAAATAAAAATTAAAATAAAATAAAATAAAATAAATTATGGCCAGTATATTGTTTGCTGGTGAAATCTTTTAAAATAATAAATTTCCTTTATAATAAGGGTTAATTTTGCTCCTCGAATCTGGGTCTGTTTTATAAGGACACTAATAATCACCTCCCCCAAACCCCATATCCAAATGCCATCACATTGGGCATTAGGATTTAAAATAAATTATGGGAATCCCTGGGTGGCGCAGCGGTTTGGCTCCTGCCTTTGGCCCAGGGTGCGATCCTGGAGACCCGGGATCGAATCCCACATCGGGCTCCCGGTGCATGGAGCCTGCTTCTCCCTCTGCCTATGTTTCTGCTTCTCTCTCTCTCTCTCTCTGTGTGACTATCATAAATAAATAAATAATTAAAAAATAAAATAAAATATGGAGGGACATAAACATTCGGTCTGCAGCAGGTGGTTTGTAATAGGTGCTTTAATTTGTGAATATTGTAGACAGAAGATGGCTAAATCATCATCATTTTGCTTAATAACATACATTAGTGTTTGGGGAGAGTAACCTACTATGAATTTTTATATCAGAGACATGATATGTAGGACCTGTAGGTTAGGAAAGTTCTTTCTACAAAGAAATGTGTTCTTCATCTTCCTATCTTCTAAGGCTACTTTTAAGTCTTTGTTTACTTAAAGGTGATATGTGTTTTTTCTCAGCTTGGTGGTGCTTTTCAGCCTTTTTTTCGTTAATCCTTTTCTCCACAAAGGAGTCTTTTAGATACTTTTTTTAAAGATACTTTTCCCCCTAATCTCCCATCCATGAAATTTTAATCCTACTCTGTAGATACTCTGTATCTTACCTCAAAAAGAGCACATTTTTTTGCCCCCCTCTCCAAAATAGGGCTAATAAGGCCTTTGGCTGGCTCAGTCAGTAGAGCATGTGATGTGATCTTGGGGTTGTGGGTTCAAGCCCCACATTGACTGTAGAGATTACTTTAAGAAAATAAAAAAATAAAATAAATAACAAAATAAAATAGAGGGCATCTGGATGGCTTAGTCGGCGAAGTGTCTGCTCAGGTCTTGATTGAGTCCATGTCTGGCTCTCTGCTCATTGGGGAGCCTGCTTCTTCTCTCCTGCTCCCCCTGTTTATGCTGTCTCAATCTCTCTCTCTGTCAAATAAATCGTAAAAAAAAAAAAAAAAAAAAACCAACAAATAAATGAAGTAGGGCTAATAATATTGTCGACCTCAAAGGGCTGCTGGGAAGGACTGAATGAAAAAGAAAGTAAAAGTATTATGCCCACAAAAAGTAAGCCAGTAAGAAAATTAAACTATTTTAAATACTATTAGCATTTTCTGATGGTTTGTTAGACTCATCTGCTTTCCGTATTTTAAAGATTAGATTGAATTCTTGTGGCTCAGGTTTCAGAGGTAACAAAGATATTATAGATTTTGAGCTCATAGCTGTATGATATGATCTAGTTGTTTAATTGGGCCCTGGTTTCCCCATTTCATTAATTAAGAGAGAAAACAAGTTGGTTGAAACGTTGAATATGCCTATGATCCTAATAAATGTAAATGGATTGTATTTGCCCACAAAAATGACAGAAACACTTGGATTAGATTTAAAAAATAAGAGACATAAGGAAAACCTAAAACAAAATAGAAGGTGAAATATTAGAATGGAAAAGATATACCAGGCATATATTACTATCAGTAAACATAGATTTATTAACATGTGAATAGGGAGAAAATAGGCTATTTCAGGGTTAACAACCCACCAAGAAGATAAAATAGTTATGATTTGTATGTATCCAGGGAATTATAAGGAAAATTTGATAACTCCACACTCACAGTGGGAGATTTTAACCTATTCTGTCATTGATAAAGAAAACAAATGAAAGTTAGTGTACAGTATTGGAGACCACCTTTGTTAACAGTGGTTAATTATTAAATAGGTCTCTGAGCATACTTCCCTCTCAGAGTGTTCTTGTCCTATGAATATTTGGCTAGTTTATACAACTGTATCATACTTTTTGTATAGTTGATGTGTTTCTGTAAAGCTTCAAGTAAACTGGTAATTTTAAAAGTGAATGATACTGGGGTGCCTGGCTGGCTCAGTCAGTAGAGCCTGTGACTCTTGATCTCATGAGTTTAAGCCCTATTTTGGGCATAGAGCTTACTTTAAAAAAAAGTGAAAAAATTCACTTTTATAAAAGACTAGGTACCTGACTTTGTCGTCACTCTAGAACTCACCATTTATGTATCAGTTTTGTGAGCAGACAACTCTGCTTTATATTTAAGATGGAGTCTTGGACTTTATTGTGAAGCCAGCTTCATGAACCTGAATAACAGTAGGTTTGCTGGGTTTATCCATCCCTGTGATTTCTTGCAGCTATTCCTCTTTGTTGGCCATTTTGTGCGTGCTGCAGAATGCCTCAGTGGGCACATTGAAAACAGGGTGTGACTCAAGTCTTACTTTCTGGAGGCAGAGCAGTTGAGAGGGTTGGGGCAGATCTCTCCTGGGTCTCTTCCTGGAAATTGTCAGACGCACAGCTTGATCTCTTCAAAGTCCCTGAGCAGAATTTTTTTTAAAGATAGCACACCAGCATTCCGTCGTATGCTTTTTCAAGTCTTTTATGAGTAAAGTGGGAGGGTTTTAAGTGTTTGCAGAACATTTGGGTCTGTGGCTTCTGCCAAAATAATTGTTAGCATATGGTTTTCTTCCTCAAAAAGGATTGGCAAATGTTAGTTACCTTTTTCATTTTCATTTAATTTATTAGAGCCTTTAATTAAAATTGGATATTAAGGAGGTGTGTGTGTCTGTGTGCATGATGTGTATGTGTATAGCGCCAGTGAAAATCCCATTTATTCTCTACTTGTTGCTTTACTTCTGAAATCTGAGTAGTTCAGACAATTCTTTTGTTGGGTTAAAACTAAATTAAAAAGGGAAACATAAATTTTAATATGTACAAGGAGAAGCACCTTATTAAATCTCTTCACATTTATCAGCAGCCTAGTCTAAAACTGTGACTTCCGGGATCCTTGGGTGGCGCAGCGGTTTGGCGCCTGCCTTTGGCCCAGGGCGCGATCCTGGAGACCCGGGATCGAATCCCACGTCGGGCTCCCGGTGCATGGAGCCTGCTTCTCCCTCTGCCTGTGTCTCTGCCTCTCTCTATCTCTCTGTGACTATCATAAATAAGAATTTAAAAAAATAAAAATAAAAAATAAAACTGTGACTTCCTTGAAAGCAGAGTGCCCAGGAGATCTATGTAGCTCAAATGAATATGTGTTTTGGCCTTTGTGCCTAATAGAGATAGTCCCAGAGTGGCAGCTTGAACTGACATTGCGCCTGTGCCCTCACCTTCCAGACCTCCACCTACCAGTTTCCTAGCCAGCCACAAATAAATAATTAGCAAGCATTTAATGCTTGCTTCTAAGCACCCCACTAGGAGTTGGGAAGATACAAGGACAATATGATGGGAACATGACCTCAAGAGCCTAGTGACAATAAGTAAATAGAAGTTTTGTACTCATGAGAAAGTCTGATAAGTGATAGGTCAGTGGTGTATAAGGTGTCTGCAAGGGAGGACATATGCAGTGTTATCCAAGGTTGTCTTCATTCAGACCAGGAGGTAGTGGTAACTGATATGGGGTAGCTTCCTGGATAAGGTGATACCTAAGCTAGGATTTGTGGGGAGAGGAAAAAGCTATTTCCAGGTCATTTGGAGGTAAGTCAAGAGCCTCACTTTTTTTTGTTTTCTCAGGAGCTTAGGACAGGAATATTGAGACCAGGCTGGAGAAGCTGATCAGAGTCCCCTCGTGAAGCGTCCCCTTTCTTCTTCAAAGGTTTCTGGGCATTATTCTGAAGGCGTATGCCTCAGTGGGTTTTAGTCACAGGATTGAAATGATTAGAGTTCATTTGAGAAAGGTCCCTCTGGTGGCAATGTTGGGGAAAGGATAGGGATTAAAATTTGAGGTGAGTTGCTGGAAAAAGAAAAAAACTGTTGCTTGAGGTAACTCCTGAGGTGTCAGGAAAACCAAGCAGCCTTGGGGGCTGAAGATGGGAGATGGGGGAGAGGTGAGGGAGCATTGCAAGGTGTCTAGCTGAGGTAGCTGGGAGAAAGAAAGGTGCCATTCATTGAGAGAGTGATGGAAAGGAAATGGGGTCTGGAGGGAGGAATTATGGGCTTAGTTTTAGATACAGACCTGGTGAACCTTGGACTTAGCGGTCCAAGGAGCAACTGTGTCCAGAAAGGAGGAGTCAAAGATTAGGGGGTGGGTAACATCACCCAGGGAGATTTTGTGCAGAAACAGAAGCACAGCAAACAAGGCAGTGGAAAAGAATAAAACCCTGTGCTTTTATCCAATATCTATATTACCTGGAAAACAGATTTAGCATCTTGGAAAATAAACAGACATTTAAAAAAAAAAACATATTTTCCCTCTGGGCTTTGCCAGGTATTGATTTATGGAATTTTAATCAATAAAGAGGCAAACTAATAGAATACTACTGAAACTTGGAATAGTAATGTTCTAGCTTTTATTTTTTGATGGTTATGACCATATGCATGGAGCATATGCACAACTATAAGAACCTATTTGCCTTCTGGGTCTAAGGTAATCTTTTCCTCATCTATATTTCTGTTTTGCTTTGCCAGTTTGAAGAAATAAAATTATTGTCTTCTTACTGAAGCAGGAAATGATGAACCTTTTGAATTTTTTGTATCTTTTAGAAAATTCCAGTTTATAGGATGTAGGGCTAGAGAAGAATAATTCAGTGACGGGGTTTTGGTTTGCATATTCCTTGTTTTTACACATGCATGTGCACGTGCGTGCGCACGCGCGCACACACACAGACTTAGGGCAGGGAAGGTAGGTATGCACTCTTAGCCATCTTCTCAAAACCTAGCCCCTAGCCACAAAAACTTGGGTATTATTCATATTGCACCCAGGATATTACTGATTTTTATTTGGGGATTATTTAATGAGTTCCTGCTGTGGTGATCAAGTCAGAATCTGGGCCCTCACTGAGCGCATTGGGGGCATTGAGAACTGTTCTCTGAGAGAGTTGATGGTCTTGCCGACCTTACACACTCCCACTCCTCTCTTGCTTTTCAAGTGGCAGACCCACCAGGCAGATGGCCAGCTTTCTGTTCTTCTGTCCTCCTAATCTTCCCACAGCCATTTCAGAAGTAGAGATTATTTCACTGGCTGTGGGGACAAATGGCTGATAGAACCTTGGGAAAATCTAGCCCTTTATAGATAACCTACTGGAGACACCTCTGTGTGTGATATAAACTGTCCTCTCAGCTGGCACTTGTTGAAGTGGGTTGGGGTTTAATGGTGTTTCCAGTGTGTTGGGCTTTTTGGAATCCCCGTGCTACGGGCACACTCCTCCGTGTCTTTCCTTGACTCTGACTTTTCCTTTACCTTTAGTTAGGTCACACCCTTTGACTATGGCCCTGCTGGGGTTTGGGAAGTTTTGCTTTAACATTGCCCGGGGGAGGGTTGGGGGGGGGGGGCGGAGAAAAGCTTCCATTATAAAAAAAAAAAATCAGCTGTTTGATAAGGATATTATCTTAGGACAGATGGAGCATACTGAAGAAAAAAATGACTCTGATATCCAAGTTCTTAGACACTCAAGTGAAATACTGGATAAAAGGAATAACTAACAGCATTGATATTTCTTTTGGACACAGACTTCTGCTTCCCACTTTCCTCTTTGAGGAAAAATGGTGTTGTTAAAGAACAAGCCATTAAGGAAGAATTTTTAGGACAAAATGTACTTATGTGGTTTGAACAACTTATTTAAAGCTTAGGGAAAGGATTAGCACTTGCTTGTTTAGAAATCTGTGGAAAGCAGTCACTGATCTGGGGATAAGTCAGCGGTAGGAAGAGGGACACATGGGGGAAATGGTTGTAGTTGGACTTAGGGAGTCAGGTGTGGGAGTCAGCATAGGTTGGTGGTGGCCCTGGAGGCCCTAGTGTGGCATGTTCTCATTGGTCAGCAGGTGGCACCAAATAGCCAGCACTAATCCCGAGAGGTATGTAGTGTTTAGATTTCACCTTGGGTTGGGTTAAATTGCACTTTCTCTACTTGCAGAAATTTGGAATTCATAGTGCCTTCACATTTTTTTCCTGTAGAGACAGCATCCTCCAACACTGAATTTTATTAAAGCCTTTGGTATTGACATAGTTCTGAAAACTAATCACCTCCAAGGTCAAATGGTACATGACACTATCGACTTTCCTTTTTTTTTGAAGGGCGTTATGACTCAGTGTTAAAAGCAACCAAGAGTAAGATCAATAGAATATACGTATTGGCCTAGGTTTCCATAATTTTTTGTGCTTTTATGAAATTGGTAAATACATTACTAATGTACATGTTAAAATTAATCTACTGGTAAGTTTATACTGCTGGGATTGATTATATCTATGAGTATCCAGGATTTTACTCCCATCCAGAGCGACAGTGGGTAATTATATGGGTCATTGGCTTCTTCATTCCTCCAACAAGCTGTTCTGTTTCTCAACATAATGTCTTTCCTTTGCCTGGAATGCTATTTCTCTTGATCTGAGTGTGACCTGTTCTTTTTGACATTGAGATCTCAGTTTAAATACTAACTCAGGCTTTCCTTGACCACCAGATCTGAAACCACCAGATCTCTTTCTTAAACTGAGATGTAATTGATGTATAACATTATGTAAGTTTAAGGTGTACAGAATGTTGATTTATTTCTGTATTGCAATATGATCACTGTAGCATTAGCTAATGTGTCTATCATATCATGTAATTAATATTTTTTTCTTTTCTTTTTGGTGGTAGTGGTGTGAACAATAAGATCTATCTAGTCTTTTAACTTTGAAATTTATGAAACAGTGTGGTCAATCACCGACTCTATTGCCTCGCTCCACTTTTTATTTTCTCCCAACTATTTTGCCTTGTGTGCTTCTTGTCCGACGACTCCTACAAGGCCTTAGACTTTCCCGGGGCTGAATCCTTATCTTGTTTACTGTTATCTCTGGCATTTGAAACAGTGCTGAGCACGTAGTAAAGCTCTCAGTACATTCTGGTTCAGCGGATGCATCATAGCTGTATTGAAGAAGGAAGTAGCTAGAGCCTAAGATGGTCTCCCCTGCAGGACCCTCATGCAGGACCCTGACCAGATGGAGGGAATGCTCCCCACAACTAACCCTTAAAGGTCCAATAAAATGACTTAACTACTGGAAAGAAAAAAAAAAAAAAGAAGAGGGAAGTAGCTATGTTTAAAGCTAAAAGTATTCTCATAATTCTCTGAGGGCATTTTGATAAAGTGAGGATAGCAGTGGACCAAGAGTTGAGGCCTAGATTCTTGTTTATTATTTGTTCCTATAAAATCCTGTGCCCCCGGGTAGGTCCCTGAGAACTGGGTATTGGTCATAGAATTTGTAAATAATAGCAGTATAAATAATTGCAGTCATTTCTTATTGAGCCTCTATTATGCACTGAAACTGTCCTTGTTGACTTCCATTTACTATCTCATTTGATTGTCGGCATAAATTTTCTAATAGGAAAATGAGATATTTAGGTGAAATGATCTGTTCTCTTATATAACATTGTATGAATTTCTAAGAGAAGTTAAAAGGTTGTAGTTAATAGTGGTATAGAGTAGAAATAAATGAGTTCATTCAGAAGCCCCACGTAGGTATTCATCTAGCTCTGATAAAATTTTATTTTTTTAAAGGTTTTATTTATTTATTCATGAGAGACACAGAGAGAAAGGCAGAGACATAGGCAGGGAGAAGCAGGCTCCTCGCAGGGAGCCCAATTAGGGACTTGATCCCAGATCCCAGGATCACGCCTTGAGCTCAAAGCAGACACTCAACCACTGAGCCACCCAGGTGCCCCTCCAATAAAACCTTAAAATTGCAAAGCTTAAACATTATGAAGGGGGTAGAAACCCATCCTGTATTGGGTATCTGTCATCTCACTCAGTCCTCTCAACATGGAGACTATCATTCCTCTTTAATGGTGGGGGAGACTGAGGCTCAGAGATGTTAAGTACCCTGGCCAAGGTCACACATGTGTTATGAGGCAGTGCTGAAGTTCAAAATCAGCTTTGCTTGACTCCAGAAATCTGTTCTTGATTGATAGCAAGAGTTTCAGCTCCTACTCCCCTTTATCCCAGCGGGTTTCGTGAGCACCCAGTGCACATTAGATGTCTAAATAGGTTTTCTTTCTCTTTCTCAAAGAACTCTAAGAAGGATCTGATGTGGAGGAGCAGCTGAGAAAGTTCAAGATGACGACCACAGTAGCCACAGACTATGACAACATTGAGATCCAACAGCAGTACAGCGATGTCAACAACCGCTGGGATGTGGACGACTGGGACAACGAGAACAGTTCTGCGAGGCTCTTCGAGCGGTCCCGCATCAAGGCTCTGGCAGGTAAGTCTCCTCGTGCCCTGTTACAGAGGCCCACGGGCCCTTAGAGCTCTGTTTAAAATCACCCACCCTGTCTCCCCTATAAGAAAGTCAGCTCGCCTCTACTTAAATATGTCCCAGGAGGGCAAGCTGACCATTGCATAAAATAGACAGCTCCATATTTGGAGAACTGTCCATCCTAAGCCAAAATGATTGATTTTTCAAACTGCCCTGGGTTTATAGGGATTCTCTTATTTTTTACTTAATATTTCAAAATAATGCAACATACTGGACTATATGTGGAGAAATATACAAATTAGCCTGCGTGCTGAGTTCCTGTGATAACAGTGGTTGACCTGGCCTGTCACAGTAGTAGAATACTTACTTTGAATGACCAAGGGAATTTGTGTCACATGCAGGGGTTTTAGATGTAAAAGAGCAATAGCATAATCTGGTAAGGGCACATTTAATACTGTAACAGGTAAGCTTGCCATTGATTTATTAAAGTCAGCAGGAACACATCCTTCCTTTTGTGATTTCTCACTTGCTGTTGAATACTTAGAACACACTTTCACCCTAGCCCTAATTGGGGTGGGCAGTGTCTTGTCCTGAAATTGCCCTGAAAATCCAGAAAAGGTTCCATCATGACGAAAACTAAGCAGTTCTGAATATATTTAAACCACAGATCAGAGTGGAATCTATTTGAGGTCTTGCATCTGTACTTTGAGATTTCAAATCAAATGATTTCCAAATGAGAAAAGTGGGTTAATGATTTTTTTCTTAATATCTTTGATTATTATCCATAAATCGTAACCATGTAAGCCAGGTAAGCTTATTGTTAATTTTTCATATAGCGTTTCTTGTTACCTTTATGGTGTAATCTGATTATGATGTATGTCATTCAGAGTTCTCTTGATGGTAAGCAAAAGTAAAGTGATCTTTCTTTGAGCTTGCCTGATTTAAGGGCATAAATGAGTGATTAAACAGATAGTCACTCTAGAATTGAAGATTTTCTAGCTTATTCATTAACATGGAACCTTATAAAAACCATAATCCTGACTTGTGCTGTGGATTGATTTATACTTTAATCTCTTACGTCTTTTTCTTGAATCTTCATTTAAGTCTTTAGGTCAGTATCATATTGGTGGCAAATAGGTTTGATCATGAGTCATTTACTTTCTGGTTCTAGGCTGTTACGTATTATCTCCCTTTTAAGGAGAACTATCTGCAGTTGGAGAGTAGTTCCTTGCTCTTTGTATCTGCTCTTTCGTGCAGTTCCAGGGGAGATTCCCAGCTCTCCTTAGTATTGATCAGTTGTCCTAACACTAGGGTGGCTTTCCCTCTGTGTTGTCTAGGTCCCTGAACTACTATAGTTATGATAGTAATAGCATTTATTGTGATGCTTACTGGTGCAGGTGCTATTGTATATATTAACAGTTAATCCCATAACAACCACATATGAGAGGTGTTATTATTATCTACAGTGTATAGATGAGGAAACTAAGACCTAGAGAAATTAAGTAGCTTGCCCAAGGTCACACTGCTTATAAGTGGCTAAGGCAGACTGGCTCCAAAGTGTATACATTCCTATTTTTCTATATTCAGTGGAATATAAAATGACTCAAAGCTCATTGGCATAGAGTATTGATAATGGGTAATTGAAACATGTTTTTAAAAAGATCTTTAAAAGGCTCAGGAATGAACCTTGTGATCTAGAAGAAGTCATGAGTAACCATGACAAGTTATTGAAAAGAAAATGTGTTGCCTCCAGGTTAAATGATGTTTAGAAAAGAAAAAAAAATGCTTTCAGTGAATCCAGAAAATATCAAGAAAACTATGTTTATTCAAGTTTCTTATCATCTGACTTCCCATTCTATGGGGGCAGAAAAATCTCTGAGCTCTCTAAGAATCTTGTATACTGAAAAAAAGAGTAACAGAATTAAAAAAAAGAGAATAGTCCAGCAGTGTCTGGAACACTGGTTTCACAATGTGAGCATGCATCATAATCACCTGGTCATCTCGTTAATTGCTGGGCCCACCCCACAGAGTTTCTGAATCAGTAAGTCTAGGATGGGGCTTGATAATAAGCATTTCCATCAGGTTCCCAGGTGTTGCTGATGTGGCTGATCTGGGGAATCACATTTCGACACTGGTGTAGAGTATTGATGGTTGACTGGTCTCTTTCCCTGGGTGTCTGAAAACTTTACATCTAGACCTAGTTAAAGAATTAAAGTATCAAACTCAACAGTTATGTTAAAGTCACACTTTAATGTGGGAGTGGTGTGGAAGGCTGGTACATCATTTTGAGAAAAGAGAAGTATCTTACTGCCTCCTTATAGGGAAGTTGCATAGTGACAGATCCAGCGTGAGGGAATGCTGTTGTAGGGTTTCTGTTACAAATGCATGTTCTAAAGTGAGGAATCTTGGCTAGCGCAGTAGAAATGTATATAACAAGTTTCCTGTTCCTCTTAAATGCTCTCCATGTTGAGTCTTCTCTAGACTTCAATCTGAATTCTGAAGTGATATATAAAAGACATTACTGCAGGAATTCATCTTTTTACAGCACATCTTGTATTGATAGTGTAACCACCACCTTGGATTGTGTCCTTTACTAAGGCAAACTGCTTGCTACTAATTTTTACCCAGTTTACAAATATTTTCTATGATTAGGCTGCTACGTATATAATAGATGTTTTATACATGTAACATACCATTATATATGAAATATATTGTATATTCTTTCAATGAGTTCTAAAAACTGTGCTTTCAGTTTTACTTGCCTTCTTCCTCTTGCTTTTAACTTTGTGGTATAATAAGAAATAAGTTTTGTTTTTGTCCTCAGTCCTGGCACAGAACTCCTAAAAGCCTCAGAATTTGCTGAGTGTCTTTTGTTACTCCTGAAAAGCCTTCTTCCTCACACCTGGATTTAGGTTAGTGAAGGTGACTTTAGGGGAAGGCCTCTAGATAGCGTTAGGATGGGATTGGTCACTGAAATGACCAAATAATGAGAAGGTGGAAACATTCAGCCCCAACCACCAACCTCTGGGAAGGAGGGGGGCCTGGAGATTGAGTTTAATCTCAATGGCTGATTTAATCAGTCGTGTCTACATATTGAAACTTCCATAAAACCTCCTAAATGACATGATTTGGAGAGCTTCTGGATTGGGGAACACATTAGTGTGTTGGGATGGTGGTGGGTCCTGAGAGGACCTGAAAGTTCTACACCCCCCCCCCCCCCCCCCGCACCGTACCTTGCATATAGACCTCTTCCATTTGGCTGTTTCTAAATTGTGTCTTTTATAATAAACCAGCAAACATAAGTATTTTCCTGAGTTCTGTGAATTGTCCTAGTAAATTTTTGAACCCGAGGGGGGATGTTCATGGGAACCTATGAACTTAGAGCTCTCAGTCAGAAGTATGGCTTGTGTCTGGCATCTGAAGTGGAGGCAGTCTTGGGAGACAGATCTCTTAAGCTGGAGGATCTGCGCCAGCTCCAGGCAGTTAGTGTCAGAATTGAATCACATTCTGGGACACCCGTTTGGTGTCGGATTATCAAACTCAATAAGATATTTCACAGAGGAGATGGCCTCTCTGGTACAGTGTGGAACATGTCTATGTTTTAAAGACGTAGGAATCAAGCCTGCCGTTACTTGTCAAGTGCTGGTTTACCCTCACAAAGATGCGTCTGGAGCTGGGTCATTTCCATTGCCCAGGGAGCTTTGCATCTCTCCATTTTCCTTAGACTTTTTTGCTTGAAAATTAGTAAGATTGACAGCTCAGTCACTCATCACCCCTCCCCTTCATTTAGTATCCGAAAGAAACACACGTGGAATCCTACGGAACTGAACTCTGCCGTCTTCATAACGTGCCTAAGGAATCTCCTGGTGGAGTTGGAAACAGCAGCTTTTTCTCAGCAGTAGAGAAGAGCTTCCTATGAAAGTTTTCCCCTCACTCTAGTTAGGTGAAGGGGGGCAGGTCTCTCAAATCATTAGGTTGTAAAAGGTCAAGACTTAGGAATGTTTTAGAAGGTAATGACTGTTGTCACGTGTTCACAAATTTAATATATATATATGAGGCTGGGGAAATTTATGCCTGTGCCTGAATGTGTACTCCCATTTATAATTTAGAAGGAAGATGAGAAAAATTTGGTACATCGTGTTGTGTAGCAGAGATCATGCCATGCAGATTCAGCCTTAAGGCAGAGTGCTGTGAAGTGACTTTTATGCATTCTGTAAATGATTTCCCGCATCCCATGATGGCATACCCACATTCCTGACCTCTGACCAAATTGCCCCAGTAGTGTGGAACATGTGGTGATGAAGAAAGTGATTCAAAATAAGCTGGGCTTTTTGCAAAGTAGCATTTTATTTGAAATGAAAATATAAAAGTTAATCTTCTAAAGGAATGTAAAAGGTAAATGTTTTCTTTTTACAAGTGATGTGTTTATGGTTGGAGGTTATATTTTTGTACAATCAACACAAACTGGGGTAAGTAGGAAAACTAATCTTTTAAAAAGTACGTTTCACTTGAAAATATTGATAAAGTTGGGGCGCCTGGGTGGTTCGGTTTGTTGAACATCCTAACTTTTAGATTTTGGCTCAGGTCATGATCTGAGGGTCGTGAGATTGAGTGCCCCCCCCCCCCCCGCCCAGCATGGAGCCTGTTTAAGATTTTCTGCCTCTGTTTCCCTCTGTCCCTCTTCCTCCTTCCCCTCCCCCTGCTAGCACATGCTCTTTCTCTCAAAAAAAATTTTTTTTTGATAAATTAGAATTAATATCTTTATACTAACACTCATAACAGTGAATTTTAAAACTTAGGAGGGTATACACCAAAATAGTATTTCTGAATGACGTTCCTTTTTATTTACCTGTATTTGAATTTTTTCCTGAAATAAAATCTGAACTATTTTGTAATGAGGAGAACAAAGCATAAAAACAAAATCTTATATTCAGGAGTTTTAATTTCCCCACCAAAATCATGATATAGAAAAGTGGTAGGAAAAAGCCTGTATATAAATGAATATTTTTTAAAAAGACAGAAATTAAAAACAAAGTTCCTTTGGGAATTGTCACTCATCAACATTTATGAGCTAAAATTTTGTCTAAGAGCCTTTCTACTAAGCTATGGACTTGGCAGGAGAAATTGACCTTGAGTATCATGGTTAGTAGAGCATCAAGGACAGCTGATAACCATAGAAAAATAAGCACCTAATTGTATCCTTCCCCCCATGGAAAATCTAAGTTATTAGTTGCTATATGTATAGGCCAGACTCCCGTTAAACATAGTCATTTGAGTGACCAATAGTTTTGGTGGAGCATTTAATCTGCTAAACTGCTGATATGTTTTAAATATTTAGAACATTGTTGTCTAAAAGAAATTTAATACTAGCCACTTGTGATTTTTAACTTTCTAAGTAAGATATTTTGGTTAATCAGATCATCCAAAATATTATCAAATCAATGTACAGTCAGTATAAGAAGTTAGCAAGATACTTTACATTTTTTTCAACTAAGTCTTTGAAATCTAATATGTATTTTGCTGCCCATGTTTCTTATGGTCAGTAGTCACATGTGGCCAAGGGTTACCGATTTGGACAGTGCAACTCGAGTGCCTTCACACACTTTAAACTACTATCAAGTATTTGGTCTAGGGTATGTTTATAAAGCAGTAAGTAGTTGGCCACTTGGCTATATGTGAATTAAAATTCTGATCAGGAATAATGCATCAGTTGAATCATTATTGTAAAAATTAATACTTCTCTTTTTGTGCTTCCAGTATGATTATTAAGTGGTTGTAAGGTAGCAACAGACAGATCCTCTAGCACATCTACACGCTGCTGTTTCAGCTGAAAATTTGGCACTGCTCTCAAGCACTGTTTTTGGATGCAGAGGACTGAATAGTACACTTGTTTAAAAATGCTTAATTCAAGGTCCCCCATAAGTTGAGATTCACTAATGTAGGAGGGAGCACAGTAGTCCAGATTTTTAATGCATATGGTACACTTTTGAAAAAAATTTCCTGGGACATGGTCCAAATGTTCTCACTTAATATTCATATCTTCTTATCTCTGAGTATTCCCCCCAAAGTGAAAATCAACTTTTATCTCTTCTTTAAAATAGTAGTCTGCCCTTTCTCCCAGCAAGTATGTCACAGTTTATGTTTTGATATCTCGACACCTAAGAAGCCTTCACGTTCGGCCCAAACTGAGTATAGCGGTGTTTCCTGGCAGGAGGAACACATTCTTCCTCTAACCCCAGGCCTTATTCCCTCCGCTGTGTGGGTGGATCCTCCTGGTCCTACAGGTGATTGAGGTCCCCCAGGCCCTGTCACTGTTGGGGCCTTCTAATTCGTAATCTCCATTTCTCTGGGCCTAAATTATGATGCTCATTAAAATTAGTAGGGAAACTATGGGCAGCCAGGGTGGCTCAGCGGTTTAGCGCTGCCTTCAGCCCAGGGCCTGATCCTGGGGACCCAGGATGGAGTCCCACGTCGGGCTACCTGCATGGAGCCTGCTTCTCTCTCTTCCTGTCTCTGCCTCTCTCTCTCTGTCTCTCATGAATAAATAAATAACATCTTTAAACAAAAACAAACAAACAAACAAACAAATTCAGATGCAAGGTTTTCTCAGAAGGAAAAGAGCTGAATTCCACACACAGAACTGGAGCAGGGCTTGCCATCACTTTATCCCCAGTGGCTGCAAATTTCAAGCTATCATTAAAGTTATGTACTTCAATTATTTACTTAGTTCCAGAATAGATAGACCTGTACATAGATGGAGGAAAACGTGCTTTAAAACCTTAAAAGAAAAAAAAAAAAACCTTAAAAGATTTTTTAAGTTTACCTTTTCTGAGAGATGTCTTAATGTCCTTTCTACCTATGATCATGAGTTTTTAATGAGGTGGTTTAGATATTGGCTTTATATTTTTTATGATCTCATATAATATGATTTTACTTAGAAACTTTGCAGAATTGGACTGATAATTCACCGTCCACTGCCCCTGCCAAAATGAATATTTATTAATTTATATGTATTCACACACACACATATATACATGTATAAAATATTTGACTTCTTTCTAGTGAGAGTACAAAGCCAGCATGCTATTGAATACAGAAAGAGATTTGTAAAACTTGGTCTAGAATTGTCTCATTAGGAAGATAAAACCGATTTACATGAAACATTAACTAAACATGTATGCAAATACCAGAGGGGTAGTAGTATAGACAACTCATGTAATTTAGAGGGAAAGGGTGATCACGCTAGGAAAAACACAAGTCATTTTAAGAGGATGGATGGAGTTATGTAAAGAACATTGGAACTTGGGGAGGGGCTGGAGCTCGAACCTCGGCACAGCTGCTTTGTTTCCACCGCCATAAAACCGAAGAGGCCAGGCTGCAGATCCCTGATGATCCTTTTCATTGAAACAAAAAGTCTGCTTTTGGCTTCTCAAGCTTGGATTCATTCCTCTAAAATTCGTTGAGATCTTTTCTTATTTGCACACCCTCATGCCCTGTTTAGATGGAACACTTCTATGGCCCCAGGGAGAGGCTTCTTGCATGATGAAATGGGTTTTTATAGTCAGGATTAATAGGGCTTTAATAGCTATCCATTATTTTACTCATCCACTCTTGAAGCTGTTTCCCTACATTTTGCATTATTTGAGATTATTTGAGAGAGAGGCATGGTCCCTAGCGCACAGTAAGTATACTATTATTTGCAAAATCTGAATCTGAAAGAGCATTTCCTACCAAAGAGGTTCATGAAAACTGTTGAGGAGAAAGTCAGTTTAGGTCATTACATGTAGTTCCAGGTTATACTCTCCATCCATTTTCCTGTGTACATACAGCTTCAGTTGTTTATGACCATTGAAGGCAAGAATTGTTTCTTGCTTGGGTACAGTTCTCAGGTTTTCTTTCCCTCCCTTTCCTCTGACTGCTGGAGACAACCCGTCCCCACTCTGGCAGTCAGCCTGGGTTCCTGCTACTACTGTTCCTTGTTCCCTTCACATTCCATTCTCACCTTAGCAATGCTGACATCCCATAGTCTCTCTGGTGAATGTTCCTGGTGGGGAGCACCAACTTGCCACTCCCCTCCTTCATTATACTTCACACCAGTCCCTCTTCCTAACCCATCCCCCACACTCCCATACCTGCCCGTTCCTGCCCATCTTCTAGATCCCTATTCTCATTTCACAGGCACCTGGCAGGACTTCCCTTGGTCCTCTTGCCCTTATTCCTCTTACTCTACCCATAGCCTTTGCCTTAACTCCTGTTCGCACCCCACCAGAATACTTAAGTCAGACTCTTACTTTTAAGGAACCCATCACCATTTCTTTTTATTTATTTTTAAAGATTTTATTTATTTATTCACGAGAGACAGAGAGAGAGAGAGAGGCAGAGACATAGGTGGAGGGAGAAGCAGGCTCCCCTGCAGGGAGCCTGATGCAGAACTCAATCCCAGAACCCCAGGATCAGTATCTGAGCCAAAGGTAGATGCTCAACCACTGAGCCACCCAGGTGTCCCTCCAATCACCATTTCTGTGAGAAAATCCCATACATTTCATGGGTAATTTGTGAATGAATTTATTAGAGAATATAACCTATCTTTTGTTGGGGACTGCCTGGGTAAGCAAGAGGAAAAACTTAAGATTTTTTTTTTCTTCTCCTAGGCTTTTTCTGGGTCTCAATCTGCAAATGTGCCCCAGCTCCATCTGTCTGACTTTTAAATATCAGCTTTATTGAGATCTAATTTACATATCATAAAATTTACTTCTGTAAAGTATACACTTTAGTGGTTTTTAATACACTCACAGAGCTATGCAACAATCACTACTAATTCCAGAACACTGTTATAACCCTAGAAAGAAATCCCATACACATCAGTAGTCACTTCCCATTTTCCCACTCTGTCTAGCTTCAGGCAGCCACTACTCTGCTTTCTGACTATGAATTTATTCTGGGCATTTGATATAAATGAAAACAGGCTATATGTGGCCTTTTGTGACTGGGTTTCTTTTACTTAACATTTTCAGGGTTCATCTTTGTTATAGCATATATGAGCACTTCGTTTCTCCCTCTGCTTTTTTTTTTTTTAAAGATTTTTTTAAATTTATTCATTAGAAACACACACACACACACAGAGAGAGAGAGAGAGAGAGAGAGAGGCAGAGAGGCAGAGACACAGGCAGAGGGAGAAGCAGGCTCCATGCAGGGAGCCTGATGTGGGACTCCATCCTGAGACTTCAGAATCAAGCCCTGGGCCGAGGGCAGGTGCTAAACCGCTGAGCCACCCAGGGATACTGTCCTTCTGCCTTTTTTTTTTTTTTTAAGATTTTATTTATTTATTCACGAGAGACACAGAGAAAGGCAGAGACATAGGCAGAGGGAGAAGTAGGCTCCCCACGAGGAGCCTGAATGCAGAACTAGATCCCAGGACTCCAGGATTACCATCTGAGCCAAAGGCAGATGCTCAGCCACCGAGCCACCCATGTGCCCTTCTCACAAGACATATCTAGTAAGAGGTTGCTACAGCCAATTTCAAAGAGGTTACTGCATTCTCGCCCATGACTTTGGTGACTCCCTGTCTCATCACTGACTTTAACATTTTGATTTTTATGTATTTTAGTGTTGCTTTATGTCTATTCTGACTGGGGTTTGTTTAGCTTCTTGGATGTGTGAGTAAAGGTTTTAACCAAATTTAGAAAGTTCTCTTTTTTTTTTTTTTTTTTTTCAAAGCTACCCTTTCAGCTTCCCCTCTTTCTGGATCCAATTACACGTTAGAATACAATTATTGTCTCACAGCTCATTGTGGGTATTTTTATGTACAATCTTTTTCTTTAATCTCTGTGCTTCCTTTCTACTTCTGTGTCTTCACATTCACTAACCTATAGTGTCTAATTTGCTACTAGTTCCATTCAATGTACTTTTACTTTATATGTATTTTTTCTTTATACATGTTAATTTTATAATGTTCTCTATCTCCTATTTCTCTCTTCGTCATGCTCATATTCTTATTTTATCTTCTTGAATCTATGGCACATATTTATAATAGTTTTATATTTGTAAATGCCTTTTCTGATTATGTCTTCTCTGTCATTTATGAGCCTGTTACTATTGATTGTATTTTCTTATGATTTTAAGGAATATTTTACAGCTTCATTGACGGGATCCCTGAAGTTGTGAATTTTATCTTACTGAATGCTAGATTTTGTTGCATTTCTTTAAGTAATGTTGAACTCTATTCTGGTGCACAATTAATACTCAGAATCAGTTGAATCCTTGCTTTTAAGTTTCTTACGGTGACTTTGAGCAGCCATTAGTTGAGAGTCAATTTAATCCCTCTATTAAATACTAATCGAGCAGTTCCTGGGAGCAGGTCCATTGTAGATATCTGAAAGTATTATGGACTTAGGAACTTCTTCATTTCATTGTTTGGTGTCTCATGTGGTCATTATTTGTTGCTTTTATTAAATTCCAGTACCTAGTTTAACTCCTTCACCAGTTTCTACTAAAGTAGACCTGTGAACAGGTTACCATCATAGGAAGATAAAAAGAGAAAATATAACTTACATACAGGTCATTTGTGAAGTCCTGTATGGTTTAAAAATAAAACATGGCACATGGTAAGAAAAAAACAAAGTGTCAAAAAGTAGGGTTTTTTTTATTAATGCAGTTCAAAGATCTAAGGTCTTATTTAACCATCGTCTTCGTTGATACCATTCAATTTAGTTTTCTCATTTGTAGAGATTGATGCTGGGTAGATGTTAAATAGTTTCTTAAATTACATCTTGATTTTTTTTGACACCAAGTTGATTAAAGAAGATGGTTTTGATTATTAAACTGCATATTTGTCAGTTTTGACATGATCCCATTAAATAGTAATCCACTGGGAAGGCACTGGGTACAAAGTAATAAGCATTTGACTGTGTCTTCTGTTGGCTTCTCTGAAAAGAATCCTGCATTCAAAGTTATTTTTGGTTAGTTCTTTCTGGTTGTCAGGAACAGAAATTCACTTGAATTATCTGAATAAAAATGATATGTGTGTGATGGAATAAGGGAGGACTGTGGGAGGGTTGGTGCAAAATTTCAGGCTTACGAGACCTAGAAATCCATTAGCAACCTGAGGCTGCTGTGGTGCTGGAGGCAGATTCTCCGTCTTTCACCTGAGCTGTGTGCCTCATTTGTGGGAACCCTGCGCATAGTATTGATGTCTGCCCCTTCCTAACTCAGCTCATACATGGCTTTGGTGTACTGTAGTTTCAGATCTCCCTCTTGCCAGTCTGTTCTCTTTTTATCTCATTGCTAGATGACTCAATATCCTGGTTTTCTCTAGTTTAGATTTCTGTGAGGTTGAATATGGAGATGGGGCTCTCATTTGGCCCAATAATCTTTTTATACCAGTATCTAGTGACCAGCTAGGTACTTAAAAATGATTACATACATATTTTTTTTAATTTACATTTTAAGGAGGCTCCACACCCAGTGTGGGGCTCAAATTTATGACCCTGAGATCTAGAGTCACATGCTCTGCGGACTGAGCCAGCCAGGTGCCCCTACAAATGATTAATTTTAGAAGAGGGGTCCATGGGGTGCCTGGTTGGCTTAGTTAAGTGTGTGTCCAACTCTTGATATTGGCTCAGGTCACGATCTTGGGGTTGTAGGATTGAACCCCATGTCAGACTCTGTGCTGGCGGTGGAGCCTGCTTGGGATTTTCTCTGTCCCCTGTCCCTCTGCCCTTCCCTTGCTCACATGCTTTCTCTCACCTGACCATAAAAAGAAAAAAGAAGAAGATGATGTATCCGCAGTACTGGTGAAGAGCAGGAAGCCATATGTACAAAACACACTAGCCTCATCCATCCACAACTTAGAGGGCATTTGGCTGGCAGAGGCTATGGTTGGCATTTCTTCTTTTTTTAGATTATTTATTTATTTATTTATTTGAGAGAGAGAGCGAGCAGGAGTGAGGTGGGGAGGAGCAGACTCCTTACTAAGCAGGGAGCCCGAAGTTTTGCCCAGTTCCAGGACCCTGGGATCACGACCTGAGTCAGAGGCAGATGTTTAACTGATGGAGCCACCCAGGCACCCCTATGATTGGCATTTCAAATGCAGAATTGTGGTGTGGTGGAAGACTGTACTTTATATTGGGACTTTTGGAGAAAGACACTGGGACATTCTGCTTGAACAAGCAAAGAGTTACCCAGCCAATCCAAGGGCAAGGCAGGGTATAGACAGGCCCTGGAACCACAGAAATTAAGGCTTTCCATCTCTCAGTCTCTTGTTTTTAGCTTCTGCCTCCCCCCTTGGAGGTAGTCCTCCAGGTGACAGAAAGAGGATTGTTGTCTGCCCCTGTACTTTGCTATTATATCCACCACTCTCCTCATTCTTCTAGTTCCAGTTGGAAACATGATGTGGTAGTGGTGGAGTTTGATAGGAAGGCTTTGACCAAGGGGCTACTCCTGAACCAGTGAACTGTGGTGCAGGGTATGGCAGCTGTCTCTGGAAGCATATGCACCTGTTCCTGAAAATGGAGGTGAGTGCTGGGTAGATGACAGTAAGTAACAATAAATATTCACAGCACATTTTCAGATAGATTGATGTTCTTGATTCAGAAATAAAACTTATAAAAATGACAAGGTGACTTTTGCTATTGTCTGATTGCTTTCTTTAAAAAAAAAAAAAAAAAAGAAAAGAAAAAAAAGAAAAGAAAAAAAAGAGGAGTGCCTGGGTGGCTCAGTCAGTTAAGTATCTGCCGCCTTTGGCTCAGGTCATGATCTCAGGGTCATAGGATTGAGTCCTGCATTGGGCTCCGTGCTTAGTGGGGGTCTGCTTCTCCCTCTCCCTCTGCCCTCCCCATACCCCACCGCTGTGTGTGCTCTTTAGTGTGCTCTCTCTCTCTCTCTCTTAAATAAATAAATACATAAATAAATAAATATTTTGAAAAAAAAAAAACAACCAATATTGTACAGCTTCCTTTAAGATCATTGAAAAAAATAAAGTTCATGAAGAGAAATGAACATTAGCATTTCAGCTTTTTGAATATTCCTGTAGTAAGATGCTTCGTTTGCACCTGGGTTGTTAACTTGTGAATTTGACAATATGGTTACTTTGAAACAGTCTCTCCCATTCTGTCTTCTTGAGGCCTCAAGAATCCACACACCGTTCTTAGAGTATGACAGGTGCCCAGTAACAGAGCATCATTCCAATTTTTTTAGCATTACAACAATGTAAACACCATATTAACATGCTCCTTACCCACATTTCATCTATTTTGGGGAAATAGATCATGTGTATAAAATAAGCAGTAAATGTGACAGGATTACATAGAAGTAAGTGTTGTGATGCTTCCCCAAAAGCTAAATCTTTTCCTCTTCATGTTGAAAAACATGTCTCCTTTCTGCAATTCCTCTTCCTTATTCTCATTGGTGTAATCTTCAAGGGAGTTTGCTGAGCTTGAGTTTTTACCTTTTTCCTGCAAACCTGTGAATTTTCAGAACCCTGAGGTAGTGACATCATTGGGGGGATGGACACATGTTATTGGGTGAGGCTGAGAAAAATTTTGCCACACAGGTTTAAATTTCTGCAGACTCCTTAGATTTCTTGAGCACCTGTGTGAAATTGCTTTACTAGCCCCATGATTGTGTCTGCAGGCATCTAACAGCTTCTGAGAGATGTCGAGCCATATGCCAGTCCCCAGCCCTCCCTGCATTACATGTTACCTATTGGATCACCCTGTGGGTCTTCAGGAAGCCCAAGCCTCTCCACTATATCTACCCTGAGCCCCAGCTCCCCTATGAAGCCATCTTCTGGGTGGTTCACACTGACCTTTTCAAGAAACTTCTTTGGCCGTTGGATTTCTGTGTCCTACCTCCTGAGCCCTGTTAGTTTCATGTGTGTGTCTAAGGTGAGTGGCGCCATTTTCTCTCTCCAGCCGATCGCTAAACTCCTTGAAGGTAGTGACAAAAATACTTCTTTCAGCATTTCCTCCAGTGCCTCATGTAAATCAAAATGCAATTAAGTGCTTTTACTTGTCAGATTGAGGAGTTCATTCATGGTCAGAGCTACCAAGGATCCCACTTCATTTGAGGAAAATTTGCTCCTAATTTCTGTGATACCCATCAAAAAGTTAGTTTCATATATTTAAGAATTTTACATTAAAGGGTAAAAGATCACTCCTTTTAAAAGTTTGACACTATCTTTTGAGATACTTTTTATGCATATTATTGAAACACTTTTTAAATTTTTTAGTAATAAGCTGAAACAGAGCAGGTTATTAGAGTCTGGAGTTTAATCTTTCTCTCCCCCAAGAGTATTTGTCTTAGACTTTCATTCTTGTAGGATCTCATCTCACTACTACAATATTAACTTCTAGAGATGCTTTTGGAAGTTTGGGGGCGTCACTGGTACAAACCATTATACAGAGGATTGGGTCTCTTTCACATGATGCTCTCACTCTGGCCCCTGTTTCCTTTGTGCTGCAAGTGTGTGACTGTAGGGTTTTACACTTTATTGGCCAGAAAAGCTAGAGCTAAAGTGTGTCCACTCCTTCCTCAAGTCGTTGCAGTGTTTCTGGACCTCTTTGAAAAGCTCTCTATCTCTTTATCTTCCATGTTTCAGGATACTAAAGGTGCTTGATGAGGGCACCTCTAAAGAGGCACTCACTCCTAGGTTGGCCTGCAGTTTGCCTATGTCTTCCCATGTGTCAGGTAGCCTCGAGTGGCTGCCAGCAGTTGGAGTTTGATAATTTAATGGTTCATTACAAATTTATAAATGCTGGCCACAGTTGCCCTCCTGGAATAATGTCTTGTGACTTTAAGGACATAGGGAATTTGGTGAATATGGTGGCCAAGCATGACAGGGAAATGGAACGCTATAATCATAGTTTATGGTTCCTAGAATACTTTTATTTCACTATAGCAGCCAAAAGCCATTCATCTGTCCCTCAGACTAGGCTACTGGTAGACTAGAGTGCTGTTGTCATTGTTGTTGTTTTAACCAGTATGTAATTTAAACCTTTTCTTCTTTAGTTAACAACAACAAAAACTATCTAGCAACTTTCTAGGTCCACAGCACTGGCAGTGTGTCATTTAGCCAGCTCAGCCGTTCATGAGTTTTTGTCTTTTTTCTTAGATAGGTTTGACAGTTCCATGGGTTGGCAGTCCTGAAGCTGATTTTGGAGAAATGAGTTTACGGACCGAATCAATTAACCCCTTTATATGTCCCTATTATGAAAAAACAAAATTTTATACTTGGAACTGGCCGCTCTGGATTAGTGTGTGCTTCCAGCTTCTTCCCTGAGCCTCTAAACATACCATCCGTGGAGCTGTCTCTGAGCATTTGAGGGAAGGCCAGCGTTGGTAGGGATGCTTGTAAATAATGTAGAGGTATTCAAGACTGCCTTGAGAAATACAGGATGGAGAAGAGGCAAGGCTGGACAATGCACTTGATACTTACTCGAAACCCAAAACCCACAGCACTGAATTAACAGGTGTGCTTGTGCAGCTTTCTTTGTGCATTTAATCAGGCATAATTTTCAGGTGGGCCCACATGAAGATCATTTTTTTTTAGCACCCCCCCCTCACATTCAGGGAGCCATTTTAATTGGCGCACCTAACACCATTGTTGTCTGAATTTTATTACAGAGATTGAAGTTTCTATGTTTTTTAAACTGAACAGGAGAAAACTTCAGACTGATCATGGTGATCTAATCTATAACTAGCTTAAGATTTTGACAAAAAAATTTGAGCACAGTATCAAATGGGAATATATTTTACATGGTAATCCATACACACAAAAATTTATGTATATGGTTATGTTGGTGTATTCACCCACTTTTAAGTTTCACAATATAATGCTGAACTTGAATTCATGAGATGCTATGATATTTTCTATTCTATCCCACTTTTTAAAATGCTATTGATCTACTAATTAAAGTTTTTAACAGGAAACCCTGTGGTAGCAGGTGCATTTAAAAGGGCATCAAAGTGGCCTCTCTGTTTTTAAGCTGTGTGAATCATGATTATTAAATGAGTAAGGTGGTTTTTGATTTTTTTGTTCATTTATTAATGAATGACTAAGTGAGGTTTTATTGAACACCTACCAGGTACTGTGATTAGTATTAGAAATACAAAGATAGATGATTAAGTGAACACAAATCTGTGGTCAGCACAGAAGATTTTCATTTCTGATGGGAGAGGCAGCATCAGTAGATAGAAGGGAATTTTAGGCTCAGCAAATGGTGCCATGAATGGTGTGATGGTGCCTGGTTCTCTGGGGACACCTTGGAGGATGGCTTGAAAGAATGGCTGGAGGGAGAGGAGCCATCCTAGGAGAATGTCTTATTTGTCCAGGGAAAAGGCGAGGAAGAGACCCTGAAGTTGGAGCAGTGGCAGGGGTCTTGAGAGAGCAAGGACTCAAACTGTTGAGTTGAGGTAGAGCCCTGGGGACGTGCTGTCCAGTAGGCTGTGGAGCACAGGAACGGGAGGAGGGAGGAACACGAGTTTGATTTTGGTTACGTATATAAAAGCTGCATGCTGAGTTTTTCTTTTGGTGCCAGAGGCTTGGGGTAGATGAGGGTTGCGTCGGGTATGTCGGTCATGAATCTGCAAAGCAGGCTACTGTTGGGTTGGTTTGTTTGTTTTCCTCTATCACAGAGCCTCCAATTTTTAGGATCATACCACATTCTCCTTAGCTCATATTAGTCTGTATTCTGTCCAGCATTTGGAAACTGTATGGGCCCCCACGTTCTCTCAATCTGCCTTTCTGGATGTGTGTTTAGAGGTCCCCCTAGGGCCTGAGCACCCAGTATTCTGGGGGTCTGCATTCAGGCACCCAGGACTATCCACCTCAGGGCTGATGCTGAGAAAGGAAAATGGCTTTAGAGGCCCGGGGTCCAGGATTAAATCCCTGTTTAGTACTTACCAGCTCTAAGGTGGTGAATAAGTTCTAGAGGATGAGAATTGTAAAGTCCACCTTGTGGGATTGTTGAGAGATCTTACAGTAATGTGGAAGGCACCTAGCTCCATGTCTGTATGCAGTAGGTGTGCATGTGAGGTGTTAATTACAACATTTCACTATGAAAATAAACCTTCTGGGGCACCTGGGTGGCTCAGTCAGTTAAGCTTCTGACTCTTGATTTCAGCTCAGGTCATGATCTCAGGGTTGTGAGATCAGACCCAGCATCGGTCTGAGCATGGAGACTTTGTGTGGGATTCTTTCTTTCTATCTCTCCTCTGTCCCTCCCTCACTTGCTCACTCTCTCTAAAAAAGAAAACTTCTAAAGAGAGGGCTCCTCTCTCCTTCTGCAAGGAGGCCTTATGTATTGAGAAATTTTATATATATATATATATATATATATATATTTTTTTTTTTTTTTTTAAGATTATGTGTATGTATTCATGAGAGACCCACAAAGAGAGGAGGAGACACAGGCAGAGGGAGAAGCAGGCTTCATGCAGGGAGCCCAGTGTGGGACTCGACCCCAGAACTTCAGGATCACATCCTGAGCCAAAGGCAGATGCTCAACTGCTGAACCACCCAGGCGTCCTGAGAAATATTATATTAATGCAAGGCGGAAGTCGAGAAGTCAAGGTGGGAAAGCAAGAACACTCAAAGAGCACATGTCATGTTCTGGTGGCCTAAAGACAGTGGTGACCTGTGGCTGACAGCTGTGGTGTTTAGAGGGCATTGTGACCTTAGGCTGCCTTCTGGAGGGGCAGGAAAAGCACTGAAAAAGACTTCCATTTTCTTAATTAAAAAAAAAAACAAAAAAAAAACACATACACACAACCTGTTATGTCCTATATGTTTGCATCTTCTCTTACATTTACCTTTAACATTTATACTCTCTGCACATTAAAATGATCACAACTTCTAAATATTTACTGTGAGAATGATTCCAGGGGAAAGTGCAGTAAAAACATTTAACAACTTTTCTTAGAACGGAGGTTGAGGAGTTACTCCCCGCCCTCCCCTTCCCCTGCAAACAGTCAAGAAAGGGCCCGGGGGGGGGGGGGGGGTGGGGGGGTGGGGGGTGGGGGGGTGGGGGGGGGTGGGGGGGGTGGTTGTGGATGGAAATGGAGTGAGAGACCTGTGTTCCCTGGAGGAAGAGAGACATGCTCAGTGAAGAAAATCCCAATTGAACAGACTGGCTCTGACTGGAGGAGGAGGGCTGGTCCTTTGTGGGGGTTATTTCATTTTAGTGAGTGTTCCTCCTTGTTTAGACAGCTGTATTTTGGTATCGGGGGTAATAAAGGAGAAATATTACTAGGTTTTCAGTGGGATTACTTATAATACTTAAAATTTGTGGATCACTTTCATCTTGGAGAAGATTATAAAAATATTACTATAACATTAACAATAGTCTTAAGCAGGGGGCATTAGCCCCATTTTACAGATTTCAAAATGAGGGTTTCTGACCTGGGTTATTTGTCCCAGCCTGCTTGCTTTAGTACTCCTATAAATCAGAGGCTCCTGTGGTCCAGGGTGGTCATTGAAAACCTCCAATGCCTGTCTTTGGCCTGCTTTTTGTTGTTGTTGTTGTTTTTAAGATTTTATTTATTTGGGGGATCCCTGGGTAGCTCAGCTGTTTCGTGCCTGCCTTCGGCCCAGGGCGCGATCCTGGAGTCCCGGGATCAAGTCACGCGTTGGGCTCCCGGCATGGAGCCTGCTTCTCCCTCTACCTGTGTCTCTGCCTCTCTCTCTCTCTCTCTCTCTCTCTCTCTGTCTGTCATAAATAATAATAATAATAAAAAGATTTTATTTATTTATTCATGAGAGATACAGAGGGAGAGGCAGAGGGAGAAGCAAGCTCCCTGTGGGGAGCCCACTGAGGGACTTGATCCCAGGACCCCGGGATCACAACCTGAGCCGAAGGCAGACATTGAACCACTGAGCCATCCAGGTGCCCGTGGCTTGCCTTTTCTAACTCTATTGGAAATTGCTCTCCTTTGAATATGTATTTGTAGGTCTCTGAATGTCCTTTAATTCATGGGGCAGTAGAAATCTTGTACGTCTCCTTACAGTTATTCCGTAGTAGAGAATCATGACTAAGACGGAGATCCCTTGAGTAAACAAACTTAGTAGATGAGAATTGTTGAAGGAACAGAAATTAGAGCACAGTTTTTTGTGTTTTGATTTTAAGTAGTGAATACTCATTTGTCACAGTAGCATCAGTGGTGATTGAGCTTATTTTAAAACCTTTCTCAATAGGACACACATTTCCTGTACTTAACAGAAAAGCAGAGTTAAGAATCTGATATTTGACAGTATTTTTTCTTTTTGTTTGGGTCAAGCACAAGTGAAATGTGACTAGGTTAAAAAAAGGGAGGCGAAATGACATATATATGTGTATATATATATATATACACACACACATATATATACATATATCGTGCATATATGCAAACATTTGTGTTAAATAGTATACTAAAAAGATACAGAATGAATTGTTTTACATGATATGGAAATACACACTTAATCCTAGATATGACTCTTGGTAGGTTGCACAACCTGAAAAAAAAAAAAAAACCCAAGTTCTTTTCATTTTTAAGAAAGATAAAATTAAATAAGTGAAGGTATCCTAAGACCCTACCAAGTGACAGATACAGGCTGGGCACTTTTATGTAACATGCTTACTATCTAGGGAAAACAGTTTTTTAGTTCACAGAGTTTCAAAAAAATTGTGTGTTTGTTCACTCATTTAAAGTAAGCTCTATGCCCAGTGTGGGACTTGAACTCATAATGCTAAGATCAAGGATTGTGTGCTATCCCGACTGAGTCAGCTACGCGGCTCTGCATCACACAGGATTTTTATGGTATTTACAGAAGTGGCTTCAGATAGCAGGCCATTGTGGGTACTGTTATTGCTGTCTGGACATCTGGCGCCACCAAGCCTGGGTAGTGGAGACATGAGAGAAGTCATCCAACTCTCTTCCTCAGTTCCTTCATTTGCAAAATGAGGGCGTGAGCTGGTTAGATCCCAGGGTCCCTTAGGCCTCTAAGATGGTGTGAGAGCTCCTGGGCAGTTAGCAGGCTAACATCCTCTTGTTACCAAGGTGAGTTTTGGCCTTTTCCTGGTGGTTTCTGTGTATTCAGTGAGAAGCAAACTGTGCATGGATATAAGGATGATAGCAACCTTTGTCCTTCTCCAGGAAATAAATGCCGTATGACTCAGACAGAAGACGTAAGCCCTAGGCTCTTGTTAATTTTTTTGTTACCTTTTTATGTTTGATGAGTCAGAAATGCAGGTTCTTATAAAGTGTTATTGAATCTTTGATTATAATCACTTCAAATTACAAACCCCTTTCCTGTGTAATGATTTTTACCATTTGCCCTTCCATAATTTAATAGGCAAGATAGGAGGACATCTTAATCAGTAAAAACCTTGGTCTGTTGCTTTGTGTGCCTTCATTACACTAAAATTCTTTTTTTTTTTCTAACTTTTATTTATTAAGTAATGTCTATCCACAATATGGGGCTCAAATGTATAACCCTGAGATTGGGAGTCACATGCTCCACTAACTGAGCCAGCCAGGGGCCTCTATGCTAAAATTATTCTTGACAGAAAACTATATGTGCCCACAGTGACAGGACATCAGTATTCTCTAGCTGGGTGGGCAAATATAAGTATTGTTGGGCAGTTGACACTAGAATACCACAAAACCTTAGAGTAAGGAAAACCTGTCTATTTAATGTCCACCAGGGTGATCCTGTGCACATGTGGGCCTGTGTGTACATACACACACCCACACCCAAAGTGTGTCAGTGTGCACACTCCTTAACTATAGTTTCTGTGACTGGCCTCCTTCGTGATGTCCAACTAATGACTTCACATGACATCTTCCAGGTTCATCCATGTTGTGGCATGTGACAGGACTGCCTTCTTTTTTAAGGCCGAATAATACTCTGTTGTATGTATGTGCCACATTTTCTTTATCCATTCATTCATCAGTGGACATTTCGGTTGTTTCTACTTCTCAGCTCTTGTGAATAATGCTGTAGTGAGCATTGGCGTGCAAATATCTCTTTGAGTTATTGCTTTTAGGTCTTTTTTTTTTCTTGGATATATACCCAGAAGTGGGATCACTGTAGCATATGCAATTCTATTTTTAATTTTCTGAGGCTCCTCCATACCATTTTCCACAGCAGCTGTGCCATTTTACATTCCTACCAACAGTGCACAGGCATTCCAATTTCTCCACATTCTTTACTGAAGCTTTTATTATGTTATAAAAATAAAGTATAGTGGAGAAAGGCACCTATCATGGTCAGAATTTGTGTTTTTTCCTGGTAGATGGTAATTAAGAGGGCAATAAAAATGGTTATAAAAGGTGGGTAGAGAGGTGATTGTAGATGAACATGTTAGGCTTGAGAAAAGAGGTTAGTCTTCTCTTAGCTCACATCACTCCTTACTGGTTACTAAAATTCTGGTATTAATCAAGGCACATGAGTGGCTCAGTGGTTGAGCATCTGCCTTTGGCTCACGTCGTGATCCTGGGACAAGATGGAGTCCTGCATCATCAGGCTCCCCACAGGGAGACTGCTTCTTCCTCTGCCTATGTCTCTGCCTGTCTCTCCGTCTTTCGTGAATGAACAAATAAAATCTTAAAAAATTCTGGTATTAATCAATGAATCCATTTGTTAGATGTTTTTTATTTTTATTTTTATTTATTTTCATTTTTTTGTGTTAGATGCTTTTTAAAAATGCTCCCTAAATAAACTGTTTCCTCAGGATACCATAAGAATTATAAAGAAAAATCCAGTGCAGAAACTGAAAGTTCATTGGGGCTGACAGTGTGTTTGATTCTGTGTTGGTCTTTGAGGTAAGATTAAAGCTGTCCATGATCTGGGTCTTCATTCTGTCTGTGTCGGGACATGCAGGGTATCAGAGAACATGAAAAAATAAGGGTCATCTGCCACTTGGTTTGAGAGCCTGTTGGCTCCACATTGGTGGAATCTGGAAGATGAGGTGGGAGAGGGATGAAGATGGGCTTTTTCTGATTTTGAACCCTGGGCCCACTTCCCTGACAGCTGTGAGAAATGCCTGCCACTTCCTCTGTCCTCAGCTCCTGGATTGGCCTAGAAATGAAAGATAGCAGCAATTCAGAAGGCCTCCTTTGTGACTTCTGGCATGCAGTAACTTACTGGGCATACCTCTCTGTGCCCCATTCTCCTTCTCTATAAATGAAATGGCTGGCTTAGGTAAATTCTGGGAAGGACCTTCTTGACACCTATTAGGAGGTTGAGCTCTCATCTTCTATTTGTGAAGGGTTAACATGTAGACCAACGGGTGTTACATAAGGTGCAGTAGGCTTTGCAGTTCTCCGTATGGTGCCAACTCCCTCACAGAGCCTTTACTCTATTCAGGCTTCTGTTCTGTGTTCAGGCTTCTGAAATGGTGGAGTCGTTTTCAAGCAGCTGCTGCTTAGAGGACCCTGGGCCTGGGGATACAGAGTGAAGGTTATCCAAGATTTGCATCTGCCCTAAAACAAGTTGTGATGTATTTCCAAGAGCATTATATCCAGAGAACTATAGAGCTTTTCAATTTCAGATCCCCTGGTTTTTAGGGAGAAAATTAGAGAAGCCAAGGGACTGGCTCAGGGTCATGAGGCCAATTAGTGACAAAAGCTGAGACTGGATTCCATTTTTCACTTCTCTCGAGTCTGTGACTGGTGCACTTTTCATTATTTTAATTAGGTTGATAAGACAGGTGCACAAGAAAAGCAATACTCTAGGGCAGTGCATGATAGGTGCCAGACAAGGGGGGTTGACGGTGCTGGTATAGGGTTTCTGAGAAGGAGCAATCATGTTAGCTGGGATAATCTGGGAAATCCTCCTGGAGGAGGGAAGTTTTGAGCTTGGCTTAGAGGATAGATAGACTTTAGACAAAGGAAGGGGAGCACCCAGAGCAGTGGTATGGAGATAGGAAAGCCCAAAACAGGTAGTGGGATGTGGATCAAACTTAGCTGAAGCAGAGGGACAAGGAAGAGGAAGGGACCAAGGACTGGCATTTAAATATTGAGTATCTGTCGTGTCTTGCACAGTGTCTGGTCCTTTACCCCAGTCATTTCAGCGTCCGGAGTGGGGAAGTGACACCCTGACCAATGCTTTTGTTTGAGGGCATCACGTTTTCACCCCATCAGTACTTGGGATCTGTCTTCCTTAGAGTAGAAGTTACTTTGACCTAGGGGAAAGTACCTAGTTAAAAATGGAGAGAAGAAAAGTGGGAAGAGTCGTTTGTTTCTGTAAAGAAGGTCAGAGGTAATTCTTTCATAGTAAGCAAGCCTGGAGTCTGCCTCCCAGCTAATGGCAGCTGGCGGGCCTTGGCGCTCCTGAGTGACCAGGCTGTCCATGAATTATTCAGGGCCCGTGCCCAGTGAGTGGCTGCCTAGCGAAGTCTTGTGGGAAGGAGGCTGTGTTATCTCGTTGAGAGATTGGCAGAAGCTCAGGTGCTGAGGAGGAAGAAATGACTGCACCCTTAAAATATTTCACATTTTAACATGCCAGGGCCGCACACAGTGTTCCATAGCCCTACAACTGGGTAATCAGGACCTGTTTTTCAAAGAGGAAGAAATAACCCCCCCCTCACTCCCACCCCTAATTAACAAATACAATAACCTACTCTCTCATGTTACTGTGGCACTTGTTGGCAGGGATTTGGCTAGAAGCCACATTAAAATTGCAGATAAGACAGTAGAGCCACAGAGTGTGTTCGTGTGGGAGAAACCCTACTTCGCTCTGTTTTTATCTCAGCCAAGAAGAGAGATGGTATTGATCCATCCGGAATGGTACTTTCTGTAATTGTCACTGTTACTGTCACTAACTTGCATTTGTTATACGCTACTGTGTGTGTGTGTGTGTGTGTGTTCCCCCATCCATCTGTCCATTCAGATGACCTATTTTCTTAGCTTAGTTGACAGTGCCTACAGAGAAGAAATCACTTCTCCAAACTTGGTGGTCCCTCCAGTGGCCTGTGTTCCCAGATGGGCCTGAGCACATGTTAGATAGGTTGACTTTTACTCTGTAGACCAGGAGGTATGGGGCTTGTGCCCTGACCATGAGGCTTGCATCCCTTCACTTACTCTTCTTCCCTCTTTGCGTGCCTGTTTAACATGCTTTCACCTTTTTCATTACAGCCAATCTGTGGTAAGCTTCTGGAAAAGGTAACGCGGGTATGAAGACCTGAAGGCAGGGTCCAGAGGCCTATTTTCACTAGGAGTAGATTTGTACCTCCTCTCTTCCAGTTTTTACCCATGAATCATGCTACCAGGAAACGGTGTCTTCTCACTGCCCCATCTGCTTCCTTGTAAAACTCTGGCCCGATGGCTGTGAACACCTGTGTGTGTCAGCCTTTTTCCCTCCATGTTGGAGGTGGGAAGCAGAACCGAAAATCCTGGGCAAGAGCAGGCCTGGCCCCAGCCGCATTCCTCAGATGTTCTTTTCCTTTGAACCACTCTGCCTATAGCAGAGGAGCCCAGTCTTGGCTCTGGGTGGTGTTTTATTCACAGGCATAGCAACACCTGTTTGCCAAAGGTGGGGCCTCTAGACTGGGGCATTCTTTTGCCCATACAGGGGAGCTTTGCATGTGCAGGTAACAGACGCGATAAGAATGCAGGGATAAGGTTTGGCTGGGGTAGATTATTCAATAAACTACATTCCTTGGGTACTTGTTATTGAGTGTAACTTGCCATTTTTCTCCTTCTCAGCAGAGATATCAGGTACTTTATATTCGTTTCTGCTGTGACCAGCTAAACAAGAAATGGACTAAAGATATAAATGGGAATTAGATTTGTTCTGGTATTTCAGATGCAGCTGTGTAACTAGATAATTTTATAGAAGGGATGCGTGTGTGTGTGTGTGTGTGTGAAAAAAAAAAATCCATATCCTCCAGGGAACAGAGCTAGCAGTTGCTGGAGATGAAAAATGCCTTTAGTCTTCCATTTAATTTTTCGTCTGGGTATTCTAAGTCCTGAAATATCAAATGTTAGCCTCACCTCAAACATTGGCCTTTGTAAAAACATAGGCCCTTTTTAACTTGTTTCATAGTGAATGTCGTGTTCTTGTTATCCGTGAGGTATTACTGCTTTATTTTTATTATAAAATATGATTTTGAATATGCCTTTCCCAGTGCAAAATGGGGTAAGCGAAAGAGAAGGGAATGGGGTTTGTGAGTACTTCCCAGGTGGAGGACTGGTCTTACATTCTGAATTGCCCTTGTCCAGAAATCCAGAGGGGTACCACTCCAGGCCCTGGCCTGAGATCAGTGATGGTACAGGAAACCTACAACATCCTCCAGCCGGTAGTCTCCTTGGTTGAAGAGTTGGCTGAAGGTGATGGTAGAATTAGTTTTCAAAATTTCCTCTGTGAGGAGTTTAAATCCTAGCTGCTCAGACAGCGTGGCTGTCTTCCCAACATTTCACTTTACTAAACATTTCTCAGTTACAGAAGAACTCTGTGAAGTTGGTTCCGTTATCGTGTCAAAATCTTAGGCTCGGGGACTCAGAAAGTAGCAGAGCCAGATTCCTAGATCCCAAGTCAGTTTTTAAGCACCTTTCTTCCTCTAAACCCTGACCCAAATGCTCTGTGGGTGGTGCTCTGGGAGGAAACAGGGGAATGATCCAAGCCCTGATCTCCAGGAGCCCATAAGGTCCTAAGGAAGCGCTGCTGACTGCTTCCAGCTGCCCAGGCTGTGGGTCTTGTGTGCAAGGTGCTGCTGGGGAGAAAGGGAGATGTTCTGGAAGGGGTGGCAGGAGCTAGCAGTGGCACAGAGATGTGTTCTCATAGTGGGGCTTGTTGAAAATTGTTTTTTTTTTTTTCGGGAGGGCAGGGGAAGAAGGTTTCTGGTAATTCTGTTTTCTGTTTTTGACTGGATTCATGGTGGTATGTTTGATTAGTTGGTTGAGCTTTCTGGTACATGGGGAATTTCCCTTTGAATAAGGGATGGGTTTTTGAGAATACACTTAGGCAGGCTTTGGGAGAAAGGACAGTGGTAAGTAGGTAGTAAGAGGGTGGGAGGCTCTCTGGGCATTATACAGTAGAGGGGAGGCAGAAAAAGAATGCCCACAAGACTGGGAGAAGTTGGCAGGAGGCTGGTTGGAAGAGACGGTGGGTGGGCCAGAGAGGTGAGACAGATCACATAAGCTTCAGCTCCAGGGAGCGTAAATGCACTGGCATAATTTGGAGCCTGCATCTCTATCTGGCCACACCAGCGGAAGAGGATTATTTTAGTAAAATTATTTTGGTTTTCTATAAAGAAACACTCAGGAGAAATTGGCTGTGGTCGTCCAGCTGTTGTGCAGATGAAGGAAAGGCAGATCTGGAAAAGGCAGAAAATTTGACAAAAACAGTTTATATGTGAAGCCTTGAATTCTGTCCCTCCCTGTTCCCACCCCTTCTTGCCCAGCTCTTGGGTTGGTTTTTCAAGTTCTTGAATGTGTACACACCCCATCACATCTTAGCCTGTTGGCCATCCTCTCCCAGGCATTGCAGTCTTGCTAATGTTTAGATGTTCAGGAAATGAACACTCCATAGTTTACCCTTTGAAACTTGCTGTAATGCAGGGAAAATGTTTGTCTTTTTTCTTCTCTCTCTTTCTCATTTATTTTTAACCTCTCAGACTTTATAAAACCTCTTGGAACAAACGTTCGTTGGCTTAATCTCACCCCTTAGTGCTCCCATTCATATGCTACATGCTAAATCATACAGGATCTTAGTGTAGAGGTCCTTCCCGTATGAGAAAAGAACAAAACCCACTCACAACAAGAGAACCCTCAGAGTAGAAATTCTGTGAGAATTAGCAGAAAACATGCCTATTCCTGACCCCAACTAAGTGTTGGAGAAGTCCCTATGGAGGCTTGCTTGGGTTTTAGGTATCTTGAAGCCATTTAGCAAGTTTAAGGTTTTTCTGAAAAACTTACAAACCATTAGTAAGCTGATATTAAACTCAAAGTACATGGGATAAGTAGGGGTAAACTTGGTCAGTCTGGGGCCCAGGTGTGGCTCTGCCATTCATCAGCTGTAGGGCCCTGCGCAAGGCATGGTATGTCTCTGAATCTCATTTGCCTTGTCTGCAAAATGGACACAATACCTACCTCATAGGTTTAGTCGGTTGAGAAAATGTATGTGAAAGCATTTTCTAAATTACAAAGTGCTGTAGTAATGTGATACTGTGATTATGGCCAATCGTTTATATGGAGATGGATGATAATTGGGACTACAACAATAGTCTCCAAGAGAGGGGAGATTACTTATCACTAATAAACACATTTAGTATCAGAAGAAATTTGTTTTGACTGTAGACTCCAACCTGTTTGATCTCTAGGTGAGGACTAAGGCCCAGCAAGGGTTAGACACACATGCAATTACTCTGCTTCTCTGTGGCACTCAGGAGGTGGGGTGAACTGGAGTACTCTGGCCTGGGTTCTTTCAGCACACCCCAGCACTTCTAATTTGTGCTGTATGCAAATAACCACGGGGACTTGGTTTTGCCATTCTGGCACCACGAGGATGATAGATACACGTTGCTTGGCCTTCAGTTGCTTTGATCCCATAGCTGACTGTGCCGGTCCATTGTGGCCACCTTTCACTATGCCTTGGGGTCTTGGTGCAGCTGGAAGGCAGGCACAACTGCTTCTCAGAGTTGGCCACGTGTGTTGATATTCCCTGGCCTGGGTGAGAGACACTAGTTTTTTAGATGAGAAAAGATAGAGGGGATGCTGAAATCACAGGGTCTGTTTCTGCAGAAAGCGTGGTTGACTACTGAGCATTCCGAAAACTATCTTGCCTCCCCTTCATGTTCCCTTCCACATGCTGTGTGTTTTTGCCATAGGTGTCGTCTTCAGGGTTCTTCTTAGAGCACTACTGATAAACTGTGGGTAGGACCTCTGGCCTCTTGCTTTCTTAAGTTAGACTTGGGTAAATTCCTTTAAATTTCTTCTTTTCCTCACAATGTCCCTGTCCTTTCCTTTTTGCCTCTGAAAGTAAAGGTATCTGCTCTTGGCTAAGGCTGAGCCCTATACCTTTGAGCCCTTTTCCCCACCGGCCTTTTCCTTCCTACACCAACTCAGGGGTGAAACCTGTGCACAGAGGATGAGCTCAGCTGGACCCTGGCCCAGAGCCCCTTCCCCTGCTCCTTCCACTCCCATTCCTTCCACCACCTCTACCTTCGTGCTCTTCTCTTTGCTTCTCATTCTCTCATTCCCTGTAACCTTGTTTAAGCTTTTATTACTCCACTGACCTCTTCATTCACATACTAGATCACATCTTCTCTGACTTCTTGTTCCTCCTTCTTTTTGCAACCTGTGATGCCATCGTACCCCCCCCCCCCTTTTTAAGTATCTCTTTCTTCTCTTGGAGTGTCATTCCATAGCTCTTTGGTATCTCCAATGTTTTTTCTTCTTCCTCACAGACCCTGGCCTTCCCCAGGGCTCTCTGCACAGCCACTTGCCTCTTACCTACCTTCCCAGGTTTAAGCCCACAGCAGTCTCTCTCACTGCATGGGACTCTATTCTCAGCCTTGATCTCCTGCTCCACCTCCTTGGCGACTTCTGGTGTTGCCGCCCCTCAGTATTGCAGGTAACTCAAATTCAGTGTATCCAAAAAGAAATGTTCAATCCTTCCCTACGCCCCACAGCCAGTTCTAAACAGCCCAGAGTCTTCTGCAACCATAGCCTTTGAACCTCCCACCCACGGACAGTTGGTTACCAGAGTCCTGTGGATTAACTCTTGCATCAGTCCATTCCTTTTTGTTCCTATTGCCTCACACTGACTAGTCCTTTGACCCAGAGAATGCCAGTCACCACCCGAGTGACCTTGCTGCTTGCATTCTCTCTCTTTCTGCCCATCCTGGCTGAGCACTGCCACATTAATCTTCCCTAGAGCCCAACCCAGACCCCATCCTCCTTTGCCCGAAAAGTCTCCTGTGGTTTCCAGCCCAGGCTTAGTTCCCTCAGGGCTACCCTCCTGCCTGACAGTCCCTTATGCTCCAGTCAAACCGCAGCACTCGCTGGTACTGTTCCTGGGACAGTCCTGTTGGTGCCTTTACTTGTATTGCTTCCCAACCACTCCTCACTAGGAGAGGAGGCTTTGCCCTTTCCCAGCCTGTTGATACTCTACCTGTGTTTCAAGGTTTGGTCACAATGCCAGTCCCTCCTGGATTGTTTCTCCCTGTCTTCCTAGAGTAGTGTCTCCCTAGGCAGTAGTGTCTCCCTTACCCTCTGAACTCTTAAAGCTTCCTTCCTTACCCTGTTTCTCTGCTGTCTTTTTGCATACTCGTCCCATCTCCTCTGGCCAGGAACTCTCCCGGTCATCTCTGAATCCTCCCCTGGGCAGTGTGCCTTGCGCACAGTTGGCGTCCAGTAAATACTGAATGGAATAAGGAGTGAGTGTGCCTGGCCTTCCTTTACCTCCTCCCCACTGTTGAGTTGGAGGTGGTCAGATGAGTCATTAGGGTTGTGACCTCTTCTTCCCCGGCCCCATCACACCAAATAGATTCCCACTTATCACCTTCTGTCCCTGCAGGGTTATTAAATCGTGCCCTAGCCTCAAAATCTTTCTTTCCAATACTTGGCATGTGTTCACTTTGCCTGGCTTGTTCTGAGTCTGCTCTTTATTATTGAGTGTGGCTATACTACTCCCGGCCTCTACCCCCATCACCTAGTACGTAACCTAGCTAATTAGAAAGCTTATTTCACCTACTTCCCCATACCACAGGGAGCTGAAAGGGAGACTCCAAGAGTGGTGACTCATACTCTATTCACTAAGTGGCTTAAAGATTAAAAATAAAGCATTGTAAATTGGCAAGCACTTTGCAGTCTCATTGTCTCGGCCCACAGCTGGACTCTTAGAGACTTAACGCTTCATATTTAATAGTGAAGTATATTTAATATTAATATAGAATATTTAATAGTGAAGAAGGCCTGTTAAGATCTTAATTAAGAAAATTCTCCATTTTACTTTTTTGTTTTTTAAGATTTTATTTATTTGACAGTGAGAGAGAGAGAGAGAGAGAGCACAAGCAGGGGGAGTAGAGGGAGAGGGAGAAGCTGGCTCCCCATGGAGCAATGCAAGGTTCCATCCCAGGACCTAATCCTAAGCCAAAGGCTGACACTTAACTGACCGAGCCACCCGGGTGCCCCTCCATTCTACTTTCTGTGGCTTTGATGTGATATGTGAGGGAAAATACGCAAGAGGTGTATTTTTCAAAATACACTCCTAATTTTGAAAGGTATGATGGTTGTCAGGGTATTTTCACATCATTCCTTCATTGACCTTGTAGAGGTAGGTATTAATTATCCCTGACACTGAAGGTTTAGAAGGAATCCAGGGTTTCTTCTAAGGTCATAGATGATTAAGAGCCTTGGCCAGGACTAGAAACTCAGGTCTTGGGAATCCTAGTCCAGTGCTTCTTCCAGTAACCCCACATTTTGCTATATTCCTATCTGTCAGCATTGTGAATTGCAGCTGTGGGCGGTTAAAAAGGCTTTAGAAATTACATCCTGGATACTGAGAAATGTCTTCAAATCCAGGACCTCGCTTTACAGAGCTAAAGGTGGACACTGGGTGTATTTAAAAGCCTGTCCAGTAGATGTTAGGAATGGGAGTTGTTCAGCTGAGCAGCTAGGCTAGTCCTTAGGGTTTAACTCCGGCTTGGGACAGGATGCAGTTGCTTGAATTACAAGTGCCCTGGGGCCTAAAGTAATCCTGCAGGGAAGGCCCACCTCTTCGATGCAGTTTGGAATCCCTTAGGAACGAAATTACCTTCTTCAGTGAGTATTGCTGCAGGGGCTCCATGTGGAAAAGCCAAAATGTGTGATTTGTTGTCTGCCTGTAGTTAGTTGCAGGGGTGGGGCGGGGGGGGGAAGGAAGTGGGAATTAAAAACTAGGGTCAGTTATTTCCCCCCAGATACATTCTGATCACTGTTCTTTGTCGAGGACTTTTAATTTAATTTTATTTTGGTTGAGACTGATGGGAGAAAACTAAAAGAGGGCTTTAACATCTTGGAGGAAGGAAGCAAAAGTTTCAGGGGCCTCGTTTTACAAATCACAGTAGGATCGGAGGGGTCGTTTCTGTTCGGTCGCCTCCCCCGTGCGTTCGGGAGCCCCTGGGCGCGCGCGGGGACCCCCGCGGGGTTTACCTGCCTGCGCACCTTTCTCCCACAATGCCTTGCAAATCCGCGCTCGGGCCGGCGCAGCCTGGAGCTCGTGAGCGAGGCCCGGCCCGCGCTGCCGGCCTCCCGCCGCCGGCCTCCCGCCCAGCGCGCCGCGATGGCCGCGCGAGTCGGCGGGAGGGAGCGCTCCGAGCGCCGAGCGTGCACCTCCCCGGCCGCGGCCCCGCGCGCTGCCCGCCGCCCCCGCCCCGCCCGGCCGCCCAGGTGCGCCTGCCCCCGGGGCCGCGTTGCCCGCAGACGCCGCGCGGGGGATGCGCTGCCCGGCCGGTCCGCCGCCGTTGCGTGTGATCGTAATCGGAGACTTTCCGTTACAGGAGGCTCCCAACAAAAGATTGTAATTGCGGCAGCTTTGTTTGGGAAGTGGCCCGGCGGCGGGCGCGTCCTGGGCCCGGCCGGGGTGGGCGGCTGCGGCCGCGCCGGGCGCCCGGGGGCGGGGTGGGGGCGGGGGCGGCCTCCCCCGCGCCCCCCGCGCCCCCCCGCGCCCCTCCGCGTGGTACGGCCTGCGCGTCCCCTACAATGCTGTTATGCTAATCAGGTGACATCACCGCCCGGCGCACGCAGAGTGGCTCCCGATTAAATTACAAACCGGCGGCCGCCGCGGGCAGCCGGGAGGAGGTGTGTGTGCTGCTCCCGCGAGCTCCCGGGCGCGGCGACCGGGGCACGCTCGGGATTGGCCATATTTTAAAATATTTTTAAAGTAGGACTTGCACCTCCTTCCCTCCCTCCCTCCCCCCTCCCTCCGCCCTCCCGCCCCTCCTCGGTAATTTATTTTAAGCTTCTAGTCGGGAGCCACAAAAGGAAGGAAAGCAACGAGGAAGGAATTAGACCCCGGAGCGGTGACTCCTGGCCGGGCTAAGGTGGACTCTCCTGCAGCCGCCTCGCTCGCTATCAGGTCCGTCTGCTGGACTTTCAGACCGGAATGGGGCTTGCCTGAGGTCCAGCCCTTTGCGCCGGGGCCGGGAGCCGAGGCGTGCGGAAGCCAAGGCGCTGCGAGTTGCATGGGGGTTGGAGGGGGCCGCAGCGGGAGCTCCACGGTGCAGCCCGCCGGGGCGTTACGCGGGGCATAATGGAACTGCAGAGGACGTCCAGCATCTCGGGGCCGCTGTCGCCGGCGTACACGGGGCAGGTGCCTTACAACTACAACCAGCTGGAAGGGAGATTCAAGCAGCTTCAAGGTAAGCCCCCGCCTCCCAGAGGCCGGGCCTGCCCTGCGGCTGTGCCTACGGGGGTTCCGAGATTTTATTTGTGCCATATGGTACGTGACCCTAATGAAGACGGGCCGCCGCACGCCCGGCCCTGAAGCCTCTGGTTGGCTGCGAGCACCCCATTCACTCCTTAAAGGAGACAGTTTCTCACTCAACTCTAGAAAAGCCACCATTTGGAGTCTCTTTCCCCCTCTCCCTCTCTCCTCCCTCCCTCTCTCCTCCCTCCCTCTCTCTCTCTCTCTCTCTCTCTCTCTCTCTCATCCTTTTGCTTCTCTTGGTTGTCAGGTATCATCTGCTACCCGCTGAGCACCTATTTTCTGGCCTCCTAGCTATCCTTGCAGCTCAGTGGATCAATGGTAATAGACCTATTAGTATGCAGACATTTAATTCTGGGTCACCTCTATCTCCCAGCCCCCCCCCAGCCTCTTACCTCTGGGAATCCTAAAGGTGTAAAGTGCACTGCTCAACACCCAGTCCTGTAGAACAATAGCAAAGGGGAGGAGGGAGTGGTCTTTTTGTTCTTAAGCCTTGGGTAAATTACAGTTTTGATTCCGAAGCCTAATTTTAACTCTTTTGATGTATTGTGTTGGGGAGAGCCTTCCCATCAATTTAGTAGTCTATGTAATTTATAATGAAAGCCAGTTATTGTCATTCCATTGCTATGGGTTGGATTAGTTGGATCAATTACAGGTTTCTTGGCGTCTATATTAGTCTCCAATAATTGAATGAATCCAGTATTTTACCGCATATATTTTTATAGAAAGCAGGATCCTGTGTACAGCAGCGTGTGGGATGATGGGCCTGTAGCCCACCGCTGCGGTGGCCTCTGCAGCCCTTCGCTGTCCCTGCCCAACCAGAAGGCCTGGCTGGCGGTTTCTCAGAGCTTATACATGAAAAAGGACTCATAACTGAAAACAGAACTCCTTCCGTTTGGAAGCCCCTGGAATCGGTTGTAGGCCAGGAATGGCTCTAACTAACACTGTGAAACAGTGGCCTTTGCACACTCTGTGTTTCTTATTTGAACTCTTCTCAGAGCCACAAACGCTGTTCCTGCGAGGAGGAGGAAGGAAGGAAGCAGCTCAGTCCTAGATTGTTTTCATTGGGAAGGGGAGAGAGGATATATTTCATTCACAGGTTTATTTGTCTTGTGAAATAGTTGACAGTAATGACACTTGTCTGGAAAACAAGAGGCAGAACAGGACGTGATTTTAAACATTTGCTAGTCTATGCTGCATTCTGGGGCAGTTAGCAGAAGCTCCATTCCCTCCAGGGAATGGTTATGTGTCTTTGCTTCATTCCCCCTTGAGCTCTTTGAAGGTGGAATTTGCTTTTTGGAAAAACTTGGAGGGGGGTGGGGGGTAGAGGCAGTTTGCAAATGGGAAAGAGTAATGGTATTTTGTCTGTTGTTCTTCTGGGTCCATGCTGGAAGCCCCATTAGTTTTAGGTTTTGAGAATTCAGTGTACCTCTAGTAAGCATGTCTAAGTCTCTCTGCTTCACTGTGTCATACTGTGGAGGATGAGGCACCCGATGGTGGATCCTTGATCAGAAAACCTATTACCAACATCCAGTTAGCCCACTCCTTGTAGTAAGATAAAATGCAAAGCCAGGGGGAAGATTTAAGGTGTGGGGAGCAGTGTACTCATAGTCCCACCCATAACAAAAGGCTGTTATCTGAAAGCTTTGAGGATGGTTGTAAAACTGCTACCCCAAAAGGGTGGAGTTTACACACAGGAAATGTCTTAAACTGTCTTCTCTGGATAGAGGAAAATTAAAAAAAAAAAAAATCACCATGTGCCCCTGATATTTTTACCTCCTTACTGTTTGTCAAGGAAATCCCTTCTAAAGAGGTAGACTTCACATTTTGTGTGGTGGCTTTTCTTTTTTTTTTTTTTTTAATGACTTTTGCTCCTTCATGTAGCCCAGATAACTTTCTTATTTCTAAACATTGTGGTTTAGGAGTTACACAAGTTTAGTGTTGGTATTTCTGTAACAGAAAACCACCCGTGTTAAGGAACTGAGAAAGGGTGAATTAACTTTCAAGTATGGTGGATCCCAAGAGAATTACAAACATGGCTTGCCCCATAGTAACAACAAATGGAACTGATGGCATTTTAAGCAACTTTAGGAAAATTTTTGCTAACACCTTTTCCCATCCCTACCCCCAGCTTGTGTTTGTTCTTCAAATTGTCACAACTTTGATAATACATAGATTATATCATATAATTTAATTTTATACATGCCTCCAAAGTAACCCCTCCCCTCCTTATTTTAATCTTGAGTATCATCCTTCCTAGCACTTAAAACCCAGTATTGGAAACTGGTCCTTTCAAATGATTTTTTTAAATGCCTGTTATACGAATTCATTCATTTAGCGTCTCTGCCTGAAAGTACCGTGATTTTGTGGGAGCTATTTCTCCATTTTTGCTGTTTTCAGATATTTTCACAAATCCTAAAAATTTCAAGAGGGACCAGGGGATGAGATTTGATGTTCTAGCTAAGGGAAGTATGATATTAAAATGTGTTTGGTCTACTAGGATGGTAAGCAAATAAGTAAACTTATTTACACTCTGATTTAGGGGACTGAGTGTGGTGTGATGTCTTTCATACTTAGTACTCCTGGCATAAGACAAGAGACAGGACCTTCAGCCTCTGGTGGCTTCAGACGTTAACCACCAACACCCAGCACACCTAACAGACACACCCAAAGTGCAGGCTCACTCTCTCTTTCAAATTGTTCATCTGCAAAATTAAGTTACCACCTTTTTCAGAGCCTGTTTTTGTATCTTCAAAGTTGGATTAGTTTTTTCTTTTTTAAATAAAAGAGAAATGCGGAAACAAAAACTTAGCCTCACGGGTTTAGAAAAACGTTTGTAGTAACAGGTTGATAATACCTTTTCTCCAGTTTCAAATCAGCCAGCTTAATTCTTTATAGCAGAATATTGCTGCTCTTGTACTCAGAAACTTTTGCTTGTGCCTAAGGTGTTAAGTTAAAATCCAACCTCCTTAACTTGGCGGTGGACCCTCCCCCATAGGGCCCCACCCCAACTGCTTCCTATTCTGGCACTTACATTCCAATCTTACCTTCCAGGTAGGCAGGCTTACAGCTCTTCATAAAACCAAGCCCAGGGTTTTTGGCTTCATCCATTTGCCTTCTGCCTCAAATGCCCCACTCATCCATTTACCCATTGAAATCATTCCTGTAGATTTGTAAGTTGCTCATATTCCAGTTATTCCATAAAGCTTCTTGTCTCCTCTTTTGGGGTTGATGGGGAAAAAGATTTAATTGAGTGCTTACCATGTACCAGACATGTTAGTAGGAGCTTTGTATGTGGTATATTGCCTTCATAACACACCTGTGAGATTTTAAAGATGAGAAGACAAATAGCTTGACCAGGGGTTGCAGGCATTATTGATCTCAGGCAGCACACATTGTTGTTCTCTAACCTTCTTCTCCTAGACTTTTAGATATTAATGTTATTTTATTTCTGCAATAATGACAATAATAATGATAATAACAGTAATGAGGTTATATTGTGAAATAGGCACCCAAACCTGATTCCTCTTTCCTGTCTGCCTGCTTCCCAGAGAGCACTGATTCTCTTGGCCCTGGCAGTGGAGTTGTAATGAAGACAGGATCTAGTTGAAAAGCATCAAAATGAACTTCTTCTGCCACCTTTGCAGCCTAACCCTGGCATCTAGCACCTTATACTTCTGGAGAAGGTTCTTTTTCTTAGCGTTTCGGCTCCATGAACTTGTCCCTTCGTCCAGAAAGTGTTATGGGGTAGTCAGTCTTTAGTGGGACGTAGGAGATTACAGAGGAATTTAGTACATGCTCTCTCAGAGTTGCCTTGTTCCATTTTTTAGGGGGTGAGGATGGGGTCCTGGTTTCTTAGGGGAAAAATATTGCTGGTCTTATGCCCACAAATTGTGAAGAAAATTTATTTTCAAGTTTTTAAGAACTTGCCAGTTTGTTAGGGTACCTAGATGTTTGTCTTGCATAATGTCTTAAACCTTACAGAAATAAGATTGCCGAGCTTACACTTCCTTCTTGTCATGAAGAAAATTTAAAGGTTTTAGATATAAAGTATTAGCCTTCAAATATTTCCGACTGACAGTGAAATGAGTTGGTGACAAATGAGAACTCTCTTGGCGGGGTGGGGGCCAAGATTTAAAAGAACATTTTTGGGTTTAACGAAAACATAAAAGATTGGCTTTTTGCTCTGGATACCTGCCAATAGTATAGCTATTCTAAGGCCAGATAACTTTGTGCGACAATTCACCAATTAAAAAAAATATATATCTTTTGCCAGAGTTTCAGCTCAAAATTTGGAAGTTTTTAACAGATTTATGAATTAGAATCCTTTTTGAATGATGTAGTAATAATTACTATTAATATGTACAGCACTTTAATATGTATGATCTTGCGTAATTAACTAAATGAGATTATTCAAAGTACCCAGTGTGGGATCTAGTACTTAATAAGTTCTAAGTAAGTGTGCATTTATTATAATAATATTTCTTTGGGGTAGATATTCTTATTTCGTATAGGTAGATAGGCAGATCATTTGATTCAAATCAATTGGTGTGAAGCTACATCTTCAGAATCCAGGTTTTCTGGTTCCACATTTGAAGGGTCCAGGACCACAAAGTGGGTTAGGTATTAGCCACATCACCCTTTCCTAGATATCATGAATACGTTCTTGTGGCATGGAAAATTAACGAGCTCAGATTTCTGGACATGTGCTCTCAGTTTTTGGTGGGCCAGGAACTCTGATGATCAAGGGAATACTGATTCCTTTAGCTTAAGTTCACTGACTGGGATCTCCATTAGAAGGACTGTTGGAGGCCAGCTAGGAAGAAGAGGAGGTGATCGATAACTCCCTTTGAGGAAAAGAGACCATTTTTCTTACAAATTGAATGACCTGACTGCTCAGGAAGTTTTCTGATGACTCTACTCTTCTCCCCTCTTCATATGCCTAGGGCCTCCACTGCGTCTATGTCTCTTTTAGTCTCTTTAGTGTCTTACCCCTCCCCTCCCCACCCCCACAACAACTGGGCCTAAAGCTGGGCCCTGATTAGAGCTGTCTTCTGTGTAAAAAGTTTTGGGAGTTGACTCTAGCTGACCTTCCTATCTCCAGCTCCTGCTACTCCTTCCTCAATAGCACTCAGGATCCCCTAAACCTACCCTGCATTTTCCTGCCCTTGAGAGGCTGTTCTCAAGGTTTCTTGCACTGGGAGTTATTTCTTTAGTCAGGATTATTACTTTTGAGTTCCAGTTTAGATGCCACTTAGTTCTGAGTGTTCCCACAAAGAGGGGAGGTCAGAATCTCTGCTTGGGTTCCCTTCCTGCAAGATTTAAAGTTTTAAGTTCTTGTTCATTTTGTCATTTTCACATAACTGCTTTTGGGTGCAGTTTATCTACCTTTTTGTTTTTTCTACATTTCACAGAGTTTTAGGGGCATAAAGACAAATGCCTGATGTAACCTGTTTTACACATAGCAGTTACCAAGTCTGTTAAAGAGTAAATAAATGAAACTGTTATTATGGACGTCTTTATTGCAGTGGTTCTCAAAAGGAGGTCCCCAGACCAGCATCGATGTGATCTGGGAACTTGCTAGTAATATAATTTCTCAGGCCAGACTTCTGAAACTCTGGGGTGGGGCCCAGCAGTTGGTGTTTTTATAGCCTGCCAGGTGGCTCTGATGCACACTTAAGTTTGAGAAATCCTCCCTTATTGGGTCATTCCTACAATCTTTGTGATTTAGCGATGGGGAGGAACCAACTGCGTGGATCGCTCCTAAATGGGACCAGATATTATATCTGATTTACTGAACAATGAAGAGTCGTGAAGAAGTATGTTTAGAATAAAATAGTTTAGTAGTGGAAAGGCATTTAATGAGTCAGGAATGGCCCCTGTCCCCCTAAATTAGAGAAGCCATTTAACATCTGCAGGCCTCAACCACCTCATCTGCCAGAGGCACCAGTTGTCTGTAGCAGTTCCCCACTGAGTTGATGTGAAGACCTATCCAGAAAGATCCAAGCTTAAAAAAAAATTAAAAGATCATAATATCTACAGGTTGTGCCAACAGTTCATAAGGCATCTCAGTTCCACTTAGGTTTGTAGTAAAGAATCTGTTGCATTTCACTTGAAAAACAGAAATCCCAGTAACTTGGTATCTGGAAGGGAGGCCAGTGGGGAGGCCTCCTGGATATCTGAAGATCAGGTCTGCTTCCCTTACTGAATACCTTGCAGATTTACCTGCCAGGGTTGCATTGAACAACAGATGCCATAATCTATATGATGTTTCTTTGAAAGCATCCACGTACTATTTAAAATGTCAAGTGTGGTTAATGTTTTCATCATATTTTCTTTTTTTTTTCATCATATTTTCTTTTAAAAAAGAAAACTACTATATATGAACAAACTCCTAAGAAGTCCAGTATGGCACAGCAATTTAAATATGGACTTCAGGGTTCGTTTTCCTCTCTTCTGGAACATGACACAAATAGTGACAGAGCTTCAGGTTTTCAGTTAACCATAGCTTCACAGGCATAACATCTATTTAAAGTGGAATCACACTTGTGCATGTAAGTCAGGTAGATCTCAGCCTTTTTTCGTTCTTGGTGTCTTTTCTCCCTCTTGCCTGGCAAGTTTCAATCAATTTTTAGGCCCCCAGTTATGAAAAACTAATAACAGATGAAATAAATGATAAGGGAATAGTAAGCATTTTTTCTACCTTCAGTAACCTTTGCTAGATTGGCTTAATTAAAACCCTGACAGGGTACCTGGGTGGCTCGGTTAAACGTCCGTTAAACGTCAGCTGGGGTCATGATCTCAGGGTCCTGGGATTGAGGCCTGCATCAGGCTCCCTGCTCAGCAGGGAGTCTGTTTCTCCCTCTGCTCGCTCTCTCTCAAAAAAAAAAAAAAAGAAATTCTGGCAATTGTTAAACCAGTTCATGGGTGCGCAAAGGACTTGCCATTTAAAAGCTCAGTAGTTGGTCACTAAACTGGGCAACTTCAGAGCAAGAAAAATCTAAGAAATACAATGATACAAATGATTCTTAAAAATGGATTGCATTTTTATTAACAAAAATTCGTTGATTGCCTGCTTTTCGATGGGAACTATCCTATGGTTAGGAAGTGTATGAGAAGGTGTATTTCAGGAATGCTGGAAATGCTGGTTGGGCTTACTGAGGAATAGAAGTAAGTGGACAAAAAAAACTTATTCCAGGTTTTAGGGACCCAAGGTAGAGAACCATGAGGTGTGGGACCAGGGTAGGAAAATGGAGCAGGTTCAGGAAAGTGGAGCAGGTTCAGAGTGGCCAGAGTTTATAGAGTGCAGAGTGACAAAGGGCAGGTCGGAGGGGTACTAGAAGGATAATTGAAAAGCCAGAGGATACGTGATCCTGTAAATCAGGTTAAGTCGGTGGAAAGCCACTGAAGGATTTTAGATAGGAGAGTGATATGTTCTGACTTTTCTTTTTTCCTCTGAAGAAAGGTGAGTCTGACGGCTTAGTATGATGATTGCTTTAGAGGGTAGTGGTCAAGAAAGAGTCTGGAGACCAGTTGGGAGGCTCTTGGGTTTGTAGGGTGAGAAACTTAGAAACAGCATAGACCCCTCAAGTTCTGAACTGCAAGGTTAGAACCTGGTTCCTTAGAACCTGGTTACTTAGTGTGGCCTACAGATGATCTGAGAGTTTGTTAGAAATCTCAAGTGCATCCCAGATCTACTGAGTCAGAATTTCATTGTAACATGATCCCCAGGTGGTTTGTATGGATATTAAAGTGTTAGAAGTGCTGCCTTGGAATAGTCTCTTCTTGCCTCCTTACCCTTATGAGCAGAGAGGGAAGTAGTCCCAGAAGAGTTAGGACGTTCCTGAGGTTTAAAGTTTATGTGTTTTATAGGAAGTATGCATTAAAGGTAAGATTTTCATGTTTTTTTTTTCTTTTAGGTAAACTAGAGCATTTTAAAGTAACTATAAAAGTAATCTTGCATCTAAATGTATAATAGTTAATTAAAGAAAGTTTAGTATTACCCTAGATTACAGGGCTTTAAAAGCCTGGTTGGTTAATTCCTAGCTTTGTAAGTCTTTGTAGAATTTGGCTGGGATTTTCCTATTTACTAATCCTGCAGTTTTTGAAATTGGTGTGGTTAAGAAAAGCACAGTTTCTTTTCATTTACCCATTTGGTATTAATGGAGAACTACAAAATTCCCTGGGTTCGTTTTCTTTACATTCTTTCAGAATTTCAGCTCGGTGTTCTGGGAAGTAGAGTCTTGCTAAGTCCATACCTGCTTTATGACTTCAACCTTTTATATACTTCTAAGTTGGTTTTTTTTTTTTTTTTTTTTTTTTTTTTAGAGCTGAAATACACCCCTCCTCCGCCCATGCTCCATCTTAGTAAAATTATCCTATATTAAACCAATGTTACTCTTCTTGCCTTTGATTAGACTTGAGACCGCTTTCAAACTCACCCATGCCTTCAGGTATGGCTGTAAAAGTGGATTTAAAATACACTAAATAGCTGTTACTTGATAAGTGCTCATTTCCTGTGAGTCCACAGGTGAAGCTTTAAAATTAGTGGGTATTGATTAGGTAGGAGAGAAAAAGCACTTGCTGAAACTTGTTGGCAGGAAGTTTTTGCCACTTAAAGAAGAAAGAAAAGGGATGGGGGAGATAAGTTACTTCTCTTTTCCTCTAGCACCACTCCAGAACCTTCCTGAGGCAAAGGCCACAAGTAATGAAAGTAGTAGGAGTTAGGAGGCCATTCCGATGATGTTCTTACCACAGCAGGATTGATGGTCATTAATGGACAAAGTTAAATTTCTAGCTTTTCTTTATGTTACTCCAAAATTCTTTTTATATAATAATTATTTCATAGTCAAATTATGATACCTTTAAAGGAGAGAATAGTTTAAGATCCTGCAATCCCAGGGGCGCCTGGGTGGCGCAGTTGGTTAAGCATCCAGCTCTTGGTTTGGGCTCAGGTTGGATTAAGCCCAGAGCAGACATGGAGTCTCCTGGAGGCTGTCTCCCTCTGCCTCCTCCAGGTGCTCTCCGTCTCTAAAATAAAATCTTTAAAAAAAAAAACAAAACAAAAAAAAAAAAAACAACTGCATTCTGAGCAAATTCTTACTTTTCAATAGTTCTTATCTGTATGCATTATATAATTTAACAGTATTAGAATATTGAGTCCAACTTTTGGTGTTTTGTTTCTGTTTTTTACTTAACATTATATCATAAACTTTCGTATTTGGTTATTTCTGTGCCTCTTGCCGAATACTGCCAAATTGCTTTTCAAATCAGAGCAGGTTTTTTTTTTGTTTTGTTTTGTTTTTTTACTAATCTGAGCCTGTTCACTTATTTTGTGATTAGGTTAATACTTTTATGAAGGAAGATTGTCCTAAGAATAAGTCAGTTTTGGGGTGCCTGGGTGGCTTAGTTGGTTAAAAGCATCAGACTCTCGATCTCAGGGCCATGAGTTCAAGCCCCATGTTGGGTACCGCACTGGGTGTGGAGTCTACTTAAAAATAAAAATAAAATAATTTAAAAAAAAGAGTAAGAGAGGTTCTCCATGGAAACTGTCTGGGACATGGGCCCTCAGTAATCAGTGGCAGCCATTATTACAGGTCCTGGTCAAATGGCAAAGCAGGGCCCAACAGGGGCCAGTCTTTTGGACATAAGTTGGATATCTTACCCCACCCAAACCCTGAAACCTGTTCTGGGTGTGGTTTCCTTTAGCATGTTAGAAAAGTGTTTGGTTTGCCTGAAAATGCACCCAACTGAAACACCCCCTTTTGTGTTTCTCTTTAGAAAGTAGACAAGGCTGACGGCAGTCATTTGAGTCTGATAACTTTTGATGTAGGTTCAAGGTCGCAGTGGTATGGCTCTCTTAAGTTCATAAAAAGCATCTAAGGCAGTTACATCTGGAGCCAGAGCATCCAGCGCTTTGTCAGAGAGAACTACTGTAGCCAAAGTAATATTAACCACCCTCCATAGATTGGTGAATGCCTCTACTGTGTGTGCTTTTGAAAGGCCTTTCTTAGCCTTTCTCTCTCTCCTCCAACCTTGTTTTCAAGAGGCATAGGGCCTTTAAGTGGCAAATCCAGTAATCACAGTAGCATAGAGACACACAGGCCAGCCTATATTTGGCTTCACAAAGGCCTTGTGAAAGATCTGGCCTTAAAGTCTCTTTTACTGCTGAAATGATGCAAGTGGAAAGTTAATTTGAGGATCACTGAGGCACGCTTTATTCATGAAGAATGTGAGCAAAACATAAAAAGTCTGCAGGCTCTGTTCTTCTCTGGTGGTAAGGAAATTACATAGGCTGGGTCATTATTTGGGTGAATTTTACCCCCACCCCCCACGGAGTGTAATTGTGATGGAATTTTAGAGTGAGAGCTGTCGCGTAAGTACAGGCTAGTTGGAGTGTGTGTATGTTTGGCCAGAAATCCTTATACAAACCATAGGCCTTATTTTGGTGGCATCCATGACGTGCAGAGAGTGGCCTTGGCGTATTGAATTAGTTTTTTTTTTTTTAAGAGAAACTTTGAAGATCTATTTTAATGTATATGAAGTCTTTGAAGGTCTGCTTAGTCTGTTTGAACTGTTAAATCCCAATGAGTCTCTCTAGATCTCTGGTGTGAATGTATAGGAGTTGAGAGGTGAGTAGAGTCTAGTGCAGTGTGTTTCTGATGCTTGAAAATGGTGCCCTGATTTCTATTGAAGGAGACGTTTATTCCTGCAGAGGTTTAAACGACTCACTATAAAAACTTCAGTCTTGCAGTGCTAGAGGGAGATTATGCTTTATCTGCGAACAACTGCCAAGCAGATGAAATCCCAGCTGCACAGTCTGTGGTGGAGACTGGGTGGGAGTGGCCGGGGGAGCAGAGGAGGAAAGTGATCAGACCCTGGCAGTGGTGGTGGCCTGGTGCACAGGGGCTGCTGAGGGCTGTTGGGAGGCGGTGTTCAGCGTTGGGACATTTTATCTCTCAGAAACACAGCGTGGTGGAAAGCACCTGGACCGTGGAGTCACATAAGCCAGCATTCAGATCCTGACTTCACCAGTGACCTGCCTGGACCCCGTTTTCTTGATCTGTTAAAAACTGGGAAACATAAGTAGCCCTTGGGGTGGCTGTAAATCCGAAATTAGTACACCGTATTGATTGACAAATTCATCCTAGTTTTAGCCGTGGCTGTTCCTTCTGAGCACTCTCCCCATGTCCCAGGCAAGCTGAATGGTGGTGGGTCACCATAGTTATATATGAAAGTACCCATGGCTGAGTACGGAAGACACACCGCCTGTGTGTGTTTGCTCATCCCTGTTATGCCTTCCTAGTGCTTGGCGTGTGAATAATGAGTGAATGGAGTGATGAAGGCAGTAACATATATATATATAGTTGTTTTAAAGTGAGTTAGTCACTCTTCCTCCCTGTGGCCTCTCCTCCCCTGAGAAAACAGTGGCCTCAGCCACATAATAAATAATGTGTTGAATGAAAGAGTGAATCACATGGTAATGGTTTTGACTCTATGATGTGGCTAATAAACTAGAACTTCAGGAACGGCTTATGTGTGTCAATTTTTTTGATAAAATGAAATTTTGATAAGATTCTAGGGACATCCCTCATGTAGTCCCTGTGGTCTGCAGGATGCTGGGGAATTGAACTTTGGTGAGGAGAAAAGAAGGAAGCCTGTGGTTCTTGGAGAGATACTCAAGTTAATTAGACATCAGGTTGTCTCTTCTTGCTGCTGTTTTTACTTTTTCCCTTTGAGATGGAGCAAGAGTAGTTGACCCAGGAGGTTAGGGTCATACTAATGTAATCCAGGTACCTAGCTAGAGAGGTAAAAGTGTACCCTGTGAAACTGAAATCCGTTCTCTGGGTGTGGTAGCCATTCATTCAGGTTTTTGTATTGTGTGACTGTAAATGAAGGCAACTTTTCTAACTGCAAATATGTCTTTGCTCACAGTGATACAGCATGAGTAATGTTTTTCTAGAAGCCAGGCAGTTAATAATACTCTAAGCAAACAGAGGCAGGGCCTCAGAAATGTAGATACCAGATTAATGTGCAAGCGTGGCCTTTTAAACTGTTGAAGAAATAGCCACGAGAAACTAGTTTTGGCCAAAGAATTGCTTCCTAGCCCTCAGTGGCTTCCAGTTCCCTCCCCTCTCTCCTTGGGGGGGGGGGGGGGGGGGACTAAAAAAAAAAAAAGTTGGTTTCCTTCTGCAAATATATATGATTTCAGTTTTGACACAGGAGGTTATTTTTTCATTTGAGCACAAGGAAGCAATTTTTAAAAGTCCTGCTCATTCAGCATTGGGCCTGACTGTAGCCAAGCTTGACTGGGAGTTCTTGGCCACAGACCCACATACAGCAGCCCTTATCAAGGTAGTAAATTCAGTTGGCTTTTTGGGAAAGGGAGGGGCACTGGAGCACCAGCCTGCTGGGTAGGGCTCTGGAGCTGGCTGCATTAGGGACTCTGTGCTACCTACCCTACAGTCAGATGGGAGGGCGGGTCCAGATCTCATCTTCACCATTGTTATCCAGTGATTCTGAAGTGACCTTTCTTACCTCATTTTCCTGTGAGCTCATAGTTGTCTGCAGGCATAAGTTATGTCATGGATTCTTGCTCAATTTTTCTTTGATAAGGAGCAACTCTTGCTCACCAGTTGTTTTTGGAAGAAGAAGCTGAGGTACAGGTCATTCAGTGATTTAGCAGTTGATTTGTGATCTCCTCTCTTTATTCCCCCTCCCCAATGGGAATTTACAACATAACTTATTTGCTAAGGTCTTGTGCATTAAAAACCAACAAACAAAACTCCTGTTGGAGTGGGAGACCATGATCTAGAATAATTATTGGCATTACCAAACTACTCTGTTCAATGTTAAGCCTTATGGAGGACTTCTCTGTAGCCTGTTGCTAGGCACTGGGGGTACAACTTCCATACCTGTTCTCAAGAGGCTCACAAACAAGTCAAGAGATAGGAAAACAGATACAGTTTTTGGAATAAGATTTGAGTGGGTGAACATGCAGAAGAGGGTGCTTTATACACCTGCAAAAGAGAGAATACCTGTCCTGCCCTCCTTATTCATCCAGAGTTGCTTTGAGAATCAGTTACAATAATGTGTGTGAGCACTCTGTGAAAAAAAAAAACAAATTCGTAATCTAAGAAATTTTTGTTCAGGGAACAAATGGCAAGACTTTCTGTTCTCAGTTTCACTCAGTGTCCACTGATGAAGGAAACACACCTTTTCAGTAACACTTGCCTGTATTTGTTAAATACTTTTATACCTGACTCTGTACCATTTATTAGACGTATTACTTCATTGCAGGCACAAGAATGCTAGAGGTAGGCATAGATGTTATCTCTGTTTACAGATGAGGAAAGCAAGGCTTGGAGAGATGAGGTAACTTGCTCAGTGTCACTGAGGAGGGAGCAGTGGGCCTGGCCATCATACCTCACTGTGTGTTCACGGAGTCCCATTCCACTCTGCTTCTGTGGAGATAGTTATCTTCCTAGGAGGACCTGGGCGTGGCTAGGTATGGAGGGAGCGGTTGGACCACGTCTAGCAGCAGCCTACATGGTTTCTTGAGTGTGCTTTGAAGCAGCTTCCTCAGTCCTAGCTCCTCAGAAAGCATCCTCCCCTGTGGGTGTGGGACTTATGATGTGGTTTCCTTTCCCCTGCCTCTGGAGGTCGGCTTTTCTCCACAGGGTCAGGAAGTCCATGGGTGGCTGATAATGTGGGGTGCTGGAGTCACTCGTGCCCGCCCTGTGTTCAGGATAGGTCACGCTTGTGTCACCATGTGGTAGGCCAGTGGTGCTGTGAAGGCCTGAGCAATGCAGTGTGGTTTGGAATCGGAGGTCACACCCTTGCCACCACATTGCTCATGAGTCCAATATACCTGTGATGTAAGAATTCAAGCACAAGCTTCTTTCTCCTGCACTGAATATAACGTTAAAACAGGGCAAAGGGCATTAGTGGGCTCATGAGCACATGGCTCATCCAGCATGAGCCATGTGCTTTCATATATGTATTATTTATCCTTTCAGTAGCCTTCTGAAGTAGGTAGTGTCATATCTGCCCTAAGGATTGAGGAACTTGAGGATCACAAAGGTGAAATGAGGTGGCATGGTCACTTAGCCAGCAAGTGACAAATGAGTGACTTTGCAAAATTCTGTGGCAAGAGGGGGCCATTTTCAACATTTCTTTGAACTTGAAGTATGTGTTTTTTCTGTATAGGAGAGGCAGATGGCATAGCATAGGTGTCTATCAGAACATGGGTAGATTTTACTGACTTTAATTTCATTTAAATTTTGTTTAAAGTACATGTATTTATTTAATTCTTATTAGGGATTCAGCCAGATTGATAGGTGTTTTATGGTGTCACATTTAACCAACAAATTGAATATGCACATTAAAAATGAAAAGCTCACCAATCCGGTTTCTTAAGTATCAATTTCTGATAAAACTGCTTGCCACCGATGAGTAAATCCTTCCATTAATAACAATCTGCTAATTTGCTTATCGTTGATATTGCAAGGGGCATAACATCGGGAGGGGTAATGCTTCTGCTTACCTTGAAGGTCAGAGCTGACATCCATCCACATTTGATAAAATCGCTTAGGGTACTTGGGAAGATGTTGAGCCATGTAATAGCCCAAATTCAGGTGATACTAAGCCTTGATCTATCAGGATCTTTTTAAATACATGCACGTAGGTAGGACCCAGTGCTAGTACTTTGAGGACTCTGGATTTTGAGTTAGAGGTTAAAAAAACAACAACAAAAACCTGCAGCCAGGAATCTCCTGTGATGCAGTGATGTGGTGACTGACAGTCCAACTGCGACAGCTCATCTCTTAAGGTATCAGGGAGACTCATTTGAATCTGTCTGCAAACCTCTGAAACAAAAGGAAAGGGGAAAATACGTTTCCATACTTTTGGCAAACCGAGTCCCAGCATGCCTCTGTTTAGGCAGTCATGCAAACCTTGTCCTTCTTCCTTTCTCCTGTGTGAGACCGGAATTGACCTGTAGCATGAAGGAAACGTATTTGGGTGGGCATTTAGGGCAACTTCCAAAACCTGGTTCAGTTTAAGTTATGGTGGCGGAGTAAGAGGGGAGGCTGCGTAGTGCTGTTGATCTGCATTTTATTTTGGTGTCCCTGAGATCTGCTTCACCTCTCTGTTGCTGCCGTGGCTCAGTGAGTTACTGAAAGCTATAATGTTGATGGGAGGGGAGGTGTGTGTAGGCCCAGGAAGATAGGTGTTGGCTTTAGATGTTGCTTCAGTTTCTTTACTTGGTAAAGAATGAATTGTCATCTAGAACTTGTCCTCAAAACTCAGCTGGCATAACCTGAAAGCCACTTGCTTATAATGTGCTCTAGTTGATGTGCTATTGCAGACTGGCTGTCGGGATAGAGTAGCATGTGCCTGCTAATGAAGAATACATGCTGTGGAGGAAGGCAGGATAAAATTTTAGAACACGCTTATAGCTCTGACGCTTATAGCTCTGACGTTGCTGAAGGAACCATCCAGTCCATCCACCTGTTTAATTGACAATCCAGCAAGCAAGCAAATGTCACAGTGAGCAAGTTAAGATGCTTAACTCTCTAGAAACACCTGTACAAGAGACACCGTCACTGCCTTGAATCACATTCTAAAAGGGAATACTAGGTAGAAAGTGGCAGGTGTTCTAAGATGTGAACATAGGTTGTGAGATGTGAGAGAGACTTTTTTGGAGTTGACATTTGAGCTGCAACTTTAAGACTAATTAGGGAAAATGAGATGGTGAGTGCTTGGGGGGTAGGGATGGGACATGACCAAAGGGAGCTACAGAAATAGGGGTTTGGGGGAATGGTTAGACATCTGCCTACGATGTGATATATATTTTTCCCTTTCATTTCAGTTGTTAATGCTTATTATCAGTAGTTGGGGTTTTGACCTCCTTTTTGTTAGCCAACATCCAGCTAATACTGGTATGGGTACAGAGAATCAGGTGCTTAGCAGCTGATATGGATGAAATGACCTTGCCCAAGTGACATGCATCTCATTTCTCTTACCTGTTAGAAAGGGTTGTTATATCATCATCTGATACAGACATGAAGGCTCCTGCAAATAAATGTATGGAGGGTATTTGTGGTATTACATAGTTTACCCATATAAAACGTGGTAGTACCAGTAATCACTGGTAATTTGATTTCACCAAATGCTCCAGCAAGGCTTTGCTGGGTAGATGCCCACTGCTAAAAAAAAAAAAACAAAAACAAAACACAAAACCCACAAGCGTTTCTGGCTTCTGTGTCCTCTCACAAAGTCAGTCCTGTTGAGAAACTAACAGGCTACTGAGGAGGAGAGCAAAAGAAAAACCATACTTCATTCAGAGAGAAGGAAAAGCAGGTACCTACCTAAACTCCAGCCCGGTGGTGATGGTGGTGTAATAGTGGTAATAGGAATACAGCTAAGGTGCCTGATACTTATTCTCCTGCACTTTTCTAAGTACTTTGCATAATTTGATTCATATGCTTCCTGCAGCATCCCTGTAAGAAAGAGTTATCTCCATTTTGGAAATGGGAAAACTGAGGTACAAGGATCCTCTGCCCAAGGACATTTAGCTACTAAGTAGTAGAGTTGGGATTCCAGCCCAGGCCGCCTGGACTGGACTCAGAATCCCTAACCAATTTGCCATGCTGTCTCTTCAAGAGCATTTCTTTCGTGACGATTAAGGCCCATGCTTTTGTATATCTCAGATCTCAGATCGTTTTGTTAAGGCCTTCACAACCTTGATTTGGTGAAAAGTTGAAATTCCTGACCCAGCTCCAACTGTAAAGATTTGTTGAGACTTTTCACTCTTAATTGTGGTGGGGATAGTGAAGGGCAGCATGGTAAATGCAATGTAAAATTCATGCCTTGCCTAGTCTTGGAAGACTTCCTTCCCTTTTCTTTGAAAAGGTAATTCTGGCAGAGTAAGAGGGACTGAGCTGACCATGCAGACTCCTTGATCCAGACCCTCCCCCCACCCCCTGCCAGTAGTACAGGATATTTGTTACCATGTTACATATTACATACTCAGTACTCTCCACTTCCATTTCAGCAATTTTGGGTTTTTGTTGTTTAGACATTGGGGGGTTTGGTAATGGTGTTTTGTTTTTGTTTTGCCTGGTATTTTGCCAGTGTGTACATTATTTGTAGAGACTTGGAGAGCTTGAAATGAAGGGTAGTAGTGCTAGAGTAGAATTTGGAGTTAAAGATGTGATGTTCACTCCTGTAGCATAGGCTACACAGAAAGTAACCCTGGAGTGCAGTGTTCAGTGGTGATGGTGTTACCTAGGAATGTGGAATTGGGCCAGAACCCACAATCCACATTTAAGTTTACAGGAGTGTGCTGATTTTTCTTAGTTTTAAACATTTTTCAGCAGCTCAAGCATTTGTTGATTTATTTGGTCCAGGTTCCCTTTTATTCTGTGATGTCCATGTGTGAATAAAGTAGATCATTCCGATTTCTGGTTCCACTGCTGCTGTCTAGTAAAAGTAAAGACTTCCAGTTGCTTGTGTTTTGTTTTCAGGCCACCTTTTGATTCTTTTCATACCAGATATAAAAATAGTTCTTAGAAGGAACACCAGTCCATCCTTACTTGTTATACTCTAAAACTAAAACTATAAGCTTGATTTTGTTTTGCTATCCTTTGTGTTGTAAATTTGGTGTTATGAGGAGCAAGAGATTTATGTTTATTCTATATAATTCCCCCCACCCAATTCCAGGAATGATTTAATTTGGCCTAAGCAAGTGTATCTTGATCATTTTAAAAAATGCACGTGTGATGTTTATGCTGCTTGCACAGTCTGGAATCACAAGACTCATGATAGGACTGTTGGGTTGGTGAACGCTGGGTTTGTTCCCTTCTTTGGGTTCTTCTCTATCTAGAAAAAAGTGAATATCTTTCTTTGGAAAACCTGACGGTTGTAGTAATGAAAGGTGCCAAATCACTGCTGCATATCTGTTTTTTTTTTTTTCCTCTAGAAATGTTCTTTTGATGGGGCTATCGAAAAGCCCTCTTATATGACATGACGTATGTGTTGTGAACTCAAATTGTCACTTCTTTTGAGAATACACCTTATTTTATGGAATTATATAGTTCAAGTGATCTCTAACCTTTTCTCTGGGATGCAATATGCTTAAAATGTAGAAGGAGCTATGACAAGCATATACTCAGGATGGATTATAACAGTTTCCATTCATTGTGTGGTACCCTGCAGGTGTAAAGAGTGACACCCGAAGAGAGAATACAGCATCAGATTATCAGCTGCTTTTTTTTTTTTTAGGATTGATTCTGTGGAGATGACAGCAAGTGTGTGGCCTTTATATGGGTAAACTATGTAATACCACAAATCAAAACGTTTTTGAAAACACCTGATCCCCGGTGAGAGTTGCTTCGTGTCTGTATGATAGGAACAGCATAGCACGTAGAGAAATCTTTAGCCCTCTCAATGCCAAAACTGTGCACGGACCAGAACCTCACTTAGCTGGAGCACATGACTGAAGAGTGGGCATATCAGTGAGAATGAGTGTTGAGGTTTGGTCCTGCTTTTGAATTGAGAAGATCTGCTGTGTGAAGTTCTGAAAAGTACCTTTACTGTTGACCTTGGGGTTTAGATAGAATCTAAGTCTTAGAGCTTTGATGAGAATGTAGGAACCGCTTCTAGCCAAATGCATGGACTGAAATGACTGTATTGTTTGTCAGGTCTTGTGAGGAAGTACAGTTTGACAGTGAGGCCCCAAAACTGTAAAAGTAAATAGCCTACAGCAGTTAACTATATTTATTTTGGAGACAGGTTATAAACCCAAATCTCTGTGCTGAACTTGAATGAGTGTTTCCTTTCTCCTCTCCTGGGGTAAAAGCTCCTGATGAGAACTGCTCTCTGGTATTGCTGGGACAAAGCTGTTGTATGACCTTCTTTATGTAAATGACTGGCAGGGGAATATTTTCATTTACTTTAAAGCCATGTATGAAGGTGATTTGCAGGCTGGTCCTGATAGCCTCTGGCCCCTGTGGTGGGAGGGAAGCCAAAGCTGAAAAAATGGAAGCTTTCAAATGGTTAGAGAGAAGCCTTGCATATACCCCCTTTATGACAGTGATGGCTATAAGGCTGTTTTTCTTTGAAGTGGTACCCCCTATGAGAGTTACTTGGGTGACTTTTTGATTCCGTAAGGAGATTTTGTTTCTTGGTGCTATGCACAGTGGTCCTTACAGTTAGGACTGTGTGTGAAACTGTCAGGAAACCAGCAACACTTAGAGGCTTCTGGCCCACTTGTAGCTGGGCACCTTTCATTTTAAATGCCCACTCTGGTTCTTCACAGCATGTATCTTAAATAAAGGACGAATTCATTCATATTATGGGAAAGCAATTTGAAGCACAGGCCTTGTGAATTGGGACGATCAATAGTATTGCCATCCACTGCTTATGTGTGTGTCTGGGACAATGGGGTGGGTGTGGTAACCCTGGTATATTCTGATTCTCTTAGCTGGAAAATCTTCCCTCTTTCCCTCCCTCCTTCCCTCATTGTTTGACGGAACGAGAAATGTATTGCCAGAAATGAATTAATTCTGAAAGGACTTGGGTTCTTACCATAGGTATCTAGAAGTATACCAAGCCTGGAGGCGGTGAAGGTGAGATGCACACATAACATATAATGATAGTACAAGTGTAGGGTGGAGAGCAGAGGAGCTGCTCATAGTCTCTAAGTGCTTCTCTCTCATGACTAATAATAACCTTCTTAATATTCTTAGTATTGGGGATGAAGGGATGCTCTGAATTGAGAATTTTCTGTAAGGGCTTCAGTGAGACACAAGTTGGTAACTAACTGTCCAGCTCGCCCAGGGCAGGGGCTGCCTTTGATGTTGACCAATTGGTGTTGCTTTCCAGGGGATTGTGGCTGACACTGAGCTGCCACCATGCGTCTGGGCTTTCATGATTACTCCTCAGCTGGCGAGCCAATCCTTAGGTGGCACAGCTTTCGTGCTCTTCCCTACACCCCGACCCTCCACCTCAGGCCCACTTTGAGGTCTGATTCAGGGATTTTTCTGGGGGTATAGCCCCACAGTTTTAAAAACCTGTTCAAGGCCGGAGCTTATAACAAGAGTAGAACCTTTTTCCCCCTGTCATTACTACTTCTTCCTTACTGACTAATTAGCCGGCTGCTGCAGATCTCATTAAACTTCATTAATCCTGAGCATCTGTCTATAGGAACTGCCTCAAGATAAAAAGAGGAAACTCAGCTAAACGTTTTTGTTGCTGCTAATTACCCCAAGCTATACTTTTTATTAATTAATTAATTTGCTCACTTCCAAACTGAATGAGGACCTTTCCCCATGCCAGACAACTGGCATTTCACTCTCCCCTGGCTGCAGATATGATGCTCTGTGGTTTGGTGTATGGGATACCTGTAATTATCAGGGCCAAGAATAAGGTGGCTCTGGAAGCCTGGTTTTGTGTAACCTCAACTGTTCAGAACTTGTAATCAATAATTGATTGTTTTTTTTAAACAGACGCATTCTTTAAATTATCTCATGTTTGTTAAAATACATAATGGCAAAACAATTACAAAGCCAGTTTTCTTGACTCCGTGGTTCCAGAGTCTAAGAAAGAATTTTAATGGAGGCTGAGATGAGAATTGGTTATTTCTATGTTGTAAATATAGGCGACATTAGAAATGGAAAATGCTGATCTTGGGTTTGGATTGGTGGTGACCCAAAGCCAAGGAGTCCTTGGTGGTACTCCTCACAGGTGTCAGGCAGGGCAGAGAAGCACACTTCTCTTGTTGGGACTTGCCAAGAGTTCCTGATGGAATTGAAAGCACAGTTGAATGGATGATTCTTTTTGGTCAGGGCTTCTGCCTTGAGTTATAAGTAAAACTCATGTTCAGATTGTCAGGAGTTAAGTTTGCAGGATACCTTAAGACATTTAACTCCATGTGCTGCCTTTAGATGGTGAAAATGATTCACCAGTCAGGCTTGACTACTGTTTCATCTCAGATGTAGGGAAAAGTCCTTGCAACATAGAATTCTGCTTAGAGCAGTGGGGACTGGCAAGGCCGACCTTGATTCAAACTCTTGGGATTGTGCTTTGTGACTTTGGGCAATTCACTGAACCTCTCTGAGCTTTAGTTTGCTCTTATGCAAAGCGTATTTGATAAGAGCACCTACTTTTTAGATGGTAGATGTATGAAGTCCATGAGTTTCAGTGCTTAGAAGAGTGCTAGCCCTTACAGTACATGCTCAATAAACCCCAGGTATCCTGGTGGATTTGGAAGACAGTAATTGCATTACCTGATCATTTGGAGCTTCCCACTTAGGTAGCTAAAGCCCTGGTAGATCAGCTCCACTGCGCTCTGATCTTACCTTTGGCTGATTGTTGATGTCACCTAGACTCAAACCTCAGCTGTGAAGCTTTGACCCCTTGAATCACCTCTGGTCAGATGATCCTACCTGCTTTGCTCTTTCCTCTCTTTTGCCACTTATTACTGCAAGTGTAATTAACTGTTGATGAGGCTGGTGTGTTAGTAAACTGAAAACCCTTCCAGCATGTATCTTAATTTCCCATTGCTTTGTACAGTAATTTACAAATACTTCTTGAAAATGGAATTTGTTTTTCCTGCAGATCAAATCTGAGGTGGAACCTGGTTTGCAGAGTGCTTCCCTAGCATCCTGTAGACCTCCGTGTTTCTTCAGTGAATGTCACTTATATTATTGCATTAATATCCTCAATTCTCCATCTATTAAAAGGAAGAATTAATATTTACCTTATTTTGCTTATAAATGTTTTATAAAATTAAATACTGATTTGGCATTCTCCAGAAGATAGGCATGAAAATTCAGGGTGACATTTTATTTATTTTAGAGTACTCACCGAAGACAGCATTTTGCATATGACCTTTTGTGGCGCCCTGGGAGAATGTTTTCCTCCAGCAGGTGCCCTTTTTATTCCGGCTCATCAATCTCAGACCCATTTGTGAGCCTCGGTTCTCTTACCAGGTTAAGATGAATTGTATGTTTTCCCCTCAAGTGGAAATGCCCTTTGATTATTTCAGAACTGGATGTGCTCAAAACAACTAAGTGCAGAAATACAGAAGTGGAAATCCTCCAGTCTCTGGTTGTGCTCTTTTGAGACAATTATAGTTAATAGTTTGGGAAGTAGCCTTCCATACCTTTTTATTTGTGGTAACTTACATTTAAATATCTATCTAAATATATATATTTATGTATCTTATAGGATCATGCTAAATATATGCACTGTTTGTTGACTCTTCGTTCTCGGCCATCTTCCCCAGACCTTTGTACTGCAGATTTCCCTTAATCTCTCTCTCTCTCTCTCTCTCTCTTTTTTTTTTTTATGATTTTATTTATTTATTCATGAGAGACACGGGTGGGGGGGGGGCAGGTGTTGCAGAGACACAGGCAGAGGAAGAAGCAGGCTCCATGCAGGGAGCCCGATGTGGGACTTGATCCCGGGTCTCCAGGTTCAGGCCCTGGGTCGAAGGCGATGCTAAACCACTGAGCCACCCAGCCTGCCCATCCCTTACTCTTTTTAATGCATACATGCAATTCCTTTACATGAATGCATCATATTTTAATTAACCCATTAGTATATATATTTAGCTGTTTCTGGCCTTTTCTCTATTGTTGTTGCTGATACCCATTTTTTACAATTTTTTAAAAGAAATCCGCAGTCTGCGTCTCATATATCTTTGTGTGCTTGCACAAGCGTTTCTAGAAAGTAAGTATCTACAGGTGTCATTGGTAGATGGAGGAAATGCATATTTTAAGTTTGATATTGCCCATTTACCTTCCCATTAACCACATACCAGTGTGCCCTTTTCTCCATGTTTTCAGTACGTGACAGGATTTGTTTTTCATGTCCAAGGGATAGAATTAGTTTATTTTTGCCTACTCACCTAGTCCTGTAAGTGGAACTTTCTGCCACCTCAGCAGAACATCTGTGGGCTTCGAGCCTTTCCCACCCAGTTCCAAGATTATTATCTTTATACAGGGTTTTGAGGAGAAATAACTAAAGTCTTCATTAAGCAGTACAATGTCCCTGAAGAATAAATCAGCTATAGCAGTAGACTTCCCAGGCGTATCTAGGTAACAGCAGCAGAAATACTTCTCCTGTGATAGGGTTGATTTACCCTCCCCCATTACCTCACAAGCTGGCAGCGCTACAAACAGCCAGGTCCGCACACCTGTTAAGGGACCTCACTCTGTGGGGTGGGAGATAAAGCCTTGCTCATAGGGATGGGAGGGTATGAATGTGGGGGTCCTGCATGTGGGGGCACATTCTGGGATATTGTGAAGATACGTGTTCTGTTTTGTGGGAAGAGATTTGCATTTAGGTTAAGCAATACTGTGCAACAGGTTTACGTTTCCACAGCAAATAGACCAGCAGAAGAACCCAGCTCCCTGTTTATGCCCCTGCTCCCCCTCCCCCCGCTTTTATTGCTTTTTTCAGTTAAAAGAATTAAGGTAGATAACTAGCTGTAAGCTGTAAAGATTCAGTAGGGTCTAGGTCACACTTTGTGCACTTACATGGAACTGCACTTAAAGCTTTGATTAGTGTTCCTATTAATGAGAAATGGGTTTTGACTAAAAAACAAAACAAAACAAAAAATACCAAAATACTATATACTGAACTGTCCTCCTCTGATTCGGGCAAGGGATCCCTTGGAGCCACCCACCATGTTGATTGGGTCATGATATGGGTGAATCTGAGTTCATGTCTTCAGTTTTTCAGTCCTCTTTATTGAAACAAGGGAATGTACGTTGTGTACTTAAAGGATCTGCCCGCCAAAAAACTGTATTATTTGGCTTTATAAGAAATCTTGTGTAACCATTCTGTGTGTGAAGTTGAGTAAAGCCACAAAGGAAGTTACCAGAATTGTTTTCCAGTGTTTTACCCTGTGAATGATAACTTTCTCTTTTTCATTTTAATATATCTTTAAAATAGCTAAATGGTGGTTGATATGGGTGTCAATTGTCAAATGCTGTGAATTCTCAAGGAATCGAAATTTTCTTGCTGTTTTAGGAGAGGACTTTTACTACTTTAAGATGCCCTTTCTAGTGCTTTCAGACTAGTTACTCAATAAATGGTTTTCTTTGGTTAATAGATTAACCCAAGATGAAATAAAAATGAGAGGAGGGGCCTGTATGGCTGAATGTTGGCTACTAGTGTGTAGAGCATGTGCTGTTGTACATGGAATAATTTTTTAGGCGGTAAAATAGTTGAGTGACTTTAAATATATAACGGAGGCTTAGGTCAGAGTAAAATTCAGTAAATTACTTCCTGAATGAAGAATACTCCATGAGAGGTGAACATTTTGGTTTGATGCACCAGAATATCACTTAGAAAATAGTGTTAAACTCAAATTCTTTAGTTCAGTCCAGGAAGCAGCTTATCTTTAGAACATGCATTTATTTATTAATTTATTTTTTAAAGATTTTATTTATTCAGGAGAGAGAGAGAGAGAGAGAGAGAGGCAGAGACGCAGAGGGAGAAGCACACTCCACACAGGGAGCCCGACATGGGACTCGATCCTGGGTCTCCAGTATCACACCCTAGGCCGAAGGTGGCACTATACCGCTGAGCCACCCCGGCTGCCCCATTCATTTGTTTTTAAATATAACTTCCCATTAATTGGAGCCTTGTCCTGATTCTATAGTGCCAAGTGATAACTTGGCATCACTGTAACATTCTTTGTTCCAAAACGGTAATCCTTTGTAGATTAAATTTACACATATAACCATGTTTGGAAGAAGGACTTTCATGATAGATTATCTTAGAAGGGCACTTCCACAACTAAACTCATTTAGGAAGTGATAATATTAGTAAGCACTGTACCATCTGTGAAAAGCAGACTGCTTTGTGGTGACCTTTAGATCTTTGTCCCCTTCTTTGTGTGTCTCTGGTTTAAAAAAAAAAAAAGTTTCTTGAACTTTAACTCTTTGTAATAGTGAATTAGGGTGAGTTGGACATCTTTGTAAAATAGCACAACTATCAGAAACTGTCATGAGTGGCTAGAACCGGTGCAGTAGCCTACTGGCAGCATAAGCCTTTTTGAAAGCACTGAGGTAGAGCAGTATATCCTTTTGAGTCTTGAATTTATTACAGTAATGTAACTCTAGCGTGTGAGAGAGAATTCTGTTTATCTCCTTGAAATGTTGACCCTAAGAATCCTGGAAAACAGGAAAAGAAAGAAAATCATAAGCAAGGGCCAGGGCACACACTATTTGATTGTCAATATACTGGCTCAGAGCAGCTACATTGTCCATAAAACAGTATCGCTACCTTTTTTGCACATTGCATGAAAAAGGAAACGTAATAAATTTTAATTCTCTTTCACCACCTGCGCTTAATCCCAAGGCTCCTATACTAAAAACCTGCCTTTAGCCCTTGAAAATGTAGTAAAGGATTTTTTTTTTTTAAACCAGTGAATTTGAGTGCCATATGATAACCTGGTGAGGATATATTATTTACTGCTTTAGTTGTTGGTGAGAAAAGATCACACACACCCCCCCCCCCCCATTGCAATGAAATTACCTTTATAAAGTTTTAGCATACCCATTATGGTTACTTCCCTTTAAAAAATTCTTTCCTAGTTTGTGTTAATGTTAGCATTCTCCTGTGTAAGTTGGATAAAGATGTGGTGTCTCTTTAGTTCTAAGCTTTTTCCATCTTTTGAGGATATTTCAAAAAACCCTAATCTACCTGGGACTTCATATTTTTTAGTTTCTTTTCAGGGAGGAATGGGGGAGGAGAGGTGATGGAGAGACTAAAGGCTATCAGGGACTATCAGGGTAAGCACCAAGGATCTGAAGCTTCTGCACACAGGAAGTGGGAAGTTGGGAAATCTGGCCTCTAGCCTCCTGACTTTTCCTCGTCTCTTGAACCTGAAGGTATAGCTGTGAGTTCTGGCCTGTGGGAATCCACCGTGTTGTGTCCCTCCTGATTGCTGGGGTAGTACTTTTAATCCTGTTATTTCAAGGTTGCCAGAAAAATACCCTTCAGCTGGGGAGGGGAGAGAGCCTAGAGTTTACCCCCTTGACTGATCTGACATGCTGGCAGAGTCCTAGTAATCCAAATTAAAAGAAAAAAATGTGGCATGTCAACCTGGCTTGCATGTTTAATAGTAGAAATTAAGTGGTCCCCAATATGGAATTCTGTTTGTAGCAAGTGTTCAGTGTGGGTTTGCTAAGCTGATTTTGATTTGAAAATGGAAGCTAGCAAAGGGAATACAGGACTAATGACACTATAAAAATGTTTAAACCAAAAATTGATGAAACTTTTTCTGTACAGGGCCAGATAGTAATCATACTAGCTTTGGGGGGTTACAAAGGGTCTCTGTCACACCTCCTCATTCTCCCTCAGTGCCCCCCCATATGGAAAAACAGTCTAGCCCCTCGGCTGTGCAAAACAGGCTGTAGGTCAAAGTTTGCTGGTGCCTATTTTATTTTATTTTATTTTTTTTAAGATTTTTTATTTATTGATTCATGATAGTCACAGAGAGAGAGAGAGAGAAAGAGAGGCAGAGACACAGGCAGAGGGAGAAGCAGGCTCCATACACCGGGAGCCCGACGTGGGATTCGATCCCGGGTCTCCAGGATCGCACCCTGGGCCAAAGGCAGGCGCTAAACCGCTGCGCCACCCAGGGATCCCTGGTGCCTATTTTAAATTGATCTTTTTAGTCGTGAAGGAGCTGACCTGAGTGAATGAGTGTTGTTTTGGGAGGCAATACCTTATTTTCCTCAGGCAGTATGGGATGGTGGTGTGAGGAGGCTTTCAGATTCTTCACGGTTCACATAGATGAGGGTACTAATCCTGGACCTGTCTTTGCTACCCACATACCCTCAGATCTCCAAAATCTCTCATCTAGTTAGAACTAACATCTTAATAAACAAGGTGAAGTTAACGATGACCCTAACACATAGCATCTAACAGTTCATAGGAGCTGGGTAGGACTGACTTTGTCCTTGGTCCTGCTGACTTTCCTTGGCTGCAGCTTCAGGGAGAAATGTCAGGCTCATGATAGGGCTTCTTGTATATGAAAGTACTTTTGAAATGTGCCACCGATTTTCAGATAAATTTTGTGAATGGTTTCTGAATATTTCTTCATTTGTCCTAGGTTTTTTTTTTTTTTAATCTTTATTGTATTTGGGGTTTTTTAAAAGATTTTATTTGACAGAGACAGCATGAGTCGAAGGAGGGGCAGAGGGAGAGGGAGATGTATACCCCCTGCTGAGCAGGGAGCCTGATGTGGGGCTCAATCCCAGAACCCTAAGATCATGACGAGCTGAAGTCGAAACTGATCTTTTCAGTTGATCAGTCGCCTCTATCATGTTTTGTTTATTAAGACATCTGCAACAAACTTCAGAAACATTTTCATCAACAATTACAGTTACAAACTTCCATGGATTAAGTTGCTTTTATTTTATATATTAGGTGGAGGAGAAATCTGTTATTGGTGTCAAATAAATGAGGTGTTGCTACTCAGTGTCTATCATAATCCCATTGCCCAAGGCTTATGAAACCTATTATTGGTTGTAATCACTTAATGACTGTGTAACCTTTGGCACACCATGCCTCCATTTCTTCCACTGTAAACTGGGAATAATAATAAATACATCTAATAACAGTGGGTCTAAATAAATCAATAGGGGATCCCTGGGTGGCGCAGCGGTGTGGCGCCTGCCTTTGGCCCAGGGCGCGATCCTGGAGACCCGGGATCGAATCCCACGTCGGGCTCCCGGTGCATGGAGCCTGCTTCTCCCTCTGCCTATGTCTCTGCCTCTCTCTCTCACTGTGTGCCTATCATAAATAAAAAAAAAAAAAATCAATCAATCAATAGGTTTAAAACAGAAGATGTTTTGGCACAAAGGCTCCATAAATTTAATATGTTATTGTTGCTACTGTGGCAGCTGTAATAATTCCTTTGGAATCACCAGTATGAATCAGGGTACTGACAATTCACATTTTTAGTAAAATAAATAATCATTTTTTTAAAACAAAACTTCGTTAATGTATTTTTTTGCACTGGAACCAATTTCCTTTTATCTTCTATTTTTTCCTATGAAGCATTTTTAATATTTTAAAATAAATATAAAACATTAGCATATGTTTCCAAGTTCATCTAGTACTCCTACCAAAGTGAATTTACCCACGAATCAGAGTGATTTGATGAATTTGGTTTTATTTATTATTTTTATTTTTTTGAGTACAGTTGACACAGAATGATTTGACAGCTCTGTAGGTTATGCTATACTCACTCAAGTGCTGGTATCATCTGACACCATACAACACTATTAGAGTATCATAGACTGTATTCCTTATGCTGTGCCTTTTATTCCCTTAACTTACTCATTCTGTAACTGGGAGCCTGAATCTCCCCCTCCCCTTTACCCATTTTGCCCATCCTACCCTCTTCTGGTAACTATCTCTTTTCTGAATTTATGGGTCCGGGTCTGCTTTTTATTTTATTTGTCTTGTTTTTTGGTTTGTGTGTGTATATATATATATATGTATATGTGTGTGTGTGTATATATATATATAGATATATATATATATATATATAAGTTAAATTTTTTTTATTTTTTAAAGGCATTTAATATTCCCTCCTGGTTTTGGCATTTTGCACCATTTAATTCACCCTAGTTCTCAGATTTGCTCTCGTTGAGAACAATCAGTGGGGTTACGTCCAGCCATTTGCTTTCAGAGTTCGCCCCTACAATCACCATAGCCCCCTCCACAGTCTTGATTTTTTGTGAATTGTGACTTTAAGGGGCTCACCATGACAGAGAGGCAGGACCCTTGGGAATCAGCCTTCTTTTTTGGTTCATTATTGTGAGTCTCCCTCTGCAGGGCCTTAGTTTCTAGTTGGCAGAATTGGGCTGGATTACTCAAAAAAAAAAAAGACCTGCTGCTGTAAGCCACAAGCAGGGCCTGCTCCACTGATGTAAATCGTAGGTGCGAGGTTATATAGAGTTCACAGTTGTTCTGTAGTCTGTATACCAGACTGTGAAGTGTTAGCAGAGAATTGTGTATTTGCTACACATGCATTTAGTTAGAACAGATGTTTACATGTGTTTTGTCCATGAAGCAGGTTAAACTGTTAGGAAAAATATTTTAACTGAAGTTCTATTTATATACAAGTCAGCAAACGTAAATTGAAGGCACACAGACTAACCCAGCACAGGGAGGCCTTTAGTCAAAAGATTAGTTTCCTTCCTTTTGCTGCCTCAAGATAACAGTTTGATTCTCTATTATCAATACAGCCAGTTGCCTGTTTCCGGTTTCCTGCTCTGTGTGTTTTGCATGTTGCTCATGGGAAATGATTTATTTATTTTTTCAAGCCAAGGCACATATGGGAACTCCACCCTACTGTAGTCTTTTGTTTTAAATTAGGATTCTTTTTTTCTTTTTTTAACTCAAGGATTGAGCTTTAATGGATAAATTGTTAAAATTAGTATAAATTAAGTCTTGTTACTATTGGCCTATTTGACCATGTTGAAATAGTTATAATTACACCCTTATATATTTTGCTGCCTCATTCTACTGTTTTGGAATGGGATGGCGACTGCCACAAAACAAAACAAAATGAAAAATAAAGATTTCAAACTTTCCAGGTTAGCTTTGGATCTCTTTTATTCTGAAAGACCATATCACAAAATTGCATTTTTATCATTTATTGGACATTGAGGAACAATTGCAAGAAGCAATTCAGTGATGAAAGATTTTTAGTTGCTGTTCAAGGATAACATTTAACTTCCTAGGACCTATCTCTGTGATTTGAAATTTCTTTCCTCAGTAATTTCAGTAGGACCACCGGTAGCAGCAGGATTTATTGAGTACCTATTTGTTGGGCATTGGAAGTTTGCTGGTTTATTAAACAAACGTTTGTGGTGTTAATAAACTACATGCTAAGCATATATATGGTGAGGCGCTAAACAGATGTAGAATTGGATCCTTTACCCCCAGGCAAGTTACAGCTAGTTGAGATAAAGGACACATGAGATCATGAGAGATCATGTCCCATGCATGATGGCTTGTTGGAGGGCTAATCTTGGGCAGGGTCATCAAGGAAGGATTAGGGATAGAGGAAGTGCCTTCCAGGTTAAGGAGAATGATGTAAACAAAGAAATATGCAAAGTGTAAGAGTTGAGAACACAGCATAAGACCTCTCAGATTAGAACATAGCTGATGTGTCAGGGAGGATTCCAGAGAAAGCATGTGCCTCCTTTGGATTCCCATCTCAGTGATTTGGACCCTCTTGTGGATGGCTGGGAGCCATTGAAGGTTTTGGTATAGTGGTGTAACTTTGAGAAACCACTGTTTGGGGAAAGTGACTACAGCAGTAATGTTTAAGATGGATAAGAATGAGGGATGCCTGACTGGTCCAGTCAGTAGAGCATGAGACTCTTGATCTCAGGGTCCCAAGTTCCAGCCCCATGTTGGGTGTAGAGACTAAATAAATAAATACTTGAAAAAAAAAAAAGAGGGTAAGAATGAGAGAGGCATGAGGGACTTCAATAATTGTTGAAAGGATTCTTATAAACACTCAAAAATACATCTTGAAATCATTCTCCTGACAACTGATATTGTACTACTTTGTAATATCTTTTGCTATTTTTTTTTTTTTTTTTTGACTTTCTACTTTGTTTCCCCGGCTAGACTAACTAGTTCATTGAGGGCAAGGGACCTTGACTTAGATGCAGAGTTCTCTCTATATAGTAGGTGCTTTGTAAATACTGGAGCTTACTAATACTCTTGACTTTAGGTTAGTCCTTACCCAGATAACTGTAATATTGTCCATTTAAATAGCTAGTCATGGAGCAGTGTTCATGGGATGCTGGCTCTGTCACCTCCTTTTGATTTGTCTTCAGCTTCCATTCTGGTTTCTCCATTCCTTCTGTGAACCCACATCTACACATAACTTAGCCATCAGTCTGTACACAGAGAAATTGTACATGATTGTACCTCTTCCTTAAGCCACTATCTTACCGCAACTGAAGAAGATCCTGATGAGAAAATATTCTTGGTTTATACCAGCAGATTCATACTGTTTGGAAAGTAGAACTATATGCTGTCTGCAGCCAGGTATAAACCTAGTCTTTGAGGGAATACTGAATAGGGTCAGTTCCTGTTTCTGTATTTCCCTGATTTTCCATCCAGATATGTTCCATGCCTTCAGGCCTTTCTTCACTCCTGGCTCCCATCCCCTGTCATAGCCAGAATTGTAGCATATGGTGAATGTGGTTGTGTTTAGCACTATCATGGGGTGTTGCCAAAGATGCTATACAATTATTTCTATCACACAATGCCCTTCTGTTCATCAGAGCTATATCTGTCTCCTTTAGCTTAACTTACACTAAAATGGTGTTCGTTTTTCCAGTTGCAGCAAATTCTGCAGCATAAATAAATGTTGAGGCCTTATCCAGTATGATAATGGTCATTCCCTAAAAAGCACAGAAGTTAGTTAAGAGCTTCAAAGGGGATGGTGATGGAGAGGATATTCAAAGCCTTTTGGTTAAAATTAGGCAAGAATATTTCTGTTATAAACGTTTCATCTCTTTTCAGTAAGCCATCTTTGTCCAAACACAAAAACAGTGAATCTAGGTACTTAGAAAAGAAGGTGTAGCCATGCGTACTAATTTATTTTAACCTGACTGAACAGTGGAAGAGACAGCAACACCCAAGGACACCCAGCATATGCCCGCCCTGCCCCTAGTGGCTGGTAATGCAGAGCAGCCCTTATCTTCACCAAGCCTTGAGCTTTGATGGAGATGCCTCTTGTGTCCCACCTCCCTGACAGAGGTGTGCAGAGGAAGTGTAAGTTCCTGTTCAGATGCATGATGGTGAACTGTAGGCACACCATCTTACCAAATATTGTTACTAAGAAAGTGCACCATAGTAGAATTTTACCTACAGTTCACTTCTTCCAGGGATCAGAAGCTGTCACAGGTGTTGGCCACTCACGCAAGGTTGAGTTTTCTCTTGTGCTTCTCAGTAGTTCTCATTTTCCAGGTGGCTGGATAATTTTCCTGAGCCTGTGGTGCCAAAGAATTAGCTGGCTGGATCTTCACCTGGAACCACTTCTGATTCCCACGTTTTCAGGGCTCTGAGGACATTTTGGTAGAATTGGCGGGTCTGGGAGGCTTATTTTGAGAGTAGCTTTAAGCTTTTCCTGACTCCTACTCCTGCATTAACACATAGACTCACAAAGCACCCTTCTGGTTCTTTCTGCCCTTCTTCACCCAGTTCCCCTTGTTTCCTGTCTCTGGGCTGCTAGCACTGCAAGTGCCTCAAGTCCTGTCTTCCATCCGTCCATATGCATTGATACCAGGCTGCCAAAGGTGGTCGTGTCCTCAGGTACCATCTTGGTTTTCACTCCATCTACCACATTGTACCACTCATTGCAAAGAGGTATTGGTGAGGAGTGCTTAAACCTGAAGGCCCTTATGTGGAGGAGTGAGGAGACCCACATTCCCTGTAGCTCTGTAGGTGGAGCGAGTCTTACTGGGCCATAGAGACATATCTAGACTGGTTTGAGACACTGTCCAATAATTTGAGTTGGAGTTACTTGGTGATGGATCAAACCCTTTCACAAAATAAGGACTTGAGCTAGGATAGTGAGGTGATAGATGATTCTATATCTTGTGTCATGGACACATGTTTGGTTTTGTGTTTTAAAATTTGCTGGAGGCATTATGGCATAGTGGTTGAGAACCCAGGCTTTGCAACCAGCCTGCCCAGAAAGTTACTAATTCTACGTGATGGAGTAGTTATGGGAACTATAAATAAAGCACATAGATAGATAGATACATAGACATAGTAAGTCTCAGTGATGCCACTATTATTTTAATAATAAGAAAGAACAAGTTATTTTCTTTCTATACAGCTATTAATAGTCTACTGCCACGTACACACACATAGTTTTCTCCCTTTCTGGGATTTTTAAATAGCTAGCCCAGGTACAGTAGAAGGGATATTTTTGCTTTTGAAAGAGGTGTGCAGAGGAAGTGTAAGTTCCTCTGTTGTTTTAGAGGACTTCTAAAGCCCACCCTGCAGGCATATGGCTTCATGATCCTGGATCTCAGATGGTGTGAATTGATGAGAGCCGTGCTCTGCTGGGCCAGCAGAGAAGGAGGTGATTTAGTGAACAGTTACAACTAGCCAGGCACTATGCTGTGCACTTCACCTCCTCTCATCTAATGCTAGAGCCACCTTAGGTCAGTCCCTCTAAATAGATACATTGTGGAGGTGGAGGTGGGGGCCATGGACCGACACAGCTGAGAGGTACTTAAACAGAACAGGGCTTGGAAACAGCACTTACCAGGTTAGGGACAGAGTTGTGGGGGGGGTGGGGGGGGTGGGGCGGGTAAAGATGGGGGAATGGTGAACCTGCCCCAGCATCAGGCTCAGCCATGTCAACTTGGGGGATTTAGCTTGGGGGACAGAAATGCCCACTGTCACACTGGCGCAGACTGAGCCTACCTCTGTGGTTGTCCTGGAGGCAGAGGCAGTGGCAACTGCTACTGCTCTTTCTGGAAGGAAGTAGTAAGTGTTTTGTGGGATGAATGGGGTTGAGGGTAGACAGTTCTCCTGCTACAGCCAACATGCAAACCATCAGGGTCACAAAGCCTTGGGGTGTAGGCTAAGAGAGTAATGACACCCCAACTCATGTGTCTTTCTCTGGGAAGTGTAGTCTGAGGCACTACGAATGCCATCTCCTTTGGTGGGAGCCCAGAATGTCTACACTAGGATTTCCCAGCCTGGGCACTACTGACATTTTGAGCTGGATAATTCCTTGTTGTGGGGGCCGTCCTGTGTACTGTAGGATGTTTACCAGGATCCCTGGCCTCTACCCACTGGATGCCACTGTATGTAGCACCCACCCCCAAGGCGAGACAATAAAAAAATGTCTCCAGACATTGCTAAGTGTCCCATGGGAAGTTGAGAACCACTGGTCTAAATAACCGAATCAATATGGAGTTTGCAAGGGCTCCCTTTTCTTGTTACCAGATTGGCCTCATACAGGTAGAACTGGAAGTGGGCTCTCCTTTCTTTGCTCCTCCCACCACTTCCTCAGACAGTCTGGCACAGGGACAGCAGCTCAAGCTTGGAAACGCCTCTGGACTGTCTTCCATCCTCCGTGCCAAGGGCCTCCTGCTCCTCCTCAGGCAGGCGGCTGGCCTAATCTTCCCCAGTCTCGCTGGGTTGTGAGTGCAGGGGTGATGTCATTGTGCCTTCCCAGGAAGGGTGGAACAAAGGACGGAGTCCCCAAGGACATGCAGCCTCATCCTCAGCTAGTCTGGCGGGTAGATTGTTTTCCCTCCCCTTCCCTCCTTCCGGCCTCCGAAGTGTTTGTTGTTCGCCAAGCCGTCATTGTAAGAGGACACCCTGGGCTGCCTGGACTTCGTGTCTCTCTGCTGAGCCTGTTTCCTGCCCCTCGTGTGCCGTGACAGTGTTGGTTCTGGTCCAGTGCCTTTTCTACTGCGTGGCACGAGCTAGAGGAACTTAGGCCTTATGTGACTTGGCTGACACGCATACGCACCCTGGGGCCTGCTCAGAAGCCGTGGGGGAGCGGGTGGGGAGCCTAGGAGAAAGCAGCATGAGGACAAGAGAGCAAGCTCTCTTTTCTCTCTCTCTCTCTCTCTCTCTCTCTTTTTAAAGTTCTCTTCTTCTCTACCTTTTTCTTGTGCTTCTGGGGACCCGCAGAGCACTGCTCACACAGATCCTCAGCCTGTTTTATTTCTGCTTGGTCACTTCTCTGCTCCACCAGTGACCTCGCCAGTGACCTCTCCAGGTTGGGCTCCGTGCTGGCGGAGTGAGTGCACTTACTGTCTTTTGAAGCAAATCCTTGGAATCCCCTCGTAAAGGAACCTGCTAATTCAGAACCTGAAAGAGACCAGGAGTGTTTTTCTGTAATGTGAGATTCACCAAAGGAGTGACGTTTGGCTGAGGAACACCTTTTGTGCTTGTTTATTTAGAAATACCATAATCTAAGCAGGTTTTCATTTTGATCTTGTTCCCTTGATAGGCTGGGTGTGGTAGTGACTTTGAGCCCAAACCCTTTAATAACCATCTCAGTACCCATCAAGGGCTTTATTAAAGACATTTCCCACTCCAGGGTAGCACATAAAATGTATTACAATTAAAAAAAAAATTAGTTGACCCTAAATACATCTGAACCAGGAGTTACTTGCTTTTGGTGAAATGTACTTAGGAGGGGCTTAACGTCCTTGTATTCTGCTCTGGACTAGCTCTTTCAGCAGTGCCAATTTTTGTCCAAAAAATATAGCTCCCTGTGTCAGTGTCATGAAGTTGCCATCCATCATGATGATTGTGTGATTAATAATGCATGTGATCTTCTCTCTGTGCCTTACCATGATGTTATTGGTACAGCTCCTTTTTCATCTGCACTGTGTCCTTTATACCATTTTCTCATTTCCCCAGTCCTGCCCTCTCTAATCCTTTGTCTGTTTTGAGTTGGCCTTTGTCCTAGGAAAAGGCCCTCTTTCCCCGCTGGACAGACTGTTCCTTTAGAGAAAGGCTGAGCTGTGAGGAGCTGCTCCCTGCAGCAGGTGGCCAGCTGCCTCACCTGCCAGGCTGGCAGCAGTACAGGCTCACCCCCTGTGGTCTCTGCCTGGCTCCCTCCCTGTGGTGGAGTGTCTGGGGGCCTCAACAGAGCCTTCCAGGTAGACCTCCCAAGATGCTTTGGCCGTGCTGGGAGCCCAGTATCCCCAGGCTACCAGGTACATGCCCTGTAAGCAAGAGTGGCTTTTTAGTTGTCACCTAGCAGTGGTGAAATACATTAAAAAAAAAAAACAAAAAAACAAAAAACTATTGGGGTCTGCTTTCTTTTTTTTGAGCCTGATGCAGGACTTGATCCCCGGACTCCAGGATCACGCCCTGGGCCAAGGGCAGGCACTAAACCACTGAGCCACCCAGGGATCCCCTGCTCTCTTTATTATAGATTAATGCATAAACATCTTGGTGGGTTTAGGCTTACACCAGAAGAAGTAGATCTGAGGTCTTTTGGCATAAATTCATGCTATAGAAACAGAAGTGGGGTGGGTGACTGACAGAAGGGTATTTCTAAAAAAAAAAAAAAGTCTGTGAATACAAATGGATGTGGGGTACATTCTGTGTATCCCTGTTGAAGGTTTCAGCAGCCTGCATTTAGAATATTCTGCGGAGGCAAGAAGATTGGAAGCCTGTTTGTATGGATGTGAAAGACCAGTTCTGGGCAGATGTGTCTAGAGTTTTAGGCTTTGAATTGGATGGAACTTGATCACTGAGGCTTAAACTTAATACTGTTTCCTGGATGATTTGGATGTTCAACTACCACACTTTAGACCATAAACTGGCAGTTGCCTTTTCAATGAATGGTTGAAGTTTGGAAATTATAGCTGTCCACTCATCCTATAGAAGGGGACCCTGAACCCAGTATGTCGAAACATTTTTGGCAAAACCTTGGCCCAGGTCTTGCTCTCCCAGTGCCTAGTCCGATCTCTTTGTACATTACCATCTTACCTGCCATTCTCTCTGTTGTTCATGAAGCGTGTTGATTTAGCAGGTGAGAGTGTCATTGCAAATCAAGGTCATGAATAAATTCATCTTCTGATCCTTTGTACATGAGGGAAGAAATTTCTTGCTGTCTCCTTAGCATTTCTGCCCCATGTCCCTCCATATACTAACACTCCTTTTGGAGGTATAATAGTAGTTGTAACATATACATTAGAAACTTTATCAAATGTTATGCTCCTGGGCAGGGCTGCACCAGACCCTCCTGTGATCTGTTGTATCCTCTTGGCTCTCTTAAGCAGAGAGGAGAGAAAATGAAGTGAGTGAGAGCAAGGATGTTCTGCTGGTGGTGTGCTTAAAGGCTCCAGTATCTTCAGGGATTGTGCAGTTCTTATATTCCTAAAGAGTTGATCATGCTTAAGGGGACCTAAGTTGAGGTTTCTTTCCTTTTTTTTTTTTTTTAAGATTTTATTTATTAATGAGAGACACACAGAGAGAGGCAGAGACATAGGCAGAGGGAGAAGCAGGCTCCCTGTGGAGAGTCTGATGCAGAGCTCTATCCCAGGACTCTGGGATCCCGACCTGAGCCAAAGGCAGACACTCAACCACTGAGCCTCCAGGTGCCCCTAAGTTGAAGTTTCATTTAGAGTTTTGTTTTCCTGTTCTTCCTTCGGCTGGGGTCTTGTGACCCTGCTGGCACATAGCTGCTGCTGCCATGCTGTAACTGACAGTAAATTGAGCTCTCTTCTACCTGCAGATGAGCGTGAGGCTGTGCAAAAGAAGACCTTCACCAAGTGGGTCAATTCCCACCTTGCCCGAGTGTCCTGCAGGATCACAGACCTGTACACTGACCTTCGAGATGGACGGATGCTCATCAAGCTGCTGGAAGTCCTCTCTGGGGAGAGGCTGGTAAGTGGGAATGTTATTAAGTGACTTTGCACCATAGGTCGGAGAAGTTTTTGAAAAATCAAGTGTGTACTTGTGTTTCCTGGTGAATTTTGCCATTAATGATTGAGGTTTTTGAGAAAGAGAATCTGGCTACGTGAGATAAGCATGTTGGGGAAAAAAAAACCCATGTAGCATTGTGAGTCTAGGTGATGTTCTTGAACTGTAATTAAGCGGCCTCGTTCTGGGAATTTGTGAGGTTACTACCCCTAGTCTGAAAGATCTTGGCTGATGTCCCCTGTTTAACAGGGCACAGTGCTGGAAATTGAAGGGCCAGACTTGGGTATTGGCTCCAAGATGAATCTCTGTCCCACCAGATCATGGAATAATTTTAAAATCTGTTTCTTACTGATTCTCTGGAAAATCTGAGCTGCCGTTACCAGGTGGCAAGAATTGAATTCAGTAGTCTCTGATGTTTTTTGCTTTCTTCCTTGCATACTTTTTATTTTGAGGGTGGAGGGAGAGGCTGGTGTTGTGTCATCTCCTTGCAAACTCTCAGAGCTTCTGATCAATTCGCAGTGCCTTTTTGGGCAGGGGAATTGTCAGCCTACGCTGAAAATCCTGTCCCCATTTTGTTTCCCAGAGCTACTGCAGCTTTCTCTGATGTGACATTTGTTTATGAACCTTAAGCCAGTCACCATAACTGACCCAACAGGTTTTGTCTCGCCTCAATTTGAAAATAGATGCCATATTATACGAGAGCACATGTAGTTCCATAGGTGGTGGTGGGACTGAGCCAAAAGCTGACGCCCAGGGATAGAGCCCCACATCTGTAGTGACATCACCAGGAAAATATGATGCTGGGCAGTTGTCAGGACTGCCAGAAAGCCTTATTTTTAACTTGAGCTCCACCCCATAACTTGACAGCCACGTGGGCCTGTGTGCAGACTGACCCCCACACCTCTGACCATAGGCAAGGGGCTAAGGTTGTACCCTGCCCTACCATTGGCCTACCAAAAACGTAGCCCCTCAAGCCTAGGTAAAAAACACATGTTTTCTCTCTCCCTGCCCCTCTATTCAAGAACAGAGTCCCTTAAAAGATAAGCGCTAGCTCATCTGTAGTGAGTTTTATTTATGCTCTTTGTTCCCCAAGCATGCAGGTCTTCTTACCTCATCATCTTTGAGAGTTTCGGGTGGAGTCAAGCTAAACAAACTAGAAAAAAAAAAGGCTTCCGCCCAAGATCTGATGGCTGCCCTGAAGGTAGTTTTTATAGAGTGAGATTATGGGCAGTAGGATTCATGTGGAGAAGATACAGGCCCATCATTTACTGCATTTTGATTTGTTTTTTGAAGTACGTCTTGTGTGAGAACATAGGGTTGAATTATTGTGATCTGCACCTTTAATTTTTGGGGGTTTTTTTTTGTTTTTAAAAGTTTTAAGTAATCTCTACACCCAATATGGGGCTCAAACTTAAGCACCAAGATCAAGTCGCATGCTCTACTGACTGAGCCAAGCAAGCGCCCCTAAATTTAATTTTTGTAAGCAGACATTTCTCCCTGCCTCTCAATTTTTTTTTCTTCTTAAATGTTTGACCTGGTGTGATTATTTATTGATTTTGTTTGATTTTGAAACTAGCTAAAAAAAAAAAAAAAATCAGTAAAGGTTATGTGGATAGAAATTTAAACATTTGTTTTGGTAACACTAGGGTCCAGTCTTCCAGGCTGTATGTAGGAAGGAAAGTGTTCACCTTTGAAGATCCGTAACTCTTTAACACTAAGAAGATTGTGTCCTTGATAATGTTCCCATAACAAATGGGATCAGTCTCATTGCCCTTTATTCTGAACAGGGTAACAGGAACTTTAGTAGGGAAAAAGAAAGCAACTAACAAAGCATAATTCTTAGTCACATGCAGATCCCCTCCCACTCCTCTCTTTATTTGCAGTTAGCAATACCTTTTTTTTCCTTTCCCTTTTTTTTTTTTTTTTTTTTGAAGCCATCCAGCGACCTAGGAGAGTAGGGGAGGGGAAGAACATCGGATGGGCACCATTCCCAGCCTCTCAGGCAGTCAGTGCCAGAAATTGTGTTTAGCATTGACATACCACTTTGTGAACCCCCAGTGCCTTAACTTCTTGAATTATTCATTCCTCACAGCCAACCCTGATTATAGGTTGGGCAGTCTGATTAAATCTTATTCCAAAAATACAGATACCATAGATAGGGCTAAAGCTCTTGTTCATTCAGACTGAAGATTTTCAGCCCATTTGGCCCATGGGTTATTTGGTTCATGGTGCTTTCTGGAGGGAACACAAACTATTCTCTGCTCTGGCTGCAGAGGATGCTGGGGACTCAAGTTAAACATATTCTCTGAACGAGATGACCTTCTAGAGGGCTTGTCCCAAAGGATCCTTGCATATTCAGAGTATAAAACTAATGAGATGGTTAGAGCTTCCAGGCTCGGGTAAATTCTTGTCTACAGCTAAATGTGTATGGTCAGATAGCAACTCAGTCAGCTCTGGGCTTTCTGCACCAATGATCCCAAACCCTGTGTGACATGAACATTTGCCTTCCATCTGGACCTGTGTCTTAGTCGGCATTTTAGCCCTTTGCCTTACCATCAGCTTGACAGGAGGTAACAAATGAATGTCTGAGGAACTGCAGTATCTAAATTTATTTTATTAATAGATTCTTGGAGCCAGTTAATCCTTTACAGAGGAGGAAATTTATCTGAATTTTACTGAGTAAAAAGGTTCAAAGAAACATCAGCTTAATGATCCAGATAATTCCACTCTAACCCCGTCCACATTTTGGCTCAGTAAAATTTTGAATTACATTTCAGCAAGTTTTAAGTAGGCATTTAGGTTATCAAGGCACTTGATTCTTCTGTTTTGGGAATGTCAGAAGGCAGAAATCTTCTGTGGTCCTGGCTTGGACAGGATGTATGTCTGGAGATGTCCCTGTCTTCACCATGTCTATGTTAGTCTGTGGAGCAGTGAGGAAATTCTGAAGCTGAGTCAAGGAAGCCTTTCTTGTTGTTTTTTTTTTTTTTATGATTTTATTTATTTATTCATGAGAGACATACAGAGACAGATACATAGGCAGAGGGAGGAGTAGGCTCCCCTCAAGGAGCCCAGTGCAGAACTTGATCCTGGACCTGGGGATCACCCCCTGAGCCGAAGGCAGATGCTGAACCACTAAGCCACCCAGGCGTCCCCAAAGAAGCCTTTTGTACTTGGGTGGGGTTGGGTTGTTGACCCTCCCCCCCCCCCCCAAAAAAAGTTTTTTTCTCCAGTATCTTAATCTGAAATTACAATGGACTATAACTCTTCATAAAGATGTTGTGTTAAAATTCCCTTTAAAAATATAGGCCCGCCCTTGACTTAACATCATCTGAGCAGATAAAAGCTGTGACCACAGAACCTGTGCCAGTCACTTTGTCATTGGTCCCAGACCCCAGGACCTTGGGAATAATATTGTCAGACGTGGACTTTGGTGGTGAAGTGGAGCCCATAGATCACAGCTGAGGTTTGAGGCTTGCCTGTGCCTGCCCCCTTTCCTCCATGGGCTTCAGCAATAAAGAATGGTTCTGAGACTGCCAGTTTTCTGCCTTGTTCCTGCCAAACAGAGCACTCACCTCTGACCCAGAGAGGACAAGGATTTCTGAACACCTCTGCCCTTCCCCCCAGCCTCTGCCATTTCCAAAGCACATATCACTGATTTTTGCTTGCCCGTGATTTTCCTGTCTTCTTACTCTGTTAATCAGCATCAAAGAAGAGAAATCAACAACAATGGGATTTCTTTTTTCTTTGCCACCGTTAATTCCAAAACAGGCTGAGCTAGGTGGGGAAGATAGATTTACCTCGAGATTTGTTAAGCCTTAAATCCCATGTTGAACTGCTGTGAGTTTTACATAAAGCCTTTGTTAGGAGAGCCATACTGGCATGTGTTGTTGAAATGGGGTTTTGTGAACTGGCCACAGAATCTGCCTTTCATTTGTAATATCATTTGTTGGGGAGAATTTTCTTTTGTTCTGAACAACTGGCCACAAAAGAACACCCTATTAAATTGCAGCCGAATTTTACTGCTATTAGTGCAAAAAGTGAATTAATAGTAATAGGTACACATGATAAAGTACGAGTTGAATGGTTTCAGAGCCCTAGAGTTCAGAAGGGGCATTGTGCCTTCTGGACGGCATGTCAGGCAGTCCTAGCAAGTGGGTGGGGTTCCAGCAGGATCCAGGAGGAAGGGTTCAGATGTGGATGGCCAGAGACGGTAAGAGTCCGGTGTCTGCTCTGAGGAACAGTGAGGAGCACATTTGGTGGTGGGCATCAGGAAGGAACTGGTGTGGGAAAGTATCCCAGCAGATTGTTTTTGGAAGGAGTGATGATGGTGACTTGAGCTTGTATTGCTTTTACTGTGTACTGTCACATCCGTGATCTAATAAGTTCTCCCTGTCTGACAAAGTGGCAGTTCGACTTTATGGACGACGTAGGGAGAAGTGACCAGGATCTTGCCCTAGGCCAGTGTCACTAGTGAGTAATAGAACATGAACTCCAGTCCACCTTCCTTTCCCGCTGAGCCCTGCTGAAGGAAATCATAATTGGGAGAGGTCCCAGCCAGAAAGGAGACAGGCAGGACCTGGGAGAGCACAGTGTGGTGTTCCTTGATTAACTTTAATTGGACAAAAATCAGTTATACTTTTGTTGAGGGTCAGAGCTTGACTTGGGCCTTAGTGTGAAGTGAGTTTGGCTATGTATTGTATTAGAGGAGATTGTGGAATTAGTGCTTCCCATCCTACCATCTGTATTCAGTAGAGCTGTGTGTGTGGTGAAACTGTTCTTGATCAAAAGACAAAGACATAAGCAGGTGTCTGTCACATTGGTATGTGGAGACTAGTTAGTGTCTTTTCTCCATTTCCTCTTTCACTTAACACAAGGGGTCAGTGGGCACATTAGGATTCACCTTGCACATTAGCAAGCTTTCCACTTTCCAGCACATACATTGTATTTTATAGCTGGTCACTTTGGTGACCACTAAGTTAGATCCCTCCATTTCATGGGTTCTGAGAGAGAATAAGGGCCAGCCAGGCCATCCAGCTGGTGTGTGGTAGCCTCTCCTGCTTCCCAGAGCTGGTGGTGTGTCCACCCTGCAACCCTTGGAGAGTTATTGCTCTTGAAGGTGACTTCAAGGTGACTTGGGATATCCATAGAGAAAATCTGAGGGAGTGGCAGTTACTAGGGTGGCCCAGCTCCCAGGGGCCTACCAAAAACCCCTGCAAGAAATCCTCCTCTTTGCCTTCCTCTTTTATTCAAGGAGGTCACATCAGCTCTGGGAAACATTTGTTTTCTCTTTGCCATCTCTAGGCTCTGACAAAACCCTGCCATTGTGGTTATTCTGTATTTCTGCAAATCCTGACACCCTGCAGGGTATAATAGACTCAAACTCAAGGATGAGCAGGCCTTGGAGGCAAGGTGGTAGACCAGGGACCATCCGGCTCCTTTGTTCTTTTCTAAAGGCATTGGGTCCACATATGATTTGCCCAGGGCCATGCTGCTTCTCTGAGGCAGGGTGCCGATAAGTTGCTCTAGTAAGCGATTAGAATTGTGTTTTCAGATGCTAGCAGTGGTTCTTTAGCCCTATAATTTTCACTCCTTTGGAGTCCGAAAAAAGATGGGTTTGGGGGTGAGGCTATGGTTGATAAAGATTTGGGACTAGAAGGGACAGAGGGAACCTTGGGAAGGAAAACAGGAAAAGTGCCTACAAAACACAGGAACATGGGCCGTGGTGTGGGATGAGCAGGGAAGCTTGTTAAAATGATTTAAAGGAGGATCCGTAAAAAAGGCATTTCCTCAGAGGAACCAATCTCCTGCTGCCACTGCCACTGCCATTGCCACCACCACTTGTTTCTGAGTCACATATGGGGCTGGTATCGATCCTTGTTTCCACGTGAACGACATTTCAGGCTGCTGCCTCAGAAATGACCTACAGGACAGAAACACACATGTTGCCGTGGGAACGCGCCAGTGTCACGGGAAATATGACAACAATGAATGGAGGCAACACGGGGGACACTCCTTTTCTTGGCACGATCAGTGGCTCTTGGGGCGTGGTTTCAGGAAAGTGTTTATTACTGAGGACTGCACCCCTCCCCCGGTTCCATTGTGTTCAGTTTTCTCCATTGTTATCTCTCTTCTCCTTTTAAGAGGATGGAAGTTTAGTAATACAAAAATAGCTCTTAAAAAAATGAAAACTCTCTGCCAGATGGGAACTGAGTCTGTTTCCTCTCACGTGGCAATATGTGCCCCTCTTGGTTCTTGGTGTAGCATGAAGAGAATGAGCTTTGGAGTCCTTGCCGGCCACTTAGGAACCAGCTTCATGGATTACTCCCATCTGTCTAAACCAGCGTATTCCCCTCCGTAATGTGGTGATTATCTTACAGTGTTACTGTGAGGATTAAATGTGATAACTGTTATTACCCACCTCACAAAGAGGTTAGCGGAGTTGCTCAGTCAGTGGCAGCTGAGAATTTTTAGATCTTGGGAGCTCTGCAGTTCTGGTGACCAGTTTGTTTCAGTGTACTGCTCTGTGAGATCATTCATACTTCTTAAAATTAATTTCCTTTAACCATTGCTTCCTGAACCTGCCCATCTTGCTGTGCCCTAAAACATGCTAGCAGCCCTCTCTGAAGCAAACACAACAGGAGACCTGGCAGCTGATATCCTTAGGTCTTAGTCCTGGTCCTTACTCCTCCTCCTGTCAGGCCACCAGTGTATCACTTAATCTCATCATGTCTTATTTATTTCTTTGGTTTAGAAGGAGTGACTTGTGCCAGTGAAGATGAGTAAGCTTCAGCTGAGTTGAAATGTGAGGAAGTGTTGCGAAACGTGAAGGTGGTACAGTGAGTGAGGTGGTAAAGCACATCCACTAATTGTTCCTGGGTAGCAGTTAGCCCAGTTTGAATCAGTAGCTGCAGCACAGTAGTAACATTTAAAATGTCTGTAAATCCTGTTTCTCAGACTTGTTTCCTAATGAGCTTTGAACTACAGGGTTCTCATTCTCACTTAAGTGTCAAGGTTCGGGTACTTTCACATCCTTTTCCCCCTCCATCTGGACACCAGCCAGCCATGTTTTGCTCTACCACTCTTTCTTTTCATTGCAGTCCAGAATTTAATTTGGGGTGTCAGTATTAGAGGAACAGTATTATCGTTATCACTGTCTGAAGGCATATTTTCTCCTGGTGTTGAGCTTACCTTTGGAAGCGGTTTTGTACCTCTGTTTGACAATCAGTGATTAGTTCTCATCCACGTTAACTGTAGATTTTTGAAAGCAGTGACGGGTACATAGGTAACCAGCGTATGGAGCTTGTTTGGTGAATCTTCATCCTCGTTACCTTTTCTGGATAACTGCACACGGGTACGGTATGGAACATTACTGATTCCTTTGGCTGAGACAGCTTTGTTGAGCCTGGTGTCAATGCGCACATGTGGAGTTCCCATCTCCTTCATGGCAGATTTCCAGATCTCCGAGCTCCTGAGGGTGGTGCACTTCTTGAAATCCACTCCGTGGATGTGCTTGAGAATGTTGATGGTGTATTCTCTGGTCACTGCCTCGGGGGCGGGGGGGCAGAATGGCCCTTCTTCTCACCACCCTTCTTTGCAGGAGCCATTCTGTGGGGCCCTGGTTGGAAAGGGAGCAAAAGCTTGCCTTTCACTTGAAGTATGTCAACTTCTCAGTGGGAAAGTTCTGTCTAGAACCTAAATATTTCCTGTTGCCTCTGGAGAGGTGTACTATATCTAAACACAGGGAAAGGGGAGAGTCCTTCTTTTTTAAGTAAGTAGAATTGCTGGGAGGAAAATACTTGAGGTACTCTTTGCTAATAGAGAGACATTTTGTGTGTTTGAGAATGCCATAATGATTAGTTTACCATTTCCTTTATGTGTAGCAGCCCTTTGAGATAATTATTGGTATTCTAACCATTTATGGGTAAACAGTTGAGAAGTGAGGCTCTGATTTGCTAGAAAGCGGGGAAATTTTAACGAATACAGGCATTTCAACAGCATGGTTGTTGTGTTCTATGCCCAATTGTCCAACTGAAGCATATTACATAGGGCTGGTTTGCTCATGTTTGATGATTGAAAAGATCAAAGGCATGAGCAGTAGGAAATTTTAGGGAGGAGTTCTTCCCTCTGCCCCAATCTTGGATTGATTTGGGGAGAATTGCAAAAAAGAGGAGTGGTTCCTGAAAGTTTTCCCTTTTTTCCCCCCTGACTTTTGGAAGTTCATGAAGTTTGTTTTTTAACCATTTGAAGGAGTCTGATCTTTAACCAGAAGAGGTTTGTCTAAAATTTTTTTTTTCCAGTTCCTTCCTGTGTCTTATGCCCTGGTGTTTCCAATGGCTGATGCTTTTCAGGGACCTGAGTTGCATCTGGGTCTGCAGTGAACCATCCATAGCTCATCTGGCATGGCTAGTAGCTCCCACATGGGGTCCCTGTGATGTGGCATTAGACTTAGTCAACCTGCAGGGAAATGGACCTTTATCATCATCCTCCCCCACTTAAACCTTGTACCCACATTCATGTGGGAAGGAACACATGTTCCATTGAGATTTTGAGAGAGAATAGAGGCTTGGAAGGTCTTGTGTTGTTTGCATTTGAGTTTTTCAAGATCATTCTGAAAAAAAGAGTGGTTATACCTGATGGAGCCTGGGAAGATAGTGACAGCCCTCCAGTCTACTCTCTATTCCCCTCCTCTTTAGCCCCTTCGGATTCTATCCACATTGCTCCTCTCACCCTTCAAGGCACACTTGGGGACTGTGTGCTACAGTTACTAGGATGGCCCTGTCCTCATTGCTCTGCAGGCCTAGACGCCAAGACACTTGGGGATTGAAGCCACACTAGTCAGCGGGCTGACAGCTGTCTTCCTGGTCAGGTGCACAGTTGTTGAAAAGAGATGAGAGGGAAAGGCCCCAGGACAGCTGAAAGAAGCGTCCGCTTGAGACGCAGCCAAAGCTAGCGGGGCTATGCTGGGAAATAGAAAGGAGAGGAAGACGGAGCCAGGCCAGGCAGTGGGGGCATGAGCTTGCTTGAGACCCATGGAGAATTTCCTGTGCGTGTGTCTTGATCTTTTCTTCATTTATTAAAAATATTCACCTTCCCCGAGTGTCTTGGTTTGGATATAACTGGGTAAAAAGAAGAGACATTGGGGTATTCAAATTAGACTGCTCTCATACCGTCTTTTCCTTTATCCTTCTCTGTGAGTCACCCTTTCTCTCAGCCCTCCGCAACCATCATGAAAACTGCTACTTGGAAATTCTCTTCATTTGGTAGCGTGTCCCCTTTTCATTTTGAGCCAGCCTTAGGAAACAGCCCGGACCCGCAAGTAGCAAATCTATTTTTATGTTTAGAGCAGTCAGAAAAATCGTCAGGGGTGTTTGCCATGCATCTATAGGAAACTGGGTGGCCACAGTAGCTCTGAAATCTTTCATGGAGACGGGGTTCCTTTCTGTCTGACCTTCTAGCTTCTGTGCTCATTTGTAAATTGTGTTCCTTGCGTGATTAAGCAAACCTCTGAAGAGTGACCACCATCCCTTAAGTAAGCTTTTCTCTCTTTTTTTTTTTTTTTTAAGATTTTATTTATTTATCCATAAGAGAGAGAGAGAGAGAAAGAGAGAGGCAGAGACACAGGCAGAGGGAGAAGCAGGCCCCATCAGGGAGCCCAACATGGGACTCCATCCCTAGGATCACACCCTGAGCCAAAGGTGGCGCCAAACCACCGAGCCACCCAGGCTGCCTGTAAACTTTTCTCTTGTAAAGATGTAAATACTGTCCTTGTCCTGGGTAAGCACACAGGTTTTTTTAATATTTTGGTTTCGGTAGGAGACTACTGCAAGAATGGGCACATGCAAACTCTAGGAAGCAGTTCCTAGCCTTTCTCTGCACTGTTGTATGATGTTTCCACCTTCTGTTCTCCCGTTTCTAGCCTAAACCCACCAAGGGACGGATGCGCATCCACTGTCTGGAGAATGTGGACAAAGCCCTTCAGTTCCTGAAGGAGCAGAGAGTCCATCTTGAGAACATGGGCTCCCATGACATTGTCGATGGGAACCACCGGCTGACCCTCGGCCTCATCTGGACCATCATCCTGCGCTTCCAGGTAAGGACACTTGGTCTCAGGATTCTCCCCATTCCAGAGGGATCAAGAAGACCAGGTTGAAACGGCATCCCAGAATCAGGTGTGTGGAGCTGTATGTCACATGTAGCCACCTGTAGGCACATGGCAGCTTTTCCTGAAAAGTTCTCTTGTCAGATAAGGAAGTTTCTGGGCCACATCCCTGCCCATCACTTGTCTGGTACCTCTTCCAAATGCCTGGTGTGGCCTTCAGGAGCAAAGATAGAAAGATGTGGTTGATGCTAGCTTACTGGCACTAGACTGGCTGAACTTCACCAAAACGTAGCATGTATCATGGAATATTTTTAGGTTTATGACACAGGGTGAGCTCCTTTTTCACTCTTATTCTCCTTTGGATGCAAGGAAGCAGTTTTCAGGGGAAATGTGCAAAAGCCTTAGGCTTGTTTGAATCGATGACAATTTTATGGGTTTGTTATACTCAAGGGAAGGCTCTAAGTATAGAAGTACTCTAAGCCAGAACGTATTCTCAAGGTCATTCTGTCCAATTTCTTCATTTTGTGAGGAAAGGGAGGAGCCTTATCCAGAATTACGAAGCCAGTCGGGACTGCAGTGCTTGCTTCTGACCCTTTAGGAGAGAGCTCAGAATTTCAGCACTGGTGAAGCACCTTCGGCCTGGTTACTGGTTCTTTCTTCATGCAGTGCTTCATGCTCATGCTTTTCAATTAGAATTGAAATGCAGGAAACACTTCTTACCAAAGCGTCAGGTTACTCTGCAAACAAATGTCCTAACAGTCCTGTCTCCTGGGTGGCTCTGTTCTCTGTGCCTTTCCTTCCTGCTCCACCCCTTTGATAGAAAGTCTGATTGATTTTTCTGGCTAAATAAAAATCTCACCAAAAAAGGGCAAAAACAAATCAAATTATAGCTCTCTTTGTATTCTTCCTAAAACTCTGAAATCAGTGTGTAACCAGTCGTTTTCTCATTTCCCCTGGGAGTGGGTTTGAGTTAACAGTGTTCTGGGTGTGTATGTGGGAGGAGGGGTAGGAGCTAAAACAGCACTATCCAAAGAAACTCCCTGAATTGGTGGTTCCCAAGCCTCCATGATCCTCTAAGGCCTTGGGATAGCTTTTTACTAATTCAGATTCCCTAGGTCTTAGTCCCAGTGATTCTAGTTAAATGGTTCTGAGGAGAGAACTGTTGAAGATGACATCATGAATGGAGTTAATTATAACAGTCAATGACTGTTTTGCAAACAGAACTCAATGTAGGTTTCTGTCATTTAGTTCCTAAATGATTTGAAAATGGAGTGAATACCATTAAATTCATCAATTATAGCACTCATTCTTAGGCCAGCAGAGGTGGAATTAGTAGGACCCTCTGAGCTTCACTTGTTTCGTAGCGTAAAAAGTTTTATTTCTCTTGCCTTGGCCTGTAGTAATCAGAGCGTGGAAGGGCATCCTGATGGTGGCCTCTCTTCACATCGGGTCATTGCCTGTGTTGGTTAGCTGGCACATGCAGCCCTTTCCAGGATTCTCAGCATGAATTGAGTTGAGTCATTGACTAATTAGCTTCCTGACAGCTTGTCTTTTTCTGCACTTGAACTTGTAAATGCTGATATGTACTTTCTCTCTTTCCTTTGAGGCAAGATAGGCTGTTGATGTCACTGCATGGCCTGCAGTGTTGGTGTCTTTGTGACCTGGCTTTCTCTAGCAGCTGTATTAAATGTTCACTCATTCCACAAATATGTATTGATTCTACATCAGCCAAGGCCCAGCTCACTTTCTGCCTTCTCTGAAAGCCTCCCCGTATTCTCCAGAGATCTCTCTCTGTCTCCTCCAGCTCCTGAATATTATACAGCCTTGTCTTACATTCCCAATGCGTATGTGTGCACACGTGTGTGTGTGTGTGTGTGTGTCTGTCCAGAGCTCCCAGGACGTGTCCTGCCCTGTCTGTGCATAGCAGGTATCCATTAAATACTAAACATGACATACAGGTTTTATTCTACTGTCGCTTTAGAAGAGAGTAAAAGGATGTTGTAGGAAACTGAAATGAAAGTCTTTGAGTTTGCCTCGTGTAAATAGGGAGCTGTCTTCATTTCAGAAGGATATACTGTGTCTCTAAATGCCAAGTCTGGAAATAGAGTCCCATCTTCACACAGAGCATAAGAAAGTCGACAGGGGTTAATGTGTAGAATTCCACCTGCCTTTCCTGATGAGTCTGTGTCTTACTCCTTGAATTAGGTTATTCTTTCACATTTACTTTCTGCACAGGAACTAATGATTCTAATAATAGAGTTTGAAGTTTATGCAGACTTACACTTCATATACATATCACAGTCAAAAAAGGATTATTTCTTAGAAGTATAATTATTTCAACTTCTAGGTGTTTTTCCTAGTTGAAAGTTTCTGATTTTTTAATCTTACATTTATATGTTTTACGCTCCTCTTACCTCTCTTCCAAAAAAGATTCTGGGGCATGTGTTTAGATTAAATGGGAAGGACCATTACAGACCAGGAGAGGAAAGCTTGGAATAGCTAAAGCTAAAAAAATGACAGATGGCCTTCTAGACCAATACCATTTACGCCCAATCCTCGTCCCACATTGTAGTATCATAGGCAAGAATTTAAAGACAAGCAGTATTTAGAGCATTTGTCTAAAATCACATAACTGGTAGGACAGTCTCTAATCCAGAGAGCTAACTTTTAAAGTTCCTTATTATGAGCTCAGCACTTAATTTACCTTCTTCATTTAAGTATGCAGTAGCGCCATGAGACAGCCATTGTTGCTGTTGCCGTTCATCAGATGGGAAGCTAAGGAGCTTGCCTAGTGCCATAAAATAGGCGGTAGAGCCTGGTTTTAGATTCAGGCAGTCAGACGTTGGTGCCAGTGTATAGTGTAGTTTTTATGCTCTCCATGAGTGGCTTATGAATGCAGACTCTCTTAGTCCATTCGAGCTGCTATAACAAAACAGCACAGACAAGGTAGCTTACAAACAATAGAAATTCATTTCCCATAGTCCTGGAAGCTAAGTCTGAGGCCATGCCAGCATGATCTGGGAAGGGTCCTATTCTGGATGGCAGACTTCTCACTGTGTCCTCACATGGTGGAAGATAACCAAGAATTTCTCTAGGGCCTTTTTTATAAGGCACTAATCCTATTGATGAGGATCCTACCCTCTGCTAGGATCCTAATACTGTTACCTTTGGGAGTTCAGATTTCAGCATAAGAGTTTGAGGAAACCAGACATTAAAACTATACCACAGACCATCGAAGCCCACCATGTGTGTGACTTCTCTGAGAATTTGGGTCAACTTTTAGGAAAAGGTAAATATACTGTCCTCATCAATGGAGGATGTGCACCCTAATGTGAAAAATATTTGGTTATAACAAACTAGAACCAGATATTTTTCTGGGGTCTGATGAGGTGCAGGGTGTTTACGGTGAGCACTTGTAGTTGGAAAGATGGGCTATTTTGAGGTTAGAAATGACCCCTAAAGGGGGTTTCTGGGAAGTCATGCAGGTAAGTAGTATTCACTTCTTCCCTCTGTGCAAAGTAGAAAACCTGGTTGGTGTTTCTGTGAGATAAACCTTGAAGAAAGCAGTTTGCTTTGGCACAGTAGATAGTCTGCACAGTTAGGTTGTGATCTGAAGCTTATTTTTCATGTATATAGATCTGTTTTTCTGTGACTGCCATTAGGCAGCTGACCCATCTATTCGGCTAATACATCTTTGTGAATCTTAGATCCAGGATATCAGTGTAGAAACTGAAGACAACAAAGAGAAGAAATCTGCCAAGGATGCATTGCTGTTGTGGTGCCAGATGAAGACAGCTGGGTGAGTGTGAACTCACAGGGGTTCAGGGGCCACTGCACCCAGGACAGAGTCCCGCTGCAGTCATCACTTCTGAGGTGTTGACAACTATCTCTTCCACTACTTCCATCAAGAAGTCTTGTTATGTCGTAAGCAGTTGATAACTGACATTTCAGCTAGCTCACAGCGTGGAAGGAGTTCTGATTGATATTCTGGACCTGTCATCTCCACAGTTTCCCTCTCTTTATTAAGGAAGCTCCAGAGAACAGTATATCTTGAATTTTAAAACCCTGAAACTATGTTAAAGAATCACATCCATGATATTTTAAAAAAGCAATTGTGGGTTTTCTCCTCCTTTTATTATTTTCTGCTTTGGGGAGGTTTTGTACAGTCAACTTAAGAGTAGTCTATATACATTACCTGTCTCCGTTTTCTTTCCCTTTATTCTTCCATTGAAATTTTAGTGAAAATACTTTTTTGGGGAACTGCATCTTTTGTTACTCACTGAAATTGTTGGGGCTCATGGTACTAAGAACTGATTTTGTACTAGGTTAACTAGAGAGTTGCTGTCAGAACTACTTTGAGGACAGTTATAACTGTAATGAACATGATCAATTAATGGTAAGTATGGAACTCATAATAAAGAGGATATGCCTAATAAGGGGATCAACTTAGTTATAAGCTTTTAATCAACCACAGATACAAAGTCTGTAAACAGTGTAGAAGAGCTGAGTGTCTCATGAACAGGTAATCCCAGCTGCTTCCTTTCTGTCTGCAAGAATTCAGACCTTGATCCCTGCAGGGTCCTGGTATCTTTGCTGGCAGGGGCAGAGAGGTCTCAGAGGTGTCTGGATTGTGGTCATTTTTCCTTTTGTAAGCATGGTGTCTTAAGTCTAAGACCCAGTTCACATCTTTTGTCCGACTGACTTACCAAGAAAGAGAAGCCGAAGCCATGAGGATATGTACTTTATTTTTATAGCAAGCTGAAGTAGAAGCAGTATTTGTTCTGATTTGATTGTCCTTTTAATATTCATTGTCTCTCATTTTTATAGTACTTACAGACTTTTTCTTAAACACTGCATTTATAAAACTATAAATCTTTATTTGGTAATTCTCTTGTGCTTTGTCTTTGTTAGGTACCCGAACGTCAACATTCACAATTTCACCACTAGCTGGAGGGACGGCATGGCCTTCAATGCACTGATACACAAACACCGGTGAGTCGTGTTCTTAGAAACCATACTAGCAGTTTTGGGGTAGAATGCCGACATTCTTCTGTCCATACCTGGGTGACTTTTGATCCTCATATCCATTGCCTTAGATGTTGCACCACGGTGGGAATTCCTGCATTCCATGTGAGGAAAATGTAAGAGAATATGTAAATTCTCCCAAACAAACAAGTTTGCCCATTATCTTCAGCTGTCTTAATAAACTTTGAAATGTTTGTTCAAAAATCAGGTTTCATTGTTTGATGATTAAATAATACTACAGAGTTTACTCTGCTAAGGCGTGATTTCTGCCTTTTGCAGTAATGATCGTGTTTATTGGTCACATGTCTTTTCAACCCATGGTTTTTGTCATGTTCCACTGTTGTTCTGCATAGGCCTGACCTGATAGATTTTGACAAACTAAAGAAATCCAATGCACACTACAATCTGCAGAATGCATTTAACTTGGCAGAGCAGCACCTTGGCCTCACTAAGCTGTTGGATCCAGAAGGTAAGACCTCGAGAAATGAAAGGGGGCTTTTAGCATCTCTAGTAGTGAGGGGCTAACTACTTCCTGTCAGTTTGTTCTATTTGTGCAGCATGCTTCGGGAATTATTGAAGAGAGAGGAGCTTCGTTGTGGTGTGAGAATTACTTGAGGATTTGTGCACAGGATTATATTTGAAAAGGCCTTGAAACGACAAGTATGATTTAAATGTGTTCAGAAGGATAGGGCTTGCTAGGCAGAGGCACTTGCACGAGCAGAGGTGCAGAACAGGGAATGAGGAAGGTGTATTGGACTAACAGTTCTTTGGGAGTGGTGTTTAGAGTAATAATAGGAACTATCCCTGGAAAGCTGGGGTGGAGCCCTACCACTCAAAATTTATAGAGGTTGTTCAGGAGTCACTGAAGTTCTTAGCAGGTATGCTCAAGGAAGGGAACCTGCTCTAGGTGAATGCTTGTTGGCCTGTGTTCATTCCAAGGTGGCAAGCAGCCTTGGGATGAGTGGGTATAGACCAGGGGGTGGGGGTGGGGTGGGAGGATGTGTAAGGGGCTGTGCAGTGTTTGCTGAGTAAGAAGAGCCTAAGTGAGTTTGGTGCATCAGGAAGGGGGAAATGTGCTGGTGGAAGAAGGATTAGGACTCCCAGTCCTTTCTTCGGGCTGCCTGTCTGGAGGCACAGCCTCCCGTGCTCTGCCTAGAAATGCTCTCTCTACTCCCAGTCCCTGCAACAGGACCCCAAAGACTGACTGCAGGTGACATGGAGCTGACCTTGGTGGGGCAGTCCCTCAGGTTGTAGCTCCTTTAACAAAATCCTAATTCCAGGCTTTTAGTGTGAGCTCTCAAAGGTACTTTGTCTTACTTTGAAGAGCATTTGAAATATAAGAGGATTTGTTCATAGTGCTGGAACTTTTTAGATCACAGCTCTTAGCAACTACTAGAGAGAGAAAACCAAGTGAAAGTTTAAAGTTCTTATAAATATAGAACAGGAAGTTGAACTCCCCAAGGGCAGATTGAGGTCATGAGGCTGCCAGGCAGCCTTGCTATTTTCCAGTGCATCAGATTCAGTGATATGTTCGCTATACAGGAAGCTGAGATAAAATTATCTTTGTGCTAACCCATTAAATGATTTCTTAATATAAACAGAAAACTAAAATTCCTTACGCTGTGATTAATCTTCCTTCTTAACCCCTACCTTAATTATGGGAAGACATTTTTCCTCAGCCGTAGCTCTTTGTGCTAAATAACCTTTTTCTTTTTTTAATAACTTGCTCATTAGTTAATCTTTCTAATCACTTACTTCCCAGTATGAAAAAGGGGATAGATGTTGCCCAGATCACAAGACAAGGAGCTAAAAAAAGGCAGTTGATGTCACTTATCCTGTGGGTTTGACCTTGATTATTAGTTGCCCTTAGCTATTGTTAGTCGCCTGGTGCCCCGGAAAGCATCAGCTAAGATGTAATTGCAGACAAATTACAAAACCACAAGGTTTTTACCTGCTCACATCTTCACAGTTCTGTTAACATTGTGTGTGTGTGTGTGTGTGTGTGTTTTCCTTCTCCCCCATTTCTTTCTCCTTGGGGAATGTGTGGATGGGGCTGAGCAGATACACAGTTGGCCACAGGGACTACTGGGGTGGAAATAGTAGCTGTTGTCCTGGCCCCCAATGCCATAGGCTGCCTTGGTGATGTTGGGCAGGAAGCTTTCCAGCTCTGTGCCCTACTGTTCTTATCTTTAAGAAAAATAATCCTGTCTCACACAGGGCTGCCAGGAAGACAGAAGGCACACATGTGAATGCATTTTGAAAAAGAGCCTGATTATCAGTTAAAAGCCATCCTGTGTATTCTCTTTGTTGTCTGTCCCGAGTTAAGTACTTCACTCAGTATTGCCACACCTCAAACACTTGCCATTTTCATACATTTATTCCCTTCCTTAGTATTTACTGACTACCCACTTTATACAAGATAACACACCAGGAATTTGAGAGGTGGAGCAGCATAGGGCTTAACAAGACACAAGGTTCCTACCCTTGAGGACTTAGTCTTATAAAACAAAGAAAATGTGTATAAGCAAATTATAGTACCTGGCAGAGAGTGGACTGTTTATCCATGTAAACAGAAATCTTTAAGGGAACAGAGGAGACCGTAATTCCTACTAGAGGGATCAGAAACAGCTGTGTTGGAGCAGTAACTTTTCAGGTGGACCCTGAAGGATAGGAAGAAACTGATGGGGTGGGAAATGACATTTTAGGCAAAGGGAAATTGTGAGTAAAGTGAAGGAATATTGGGAATTGTGGAGCATGTATGGGGAATCTTGAATAGTCCCGTTTGGTTTAGATTGTGCCTGAGAAGAAATATTAGGCTATAGGATTAGAAATGTCTAGAATAGTGGTTGGCTCTTGGGAGCCTGATAAACAATGGAAGGAAGGAAAGGAAAGTTATGGCAAATTGTAGAGGATTAAGGGGCTTAGACTTTATTTTTTGTAGATTGTAGGGTACTTCTGAGTAATTTTGAGCCAGAAGAAAGTGTTTACAGCTGTGCTTCTACAAGATCAACCAGGTGCAGTGTGTAAAGTAAATTGGGTGGTAGGGAAACCCAGTGAGGAAGCTCTTGCTTCAGACCTGGTTTTGGGACCATGAGAGTCTAAACCATGAGTGACAATAAAGATTCCATAAATAAAATCATCTGGACTCAGATTTGGTGACTAGTGACTAGCTGAATAACAGGTAACAAGATAAAGATGTGCAAAGACTGAATGACTGGAAACAGTTCTGGTGGCATCAGCAGAAATGACAATTTAAGCAGCATAAGCCCAGTTTGGGAGTAGAAGTGGGCAGGGAGATGAATGTGGTATGTCTTGCTAAGAATTACGACTGAATTCTTACTGTATTCTTCATTTTTCTCTAGTAGTTTTGCATATATTTTTGTTTTCTTGGTAGCTTGGGATCCTGTAGAGGAAGGATCCTATTTCTTAAGACTTCTATGTCCTATTGCAGTAGTAGAAGGCATTTATGAATATTCATACCATAAAAGAGTGAGATAGTTTCATCCTCATTAGCCTTATAATTAATGCACTGATGGCAGAACTCTCAAATATACAAATATTGAGAACACTGGCCTATTTCAGTGTTGAACAGTTGTTCTGGGTTGTTCCTGCTGCCTGGGTGGTGGCACTGTGAGCAGCGTACTGAACAAAACCTTCTCCCGGTTACAGATATCAGTGTGGACCACCCTGATGAGAAGTCTATTATCACCTACGTGGTGACTTATTACCACTACTTCTCTAAGATGAAGGCCTTGGCTGTTGAAGGAAAACGAATTGGAAAGGTGAGTTCACACCAATTTTATAAGTTGTGAGACATGATTAAAGTTCACGTCTTCATGTACTGCCACCCAGCACCTGTTGTCCCATGCCCTCATCAGTTGGACCTGGAGCAGGTTGTGGCGGACACTCCCAAGAGGCAGGGAAGTAGGCAGAAGCCTCTTCATCCCTAAGAGTAGCGGGAAGTAGGAGTAGCAGGTACAGTCATTAGGGCGAGATCAGAGGGGCATCTCAGACGCAGAGACCTTCCTCCCCCAACCTTACCAGAAAATGGGGGTATTGAAAATCTGATGAGTTGGCCAATGTCATGGGTGTGAAATCCTACTTATTCCAGTTGAAAAGGCCCCACTGTTAATGCTTTTTATTTCTCATTTGGCTGATGTTCACCTGCCATATATTTCAAAACACCACAGATCAGGTGACATTGTCTTTTCATTGCAACAGAATGGAAAATTCATGGACATTCTTGAGACAGGACCAAGCAAAACAGAGTCCTTGTTGTTTTTCAAGGATCCTGGGGCTGAGGCAACAGGAGTCATTCAGAATCTTAAACCCTTTGCCTGGGGGTTGGGTGGTACAGAACCAATTACACTTGAGTTAAGCTGTCATTGCTCACAAGTAATAGCTACAGACTGAGTGCCTATTAACACACAGTTCCTCGAGTTTAAAATGCTTATGCCAGAGTAGCATAGAACTGTTTGAAAGCCAGTCATTAATTGTGCACGTGCTCACGAAGGGTTATAATCCTGTTTTCCTTACTTGGCAGTATGATGTTCTGTTTTTCTAACTCCTGTTTACAGGTGCTTGACAATGCTATTGAAACAGAAAAAATGATTGAAAAGTATGAGTCACTTGCCTCTGACCTTCTGGAGTGGATTGAACAAACCATCATTATCTTGAACAATCGCAAATTTGCCAATTCTCTGGTCGGGGTTCAACAACAGCTTCAGGCATTCAACACCTATCGCACTGTGGAGAAACCGCCCAAGTAAGATGCAGATTGGAGTGCATTACCATGAGTGTGGGGAAGGATGATGGTGGCCTTGGACCCTTGTTTCCTAACTTCCATGACCTCATCTCATAATGAATGCCTCTCACCCCAGGGGCCTGTCTTACTCCTTTTCTTCTGACCCCGACTGGCTCCCTGAGCTCTGTTACAAACCAGGCCTTCTGTGAGCCCTTCCCTGTAGATGGTGCCCCTGGTATGTGTGATATTAGAGTTCTAGGAAATGGTACAGTCTCCAGTCCCTTATCCTGATGTGTTTCAGACACAGGTATCCTGGTACCTGATGTGTTTCAGAATTCCCTCTTCTCTGGATTTGAGAGAAGTAGCTGAGTACGCATATATTGTTTATTAGAAGACTCACGGTGGGCCTGAGACCCATTGTCTCCCATTAGTAACCCGTTGTCAGGCCTACTAATAAGTCCTAGCAAAGTGTGTAAATATGATGTGTTGAATAAAGACAGACAATAAATAGTTTTGTATCTGTTTAGTTCAGTTTTTACCATCCCCCCAAATTGATTTTTCACTTCTTTTTAAAGTTCTAAGTGTCAAGTAAGGATTTTTTAGAGTTCCCACGTCATTCCTCCTTTTTCTGTAACCCAGCTCGTTTGTGAATTCCTTGTTGCCATGTCTGAAGCACTAGGTAGTGATTTGAAGCAGTTCTTGCTGAATGTATTCAGCTGTGTGTCCTGAATGAAGTCCATCGTCCAGGAAGTATAGTCTAAACCTTGAATGAAGTGATTAATAAAAGAATGGCACTGTGTGCCCCCAAGTATAGATCTCAGTAGCAATAGCCAGCCCACCAACCCCACCAAAATTCCAGTTGGGCGCATTTTGAGGTCTACAATACCCAAAAACTAAAAACTAATGTACCATGTTTTCTCTATTGTGAGTTCCACATAAAACAGACCAGACATAAATTGCTTTTAAAATTGCATGGCTGTGTGAAATGTTTTTTTCTTCTTCTCCAAGAGCAAATGAATTTTTCCCTCTAAAGGAACACTTCTTTTTTTCTTCCTTTGCTTAGGTTTACTGAGAAGGGGAACTTGGAAGTGCTGCTTTTTACTATTCAGAGCAAGATGAGAGCCAACAATCAGAAGGTCTACATGCCCCGCGAGGGCAAACTCATCTCTGACATTAATAAGGTAATGTCGATCCCTTTTAGCCCTGTGTAGGCCCTGATCTTCTGCAGGCTTCAGGTTCAAGGGCTAGATTGCCAAGAGGGCAGTCTGAAAGGGTCTGACCCGGCCTGCTGAACTGATGAGTGACAGCAGTGGGTCGGGTTTTGCAGGGGGTCAAGCACATACTTGTGGTGGGCTGATCTCTTAGAGTTCTGGGAAGGAATGTTAGATTTTACCAAACCAGTCTTAGTTCACTCTCTTTACCTTGTTACTTTCATCTGTCCAAGACAGTCAACTCTAGCGTCTTTAAACTTCAGAAGGGAGAACTTGAAACCTTATTTCATAAATCTGGAATCTGTAGAGCTTGGGGCGTACTATTTTGGCTGTTTATATCAGAGACTGTCCAGCAGTTTCCATGTTTTGTCTTTAATTAAAGAATTTCACAGCGGACATTATATTGTGGTCAGTTTTACACATTTAGATTATTTTAAGTAGATGTTTTTTAAGTAAGATATATTTCATAGAGATTAATTTACTGTGGACATTTGGTGAGGATTTTGAAAAAAAATGCTTAGGTATGTGAATTAAAAACAAGGGCTCAAAAAAAAGGTGGGGTGGGGTCGTCTGGCTGGCTTGGTCGATGGAATGTGCAACTCTTGATCTTGGGGTCATGAGTTTGAGCCTCACATTGGGTGTAGAGACTACTTAAATAAATAAAATATTAAAATAATGAGTGGCTCGGGGTGGGGTGAATAAGAGATTCATAATACGATTTTTTTTTTCTGAGAAAAACCATTTATCTTTTTTATGTAATCAGAGCTGTTGAAGATGATTACTTTATTTCTTCTCAAAGTAAGAGATTTATAATTTAGTTATATTGCTCCATATCTACACTGTTTTGATTTCCAAATATAATACAGGACTTTTAGATATAGATAGGATAGAGTGTTCCCCTGAGGCTAAACTGAAAAAAAAAAAGATTTCTTTTCTCAAGGCTTAAGAGTCAGTGAGGGTGGAAACGAGATGTCCCTTTTAAAAAAGTTCTTGGATCTTATTGAGGAGTACTAGCTGTTGATTGTAGCCAAGGAAAGTTCCTTGAACACTGCAGGAAACTGTTCTCTTTTTTTTTTGCCTCTGTAGGCCTGGGAAAGACTGGAAAAAGCAGAACACGAGCGAGAACTGGCTCTGCGGAACGAGCTCATTAGACAGGAGAAACTGGAACAGCTCGCCCGCAGATTCGATCGCAAGGCAGCTATGAGGGAGACCTGGCTGAGCGAAAACCAGCGTCTGGTGTCTCAGGTTCTGCCCTAGACCTTTATTCGGGGAACTGTTCCTGGGGTCTCTAGAAATGCAGACCATACCCGAGGGCCGCAGGACAGCTGCTTATCAATATACACTGTTCTGAAGTAACTTGAGTCCTCTTGCTCACTTCCCATGAAGAGGATGTTTATCATTTCTAATGTACTTTGTCTTCTGTTTATCTAACTTTTCATAGATTTGGAAGCAACTCAAGCAGAATTTGTTTAGAGCCAGTGAGTGAGTGTGAACTGCTCACGTTTATAAATCTTGGAAAATTTCTCTTACCTTCTATCTTTGACCATCTATCTGATCCTTCAAGGCAGTTGGACTGGTCATGAAATAAGTAGAAATGACTTTCCTTTCTACCTGGCTTCACACAAACTGTCACCTGCTCCAGTCACATAGGTATAAGGTGCTGGATACGAGCCTGTATCCCTCTATAAAAAGAAAAGTTGCTGATTTGCTTTGGGGGAGGGCATCTTAGCTCTAGCAGGAAGTCCTAAGTATTCTAGGAGAGGCAGAGACCAGCAGCTGGCAGGGTTCAAGTCATTGTGGCTCTAGGACCACCAGAGATTGTGTTCAAGACTCAACTTTGTTCTAGTTGGATGGCTTTCTTATTTTGTGTGTGTGGTTTTCTTTCCCCTGTTTCTCTGTAGGACAACTTTGGGTTTGACCTTCCTGCAGTTGAGGCTGCCACGAAAAAGCACGAGGCCATTGAGACAGACATTGCCGCGTACGAGGAACGCGTGCAGGCTGTGGTGGCCGTGGCTAGGGAGCTCGAGGCAGAGAACTACCATGACATCAAGCGCATCACAGCAAGGAAGGACAATGTCATCCGGCTCTGGGAGTACCTACTGGAATTGCTCAAAGCCCGGAGGCAGCGTCTCGAGATGAACCTGGGGTTGCAAAAGATATTCCAGGAAATGCTCTACATTATGGACTGGATGGACGAAATGAAGGTAGAACTTCAGTGAAAGGAGGCCAGAGCTGATGCAGTGGGACCTCTCTTTTTTGACCTACCCACTGACCACACACCATATTGTGTGCCCTAACTGTCCACTCTGTAAAGCCAAAGGGGGCCCCATTACCTTTGGGAAGGTTGTTAGGTCAGGAGTTAAGTGGAGTGTCAAGTGTGAAAAAGTTGTATTGAAAACCAATTTCATAGCTAGGGGTCAGCTACAGTGATTTAGATTTAATTTAGAACTATTCCACAGTAATCAATCAATCCCATGACGGTTTTCTGTGTTTTTAATTCTTGAGAATTGGACTAGCTTTCCATCTCATTGACATGTGTGTGAGTGGCTCTATCTGGGGAGGGCCCAGGAAGGTAATGTGGGCAGACGGGATACTGGTAGGCAACGTGGGCAGAGTGTGGGTCAAGAACCAGGTGGCCCCTGTTCACGTTGTCATGCAGGGGCTGTGTAGTCTCCTTGAGCCTCCTTTCCTTGTTTTTAAGTTGAGATCAGTGACAGCAAGGATTAAATGTGCTGTTAACATGTGTATACATCATAAGATGGGCCTGGTTGGAAGTGGCTGCCAGGGCCAGTTTGTGCTTCCTCTTTCTTAATTGACAACCCTGAGCATAGACTTCCAAGCTTTCCTCCTGCCCAGGAAGAGACCTGCCATTGTGCCAAGTCCCTGTCCCTATTTGTTTTTTTGTTTTTTTGTTTTTTTTTTAATTAATTTTTATTGGTGTTCAATTTACCAACATACAGAAAAACACCCAGTGCTCATCCCGTCAAGTGTCCACCTCAGTGCCCGTCACCCATTCCCCTCCAACACCCGCCCTCCTCCCCTTCCACCACCCCTAGTTCGTTTCCCCGAGTTAGGAGTCTTTATGTTCTGTCTCCCTTCCTGATATTTCCCAACATTTCTTTTCCCTTCCTTTATATTCCCTTTCACTATTATTCATATTCCCCAAATGAATGAGAACATACACTGTTTGTCCTTCTCCGATTGCCCTGTCCCTATTTGTGTTCTCTGCTGCCGGCCATAGAAGGCTCATCCACATCAGGCAGTCCCCCAGCTGGAAGGCATTTAGCTCTGTAGCTAGAACAGAACAGGGCAGTTTATAGACTGTACAGTGAAGGCCCCTGTATCTCAGCATTCTGCGTTCCCAAGCTCGGCCTTATGCAAGGAGTTTCTTCCTGGGATGTAAGCCATCATTTTTTGCTTAACCTCTTGAACTATTCCTGGCAGAGGGATAGGGTCACCTCATACCATCAATTTGCCCTCTTATTGTCCCAGATTTATGGTGTTCTCAAGTATGTCTGTCTTGACCTTTCAAAGTAGAAATGTTCATTAAAAACTAGCAGGGAGGCGCATTTCATTTTGTAAATCATGTTGTACATTATAGTTCAGATTTTGGGCAAGAGACTTCCCTCAGAAGTAGGAGTGAAGTAGAAATTCCATCTGGAGAGAATGTCAAATGAGGCCCCCAACTTGGGCTGATGGAAGGAGGAAAGAAAGCATTAGTGAATTCAAACTTACACCGAAGAAATTGTGCAGGCCCTAGTAAGCGTGAAGCCACTTGGCCTTGTTTTTACTTGATTAAAGATGTGGTTGGTTTGTAAGCTTTCAACTAGATTCTTCTCCCATTGATAATATAAATATTACAGAGGCACATCAGTAAGCTTTTAACTGAGGAAAACATCCATGTAAGGGTTCAGCAGCTTCTGGGAGATTTCATTTTGAAGTGAAATAACTTCATTTGTCTCTCATCTTGCTTGGAATATTGCTGTGGTGTTTTTTCTTCCAGCCCCAATTCACACATTGTACTGGTTCCCCCTGCCCCACTCCCTTTTTTTCTATTCCTTTCTGAATGTATTTTTGACCTTATTCCAAAGTAGATGATCTTTACTTTATTATGTCTCTCCTGATGCCAGCTTTATTTGTTTGGTTTTATTCCGATTTGCTTGTCACTCTCCTCCCCTAGAGATGCGGTGGGGTAGCTGGCTCGTGAGAGGCTGCAGCGTGGCTGCTGGTTCTCAGCTTGTCCAAAAATAATGAGGCCCTGAAGTGAGGGTTGTATGCACAGATGTGCCTTCTGTTTTCTCTGTGCACAGGTGCTATTACTATCCCAAGACTATGGCAAACACTTGCTTGGCGTGGAAGACCTGTTACAGAAGCACGCCCTGGTAGAAGCTGACATTGGCATCCAGGCAGAGCGGGTGAGAGGTGTCAATGCTTCTGCCCAGAAGTTTGCAACAGATGGGGAAGGTAAGGGGGTAGAATGTTGCAGCCATTGCTTCCTCGCCACCAGAGAGAGACCCATCCTGATAGAAGTAGATGAGCTGTGTGTGCCAGTGGGGTGTTTGAAGTTACTGTGCTGTTGTAGTTTTCCAGTAGCTTGGTCTGCTACTATGTCATGGGTACACGAGGTGCAGTAGGGTGGCATTCTGGATACTTTTAACTCCGTCAGGCTTTTCTGAAATGGACCTGTGTTTCCGTTAAATACCCAAGTACTGCTTGGTTGATAATCAGACTTTGCTTAGACCACCCTTGATAAATACCAACACCCTGGAGTGGCCGCTCAAGGATCTCATGGCTTTCACATCTAGTTGTACGTATCCTTTGTTAAAGGATGTTTGAAAGGATTTGGTTGTGTTCCTTATATGTGAGAAACAAATGCTGCTGACCCTTTTCTTATGATTTATGTGCTTTTTTGGTTCATAAATGATCACTTTGCATTTGGGGCAAAAAAATAACACCGTTGCCACTCTCATCACTCACCCACCTCCAGTCAAGGCTCTAAAAGCTTCTCCATTGCCTTAAAACGTGGCCCTGCACTGAGAATGAAACTGATAATTTGGTGGTAAGAAAATGGGTGTAACTCACTACTTGCAAACGAGCAGGGACCTGTGCTTAAACTGTGGTGCTCTCATATTCCTTCCTCGGCCTTAAACAGGTTACAAGCCCTGCGACCCTCAGGTGATCCGAGACCGCGTGGCCCACATGGAGTTCTGTTATCAAGAACTCTGCCAGCTGGCGGCTGAACGCCGGGCTCGTCTGGAAGAGTCCCGTCGCCTCTGGAAGTTCTTCTGGGAGATGGCAGAAGAGGAGGGCTGGATACGGGAGAAGGAGAAGATCCTGTCCTCTGACGACTACGGGAAGGACCTGACCAGCGTCATGCGTCTGCTCAGCAAGCACCGGGCATTCGAGGATGAGATGAGCGGCCGCAGCGGCCACTTCGAACAGGCCATCAAAGAAGGTGAAGACATGATCGCAGAGGAGCACTTTGGGTCAGAGAAGATCCGAGAGAGGATCCTTTACATCCGGGAGCAGTGGGCCAACCTGGAGCAGCTCTCGGCCATTCGGAAGAAGCGCCTGGAGGAGGCCTCGCTGCTGCACCAGTTCCAGGCGGATGCCGACGACATCGATGCTTGGATGCTGGACATCCTCAAGATCGTCTCCAGCAATGACGTGGGCCACGACGAGTACTCCACACAGTCTCTGGTCAAGAAACACAAGGATGTGGCAGAGGAGATCGCCAACTACAGGCCCACCATTGACACGCTGCACGAGCAGGCCAGCGCCCTCCCCCAGGAGCATGCCGAGTCTCAGGATGTGAGGGGCAGGCTGTCGGGCATCGAGGAACGGTACAAGGAGGTAGCAGAGCTGACGCGGCTGAGGAAGCAGGCGCTGCAGGACACGCTCGCCTTGTACAAGATGTTCAGTGAGGCTGATGCCTGTGAGCTCTGGATCGACGAGAAGGAGCAGTGGCTCAACAACATGCAGATCCCAGAAAAGCTGGAGGACCTGGAAGTCATCCAGCACAGGTGAGTGGGGCGCTGCTGGTGGTGTGGGGGCTACCAGCCGCCCCTTGTTACCACCTGTGACCAGGGAGGTGAGTACCCTGTTGAATTGCCTTTCCAGGTTTGAGAGCCTTGAACCGGAAATGAATAACCAGGCTTCCCGGGTCGCCGTGGTGAACCAGATTGCACGGCAGCTCATGCACAGTGGCCACCCAAGTGAGAAGGAAATCAAAGCCCAGCAGGACAAACTCAACACGAGGTGGGTGTGCAGCCAGCAGTGTGCTGCTCCCTGTGTGCCAGACGCCGGACCAGGGAGGGCGAGGTCACTTCTGAGTCTTGCTGTCAGGAATTTCCCACACAGGGTCACTGATAACGTGGCACTGATGTCACAGCATTGGCATCTGCCTTTCGACATACCTGAGTTTTGCAAGAAATGTCTTTTGGGGTGATGCCATTCAAGGCAGCCTGGCACCTGCCTGTCCCCATATAGGAAGTAGGGTATTACTACTGTGAGACCTGTGCCCAGTGTGGAGGACCGTGACATCCAGGTGGTACCTCTACTGTGCCTTTTGAGGTGATTTCTGGAACAGAATTCTAACATGTTTTAGACATAATTGGCGAGTGGAAGTCCTGATTACCAACTTAGACCTTTGTCCTCGTGTTATCTGTCTGTTGAATAAACACACTTGAATAGGTTGTGGTAGCCTCAGTTCTGAAGGTTACTGCCAGGTATTTTGAATTTGGAAAATATTCATTAGGTATAGTTCAGAGATAAGTAAAACTCACATGGCAGAAATGCAATTTCAGAAAAGTCACTGACTCTTTGGGGGACAGGTGTGTTATCACTGCCCGCATTGGAGCTCTTTGAACAAGTACCTCTTCATGTCAGGCTTTTTCCAGATCATATGGTGTCCTTTAAGCTGTTTGATGGTATTTGGTGTCCATAGACTGAGATGATATTCCCAAAAGCATTTATTCATAGCAGAGATGGAGTGAAAAAAAAAAAAAGAAAGACAGCTTTGACCATCACTCTTAATGTCTGCACAGCCGTGAGCTGTCAGCCTGTCTCTGACACGGCTCTCTCCGTGTCCTTGTGTTCACAGGTGGAGTCAGTTCCGAGAGCTGGTTGACAGGAAGAAGGACGCTCTTCTCTCTGCCCTGAGCATACAGAACTACCACCTTGAGTGCAACGAAACCAAATCCTGGATTCGAGAGAAGACCAAGGTCATCGAGTCCACCCAGGACCTGGGCAACGACCTGGCCGGCGTCATGGCCCTGCAGCGCAAGCTGACCGGCATGGAGCGGGACCTGGTGGCCATTGAGGCGAAGCTCAGCGACCTGCAGAAAGAGGCCGAGAAGCTCGAGTCTGAGCACCCTGACCAGGCTCAGGCCATTCTGTCTCGGCTGGCCGAGATCAGCGACGTGTGGGAGGAGATGAAGACCACCCTGAAAAACCGCGAGGCCTCCCTGGGAGAGGCCAGCAAGCTGCAGCAGTTCCTGCGGGACCTGGACGACTTCCAGTCCTGGCTCTCCCGGACCCAGACGGCCATCGCCTCTGAGGACATGCCCAACACCCTCACCGAAGCCGAGAAGCTCCTCACGCAGCATGAGAACATCAAAAACGAGATCGACAACTACGAGGAGGACTACCAGAAGATGAGGGACATGGGCGAGATGGTCACCCAGGGACAGACCGACGCCCAGTACATGTTTCTGCGGCAGCGGCTGCAGGCCCTGGACACTGGGTGGAATGAGCTCCACAAAATGTGGGAGAATCGGCAGAGTCTCCTCTCCCAGTCCCACGCCTACCAGCAGTTTCTTAGGGACACCAAGCAGGCCGAGGCCTTCCTTAACAACCAGGTACTGCTCCCCCGCCTTTGCTTCCTTCCTGGCAGAGCAGCCCCTGTTTGCCCTTTGAAGCTTTCTAGCCAGGCTGCCGCTTCAGAGCACCCCTTTGTGGAAACAGAAGGTTAATGGAAAGGCTCCCCTCAGCTTCCAAGGCATTGAGACCCCTCACACTGTGGGTTATGGGAGCTGAAGGTTCCTGCAGAGTCCCGTTCTGTTTCAGCGGCTTTCAAGAATCTCTTAGGTTCTAAGTATGTGCTCATAGTATCGCATTAAGTTGGCAATATTCTGTAAGGCAGTGATCCAGTTTGACAATTTGAAAGGTACAGTGAGGGGTTTTTTTTGTTTGAAAAAAAATTTTTTTTTATCTGCTTGGGGTTTTTTGTTTTGTGTTGTCTTTTGGTGCAGGACTAAGTGGTTCTGTCTTCCTTGCTCTAGGAAGAGTCAGGGGCTTCACCCAGTGACACCACAAGGTAGGAACTAGAGAAAGGAAACAGCTAAAGATAGTAGCCAACATCAGGGTTGTTAATCTGTCTTTTCAGAAGAGAGTTTGAACAGAGTTTGTCGCCACTGCCTTCATGACACATGAGAGGACCCTGGTGGTTGATGCATAAAGCGTTGCTTAGTTTCCTCACTTACTTTGGGAAAAAAATGTAGCGAATTGAACCACTTAAGGAAATTAAATTCCTTATGGTGCCCCACTAGGTTTTTCCCCTCCCAACCTTTTGTTTTCTCTGATCAGCAGATTATTTAAGTATAGCGGAGCAAGCGTTACGAAGTGTGTTGTATGGAAACCAAGGACATAGGAAAGGGTGCTTTCATTATTCTGGAAACGAGTTGTGTATCTCGATGTTTCATCCTGCTCTGATTTTGGTTTTCTCTCTTGGCAAAAGGAGTATGTGTTGGCCCATACTGAAATGCCCACCACCTTGGAAGGAGCTGAAGCAGCTATTAAAAAACAAGAGGACTTCATGACCACCATGGACGCCAACGAGGAGAAGATTAATGCTGTTGTGGAGACGGGCCGGAGGCTGGTGAGCGATGGAAACATCAACTCAGATCGCATCCAGGAGAAGGTGGACTCCATTGATGACAGGTACGGCACTCCGAAGCTCCTGAGGGAGTCCCAGTCCTCTAAATCGTTAGCCGAAAGTCCTTGGGAGTGTGAGTATCAATCTTCCACTGGGTGGGGTATGGACAGCTGGTAAAATTTAATCTACCCACCCCAGAAAACTAGTAAGCAGTACATTGGTGCCTAGAAACGTGGTTCTCATGGTCAGGCATGTACAGGTGTCCACAAAAGAAAACTCAGAGGAGCCAAACTAATATTTAATCAAATATTTATGAGAGCTGTGATGCCAGTTAGCAATCAGATATAAGCCATGCCTTTCCGGAGTTGATGTGTGGAGCCTGTCGCATGATGGGACCCTGAGAGCCACACTTCCCCAGCTAAGCCCATGTTCACCTTCATCCATGCAAGGATCCTCTGAAGCCTTCCAGGAACAGCTAGGGAGGGGCGGCGAGGTTTACTTGTCCTGAGTACCTGGCAGAGCCACATTATCAGGGCCCTCTCAGAAAATTGGCTTGGATAATGCCGTAACAGGATTTTTTCATGATGAGAAAAAAGTCTCTTTCGTCTTCTGCCAAGGCATCTCTAAGATTTGATGCTCTTATTTTTATTTATTTACTCATTTATTCACAGTTAAGACTTTTCTCCCTGACTGAAAGCCAGCGTACTCTGTGTGTACCTTAATTCTCACCCTGCCTTAGGCTGTTACTAAGGTGGGATGTCAGTGCTGATCAGGGTTTGGCTGCACCAGCACAGGCTGGTTCTGGCCTGGCCAGTTGCATCCTGGTTTAGCCTATCTGGGTCAGTCTCTAGTTTCTGTTCCAACTGATCTTCTGTGGTCCCAGTTTGGGCTGGATTTAAGGGCTCATTATGAAACTGATGTCATCAAGAAACTTCTTTTCTGACTTTCAAGTGCAATGAAAAAGGAAAACTTCTTGCTGAGAGCGTTTCCTTGTTTAGCTTCTCTAAGAAGGGTCTCCTGGGATCCTGGGCCATCTGAACTTCCTGTGATATGCGGTGAAAGGGGCAGTGACTCCCTCTCAAGAAGACTGAGCTTTTGGCTTTAACATTTCCAAGTCTGTCCTTTCCACTGATTCATAGCCTCAACCACGCATTTGAAGGGTGCTGTTATGGAATAGGATATAACATACGTTATCATTTTGTATCTGTTGCTCCCTCAAACAGCTTAAAAAAAAAAGAAAAAATTCCTCACCAAACCCTTGATTGTGAAAAGCAAAGACTAGGCAAGGTTTTCCTAACTTAGAGAAAAAGAATTTCCTTTTTTCCTAATGTTAAACCTCAAGCTATTTTGTAAGTCTAATACGTCATGCGTGTCTGTTCGATGCATACAGCTGGTTTCCTGAGGGCAGACCTGGCTGTTAGGGACACGTGCTTCCAGGCAGGCGTGCAGCTGCCTTACAGTTTCCTGCGTGTGTTTACACGTCCCCTGATGCTGCAGCTGTGAGGGGTTTTTGGAAGCAGGTGATACTGTCAAGGCTGGAGACTCCTGGATATGAGAGAACATTTCAGCAGCCCTCAAATGTGGTTTAGCCTTCCTTTTGCCCTTGACTCGGAGCTTGGGCTCCTGGGGTCCCAAAGACTTCTTAAGATTTCTGTCTTAAAAAAGAAATGGAAAATACTATCTATAGTGGGGGGGGGGGGGGGGGCCTTTCCATTGATCTGCCCTCAGGACAACTACGGCTTCCTCAGCTGCTGTTAACTGCATTCTGGTTTCACTTGTGTATCCCCAGAGGCCTCAGGATCAGAAACTGACCCCAGAGGATACTTGCCTGTTAAAAAATACACAAATATGTGAGTTCCAGGTGCTATGGGTGCACAAGCTAAGTAAATACCTGGACCTTCAGATCTAATCTCTTGTCCAGAAACATTCTGATGCTCTTGTGAAGCTATTTTCATAAAATGCAAAATCATTATAATGTGCTTACGTTCCGGAAATCTTGCCGATTTCCGTGGAGTTTGTTGAAATGAAAAAGTACTAGAACAAAGACACTGGCTCTTAACAGATGTGGGTGGGGTGCGAGTGACCTTTAACGTGCTCATGCCTGGGTGGAGGGGAGCCTGCTGTCCAGGCTTGCCCTAGGGGTGCAAATGGGTGAGCTTCCTGGCTCGAGAGAAGTTGCAGCCATGGTGCAGTCCTGAGAGAACAAGGAAACAGGATCCAGCTTCATAAAGCCAGACCCTGTCTCACTGCAGGGAAAAGCTTTCGTATTACCCATCTGTTTTATTCAGGCACCTGTGGTTCTTTAGTTTTTTACAAGAACCACTGTTAGACTTAGCATCTGCCTCAGAAGATGGAGCTTCTGACTCTTACTAGAGGGGTAGAAAGTGAGAAAAGGAAATAAAGCAACAAGTTTAACCTTGCCCCAAACAAAGAGCACCTTTAGGACTGTAAAAAACTGCGGTCAAGTTTCAGAAGGTCCTTCCCTATGATTAAATCCATGACCCAGCCTTGAAAGGCTTTCCTTGAATGCCATTGGTTGTCAACTCTCAGTTCTCTTGAGGGTTTTCTGAGTCTGCAACAAGTGTCATGCTGCCCATGTGGCTGTTGCCCACTCTGCAGAGCTTAATCCCTCAGACACCATCATTGTGTCCTCTCGGAGATCTGTCATTGGGACATGGGGCCCTAAGGCACCCTTTGGTCACCTTTCCCTTCTCCCTGGTCCCCATAGAAGAGAGAGACTGCCTGGCCAGAATCTGTCGGGTGTCTTTGAGACTTGAGTATGTAAGCTCCAGTCAGACTTCTGTCTGGTTGCGCCTCTGTCTTCGTGAGACTTCGCAGACAGTGTCTGAATTATTTTTTTTCCATCATTGCCATGAGCTTCAAGGGGGTGTGTCTTGTTGTAGCTGCCAGTTTCTAGTCCCTCCTCGCCTTCTGAGCACTTGCGTGTGGCTCTGTGGAAGGGACTGGGGTCTTTCATTCCAGGCTTTGTGCCTGACTCCAAATAACCTTCCTCCTGAAGATTGGCTTTAGCTTCTTAAAACCCCCTACCAAGAGTGACTGGAATTTGAGGTTCGGAAAAAAGAAAGTTAAACTTTTCTTAGACGTTCCTTCATCATCCACATTTTTAGACACCTAATTCCTTTAGCCCAAATTCACTAACAGTCTTTAAATAATTTTTAAAAAAATTTTTGGTATCTGAGAAAGGATATCAATGCAGTAAAGAGGCTTTGGCTTTTTTTGTTGTTGTTGTTCTGAAAGCAGTAGAATGCTAAAGGTGTGGGAGGAGAAGCCACAACCTTTCGTCTCATCCATGGCGCTTGTCAGTTTAGTTGCTGCTTTCTGACCTGTGCCATGGGGTTTTACACCATTAAACATGCATACACTCTTTCCATTTAGCATTACTTAAGAAATATTTTTCTATTTTTGCATTTTACTTTGATCTCTTTTCCTGAAGCTCTGAAACCCCTTTCAAGTAAAAAAAAAAAAAAATCATAGAGTCATTATGCAACTCTAGCATCTGCCTGGCAGTATTATTTCCACTCGTGTTCTTCCAGTTGTTCTGTAGTCACTGGCACCTTCTCGGAGCAGAGAGCATTTCCCTTCAGTTCCCCAGGCAGATGATACCGGCCCTGCCACCACAGTCAGTTTGCCAGCATTCACTGAGGGTCCGTGTCATCCATGGCATCACTGTAAGCTCTTTCTTGCTCCCTCGGAAGGTTCTCATGGGTCACTCAGCAGCTGGTGCTCCCTGGGCTGCTCGTGGCATCCTAGAGAATCACAGGTTATGTTCTCCTCATCCCTCTGTGGGGGCCGAACAAGAGAGACTCTGCGCAAGCACACATAGCAAGAAATTGCTTTGAGACTCAGAATGAAAACCCAATGTCCTTATCTACCCCAGTTAATACCCTTCACTAAGTCTGGCTGGCTGGCTGGCTTAGGTTTCTTGGGAATGTTGGGGAAACTGTATTCGGGGCATGGGTGCTTGGTTGTCTGTGCAGTAGCTCCTCCCTGTAGCCACAGAGCTGCATCAAGGCCATCCTCCTCACGGCGCGCCAGCTCTCCTGGCATCCACATAACTGGTGTTCACAGTCTCGGGTGGAGAACCTGAGCCACTGGTGCGTGAGGGAGTCTTGCTGAGCAGTTCTTGCACCACAATGGCGTGTGCGAAGAAGCCCTGTGGACAGCATTCAGGCTGGGCAGCCAGCACCCCCATTTGCCTTGTCATTCCCCAAGTTCAGCTCCTCCCAGTTCTTAGGAATTTTTGCTTACGATTTTGTGCTTCAGCTTCATTAAGCCTTGATTACCCTTACCTGTTAAAGAGTGGGATCTAGTAAGTAGATAATCTTACAGGTCTCAACATTTTCATTCCTGGTTCATTGTTGGGAGGGCAGGGAGGGTTCTCAGGATGGGCAAATATTTATCTAGGAGACATTAATTTAAAGCTCTTTGTATTGTTATCTATGGTTTTTTAGCCATGAATTGTCACTCAGTTTCTTGAAGATGAGTCTCAAATTCTCCCACAATGCCTCAGATGGGGACTTGTACCGAGTGCATGCTCAGATTTTATCCCCTAGCACCAGATTAGGAAGCACTGTATTTACACGGCTCATTTGAGGACATCCTCTGCCTCGGAAAAAAGAAAGTTAAACTTTTCTTAGACGTTTCTTCCTCTTTCCACCTGTCCTGGCTTGGACAGCTGTTTTGATCTCTTTTATACTGTGGCTCACTCATTTGGAGGATGCTAAATTCTCTTGTTTATTTTGCCTTTTTGACATAATGAGAGCTGTACAAGCCAACTGCTTTTATCATATGTAGAAACCCAGGGAAGACATTGAGTTGTAAATTCAGTATTTCAAGATGCTGTATTTCCTATTCTAAAAATTATTTTTATTATTATTATAACAGACATAGAAAGAACCGTGAGGCCGCCAGTGAGCTTCTGATGAGATTGAAAGACAACAGGGATCTTCAGAAATTCCTGCAAGATTGTCAGGAGGTATGTGTCCCTTCAACCCCTCCCTTCCTTCCTTCCAAGGAGAGCGAGAACACTTGGAAGAAGAGCCCTTGGGATTATAAAATTAATTGAGACCCAGAAATTCATTTCCAGCTGGGGTAGTGTGGCACCTCATCATTTCTCCAGCCTACAAGCTACCACTTAGAATAACTAGAGTCTTTCTAATCTAGAGTAGTTGAGAATTCTGCTATTACAGTGGACCGTAGCCAGTTGTCGCTTTTTTGTTTTAATTTAATTAAACTTACATAAAATTCAGAATGTAGTTTTCATCATTCTAGGTGTATTTTAAGTGCTCAGTAGCCAACTGTGATTAACAGCTGCCACATGGGACAATGCAGATCTAGAACATTTCTGTCGTCAAAGACCATGTGATATCCTAGAATATTACGTAATTTAAAACTATGTTTTAAGTATTTATTTAAAAGAATACACATTTAGTGTTATGGAAGGAGAGAGCTAAGGGGAACTGGAACTCGCTACCCAGGTAAGAAGCAAAGGTATAAAAAAATTAGGCCTGAGTTTCTTACTCACCAAGGACCTTGAAACACCCACCTTTCAGATTCCCTGGATACGTGTCTAACGTGGCAAAAGCAGCGATCCTGTTTTTAGACTCCTAAGTTTTACCATGTGGTATTAATCTGATGATTCTCTTACTATTTCATGCTCCCCTGATACATGCATAAACAAACTTGGAAAACTAAAGTTAGCCAGAAAAATGCAGTCTCTGCAAGCCAGTTAGAGAAAAGCATCTGGCTACTTCCACATGTTCATGAGTACATCGCATTCTTCTATCTGCCAGAGAATAACAGTGAGACTCCGTTTTATCTGGTTTATTGGGTGAAATCCCAGTTCTGGAGGCAGAAGTGGGATGAAGTTCATCCCAATGAAGCTGTAGGGACCTTGGAGGAGGGGTATTATTGGGCGTGGGGACAGAATCAGCTTGTGTGCGAAGAACATGACTGCGATCATCACAACACCTTGCAGGCAAGCATATGGCTGTGTGTTAAAAAGAAATACAGCCCCAATAGCAGTCATGTTAGATCGTGACAAGTGATCCTTCATGTCCATTTAACTGCTATCTTACTGTGATTCTTGTAATATGCTTCAGCAGCTAAACCCTCAGAAAGAAAGCCCCTGAACTACGTAGGTTAGGGTCTGTCAGCTTTCTGTGCCACTCTCATGAATCTTGATCTGTGAGGTAATTGCCTGGAGCCAGACAGGCTGAAGACAGGAGTGTCTCTCTTCAAGTGATGCTCAAGCATTAATAAGCCTTTTGGATAGGTGCTCATTTTAAAGAGGTATTTGTGTCCCCCAGACAGGGCATAGAAGAGAGCGATGGGACCTGAAGTTAGCTGGGTAGGGTTGCATGTTGTTCCACAGTGAATATCAAGTGGTTTTTCAGCCCTGGAAGGATGAGGAGCTGTTTGCAGCCTGGGCTTTGCCTTCCACACACTGCAGGTCCCTGTATTACCCCTTGATAGTTCCCTTGTAGTACCATGGGTGATTCATTATAACTTCAGGCCATACTGAGGGAGAGGTGGGAGTCAATAGAATTCCATGCTTTTGCTTAAAGGGCAAGTTTAGTGAGATGAAATTCATGGACCTCAACTTGGACTTTTTGGGGAAAAGCCAGAAAACAAGCAGGAGATGAGATAAGAGGAAGAACCCTTGAGAGAAACCCCATTGAAGTTTCCCTCTGTTTGCCATTACATATGTGTGGATTCATAAGTAAAAACGTGTGGGGAAACTAAGTGGATAAAATGATCATCCTTCCCAGTGGGATCACAGGAAATGGTCTTACTAGGTCATTAGATCTTTGTTAATACTTGTTCCAAATTAGCACCCTTGGCTATATGGAGTTCCCGCCTTGACATACACCAGTGACTGTTGGGCGTGCCTGGAGGCCTCCATCCTGTGATTGCCCCTTACAGTGTGCAGAAATGTTTTGGCTGGGCTGCTACGTCCCAGGAATGACATGCAGGTCTCCTTGAGACTGCTCTGCCAAATCTTCCTGGTTTAGCCTTTTTGTCCTTAAGCTTCATTAAAAGTTAGTACAACCATAGGATCGGCTGGAGTTGCCGTCTCTCACATGAGCATGTACAGTCTCTGTGTAGTGACGGAATTTAGATGAGGTTTGAGGGCTCCAAAACCTTGATATAGAAGTGCAAGCAAAGAGGTGGTTCCAGTATTCTTTGGCTGTGAACTCTGCATCATTCAGCCTTGTTAAAATACATACCCTTGTATAAATGTCCAGCTCTCAATTTCAGTCAGGTCATGATTTCAGGGTCACTGGGCATGGTGCCTACTTAAGATTCTCTCTCTGTTGCCCTGTGCCCCTGCCTTCACACTCTTTCTTTGAAAAATTAAAAAGTACCTTTTAAGCTAGGATCTTGGAGAACGGAGTGTCTGTATGAAACAGCTTTGCATTTTAAAAATCTACCTATTAAGTTGCTAGAAACTTCCACAGTACCCAGAGATCAGATTTACTACCATTGCTGGCTATAGGTATTGTCCAAAGTCTAGGGAACCTTCTCAGTGAGTGCCTTGGCCAGAGCAAGCACAGGTTGTGAGATCTGCCTTTGTTGCCACCTCCAAAGACCACCGGATGGGGAAATTTACTGCAGGGGCCCCCCCTATTCCCAGTTGTGGGTGGGGACGTAAAGCACATCAGTTTTTGTAGTGGTTATTTCAATGTGAATTCCTGAAAAGTGATTTGGGAGTTACTGCTTTTCTGTTTTATTTCCTCACATCATAGGGAAACTGTATTCAGAAACTGAAGGTGTGGTTTGTGTGGGGTTTTTTTGGGGGGCGGGGGGAGAAGGCAGTATAACTAGACTTGTGTTATAAGGGGTAGCAAGTTCTGTTACTTTGAGCTTGATTCAGTGATCAAAGCATTTTTCCAATCCTTCTCCAATCTGCGCAGTGTTCTTTTTTGCAGAGAATGAGTATATTCTTAAATGACCTTTGTAAATGCCCACAAATAATAATGGTAGTTCTGATTGCAGAATGCTGATGAAGGGCTGATGAACTAGCAAGTTCCATAGATCCATTTCATTGTGCTGTATTGCGTGATGCTTTATCTGTAGGATGATGTGTTCAGCAAAGAGCAGATTTGTTTATAAGCCTCTGATTTTTATGTAGCTCTTTTTTTTTTTTTTAAATCTCTCTGGGTAGGTGGTTATGAATAGCAAAAATATGTGAATGTCCTTTGCACTTTGGATAAATGCCTTCTATTGTGTTTAATCTGTGTGCATGTGGAAGACGGGAAGTTTTACCATTTGGTTCCCTTTTAACCTCTTTCCCCCTTGGACTGAATGAATGGCCATAGTAATTCAGATTTTAGCTACCCAGATAACTGGGGAAAAAAGGTAATTCTTTTAAAGTAGGAAATTTAGTGTCTCTATTGTGTAACCAATCTATGGGCCTAGCTTACAAAGGGCTGTATGAGATTTACTGGTTTTTCAGCTCAGTAAAGAATGACAACAAAAATCTCCCCACCTTTTGCTTTGTACCCCCCCCCCCCCCCCTGTGTGGTGGATGCATATGCTGAGAAAGGTAGAGATGGTGCCTGGGAATTTGCCCACATTCAGAGCCAGGGGTGCTCCCGTGACCGGCATTACCCTCCTTGACATCCTTTTCAAAGAACAGACTTTCTGTTGTTTAAACAAATTTATGGGGAAGCCTTTCCCAGCAGCAGCCCTGAGTGTGAGTGAGTGGCCTTGGAGATGTTGGTCCTGTGAGGGTTCTTTTCGTTTTTCTTGCCATTTCTCAACACTGCAGAGTGGACCATGAAGGGCTTAGGGTGCAAATTTGTTGTATAAGACGTGGGCTTCTTATGGTCACACAGAAGGGACATGGTCTCTGAAGACCTTTGATTCTGGGCTGGTCCTACATTCCTTTGTGTATCTTTCTCTTAAGGCAAACAAAAAGCTCTTCCTGGGTTAGTTAGCACTGTGTATGGGGGTAGGAATTAGAACCTGGCACAGCCAGCTATAGGCAGTAAGGAGCCGAGCGAATTGGGATGAAAGCCAGCAAGGGAAGTGTGTCCAGGGCCTGCGGCTGGGCTGACTCCCACTCTCGGCCTCACGAGAGAACTCCCTTCTCAGATCTGTCAGCAGCTGGCAGGCTTTGTGAGTCTTGCAGAATTTAGATCCAAAGAGACATGTTGGGTCTCAAAATCAAGTCCTGAGGAGTGTTCGTGGCCTGAATGGAAGACTCTTTACAAAAATAGAGGCTATAGAAAAAGAGGTGAAGGTGACTCAAACTTTGAAGGAAACTTTAAAGAGGGCATCATTGTTGCCTTACTCCTACAGTGAGCAAGTTATTTATGCTTTTTGGCATTCCCATAGATACACTGTGAAGGGAAAGGGAGGAATAAAAGAGTGAGGGTTCTGTGTTTGGTCTTTTTCATATATAATAGAAAACTAAAAAGAGTAAAAAGATTACCGAATAGAGTAAAAGGCAGTTAATCATGATTAACATGGAATAGCTGGCACGAGTATTTGGAAGAGAAAGAAGATTGTGACTTGGACTGGTTAGGGCAGAATTTTAAACACAGGCCTTTGAGGGGAAGGCTGGTTACGCGTGCCAAGCACTTTGAAAGCTGGCTCAGAGAGCTTTTGTACTCCTGGATTTAACTTTAGATACATACTTCGGAGCCAGGCTCAGGTACATCTCACGTACAATGGAGTTAACCAGTCATGACAGGTCAGAGTCGTAAAGTAAATATTTGGTTGTCTGTTGACATGGAAACGTGCAGTATGCATAGTACAACATAACACAACTCTTTCCAGGCAGAAAAACGGCTGATGTCTGTGATCACAATCTCTGAAACCTTTTTGATTTTTGTTTTTCCTAGCTCTCTCTCTGGATCAATGAAAAGATGCTTACCGCCCAGGACATGTCTTATGATGAAGCCAGAAATCTACACAGTAAATGGTTAAAACATCAAGCATTTATGGCAGAACTTGCATCCAACAAAGAATGGCTTGACAAAATTGAGAAGGTGAATTAAAATGTTTGATGAGACTCGTGTTTCTTTGGTGTGGCCACAACATGGAAGTGAATTCCTCTCTTTAGCACATTCTCTTGCATTTTTGCATCCTATACAGAAGTAACACAGCCAGGAGCAGTCCCTCTTACTTGTACCCACTAGAAGGGAGAAAAGCAGAAACCCAGCCAGGTGTGGTACAAAACGCTTGATTAGCTTTTTAGTGGGTACTGGCTGTTCGGTTTCTTTTGTTTCTCACCTGCTGCAGATGATGGGCTGCGGGCCCCCTGGACCAAGTCCCTACTATTTTGATTCATCATGTGTCCTGGACTATGAGAGACTGATGATTTGCACAGAATTTAGAAATACTATGTATCTTACATTTTTCCATTTTTCTAGTGTGACCAGGCACTATCATAACTTAAAATGTATCATTTTGGCACAGGGAGATTGTGTGCGGCATACTGAACGTGAAAATGAAGTTCCCCACCCCCCTCTTCTCTTCCTCAGGCTTTTTATATTGTTTCATATTCTAATGGTTAAATTAACGTGTCACAGTCTTTGGGGGCCGAGTGGAGGGGAGGAAATCCGAAGTCTTTAGCACTTCCTGCTGCCCCCGTTGAAACTGTTTGATCATGCAGTGGTCACTTCTCGCTGTCCTCTCTGAGAGCCATGTAGTGTGTCCATAGACTAGGCCCTTGTCCATTTATTAAGCAGTAACCTTACATGGAAAGGTTGTGTGTTGAATTGAATAGGTAGACCACAGATTAAATATTTTAGGGTGGGTTTTCTTTGTCTTTCTTTTTTTTTTTAGGGTGGTTTTTCATAGTGACCTTTGTTCCCTAGCAAACTGTATTTATTTATGTTTTCCAGGAAGGAATGCAGCTCATTTCAGAAAAGCCCGAGACGGAAGCTGTGGTGAAGGAGAAACTCACTGGTTTACATAACATGTGGGAAGTCCTTGAATCCACCACCCAGACCAAGGCCCAGAGGCTCTTTGATGCAAACAAGGCTGAACTTTTCACCCAGAGCTGTGCAGATCTGGACAAATGGCTGCATGGCCTGGAGAGTCAGATTCAGTCTGATGACTATGGCAAAGACCTTACCAGCGTCAACATCCTGCTTAAAAAGCAACAGGCAAGTGGATGAGGCAACCACATACTTGGGCCTGTTTCTGTTTTATTGACATCGTCTTTACAGTCTTAACTTGCACACCATGTCGTCAACCACCTGTCTTCTGTGTGAAGGGGCTTTACCCCAGCAGAGTGTCCTGACAGCATCATGGCCCATTTCTAGAATCAGCTGGAAAGGCATAGTATTGTAGAAGTATTGGGTGTCATCATCTCAGTTGACGGATAATATCACCATTTAATAGTCGAGAAAATACTCATTTCAGTCAGTTGTGCAGTTTACACAAGAGAAAGTAATTCTATTTCCATACTTGCTGTATAACATCCAGTAAATATTTGTTATCTTAGTTGGTTAGGGTATTTTTTTTTTTTTTTGTAAGATTTTATTTATTTGAGAGAGCAAGCATGAGTGAGGGGTGGGGAGAGGTACCGGCAGAGGGAGAATGAAGAATGAGACTGCCTGCTGAGGAGGGAGCCCAATGCAGACTCAATTGCAGGACCCCAGGACCATGACCCGAGCCAGAGGCAGACACATAGCCAACTGCCGGGTGTCCCCACATCAGGGTACTTTTTAGATGAGAACAACAGGAAAGTTCTTGTCCTTGTAGGAACCAGGGCAGACTCAGTGGACCCTCCTGGGTCCACTGTCCTGGCATGAGGCCAGCTATCTCAGGGGTTGGGCAGGACAAGCCTCATGCAGGAAAGTCTTGACCAGATCAGCCCTGAGGCTTTGTGTCTCCCAGAGCTTCCTGATGCAATAAAAGGAAGTTATTTGCTCACTTATTTGGGGACATGGTAGTATTCTAAAGGCAAATGAACTTACTTAAAATTTCTAGAAAACAGCTTTAGTGAAGCTGAGAAAGCAGGTTGGTGTCAGAATCATGTGTGGCTCCCTGGCCCAGGCCCCGGCGCCACGGTCCTGCTTGGAACCAGTCACCGTGGCGGTGTCTTTGCCCAGTGCTGAGGCCTGTTTCTTCAGAGTGATACCCACCCTTCCTTTTCCTGAGTGATGCGGTTTCTTGGCTACGTTACCATGCGTTAGGGAGTTTTGTTATGGGTGCTCTGTCCTTGAGGCTGTTTACTTCCTCGCCCAGTAAAGGAATCCATTTGTTCCCAGATGCAGCCCCCTCGTCTCACAGCCATCTGCGTGTGACGTTTCCTGAGAGACCCCACTGCTTTCATTCTCCTTTTGTAAATAAGCAATTAGCGTGTTTTCATCTCATGATCTAGTTTTAAAAAAAGAAAATCACCCTTCTGATTGAAGAAATTGAGAGAAGACAGTAACACTAGCTATCCTTTTAGCCTAAAAGAACTGGAACCTTGAGACGTTACTTTTTCCTGACGATTACATGGGTTTCCAACATCGTTATGGCTTGTGAACCAGCAGCTGAAGACTGTCCTTTCCCCATAATTAATCTTGTGTTTTTCTTGTCATTTGCCATCTAAGCTCCTGGACAAACTTGAATATTGTTCGGGTTTAAATACAGTGGAAAGTAGGGGCACCGGGGTGGCAGAGTCGGTGAAGCATCCGACTCTTGACCTCAGGGTTGTGAGTTCAAGCCGTATGTTAGATATCACTCTGGGTGTAGAGCCTACTTAAAAAAAAAAAAATCCTGGAAAGGGAATAATTGATAGTTTGATAGATGTTAAGAATCCTTTCTTAGACTCTCCATTATATAAATTTATGTTCAATTTTCCATTTTGGCCAGTTCCCAAAACAAACATTTTATAGAACTGTGTGTGTCTTCCTTGTCTCTGGTGTGCCACCTGGTCTCTTTTCTGCCTTCAGATGCTGGAGAACCAAATGGAGGTGCGGAAGAAGGAGATCGAGGAGCTCCAGAGCCAGGCCCAGGCCCTGAGTCAGGAGGGGAAGAGCACCGACGAGGTGGATAGCAAGCGCCTCACCGTGCAGACCAAGTTCATGGAACTGCTGGAGCCCTTAAGCGAAAGAAAGCATAACCTGCTGGCCTCCAAAGAGATCCATCAGTTCAACAGGGATGTGGAGGACGAGATTGTAAGTAGACCTTCACCACACAAGGGGCTTGTCCATAAGCCTCCTCACCTGACCTGCCTTAAGCCGTGTTCTCATTTCTTGTTAGGCTCACTTTGGGCTGCATTGGTGAGCTGGACTATCGAAGCCCATGCTTTTATGTATTGACACAAAATGCAACTCCATTGTTTTCTTTGATTTCCTAAAGATGTGCTATGGTTTTAATGCCTCTAGAATAGTAGTTTTAAAAATAAATTAGGCATGAGGACTCCCAGCGAGTCTAGCAGTGAGGATGAAATAGGGTCTGAAAGACTAGCCCTTGTAATGGGATTGTGCACACCTTCTCTCTCAGGCTGGCCTTCCTGCCGATCCTCTGTTGCACGAGTTGACATCAAGTATTTGTTCTTTTTGAGAAGTCCTAATCACCTGTATTTGCAATTCTTTCCAGTTGTGGGTTGGAGAGAGGATGCCTTTGGCGACTTCCACGGATCATGGCCACAACCTCCAGACTGTGCAGCTGTTAATAAAGAAAAATCAGGTAAGTGTTTCTGCTTGGGCTAGCTCAGTCTGATAAATATTTGCTCCAAGTTACAGGGCAGAGAACAGTGAAGGTTCACTGTTTCCCCTTGGCACTCACAGAGCAGCCTTCTGTCGGGGCCCAGCAAGCCTTATTTGTGTGTTCCCCACTCCCACAGACCCTCCAGAAGGAGATCCAGGGACACCAGCCTCGCATTGATGACATCTTTGAGAGGAGCCAGAACATTGTCACCGACAGCAGCAGCCTCAATGCTGAGGCCATCCGGCGGAGGCTTGCTGACCTCAAGGAGCTGTGGGGCCTCCTCATCGAGGAGACAGAGAAGCGCCACAGGCGGCTTGAGGAGGCGCACAGGGCCCAGCAGTACTACTTCGATGCGGCTGAGGCTGAGGCGTGGATGAGTGAGCAAGAGCTGTACATGATGTCTGAGGAGAAGGCCAAGGTGAGAGAGGTTTCTAGTCCTGCCCCAGGGAACCTCAGACTTGGGCTCGGAGGTGCTTTTCTGTTTTCTGCTGGTAGCTGTGTCTTTGTGAAACGTCTCATCGTTGCCTTTGAGTGTCACAGAGGACACTGTGCTGCATGAAGGTGACTGAAATCTGGTGTTTCCCCTTGATACAGAATCTTCTTATGTGAGCCCTGGTGTGTCATTAAGACTAGGTTTATCTTGGGGATCCCTGGGTGGCTCAGCACCTGCCTTCAGCCCAGGGCGTGATTCTGGAGTCCTGGGATCGAATCTCACGTCAGGCTCCTACGAGCCTGCTTCTCCCTCTGCCTGTGTCTCTGCCTCTCTCTTTCTCTCTTTGTCTCTCATGAATAAATAAAATCTTAAAAAAAAAAAAAAAAAAGACTAGGTTTATCCTTTTTTTTTTTTTTTAATGGATATTTACCAGAGTCTTTTTTGTTCTCTTTAGTTGGTAGAGTTATTTAAACTTTACAAGATGCTTTTGAGATAGTATAAAAATTTGTAGGGTTCCAGAATGCTCTCACCTACCTACATGTGGGTGAGATGGTGAGGAGTCTCAGCCAGTCAGAATACGCTTGGTTTTGTAGGCTTTACCCTATACCTCAGAGAGGTCTCCCCACTCACTCCGGATGATCCTTGTGTTCGTCTTTCATGGGGCGTCCCACAGTCTGGTCCATGTTGACACTCCTGAAAGGCTTCAGTGTTGCACTGCCTGCATACCACACTTGTGCTTTTGTTCTTACTGATGATTTTTCTTCCTACGCATCATGCAGTCAGCTGGTCCTACTTGAGTGTGGTATTGGGCCAGAGGGGACGATGGTGGTTGTGACCTTCTCCCTCTTTGCAGGATGAGCAGAGTGCCGTCTCCATGTTAAAGAAGCACCAGATTCTGGAGCAAGCCGTGGAGGACTACGCAGAGACAGTGCATCAGCTCTCTAAGACCAGCCGGGCCCTGGTGGCTGACAGTCATCCTGAAAGGTGAGTCCTGTTGTGTCAAGACGAGACTGGCCTGTCGGTTCCTCCCAGTGAGGGTCTTCTACCCTGACCCAATGCAGATGGAAATGGCAGTGTCCATCTTGGATAACTGGTGATCTAGATCTTTGGAAAGCATCTTTCAAATAGACCCAGTAGGCCTGTGCTGAATGGAAAGGGTGAACTGTTAACATTAGGAAATTGTCCTTGTGGGTTAAATATCTCCTCTTGAAAAATGATTGGTATCACAAGTCAGAAGTATAGATTGACCTGCACAGATACAGGTTATCAAAACCTACCTTTGGGTTGAAAGTCATCCAGTTTAGTTAAGTGATTACTTTTAGGAAGAATAGTAGACAAGGATACACAGACCTGTAAAATAATAGGGCTCCCACAAAGAGTTAGATGGTAACACTTCCTCACATTATCAAGTCCTTCAAGCACCTTGGGAATAAAAAGAAGGGTGTGTGGTAGTTCCCTACTTTATACCACGCTCACATACTAATTTTAATGGCAGTCATTTTAGGCTTGCTATGTAACTGCCTTTTATAACTCAGAAAGGAAAAGAATCGGCTTTGTGCATCACCCAAAGCAAGTTGAAGATACCAGTCAGTGGCTGTGTTGGTGAAAGGGGATCTTCATGTATTCATCATAGGATTCCCAGAAAAGTGGCCTTCCTAGTCTCTCGCGTGGAGCATCAAGAAGTCCTTGTCTCTTTGATTTCCTGTTACAAGAAAGTCACTCTCAGGACCTACCTGACAGGAGCGGCCAGGAGCATGCACCCCAGAGAAGGGGGAGGTGTGTGCCAGACAGGAGTATCATCCATCCCTTGGGTCACATACATGATTCTTAAGAATGGAAGATGGCTCCTGGGTTTTGCATTAATTTTTAACGTCAGAAGAAATCCTGACTTACAGAGCCAGCAGTGCAGAGAGTTAGGGTTTCTCCTCCCTGCCTCTATCATCACAGTCAGGATGGCCTTCAGCCTTAGTTATTGTGTTTTGTTTACATGTTGGCTCTAAATTACTCAAGGTCAGATTTCAGAGTTTTATCTTTTAGGCTAAATAGGTGAACCAGAAGTTTCCTTCGAGAAATTTTATGTAACATGCTTTTTTGGCATTTCCACCTCATTTGTTTTCTCACTGAAAAAAATTTGACATTGAAGGTCATTTTCTTGCCGCCCCTCCCCCCACCCCCTGTTCCAGTGAGCGCATCAGCATGCGGCAGTCCAAAGTGGACAAGCTGTACGCCGGCCTGAAGGACCTTGCTGAGGAGCGGAGAGGCAAGCTGGATGAGAGGCACAGGCTCTTCCAGCTCAACCGGGAGGTGGATGACCTGGAGCAGTGGATCGCCGAGAGGGAGGTGGTCGCAGGGTCGCACGAGCTGGGGCAGGACTACGAGCACGTCACGGCAAGTACCCTGGGCAGAGCAGACGCGGCTGTGCAACGTGCACTGGGCATGGGCGGCCGCTGGACTCCTTATCTGTGAGCACATCAGACACCTTGGACTCTCGTCACGGGTCACAGGGTTTAGTTTCAGCTCAGCTCTTTTATCACCAGGCAACTTTGACTTAGCTTGTTCAACCTCTCTGTGCCCTTTTCTCCAGTAGTGAAAGGAGATGGAGCCAGGGCCTTGCTCTGCTGCAGTGAGCAAGAAGGAAGCCTGATTGAGTTTTTAGAGCTAAGACCTGTTAAGTCATGCATATTACTTGTTTCTTTCCAAAGGATGTTCATGTGATTAAGAAAATGTTAAAAAAAAAAAAAGAAAAAGAAAAAAGAAAATGTTCACAGTAGTCTCACTGGTTTTGTTTTTTTTTTGTTTTGTTTTGTTTTTTTTAATGCTCATCACCATTTCAGATGTTACAAGAACGATTCCGGGAATTTGCCCGAGACACAGGGAACATTGGGCAAGAGCGCGTGGACACGGTCAATCACATGGCAGATGAACTCATCAACTCTGGACATTCAGATGCCGCCACCATTGCTGAGTGGAAGGATGGGCTCAACGAAGCCTGGGCTGACCTCCTAGAGCTCATTGACACAAGAACACAGATTCTCGCTGCCTCCTATGAACTGCACAAGTTTTACCACGATGCCAAGGAGATCTTTGGGCGCATACAGGACAAACACAAGAAACTGCCTGAGGAGCTTGGGAGAGATCAGAACACAGTGGAGACCTTGCAGAGAATGCACACTACATTCGAGCATGACATCCAGGCTCTGGGCACTCAGGTGGGTCAGGGAGCTGCCCAGGGTCGTGGGGAGCGTCTTTCTGCATCTCTGAGCATCTCTCTCCATTCCTTGGCTCCTCAAAACGTGTTTCCAAGAAGTACTCAAATTAAACACATACATTGTGAAAATGCTCCATCTGGGAGAACTCAAGTCTGTGAAGTTCACAGTGCACCACATGCACAGACATCATTAAATGACCATCTCCACAATTAAACCAGGCGCACATGCAACCATTTGCAAGTTACAGACCTCTTCTAACAAGAATTTGTGTTATGTTAGCATATTCATTCACCCAGAATCATTTGCACAATAATACCTTATTATTTTCCATCCACCAGGATCTAAGTTATATGTTGGGAAAGAGGGAAAACAGGAGTCTAATGTTTTAATACACCTGGTCTCCCCACTCCCCCACTCTGAAATGGCTTTCAGAGACTTTCTTTAAAAGATGCTTGGCAGTGATAATAGCACAGCAGTGAGAACGTGTCGTATAATCACTCCCTAATCTCTGTGTAGTTTCTTATTTAGTCTTAGAGGACTTTTAGATGAGAAATCAGCTGTGTTTTTTTCTCCTCTAAAATTCATGGTCCTAGGGACAATGCCAGCCCTGAGAACCTTAGGAGTTTTGTTCCTGTCACGAATGTGTTGATAATGTAGGGCAGGGATCAGCAAACTTTTTCTGTAGAGGTACAGATGGTAAATGTCTTCAGCTTTGTGGGACATATGGTCCCTGTTGCAAATTCTCAGCTCTGCCAATATAGCATAGGCGGCCCTAGACGATACGAAATGAAGGAGCTTGGCTGTATAACAGTAAAACTTTATTTCTGAAAACACGTGGCCCAGATTTGACTGTGGGCTGATCCTGATCCAATGCCACCAGCCTTACAATCTCCAGTGTGCTTTGGGGTTTGTTCTCTGGAGGGAACCACCTTTGCCACCATTGTCTTCTCCCCTACCCTGAATTTGCTGCTTCTAGAAACAGGTCACAGTCGGTGCTCCCTGCAAATTTTTTTAAAATTTTATTTATTCATGAGAGACACAGAGAGAGAGAGGCAGAGACATAGGCAGAGAGAAGCAGGCTCCATGGAGGACTTGGGACTCCAGGATCATGCCCTGGGCCGAAGGCAGGCACGCTCAACCACTGAGCCACCCAGGGGTCCTTCCCTGCAGATTAAATGGCTTCAGCTCTTCCACCAAGGAGGTAGAAGGTATGGAAAGCATATTTAAAAAGAGATGCATGGAGTGGCTGAGGGTCTGCATGAAGCAGAGTTTAGAAGGTCCACCATGTATCATAAGGATTTCTGATCTTCCCTTCAGAGCTCGTGGACTCCCCAGCTCTGTGACAACTTGCCGTATTCAGAAGCTCCTCAGCTTCGTGTTCAGGGGCTTTCATTGTATATAAGGTCCTGGGGCACCATGTGGTTACATTCTCACCTGTGCCTGGAGCAAGGCCCCTGGAGAGGGGCAAACCCCAGTTTGAATTGTGGCCTGTTGTTCTGGATCACTGCAAGTTTAATTTATCTTCGTTTCCCTTCCCTAATGCTTTGAGGATTGAGATGTTGTTTGCAAAATATATATTCCAGTAAGAACTCTCTAAGTGTTCTCTAACTGTTATTACATAGAAAAAAAAAAAAGCTGGGTGGAACTTTGGGAATGCCTAGAGGCAGAGCTAGAACACAGCTTACTGGCAGGAGGTCTTCCCTCTGCACCTGTGAACAATCACTTAGTTTTAGAACTTCCAGAGACTCTACAGATGATAGAGTTTTGATCTCTTTTTTTCTTCATTAAAACCCTTCACCTTGTAAGACTCAGATTGCTGAGGGTGAGGGAGGGCAGGAGTCCATGCACTCCCTTGAGTCTTTTAAGAGTCTGCCTCACTGTACCTGCTGGATGAAGCCATTTACAGCTTTAGAAGTATGCATGCCCCTTCTGCAAATACAGACCCAGTCCAGATTCCTTGTAAAAATTTATTTTTAAGATTTTATTTATTCATGAGAGTCACAGAGAGAGAGAGGCAGAGACACAGGCAGAGGGAGAAGCAGGCTCCATGCAGGGAGCCCGATCCCAGAACTCCAGGATCATGCTCTGGGCTGTAGGCAGGTGCTAAACTGCTGAGCCACCCAGCGATCCCTTCCTTGTAACAGAATTAGAATAGAGGGAGGCCCTTGGTACAGGCTCCCAGAAGCTAGTGGTATGTCCTTTTTGGTCATTTAACTCCTGTGCCAGCCTAGTCTCCACTCTGCATGGGAGCCACAGGACATTTGTACCCAGTAGTGGTCTTCAGTGACTTCTCAGAGCACTAGTTCATTTGTGTGAGGGACTTTTGTGATCCCTCCTCCACCATGTTTTTGGTTGGTTGGTTGGGGCTTTTTTGTTTTTGTTTTGTTTTTTGTTTTGTTTTGTTTTTTTGTTTTGTTTTGAGAACAAATTAAAAACCAGAGGCACAGGAAAGGATTTTGGTTTTTTGTTTGATTTTTTTTTTTTTTAATTGTTGGTAAAAGATTTGGTTTATCATATAGGAAATTCATTTTTCAAATTATTTCCTAAGAATTTCCTATGGTAATTTGAATTATACCTGAGCCATAATCATAGAAGATTTCTAGAAGTGAAGATGTGGAAATCACATCCTCACAGAAAACAAACCCCATTGATTCTTTGCATCTCTTAGAGGAATTTGTTTTCCTTATGTGCCTCCACCTAAAGTCCTTTTGTGTGGTCAGGGTCAACATCCACCTCCCTGAAAATGCCAGTGTTGTCCATCCTTACCCTTTCTCCCCACGTATATCCCCCATGTGTTAACTATCTGCATACTCCCCTCCCAGACCTCTAAAGGCTCCTGTAGTCTGGGATGACACTTGTCTGTGGACTTTAATCACACAACCTCAGTAAATGAAGATTAAGTGTACATTCTCTTGTATATGTGTTTTATTAGATGTTGCATACAGTATGGCACTAGTAATATATATAAGAGGAAGAAGTCTAAAAATACAAAATAGCCACAGTTATGACTTTCCCTTATAAAGGCCTATCTCCCTTCCATTCCCCCTCCAAAAAAGGTGAAAGCCAGTCCTTGTTTTTCCCCCTTTATTGTTCAGAAAGTAGATATTAGGCACACTGTCTACACTTTCCTTTTTTTCTACAGAGCCATCATCCTGGAACACTTTACATGAGTATGTAGAGCCCTTCCTCATTCTTTTTCATGATTACAGAAGAGCCTCTTGCATGAATGTGCCATCGTTATTAATATAACCCGATTCTCACCGATGGACATTTATTTTCAGTTTTCTGCCTTTACAGACACTGCTGCAGTAAATAATGTGTATTTCATTTCCTAAATGTGTATAACTATACGTAGGATAAATTCCCCAAAATGGAATCATAAAACCAAAAGGTACCTACATTTGTAATTTTGATGCATGCTGCCCATGCCTTCTACAGGAGCTGTAGCTCATTGTCCTGTCCGCAGTCAAATTTAAAATCTACTCACTGGCAGATACATCATCAGACTTGAATTTTTGCCAACTAATAGATGACAAACTACAGTATCTCCATGGAGCATCTTTTCCTAAGACCCATTTGCATTTCCTGTTCTGCAAAGTTTTTATTGAAATTTGGCTAGTGAAAATGTCACCTTCTTGGATGTCAGTCAGGTTTTTTTCGAGCTATGTTAGATGCATTTTTGTTTTTCTTTTTTTTTTTAATTTTTTTTTTAATGTATTTTTGTTTTTCAATTTGAACTGGCCCATGTGAGAGCTCTTACAGCAATAGCACATAACAATGGAAAACTTGTTTTCAGAGTAAATTCTTCATGGCTGTTCCTTGTTCATGATTTAAAAAAACAAAACAAAACAAAACCTGTCTACCTTGTAGGAGCATGTTACGTGTTGATTTTTAAATGTGTCTGCATATGTCCCCTGTGCTTTCTGTACCATCTTTATATCCCAGGCTGCCTCCAGGACACCTCACTCAAGTCACCTGCCTGCATTCCTCTAGCATATCGTTTGTCTTATCATTTACACTGAACTCAGTAATGCAGTTCAGTACATTTCTGGTAAACTTGGGTTTTTTCAGGGTGGATCTCCCCAATGAAATTGTGAGCTTCTTGGGGTGTAGGGGCTCCATGTGCGTGCAGGGAGCAGTGGGGCAATGGAGAGAAGGCCCACCCATCTGATCTGACTTGTCTCCCCCCGCGGCTTTGCAGGTGAGGCAGCTACAGGAGGACGCAGCCCGTCTCCAGGCAGCCTATGCGGGTGACAAGGCTGATGACATCCAGAAGCGGGAGAACGAGGTCCTGGAAGCCTGGAAAGCCCTGCTGGATGCCTGTGAGGGCCGCAGGGTGCGGCTGGTGGACACAGGGGACAAGTTCCGCTTCTTCAGCATGGTGCGAGACCTCATGCTGTGGATGGAGGATGTCATCCGGCAGATCGAAGCCCAGGAGAAGCCAAGGTAACCCTCCTGGCCTCCTGGTGGGTGAGAGGAGATCCAGCTTTGCTGACCCCGGGTAATTGTTAGAGGGATCTTCTAGAGAGAACCAGGGGCATCTCCCAAGAGCTTCGGGGCCAGAGTAGAGGTGGTGAGGGATTTGGGAGCAGCGTTAATTGCTTCCTTTGTCTCAGCCCACAATTACCAGGGAACCAGAACACAGTGTTATCCAACCCTCTCTCCTACCCCCCAGCCACCACCCCCATGCTCCACCCTAACTTCTGCCCTCCTGCCCTTTCTCTGAGCCTCATGCTTCAAGTAGTCACATACCTTGGGTGTGACTAGCTCTCTTCACTGGAATGAGGTGGCTTTTCTGTGTCTGAGATTAAAAAACACTCTGTCCCTTTTCACATGCATTTCTAAAGGTATCTCATCCTCACCATCTGCTTAAATGGTGCCTTGAGACAATTATTTAATATTTGTTCCACATCTCTTTGGCCATGTTTGCTGTAAGGCAGTGGAGAGCAGCTAAAGGACGAACAGGCAGGCACATGCACAACCTCCAGTCCACCCCTGCCAGCTCCAACCCCCGCTGTAATTGAGAAGAAATCTTTTATTACTGTATATATAAAAAGCAGTTGTATTTCCCAGGTCAGGACTTTTAGGTTTTGATCCCTGAAAAGTTCTAACAGCGTTAACAGTCATTGATTTCCAGGCTGGTTCCGGCTCTGTGCCTCTTTGTGCCTGGATAAGGAGGAGTTATCAGCTGCTCTTTGGGACACACATGTCCTGAACTTTTGGCACTAACTCCTGAGGTACAAAATTGTGAACAGAAATCCAGTGGTTTTTCTGGCACCTGCCTAGCAACCATTTTGAATTCCTCAAATGAATGCACGTGGACACCCGCGCACACACACAAACGAGAGAAGCTTCATATCGCCTTAGGTTGCATTGCTGGTCCTGAATTAGACTGTCATTACGCATCCGCTCTAGTGGATGAGCCCAGACTGTGAATCAGACCTGAAAGACATACTATGCTGTTGAATAGTTTCTTTCAAATTAATTACGTGTTTTGAAACCTACACGTTGATCTGGAAAGCTTGATCTCCTGAAAGAGGTATTATTTATCTAATTTTAGGGATGTATCATCTGTTGAACTATTAATGAATAATCACCAAGGCATCAAAGCTGAAATCGATGCTCGTAATGACAGTTTCACAACCTGCATTGAACTTGGGAAATCCCTGCTGGCGAGAAAGCACTATGCGTCTGAGGAGGTAGGACGGCTCTTTGCTTCAGACCCTGGGGTGAATGCAGCGGTTTGAAGATGGAAGATGACTTTGTTTTGTCAGTATGTACGTATGTGTATATGTGGACACATACGTGAGAAACCCGTATTCATATACGTGCATGCTCACACATATTTTGAAATTCTTTGCTCCTCTCCTGTGTGTGGAATAGTTACATGGGATCACTCTGGCCCAGAGCCGATGAGTCTGGCACAGAATATAGTTTCTGCAGGCCCCAGGCAGAAGTGCCATCCTTTGTCACCTCCTCCGTCAGTACTCATCCCTTTCCTGTCACATGTGCCCTAGATCAGTTTGCTGTTAGTGGAGGGTTGTTAATTCAAGTTAGGAGGATGGTAATAAAGGGATAAATGATGAGTCAGCATGTGGTGCCCTTGAAGGGATAGGGTGTTCTCTCAGGCCAAGGCTTTGCCCCTCTCTCACCGTGCATCTCTTCTGAGTGTGATCGCTGTGTGGAGCCCCCGAATCTGGAGGGGGCTCAGCAGCTTTGGGTGGTGCCTAGGCTGCTTCTCATCCCCTCTGGAAGGCCTGTTGCCATGTTTTTCTCTCCAGTACATAAATAGACTGAGTAGTCCTTAGGGATTCCCTCTTTTAGTAGTGGTCTCTGCAGAAAATGTGTTTTTCTTCTGCAAAGTCCACTAAGGGGACTAAGTGCACTAAGGAGAATGCTAAGAGGACGTGTACAGTCTGTTAAGATGTCCCTGTTTTCCTCCTTTTCTCACAGATCAAGGAAAAGTTACTGCAGTTGACGGAAAAGAGAAAAGAAATGATTGACAAATGGGAAGACCGATGGGAATGGTTAAGACTGAGTAAGGACCTGCTTAATCTTCTCGTTCTTTTTTGAGTGTCCTTTGGCCACATGCAAGTTTAGTTTCCTGCTATGATTTGATATATTATCACGTAATGATTTTTGGAGTCCTAAATGCTTCTTTCCTAATGCCCTGTTTCACCATTTCATGCTAAGTATTTTTAAGTAGTTCCCTGTGGCATATTCATTACTTTTATCCCATGATTGAGCTCATTGTTGTAAGGGGGATTTGGGTGTTCCTCAGGAACAGCATGGGAATGATAATTCGGTATCTCTCTGGGACATTCCAGCTTGAAGTCCTCTCCTCTAGCTATCTTTAAGAGGAAGTATTACTACAGTCAAGAAGGTAGAAAGTTGGCCTGGTTAGTTCTTATATTTGGTGCTCTTCATAGAAGGTTGGTAACTTAATAAAAGCTACCAACTCTAAAAGTTTTACAGTGAACTGGGCATCATTCTAAGTGTTGCATATGTTTTTCTGTATTTACTCCCCAGGGGACCCTCTGAGGAGATTCTAATTTTAATCTGATTTTATAAAGAATATATGAGGCACCAGAGAGTTTGTACCGTGCAGTATTGCGAATAGCATTTAATAATAGGTACGAACACTGAAGGTAGCCCAGCTTAAGCATTTTATATAGCTTTTTATATATTTTTTTATTTTTTTATTTTTTATTTTTATATATATATTTTTATATATATTTATTTTTTTATTTTATATATATATATTTATATATGTTTTTTTATATATAAGCATTTACTATATTTTGCCATTCTCTGTGTGGGGCCCTAGGCTCTGCTAGTATAATAGAAGCCCATTCTCAGAGACCAGGGGTGCTCACTAGAAACAAAATCTGGGGGGTTTTTTCTAAAAGGTTTGTAAAATGTCAGATGAAGGCACCTCACCCTTTTGGGCTACAATCCTCTTTTGAAAAAGAAATCCCGCTCTTGACCATTCTTTGAATAGGATTTGGTCTATAAATTTTGAGAATTTCCAGGGCACGTTGACTTCAGCAAAGCCTGTATTACTCCTCACTGTGAACTAGGCATGAGGTTGTATGCTGGCATATGTGATGAGGAGATGAGCCCCTGGTGCAGCAGCGGCATCTTCTCCTTGTGGCCTTGTTGAGGGCTGCCAGACTGCTGAAGAGAGGCAGCTAGCAGCTCCTGGATGCCGATGCTGCCCACAGTCCATTTCTCGCCCATATAGCCCCAAGCATCACCACGTGGCCACGATGCAAAGCCCAGTTCTGACCTACCCCTCCCTTAACCGCAGTGCGTGTCCTACTGTGTTTACTCACATGTGGAGGAACAGAACGAAGAAAGCAGAAGCCTCAGTCCATATTGTCCCCACTTTTAGAGTGCTCCCTGTATCCTTTCCTCCCTCTCAGCCCCCAAAATAAAACCTACAGCTACCACCTTAGGAAGGGGGGTTGGTGAATGCCTGCTTCATCAGCGTGGTCTGGTGGTGTGTGAATTGAATTCCCTCGGGGTCTGAGGCTTCGGTCACTGAAGTAGGGCTGGGTGAGTAGAGCATACCTTCCAGGCCTGCGCTGTCCACTGCGGTAGCCCCTGTCCACATGCGGCTCTTGAGCACTTGAAATGTGGCTGGTCCCAAATGAAGTGTGCTCTCTATATAAAACATATATCAGGTTCCAAAGACATAAGGAAAAGAAGTTCTGTCTGTCTTTTTTTTTTTTTTTTTATATCACTTACATGTTCAAACAATCATTTGCTCTATCAGGTTTTCTAAAATATACTTTTTAATTTCACCTATTTTCAAGTTTCACCTGTTTATTTTCTGCGTGGCTACTAGAAACGTTAAAGTTGACTTTGTAGCCCGTATCGCACATCCGCTGGGCTGCACTGATCTAGGCTGTAGACTGGCTGTGCGGGCAGCTGCCACCAGAGGGCAGCGCCGTGTCCCCCCCCCCCCCCCCCCACCTCGCCAGCACCCTGCTGGCCCGCTCTCACTCTTGGTACCCTGTGCAGTTTTGGAGGTCCACCAGTTCTCACGGGACGCCAGTGTGGCTGAGGCCTGGCTGCTCGGGCAGGAGCCATACCTATCCAGCCGAGAAATAGGCCAGAGTGTGGACGAGGTGGAGAAGCTCATCAAGCGCCACGAGGCTTTTGAAAAATCTGCAGCCACCTGGGATGAGAGGTTCTCCGCCCTGGAGAGGCTGACAACGGTGAGTGGCTGCTGGCTGCTGGGAGTGCTCTGCCTTTTGGTTCTCCAGGGCAGCTTCTATTCACCTCCTAGACCAGAGAGTTCATATTATTGCCCTGTTTTTAGAAGCAGTGAGGACCTACCTGAAATTGGTTATTCTCTTGGTACAGAACCTGGGGAGGCTTCCAGGGCTACTGTTCACTCACTTGCTTCCTGAGTACTGAGATTTGTGATCACTTTTATAATAGCTGCCTGCCTGGGAATTGATTTTGATTTATTGGAGTTCGCTTTTCTCTTTTGGTCTGCTTTCCCTCTTAGATCTCAGAGAAGCTTTGGTTTATGGGGGAGCTTAGCCATATAGTTTAATTCAGATTTTTCAGAATTAGAATTTCTATCAAGTAGTAGCTGACTCTTAGACTATTAAAAATTCTCCCCACTCTGAATCATTTCCTCTGCCACCATTAAATTAAACCTTTTAGGATAAGGCTTGCTCACTGGTGTTTCCCATGACACTTGCACTTCTGGTAGAAAGCTGATTCTTTATGATGTACAAAAATGGAGTTCTTTCCAATTTCTACAGTTCTGGGATTTAAAACATATTTGCATACTTTTGTGTTAAGCAGAATATTTTTAGTGCATACCTACTGCTTATAAAATGGCTTAGTTTCAGTTACTCCTCTGTGGCTTTTTGTGCATGTTATTTGACTTTGGGCTACACACAGATGCCTACCGCAGCATAAGAAGCCTCTCAGTGGTGTTTGTCTGAGCTCTGATGGAAAATCCAATGGAGAGCCTCATGCTTGGGTATCTTCTCCCTGAGCTAAGTTGAGAGCTGCATCGTTTATTTAGAAATTAAGCCCAATGTTCCAGGCGATGCACAAACCCATGGAATAGTCTTGTGTCGTCACTGGGGTCTGTTTACTGTAATTTGAGGTTATAGCTGCAGTTCCCATGATCCCAGTGCCAACCTGCTGGGTGTCCCGTGTGATCTCACATAGACACCTGAGACCAGAGGGTTTTCTGGATTCCTCTAGTACCCTTTCTGTGAGAGAGTCCAAGTTTGGGGCTCTGCAGAACATTATCACGTTCTCCCTCAGTTGGAGTTATTGGAAGTGCGCAGACAGCAAGAGGAAGAGGAGAGGAAGAGGCGGCCGCCCTCTCCCGAGCCGAGCACGAAAGCTTCTGAGGATACTGAGTCCCAGCAGCAGTGGTGAGTCACAGGCCACCTGCACTGCTCAAATCTGAGCTTCACTTGCAAGTGAGCTTCAGGGAGCATCTTTGTTAAGCTCACCACACGCACATCTTGTTAATTCTGTAAAGCATTTAGAATCTATGGTTACCCCAGATAACACTGGAGAATATGGACTTGTCCACTGTCACACTGGTGTGTAGGTGGCAGAAGCGGGAGGTAGACAGCTCCCATTCCACTGCTTGCACACGCATGCACATGCACACACTCACTCGGAATTTCCCTGTGAACCACCTGGATTTCAGGCCAGTGGTTATGTGATGATGCTTTTTGAAAGTTCTTCACTGAAAGAACAGAAATCATGGTCTATTTCTGAAAAGCAAATTATCGTGTTGTGGTGAGAGCCCCATGCCAACCCTGAATGCCGCCTGGATTGGGGGAAAGGGCATGCCTGTGGTCTTACTCTCTACCTAGAGTTGGTTTGGAACACTTGGGAAGTTCTTAAAAAGAAATTACATGGTGTAAGGGGGGTTGCACATGTGTTTCTGAGAGAAAATCTGTAATAAAATTGAGTGATATTGTTCTCCCTCATTCTCTCTGTTTTTCTCTTTCCGTTCCTCCCCTTCCCGTTCCCCTTCCCTCCTCTGTCCTCTTTCCCCACTTTACCTAACAGGGATACTTCAAAAGGAGAGCAAGTTTCCCAGAACGGTTTGCCGGCTGAACAGGGATCTCCACGGGTTAGTTACCGCTCTCAAACCTACCAAAACTACAAAAACTTTAATAGCAGACGGACAGCCAGTGACCAGCCGTGGTCTGGACTGTGAAGTTCACTACCATTTGTCAAGAACCACTCTTTCCAAATCCTGTTGGTTTGACCTTTTGGCTTCCACTTCACCCCACAGTGTTAAAATTTTCCTTAATTCATAGGCTTCCTTGGTTTCATATTTGTTTGCATTTAATTCATGTTTATTTGAGTCTTTTAACTGATGGATGCTCAGTTGCCTTAAAGCAACATACTTATTTTTTGTTTATTTATTGTGAGCTTTTTACTTTATTAAGATTTTACAGCGAAAGCCTTACATGAGTAATTGAAATTAAATGAAATTACAGCAAACTGAAGAAGAAAACTAGAATCTGAAAGGTATGACACATCTAGTTATACTAACAAGGTGCAATACTGCGCTACACATAGCCGCTTATACAGATGTCATTAACCTGCCATAGTTTAATAGTAACTAGGAGGACTGGGGTATAAGGGAGGAGAGACTCAGTACTAAGATTAAAACCTTAAGTCAGCTGTGTCACATTCCATGAAGGATGCATTTGTTTATTGAAAATAGAGGAGGGAGGGTGGAGTTGGAGCTACTTGGGAAGCTCTATTAATTTTAGGCATAGAATCTGAAATTTTGAGACCCTTGAATTATTTATTCCTTTTTCCAAATGAGTTCCTCTCATTTTTCTCTGCCAAGACCTGAATTGAGAAACTCTAAGCTTACTTGCAGCAAGTAAATGCAGCCAGCCTCAGGAGTGAAGTGCCTGTTGACCCTGCCACCACCTTTGTCTTGGTCACTGTGAGCACAGCATGGCAGGTGGCAGCAATTCTCAGCATGCTTTGGAAGTCTGCCTACCAGACTTTCAGGCCTCTCCATTCAGTTGATGACTTCAGGGTGTCAAACTGTGTTTAAATTTTTCAAACAAATGGAACAAAAGCCATTCTAGTTCACCCTGATTACTTGAATGATGCACTTGGTGGACCACCCCTAGGAGCCATTGGATGCCACCTGGCTTCAGAAGTAATTTTAGTGTCTGTGTAGACAGAAAACTCCGTTGTATGTCTCGAATGGATCTTCTCATTTATTTATCATTTTCTTACGACTTTTTATGGAGTTCTCCAGTAAGTTTTTTAGGATGGCATTTATCAGACCACCAGCAGGGATTGAAAATGTTTTAACAGAAATTCTGTTCCTTAGGAATAAAAGCATATGAAAGAGGTGATTTCCTGGTACTGATACAGACAGAACAAACCAAATCCATACTACACCCAAGCCTTGTGAGACAGTCACTTGCTCATTTGCCATATTTAGATGTTAGTGGAATCATAAACCTGTTTTGATATGTGTTTTCCATGAGTTAAGTCTGATTTGTCTTTTCATTTCATGATGCATGTCTTTTTTTTTTCTTTTGTCAGGATAACATCATATAGCATCTTGTTTGTTTTTCCTTATTTCTATGTACATATCTATCTACTTGCGACTGTAGATGGGTATATAGATAGATGCCAAGCTTCTTATGTTCTGGGGGTAGTGTGCACCATTATTGGGTCTCTGCCTTAAAACACACCAAATTCATGTTAGAAAAAAACTACTGCTTTATCTTTGGTCATTAGGGAGCCCTCACATGTGTTTCTGGCTCCAGATTCTGTGTTATTGATCTATATGTATATATGTGAAGTTTCCATATATATATGTTTAAATTTTTTATCATCTGGAATGATACCCAGTTTTCTGCTTTTTGTATTCAGAAGACCAAAAAACAAAACAAAACAAAACAAAAAAACCTCACCAAACACATAAGCACACAGAAAAAGTGCTATGATGTTTTTGGCATTTGTTCTCACGCCTGTTTTTATCTAGATTTTTAAATTGTAGCTTGCCAGGACAAGTTTTTTATTATAATTGGATTGGAAGAAGAAAAGCCTTTACATTCTTTTGAGTTGTGATGCAGAGACTCAAGTTAATGAACTTGAAATAGTGTTGCTTCATGCACTTAGAAAACCAATCAGGTGTTTCTTGTGCTACTAGTTGTCACGTTGCATTCGTGTTCACCTCCTGATTTAAAGATCTCAGGTGTACCTGGCCACTAAAGCACTCTGGACTAATCGCTAAAGAGAAGCAACATGGGGTGGGGGCTGGAGGGAGATTCACATGTACGGTCATAGCACTATGATTTGCTTTTGATGTTTGTCTCTAGTGGTGTGTTGTCTGTTGGCATGCTTAAGCACATGTCCATTAAAATTCATTTTGTTCCTTTTATTTTCCTTGTTTTCTTGGTTTAGTGATTCATTTGCATAAACATTAATTATCTCTGCATACTGGTTTGGGGTTTTCTCTTTCCTTCTAACTCTGAAGAAAAAAATTTTTGCTGCAGAATTTCCCCCCTAGAAGAGGCTTCCCTGGCCTTTGCCTACCTTGAAGTCTGACCAAGTGCTATAAATGTTAGCTTTTTCTCAGCAAATGCCGCTCCGTCCAGGTCACTGCTGTCACTAGCAGTTTTCTAGCCACAGCTGCAGCACTAATTTTTTCTTAACCTGATTTCTATACACACTAACCCTATGTCTCCCTAGACTCACATCTGGCACAGGCCTTTCAGACCAAACTTCACACTTCCAGGAAGTGTGAAACCAGAAGTTTCCTGAAATTCCACACTAGAACAGATGTGTCAACTTTAAAATCCACTCACTTTCTTTGGACTCAGGATTTTTGGGGGTTTTTTTTGTTTTGTTTTTTTGTTTGTTTTTTTTGGGGGGGGGTTTTGGTGGTTATTTCCCCTCCACATCTCTCCTTTAAAAATGAAAGGAAAGAGAAATACTAAAATAGCCAGTTGCGCATAAGCCCACGTCTCCATGGTGTCATTTAACACAGAGGCCAGGATGTTCACATGTTCACCCCCTCCCCCATGCCTTCCACATTGCTATGTGGGTCAAGGGTTTCAATCAAAAATGCCCTTAAATTGCAACGCCTCTGGTCTCACCCTCAACCTTAATGCTGACGGTGACAGTTTTGGATAGACGGAGTAGACACTCGAGACTCCACCCAGCCACGTAGAGCAGGCCTAAAGGAGTGATCCCGTTCCTGAGAGTTGACATATCTGAGTGTTGAAGCAGTGGTGGTCATTCTCCCATTTCTCCTGTTGAAGTTGTTGCTGCTAACTTGTCATTTTGGTTCTGGGCAGCAGTGGTGGGGGACGTTATCTAATGAGCGTTGCCATTGACACCTCCATGTTTGTCCGTGTACGAGGGGTGCAGGTTGTCTGTAACCCACTAAAGCGTCAGCCACACCCAGCTTTAGTAACTTGCTAATCCCGCGCCCTGGGTTACCAGCCGGGGCCGCGCCAGTTCATGGTACACAGTTGATGGTATACAGGCTGAAAGCGATAATGAACCGAGACCCTACTGCATTTCCAAAGCCGAAAAACCCTGAGGGTCACAATATAAATGAGCTTGGGAAGGAACAGCTCCCGAAGACGTCTCCAGCCTGACGGTCAGAGCCGCGGGAAGCCTGGCTGTGTCTGGGCTTTCTCGTCTCAGTGCAGCAAGGCACCGTGATCAACCAACACGTGATGGGGAAGGCCCTGGTTCTGTCTGTGTTTGGGGGTAAATAGCCGTGTGGTGTTGAGTGACTGTGATTGGCTTTTCCAGCTCCTTTAACACAAACTACAACCCACTCACGATACAACTCCGGCAGATGTGGTTAAAGTGATGTTTGTTGACTTGCCTCATTTCCTTCCAGCTCTTAAGTTCCAAAGTCTAACTGGGATGGTAGATGTGAAATGCATGACTGTCGTCCTAATTTCTGCATGTGTTTATGACGATGTGTTGAGGGGAGGGGGGAGGAGAGCCAGAGAGCATTTTCAGAAACCGGAGGTCTTTCCTTGTCTTACTCTGGGGGAATGCTGTGTAGTTCTGATAGAGTTGTCTATCGATCTGTTTGTGAATGCCCTTTCGCTTTAAACTTCCAGCTCTTCTGGTGGCGTCCTTGGTTGTAAGGTGGCTGCTGTATAACGTCCACTCTCTCATATTTAATATGTGTGATTGTTACTGTTGTCCTTTTGTTTTAAAGTAACCATAAGAGGAAATGATCTGAGTTACATTAGAGAAAATGGATTGATCCGAGGAACAGAGTGCAGTAAAACTCATACTGGCATTTCGCTTTTCTCATTTCCCCATAAGCGGGCGGGCATTAATCCCTTCCCACCTTCTAATGTCCTTGGTGTCCAGCTGGCTTTGTGGGATGTTGCAATGGTTTTACTGTACTGCCTCGATCTGTGCCAGGCATTTATACACAGCCACGTGTGCGAGTCAGAGCGTATGTGGTCACCCCTGTGGCTCACGGGGTTTGCTGAATGGCCTCTCCACTGTCCCTATAGATGGCAGAAACGGTGGACACAGGTGAAATGGTCAACGGCGCCGCGGAACAGAGAACAAGCTCAAAGGAGTCCAGCCCCATCCCCTCCCCGACCTCGGACCGCAAAGCCAAGACTGCCCTCCCGGCCCAGAGTGCTGCCACCTTGCCGGCCAGAACCCAGGAGACCCCTTCGGCCCAGATGGAAGGCTTCCTGAATCGGAAGCACGAGTGGGAGGCTCACAACAAGAAAGCCTCAAGCAGGTAACGGCAGTGAAGGCTGAGGCAGCGAGGTGGGAAGCCAGCCCGCCTGCCCGGTCAAGGTCAAGGTCGAAGCACCCGCTTACGAGTTGAAAGGGGGGTGTGTGCACTTGTGAAATCCATTTGTTCTCAGCTTCCTGGGTATGCGTCACTTTTTTCCTTGGGAATGACATTGGAAAGTGGGAGGAGAGTGCTTTTTTAAGGTTAATTAAACCTGGTTGGGAATAGCAAAAGGGGGCCTTGGTACTTCTTCCTGAGAAGAAACAGGCTACGTAGAGGTAGGGGAATTTCCCTAAAGTGAAGTGTTCTTCCTTGAGGGATTTTTTATTTTTTAAGACACTTTCATTTTCCCAGCCTTATCTCCATATCTGTGTTTATATTCACTATTTTCCAATAAGCCCTACTGTTATTACCTCAATTTTACAGATGAGGAAACGGAGGCCTTATGTGGTTACAAAAGCTCACCCTTTAGAAACCTAGTGTATGGCATAGCCTAGGTGCAATCCGTATCTTATTCCAAAGCGTGCTTAACCAGTCAACTGTTCTGCCTGGGACCAGCATGTGCAGTTGTACAGGTTGTATATTAGACCAGGAAATCCCATCTAAGTTGAGTACAACATAAATTTGTGTTTTAATATATACGTAGGTGGCAGTAAAATGTCTTCTGATAAAATCAGCCTATCATGACAGTTTGCCTTGTCATGGGGGGAGGGCTGTCTTTTTTCTGATTGATCCCGAGGTACTGCAAGTGCTAATGGCCCTGGATCTGCCTCCCCATCGGGTTGCCAAGCCTCATCAGGACTAAAACCGAGGTGCAAGGGCTAGCTGTTGCAGGACAGGCATGTTTCAAATGAGGAGCCTGCCCTGTACAGCATTACCGCAAGAGGGTAATGCAGCAAAGAGGACTGACCCCCCCAACAAGTCTTTCCCGTCAGAGCCAAGAGTATCTTTAAGTACTAGAAGAGGGCACCATGTTTTTCCCAAAACTCAGAGAAGCAGCCCTGGATCACCTGCCTCTGTAGCACCATGTACACTCTCCCAGCAGTACACTGGAGGAATTTTCTTATATTGTTTAGTTTTAGCAGAATTTAGAAAAGGCCTTTAACAAGGGGTCACACCACGTTGTGTGGGGGTTGCTTTCATGTCAGTCAGATTCTTAATTCTTGAAAGGAGTGTGGTCTAGAACCCTGATGTTCCTCTCTTTACTGCTCAGGTCCTGGCACAATGTTTACTGTGTCATAAATAACCAAGAAATGGGTTTCTACAAAGATGCAAAGACGGCTGCCTCTGGAATCCCCTACCACAGCGAGGTCCCTGTGAGTTTGAAAGAAGCCATCTGTGAAGTGGCCCTTGATTACAAGAAGAAGAAACACGTGTTCAAGCTGAGGTGAGAGGGGCCACGTTTCTTGGTTGCCGAGAGCAGGTGTCTGTTATCACTCTCGGGGTTGGTTTTACCCAGAAGGTACTGTGATCATTCCTCTTCCCTCCCATTTAAAGTGAGCCTTGTGTAGCTTGTCACGTGTCTGGGTTCGGATCTTTACGGACTGCGGCCCATCACCAGCTTCCCTGTGGTTAGTGGTGCAGCTCAGCCTTGAAGAAAATGAGCTTTTGTTTTGATAAGCTCTGGAACTTACTGTTCCACAAGACAAGGTGAGCTGTTCACATGTCACAATTGAAGGGAAGCGTAAAAAAATAGTTTACCCATTTTTGCACGTTATCCAGACCTAGGAGATACTATTCTTGCCCACAAGATAGCTGGAGATGGGTCACAGGAGTCATCCCGGAGCTGGCTGAGATCAACAGAAGTGCATGTGTGAGACCTGGATCTCTGTCCACCCCCTACTTGCCCAGCAGATGTTCCACCTGCTTCTGGGACCACCTCGTTCCAAATGTCTCCAGCTTATAGAGTACATACATCTCTTCACAGAGTGGATCCAAGCTCAGAAGTTCTTCTTATACTTAGAAATGGGGAGAAAAGCCGTTTTATCATGTAGGAAGTAAACGTGTCAGTGTTTAGAATGTTAAGTAGTTTAATACTAATTTGATCTGTTGCTGTGGGACCTGAAAAGCTTTGGTCTTCAGTTAGATGTTTGTGTCCTGTCAGCTGGACTAGGCCAAGGACTGCAAATGAGTTTCAAGGGTATGACTTCTTGAGCTCTTTCAAGGAGCCCTGGAGGCAGGCTGTCTTCAGGACTTGGAACACTACAAGTGTAAAACAAGGCGCAGACAGCCTGGCTCCCTGGCTGCCTCCCTTCTTTGTTCTCCCTGGACGCAGCTTCAGAGGGTCAGGATTTTGGCAGAGGGCGCTTACCCTCCTCCCGACCAGGAACACCCCTTCCTCTGGACTGCAGTGAAGTGAATGAGCCAGCCCTCTAAGCCAGTGACTCTACAGTGTCCTAGGGATGGCCTTGCCAGGACAGTTTCTTTATGTACCACATAAGCAGAGAAATCTAGGAGACCCTTTCTGTATGTCTATTTAAAAACTCTGGTATTTGTAAATGTGGGGAATACAAGTTCTGTAGCAGAATTTCAAAAGAACTCATTTTAAAAAAATTCCTGTATAGTTAATATGTAGTGTCTTATTAGTTTTAGATGTACACTGTAGTGGTTCAGCAGTTCTGTACATGACTCAGTGCTCATCACAATAAGTCTACTCTTAATTCCCCTCACCTGTTTCACCCATCCACCCATCTCAAAAAATAGTTGAGTCTATTTTTTGTCTCTTTTCTCTTTGTTCATTTGTTTCTTAAACTCCATGTAGGAGTGAAATCATACAGTATTTGGCTTTGACTTACTTTAGTTAGCATTTTGTGGATGTATCCATGTTGTTGCAGATGCCAAGATTTCATTCTTTTTTATGTTTGAGTAAGACTCCAGAGTGTGTGTGTGAGAGAGAGAGAAAGAGAATGAGAGAGAGAATATATATATGTACCACATCTTCCTTATCCATTCATCTATTGATGGACACTTGGGTTGCTTCCATAACATGACTATTGTAAATAATGCAATAAATATAGGGGTGCATAGATGTTTTTGAATTAATGTTTTCTTTTTCTTTGGTTAAATAAATACCCAGTAGTGGAATTACTGGATCATGTGGTAATTGTATGTTTCATTTTTTGAGAAACCTCCATACTCTCCACAGCAGCTGTACCAGTTTGCATTTGCACCAATAGTGCACAAGGATTCCTTTTTCTTTACATCCTCACCAACACTTATTGTTTCTTGTGCTTATGATTTTAGCCATTCTGACAGGTGTGAGGTGCTATCTCACTATAATCTTGATTTGTATTTTCCTGATGGTGAGTGATATTGAGCATCTTTTCATGTGTCTGTTGGCCATCTCTGTGTCTTCATTGGAGAAATATCCATTCCTGTCTTCTGCCCATTTTTTAATTGGATTATTTGGATTTTTTAGTGTTGATTTGTAAAAGTTCTTTTTTTTTTTTTTTTAAGATTTTATTTATTTATTCACGAGAGACACAGAGAGAGAGAGAGAGAGAGAGAGGCAGAGACACAAGCAGAGGGAGAAGCAGGCTCCATGCAGGGAGCCTGACGTGGGACTTGATCCTGGGTCTCCAGAATCAGGCCCTAGGCCCAAGGTGGTGCTAAACCCCTGAGCCACCCAGGCTGTCCAGTATAAGTTCTTTATTCATTTTAAATGTTGATGTTAAAGAGGGAGCTAGAGAGCACAAGCCAGAGAGGCAGAGGCAGAGGGAGGAGAGGGACAGAGAATTGTAAGCCAACTCCAGTGCTGAGCATGGACCCTGACGTGGCTCAGTCTCACGACCCTAAGATCATGACCTGAGCCAAAACCAAGAGTCAGACAGTTAACTGCGCCACTCAGGCGCCCCACTTCTTTATAGATTTTGGATGCTAACCCTTTATCGGATGTGTCATTTGCAATTATCTTCTCTCATTCAGTAAGTTGCCTTAAAGTTTTGTTCATTGTTTCCTTTGCTGTACAGGAGCTTTTTATTTTGATGAAGTCCCAATAGTTTATTTTTGCCTTTGTTCTCCTTGCCTCAGGGGTCATATCTAGAAAAATGCTGCTATAGGTAATACTAGAGAAAATTACTACCTGTGCTCTCTTCTACAGTTTTTACATTTTAGTTCTCTCGTTGAGGTCCTTAATCCATTTTGGGTTTATTTTTGTATATGGTGTGAGCAAGTGGTCCAGTTTCATTCTTTTGTATGTTACTGTCCAGTTTTCTCAGCACCATTTGTTGAAGAAACTTTTTCCCATTGCATATTCTTGCCTCCCTTATCAAAGTTTAATTAACCATATAATTGTGGGTTTATCTTTGGGTTTTCTGTTCCATTCATCTATTTGTCTCTCTTTGTGCCAGTACCATACTGTTTTGGTCACTCCAGCTCTATAATATAACTTCATGTCTGCTATCCAGGGTCTTTTGTGGTTCCATACAAGTTTTGGATTGTTTATTTTGTTCTGTAAAAAATGCTGTTGGTATTTGATGGGGATTATATGATCATTTTTAAAGTATTTGTTTTCCCAATCCATCAGCATGGAATAGTTTTCCATTTGTTTGTGTTATCTTTGGTTTCTTTCATCAGTGTTTTTAGTTTTCAGAGACTTTTACATCCTTGGTTAAATTTATTCCTAGCTATTTTATTGTTTTTGGTGCAATTGTAAATGAGACTTTTCTTTTTTAAGATTGTATTTTTAAGGGGATCCCTAGGTGGCTCAGTGGCTTAGCGCCTACCTTTGGCCCAGGGAGTGATCCTGGAGACCCGGGATCGAGTCCTGCATCGGGCTCCCTGCATGGAGCCTGCTTCTCCCTCTGCCTGTGTCTCTGCCTCTCTGTGTGTGTGTGTCTCTCTCATGAGTAAATAAATAAAATCTTAAAAAAAAAAAAAACTGGCTAAAGGTTTATCAATTTTGTTGATCTTTCAGACAAACCAGCTCCTGGTTTTGTTGATCTGTTTTTTTTGTTTAATTATATTTCTTTCTGCTCTAATATTTTTTTTTCCTCCTTCTACTGGATTATGGTTTTATTTATTATTTTTCTCAGTCCTTTAGGTAAAGGTTAGGTTTTTTATTTGAGATTTTTCTTGATTCTTGAGGGAATTCTGTATTGCTATAAACTTTCCTCTTAGAAGAGCTTTTGCTGTATCCCAAAGATTTTAGACTTTGTATTTTCATTTTCATTTGTCTTCCTGGATGTTTTGATTTCCTCTTTGATTTCTTATTTGACTTTATTGTTTAGTAGCATGTTATTTAATCTCCATGTATTTGTGTTCTTTCTAGATTTTTTTCTTGTGGTTGATTTCTAGTTTCATAGTATTGTGATCAGAAATGATGAATGATATATACGACTTTGATCTTTTTGAATTTATTGAGACTTGTTTTGTGGCCTGACGTGTGATGTTTTCTGGAGGATGTTCCGTGTGGACTTGGAAAGAATGTGCATTCCATTGTTTTAGGATGGAATGTTCTGAATATATCTGTTAGATCCACCTGGTCCAGTGTGTCATCAAACCCAGTTTCCTTGTTGATTTTCTGTTTGGATGATCTATCCACTGATGTAAGTGGGGTGTTAAGTCTCGTACTATTACTGTATTACTATTGATTACTTCCTTTATGTGTTTGGGTGCTGCCATGTTGGGTGCATAAATATTTACAAATTTTACATCTTCTTGTTGGATATGTAGTGAAAAGACTCATCATTTTTATTTTTTATTTATTTGAGAGAGCACAAGCCAGGGGTTGGGGAAGAGGGGCAGTGGAAGGAGGGGTACAGAAGGAGAAGGACGAGCAGATTCCCTAGGACTCAGCACCATGGGATCATGACCTGAGGACTCATTTTTTTTTTTTTAAGATTTTATTTATTTATTTGACAGCATAAGCAGGGGAAGTGGCAGAGGGAGAGAGAGAAGCAGGCTCCCTGCTGAGCAGGGAGTCCAATGTGGGGCTCAATCACAGGACCCCAGGATCATGACCTGAGCTAAAAGCAGATGCTTAACCAATTAAGCCACCTGGGTGCCCCAGGACTCATCGTTTTTAAAGTGTTATCTCTTGAATTCAGTTTAGAGCAATGATTAGACTTTCCACATCTGGCCTCAGCAAAGCCAGATGTTATGTTTGGGACATTTTTTATCCTTCCAGTGGATTGAAACATTCAGTTTTATGTATATTATATTGACCCAATTATAAGCTTCTTGCTGTTGCTGGACCTTTGTGGGTCCCAGGCACAGCTGGTGATAAGTACAGAGCTCCGTTGGGCATTTCTGCTCAGATTCCCCTGGCCTGCTTATGTCCTGCATTGGTTTTGAGAATTTGAAGGTTTTGTTTCTTCCTAAGTCAAATCGTGACTGACTTTCTTCCTTCAACTTACAGATTAAATGATGGCAATGAGTACCTCTTCCAAGCCAAAGATGATGTAAGTTTTTAAGATTGATTTCTCTCAGTACTTGGGAGTTTACATGACAAGATTTATTTACAGTGTTCTTTGTGTAAGTAATGATCAGCCATGGCTTCTCGTATCCTCAGTCACCAGCACTGGAAGGTATTCAGTTCTCTTTGTCGCTAGGAAGCAGCAAATGGCATCACTGTCTGCTTGGTGTGTCAGGAGGGCTAGTTACAGGGCCCTGAAAATGGTGGAGGAAAACATGCCCGCCCCTGGCAGTGGATGAGGCCCAGGGAGTGGTCCCAAGAAGGGATGCAGATCCTGAGATACAGTCAGGGGCCTCCCTGCTGCACCCCACTGCCTATAGGCCACATTGTCATGATTGCACTTCTTGTAGGAAGAGAGGATCTGCTGATGAAAAAGCAACATGTGCAATGCTCTATATATGAAAAACCAACTTCTGTTAAATTCATGCAGGGTTGTATGTCTAATGTCCTTTAAATTTTTAAGAAATATAAAAGAAGAAACACAGGGTACATCCCACCAATGGAGACCAGTCTTCTTGTTCTTCCAAGTTTGTAGGACCACATGACTTAGATTGGTGGCTTTCTAGTCCTGGAAACCAAATTCTCGTGAGAGTTGAATCATACTCGCTCCACTGAGGGTCACGTGAGAACTGCATGTCTCTCTGTTAGCCAGATGCCCCCGTGGGCTAACCTTCCCAAGCCTTCTGACTGATGGAGGCGCATATGGTTGGGCAGGTGAAGTGAGAGTGTTTTGAGCCCATCCCTCTTGGCTGAGTCTCCCCTGTGGTCCTTTGTCCAGGAGGAAATGAACACATGGATCCAGGCCATCTCCTCCGCCATCTCCTCTGATAAACACGAGGTGTCCGCCAGCACCCAGAGCACGCCAGCATCCAGCCGGGCACAGACCTTGCCCACCAGCGTCGTCACCATCACCAGCGAGTCTAGCCCCGGCAAGCGGGAGAAGGACAAAGAGAAAGACAAGGAGAAGCGGTTCAGCATTTTTGGCAAAAAGAAGTGAACTCCTTTCCTTTACCTCCTGCCCTTCTCTTACCTTTTCAGTGAAACTCCAGCATGCAAGCTCAGAACCAACACATTACTCTCTGTGCCTAATGTTCTTCAATGTGGTTGATTTTTTTTTTTAATTTATAGAGCATTTCTTGGGGGGTGGGTGGGGGAAATACACCTAAACACTTTATCTCCAAGTTACAAAAGTTTGAGGTGCAGAGGGAAGACCAGATTTTTTTTAATGAAATTATATAGATTAGATCTCAATATTTAAACTGTTCCTCAATTTTGTGAGGCTGCGTTGGAAATAACCCGCCTCTAGTGCTGTTGGTATGCAAGGCAGCGGTGCTTAAACAATATTTCCTGTGCTCACCAGAGACAAAAATGTACCAATTTCCTGACACCATTCTCTTCCATTTATTTCCAGTGGTTACCTTGAGTCTTGACTATTAGAAGTGCCCACGACGGGTCTAACCTTGATTAAACAGATCGTGTATTATGATCTCGCTGCAGCGACAGTGCAGCTCCATGTTCAATCTACAGACCAAACCGTTTGTATCTGGCATCACTTACTAACACATGCCCTGCGGCTTTTTCTGCGTCACCTGCAAGGACAGTTGAGAATGTCGGTATACCGGTATAAGAGAAGGAATAGAAAATTGATACTGTTTTAAATAATCTGTAATTTCAGTTTTTTTTTTTTTTGCTGAAATACATTATATTGTATGTTTGAGATAATTCTAGTACAAAGTATAATAAAACTAGATGTATAATAAACCCTTTAAATCATTGGTAAGTGTACAAGTGGAACTGAAGCATTTACTGGACAAAGTCATGTTACTCTAATGGTTACTTGCTCGTGCGTTGCCACACTGTGTTATAATTTGCTTCATTACCTTGCTCTTTGATACATAGTGTGCATTTCTTTGTCACTGTAACGATTGTAATGACAAAATTTTCATCTTACTGCACAATCAAAATGGCATTGATAGGAATGAACTCCAGAGGCCGGGCCTGAGCCGAGAGGTGGTCGCTCCGGCCTGGCGCTCAGTCGTCTGACCTGTACCTCTCAACTTTTGCCCTGTTAAATATATGCTATGTCATTAAATGCTTTTAAATCTAGCACGGCGGGTAATTGTTGTCTTTTCTCTCCTGCGTGCACGCCATGTAGGGACATCACAAAGCCAGGAATAGCAAACGGGAAACACTAGACTGTCCCCCTGGGTTCCTGTTTTGTGTTTTTGTGCGTGTATGGTGCACCGGCTTTGAAAACTACTGCAAACAATAAATGTGAGATGTTTTGCAGCTACACATTCAGATTTTATCTTTTATTTATGAAAAAGCTAACAGCGAACTTGCTAAACCTGAGTTCTGAGGAAGGTATTAGCAAACTTTTCCTGTAAAGGGCCAGAGATGGCCAGTACTTTAGCCTTTGTGGGTTAGACTCCCATCTGTGGAAGCTGCTTACCGTGGAGTACAGAGGCAGCCATCGATGATGTGTGAGGGAATGGGCATGATTGTTCCAGTAAAACTATTTGTGGACACATACGTGAATTTTATGTAATCTTTACATGCTGTACGATATTCTTCTGATTAAAACAATTTTTTTTTAATGTAAAATCTGTTTTATACGGATCATACAGAAACAGAGGATAGGACAGATTTGGCCCATGGGGGCCCCATTCAGTGGTGCCATCATGGGATCACGGGTATATATGCATGTTATACTTGTCCTTTTTTTTAATCTGGGTACATTGACTCCAGACCACTTGCATATTTTCTTACATGGAGCAGCACAGGATGCTAGTATTAGGGGTTTTCAGTAAGCTGTTCCACAGAGGCCCACGCCTAACGTAATGTCAGTCCTGAGCTCCACAGCTGAATGGCATTGAAGTCTTTTGTGACCCCAGAAACTGGCCCTCTCTCCTTCTCTCATGCACCCAAGCCCATTTATCTCCGTGTGACTCACCCTTGCCTTCCATACGATTGGAATCCTGTCTCAACAGATGATCCTCTCACAAAGTGATTGGAAAATAATCCTGATTGGTGACCGCCTGCTCTTGACAGAGCCAGCCAGATGCAGGCAAGACACACTTAAAAGGAAAATAACCAGCAATTACAGGATCCCATAAAAAATATGCATGGGATATCTTGCAGATAGTTCCAGAGGTTTACAGATCCCTGAATACGCAACTTGGATTTGGAGGTACTTGCTTTCCTTACCGCATTTGCTGAGGATCCACTGCAGCCTGAAAGGGAAAGATGATGGGCAGTGGGAGCAGCAGCAGCGGAAGACTGGATTCTGTGGGTCATCAGGTGCCGATGTGAACAGGTACGATCAGAAAACCCCAACAATACGTGTTCACTGGATGAGGCTACAGGCCGTAGAGGATCGTGATTATCAATCCTATCATGGTAAATATGGGGTGGGTTGTTTTTTTTTTTTTTAATCCTATACACTATTTAGTACTTTGAGGATGGTGCACATTTTTATTGCCCTAGTGGTGTACTATTTTACTTTTTAGTGATCTAGGATGGGTGATAATACTGCCCTCTGTGCATCTGAGAAGTGCGAAGCAGTAAAATACGACTGTCAGGATATGAAATGGGTGTTGATTGATTAAAGGACGCTGTTGTCTCACTTGACCATCACTGAAGTTGAATGCATCCTCAATTGATGGTACCTCAGGGTTGTGTTTTCTTGGGGTACTTGAAGTGCTGCTGCTGCTTCCAACTAGTGTCCTCTTCAGTGGATGAAATAGAGTGTATCAGACTGGGTGGTGGACACATCGTTACCACCCAGTGCTTGGCGCTGTTAGGGTTGGTTGTGTGTGGAGGGTCCTATGGCACTTCTCTCTGCGTATGTTATTTTCATTTTTTAGTTGGAATCCTTATTTTCTTTGGTCTAGTGGTAGAATTCAAATAGGAGAGGTAGGATAGGGCTGTGGGGGTGCTGAGTCTGTTAAGTATCTGCCTTTGGCTCAGGTCATGATCCTGGGATCCTGGGATCCAGCTCCGCACTGGACCCCCTGCTCAGAGGGAGGCCTACTTCTCCCTCCGCCTCAGCCTGCCACTCCCCCTGCTTGTGTGTGCACACAACCATGCACACTCTTTGTCAAATAAAATCCTAGTTTTTTAAAAAAAGGGAAGGTTGGCTAAAAGCTTGAGTCTTTCCCATCATTCAAACTGACTTTTCTAAGGACACCTGGGCGGCTCAGCCATTGAGCGTCTGCCTTTGGCTCAGGTTGTGATCCCAGGGTCCGGGATCAAGTCCCACATCAGGCTCCTTGCAAGGAGCCTGTGTCTCCGCCTCTCTCTGTGTGTCTCTCATGAATATGTAAAATCTTTAAAAAAAATAAACCGACTTTTCTAAGCATGACCCATACACCAAAAGCCATAAAAAAAAAAAAAAGTTCAAGGTTTCTCTCACCATTGAGAGTCACAGTGAAGCCTTTCACTTTCCACCTCCCAATGCCAACTATCAATGGAATTATCCTCCTTGAAAGATGTCCCATCTTTGGCTGGTGGAAGTCCCTTCAAGTTGGCTTCTGAGTCCTTTTGATAAAACCCGAGTCACCTTTAATACTTTTCCTCCCTCCCTGGCATGACAAGCCGTCCCAGGCTCACCAGTACATTTCTTACCCCCAGACCTGCAATCAGAACTCTCTAAGAAACCCTGATTTCTTTGAATGGAAAATGATAATTTCAAAACCATAATTTTTGTGTTAGAACTGATCTTTGCTATTGGGTTGGTCCTTTTTTCTGTGTGAATCGGTAGATAAAAATAACTCATGAGTTCATACTGCAATTCAGGGTTTTTTACTTGACGTTTCCTCTATTATGCCATAATCTTTTCCACCCAGAATCAGCACTCAAAAGATCTGGGGGCATAGAATTAGAATATCTTAGGGTGACTCACTTGCTTTATCACACACATAAACTCAGTATAGCAATACTAATACCACCACCAATAAGAACAGTTTTGGGGTTTGTGGTGGTGGTGGTGGTGATGCTACTACTTTTTTTACGTTGTGGTACTTGTGGATTGATTCACACGTGGTTGTAAGAGATAACTGGGTTCCCCTCAGCAGTGCTCCCCATGGTCACATCCTGCAGAACTGGAGTGCAGTGTCCCATCCAGAGTGTTGCCACCGACCCAGTCAGGAGTCCACGTTTCCCCAGCTGCAGGATCCCTCCTGCTGCCCTGTTACTGCCACACCTTGCCAGCAACCAGCCGCCTGCTCCCCGACGTTAAGTCTTGGTCATTTCAGAAGTGTCGTTTCAGGTATGTGTGCATGCAGTCACACAGGGTGTCACAAGCATGCAGGCCTGGCTGCTTTTCCCACTCAGCATAAATCTTCCAGGTTCCCGTGTGCGCTCACCCACTGAAGGGCATCGGGGCAGCTCCCAGTCTGGGGCTGTTTAGGAAGAAAGCTGCGATGACCGACCGTGTGTGCGGGGCGCTTGGGGTGGGCCTAGATCTTCATCTCTCCGGGGTGGGGGGCGGGGGCGGGGAATGCCCAGGAATGTTGAGAACCGTTTTTAAAAACATTTTGCATGTGCTCCCTGGGTCCCACCCGCCCCTCGCCCCCAGGGTGTCCGGGCCGGGGCCTTCCGAGCTCGCCCCCTCCTGCCCGCTCGCGCCCCCTCGGGCCAGCCCGCGCTCCCTTGACCTCCAGGCCGCGTAAGGACTTCCCAAGGGAGAAGTAAGTGCGAGTCCCGAGTCTTGCAAAGTTTGGACCTAACATAGCACAGGCCACCCTAGAAAGAGGAGTTCTTCAAGGTTAAAAAAAAAAAAAATCCAACTGGCTTGAACGTGGGAAAGGACGTTACCTCCCGTTGGGAGCGCCGAAGGCTTTTTTTTTTTTTTTTCTAAAAGATGGGCCTGGTCCTGCAAGGGATTCAGGAAGCAGAACTGGAGGGGCCCAGTGTCTCCGGCGCTGCCCGGGTGCTCTCCCGGCTGGGGAAGCGCCACCGCGGAGCCTCCCGAGGACGCCCCGGGCTGCCGGGGGGGGGGGGGGGGGGTGGGGGGGGGCAGGACGCCCCGTTCCGGGCTGCCCGGAGCTCAGAGGGGGCCGGCTGGGGGGGCCCTGGGGGGGCCCGGGTTTCCCGGGGCTGGAGCCTCCAGGCGGCCCTCGGGCTTGCTTCCCCGCGGGCGGGGGCGGCACAGCAGGAGGCCGCTGCCCCGAGCAGGGCCCCCCCGCCCCGCCCCGCCCCGCCCGCCCCTGCTCCGGGCGTCCCCGCGGCGCACGCGTCCTGGGGCGCGGCCGGGCTGGCACCAGCCTCCGCGGGGCCCTCGCTCGTCCGCTCGGGTGCGTGTCGGGCTCTGGGGCCCCCTTGTGCCCCCTTGTGCCCCCTTGTGCCCGGGAGCGGGGGAGGGAGGGGGCGGGAGGGGGCGAAGAGCCGCGGGGCTCCCCGAAACTGATGCTCTGAGCAGAGGGAGGCGCGGGGAGGTTGTGGGGTGCGGCGCGGCCCCTGCATCCCGCGGCGGGGGGAGCGGGCGGGCCTCACCGCGGCCTCCCTGGGGCGCGACCCCCTCGCAGTCGCCGTTGGCGCGGGAAGGGGCCCCCCGGAGCCTCCCCTGGTGCCCCGGGCGCCCTCGCGGGGAGCAGGTGGGGGGCAGCCGGGGGGGCAGGTGGGGGCTGGGGGGGGCAGGTGGGGGCTGGGGGCTTGCCACCCTCCTCACGTCCGCTTCCTCAGAACCTGGCTCTTCCAACCTTTAAAAGGGGACTGAAGGGGGCCCCCCGGGTGGCTCAGCAGTTTAGCGCCTGCCTCGGGCCCAGGGCGTGATCCCGGGGTCCTGGGTTCGAGTCTTCGCCAGGTTCCCTGCGTGGAGCCTGCTTCTCCCTCTACTGTGTCTCTGCCTCTCTCTCTCTGTGTCTCTCATGAATAAGTACATAAAATTGTATAAAAAGGGAGGGGAGCTGAAGGAATGAGGTGAAGGCCACTGCCCTCCAAAAACCCCTTCCCCAGGGCCCCGTGCTGCTCACAGGAGGCCTCCCTAAATTTGTGCGAGGGCGCTGGCGGCGGGTGACAGCGAGCACACACCCGCACACCCACCGTGGGGCACGGCGGGCCTCGGGCCCAGGGTAGGACTGGATGACAGGTTGATTTGCTGCCCACGCTCCCGATGGGTCGGTATGTCTGTACCGTCCCAGGCCCACACTCCCGCCTGCATCACTGTCACTCCTGGCCTCAGGCTGGGCTCCCTCCTGGTGGCAGCAGCCCCCCGTGCTCCCAGGGTCACATCTAAGAGGAGGCAAAAGGCTTCTCGTCAGGGATCCCTGGGTGGCACAGCGGTTTGGCACCTGCCTTTGGCCCAGGGCACGATCCTGGAGACCCGGGATCGAATCCCACGTCGGGCTCCCGGTGCATGGAGCCTGCTTCTCCCTCTGCCTGTGTCTCTGCCTCTCTCTCTCTCTCTTTCTCTGTGTGACTATCATAAATAATTAAAAATTATAAAAAGAAAAGTTGTTACTGTGCTCAATATACCTAAACAACTTTAAAAAAAAAAAGGGCTCCTCGTCCAAACACAACAACACAAAGGGGCCACAAGTTTCACTGGAAATGGATTGACTTCGATCTCGCATCCCTACCTGAACCACAAGAGAGATCACCTCAGGCCACCCGGGCGCCCCCTGGTCTACCCAAACCACAGGTCGTTACAGCAGGGACATGGGTGGTTGGGCCCTCAGTGTCCCTCACCATATAGGATTGAAAAAAATGACATCATCAAAGGGTGGCTTGGGTGAGGTAGAGTGGGGGGGGGGGGTTGATGGAATCTGAGTGTGGGGATGCTAAAGCCCCCACTGTCTGCCCAGCTCCCCAAATGCTGTATATCTCCACATAAACGTGTTGGGTTCAAAAGGGGTGGGGTTTGAGAAACCACTACTTTTTCTCTGAAAAGGAGAAACGGTGTTTCTAGAAGGGCCTCCTCTTGAAGTTAGGTTTGAAGCTCATTTTATTTAATTTTTATTTTATTTTGGGGGAGAGAGAGAGAATGGGGAGGAGGGGCAGAGGGAGGGAGAGAGAGAGAATCTTAAGCAGGCTCGACACCTAGCACGGAGCCCGACGTGGGGCTTGATCGCATGACCCGAGATCATGACCTGAGCCAAAATCCAGTCGGACGCCCAACCCACTGAGCCACCCAGGCGCCCCACTCTTTGTATTTTAAAGCACATTTGCTAAGGTATTCAAGGTTGCCCCTGACCTTGCCCGTGTCCATACTGCCAGCGGGCTTTCCCTCCACGACGCTCGTTTGGGGTGCACCTGGCTCCAGAGAACAGACGCGGGCTACTGAGTAGGAAGGGCCGGGAGGGGTCTGGGCCCTCTTGCTACTGTCCGCAGGGTCCCCTTCTCCAGGGTCCCTGGAGGGTTGCCTTAGACACTAGGAAGCCCAGCAGCTGGAGAAGGTACTGGGATGCTGGAAATGTATGAATTAACCAAACATTTGGATAAGGAGTTGCATTTTTTTTTTCTTTTGAAACACAGTTCTCCAAAAGGTGCTCATTATTGATCTGGGGAGTCCTGAGGGCCTGAGGTAATGGTCGGAACGTCATTTGGCCAAGACACAACCGTGTGGGTGCGCGGTGGCCCCGGCAGCCCTCCCCTCCTCGGATCAGCTCCTGCCAGCGTGTTCCTTACAAAATCCTCACGGCGGCGGGAGGTAAAACCACGCCAGGTGTTCGTGTCCTAGAGGGCCCAGGGGTCTCCTGCAGCCCAGCTGGGGGTACTGAGCGGGCCCAGGGGGGCGGCCGGGCCTGGTGCCGCGGCAGCCCCCACCGCTCCCCTGCGGCTGTGGAAGTGAGGGGTGCAATGCCTGGCGTTCCTCGGGATTCACATTCACAGGACAGTTTGCAAAGACCAACCGGCCCTTTTCATTGCGACCCTTGGCGTTTTCCTCATCTCTCTGTGGCGCTTCCCCCCGGGGAGGCTGCCCGGCTGGGGGACTGCGACCCGAGGGCCCCTTGGCGCCGCAGACCCTGGCGGGGGGCTGCCTTCAGAGCCCCGGGCCGCCCAGAGGACCCTCGCAGGGGGCAAGCGGCGTGACCTCAGTGACCCGGGGCCATGGCCCTGTGCCCTGGGCCACGTGGGTCAGCCCGCTCGGCGACCGCGGGGAAGCAGAGGCCCAGCCCGAGCTGGTAGGGAGCCTACAGGGAGGGTGTCCCAGAACGTTCTGGAGCTCCGGCCTGGTCAGCCGCGTGGTGGCCTCGTCCCCGCCCAGCTGCCTGGCGATCTTCGGCCTCTGAGCAGGGTGTCGCCCAGGCTGCCCCGGCACCATGTGCAGGCCGCGAGCGAAACAGGAGCTGGTCTCCACCGGGACACGGGGAGCACGAATGTGCCAGAACAGCTGGGAAAACCCGGCCGGGACTGAGGCCCAGGCCTCTGAACCTCTGGTGTCCTGCGCTTGTTCCCCAGACAGGTGGCTTGGGCTTGCTGAGGTCGGCGCGGCCTGCGGGCAGGGTGCTTAGCACCCTGAGTCTCCCGAGTCCTCAGGGCGACCCTGGGGCGCCGCGGCCTCCTGATGGTGCAGCGGGGGGAGGCAGCTTGGGGAGTTAAGTGCGTGTGAGCCGCGGCTCGGGACTCGAATTCCGACGTGCCTCCCCGGGGCCACACTCCGTCCCTACTGACTGCCCTCCTGAAGCCGCTCGCCCCGGTTGGAGACCGACCAGCGCCAGCCAGCGGAGGGAAAGGGGGTCTCTGCGCGTCAACCATCCCCGGAAAGGGGGCTCCTAGGGGCCGTCCACCTAACTGCCACGAAGCCTGGGTCCCAGGCTCTCGGCCCATCGCCGGCCCCTCAGCACCCGTGTTCCTCTGGAGCTTAGTGGCCGAGCTGTGGGGTGGCCCCCAGAGCCCTGTGCGACGTCACTGCAGGCTGGCGGCGGCCTGCTGCTCGCAAGTCTGCAGCCGCCCCGACCTGGACTGTCCACGCACCGAAGGCCTTTCTGGGTCAAAGTGAAGGTCAAGCGGAGGACATGGGGACCCAATACGTGTTCAGAAGGAAAGACGAGAAGAAAGAGGGGGGAAAGGGGGGGAAGCATCCTCTGACCAGCTGGGTCCTCTGTGGCCTCAGGTGGCAAAATAAATCATGGCTCAGCCCCGAACGCCGGGCCCAGGTGTGGTGTTTAAAAACCAGGAGAGGAAAGGAAGAAGGTCAGCTCCCAGCCTGTGTGGACAGGTTCATTCAATCTCCTTCACAGCTGAAGGCGGTGAGGACGAGCTATAGGAACTGATGGGCTCCGGGGGGGGGGGGGGGGGGGGGTCAGACCCCAGCTCCACGACGGTCACAGGCCCCTTTGTTCTCGGACTTGTCATTTCTCGTTGCTCTGAGCCCTGACTCTCCCGCTGCCCACCAGACTCCTGGCTGTCGTCCCCGCCTGCGTAGAATTCCACGCGGTGAAACATCGTATGTACTTCTCTGTATGGTATTTTCTTTTTTAAAGATTTTATTTATTTATTCATGAGAGACACAGAGAGAGAGAGATACAGGCAGAGGGAGAAGCAGGCTCCATGCAGGGAGCCTGAGGTGGGACTCGATCCGGGGTCTCCAGGATCACGCCCTGAGCTGAAGCCGGCGCTAAACTGCTAAGCCACCCAGGCTGCCCTAGTATTTTCACTTAAGCTTATGTCACAGTCTTATTATGTATTATACTTTGTGGGGTTTTTTTAAGATTTATTTATTTATTTGAGAGAGAGACAGAGAGAGAGCATGAATGGGGGAGGGGAAGAGGGAGAAGGGAAGCACCCCCCCACACACCGAGTGTGGAGCACTAGGAGGGGCTGCATCTCAGCACCTGAGATCATGACCTGAGCCGAAACCAAGAATCAGATGCTCAACCATCCCGGGGCTCTGATACACTTTCTTATTCTTTTTTTTTTTTTTTTTAATTTTTGGAGGATTTTATTTATTTATTCATGAAAGACACAGAGAGAGAGGCAGAGACACAGGCAGAGGGAGAAGCAGGCTCCATGCAGGGAGCCCTATGCAGGACTCGATCCCAGGATCCTGGGATCACGACCTGAGCCCAAAGGCAGACGCTCAACCACTGAGCCACCCAGACGCCCACACTTTCTGATTCTTATTTCAAGGGCGATATGTAATTGTCCATTGGGTCAACGCACCACCAGTCAGGAAAACGTTCTTCAAATTCTAGGCATTTAGCAATAAGATCACTCCCCACCAAAGAGACATGCTCCTAAAATTATTGCTCTGACTTGCTTCTTCCCAAGGCAGTTTTCCGTGGCTGTTAACTCCATCCACGTAGGGCCACTTCACAGACCACATTCCCCCGTAATTCCTTCCCTCAGTACAGCTTACAGACCTCCAAAGCCGGCCTCTTCCCACCCTTGTGGAGCTCATTGCCCTTTTCAGCTCAGAACTTCAATTTCAGCCACCCTGACAGCTTTGGGAACTTCACATTTCAGGAACTTGGGATTGGGTCTCTATCCTGTTGCTCCCTAAGATCTTCTGGGGTCCTAATGCAAATCTTACCCACAGCCCACCACATTTTAGGACCACATCAGTAACTCCTCTCATATAGGCACACAAAAGATTAAGCCTCATCACACCTTGCCACATTTTCTTGGGAAAATGCTTTTTTGCTTCATTTTCCTATTACCCCTTTCTAAACCATCTATCCACTTAGTTGCTAACTATAAATAAGGGTAACAATCTTGCCCCTCCCCCCCAACTTTTTTTTTTTTTTTTTTGTAGTAAATGCAATATAGCATCTCAGGCTTGCTTTGAGTTTCTTTGCCTACAAGCTAAGGTTAACTGGCTCTCCTATGTTTGACATTTCTTTTTCCTTTTGAGTGAATTTTCTGTTCAGACCAGGATCACTGAGGCTCCTGGATCACAAGTCATGAAAACCAGCTCTGGCTAGTTGAAAAGGAATTTATTAAGGGCCCCAGGATGTCCAGGAGGGCCAGAGCACCAGGCTGAGGGTTTTTACAGCCAGGAGTGATGCCCAAAGTCCTGCTGCCTGCTTAGGACGGGCTCCTTCACCTTGTTGCTGGGCGAGGATGCACAAGCACCCACAGTCACGCTGCCTCCGGAGCTCCTGCCCTGCCGCCTGTGGTGACAGCAGGTCCTGCCCAGGCTCTCCTCCTTCCCATCGCCAGCTTCCAATTCAAAGTCGTGCAGGTGCATTACGATCGCTGACTGGGGCCCTCACCTCCGGGAAGGCTGGGAAGAGGCGTCCTAATTCTCTCTAGAGGGAGGGCCTGCCTCAAGAGGCGGTAGGTTCTGCAGACATAGAAACGGGGTTAAAAAGCGGGGTGGCCCTATTAGGTTTCTGTTGCTGCCACGACAAGTTACCATAAGCTTATGGCTGAAGACAACATAATTTTTTTCTCTTACGGTTCTGTAAATTAGAAGTCAGACACTAGTGTCTGTGGCTGAAATGTAAGTGGTAGTGGGGCTGCTTCCTTTCTGGACGCGTGAGGGGAGAATGTGTTTCCTGGCCCCTCCCGCCTGCATTCCTTGGCTTGTGGCTCTCTTTTTGCGTCTTCAAAACCAGTAATAATGGGTGCAAGTCCTCATAACACAGCACTCTGAATGTCCACATCTCTCCTCCACTTTTAAGGACCCTTGTGATTATACCCCGCCCACCTGCTTAATCCAGGGCAATCTCATTTTAAGGTTAGTTAATGGGCAAACTTTATTCCTCTGTCATGTAAAGTAACACATTCCTAGGTTCTAGGATGAGGATGTGGATATCTCTGGGGGGCTGTTGCTCTATCACAGGTTAAAGAAAAAGCCACATGTCCACCACAGCATCTGTAACCTACTTATTTATTGAAGTCATCATGGTTTGGGTTATGCATTGAAATACTTTCTCTAGATTTTTTACTTTTATCAGTTATAGGGAATCAAACTATTTTCCCCAGTCTGCTCTTTGTTTTGGCATGGAATTTAAAACATTTAAATGTTAAGATCCACCCATTTTTTTCCCCCTTTGTGACTTTATTACTTCATTACTGAGGACATTCATCTTTCATAGATCTAATAGCCTGGTTCTTTAGTGCTTTTATTTTTATTTTTATTTATTTATTTGAGAGCAGAGGGAGAGAGACAACTTGACTCTGCTGAGCCAAGAGCTGGATGCAGGGCTCCATCCCATAACCCTGAGATCCTGACCTGAGCAAAACCCAGAGCCAGATGCTTAGCTGACTGAGCCACCCAGGTTCCCCTTATTTTGTGCTTTTCACTCAATGCTTACTTTTGAATACATTCTGCTGAAGTTTATTTTGGTGTCCTTAATAAGGAGTGCCTCTAACTTCAGTTTTCCCCCACTTTCAAGCCAGTTACCTCAATACTACCAGTAAACAAACTTCACTTGTCCCCTTTCCAAATTTGAACTCTAATGTCTGATTTTAATTGAGCATCTGATATTTATTTAACACCGGATACAGCTAACATTATTTACTTGTTGTCTCATTGCAGAAACACAACGTGAACTGGGGCCCATGTGTTTAGTTCACTGGCTAAGCGTAACACACAGCATGCAATCAGTAAGCATTTGTTAGGTCAGTGAATGAAAATGTATTCATAATAAATTTATATTTCAGTCCTATAAATTTATATTTATTTTGATTTCACTAACCCACCCTTTGATCCTCTTTCTAGTTTCTTAACTATATATGTTTTTCCACCAGCACTGTCTATTTTACTATTGGCATTTTCTAATTCTAAGAGTTTAATGCTATTGGGTTTTTTTACAGTTTTATTTTGTTGACACAGTACTTGATCAGATCTGACTATCTGTGTTTTAGAATGGGAGAGGTGGTAGGCAAGTGTATCAAATGGAGAGCAAAAACAGTACTGATTCAGCTCCAAAAAGAGGTGGGTACATTTCCTCTTAATGTTACCCAACTTTTCATTCTGTTGACTTCTCAGGTTTAATGATTGATGACCTGTATAATTTAAATTCTTCAGCATAGGCACTGTGATATTAATATGTTCTTTCATCTACACTCTGTGAGTATTCAATTTTCCCAATTCAGGAATATACACTCCAGGGATCATTTGGCTACTAAATGTGCATCAGCTCTCTTGGTCTCTGATTAGCAACAGAAGCTCTGGTAATTAGACAAATGGATGTCATCAGCCAAATGACAGGTATACAAGATGGGGGTTGGAAATTATAGACAATTCCACTGTAACCCTAATAGTTTTTAAAATTTTTGGTGATAGTGAATTACCATCCATTGAATAAAATATCATGAGTTCATGCTGAAACCAAGTTCTTCCTTGTAATAAAAAATAAACAATAAATATAGATGATTGAATTAGAAACTCATCGATGCTACCTAAAATAGTAGGTGAGTTTCATGACAAACTGTGTTTTTACAAATTGTCAAAGTATCTTCCTGGTGATTGCTTATTAATGACTGTGTGCCCCACACAGTCAGAGTGCCCCTTTGTAACCAAGTCATCAAAGTTAACATCACCCAGTATTGGGACAAACCAGTGTCATGTGCTTCCTGATATGATGCATGGCATCACTTCTGTAGCATTCCTACCAAAAATGTACAGCCTTAATTTAATCACAAGGAGACATCAGGAAAAGCCAAAATGAGGAATAGTCTACAACCTAACTAGTCTTTACTCTTCAAAAATGTCAAGGTAGACAGAGGCACAAAATGATTGGGGTGCCATCCCAGGTTAGAAGAGGCAGACAAAAAAAAAAAAAAAAAGAAGAGGCAGAGAGACTTCATGACCACTTGCAACCTGTGATCCTGGAAGGGATACCAGACCAAGACAAAAAATAGGTAGAGGGAACATTGCTGAGACAATGACAAAATTGGATATAGACTGTGAATTAGAAAAAATTGTGCCTATATCTAACTATATCCTGTCACCAGAATATTATCCTATTTGCATCTAGTTAACTTTCCATGCACAGAACAGAGCTGGGACTTCACAGAGATCCCAGAAACAGGTTGTAGGATTATTTCATGCCTCCTGGCTAATTAACATTTACATGAGTGAAGGAATTCAATCTAAGACTCACTTTCATTATAACTTGGTAGTGAGGTTACAGTGGAGGCCACAGATATTGATGAAAAGAGTCTGTTGTGAATGACATTGTTTTAGAGGGGTTTGCAAGCAACTGTTAAGTGTATGGTCCACCAGGGGGTGCAGCTATCTTGGGAGAGGTCTGCAACTCATGGGGAGGGTCCTCCTCCTACCCTTGTGGAGGAGGCACTGTTTTCTTTGGGTGTCCTACAGATGGCAGGTGGGCAGACGGGTGGATTTATCAAAGCTAAGGATACTGATGCTATGTGACCCTCCCTTGTTCAGCTCCCTGCCATGGGCTTATGCTTAATTTTGTATTCATCATTTTATGTTCCCTTTTCCTTAAGCCATTCCCTCCCTACAAATTGTATAAGGTTCAGACCCCCCCACAATCTGCTGGGTAGTTTAGGTGTTGACGGCAGAAGGCTCTGAGGTGGGTCACATCCATACCTTAAGCCCCAAGGTTATTGTACACAGAGCTGGACATACCTGGTCTGTTTCCTACCCCGTTTATTTTTTTTAATAAATTAATTTTTATTGGTGTTCAATTTACCAACATACAGAAAAACACCCAGTGCTCATCCCGTCAAGTGTCCCCCTCAGTGCCCGTCACCCATTCCCCCTCACCCTCCGCCCTCCTCCCCTTCCACCACCCCTAGTTCGTTTCCCAGAGTTAGGAGTCTTTATGTTCTGTCTCCCTTCCTGATATTTCCCACACATTTCTTCTCCCTTCCCTTATATTCCCTTTCACTATTATTTATATTCCCCAAATGAATGAGAACATACACTGTTTGTCCTTCTCCGATTGACTTACTTCACTCAGCATAATACCCTCCAGTTCCATCCACATCGAAGCAAATGGTGGGTATTTGTCGTTTCTAATGGCTGAGGAATATTCCAGTGTATACATAAACCACATCTTCTTTATCCATTTATCTTTCGATGGACACTGAGGCTCCTTCCACAGTTTGGCTATTGTGGACCCTGCTAGAAACATCGGGGTGCAGGTGTCCCGGCGTTTCATTGCATCTGAATCTTTGGGGTAAATCCCCAACAGTGCAATTGCTGGGTCATAGGGCAGGTCTATTTTTAACTCTTTGAGGAACCTCCACACAGTTTTCCAGAGTGGCTGCACCAGTTCACATTCCCACCAACAGTGCAAGAGGGTTCTCTTTTCTCCACATCCTCTCCAACATTTGTTGTTTCCTGCCTTGTTAATTTTCCCCATTCTCACTGGGGTGAGGTGGTATCTCATTGTGGTTTTGATTTGTATTTCCCTGATGGCAAGTGATGCAGAGCATTTTCTCATGTGCATGTTGGCCATGTCCATGTCTTCTTTTGTGAGATTTCTCTTCATGTCTTTTGCCCATTTCATGATTGGATTGTTTGTTTCTTTGGTGTTGAGTTTAAGAAGTTCTTTATAGATTTTGGAAACTAGCCCTTTATTTGATATGTCATTTGCAAATATCCTACCCTGTTTAAATCAGACACATTGGGGCAGCCCCGGGTGGCTCAGCGGTTTAGCGCCACCTTCAGCCCAGGGCCTGATCCTGGAGACCTGGGATCCAGTTCCACATGGGGCTCCCTGCAGGGAGCCTGCTTCCTCCTCTGCCTGTGTCTCTGCCTCTCTCTCTCCCTCTCTGTGTCTCGAATGAATAAATAAATAAATAAATAAAAATCTTAAAAAAAAAAAAAAAGATTTTAAAATAAATAAATAAATAAATAAATAAATCAGACACACATTGTTTATCACCAGAGGTTCTTTGATGAAAGCAAATGATAACGGTAAGATACGCCACACATAAAATGCAAACATTATAAAGAGTCCACATCCCAGATGTGGACTATAAATTCCTCATCCATTATAAATTATCAGGGAGAAAGGAAAGTTTAAAGATTAGACCTAGTTGTATGGTAAGTCCAAAGGAACTACATTTTGAAATCAAATGATCTTCCTCTTGAGTCAAAGTCCAAATAAATGAAAGTCTAAAATTGACAAAAATCCATCTCCCCACCCCACTCCCAATTCCAAATGGCTCCCTGTCTAGAAGGGTCTCCAGGCCTGGGTGAGCTGAGGCTCTTGTGGCAGCTCTAACCTGGGCCATCTCCCAGGAATGGAAGCAGTTCCTTAAGACACAGTCTTGGTTTCCACCAAATTAAGGAAATGAGTGACTTTCCACTCCTGGATAATTTTCTCAGGATAAAATATGTTCTTTCTGTTGTCAGGAAAGGAAAATAGAAGAAAAAAGTCCCTTCTTCCTCTGACATGGACCCCAGTCTGAAACAACTTTCTGAAGGATAGGAGGTCTTGTGGAGCTGTGGGAATGAACAGATAAAAGGTTGAACGTGTCGCTAGGCATTGCTTTCATGCAATGAAAATCACTGTGACCAGTGGTGCCGTGCACTGTGTCATGCTCTGGGGTGTAGAGGTGAACAAGACAAGTGAAGGTGGGGCGCATGCATCCTCAAATGCAAGCGGTCAGGGTTCCCTCTTAGCTTGAAGGAAGAACACCTTTGCCAGAACAGGGTGTCATTGGAACTCATATCTTACCCACCCCCCCAACCAGGAATAAGAGTGCATCCTAATTTTATACCAGAATAATCCATAAAGAGAGCACCCATCTAGGAGGAGAAAGGGACAGAGCCACTAGGTCAGAACACACAAATAAAGAAGAAAAGCAATTGAACATTTGTTTCCTCTGGCCTTCCAGACATTAAGCTATGCCAGCCTGAGGGGGCTTCTCCTTAGGGATTCATGCCAGTGTGCATCCAGACACCGATTTTCAGGACAGCAGTTGTTTATTAAAGAGGTTGCCCACTTTACTTTTTTTTACTTTTTTTTACTTTTTAATTTATTTGTTTTTAAGATTTTATTTATTTATTCATGAGAGACACAGAGAGGAGAAGCAGAGACATAGGCAAAGGGAGAAGCAGGCTCCATGCAGGGAGCCCGATGCGGGACTTGATCCCAGGACTCCAGGATCATGCCCTGGGCTGAAGGCAGGCACTTAACCACTAAGCCACCCAGGTGTCCCTTAAATTTTTATTTAAATTCCACTTAGTTAATACACAGTGCAATATTGCTTTCAGGAATAGAATTCAGTGATTCATCACTTACATAACAACACCCAGTGCTCATCCCAACACGTGCCCTCCTTAATGCCCATCACCCATCTAGCCCATCCTCCACCCACCTCCCTCCACCAACCCTCAGTTTTTTACCTGACATTAAGAGTTGCCTATGGAAGATGGCCCTGGTAGCTCAGCAGTTTAGTGCCTGCCTTCAGCCCAGGGTGTGATCCTGGGGACCCGGGATTGAGTCCCACGTTGGGCTCCCTGCATGGAACCTGCTTCTCCCTCTGCCTGTGTCTCTGCCTCTCTCTGTGACTGTCATGAATAAATAAAATCTTTTTTTTTTAAAGAGTTGCCTATGGTTTACTTCTCTCCTCTGTTTCCCCCTTCTATATGTACACCTGTTTAGTTTATTAAATTCCACATATGAGTAAAATCATATGGTACTTGTCTTGCTCTGACTGACTTATTTCACTTAACGTAATACATTCTAGCTCTGTCCATGTCATTGCAAATGGCAAGATTTCATTCTTTTGAGGGCTGAGTAGTATTCTATAGAATATACACCACATCTTCTTTATCCATTTATCAATTGATGGACATTTGGGCTGTCTCCGTAGTTTGGCTATTGTAGATAATACTGCTATAAACATCATGGTGTATGGATCTGCATTTTTGTATCCTTTGGGGGTATTTGTAATTTACTATTGTAAAAAATGACTTTTTTCTTTCTTTTTTTAAAAAGAGATTTTATTAATTTGACAGAGCACAAGCATGGGGAGTGGCAGGCAGAGGGAGAGTGAAAAGCAGATTCCCTGCGGAGGAGAGAGTCGGATATGGGGCTTGATCCCAGGACCTTTGGGATCATGACTTGAACTGAAGGCAGATGCTTAACCAACTGAGCCACCCAGGCTTCCCACAAAATGACCTTTTCTATCATTTTCCTGCTGCTTCTTAGGGCCAAGCCATTTCCCTTGGCTCTTTACTAGCTATATTGCTTTGAAATTCTGAACATGTTACCGACACTGCTCAGTGGAAATATTCCTTCTAGCTTGTGTGCACTACTTGAACATTCATCCTCTGCTAAATTGCGACCCCATCTTGACTTTCCTCTCACCGATCTTAACTGAGCAACAGGTGTTCAACAAATGCAGGTGGTTTACATGTTAAGTCCTTTCTCTTCACCTTTGTCTGCAGGGTGGAGATGTGCATTGTTAGGTAACTCTGATCAACCACATCTTTAACAGGAAGGGGGTTGCAGCCATTATCTGAGAGAAAGTTGGATATTTCGATGCTGGAGCATACACAGAATACAGAGGGAATTTTATACAGTTTTTAATTTTCCCCTTAAGACATCTGTCAGTCCATACCAAGCTTTCTAACCCCCCCCCCCAACTCTTCTCTCAGTGTTTTTATCCCTTGTCCTCCCTATGGGTCTTCTTCATGGAGCAGAGTGCCCGGCTTCCCATCATCATAGTTAGGAGCTTGGGCAAGGTGGCTTTGCCCACCAGAGTTGGCTCTCGGGATAAGACAAAGGGAACCAGAGCCCAGGTCCATGTGTATCTAAAGGAGACTTGCAATGAAGAGGACAAAGAATGACCTCACTTCTTGGCCAAGATAGAAGGAAGGCAATATGGGTACCTCTGTGGCAGCACCAAGTGACAAATCTCCATGTCTTCCCAATTCTCTTAGGACTCTTTATCTGAACAAAGATGGTAGGCAGAACCAATTAAATATGGAACAGGCTCAGACATTGGGGCAGGTAATTAAAACCAACCACTGATTCAGCCATTCTGCTGATTTCTTTAATTTCCTTTCTATTTTAGGATTCTCACCTCTCCTCACCTGCAATTGTCAAAACAGAGTGAGAGTTAGCTGAGTGCGCTGCTCATGTCTAAATCAGGGATTATTCCTGTACTTGTAATTCATCAGCATTCATTCACATTTCTATTTTTACAAAGTTCCATGGTAACATCCCTAAAACAGGCTGTGTCCACAAAACAGTAAAATTGAAGGGAAGTAAACATTCAGATTACCCCGTTTACCCTGTTGATTGGCCATTGTGGTACCACTAATGATTTCTCCCCCTGAATTAACAGTTTCAGGCCAATTTAAGTGTCAAAACAACTTGTATTCCCAGAAAAACTAAGCTGGAAATTGTTTTCCAGGATAATAATAGAGCCACCAAAAGGACCAGATTCAAGGTAAATATATAATCTCTAACATTCCTCCATATAAGGAATAATTGGTTAGAAAAACATAACAGAAAGAGAGCCCTTCACAAAACAAAACCCATAAAATACCAAGGAATACTTCTAATGTGAAATATGGGTGACTTGTGAGAAGAAACCCAACCAACCAATCAAATTAACAAATGAAAATGGTAATGAGCTTCAGGAAGTCCTGACTAAATGAAAAGAAGAACCATGTTTCTTTTGGAATCAAGAATTTTATTTGTTTGTTTATTTGAGAGACAGCAAGAGAGTGCAAGCAGGGGGTAAGGAGCAGAAATTGAGGGAGAGAGAATTAAAAAAATATATATTTTTATTTATTTTGGAGAGAGAGAAAGCACAAGTAGCAGAGGTGGGTGGATGCGTGGTGGAAGGACAGAGGGAGAGGGAGAAGCAGATTCCCCCACTGAGCAGGGAGCCCAACATGGGGCTCTATCCTGAGGACCCTGAGATCATGACCTGAGTTAAAGGCAGATGTATAACTGACTGAGCCACAGGCACCCCTAAAAGAAAGATTATTAAACACACACACAAAACCAACCCAATTTCTACTCAAATAAATTAGTATGTTTGACAAATTTCCAACAAAAACCATGGAAAATTTTTGAAAGATAAAATTATTTACCTGAAGAAGATGATGAATTAACATCAAGTTAAGAGATGGTGTCAAAGAAATGATCCTGATGATCCTGATGGGTTTGAGCACTGCTATTTGTGAAAAGATGTTCTCAAACTTTAGCAAAGAGTGTGATACTGATGTAAATCAGTGGAACATTAGTAACTATTATAAAAACGGATGCTATCATGCATAAGAACCAGAAATATTATAGGGAAGGCCACAAGATCAATAGGAAAAGGAAAGATTATTCAAAAAATTCTATTAAGGAATTTCGATAGCCTTAAAAGTATCTATTCAAGTCTTCTAACATTGCACACAGATTAATTCTAAATAAATAAAATTTTTAATCAAAATATATAAAATTAAAAAAAATTAAAAATATATATATATAAAATTAGAAGAAAATATAAGTGATACTTCTTTAGAGGAGTACAATGTACTCTTCTTCTGTCAAAGCATATATACTAGATATGAATAAACAAAAACCTAATACTCTACATGCAATAAAATAAAACAAAATGCAGGTGACAGAGGAAAAACATTTCTAATGAAAAGGAAAGATAAGGTGTCTAACACTTGCTAATAACTAAAATATACTTAAAAACTTGCAAACAAAGAAAGCCCTCTAAAATCCCAATATCAGCAAAGAACTTGAAAAAAATTTTAGGGGGAATTAGACTGGTTGGCACATAAATAGAAAAATTTTCATTTTCATTAGTTGCGAAAGAAATGTAAAGACAATTATAAAGAGTTTGAAAATTGCCTATTAGCAAATATTTTGAAAATATTAATCAATGCTAGTGATAGTTTAATGAACCTGGAGTTCTCATAAATTTCTACTGGCAACAATCCTTTTGGAAAACTTTTAGACAGTACATATCAGGCTTCTGAAAATATTTATACTGTTTGAAACAGAATTTCACTTTTGAGGATCTATTGTACATATGGAAAACTTCTTGTACAAACAAAATTATTCATGAAAGGATACAATAAAAAACATCCAAGTGTTCAGCTGTAGGGAAATGATTATGTAAACCTTGGCATATTCAGATAAGGGATACTAGATTGTACGTATTTGTGATTACGAAGTTTATGCATAGAAAAATAATACTATCAATGGGTTTTTTTATTTGATAATTTTTAAATATTGCTTTTTACATTACATTAATTTTTTGTGCGTGGAAAAAATAGGAAATACAAATAAGTAACAACACAAAAATATGTGAAATCTTATCACCCAGAGGCAATCACTGTTAATATTTTAGTTCACGTCTTCCCAAACTTAAACAACCAACTTTATATTTTAAGTAGATAGTACGTTCATATGGTTTAAAACCCAGAAAATATAAAAAGGCATATAGTGAAAAGTTTCCTTCTTGGGTTTATTTATTCCCCTAGTGTCAGTTTCCTACTCCTGTTCTTAGGTTTTAAAATATATTATGCATACACGCAAATACAAATAGAGATTGCTCTCCCTTGTAGCCCAAAGGGTAGCATACCATACATGCTGATCTGAAACTTGTTTTTTTTTTTTCCATTTACTGCTGTATCCAGGAGCACTTTCCATGTCAGTACTGCATAATTTGTTCATTGTTTTATCAGTACATAGTGCACCATTGTGTGGACCTGCTGGAGTGTATTCAACTAGTCCACTGCCAATGTTCATACTTTTTTTTTTATTTATTCATGAGAGACACACAGAAAGAGGCAGAGACACAGGCAGAGGGAGAAGCAGGCTCCATGCAGGGAGCCTGACGTGGGACTCGATCCTGGGACCCCAGGATCACGCCCTGGGCCGAAGGCAGGTGCTAAACCGCTGAGCCACTCAGGCGCCGCAATGTTCATACTTTTTTTTTGTAGGTAAACTTCCCTTTTTAGTTTTCTATGGCTTCCCAATCACCTTTAATAAATTTACATTTTTAAAAAGATTTTATTTATGTATTCGTGAGAGACACAGAGAGAGAGAGCCAGAGACATAGGCAGAGGGAGAAGCAGGCTCCCTCTGGGGAGCCCGATGTGGGACTCGATCCCAGGACCCCAGGATCATGACCTGAGCCAACAGCAGGCGCTCAACCACTGAGCCACCCAGGCATCCCAGTAAATTCACATCTTAACAAAAAAGGAAATTTTGGAAGCATAGAAGTCTAAAAAGATAAGCCCCATCTCTGCAGAAATCTGCTACCATGAAGGCAACTCAATATTCAGTGACATGGTCCTATGGCAATATTCTGTGAAACAATCTGTCAGCATTTTCCAAAAAAAGATTTGCAATGCCTAGAGCGCCAGCCAGCCGGGCTTCCTGGTGGAGATGTCAGGGAGGACAGGGCTGCACTGGGTGACATGTTTTTAAATAGCTCAAGGGCCAAAGCACACTGCAGGGTGTCAGGCATTATTCTGACATTTCAGTTGGATATAAATTTAGAGCTGAATTTTTATCAGAATGAAATATGTGCACAGTGATGCTTCCCTGAGAGGAAATCTAAGGTAAACACCCGTGTAATTAAGAAGGTAATTTGTTACCATGCATTTCAGCTCCCTATCACTGTGTACCAACTACCCCAAGCCAAGTAGCTAAACATGTTACTTCTCATGATTCTGTGGGTTGACTCTGCTCCATTGGGAGGAACTTCTGCCCCATGTTATGTGGCTGAAGTCACTTTCGCTGTTGTATTCCGTTGACAGCTTGGTTGGAAGTGGAACATCCAGATGGCTTCTGTGGTTTCCCCTCACTTTGCCTTTCAGGGATCTAGCTCTAAGCTGAAGCCTTCCAAGAAAACAGCACCCCCACCCACCCCACCCACCGCAGGTACTTACTAATGTCTTATTGGCCAAAGCCAGTCATGTGGGCAAGGCCAGACTTGAATACAACAGGGCAAGAATACCAGGAAGTGTTAAACTGGGGGCACTAAAGTAATAGACTGTCACACCATGTTTCTAATATTTTGTTTGAAAGGATGGGCTTATTTCCCTCTGATAAAGTCACAAATAGGAAGCAAGTGAAACATGGAAATAGTGCCAGAGGTCACACAAGTAAAGTTTCTCTAACTTTAAAAAACATCTCTCAAAGATGTTAGAAAAGTAAAATGTGTAAACTGCAGCATAATTTTGAGAAAGTGTCAATTTATCCAGCTAGTGGGAGACACGCTTAATCTATGTGTCCTTTTGACTCTCCTGGCCCAGGATTCTTAAGAGGATCTCTGCCTCTGGCTCCATATTTCTCTGCAATTTCTGCCTTCAGGCTGAAGCAGGGAGACATGAGTGGGGCTGGATGATACAGTGTCGGTGGTCATTGCTACCAAAGGGCTTGAGTCTCACAAATAATAAATAGAAAAAAAAAAAAGGAGAAAGGATGTTATCAGAAGCAAAGCATTCACATTCAAAAGACAATGCTGGGTACAGGATACACAATTAATTAGTGGAGGAATGCTAGCAAGACAATTGGGATTTTGTAGATAAATTGAATTGGTTAGAAGGAAAAACAAAACAGATCAACTAAATCAACAGACCAACTGAATCTTGGCCAGCTGAGAGCAGGCATATTGGCTGTTAATATGGAAAATTATTTTGACAATTAAAAAAATTAATGACAGTGGAGAGGATGAATGTTCAAAGAACTGCTTAAGCCCTGAGATAACTTAGCAATATCAAGAAGGAAAGGCAAAAAGAAGATAGTAGTAAAATAAAACCAAGCATCCCTGCAACTATGAATAGATTAAACTTGTTCATGAAGGTTGTATAATTTGGGAAATGATACTTTTTTTTTATTCTCTTTCTTCTAGTAATTGCAGAGTAAATGCTGAAATAGAAACATGGATTGCATATGCAAAAACCTACTTAAAAGAAGAAATAGGTTGGTAAAAATGTGGCCTTCTGGGTAAATTTGCTTTATGTAATTGTTTGTTTCTGCAAAAACTAAAGATTCTAAATGGTGATTGAACAGAATGGAGTGATTCACTGATCAAATTATTTGATTGGATCAAAATGAAAAACTAACAATTTGATATTTTAAGCAATGAGCCAGATTGATATTCAAGTTATACTGGCTAGCCCCAAAATATTTTCTCCTTTGCCTGGGATTGGCCAATACCAAGAACCATGCTTCTTCCTAAAACAAAAAATATTTTGATGAAGTCTTTGTAGATGGCGTAGTTGTGGCCATGATAATGGTTTGGATTTATTGGTACATAGTATGTGCCAGATACTGTGCTAAGAGCTCTACATGCTTATTCTCAGTTAATCATCACCCCCATTTTATAAATGAGGAAATTGAGACACAGAGAGATGTTAAATCACTTGCTGAGAGTCACATGTCTAGTAAATGGTGGAGATAAGATTTGAACCAGGCAGCCTGACTGCAGCTCCAACATTCCACTGATTTCAGAGCTCTATTAAAACAAGGGCTGAGTAAATGAACCTGGGAGTTACCATAGCAACCAAAGAAAGGAATCTGAAGAGTTGTTGACATACCCATCTCAGTATTTAATCTGCTATTCCAATTTTCTTCTTTCTACTCCCATCCTTTTTTTCCTAGTGCTACTTTTACAAAGCAAACAATCTATCCATATAATTCACCCTTTAAGCCAATAGGATACTAGAAAAAATATAGTTCTGTAGATATCATTTATTTACACTTTTTTTTTCTTGTAGATTTAGTAAGGAAATAAATTCTGAATTTTTCATTGTATTTAAACAGCACAGAGTTGGTCTCTTAGGATACAAGCGAGATTCCTGTTTTAAAGACATGGTCCTCTGTCGCCATCTTGAGGAAGAGTTTTAAAAATCTCCTTTATTTTGGGATTGTCAATCTCTAGCACCTGCATGATTCAACCACAGATGATTATAATGTACAAAGACATAAAAGCAGAATTAAAGGACAAATTTTGTAGTGGACTTTGTGGCATCCCAACATTTCAAGAGGTTCTAGAAACTACACTATAGACTAGAGAAATATGACTCATAAAAAGTGGATTCTAACATTTTTAAGGAAAAGCTGTGATTTTCATCAAGTTCTAAAGCATTGAACTATTTTTCAGCAAGTTCTAACGTGAACTATTTTTTTCATAAAATACACCTGTAAGTACAGTCTTTGCTATCTAAAGGTTTATGTGCCAGGAGGAGACAACAAACTGCCTCTCTCTCCAAGGTTATTTCTTTTGGCACGGAGCCCCTCTGTTCTTTTGGTTATTCTTTTTTTTTTTTAATTTTCTTTTAAAGATTTTATTTATTTGACAGAGAGGGAGCACAAACAGGGGAAGCTGTAGGCAGAGGGAGAGGGAGAAGTAGGCTCCCTGCCGACCAGAGATCCCCCAACACGATGCGGGGCTCAATCCCAGGACCCCGGGATCATGACCTGCGCTGAAGGCAGATGCGTAACCGACTGAGCCCCCAGGCTCTGTGCCTTTCGAACGCACTTAGGTCTTTGGGGGCAGCCCCTGTCTGGCTGGCTCACCCTATCCCTAGCCACCAGCAAGGTTTCTGGCCTGTCACAGGCCCCCAGTAAACATTTGTCAAGTGGAATGTTTTCCTTCTTGTGTTCCCTAATCTGCCTTTGCTGCCTAACTGTGTGGATGACCCAGAATACACCAAAAATCTTGGTCAGGCCCAGCCTGCTTGTTTTATCAGTGAATAAAATGCAATTTCTCCCTGCCAACTCAGCCTCCGAGATTAATAAATGCCTCTTGATTTTCACAGGACCTAAAATTCCATTATGAGCCACCCCCCCTTTTTTTTTAAAGATTTATTTATTCATTCATGAGAGACACAGACTGAGAGAGAGAGAGGCAGAGACATAGGCAGAGGGAGAAGCAGGCCCCATGCAGGGAGCCTGATGCAGGGACCCTGATGCGGGACTTGATTCCGGATCCCTGGGTCACCACCTGAGCTGAAGGCAGGTGCCCAAATCTGAGCCACCCAGGTTTCCCAGCAATCCCCTTTTTGAGAATAAGAATATCTTATTAAAATATTCACACTTGGAAAAAAAAAATAAATAAAATATTCACACTTGGGCAGCCCCAGTGGCTCAGCGGTTTAGCACTGCCTTTAGCCTGGGGTGTAATCTGGAGACCCAGGATCGAGTCCCATGTCGGGCTCCCTGCACGGAGCCTGCTTCTCTCTCTGCCTGTGTCTCTGCCTCTCTCTGTGTCTGTCATGAATAAATAAATAAAATCTTTTAAAAAATAAAATGTTCACACTTCATAGGAAAGTTAACATCTTGAGTACTATTAACTCTAATTTAGTCTGGATCAAGGGCAGCCTTAACCGCTGGGAACTACAGGGAACTGTGAAAGGCAATTGGCTGAGGTATGGCCAGAAAATATTAGAATTTCTATTTATGGCATCTTTTAAATGTGTTTGTTTTTCATGCTTTATAAGGTACATAATTTATAAATATAGTAGTATATGCATATAACTTATTTTTCTATGTTTCCACATACTTTGATGTATTCACTCAAAAATTTTTACTAATAAGTTTGAAGGCCACAGGTGAAGACATATCTTTGCAGTCAGGCCTCAGCCTGAAGTTCGGCTCTGTCATTTCCAGGCTGTGGGAACTTGGATCGATTCTTTACCCTTGATGCCTTTATGTCCTCTCTCACAAAATAAGGATAATAATATTACTTTTGCAAGGCTGTGGTGAAAATTGGAAGAATTGTCTGTTAAGTGTTCTGTCCTTGGCCTGAAGATTTTAACAGTTCAGTAAATACAGCTGGTTTTGTGGGTCTGTGACCTGTGCAGTCACACAGGGTCCCATGTCCAGAGGGTCATGAGTTTGGTTTAATGCTCTGCTGTCAGTCTCTTGAAATTCTTCACAATTTATAAAAAAGATTTTATTTATTTGCTTGAGAGAGAGAGAGGGAGAGAGGGAGAGAGAGAGAGAGAGAGAGAGAGACAGCACGAGCAGGGTGGGGGAGAGGCAGAGGGAGAGGAGAAGCACACTCCTCTGGAGCAGGGAGCAGGGAGCCTGACATGGGGCTCCATCCCAGGACGCTGAGGTCATGACCTGACCCTAAGGTAGATGCCTACCTGCCTGAGCCACCCAGGTACTCTGAAATTCTTCACAATTTGGGCACAGAGGCCTTGCATTTTCATTTTGTCCTGGGCCAAGCAAATTATGCAGCCCGTCTTGGTGAAGGGTGATTCTCATGCTGGTCTTGACAACATTATTTCAAATATATTCCCAAGATTAACTCAGTCTTTTTATTTTTAAATTATTATTATTTTGTTGTTGTCCACTCCTTTTCATGTCTACTCCTGTTATCTTCCCCACTATCATCCCCAAAACCAACTAAGGTCATTATTTCCTTCCCCCCAAAAGGTGCTACTTCATTCCCAGGACTTCTGGCTGAGCCACCATTAGGTTCTCCCTGAGCCCAGAGCCAGAGAGGGGAAGTGACACATGGTGATGGATGGATGGAAGGAAGGATAGACAGAAAGGGACGGAGAAAGTGGGACCTGAAGGGGCTACTGCAAGCAAAGTGCCCACCCTTTGCAGTCTTGCCTCTTGGGGGCAGGAGAAGCATGAGTGACCATCAGGGCCAGGCCGTCTACGCAGACCACAACCCCTGTGCCTATGCCAATGACCATCGCGGATACTCAGCACACTGGTGCCTGCTGTTTCAAGGCTGCTGTGGCCACACACACCCTTTGGTCCTCTTGGCCTTGGTTCCCCAAAAGCCAGTGGTGGCAGGAAGAGGGAGGAGAGAAGAGCAGCCCCTGCCCTGGGAGCCTGGCAGGCTGCACCAGGAGAGTAGCCAGCCTGGGATGGAGGCAGCTGGATCCAGGAGTGGGTAACCCACACATCATAGAGGCTCTGGTTGGGTGGCATCCCCTGGGAAAGGGCATCTAGATCCCGGAGCAGCCCTGGTGGCAGTGTGTGTGGGGGGCATGAGTTTCAGGGGCCACCCCCCAGGAGGCTGGGCTGGTTGGAGGTGGGCACTGGGACGGGATGTGGGTGGTAGTGGGGTCAAGGGCAGTACCACATTGGGAGTGTGGGTGGGCAAGTAGGACGCGGGCAGCTACCCCTGAAGTGAGGCTCTGTGACCCTCACTGGACAGTCGCCCAGGGTCTGGGGTCTGGGGTCTGGGGTATCCTGCAGCGAGCGGAGGGGCCAGGCTCTGCGCAGGGGAGAGGGGCGACAGCCCGCTGCGTGCCCCCTGGGCAGGCTCCCTCTGCTCTCCCGGGCCAGGGGACGGGCCTCCCCTCCCCCCACTGGGCGGCTCCCCCTCCCTGGGGTCCTGGGGGGCGGCGGGCCCGGCCGGTGTCCTGCAGCCGCAGCGCTCGGCGACCCGGGGGCTCTGCGGGGCCTTGGCCGTGGCGGGTGGACTCCTGCCCGCCCTCGGAGTCGGCCTGAGGAGGGGGAAGGCGCCGGGCCGGACCTTCGGCCTGCATCCCCTCATCCCCTCGGCCATCGCCGCCCAGTGAGGTCTTCCTCCTCTTGAGCGGCTGGGGGGCGCCTGCGACCCAGGGAGCCCCAGGTGAGGGCGGCTGCGGCCGCAGGGGAGGCTCCAGACGTGGGCAGGGCCTGCGGGGGGGGGGGGGGGGTGTGCAGGAGGGGGGCGGGGGGCGCTGGGCCGGGCCGGGCCGGCCAGCCCACTCCTTGGGCTCTGCTTTGCTTTGCTTTTTTCTCTTCTCCTCTTCTCTTCTCTTCTCTTCTCTTCTCTTCTCTTCTCTTCTCTTCTCTTCTCTTCTCTTCTCTTCTCTTCTCTTCTCTCCTCTCCTCTCCTCTCCTCTCCTCTCCTCTCCTCCCTTCTCCTCTCCTCTTCTCCTCTCCTCTTCTCTTCTCCTCTCCTCTCTTCTTTCTCTTCTCTCCTCTCCTCTCCTCTCCTCTTCTCTCCTCTCCTCTCCTCTCCTCTTCTCCTCTCCTCTCCTCTTCTCCTCTTCTCCTCTCCTCTCCTCTCCTCTCCTCTCCTCTTCTCTCCTCTCCTCTCCTCTCCTATCCTCTTCTCTCCTCTCCTCTCCTCCCTTCTCCTCTCCTCTCCTCTTCTCCTCTCCTCTCCTCTTCTCCTCTTCTCCTCTCCTCTCCTCTCCTCTCCTCTCCTCTCCTCTCCTCTCCTCTCCTCTCCTCTCCTCTTCTCTCCTCTCCTCTCCTCTCCTATCCTCTTCTCTCCTCTCCTCTCCTCCCTTCTCCTCTCCTCTCCTCTTCTCCTCTCCTCTCCTCTTCTCTTCTCCTCTCCTCTCCTCTCCTCTCCTCTCCTCTCCTCTCCTCTCCTCTCCTCTTCTCTCCTCTCCTCTCCTCTCCTATCCTCTTCTCTCCTCTCCTCTCCTCCCTTCTCCTCTCCTCTCCTCTCCTCTCCTCTCCTCTCCTCTCCTCTCCTCTCCTCTTCTCTCCTCTCCTCTCCTCTCCTCTCCTCTTCTCTCCTCTCCTCTCCTCCCTTCTCCTCTCCTCTCCTCTTCTCCTCTCCTCTCCTCTCCTCTCCTCTCCTCTCCTCTCCTCTCCTCTCCTCTCCTCCTCTCCTCTCCTCTCCTCTCCTCTCCTCTTCTCTTCTCTTCTCTTCTCCTCTCCTCTTCTCTTCTCCTCTCCTCTCCTCTTCTTTCTCTTCTCTCCTCTCCTCTCCTCTTCTCTCCTCTCCTCTCCTCTCCTCTCCTCTCCTCTCCTCTCCTCTTCTCTTCTCTTCTCCTCTTCTCTTCTCTTCTTCTCTTCTCTTCTCTTCTTTTTTCATTTCTTTTCTTTTCCCTTTCCTTTTCTTTTTCCCTTTTCTTTTTCTTCCCCTTTCCTTTCCTTTCTTTTCTTTTCCTTTCCTTTTTTCTTTTTCTTTTTTTCCTTTTCCTTTCCTTTCCTTTTTGTCTTCCCTTTCCTTTTCTTTCTTTCTTTTTTAATATAGTGTTTTGTTTTTAATATTTTATTTATTTATTCATGAGAGACACACAGAGAGAGGCAGAGACACAGGCAGAGGGAGAAGCAGGCTCCATGCAGGGAGCCCGATGCGGGATTTGATCCCAAGACTCCAGGATCACGCCCTGGACCAAAGGCAGACGCTAAACCACTGAGCCATCCAGGGATCCCTTCCTTTTCTTTTCTCTTTTCTTTTCTTTTCCTTTCCTTTCTTTTTTCTTTCTTTCTTTCTTTCTTTCTTTCTTTCTTTCTTTCTTTCTTTCTTCTTTCGTTCTCTTCTTTCTCCTCCTCCTCCTCCTCCTTCTTCTTCTTCTTCTTCTTCTTCTTCTTCTTCTTCTTCTTCTTCTTCTTCTTCTTCTTTTCTTCTTCATTTTATATGTTTGAGGGACGCCCAGATTATCTGGACCCTCTCCAGATTATTTTTATTGAATTAGGCAAATTCTGACCTCAAAACATTACATTCATAAATATTTCGGCATGTATCTCTAAAAGATAAGATTCTTTTAAAAAAACATAATCACACTGCCATTATAAACACTCCAAAAGGTTAGCAAGATCTTAAAAGTCATCAAATATTAAGTCAGTGCTCACATTTCTATGGTTATCTCATAGTGGGGTTTTTTTTAATAGTTTGTTCAAATCAGGATCCAAATAAGCTCCATGAGATTGGTATTTCTTTTAATTGTCTTCGAATAAGCAGCTTCCCCTCCACCTCTCATTTTTATTTCTCGTAATTGATTTTTTAAAAATATCAAAACAGGTTGTCCTTGAGAATTGCCCGAAGTCTGGATTTTGCTGATTGTATCCCTACAGCATTATTTATTATGCTCCAATATGATGACTGAAAACATTTAAAAAATTTTTTTGACTTTATAGAGTCTATCCTCTGGGATATGTCCATTTTATTCTTTTTGTCCTAAGATGTTGTTGAGACTGTGCAGTTGATCATCTGACGTGTTTTAAAATCTGTGTAGTTTTTAATTTCCCTTTCTCTTATATTGAGCATTTCTTTTTTTCACATGATTAAGAATCCCTTTTATTTCTTATGAACTACCTACTCACATTTTGCCATGGAGTTAGTGGTCTTATTTTTATCGAAACAAGCTAAAATATTAGAGGTATTTACCTACCACTGAGCCACCCAGGTGTCCCTTCTCACTTTCTTGTGATATTCTCCGCAAAAAAATCTAAAGTTTTTTTGGTAATTGAATGTATCCATCTTTGCCCTTTTTAGTTCTGGATTTTGCATCATGGTTAGAAATGTTTCCCCAGGGGCTCCTGGGTGGCTCAGTGGGTTAAGCATCTGCCTTCAGCTCAGAGTCCTAGGACTGAACCCTGCATCGGGCTCCCTGCTCAGCGTGGGGTCTGCTTCTACCTCTCCCTCTGCCCTTCCCTCCCACTTGTGTTCTCCCTCATTCTTCTCTCTCTCAAATAAATAAATTTAAAAAAAAGAAAAAAGAAATGCTTCTCCAGGTTATAGATGAATTAACTCATGTTTTCAGTCAGAACTTTGATTTTTTTTTTTTACATTTATATTTCTGATCCATTTGAAATTTATGCAGGTGTGAGGTGGGAGGAATGGATTGGATCAAATTCTATCTTCTTGAGAACATTTTTTAAAATTCAGGACTTTATAAAAATAACAAAGGGATCTATCTGTTTGAAATGCCTGGACCCACATTCTCTGCTATAATAGAAGTAGATAGTGAAGGACAAAAGAAGCCTTTTGCTCTATTTCCAGCTCATCCTTATTGAGAAATTGGTGCTCACACCTAGCGCCTGAGGCCAGGAGAATATTCCAGGCTTGGCTCTACTTGGGTCTAGCTTCCTCTTCTCTCAGGTCTGCTGGTCACCCTCCTGTCTTAAGGACCCTCACCCTGTGCAGCTCTGTGCTGGGAGCGTGGCTTCTTTGTCTTACAGACCTTCCCTGGGAGTTATTCCTCACATGTATGAGTGCTGATGCGGAGTTCATGTTTGGTATGGAATTTCTGGCAGTTGATCTTTGCAAAGGGCTTTGCTTACCACCCTGTTGTACTTGCTAACCTGAAAAGTGGTTTTGCTTCTCTGTTTGGGCCTTTAGAATTCTCTAACCTGAGTGCTTGAACGTCAGTGTTCTCTTGGCAGACTATATTCTCTCTGGCCAGTGGGGGAAAGGAAATATTTTATTTTGCTACCTTTGTGAGAAGGGTCACTTACAATAATAATGTTATCATGGGACACCTGGGTGGCTCAGTGGTTGAGCATTTGCCTTCAGCTCAGGGCGTGATCCCGGGGTCCTGGGATCGAGTCCCACGTTGGGTTCCCCACAGGGAGCCTGCTTCTCTCTCTGCCTGTGTCTCTCCCTCTCTCTGTGTGTCTCTCATGAATGAGTAAATAAATAAAATCTTTAAAAATAATAACAACAATAATAATGAAAATGTATTGAATGCTTACTGTGAGCAAGGCAGCAGGCTTACCCCTAACACTCATCAGGGCAAGGCAAGAATCCTAAAGAGGTCCATTCCATACGTCTACACACTTAAAAGTTAGATATCAAGCAACCTATCAAATATGTTCTTTCCTCTTGTCAAATGTACCTTGTGAAGGTACATTTGACCTCCTGGAAGGACAGATTCAAATGCAAAGCTCTTAGAATCCCTAGAGTCCCATGCCAGAATGTGGCAGTGTGAGAAATTGTCCCTGCCTCTAGGCTGCCTCTCTTCTCATCCCACCTCCTACTCCACCCATGAGAGGTCTTGAACACAAGTTTGTGGGTACTCAGTCCATGCATCCAAGCTTCAGGTACATGCTCTCTCACTCCCCAGATAGCTGTCCCTCCAGGTCATCCTCTGATCTGGGACAGTACATTCCGGCAGAGCAGTTCAGAAGATAGTCTTGCAAGTGACCTCAGGGCCATTTATGTAAATAATTCCAGTGTCTCAGATACCTGGAGTCTGGCCTATGAGAGATGGGGGAGGTGATGGATTCTAGGAGGGCATGTCTCCATAACCCTGCAAAATATTTTTTCCATAAGGAAAAGGAAAGCCCATATAGGGCTCCAGGGTGCCATATACATATTTAACTCATTCAATCCTTACAGTGATCCTATGAGGTAGATACTATTATGTCCATTTTACTAATGAGGAAACTGAGGTTGAGAGAGGTTAGGTAAACTGCCCAAGGCGAAAAGCCTACTAAGTGCAGAGTAGGGATTACAATTTAGGCAATCTGGCTCCAGAGCCTTATCTTCTGAACTGAAAGGATTTCCCTATCACACTATTCCTTGATGCTTTCTGTGTAACCTTATTAATTCCTCCCCACAGCAGTACTGAGTTATCTGTTTGACTCTACAAGCATTCAGTATAGTTGTTAGGGGTCTTCACTGCTCACCGTCACCTGAGCCTTCTTTACAAATAAAATTAAGGTATCTTTAAGATATTTTCCGGCTCCAGAATCCTGTGTTTCTTAGGTAGACATGATTGCAATTTCCCCTTCATGTAAGTTTGAACAATGTTCCAGAAAGTGTACTAATGGTAGCACAAAACTACTACTACTACTACTACTACTACTACTACTACTACTACTACTACTACCACCACTACTACTACTATTACTACTACTACAAGTAGTAGTTAGTAATAATAAGTATTACATTATCATCATAGGAACCTACCTACCATTGAGATCGCCACACATCTTTAAAGTTTTGGAATACAAATTAACATCTTCTATAGGAAACCCTCATTGTTTTTACTAGGAAATGCTGCAAAAATTTTAGAGAAGAAACATTAGCCTATATTGTCCACTTAGGAAGAATATGTAATGATGTCAGATGCAGTAATCCACATCTCACAACCAGATGTGACCTCTATTAACCTAAAACGTACTGAAATAGGGCACCTGGGTGGTTCAATTGTTTAAGTGTCTGCCTTTGCGTCAGGCCATGATCTCAGGGCCCTGGGATCAAGCCCCTCACGGGCCTCCCTGCTTAGCTGGGAATCTGCCTCTCTCTTCCCCTCTGCTCCTCCCCACTATTCGTGCTCTCTTAAAAATAAATAAAACCTTTAAAAAAATAAAATGTACTGAAAGTATGGCATATGTTATTAGTTATATGACTAAGTTTTCATTTTTTTCTCTTTGAGATTAGAGATCTCATGTAGGAGTTTCAATGGGGGCATTATTAGAAAGGAACACAATAACAATTATTACCAGGAGGAGAAAAAAGGAATTATACCAGAGCCCATGTTTGGGCTAAGAAATACCAAATGTGTGCTGAGATTATAGATGTATATACATTGCAAGTTGGTCTGCAATTAAATTAGACTGGAAGTTAGACTTTGCATAGAACTGTAGGTAATTACATTTGAAAGACAGACCCTGGATATCTGGGAATGCTTTTTAGAATAGTTCTTTTCAAACATGGATTAAAGAGGTCTTTTCTTACTTGTCTGATCTAGTTCTTTCATGTTATCTTTATTGAATAGAGAATATAGAGAAACTCTACCTTTAATGAAAAATCGTGGAAACTATTGATTTGATCTTAGACTGTAGTGTCTATTACAGTTCAATAGAGCCTTCCTCTTTAACCTTTGTTAAAAAAATGAAAAGTGTGGGGAAAAACACTTGAAAAGTTACTTTCTCCACAAATGATGGATAATTGCCCATTTCTTTTAGCCCCACCATTCTGTACATTCTAATGTGATGTATAGTTTATCCAAAATGTTTAATATTTCTATAAAAACATTAAACATAGGATAAGTCCTGGATGCTAGATGAAAACCATGAACTTTAATTTAAAAATCAATCTTTTCCTCTATGAATAATAATTTCTTCTCTAAAAATGAATGATACTTAAGGAATTACATGAAAATCATTATGTATAATATACAGGAAATCAACATGCAACGACCACATAAAATAAGTTAAACACTGATTTTATTTTTATTAGCCCTATTGGAATTTACATACTATGGAATCACACATTTAAAGTATACAGTTCAATGGTTTCTAGTATATTCAGGGTTGTGCAACTAGCATCACAATCTAATTTTAGAACATTTTTATCACCCACCCAAAAAGTCCATACCCATTAGTAGTCACACATTTCCCCCACCTACCCATTCTCTGCTCTAGAAAGCCACTAGTCTACTTTCTATTTATATAGATTTGCCTCTTCTGAATATTCCATCTGTAAATACCTTGTGTGGTCCTTTGTGATTGGTTTCTTTTGTCTAGAATATTTTTTAAAAAGATTTATTCTAGAGAGAGAGAGAGAGAGAGAGTGGGGAGGAGGGGGAGAGGGAGAGGGAGAGGGAGAGGGAGAGGGAGAGGGAGAGGGAGAAAGAGAATCTCAAGCAGACTCCCTGATGAAGAGTCTGACTCAGGACTTGAGCCCACGACCCTAAGATTATGACCTGAGTTGAAATCAGGAGTTGGATGCTTAACTGAGCTACCCAGGTGCCCCTTTTCTAGAATATTTTTTAAGGATCCATGTTGAAGCTTGTATCAGCAATTCATTCATTTTCATTGAGGAATAATATGCCATTATATATAGTTAAATATATTTATTCATTCATCAATTGATGGACATTTGGATTCCACCTTTTGGCTATTATGAGTAATGCTGCCATGAACTTTCATGTACAGGTTTTTATGTGGTTGGATGTTACGACTCTTGGTATATATCTAGAAGTAGAATTGCTAGGCCACATGGTGACTGTTTAACTTTTTTGAGGAACTGCCAGATTGTTTTCTAAAGCAGCTGCACCATTTACATCCTCACTGGCAATGTATGAGAGTTTTAATTTCTTCACATCCTCTCTGAAGCTTGTAATTGTCTTTTTGATTATAGCCATTCCATGGGTATAAAGTAGTATCTCATTGTGGTTTTGATTTGCAGTTTTGTGGTGGTTAATGATGTTGAGCATCTTTTAATGTTCTATTTTTAAATCTTTTACTTGGTTAATAATGTGGAATTTAACCCCATTAGGTGATAGCTGGTAAAATATTATTGTCAGTTTTTAGTAGTTCATTGCTAATGAGGTCAAGGCTGCACGTTCTAGCTCTAAATGAATTGGTTAGCTTTTATAGAGAAGATTGTGGTTTAAATAGCTACACTCATATGTCCTAAGTCTGTTCAATGATTTGACAGGCCTTGATCTTGCCACTTAAGAAGGTGTGGATGGATCAACCAAAAAGTATGTCCTAATGACTCCAAATATTATTCCAATAAAAATACAATGTATTATCAACACATATTTTTAAGAGCAATGATTTATTATTTTACTAAAAATGGTATTTGCTCATTTCAAACATTTCTGAACCATCAAAAAGATACAAAGAAGAAAGCAATAAATTGTTCTAAATCTCAGTTTTCTAGAAATAACCAGTTAGGTTTTAGGGAACTGTAATATCTTTAAACATATACAGTTAGATTTAGGGCCAGATGGTTGAATGCACAGAAATAATTTCATGAGAATGGGATCATATTAGATCAGCTTTTTAAAAATAAAAAGGTATCAATTAATTTTACCTGAGTTAACAAAAAAAGAAAAAAATATTTAAGTGAAACCAAGAATGATTAAATTGATTTAAAGTTCACCTCCCATTTTGTTTACCATGACTTCTCCAGTTCTGATTTTTTTTGTTCACATCTTGAATGGCTGAATATCATCATCAGAAAGTTTTTTCAGGACAGCCCGGGTGGCTCTGCGGTTTAGCACCGCCTTCAGCTCAGGGCGTGATCCTGGAGACCTGGGGGATCAAGGCCCACATCGGGCTCCCTACATGAAGTCTGCTTCTCCCTCTGCCTGTGTCTCTGCCTCTCTCTCTCTCTCTGTCTCTCATGAATAAATAAAATTAAAAAAAAAAGTTTTTTCAAAAAGAACCCCCATAAGTGTGATAGCAGAAACTTTTGGTGAACCATTACTTTTCCATTTTTTAGTATAATACTCCCAATTTTAGATGTACACACTGCTCCCAAGAATAGAGTGTATAAGCCTAGCTTCCTTTGCAGGTAGATGCCCTCTAAGTTCTGGCCAGTGAGGTGTAAGTAGAAGTGTTATATGAAAATTACAGCAAATATCCTTAGAGGGGGATGTGCCCATAATCTGTTCTCCTTCCTGATAGCAAATGCAAGTTGCTATGCCTCCAGACTTTTTATGAAACTTTATTTTTATTATTTTTAAAGTCAATTTTTAAGGAATTCCACATGTTAATTCCTTCCACTGCCAATTACCTTAGTCCCTCCAAAGTCAGAATCATAACCTTCAAAATAGCCCTTTTAAGAAGAACTTTTGTTCAAACCACAGTTCACTGTCATTCCACAATTGTTTTGGTTGGGCTTCTTTATCTCCACTCGAATATGGACATGCTTAAAACCGCCCCCCCCCCCCCCCCCGCCCGTAATCTTTGGGATTCAATTTCTTCAAGCAATTTACTTTAGTGCCCTAGAAGTCAAATTGAAAGAAGCACATGAATTGCTATTTTGGCAAATGATCTAAAATATATAATTATTAATTTTCCAGTCTACTCCTGAGCCTGGCAGAAAATGTTACAAGTCTCATTGTCACCACTGCAATAGATCTGCTGTGATGGAAGCATAACTTGTGTTTCAATATAGCCACAAAACTTCTTTAAAAAAAAAAAACCACAATTTTTTTTTTAAAGATTTGAGAGAGAGAGAGAGAGAAACATGAGCAGGGGAGGCAGAGGGAGAAACAGACTCCCTGCAGAAAAACTTTAAAAACACCTAGATTCAGCAATTGCTAATATTTGCTTTATTTTTTCTTATACATACGTGCATGTGTATGTATATAAATAACACATTTCTTCCTGAGTCATTTGAAGGTAAGCTGCAGACATTTTACTCTTAAATATCAGGATATGTTTCCTAAAAATAAGATTTTTTTAAAAAAGATTTTCATTTATTCACAAGAGACAGAGAGAGAGAGAGGCAGAAGGAGAAGCAGGCTCCATGCAGGGAGCCTGATGTGGGACTCGATCCTGGGACTCCAGGATCATGCCCTGAGCCGAAGGCAGATGCTTAAACGCTGAACCACCCAGGCATCCCAAAAATAAGATTTTCTAAAAAATAACAGCAATTCCCTAATATTCTCTAGTGTCCATTTTGTATTCAAATATCCCCAGTTATTCCTGCTCCCCACATTGCCTTTTGAAGACTTAAAAAAACCCTAAAACTAAAAAAACAGGATCCAAGATCTAATTACATTGTATTTGGTTTTTGCATCAATTTAGTCATTTTTTAAGTTTTTATTTTTTAAAGATTTTATTTATTCATGAGGGAGGGAGGGAGGGAGAGAGAGAGAGAGAGGCAGAGACACAGGCAGAGGGAGAAGCAGGCTCCATGCAGGGAGCCTGAATGGGATTCGATCCCGGGTCTCCAGGATCATGCCCTGGGCTGAAGGCAGGCGCTAAACCACTGAGCCACCCAGGTGTCCCTGGCCAAAAACATTTTGTGCAGCTTTTCATACTGCATCACATCAGGAAGTGGAAGAGGCAGTTTGTTCCGGTAATGGTGTACTAATTTTTTTTTTTTTTTTTAAGATTTTTAGCTAACCTCTATACCTAATGTGGAACTCAAACCCACAACCCTGAGATCAAGAGTTGCATGTTCCGACTGAACCAGCCAGGCACCCTGGTGATACTAAATGTGATAATTTGATTAAGATGTTGACCTCTAGATCTATTTAAAGGTAGATAATCTGTGGGGATGATTCTTTAGCATTACTCTTTATCTAATCATTTTAGTATACATTTATGACCTCTGCACCAATTACATCATTGAATAATTTTCTAAATCTATCATTTTTCTTATATTAGCTAGTATTCTTGGGTAAATAGCTTTCCTTCGTCAACGGAGGATAAACATCAGTTTCCCCCAAGACACACAGTAAATGCTTACGATTCCCTTTAATTACTAATTGGCAGAGATGGTATAATAGTCCTCTTTAAAGTTTGCAAAGGATTTTGAGGTATTATTCTTGAAGTTAAATAATTTTGTTAAGATAGGCCTCCATGAAGACTATTCTATATCATTTTTTTTTTTTCTGGTATACAGTGTACCTTTTTAATCTGTAGGTTCAGTTAATGTATTACTTTATTTCTGAATACTTTTTCTGTTCCATTTGTTGGCTTCTCTAATTTAGGAATACAATGATCTGTACGTTGGGTTAGCTTTGCTCTCTCGTCATCTATTTTAATATCCTGTCTTGTTCTTCTGCATTTCTTGTGATAATTTCCAGTGTTGTTTCCATATTGGTAATTTGATTTCCATGCTTTTTTTTTTCTGTTGTTTCAAATATATTCATTAGATTTGAAATTGTGTTTACATTTGATTATGCCTTTAGCTTGGATTTTCTTTTTGCTATCCATCTTTAAGCTCTTGATATTTTGAATTCATATTGTAACTAAATTCTTCTTTGGTAGAGAATCTGCTTCTTTGATGTAAACCTTCTTCCAGATGGGGTTCTTCATTTATCTTTCTCACCTAATGTAAATTTGAGGATTTCGGTTTGCTTGGACTATGTTCCTTTCTGTTGTTGTTGCTTGTTTGATGGGGCAAGTCTTTCCAAATTGTTCTGATACATTGTATATGGATTCTTGACATTCTCTGCATTTTATCTAGGAATAAGTTGATTTTCTTAGAGCTATGGCTTGGTGGTTGTGCGTTGTTTTGTCATTTTTCTATAGCCTAATATTGGAAAAGGGTGGAGTAGGGAAAAGGATGAGATCTACAGAGATTCAGTATAGCCTCTGCTAGGGAACAGGCCTTAGCTCTTTCTTGAGATCCTATGAAATGTCCGGTTACACAGCCCATTACATGCAGCCAATGGTGTATCTCAGTTCCGTGTATTTTGGCTTATTCTCTTAGCTCTGCACAGGAATAATGAATGACCTGATAATGGCAAGTCCTGGTGAAACTTTTTTTTCTTCTGCTAAAGACTACTGTTTTTTTTTCATTGTCAAGGAAAAAAAATTCAACGACTCTCCCATTATTTTAAGGATATAGTGCAAACCTCCACATTCAGCTCCATCCACAATCTAACCTTTCAGGCTTATGTCGTCCCCTTTTCATCACACACGGACTCTCTCTTGCTCCGATTCTATTTACGGTCTCTAAATCCACGTTTTCCTACATCTATCTTTTTATTCCATAGACCCATGTAGAATGTTCTTTTCATTTATCTTTATCTCAATTCTACCTATACTTCCTATTTCCCCCATGAAGTATTTCCTGACTTATTATAACTGCAAAGTCTCTTCGCCTTTTGAATTCCTTTGTAGAATTTGTCTCTGTATGATTGACTGGCACTGTTTTCCGGCCTGGGCATTACCGGTCGTGTGTATTTTCGCTTATGTCTCAAATCGTTTTCGAGAATTTGTTTTTGTTTTTGGCAGTGCCCTTTATCTGCATGCACAGTGCCACCTGCCATATTTGTAGATTCCTGTTCCCTTAAATAATAAAACCCCTTCCCATCTTGATTTTTTGCAGGCAGCAACTGCTCACCCAGACTCGGGCACTTCTACCCTCCTGGAGACTCTCCTACCCCTCACAGGGCTATATTAAAGCTTGAGGTAGTTGCAGAGTTAGTGAGAGCTTGGAAAGGACAAGACAGGCCCCCAATATCCCTTGTATTCTTACAGCCTTAGTCACTGAGATCTTGAAATCTCTTCCCACAATTCCACAAATTGTGGTTGCAATTTGAAAATGGGCCACTTCAGAATTCCCAGTTCACTCTGGGCAGTTTCAGGAGGAATGCCACGGGCATCTGCGTCTGAAGGCCCCGGCTGGTGGTTCGTGGTGTGCGCCCCTGCCCATTTCCAAAATCTGGGTATCCTCAGGTCACTTGGGAGGTGGCTCCCCGGAAGGCGCTGGTTCTTAGGGCAGAGTGAGACCACATCCCCCGGCGTTTTTCCTACACGTGGCAGCGCCGCACTTTAACTCGCCGGAACGCACCTGAACAAACAGGAAAACTGAAGTAGGAAACAAACCAAACTTGGGCTTCAGTCAGCTACAGGAGCCCTGAGGGGCTGGTGCAGAGGGAGTCCTCCGGGTGGGCCACAGAGATCGTCTCTACTCCGACTCCACCGCTCTTCATAGATGCACTCGCACGCCGGCCGCCGCCTCGGTCCCTTAGGGATCGCAGGGCGCTGACGAGGGGTCGCCCTCGGAGAGCCTGCTCCGCTCAGCGGGAGAGCCGCAGGAACCGCCGACGCCGGCAACGGCCTCTCCACACGGCCCCCTCCGGGCGTGCGGAATCCTGGGACTCGTGGTCCAGCTCCGCGCGCTCCCCGCCGGAACTGGCATTGAAGGGACTACAATTCCCAGGATGCGTCGGGGAAGCGCGGGGCGGGGGGCGGGAAACCTGGGCGGGGAGAGGGAGGGGGCGGCCCGGGGCTCTGGGGCGTCGCGGTTTCCAAGCGCCGTGCTCTCGCCTAGTAACCGGCCGCCGCGGTTCCCGAAAGCGGCGCTGTGGCCCCGCCCCCGGAGCCCCGGCTGGAGGAAGAATCTGTCTCCCGCGGCGCCCCAGTGACGAAGCCCGTCTTCGGGTGCGGGAGGCGGGGAAGGGAGGGCGGGCAGAGGATTTCGCTCCTCAGTGCGAGATCCGGGACGTGCTGGCGGCGCCCGCTCGGAGCAGAGGTTAGAGGCAGAGAGAGCTGGGATGCTCTGCGGACGAGGCTGCATCGGGTGTGGGAGGAAGGAGCGGGGACCCCGGCCGGGGGGCAGTGCGCGCGGGGCGGGCTGTCCCTGGGGGCTGGCATCCCTCGGACCTGCGGCGGCCGAAGACCGGGGTGTGTGTGCGCGCGCTGCGGGGTGGGCTGGGGGGCGCCCCTGTGCCCCAGCCCCCGCCGGGCTGGAGGCTAACCCTTGAGCCCCGGGGTGCCCGTAGGCAGCTCCCACCTTCCTGAAGGGGGGGGGGTGGTACACGATTTTTGCCACTTGTTAATTATTTAATTTCCTCTGGAGCAGGTGCATTAGTAGGTAGCGCTTTCCTGCCTCCAATTGCACTAGTATCTCGTTTCCTCCAATTCAGAAAAATCTTTTATGACGCTTGCAGTTGGAGTTGCTGATTTGTGAGAACTGCTAAGTTCTTTATGTTTTTTGTTTTTTGTTTTTTTTTTTCCGGCCAAGAGAGGGTTCACGAGAGCTATGAATTTTAAATTGGAGCATCCAAAAAAAAAAAAAAAAAAAATGACCACTGCATATTCGCCCCGGCTCAGCGGGGGGAAACAGAAAGTATTCTCTCAAATCGTATCAGCAACCACCCGCCAGAAGCAGTTAGGGCATATTTAATATCATTCAGGAGGTAGGTCTGGAGGGGGAAAAAGGGAGAATAGTTGATTTAAAAAAAAAAAAAAAAAAGACCCAACACTTGGTTTAGTTTTGGGGATCGTTTTCTTGGGCTGCTGCTGACTTATACAAAAAAAAAAAAAAAAAAAAATCTGTTTCTTTCTTCCTCTCTCTTGCATCCTGGGTGTAGACTGTCCGTTTCGGATCCGACGGTGGTGATGGCCAAGCTTGCCCGGGCCCTCGGTCACATCAAAGCTGTCACAGGATAAATCCCATTGCCTGCTGCGAAGCCGCCCCCCGCCCCCCGCCCCGCACCGCAAACTTCAGAGAGCGAACTGGGTGGTCGGTGTTTGGAGATGCAGATCCCCGATTTGGAAGGCGGGGCGGCGCCCCCCCGAGCCTCTCCCGGGGCCCGAAGCCCGCAGGTGCAGTGAGGCGTGCGCGTGCGGGAGCTGGCGCCCGCGAGGACGCCCTGCCCGGGCGGAGCAGCCGGGGCGCCCGGCGGGGTCTGGCGGCTCGTCTCCGGCGGCGGCGGCGGATGATGGTGGCGGCCGGCGCCCTGGGCTGTGTCTGTGCGTCGCCGCGGAAATCAGCGCCCGGCGCTGCGCCCTGAGCCCTTGCAGGTCCTCCGCAGCCCGAGTCTCGGCGAGGACAGACCCGGCGCGCAGGGGCCGCGGACCCGCGGGGGGGAGGGGGGCCGGGGCCGGTGGGGTCGGCTTATCATGGCGGATCGGACGGCTCCCAGCTGCCAGCTCCGGCTGGAGTGGGTGTACGGGTACCGGGGTCACCAGTGCCGCAACAACCTGTACTACACGGCCGGCAAGGAGGTGGTCTACTTCGTGGCTGGGGTCGGGGTGGTTTACAACACCCGAGAGCACAGCCAGAAATTCTTCTTGGGACACAACGACGACATCATCAGGTAGGAAGGGTTGGCCTGGGGTGCTGGGGAGGGGTTGGGTGTGCAGATTGGAAGTGGGGGCTGGGGGTGGGGGGAGAAGGACGACCAGCCCGGCTCTCCTGGGGTCCGATCCAGGAGCCCTCTGGAGTAAGGGATTCGCTCTGGAGCTGCATGGAATGACAGAAGGGCTGCTGATGCTCGGGCTAGGGCACAAACGGGAGGGGGGTAGGGGGGTGTGCAGGTGGGGAGGGGGAGATCTCTCTCCTCTTCATTCCCCTGGAAGGCTCTTGCACCTCTAAGGAGTTGAGCGTCCGGATGCTTTTTGGGTGTTCCTTCCTGCTACAAGTGGAAGGATCCAGGGTAACCATCTAACACTTCTTCCTGCCCTAACTAGGTAAATGTAGGACCAGTGATCTGAACGGTGGGTGTCATCTGTGGCAGGCTCCTCAGTAGGTTCCTCAACACGCAAGAGGATTAAAAAAAAAAAAAATCTAGAAGAAATTTTGCTACAGGTAATCTGGAATCTTCATCCCAGATGCTTTGAAACTGGAAAATTTCTGCAACCGGGTGGGGTGTTTGTTCTGCAATATTTCAGCTGGCAGTGTTTTAATGACAAAACACACACACACACACATATTTATGAACTAAATGGAGACTCCCACAACATCACAGGTTGTAAAAGGCTGGCAGCTGCTGGACCACAAAATCCTACCAGTCAGCTCACCAAATGACCAACATCTGGTAGTGGGTGGCCAAGACTGATTAGAAAAACACAACTGCATAAATAGCCATCTTAAGGGGCCTTCCCCCATTAAACTGTAGAGGGACATATTTTGATTCTTGGCCCTGTCCTGTCATCTCTGGACCAGACGCGTTTTCCTCCAGCTCTTGTTAGCTGCTTCTGTGACCCAACAAGGTGTGGTCCAGATGCTGCTCACAGGAAATCCCATTCAGCCTTCGGCAGTTAAGGAAGATTTCCGTATGGGAGCCTCACCCACAGGGCAAATGACTTGCTGAGGCTAGAACTGCAACTGACAGACCATATTCGTGCCTTCCGAACTTGTATGTTCCTTGCTGTATAGAACAACTTCTATCGCATTTTCAGAATATTGCCACTGGTGCTCTAAGTTTGCCTTTCATGATGAAATAAATGGTTATATGGTGTAATGTTAATGGTTTTGATTTCTCCTTGGGGAGAATGATTTAAAAGTCTCGCTTAATCCCCCCCTTTTAGTGTTGAGCTTATTCTGGATCCCCCTTTTTTCCTGAGCCCTAAAGTTGAAAAGCTGTTAGAAAATATAAACACTTAATATTTGAAAAATACAGTAAGATATATATATTTTAAAATCTTGGCTTTTAGAAAAATGAAGATTTTAAGTATTAGGAGCTCTACTGTTCCCAGGATTTGATGGAACTTAATAATGTAAAACTTTCTTCATGTCACATATGAGAAAATAGCTTTTTTCTTTGCTCCCCAATAAAATAATGGTTGTGGCTAGGGCATCCCACTTGGTTCTGTCCTGGAGATTTTGCTTCTCTAATTGCCAGCCTGATTATTAAAGTCACAGGTGCAAATGATTAAAAGTGACTTGTGAAAAGGTTAGATGTTTAAAAATTTAAACCCATTATGTTTTTGCTCTTTTTAATGTGGTGCTTTCCATTACACCATCCAAATAAGATGTGGTCCTTTGGGAGAAGAGAGAGAGTGGCAATTAAACAGGAGTTCCCTGGGGTTAAATAATATTGTTGTGACAGTTCACTGAATTACTTTGAGGGTTTGAACTCCTCATCTTCATTTTTTTTTCTCTAATAGGAGAAAAAAGAAAGAAATGTACTGTTGAAACTGATGATGGGAAAAGGGTGGAGTTGCAGTAAACTGCTGCGATGACAGGCAGCTGGACTAGTGGGATTGTGATGATATATGGCTTTAGTTAAACATTCAGATTTGAAGAAAAGGTGAATGAAGTTGTTTGTAAGGCTGGCTGCAGAAAGCCTCAAGTGATGAAAAGAAAAAAACATAGGATTTAGCTTCTGGTCTTTTATGAAGGTAGTTCTATCATTACACAGAATGGTGGCAAGCCTACCTTGGGAGACTGGACTTTACTGCTAAATTTTTCATGATATTTAGTTGGGTCTGAGTATGTACAGGTGAGCAGAATACTTTAATATCCATATATGTCTTTGTACAAAGGAATGAAGTTAAGTCCAACAGATAAAAAAACCCAAATCACAGATCATTATGTAATTAAGGGCTATAAAGTTCGACTGTTTATGCTGTTATTTTTCTTTATCATATATATGTATTATATATACATATATATTATTATTTTCTGATGAACATAGTATGCAAACCACATTTGTTTTTGGCCTTAGTATGTGGGATTCTTGACTGCCATTTCTTTCATAATTTTATTCCCAGAAACATATTGAATATTTAAAATTAATATTGTAAATTGTTTGGAATATATATGTATTAACTGTGGATATGAACAGGAGAATTACGGTCTTTTATCTTTATGAATTTCAACTCGTGTTCCTGTTACACTACTAATTTTCCACTTAACATAATGCAGTTAGCTATTGAATGAGGAGGACTATAGCTAAGCTTTCAGTGCAAAAATGTTTGGGGTTTTTGGAAACATTACATCAACATTCAAGCTTCTAACTCTTGATTCCATCGAAGGAGATAATGTAAGTAACTGCCTATTGGCTTTTGCCTTAGCTTGAAAGCTATATTCATAGTGTGTATATTTCCTACTGCTTTATTTGTTGCGCTACTTTCCCCAGAATATTAACTAGAAAGCAGCCAAACAAATATTGATACCACACTCCGTTTTATAAAACCGTGTGATCCCTGAGATCACGATGAACTTTAATAATAATGTAGGATTTGTCAGAGCTCACTAGAGCTTAGCATATGTGCCTTCCTGATTTGACAGACTATGTGTTTAAGTCAGATTTTTTTAAAATGTTGATATGTGAAGCATAATGTGATTTATGGGCTGTGGAGGCTTAGTTTTATTCTTTTGAATGATTACCCTTCAATACAGATAACAGATTAGAGGATGATGCCTGTTTCAGCCCTGCTAGCCCTGTGACAGGGCAGGTACACACTAGGAGCAGCGTGTGCTTGCAGGCTAACAACAGGACTCAAATCGGGCTTCAAGGCAAGGCTGGTAATAGAGCCTGGAATATTTACTAACTGGGTTTCTACTTCAAGTAGCAAATCATGACACAGCTGGAGTAAATGAAAGAAAAGGTCATGAACACATTTTGCTGTCTGTCACCTCCCTTCCATTTTCAGTGACTCCACCTAAGACATTTATCTCCTGACTCTGGATTGGTATATTGTTTCTGACTAGTTCCCTGTCTCCATTTTCCTTTTTCTTGTTTTTTCACTCTCTATCACAAGGGAAGTTTTTCTGCCCTCGTACTCTTTCTGGGGCGGGGGGGGGGGGGGGGGGGGGGAAGGACTTGCATTGACTTTGACCTTGCACGCACTCAGTAATGAACCCCACTGTGCTGTTTACTGGAGTCATCTGAATGAGTGGCTTGACCACTCAAGGCCTTGTTTATTTGTGAAATGGGGATAATAATACCTGAGTTGCAAATTATGCAACTTGTAATAATGTATAGAAATGATTTAGCCTGGGGCCTGATCATGAGCTGGTATTCAATAACTGCTCTTTGTAGTAGTATTAGTAGTATTTAATTAAAAGCACACATATACACCACAAATAAAGCAGGTTGTTCATTGTCCACCAGCTGAAGCTCAAACTCCTTAGCTTTCCATTCCCTCTGGCCCTAACCCATCTTTCTATCCTTATTTTCCTTTTTTTTTTTTTTTTAAGTATAAATTGTTTGCTTCCCACTTGCCATATAAAAAGATGATCTTTACTCTGATCTTTCCTGCATCATACTGGAATGATTTATCTCCCCATCAACACTTCCCCACAACAATGGCACAGCAACAAATTGTCACACAGACTCGATTTTATTTTATTTTATTTATTTATTTCAGACCTGATTTTAAACCTAGATCCACCACCAGTTGGGCGACTTGGGGTAATTACTAAACCTCTGTGAGCCTTAGCTATCATCAGTAAAACAGCTTATCTACAAATTGGAGATTTAAAGGTATCTGCCTTATAGTTTGTGGAGATTACATACAAGGTGCCCTAATGTTTGGCAAACAGTAAGTGCCCACCACAGGGAACCTGTTTGTATCTACACTCTGCGTGGCCCCATCTGCTTCAGCTTCACCAATCCCATGAGACCTCATACCATCCTTAGATGAAGGCATGTTTTGCACTCCTGAAGTTTTGGGTCTTTTGTAACCACTGCTGCTCACTTAATATGTAGCACTTAGTACCTTTCTTTCATTCTGAATATTTTCATTTGTAAGTGTATATAATAAGATCTTTGAGGATGAGAATAAATTTAATAGAGCCAATATTTCTTGAGTGCAGACTCAGCACTAAGTGTGTGTACAGATTTATCTCATCCATCCTCTTAACAGCCTCTCGACATTGGTACTATTGTTAGCCTCAGTTTACTGGTGGGGAAACCAGGGCACGGTGGGGTTAAGGATCTTGCCCATGGTCACTATTTAACAGACTATAGAATGGGAATTGGAACCCAAGTCTGTCTGATTCCAAAGCCCAAAATTGTTGCTTCACTGTTTCTAAACTTTTTTTAAGAAAAAAGTCAGTGTGGTCCCTACCACTGTGTCTTATTTCTAACCAGAACTTAGTGAGCTTTTTGCTTCTTGTAACTCTAATTTTCTGTTTGGTGCTTATCAGTTTATCAGGAATATTTGAAGCTGATTGGTAGAACTCAGTCAAGAAGTGGAACTATGTTCAAGTTCACTTCAGGAACATTACCAGCTTTGAAACAATGACCTACTAGAGATAATTTTAAAAATTAAGTCTCAATTGTGACATGGCTAAAGTAACAGGGTGCTGCAAATATAATTGAACTTGTTGAATTTGAAGAGAGGGGTCTAACAGCCATGGCTGGGTCTAGAGTGTGGAGTAAACAGGTTCACACGAAGGCCTGCAAATGTGATTTCATAATCTTTTTTCTTTACAAATATTTTATTCATTCATTCATGAGAGACACACACAGAGAGGCAGACATAGACAGAGGGAAAAGTAGGCTCCCTGCAGGGAGCTTGATGTGGGACTCGATCCCTGGCCCAGGATCATGCCCTGAGCCGAAGGCTGATGCCCAACAGCTGAGCCATCCAGACATCCTGTATTCAGTCCTTGACCAGTTTGAATAAGGGGAACATGAGAGTGACTATAAAGAACCAAACCCATATTGAGTACCTGTTCTGTGCCAGTTACTTATATATATGTATGTGTGTATATATATATGTGTGTGTCTGTGTGTGTGTGTGTATATATATGTATGTACATATGTGTGTATCTATGTCATCTCATTACATTTCTCTCTCTCCCATCTCTGAGAAGTAGTCTTCTTATTTCACTCTGTGCAGGAGTGACTCTGAGAGGGAAAAGGCTCTGAGAAGGAAAGAGATTTAAGCAAAGTTACTCAGTAGTACCATTGACTGTTAGTTGGAGCCCGTTTATTTGCAAGAGCCTGAAGTGAATGGTTTTGATGGAGGTTTATGATCTGTTCATAAATGATATTATTATTGTTTTTCTTATTAATAAGCTACAGTCTATTTGGTGATTTTTTTTAAGATTTATTTTTTCCCTAAATTGGGAACATTTTACTTGTTTATTCATCAAAACCTCATTTAATCTCTAGAAGGTACCAGATGCAGGGAGTGTAGCAGTGAACAAGACCGCGTTCTTGCCTCAATTCTGGTGGTGGAGGCCAACAACGAATGAGCAAGAAGACATGGTGACTATAGACTGTAAAAAGTACTGAGAAGGGAATGATCATAGAGAGGAACTGGGTTGGTGGGAGCTACCTGCCATAGGATTCCAGAGCAGCTCTCTAGGCTGGTGGCATTTAAGCTGAGACCTGAAGGATGAAAAGGGGCAGATAAGTGAAGACGGCATGGCAGAGGAGAGGTTATATGCAAAGGCACCAGGGTGAGAAGGAATTTGGTGTGCCCAGAATTCTGGTGTAGATACCCAGAGAAAGACCAAGGTCATTGTAATTCTCATCCAGGTCATTAATGCCTCAGGGGTCTTGATACCATATGTCCTAGATTTTCCTGGACAGTCACAAATATTCCATTCAATTATTGTTATAGATATACTTGTTCTTATCATATCGTGGGTCTCTATTTTTAATTCAGAATATATGACCATGTTTTTATTTAGAAAGAATAGATACTGTATAATGAGTCATTGTTTGACCAACATTGTACAGGAATATACTTTCTTATAAAGACTGATATTGGCCTCACAATCAACAGTCAATTAGAATGTAGATTATACTGTGGCAAGTGACAAACTGTTCCGTGGCAGCATCTCTAAGCAGAGCTGTCCTAAGACCTCTCCTACCCACAGGGTTTTGGATCTGAACAGTTTTGCAATGTAGGTGACATTCTTGCCACCTAAAAAAAGGAAGCCACTGAGAAGGCTGACTTGCTGGTTTTGCTTCTGGGACTTAAACTCTTCCTGAAGCTATATGGAAAGCCATCTTTAATTCACAAGACTACACATCTTCAGCAGTCAGGCTTTCCTGGTAGGTTTGACCCAAGTTTGTCACATGTGGATTGGTCTCAAATGTAATTAAAGTGTTTGAGAGCAGACATTTCTTCTCACATATCATTCTTTGTAGGAATCACCTGAGCACTTGCTAAACTCTAGCTTTCAGTCAGTAAGTCTGGTATGAGGCCTGACAGTCTGCATTTCTAACCAGCTCCCAAGTGATGCCAATGCTTTTGGTCCACAGGCCAATTAAGATTTTAGGGACCTCACTGGTATGTTTTAGAGCTCACTAGACCAGTGTTTTTTTCAACCCAAATGATATTGTCAGCTAGCAAAATAGAATTTTAATAATATATATAATCGATACATTTATTAAATTCTTAAATTATGAGATGCCTGGGTGGCTCCGTGGTTAAGTGTCTGCCTTTGGCTCAGGGCATGATCCTGGAGTCTGTGATCGAGTCCTACATTGGGCTCCCTGCAGGGAGCCTGCTTCTCCCTCTGCCTATGTCTCTGCCTCTCTCTCTTTCTCTGTGTCTCTCATGAATAAATAAATAAAATCTTAAATAAATGAAATAAATTCTTAAATTAACAATTAATTTTTTTATTAGGATGGTGCCTAGACCTGTGTTCTAAATTCTCCAGAAAGAACCAAGCAGGGGTTGATTGGAACCAGTTAAGGAGATGTTGAGTTTGGAAGAGATGAGCAGTGGAAGAGATGTTCACAGCCTTTGTGTAGACATGTGTTTTCTAGTCCTTTGAGTATACACCTAGGAGTAGACTTACTGAATCATATGGCAACTCTGTGTTTAACTTTTTGAAGTACTGCCAAATTGTTTTCCAAAGCAATGTATAATCCCACCACCAATATCTGAGAGTGCCAACTCCTCCATGGCCTTGCCAACAATTGTTATGTTCTGTCTTTTTGATTATAGCCATCCTACTGGATGTGAAGTGGTGTCTTGTTGTGATTCTGATTTGCATTTCCCTAATAATTAAGAATATTGATCATTGTTTCATAATTGATTATCTGTATATTCTCTTTGGAGAAAATGTCTATTCAAATCACTTTGCCTATTTTTTTCCTATTTTTTAAAAAAGTTTTTACTTATTTATTCATGAGACACACACACACACACACAGAGAGAGAGAGAGAGAGAGAGGGAGAGACATAGGCAGAGGGAGAAGCAGGCCCTCTGCTAGGACCCCGATGTGGGACTTGATCCCAGGACCCCGGGATCATGACCTGAGCCAAAGGCAGATACTCAACCACTGAGCCACCCAGATACCCCTCCTTTGCCCATTTTTAATTGTTGTTTTATTCTTAAGTCGTAAAAGTTCTTTGTATATTCTGGAAATAAGTCCCTTATCTGTTATTTGCAAATATTTTCTCCTATTCAGTGAGTTATTTTTTCACTTTCTTATGGTGTCCTTTGAAGCACAAAAGTTTTCAATTTTGATGATGTCCAATTTCTTTTTTTCTTCAATCCCTTATACTTTGGGTGTTAAATCTAAGACATCATTGCCTAATTTAAGTCATGAAGATTTATGCCTACATTTTCTTCTAAGAGTTTTAGCTTTGACATTTAGACAGATGATCCATTCTGAGTTAATTTTTATATTTGGTGTGAGGTAGGGGGAGTCCTACATCATTCTTTTGCATGTGGATATCTAGTTGTCCCAACACTATTTGTTGAAAAAACTGTTATTTTCCCTTTAAATTGTCTTGGATATCTTTAAGTTTTGAATTCCCCTAGCAGAGGGTCCATTCTTTTCATTTAGAAGATACTGAACATTTGGAGACCCAGAAACTGAATCATTAAAAAGATAACTTAGAAGTAATAGAAATCCGAGGCTTTGGTTGCTATACTACTTGAAAAGATGTTGTTAGAAACTATAAGGATGTGTAGATTTTTTATATTTAAAGAATATAACCGTATTTATTCTTTGAGGAACCAGTGCAGTATTTAGTAACTGCTGGTTTAGGGACCAGCAATGGTCAATACTTTGGCTTTGTTTACTTCCAAAGAGTCTTGCTTTTTAAAAATGAATTTCCAGCCTTCAGCCTTGCTGCTGGAGATAGTTCTCTTGAGGTAGCCAAAGGGAAAGCAGAGAGAGTAATCAGAGAATGTGCCCCTTGACTTCTACCTCTTTTTTGGTTCATTCCTTTCGTCTCCCAGTTGGACGATCTCAACCCAGAAGTTGAAGTATTCCACAGTTACACACTAGTTTCTTTTGCCACTCCTTTTCCTATTAGCATGAAAGAGGGGAGTGTGGTGGGCCAGCAATAACTCCCTGAGATAAAATAATCTTTTTCTGGACTGGTAGTGCATAAATAGGTTGGTCAGAGAATTATTCTAAAGTTATTGAGAATTATTTTAAGGCATGAGGATTATTGTTAAGTGTAGCTGCTATGTAACACTGTCATTAAAACATTTTTCTGTGTTTGTTGCAAACTGATTTTATGGTAAGAATAAAACAGGATCCGCAAAGCACAGGATGCCTTCTAAATAAGAGATCAGTTGCAAGAAATTGAAACTTTTTCAAAGAAATACAATTAAGGAGAGGATCATAAGATGACAAGAGAATCTTTGGGAACTCAATTATAGAGAGTAGGCTGGCCTTTCAGGCATTGCACAGTTATCAGGCAGGTATTTCTTTCTCTTTCCCTGGCTCTTTCTCTTGTAAGAATCACAGATTCTTACAGATTCATATCTCTCTTTCTCTCTGAATAATATATGCCTTAATTGTCTATGACTGCAGACTGGCTTCTTAACTTAGAGATCCATTTTGCACATAGTCACCCCTCTCCAGAATTCATCTTCGCTCCTCAGTACACATGACCACCCAGCTTGGTCCTACGACACCAATTGAATCGATCAGTCTTTTGCATCTTAATTCCAAATTTCCAGGAAAGAGAATCTAATTGGCTTAGCGCTGGACAGAATGTCCACCCAATCCAATTAGCTGTAGCCTCCAGGGTGGGGCCATGTTTCAGAGGGCTGCCCTGTTAAGAAATTTTATCTAATGGGCAGCCTGGGTGGCTTCCTTCAGCCCAGGGTGTGATCCTGGAGACCCGGGATCGAGTCCCACGTTGGGCTCCCTGCATGGAGCCTGCTTCTCTCTCTGCCTGTGTCTCTGCCTCTCTCTCTCTCTCTCTCTCTGTGTGTGTGTCTCCCATGAATAAATAAATACAATCTTAAAAAAAAAAAGAAATTTTATCTAAGATAACACTATATGTAACGGGTAAAACTCAGAGCTTTCCCCCGAAGGTTAGGAACAAGATAAGACTGTCCATTCTCACCATTTTTATTCAACATAGTACTGGAAGTCCTAGGTATAGCAATCAAACAACAAAAAGAAATAAAAGGTATTCAGATTGGTAAGGAAGAAGTAAAACTTTCATTCTTTGCAGATGACATGATACTATACATAGAAAACCCTAAAGGCTCCACTAAAGAACTACTAGAACTGATAAATGAATTCAGGAAAGTCACAGGATACAAAATTAATACATGGAAATTGGTTGTGTTTCTATACACTAATAACAAAGTACCAGAAAGAGAAATTAAGAAAATAATTCCATTTACAATTGTACCAAAAATAATAAAATACCTAGGAATAAACTTACCAAAGATGTGAAAGACCTATACTTTGAAAATTAAAACATTGATGAAAGAAATTGAAGATGACACAAAGAAATGGAAAGACATTCCATGCTCATGGATTGGAAGAACAAATATTATTAAAATGTCTACATTACCCGAAGCAATTTACAGATTTGATGCAATCTCTATCAAAATACCAACAGTAGTTTTCACAGAACTATCTATCTTTACAATCCTAAAATTTGTATGGAACCACAAAAGACCCTGAATAGCCAAAGCAATCTTGAAAAAGAAAAAAACTAGAGGTACCACAATTCCAGACTTCAAGTTGTATTATAAAACTGTAGTAATCAAAATAGTATTGGTACTGGCACAAAAAATAGACACATAGATCAGTGGAACAGAATAGCAAGGCCAGAAATAAACTCACAATTCTTTGGTCAATTAATCTTTGATAAAGGAGCAAGAATATGCAATGAAGAAACAAAAATGGTGTTGTAAAAACTAGACAGCAGCATGCAAAAGAATGAAACATCATACACAAAAGTAAACTCAAAATGGTTTAAAGCCTACCTGTGAGACCTGAAACCATAAAAATCCTAGAAGAGAATATAAGTAGTGGTTTGTCTGATATCGGCCATAGCAACATTTTTCTAGATATGTCTCCTGAGGCAAGGGAAATAAAGGCAAAAACAAACTTATTGAGATTATATCAAAATAAAAAGCTTCTGCACAGCAAAGAAAACCACCAACAAAACTAAAAGACAACCACTGAATGGGAGAGATTTGTAAAAGACATATCTGTTAAAGGGTTAATATCCAAAATATATAAAGCACCAAAACCCAGCACCAAAAACGCCCAAATAATCCAATTAAGAAATGGGCAGAAGATGTAAATAGACATTTCTCCAAAGAAAACATACAGATAGCCAATAGACACATGAAAAGATGCTCAACATCACTCATCATCAGGGAGATGCAAATCAAAACCACAATGAGGTGTCATCTCACACTTGTCAGAATGGCTAAAATAGAAAACACAAGAGACAAGCAGTGTTGGTAAGGATGTGGAGCAAAAGGAACCCCGTGCACTGTTGGTGGGAATGTGAACCCCACGGCTACTGTGATAAATAGTATGGAGGTTTCTAAAAAGTTAAAAATGGTTGATCCAGTAAATGTGCTACTGGTATTTACGCAAAGAACATGAAACACTAATTTAAAGGGATATATGTACTCCTATATTTGTTGCAGCATTATTTGCAATAGGTAAACTATAAAAGCAGCCCAATGTCCATCAATAGATGAATGGATGAAGAAGAAGTGGTATAGATATAAAATGGAAATTATTCAACTATAAAAAAGAAATCTTGCTATTTGTAACAATGTAGGTGGATCTAGAAGGTATAATGGTAAGTGAAATAAGCCAAAGACAGGCAAATACCATATGATTTCACTCATATGTAGAATTTAAGAAACAAAACAGCAAGTAAAGTAAAAAAAAGAGAGAGAGAGAAAGCAAAAGTAGACTCTTAACTGTAGAGACCAAACTGATGGTTACCAGAGGTGAGGTTGGTTGAGGGGATGGGTAAAATAGGTGAACTGGATTGAGAGTATGCTTACCTTGATGAGCACTGGGTGTTGTATGCAAGTGTTGAATCACTATTTTGTACACCTTTAACTAATATAACACTGTATGTTGACTACACTGGAATTAATATTTAAAAAAAGAAAGATTGTCTAATAAGGGAGATATGGGCTGAGAAGAAACAAATGGCAGCTCTAATAGAGGAGAGAGATAAGAAGAGGAGGTGAATGATTTCCTTTTTTTTTTTTTTGAATGATTTCTTAATAGAGAAAAATAGGACAGTGGTGAGAAATACTGAGTTGAGGGCAAGAAAAGGGAAGGAACGGGATATTAAGAGGGCTCAACTACAAAATACTGGAGATATGACACATCATGGAATTTTCAGTTCTCCTAAGAGGCCATGCCAGGGTGTCTTGGGAATGCTGGCCAATGGCTGGTGACCATAGCCTCAGGGAGCGAAGTGGACCTCACACCTTTACCTACTGGGGTGTCAGTGCTACTATTGAGGGTGTTCTCTCTGCTGGGGTCTGGTGGGAAAGGGAGAGGGGAGTATATGGGAATGGGGGCTGATGCTGCAGGCACCAGGGAGGTGGTCAGATGGCACTCATGGGAGGCTTCCTGGGACTCATTCGGCACAGCTCTTTACTGATTGGTGAAGAAATATTTTCATATTTTACCTGGCACAGATACTGGTGCACATCTTGAACATCAGCCTTAGATATGAGTGACATGCATGGACCCTTAGATGATTTTGTGAGGTTGGCCATCCTATAGGTGTTGAAAATGAATCTTCCTATAGCCAGACTTAGAATCCACCTGAGGCTCCCTATTGCACAGGTTAAGATCTGGTTCCTGGCTCCCTCCTCCAGCTTGATGTTCCTCTCTGTCCTTCTAATAGCCTCCAGCCACATCAAACCCATTGCAGTTCCCTGAACCCAACTTCCTATTTTGTATCTTCAGCCTTGCAAAGGCCATTTAGGTTGCCTGAAATGACCCCTCACTTCTCTGCTTATACTATCTTGTCCTGCCTTTAATCTCAGTGTGGTGTCACCTCCCCCTGAAGCCTCACTTGACAACTCAAAGGCCTATTTAAGCCCTTTTTCTCTGTATGTCCAGGCCACAACACAAGTACTCACCTTCTGGAATCATTGCATTGTATTACATTTGTTGACTTATCCATTTCTCAACCTGATTTGAGTTCTGAGTATGTTCTCTTGAATAGCACACATTGTGGGCTTAGTAAGTGCTCAGTGTCGTTTTATTTGTTGTTCTTCATATCTCAAATTATTTGTAAGGAGTGAGGTGTGAAATGGAGATGATATTTCTATAGAACTCATTTGTATATACTTTGTGAAGAGAAAATCCTGAAAATACATTGTCAGCTGGCATATAAAGGTGGGATTCAGAATCTTGTTTTAAAAAAATACTTGGATGGCAGTGCTGACCAATTACTGCACTGCTCTTAAGTCAGATCCCAAATCCTATTTGACTCCTTCCTTTCTACTATTTTCCTGGTCTGCATGGAAAATCTAGCCATTAAAGACACAATCTTTTTCTACTGAAGTATGACTGTGGATCTTATAATGAATGAAACACTTTTTTTTTTGAACGGCTTAAGATTTTTTGACTGTGTCATGAGGAAAATCTTGATTCACATCCTTTTAGATTTAGGAAACATGGCAATCTTTTAAGCAACTTTTGAAAATATGAGGTGATGTTTGTTAAGAAGGATGTTTGCAGAGATTGTAAAGTAACATCTGCTAGATCTAAATGAGGTGAAGTCTTTCCTGGCCCAGAAGAGTTTCACACAAAGATACAGAAGTAGGCGTTCAAGGGTAGGCCTCCTGGGGAAAGTGACTTTTGAAGGATGAAGAGCAGTTTGGCAGGTCAGGTGGAAAGAATAGGGGAGGAAGGAACACTAAGGAGGGAATGGCTTATGCAAAGTCTCAGGGGCTTAGGACCCAGATCTCCTGGAGCGAAAGTAAGTGGTTGAGCACTTTGGGAGTGAGGAAGATACTGTGGGAGATGAGGCTGAGTATGTGGCTTGGGGCTGGATCACAAAAGGATTTACAGCTCCTCCTACAAATTATGGGGACCAGTGGGAGGATTTAAACAGGGTGAGACAAAGCTGATTTATATTTCAGGAAGATCATTAAAGGCAGAGGATTTCTACTTTATTTATATTAACCTTTTCTTTGAGATTCCTCCCCATGCTTTTTTTTTCCCCTCAGTGCCAAACTTCTCAGTAGCAGAAGCATGGGATCAGGTCCTGGGGGATTTAACATTGCACTGGCCCTGTCTCTAGTCAGATGCCTGACTTTGGCTGGTGCTTAATGTGGGCCTCATCTAAAAATAAGTGAGCTGACTGTGTGATCTCTAAGACCCTTCTAAAATCCTTTCTAATCAAGGTGCTGTGATTCTGAATTGTCTCAGTATACTGCCTTTGTTTTTCTTGTTCACTGCTTAACATAAAGAACTGCCTTCTCTCTCTACCAGCCATTGCTATCATTTTCTAAGTGACTCCAGTGACCTCCACTGCTAAATGGGCTGTGTCCAGTTTAACCTCTTCACAGCATTGGGTACAGTTGGCCACCCTCTACTCAGTACCCTTCCTTTTCTGTCCTGGAGGTGGTAGCCCTTGGTTTTCTCTTACCTCCCTGACTCACCTTGGTCTCTTCTTCTCTAAGTCCACCTCTTACATATAGGGGCCTCTCAACATTGCTCATCAGGTTTTCCTGCCCAAATTCACGCTGTGAGGCTAGTTATGAGGAAACAGACCAATATAAAGTAAGGGACTTTCTTCAACACAGCTGGCCTGTTCTTTGCAAAATAAAGGTAATTCTTATAAAAGATAAGATATTGAGGAACGGTTCTAGATTAAAGGGAACTAAAAAGATTCAACTAAGTGCAAGCTGAGATCCTGCATGGAGGTGGGGAGGATTGTTATAAATGATGGTATTGGGACATTTGGTGGAATTTGAATATGGGCCCACATATCCACATATTAGGTTAAGAGCAGAATTCTGTTGTAGCAGTGTGGTTATGTAGGAGAAAACCTGTGTCTTAGGAGATGTGTGCTGGACTATTGAAGAGTGAAGAGTCATGAAGGCTGTATATTGCCCTCAGCCATTTCAGTAACAGCAGCAGCAAATACAACAACACTAATATGTCTGTGTGTCTGTTTGAATGTGTGTTTGTGTTCCTCATGGCATCTGTTCTCTCTTCTCACTCCATGTTTTTTCCTCAAGACCTCTTATCCATTGCCTCCTCCCTGCTTCTGTCCTCGCCCTCTCATTCTGTTCTCAACACAGCAGCCAGTTGATCTGGTTGCATTAGAAGTCAGGTCATGTCAGTTCTCTGCTCAGAATCCTCAGAATAAAAGCCAAAGTCCTTATAATGGCCTTTAAGCCTCTATGGGGAATTTGGCCTCCTGTTACCTCTGTGACCTAACCTATTTTCTTCCCATGCCTTGCGTTACTCCAGCCACACTGACCTCCTATCTGCTGCTTGAAAACCCAGGCACTTTTCTGCCTCAGGGCCTTTGCACTCACTGTTCTTTCTGTCTGGCTCTTTCTTACCCCAGACATCCATGTGACTTTATTCACCTCCCTTAGTTCCCTGCAAAATGTCATCTTCCCAGTGAGGACTTCCCTGACCACCCTATTTAACGTTCAGACCCCTCTCCAACACATTCTTTATTATCCATCCCTGTTCTGTTTTTCTCCTTAGCTCTTATTTATTTTGTTCCTTGTTGTCTCTCTTCACTGGGATATAAACTGTATGTGGGCAGGACTATTTTGGTCACTGCCCTGCCTGCAATGCCCAGAATGGTGCCTGGTCTGTAGAAGATACTTAATAACTATTTTTGAGTGAATAAATAAATGACTTGTGTTTGTTCATTTTAGGATAACTCCCTTGGAATTTCTACTTAAAAGTAGGATTTCTTTTTAGACCTCCTTTGACCTTATGAAGCCTATGGATCCCATCTCAGAGTTATAGATTTGTTTGTTTTGTTATATCCTTTCATCAAAGTATAATATAGGTACTGAAAAGTGCACATTTGGATCAATCTTCACAAACCAATGCACCTATAACCCGCATCCACATCAAGAACTAGAACATTACCAGCACCACAGAGACCCCCTTGTGCCCTCTTCCAGCCACAACCCCCACTGCAAAGTTCACCTCTATTCTGACTTCTAACGGTGTAGATTGGTTTTGCCTAACGTACTTTAAAAAAAGAATAGTATTGTATGCATTCTTTTGTGTCTGGCTCCTTTCAATCAACATTTTATATATGAGATTCATCTGTGTTTCTACATGATTATTCTCACTTCCATATTTTTTATTGTGTAGCAATACCATAATATATTGATCCATTCTGAAGATGGGCATTTGTGTGGCTTCTTTTTTCTTTTGGCTATTATGACCATTCTAGTATGAGTAAACATATACGTGCAATTCCATGCAGGAGTGGTATTTCTGGGGCTACAGGCTGCACGTAGGATCAGTTTGCTAGGCACTGCCTCACAGTTTTCCAGAGTACATATATCAATTTATACTCCCACTATCACAGAATAATGTCTCCAAATGCATAAAATAAAATACATAAATGGAAAGAAAATTAACTGTTTTTGAAATATAAAATATTTTAATGTCATATATCACATATGCTTTATTAACTCATACATTTGAAAGGTCTAGATGTTTTAATAATTATGATTTCTTTTCTTTCTTTTTTTTTTTTAATTTTATTTATTTATGATAGGCACACAGTGAGAATAATTATGATTTCAAAGTAGTGATGAGTATACATGATGTTTGAGAAATCTACAAGTGAAATGTAATATGAAAATATCTGTGACATTATTGGTCTCAAGGTGACAGATACTGCTAATACTACTTCAATTTGTTGCCTACATTCTGAGTGATAGGAAATACTAACGTCTGTTACGAGCTGGCAAAAGTAAAGATTTTTAGTAGTTTTTAGTCCATATAAGTACATAGATCTTCCTGAATTCTATTAAGGCTCCAGGTTAAGAACCCCTAGCTTAGAGGAACAGGAGTGATTTACAACAGAGATTTCTTGAGTGTCTACTATGTGTCATTCACTGTGCTAGGTCCTGGGTATCCAAAAGTGAATACTATGCATCTCCTCTCAAGGAAATTATGATCATGAGGGCAATACTCATAAATAAATGAACAGCTGGATTGGGGTGTCTAGTTCTATGATAGCCCAAAGCATTTGAGAACCTTAAGACATATACCTAACTTATTCATGAGAGAGGGTGGTGATCAGAGAAGACTTTCTGGAGGAAGGAGAATCATTATATTTAGGCTCTGGTCTGGTTACTCTGGTTACAGTGCCAATAATGGATTATTGCAGAGTGGAGGCACTTGTAGTTATTCAGGAGTGAGGTCATTATGGTGGTAATGCAAAGAAAGCAATGAACATATTCTGGAGAGTCTAGACTCTTGATTATTGGAGATAGGCAGTGGGGAAGAAGGAAGGTGTGAGGAAATAGTCAAGTTTCTGTCATAATCACTTGGAAGGATGGTGGTTATCATTTACTGAAACAGATTGGGAAGTACATTCAAGGCCAATGGGTAATGAGTTCAGCTTTGAACATAGATTGAGGTGTCTGTGGGACATCCAAGATGTGATTGTACATACATATGGGTCCCTTGCTCAGTAGAGAGCCGTAGGAGTTGCAGTGAGCTTGCAGGAGTAGATGAGATCACTTAGGGACCACATGGAGGAAAGAGATGAGGCCAGGGTTAGGATTTTGAGGATGGTCAACTTTCAGAGAAAGGAGTGTGACAGGAACAGTCACAGGAGTAGGAGGAAAACCAGGTAAGAGGAGTACCCTGGTGGCCAAGAGCAAAGAGGGTGTCAAGGAGGCCTCAGCGGTCCCAGTAAAGAACCCCAACGTAAGTCTGGAAAAGGGCCCCGTGAATTGACAATGAAAGTCATTGATGGATTGCTTTTACTACAAAAATAGTGGGAATGATTATTTTTCTCTGGGTTGTACTTTTATCTGTGTTTTAAGCTTTCTGTTACAACAGTTAGAATTCAAGGATCATTTGCTTTTAGCTTTACTTTTCTTCTTACATCTCCTTTATATATTTTGCTCACGCTCCAGTGAGTTTTATGCTGCAGTGATAGTAAGCAGTCATTTCTGCTTAATGACTTCTATCTCATGCAGACTGTAGCTCTTTTTTTTTTTTTTTTTTGGACTATAAGAGATATGGTTACAGACATTGCTTCTTGGTAAAAAGCCTCGCAAGTCTATTATTCTGCATAGTAGGCATGAACACAATCACTTTGGCTAGGCCGTTTTTATCTATGTGAGAGCCTGCCCTGCTGACAGTGAATTCACAAGTCATCCTTTTTGCCTGGAGTAACATTCAGTTTTTAGTGCATATGATAAAATGCAATAGAAGAGATATAAACTGTAGAATGTTTTATAATTATTTTCTTCCCAGAATGTCACTTGGATTTTTATATAATCTATAGGAGGAAAGTGAGAGGATGTTCAATTAAATAAACATGTGTTCAGTGCTGACTGTGTAAATGACAGTGTGTGGGCCACGGCCATGACAGTTATCTAAGCAGGAAACATTGAGTGCCTCTTGCTCCCTCCCTCTTTCATCTCCATTATCCAGTCAGTCCCAAATATGGTTGATCCTGTCCTCTCTGTCTTGCTGCTTCTGCTCTAGTTCATACCCCTATTAACTTTTGTCTAGACAGTTCTAGCAGCCTCCTGACTGGTCTTGCTGGCTCTGCTATCACTCCCCTACTCAATCCTCTGTTTGAAACCTGATTAAACTTTTAAAACAGAGATTTATGAGCCCATTTCTAAAAATTCTGATTCAATAGGTCTGGTTAGGAGTCGCCCAAGAAATTTTAAAGGATTTCCCCTTAGAAATACAGATAAAGGTGTATATAAATGTGTACACACATGTACACATGCAGTTTTCTTGCTCTGTCCATTGAGAGGATTGACAAGCAATGGCATATCAACAGCAGGAACACACCTAGAACCCAGAACTTGGTTTCTAAATACTATTCTCCTAAAAAAAATAATAATAAATAAAGAATAAAAAATCAGATCTTCTTACAAAAAAGGCCTGGGGTAGGAAAGATGAGTTTGGAGTAGCTTCTTATGCCAGAAAGTATGGCAGTGCTCAAAGAGTAAGTGAGATGTTAAAATGATGTAAGAGCCAGCTTAAAGGGACTTCCACTGGCCACATGTGGGAAGATTCAAGCACAAATCATAAACCATTGGATAAAATAAACATGCATGCATTTGTTGTGATATAAATAACTAATGGGGAGAAGAGAAAGCTCTTTCTTCTTTTCTTTCTTTCTCTCTTTTTGAGAAAACTCTTTCTTGAATAGAATGTCAGCTATTAAATATAGCTAGAATACCGGGTGGCTCAGTGGTTTAGCGCCGCCTTCAGCCCAGGGCCTGATCCTGGAGACCCGGGATCGAGTCCCTTGTCAGGCTCCCTGTATGGAGCCTGCTTCTTCCTCTGCCTGTGTCTCTGCCTCTGTCTCTCTCTCTCTCTGTATCTCGCGAATAAATAAAATCTTTTAAAAAATATAGCTAGAATAATGGAGTTAGAAAATCAATAGATGTTAACAACCAGTGATGAAAGTTTGTTGAGGAATAAGGTATTTACATAGAACTCCACCACAAGATACTAATTACAAAGGACAAACAGTAACTACATTAGAGAACTGTGACAGACACTCACCTTAATCAGATGATTAAAGTTAACAATCACAATAAAGACACAAACCAAGTTACTAAAAAAAAAAAAAAAAAGCCGGTGTGTGTGTGTGTGTGTGTGTGTGTGTGTGTGTGTGACAAGCTTCCCCAAGTGATTCTGGGTTCCATAATTCCTGCACAATATTAGCAATGAGATTGTCCTTCAAAAGCACAGATCTGATCTGTCCCTGCCCTGCTTCAAAATTCCTGCTGGCTCTATTGCTTCCAGAATGGGCTTCAAACACTGGGGCATGGCCCCACCCGAACTTTTTGCCATCATCTCCTACCACAACTTTGTCCCCCATCTTATCCCACCCATATGGCCATCATACCCTACTCTTGGCAGTGACTTGAAACGGCTTCCTCTCTGTTACTGCTCATGGCTCTGCTTAGAATGCCCTTCCTGATCTGTCTGTGAGGCAGATTCATCCAAGAGGCAACTCCAGTACACCATCTCTGTGAAGCCCTCCCTGATTTCTCGAGACAGAATAAATGTCTCTTTCCTCTTTACCCCTAAGCATTTTCTCCACACCTCTCTTATAGCATCTCTCTTCTCACACTATGTTGCAAATTTCCATTTGTGTGTCTCCTTGCCTCACTTGCCCAGCCTACTGGCCTCTCTGTGTCCTGGAGTCCCTTTATATGGTGGGAAGAGCAAGGGCTTCAGAGCCAGTCAGACCTAGGTGTGTTTCTACCACTTACTGATTGTCACCCAGCCATCCTCAGCTTCTTCCTCCAGACCTACTGATAGGTTACTATGAGAACTCAATTAGGTAAAAGCATGTAAGGAACTTTGGAAAGTAAATTAAAGAGAAATAGAGAAAAGAAAGCTCACTGGACCCTAGGTCAGTTTTAAAAAACCCATACCTATGAATATTTTACATATATACATTTTCTCTGTAATCCTGCAAAAATTCAAAGGTATACTCCCATAGCTAGAAATTAACAGACCTGGTTTGGGACCCATTTCTGTTGGACTCCAAAGCTATGCTCTTTCTGTTGCTTAGAGACTATAAACCAGGAAGGAGAGACAGAGAGAGCCACAGTGACTTTAACTAAGAAGCCCAATGTGAAAAATGTTAAGTTAGAGTCGAAGTCTCCAAGTCACCCCTTCATGGGAGAGGGTGGGTGGTGGTCAGAGCAGGTAGGTAGATTGAGACCCAGAGTAGACAGGCTTTCATGAGGGTGGCTGCCAGAACGGATGAGGGTGAGAGTCATCTCACAAACACTGATTGAGTACCTGCCAGGAGACACTGGTGGTGATTGCCTTTGTGACATTAAAGGACAGCAAGTGAAGTGAAAAGGATTAGGGCTTGAGATAGAACCCAAGAGACACCCTTACCTTTAATTTGGGAGGGGGTGTGCTGAAGGGGCATGCAAATGAGTAGACAGACAAGGAGAAGGTGGGGAGTGCAGGGACTGGTAAGGCAGGGGAGGAGCAGATGCCTGTCTCTCTGTGTGTTGTGGAGGGGCTGGTGCCAAGGAGGTGGTGAAGGGGTTCACTTTGGAGCTCAGCAAAGAGATGGACCAGCACTGGAACACAAAAGAAAGGTCAAGAGAAGAGCATTTTCATTCTAGTAGTATGGGGGCAGAACCCAGATGGTTAGAGCAATGAGTAGGAATGAACATGTGGAGGCAGTAGGAAAGTGTAGCCTAATTAGGGCTACATTCCCACATACTTGGGCAGATACTTCCTGGTACCTGGGAGATTATAAGAGTCATCTTACTCATAGGCACCTATTCTGGGAGATTAAACACCCCCAAAATGCCATCTGTTTCAGTAGGGAATACTGAATGAAGGTGCGAGTGACCATCAACTACATCTCTTCCTCCCAAACTATCCTTAACCAACGGGCATGTCTGCTTTAGTGAAAAAACAAATCATGGAAAATCCATTTATTGTTTTCTTTAGGACAGGCTTGTGATTTCATCTGGTTTCACTGAGATATGTGTCATTTCAAGACTTGTATAGCATTCACGGTGTGCCTGGGTGGCTCAGTTGGTTAAGTGCCTGCCTTTAGCTCAGGTCATGATCCCGAGGTCCTAGGATTGAGCCCTGCATCAGACTGCTCACAGGGAGCCTGCTTCTCCCTATCCTCCCTACTCGTCCTCTCTCACACTTTCTCTCTCTCAAATAAATAAATAAAATCTTTTTTTTTAAAGACTCGTACAATATTTGGCTTAAATGCTTTACAAACAAGAAGAAAAGAAGAAAAGAAAACAGTTTTTTTTGCTGTTCTTGCTTACCCTTATAGTCTGTCTACACTGTAAAATTAAATTATAGGCTCAAATTTCACATAATTCAGAACTTATTTTCTTTCTGAGTTAGAGTAGCTTTTTAAATGATTTTTGTGTTGTTATTTTACAGATGGAAAATGATTATCTGCTTATAGGTATATTTAATTCCATACATGTCCTAGTTTCATCCAAATCTCAGAAGCTAATTCAGCAGCTAGCTTTTTCCTTCTGGGTGCCACAAAAAAGTGAAAATCATATTTCTAGCAATAAATCAATGGAAGTATTGAGCAGTAGCATGCCACAAATGATCTTGTACAGGTGCCATATTAAGGAGGCAGTCACTCGGGAGACGTTCCAGAAGTGGTTATAGGTTGTCAGTTATTGGAAGTCAGTTACTCTTCTCCTGCACTGTGTGCATTTCAGAGAGACTGCAGTATAGCACTGTCTATTTTCTGTAGTCCATGCTTGTTTGAAATGAACACAGATCCTTGATCTTTTCCCTTAACCATTTTTGGGAATTATAACTGGGATTTTGAAAAGTAATTTAATGAAATGTCAGGGGCATACACATTTTGACAAATATGTATAAAGTATATATAATAATTAATAATTTTAGAACTTCACCAAATGTCTCTGTTCATGGATAAATGCTTCACTTGTTTTCATAATGAGACCATCCTATACAGTGATGTTCAGAGCTGGCCACTTTACTTTTCTTATTAAAAAAACAAACAGCAAAGGGCACTCTTCTTTTCATAAGTGTCCTTTCTGGATAATAAGGCAACAGATCGGCTAGATTGGTGTTTGGGTGGTGGCAGATGAAAAGAGGTAGCCAGAAAATCTACCACAAAACGAAAAATCCCAGGAATTCACAATAGTGGAAGATAATGAGATCAAAACTCTATTAAAAGAAAATTAGATTAGTTTTACTTGGGGATTCTAAAAACCCTGATACAGGTACTAAACAAATATTTGTGAAATGACAGAAGACAAAATTGTTAACTATACGTTTCTACTATAATGTTGCTTGTTGCCACGCTATGAGAAAACTAGAAAGCCCACATAAAAATGAACTTAATTCTCACTTAAGACTAAAATGGCAATGAAAAATGGTAATTGTAAGGAGAGTTAGAACTTAGTAAATTTATTTCAGGATCTTTGTTTCATTTTATTAGGGTCCTAACCACAACTACTACTTAGCATGATTGATTTTATTGTATGTTATTTATCCTTGGGATGTGTGGAGAAAAAAATCTTTGAAGTCGATATGGAAGAATGTCAAGGAGTTCTTGTTTCTATTACTATCCCTGTTTTAATCTTGTTTATTCATAACTACGTTGTAGAAATTTATCTGGGATTACTACTTTATATTGCTACTTGGAACTGAGCCACTATTACTCATCCTAATTTTGTGCCTGGTTATATTTTCTTATAATGTATAAATTAAGAAAATTTCATTTTAATATGTATAAGGTGTGCCAGTCATTCTAGAGGGAACAGATTCCTTTTAGTGCAGTTTATTACAAAAATAGTAAAGAACAAATTGTTTATTGACTTTTGGCAAGCCACCAAAAGGAAATTACAGCTATTTGACAGAAAATTCAGGAGAAATAAACAGTAAGATGATGTAAGAAATGATCAAAACTGTGATTCTAATGGTGCCAAAGAAAAACTCAATAAAGATTACTTCCTTTTCATACAGAATTTGCCCCAGTGCTTTCAGTTGGCATAATTTGTAAAGGAACCTTTGTTGAAATTATAAAATAAAAATTATAGGTATTATTAAAAACAGTCTTATAAGAACTTACACATATTGGGAGAATAGGGAATCTGATTTTGGGTTTTCTTCTTCTGGCTAAAGAGTCAGAGTCTGTCTTGTTTACCCTTGTCCACATATGCTCAGCACAACGTCTGGCATGGGGCAGACACTAAATAAATTTTTGTTGACTAGAATTGACTCAGAGGTCAGACTCTCCCTGTGTATGGCTATCAGAAGAACCCCTGGACTTCTAATTTGTCAATTCAGTCACTGTTTTATGCCTCAACATTCCTCTTGATGGGCATGGCACTTTGTCCACTATTACAAGCAATACTGTAGCACACATCCTTATATCTGCTCTCTGGAGTATTTCTGTAGCTGATATTTCTAGAAGTAGAAAGACCAGTATCAGAGAATGTGTACTTTGTATGTTGCGACAGATACTGACAAACTGCTTTCCAAAAAGAGATGTACCAATGTACGTGTAGGAGAGTGACATTCCTCTGCAGCTTCTACTGATCTGGTATGAGATTCATTTTAACTCCTCTGAAGTCAGAAGAAATGCAGACATTTTATTTTTATTCATTTATTTTAAAGATTTTATTTTTAAGTAATCTCTACACCCAAAACTGAGCTCAAATTTACAACCCTGAGATCAAGATTTGTATGCTCTACAGGCATATAATAAGACCTTAAGGTAATTACTTTTATTTCCCTTTTACTGATGAAGAACCTGAGGCCTAGAGAATTTAGTAATTTGCCTAAGAACAATAGGTAAAACTGTTAAGGTGGGATTTAAACCTAGCCTCTCTTACCCCAGGCTTTTACCCCTAGCCTCTCTTACCCCAGACTCTAATTTACCATTTACCTAATTGTCTGGCCTATTTTTGTCACTTAGTTATTGTCATCTGATGGTGAGAATCAAGGATTTTCTTTTTTTAATTAAAAAACATTTTTTTAAGATTTTTTATTTTTAAGTAATATCTACATCCAACATGGGGCTCAAACCTGCAACTCTGAGATCAAGAGTCACTTGCTGTACTGACTGAGTCAGCCAGGTGCCCTAAGGCTATTATCCAGAGAAAAATACTGGCATGTGTCTAATACGAATACCCATTATAATATATCCCTTTGTGGCAATCAGAGTGGTCCCAGTTGAAGAATCTAGATCTCTTCTTCCAAGAACTTCTGCTGGGCCCTAGGTCCTGACAACCTTTTCCCTGATGGCTCTGCTGAAAACAAAGGTAACAATCCCTATCAACTGTCCCTTGAACAGGGGGATCAGTTACTTTCCAAAAAAAGACATTGCTTGACAGAAACACTGTGCTTCAGCACAAAGCAGGGTCCTGCTTCCATGAGCTCTAAGACTACAAAGTTCCCCTGCACACCTCATCCCCTGGCCTGGCAGCCTAGCTGGAAACCCTGGCGTCTGGCTTCTAGATGACACTCAGGTGCAATGCAGATTAATAATCCTTGGCTGCTGGGACTGGATTCGCTTTTTAGGCCTGGAATGGCCTGGAGTAGAAACCTGCCATTCAGAGTGGCTCCATGATCACTTTTTCACCACTCAGACCACACCCTGAAATACTCGCTCCTCCTGTAAACTGTAAGGATTTGATGAGAGCAGTTAGTGATTGGCATCACCACCACTACAAGTTTCTGGTGTTTTAAGACTTTGGGTTCAGGGTAACAAGACATGGTTTAAGTTGGCCTGAGGAAATAAAGGAATTTAGTGCCTTATGTCACTTGAAAGTTCCAGATTGGTGCTGACATCAGGGCCTACAGGGACTTGAATGACATTGTCAGTACTCTCCATCTCTTGGCTGTTTCTCTCTGGCCATTGGCCTCATTCTCCTTTTGATGACAGATTTCTTCCAAGCTAGGGAAGTGAGCAGCATAGTGATGCCATGGCCATGGAGCGCTGGCAGGTTTTCAGCCTCTCAGCTAGAGACCTCAGAGGAAGCAGGGAGCTTTTCCAGTGGCAGATTATAATGTTGCAGAGAAGACACTCTGATTTGCCTTGCATGAGTCATGTGTCCGTGCTTTGGATCTAGGATCAGGTATAATCGTTGTCTAGGCAGTGTAGGGAATTGTGATGAACAGTCCTCCAGAGATACGTGCTGGGGAAAGGTAGAGGTGTTATGACTAGAAGGAAAAGAAATGTTGGGTTGCCTCTCTAACATCTTTTTAGGTTGAGAATCAGAACCATTTTTATGTGACAAAAACAATTTTCTTAGTCAAAGGGCAAGTGACATGGGCATGTGTAATAGCAAATATGAAACCAACTACTAGTGTGGAGAACAGGGCTCACTTGCTTGGTTTAACTCCTGAGGAATAGACCAAGGTGTGAGGAAGTTTGGGCAGGAGCTTGTTCTTATCTGGGAGGGCTCTGATGGAGTAAAATGGAAGCTGCTTCTTCTTCTTTTTTTAATATTTAATTTATTTGACAGAGAGAGCGAGCCAGAAAGCAGGGGGAGTGGTGGGCAGAGGGAGAGGGAGAAGCAGGCTCTCCACCAAGCAGGGAGGCCCATGCAGGACTCAATCCCAGGACCCTGGGATCATAACCCGAGCCCAAGGCAGATGCTTAACCGACTGAGCCACCCAGGTGCCCCAAAACGGAAGCTTCTTAACAGAAAATTCCCTTTACAATACTGAGTAGAAGATTCACAAGGAACTTCAGTTATTTTATGCAAATCACAAGGGAACAGAGAGGATTAAATTAGAGCTTCTACCTCTAGAAAAAAAAAAAGGATTGGGTTTAAAGAAAGAAACTTAAAAAGGTAGGACAAATGCTCTGCAGCACACAGTGTACCCACACCCTGTCCCCCATATCCTCGTTAAACTTTAGGTTCATTTTCTTAAAAATCACTGAAGCTATTTTGTGGGGTTATATTTAAAATGTATTTTGCAGTTCAGACAGAATGTTATTCCATGTGGCTACACAGTAGCCTAAACGTTTTCCTAGTTGATCAGTGCAAGGTTTGTTATGCAGAGCATACTTGTGCCATTGATTGTTACTTTTTGGCTAATAAGTGCCTTCACTTTGCTTTCTTTTTCTTTTTTTTTTTTTTTAATTTTTTTTTATTTATTTATGATAGTCACAGAGAGAGAGAGAGGCAGAGACACAGGCAGAGGGAGAAGCAGGCTCCATGCACCGGGAGCCCGATGTGGGATTCGATCCCGGGTCTCCAGGATCGCGCCCTGGGCCAAAGGCAGGCGCCAAACCGCTGCGCCACCCAGGGATCCCATTCACTTTGCTTTCTGAAAAGTAAGGCAATGTGAATTCTGTAATCAAGTTCCAAGAAATAAAAGCAGTGGAACTTTGGGTTTTATAATAATATCTGAAATGCTTTAAGTTTGTAAATCCCATGGTGAGTTACTTTGGAGGAAAATTTGAGCATCCTCTGTGACTTCGGCTTCCAAAACTTTTTTCCTGCTTCCCCATCTGAAGGATGAGTTCATTCTAGGTCATCATTGCAGCATGTCTAGCAACCCAGTGTTTTCAGTTACACTGTGTTTAAATTATACACTGTACTTGGATTTGTCAGAAACCTCACAGAATCTCAGTTCTGCTGTTTTTAAAAAGTTTCTCTCTTTTCCCATTATAATATCTACATATGCTCATTAAACAAAAAAAAAAAAAAAAAAAAAAAGAATTGAAAATAAGGCAAGAAAGGGAAAATTGTCCATAGCTGGACTCCAGTCTCTGTTTACATTTTTGTAGACTTTAAAATTCAAGTATGCCCATATAAAAGGCACACAAATTGTCAGTGTTCAGCTTGATGAAACTTGGTCAGATGAATATATCCACGTAACTTCCACGGAGGTCAAGAAATATAGCACTGCTATGCTACAGAACCTCTCACTTGCCCCCTCCCAACCATTATTCTTATTGGAAGATAAGTGCTGTTCTCACATCTCACATAGAAATGTTTCACTTGTTGGTGAATTTTATATAAATTGAGCCATACAATATGAGTTCTTTTGTGTGGGGTTTGACTTGCTCAGCGGCTTATCTATGAGATTTGTGCATGTTGCTGCATGTAGAGGTAGTTCACACTTTTTCATTGCTGTGTAGCATTCTGTTATCTGGATGTAATTTGCTGTGTTCACTAGTGGACATCTGGGTTGTTTCCAGTTTGGGACTACTATAAATAATGCCTCTCTGGACAATCATACACATGTCTTTTGGAGGATGAATGTGTGCTTTGCTATTGGTATATACCTAGATTCTAGGGAAAACACATGTTCAGTTTTATTTTATTTTGTTTAAAGATTTTATTTTATTTTTTATTTTAGAGAGAGAGTGTGAGTGTGGGGAGGGACAGAGAGAAAGGAAGGGAGGAAATCCTCAAGCAGATTCCTTGCTGAGCTTGGTGCCTGATACAAGGCCTGATCCTAGGACCCTGAGATCATGACCAAAGCCAAAATCAAGAGTTGGATGCATAACTGACTGAGCCACCCAGGCACCCTACATGTTTAGCTTTAATAGATATACTACTAAAGAGGTTGCCCATGTAGTTGTGTTAATTTATACATGAGCCATAAATAAGAGCTCTCGGTCCTACACATTTTTGCTAATGCTCAGTATTGCCTATCTTTTTTAGTTTTAGCCATCCTTGTGGGTAGTAGCACATTTTATTTTTACTTTGATTTTCTCTGATGATCAATAAATCGAGCACCTTGTTGTCTGAATAATGTCCCTCCAGAGATGTCTTATGTTCCAATCCCTGGAACCTTATGAATATGTGACCTTACATCACAGAAGGAATTTTCCAGATGTGATTAAATGAAAAATCTTAAATTGAGGAGATTGTCCTCAATTATCCTGGGGGCCCAATGCAATCATAAAGTCCTTATATGTGAAAAAGGGTGGCAGTAGAGTCCAGGAAGGAGACATCATGGGGGAAGCAGCCGTGCAGTGTGACAGGGTCTGAAAGGCTGTTGCTGACTTTGAAGATGGAAGGGACCCGCTAGCCAAGGACTGTGGGCAGCCTCTCTAGAGCCTCCAGAAAGAACATAGTACTAAGGATATCTCCATTTTTGCCCATTGAGGCCTACTGTGAACTCTAGACTTCCAGAACTGTGAGGTAATAAATTTGTGTTGTTCTAAGTCACTGAGTTTGTGGTAACTTGCTATTAACAGCAGCAATAAGAAACTCATTCAAACACCTTTTCATATGCTTGACCATTTAAATGCCCTCTTTTGTGAAGTGCCTATTCAGGTCTTTTAACCATTTAAAACAATAGACTTCTCTTTTTCTTATTGATATATGGGAATTATGTGTATAATCTGGACCTGAGTCCTTTGTCAAGTCTGTATTGCAAATATCTCCTTCCAGCCTGGAGCTTGCATTTTTACTCTTAAGGACACTTTTTGGTCACCACAGATTCTTAATTTAATGAAGTCTAATCTATCAATCTCATACTTTATGGTTAATGCTTTCTGTGTCCTATTTATACAAGTTTAGTTCCTGATTTTATATTGATTACAACATGAATTCCTTAACTGATTCTCTTATAGTTGGATATTACATTGTTTCCTTTTCTCTTTTCATAAATGATGCTCTGATGACCACTTTTCTATAAAAATTCTGTTCTGGATTTGGGATTATTTTCTTCAAAAGTAGAATTACTCATTTATTTCTGTTGTTGTTTGTTGTTATTTTCTCTGAAACTTTTAGGAACTTCTCTTTATTTCTTGCATGCTGAATTTAATAATCATATGCTCATGTTTGAGTCTCTTTCCATCCATTGTCCTAGCCTCTTGACCTTCCAGTCTGTACATTCACGAGTCTCAGTTCTGGAATGTTTTCTTGTATTGTTACTGTGATAGTGTCTGCCATTCTCCCTATTTTTTCCCCCCAAAGTCCTTTTTAGTAACTTTGGAACTTTCTTGGTTCATCTGTAATTATAATCATATTTTCCTTATCATTATTATGTTTCCTATTTTCTGGTAGATTTTTTGAATTCTGTCTGACAAACCATCTTTTTAAAAATTTTATTTAGTTAAAATTTTTTTAAAAAGATTTAAAAAATTTATCTTATTTGATAGAGTGTACACATGCACTCACATGTCAGAAAGAGAGTGGGAGCAAGCAGAGGGCTGGGCAGAGGAAGAGGGAAAGAGAATCTCAAGCAGATTCCATGCTGATCTCACAGCCCTGAGATCATGACCTATGCTGAAATCAAGAATTGGATGCCTAACCAATTGAGCCCGTGCGGGTGCCCCTGTCTTTTTTTTAAGATTTATTTATTTATGATAGACAGAGAGAGAGAGAGAGAGGCAGAGACACAGGAGGAGGGAGAAGCAGGCTCCATGCCGGGAGCCCGATGCGGGACTCCATCCCGGGATCCAGGATCACGCCCTGGGCCAAAGGCAGGTGCTAAACCGCTGAGCCACCCAGGGATCCCCCTGGGTGCCCCTATCTTCCAGAACTTCTATTGAATTTTTATTTGTATTACCATATCTTATATTTTGAGAAGCTCTTTGAAATTTACTGAATGTTTCTTTTTTTAATAATTTCCTGGGGGATCCCTGGGTGGCGCAGTGGTTTGGCGCCTGCCTTTGGCCCAGGGCGGATCCTGGAGACCCGGGATCAAATCCCACATCGGGCTTCCTGCAGGGAGCCTGCTTCTCCCTCTGCCTGTGTCTCTGCCTCTCTCTTTCTCTCTCCGTGTGTGACTATCATAAATAAAAAAAAAAAAAATAATTTCCTGTTCTTGTTTCAGTATTTTATAAGCATTTTCTCTTATTTCTATGGAGATAGTAATTATGTTTTTTCCTTCTGTCCCTTTCATGTCTCTATTATTTCAGCATTCTCCTTTTTTCCCTATATAATTCTATTGGTGTTTATTTTTTAGGTTTGAGGCTTTCATCCCAAGTTGGGTAGCCTTTGGTTCCTTTTGTATTTAAGAGCAAGACTCTGAAAAGCTGATGGGCAGCTCCATGTGAGAGAGTGGGGCTTGTTGAGTGGCTTCACCATAGGGTGTTAAGGAGGTGAGCCAGTTGCTTTCATCGAAAGGATGATAAAATGTTAGAACTGAGAGGTATTTTCTCTTGTGTTGGTCAGTTTTCCTAGAAAAGTCCCTGAAACTCTTGCCCTGAGGGTGGGACAGGTGGGCTCTAGGCCTTCTGCCAGAATTCTAATAGCTAAGTGGGGAAGGGATTACAGTTAAGCAGACTTGTTTAACTCCCTGGTTAGGCTTCAACCCTCTGCTCAGCTTGGCAGCCTGCCCAGGGAGTCAACCTCCAGACTTCTGCTGGGTGGGAGGAGGAGATTTAGTGGACTAACCACTCTCTGTACAAACTGTCAACGAGTCCTCCTCTCTGTCACCCTCCACTCCTGCCTTCAGGGTTACCTCACACTGCTAAACCCTCAGCCTTTCCAGATTTCTTGCTTCTTCCCCACTCCTCCTTTTCCACCCTGGGAGGCTTAGATTCCAACTTTCTTAAGGCTCTCAAATCAGTTACCACTTTATCATTTGCTTTTTGCCTCCTCTTTTCTTTTCTTTCTTTTTTTTTTTTTTTAAAGTTTCTTGTGCATGTTTTTTCCTTTTTTGTTCTCTGTGAATGTGTGTCTTTTAGAACAAGTACCTATCTTCTTAGTTTGGTTTCACAAAGAAGCATAGGTAAATAAATGATTTAAAACTGGAAATCTTGTGCTGAATTTTAAATGCCAATGACTGTATTTTTCATTTCTACAAGTTCTATTTGATTTTCAGCATTCTGTGTTCTTTTTTCTTCTCCATTATTCTTGCCATGTGGCATCTATAGCTTTTTTTTTTTATCTTATTGACTTTAAGTATAAATATACTATATTTACTATATAAAGATTCTAAATAGAATCTTTCAAATTCTATTATTTCCAAGTCTTTGAGTGTGTGTGCACACATGCATGCTCATCTTATTTGCTTTTTCTCCTGACTTCTGTATGGTGGTTTGTTTTCCTTCATGGTAAGTTTTTGGTGGGATATTGTTTTTTGTGGAAGTCCTGCCTACCCTGATTATGGAGATGTTCCTACAGAGCAGGCTTAGCTTTTGCTTCTGCTTGGCCAGAATGTATTACATGGTTTCTCTTATTTCTGGGCCTCTCTCCATACATGTGTTTTCTGGAATGTTCTATCTTCTCATCTTTACTTGGCTTTTATTAAACAGGTCTCAGTTGGGAAATGATTTTCATAATCTCCATTCCCTGTATTCTCCTCCAGTAGCCTGTACTTCCTCCATTATAGTACTTTAATTATCCTGTAGTATAGTCACACATTTATTTTTCTCTCATACCCCTGATTAGATTAAATTCTGGAAGGCCAAGATCATGTTATCTTATTCATCATTAAATACCCAGCTCCTACCAAAATAGCTAGCTGAAACCAGATGTCAGTAAATATTCTTAAATGACTATGATGTTGTATCTTATTTTAAGAGGCTTTGTAGGGATAGATTACAGGTTGGTCTGAAGCACTGTTCTTTGTCCTGGTTTTGCTGCACTCCAGGTAACAGTCTTTCAGAAAGCCTCATAAGGTGATTCAAGGAGGCTACTGTCCAAGTAGAAAATGTGCATGGCTCATAAGTTGCCTTTTAGAGTTATAGACGTTCTTCCTGTCATCATCACTTATGTATAATAATACGTAAATGGATTGTATGCTTGAACAAAAAAATAGTGGTGGAATGCTTGGCACTTAGCATATGGTACAGCTTCCTGTGTGGCTCACTCTTCCCACCCACCAACAAAACCTCTTAGAGGGCATCACAGGGGGAGCACTTGCAGTGCGACCAGTGCGACTGTAGCCCCATGAGATGGGGAGACCGCTGACACTGCCCCACTGCAAGCCTGCCACAGCCTTAGGCCCCCTGAGTGCACAGAAACCAAACCCTGCTGGCTGTGGTGGATGGGGGGTGCTGTGCACCATGAGACCTTTTCTTCCTAAGGTCATTATATCAAGATCAGGAGATAAGCTAACTTCCCTAATACATAGAAACAAAATGAAGAATACAGGGAAATATGTCCCAAATGAAAGAATAGGACAAAAATCACAGAAAAAGAGCTGAATGAAACACAGATAAGCAATATGCCTGATAAAGAATTCAAAGTAACAGTCATAAAGATACTCACTGGACTTGGGAAAGGAGTGAAGTATCTCAGTGAGAACTTCAATAAAGAGACAAAATGTAAAAAGGAACCAGTCAGAGAGGAAGAACTCAATAACTGAAATTTAAACAAAACAAAATGCCCTGGAGGGAATCAGTAGCAGATTAGAGAATGTGGAAGAGTAGATCTGGGGTCTCTGCATCTCACTTTCCTGGACAATGAGGCAGCTCCCATTAAGGGAATGTTTTCAAGTCCTCTCTCATTTGTGAAATGTGTGACTATAGAACAGCTGTGTGACAACCTGTTGAATCCATAGTGCCCTCATTTTAGGTTGCAAGAGAGACATTCTAAATAGGTAAATAAATGATGTGCATATCTGATAATTAGACCCACAGTTTACAATGGCTTTGACTGGTATTTCTAATAGCTACCCCTCAAAACTTGAGTTTAGGAATAAGTTTTTGGTGTTTTTTAAAATAACTGAATGAGTGATTTTGGTTTTCTGGGTATTTCTTATGGTAACACTAGAATGAAGAAAGTAGTGGTAATTTGTAAGATTGTAGGAAAACACTGTAAGGATCCACTTATTTTGGAAGTACCAATAACATTTGCTAATGCTTATTGAGTGCTTACCATGTGCCAGGCGCTCTTGTAAAAACTTTACATGTGTGAACTCATTTAAATACAAAGAAAAGTTGGGTTTATAGCAGTAAATCTTCATCGTCAGCCTGTTATGTGAATGCTCAGGGGAAAGTATTCAGAATCTGTTTGGAATTGGGACATTGTAATTACATCCAAATGTTAGGCTGTGCTAAGGTGATAACCATGCCTGTAATTCTTTGACTGTATTCTAGTAATGCTCAGTAATGGTAGACTCGGTGCTTTGAGCCAATTATCCCAATGAAGACAACTAAGTGTTAGATGAAATATACAAATAAAATCTTCTAAAAAGCATCAAAAGATAGTAAGACTGAATAATTCCTGGGTTGAGATTTCAGAGAGGCTGAGAATCAAGAGGGGAGCTGTTTTCCTCCCGTCTCTAGAGGAGTCTGAGAACCTGGACTTTTGGAGACCACACTAAATGAAGAATTCCATTTAGAATTTCTTTTAATGTGGGTCTGCTGGTGGCAAATCCTCTCAGTTGTATTTCTAAAGGATATTCTTTAGGCAGAAGGAGAGTGATTCCGGTTGGAAAGTCAGAGATAACAAAGACTAGTGGTAAATATGTGGGTAAGTTAACACTGACTATATAAAACAATGGTAATAATATCTTGTTAAGTTCTAAGAATGTATGTAATATTTCAAAAATGCATAACAACAATAGCATTTAAGTTGAAATGTGCTAAATGGACTTAAAGTGCTCCAGATACTTTCTGGAAGGAGGGTGAAGGTATGGATTAACGTTAGGCTTTTATTTATTTATTTTTTTCATTTTTTAAATTTTTTTTATTTATTTATGATAGTCACACACACAGAGAGAGAGAGAGGCAGAGACATAGGCAGACTCCATGCACCGGGAGCCCAACGTGGGATTTGATCCCGGGTCTCCAGGATCACGCCCTGGGCCAAAGGCAGGTGCTAAACCTCTGAGCCACCCAGGGATCCCCAACATTAGGCTTTTAGTAGTGAAGGGTGTATGTTATAATTCCTGGAGTAACAACCAGAAGAATTGCAATTACAAATTAATATGGAGCATAAGATAAATGTCATAATAAACCTCTCATCTTTTCTAGAAGATCTAAAATTTGCCAGCCTTCTTGCCAACAAGAGGCTAGCTAGCCTTCTTGTCTCTTGCTAGTGCTATTTTCTTTTGCATTTAAGGAAATAAATTTACATATATGAGAGAACAGTTCCTTAAATCTTAGTAAGTAAGTTCAAAGCAAGCTGCAAATTAATGTATCCATTTTCTTTCTGGAAATTATTTAAAAGAAATGGATTCCTTCATCTTGCTAACTGCCTGTGTGTCCTAAATGTATTTCCCTAGACTTTGCAAGTTGTTTGTATAACCCCTATTGAAAAAGAGCTGATGTTTTCTAGAGTCTAGCAACCTCTCTAAAGTAGAATGTCCCCTTCCCCTCTTGTTTTGTTGTTTCATTTTAAATCAAAGTTTTTTGAGAGAACTTTCTGCTGGCATTTCTCTTCCCATCACACAAATCTTTTTTTTTTCTCCCATCACACAAATCTTATACCTGATCCAAGATTGAAGCTTGAAGTCAGACAAACAAAATTAGATGTAATACTTGGGGAGACGTCCTTCCCTCCCTCCTTCCTTTGTTCCTTCCTTCTTTCCTTTCTTCTGAAAGGGTTTATTAAAAATTTTAAGTACAGCTGAGGATGTAATATAGTTAACTCTCTTTAGGAATCAGCAGGACTCATTATATGCAAAAAGATCAAGATTCAGACTACGATTCTAGGCCATTGCTCTGATGTATTAAAAATGTTCGTAATTCAAAGTTAGCCTAATTTTCAGTATTCCTCAGTTTCTATCATTTTATAGTCAAATAGACCTCTGTCTTAGATTCACTTAGTGTTTATTTTGATCCATCTCTTTAATCTTAGAAAATTAATTTTTAATTTACTTAGCTAACACATGAATACATTTTTCTTAAACTTTAGAACATCCTAGATAAAACTTTTTTTTTTCCATTCTTGGTCTCCCTCCAGAATCCCCAGAGGTTAACCACTGCTATGAGTTTGATGTGTATCTTTTTAGATCTTCATATTCACATATCTACCCAAGAATTTACACGGTATTCTTTGTGTGTGCATTTATCTTCTCTTTGTAAATAAATTCCCTTGCTGATAAGCGTTTTGGTTGTTTTGCTTTTCAAACAGTCCTTTGGTTAATATTTGTGCACATGGGAGAATGTACTTCTAGGGAGGTTTCTGAAGGTGGAGTTGGTCAGTCATAGCCATGCCTGTTTTCAGATGCAATATATTTTACAGAATTATACTACCAAGAGGCAGCAGTGGTGGAAAAGGACCCATTTCCACATACCTTTCCAGTATATGATGCTATCAAATGTAATTCTTTTTGCCAACATAACTCTATTGGGGTTTCTTTCCTACATGAAAAAGTAAGCTTGTGAGTGTTCCATATTTTCCTCTTACCAGCAAACCTTGCCAGCTAACTGCTCCTTGTTCCCTAGAATTTACAAGACTTCAAAAATGGTACCCTCCCTCCCCAAACTCTTTACTGTTTGAAATGAAGGGAATCTATTTACTAGAAAAAGAAATAGAATATATCTACTGGGACAAATGGAAAGAATGGAGGTACCCTCCTTATCTGGGGGAGCCAAGAAATGCAAACTTCCTCAATACAGAGAAGAGCTGAGGCTTGGCATGATGAATGGTGATCAGTGATGTTTTTATTAATCAGGAAAATTCTGAGTTCAGTAATCAGTGTCTTTGAGGTTTATGCCAGTGAAATTAATCCAGAGTTATTTTAAAAACAAGATTTCCAGCTTCTCAGCTTTATGATTTTAAATTCCTAGTATATTCTCCTGTGTAGTGTAGCTGAATAACATTGTTGAGATATTGAGTAGTTGTTTTTCATACAGTAATTTCATCTGAGAATATAATTTTAAAGGGATTACAAAGATCATTTGACAGTTCTAGTTTGTGGAGTGAACTTGCTCAATGTTATAAACTTGACTTTTGTATAATTTTGTAGATTGGAGAGTAGAACAGTGAATAATATGTTTTGATTTTTAAAATAAATGCTAAATTGAAAAAATGCATAAATCAAGAGGCCTAGTTCCACTAACCTTGGGGAAATATCAGGAATTTTAAAAAATTTGGTGTCTCTACGTTTATGATTACTAAAAAGAAAGTCAAATAAGGTATTTTTTGTTTTCAGAGAATGTGTTGGTTTTACCTAAAGTATGCTTTAATATATGAATATAACTAAAATACCAAATATTTCTTTAATCATGTTGAAAATCACAATGGCATAAAAGGAGATATTTATGAATAATATGTAATTTGATTGAAAGTGCTTATTTCACTAACATAAATCATGAGCTCTGTAGATACAGCTTGACTTTAATTTGTCTGAATTATATTATGGAAACATTTAAAATGGTTTTTTATGTTTTATTTATTTATTTTTAAAGGTTTTCTTTATTTATTCAGAGACACAGAGGGAGAGAGGCAGAGACACAGGGAGAGGGAGAAGCAGGCTCCATGCAGGGAGCCTGATGCGGAACTTGATCCCGGGTCTCCAGGATCACACCCCAGGCTGCAGGCAGCGCCAAAACTGCTGTGCCACCAGGGCTGCCCTAAAATGGTTTTTTAAAAAAGCGAGTTATAGGTACCTATACTTTAAATTTATTTATTTATTTATTTATTTATTTTTAAAGATTTTATTTATTTATTCACAAGAGACACAGAGAGAGAGAGAGAGAGAGGCAGAGACATAGGCAGAGGGATAAGTAGGCTCCATGCAGGGAGCCTGATGTGGGACTCCATCCCAGGTCCCTGGGATTATGCCCTGAGCTGAAAGCCTGTCATTCAGCTCCTGAGCCACCCAGTCGTCCCTATACTTTAAAATATTAAGTCTTTTTCAATTTTTTCTTTTGAAAAGTTTTCTAACTTATGGAAAAATAGCAAGAGTAGCCCACAGATTTCATCTATTTTCAGTTATTTTGACATATTTGCCTTATCGGTTTTCCTCTTTATAGATATATATTATTACTTTTCTTCTTGAATCATTTGAAAGTAGGTTGCATACATTATTGCCCTTCACTCTTAATACTAAAACAGGGAACTGCAAGAATAAGGATATTCTCTTACATAACCACAGTACAGTTATTAAATTCAGGAAATTTAATATTGACATAATACTATTATCCAGCCTATATTCTAATTTAGTCAGTTGTCCCAGTAATTGCCTTTAGGGCAGTTTTTTTTTCCTGCTACAGGCTCCAGCCCACATCATGTATTGAACTTAGTTGTCATGTCTCTTTTGTCTCCTTTCATCTGGAGAAGTGTCTCAGCTTGTTTTTTTGTCTCTTAGGACATTGATGTTTTTGAAGAATACAGGCCAGTTATTTTACAGAATATTCTTCTAATTGGGTTTGTGATATTTCCTTATGATTAGGTTCCATGTATGCATTTTTTTTTCGTGTATGCATTTTTGGGTGGAGTACCTCAGGAGTATTATTATATCCTCCTCAGGGCAACATTTCTGGAGCTTCAGGATGTCTATTCGCTGGTTATTGGTGATATTAAATTTGATCATGTTACAACAGACCACTAAAGTGTTACCCATTTTCCACTATTCCTCCTCAAGCTTCTCCCTCCCCCAAATTTAGTATCCATTGCTGCTAATTTATGTCTGAGTTTCTAATTTTTAACTCTGTCATTCCTTCTATGTTTTATTAACCAGCATTCTGCTGTAATGAAATGCTTCCTGCTTCTAGTTATTTTGATGTTCAGATTATCCCCAGGTAGCTATTTCCTGTATCCTTGTCACATGCTCTTAAATTTTTTTTGATACTTTTTGACACAATTAGTTGTTGAGGTCCATCTTGTACTCTCCCTCCTCCAGCACTGCAATCACCCATTTCTCCAAGGACCCGTGTCCTTTTTTTTAGTGGGGACTGGTATTTAAAACCCAAGGTCTGTGACCATTACTGCACTACAATGCCATTGCTTCTTGACCTTCTCAGCAGAGATGGGAAATATGTATACTTACATAATCTCATAGGTGGAGTGAAAAATATGAAGATATATTTAAAAATCCTAAGTGTATACTGATACTCTCAGTTCCAACATAGCTCCCACCCCCAATTCTTCCTAGTCCTCCCCCATTCCTTGTTTGTATCTTCCTCCTTCCACAGTGAAAACCTGGCTTACAGAAAATATTAATACATTTACTCCTTTGATTAGTCCTGCAATGCATATAACATAGTTTCAGGATTGCTATACACTGTCTGAAAAGCAGGCCTACCAAAAAAAAAGTTCAAGGCTATTTGCAGTTCTTTTTCTTTACATTGAAAGTAGCTAGAGTTCAGAAGTTGCTTGGATTAGCTCTGTTTTTTTTAAAAAAAAATTCAGCATGGTAATGTTATTCATGTTGGGATCATTTATTTTCACTTGTATTCATTTTTAGGATCCTCCCCACCATCTTTGTTGATGATTTTAAAACTCAAAAGTATACAAAAACAGTATATGCTCAGAGAATTATTACAAGCTTCTTCATTGTTAAATTAAATTTAATTTTAAAAAAGATTTTATTTATTTATTTGAGAAAAAGCAAGAGAGCACAGCAGGGTGAGCAGCATGACCTGAGCCAAAAGCAGATACTTAACCAACTGAGCCACCCAGGCATCCCTATTTTTTTGTTAGTAATCTGCTATTAAAGAATATTGATAATGTAAAATCAAGTGTAATATATACATATATATTACACTTGATTATATATATATATACATATATACATACATATATATATATATATATATGGCTGAAGGTATCTGTGTTGTTTTCCTTTGGGTATGTGGGTAGAGGATATTGGTTATCTATTCTCTGAATCATAGAAAAAAGTTTAATACCAGGAGTCTAAAAGACTGAATTTAGTTAAAAAATCGTTAATATCCAGATTGGGAGTAATATTAATTTCATTGGGGAAAAAAAGACTCAAAGATTAGGGGACTCAGAAAAAAATGTTGTTGTTTCCCTGTATGACACCAGGGGGCGCATTGGCTCAGATGAACCCGCAGGCCTCCTCTGCCAGGCGGAGTCTGGGAAATAAGATGTAACATCCCCAGCCCTGCAGACCTCCCGCAACTGTCTTCTGTGCCCTGTGTTAGACTTTTGATCCAGGAGTAGGGTGGGAGTTATGAGCTAGGGTCATTCTCAGGCCTCCGGTTCCCTCTTCTTTGATCTCTTGCTTTCTTAGTCAACATTTTATTTTGTTTAGGTTGGCAAGAATGGCTAAGAGTTAAGTAACCTGTCCAAGGTCATAATTCAACCTCAAGCTGTCTAAATCTTTCATTCTGCCATTTGAGTAATGTTGTAAAGTACAGCCATGCATACCGTGTGCCTGTCTGCATGTAAAATTAGATCAACTCCATATAATTTCCTAATACAAAACAAACTGGCACAAAGTGGACATGGAGGAAATATTAGTCACACATTAGGAAATCAGAAAATTCAAATGAGAGCCAACTAAAGTAAATATGGAATTAATGAGATTAGACCAAGAGGAAAAAAGTTGAACTGTTAATTAACTCAACGTCTGATCCCCAAAGTCGTCATAAATAATTTCATTATCCCTACTGCCTGTGAAACCTTGTGTACTCCACTTGTATAAGGAATCTGAGGTACATTATCCTTAAATTGCACTTGTTTGCCTCTTGCTGCATATTTAGGCTTATTTGCAACGCTTACATTAATGCTTAGTCATTCAGTGGCTAAAGTGATATCCTCTGACTTTCACTTTGAGAAAGACAAATTTGAACTGTGCCCTTGTCAGTAAATATAAGGGTGAACTTATTTTTAAGAACATCACCTATCTTACCAGTGTAGTGACCAGTTAAATAATATTCTGCCCATAGCAGAATCAAACCCACCTTGGAGAACTGGGGCAACAGAAGGCCAAGGTGGGCTTTTTAGCTTCTATTCGGTGTATGCATATAAGAGACACCAGATTCTTCTGTTTAACCTCTTCTATTTACAAAAGCGCTTATGGCAAAATTTATTCAGGAGTACTTCCATTAAAGCTTTTATAGGATTTTTTTCATCTGGGGTTGTTGATATTTGATTACACGGAAAGAGTTAAGTGTCATGTATGAATAGCTAGCCAATGTATGTGCTGGTAGTGTTTATTTGTTTTCTCTTTTTTTCTTTCACATTTTGCAATCAGAATATTCTATTTTCCATTTTATTATAATAACATCTTCTGGATATCTTACTTTGGAAAAATTACCTGTATTTCAAATCCAAGTGATTACAGAAGTTTTAGAAGCAATAAATATTTTATTTAGTCTTTAATTCTTATGTATAATTATGTGCATGTATAAGCATACCTTTAGAAATTATTTACAAGCATATGTATAAGAATAGAAATGCTGTTAGATCTCATCTTTTTGGTATGGTTTGTCACAATTTTAACTCTTTTTTTTTTTTAATTTTTTATTTATTTATGATAGTCACAGAGAGAGAGAGAGAGGCAGAGACACAGGCGGAGGGAGAAGCAGGCTCCATGCACCGGGAGCCTGATGTGGGATTCGATCCCGGGTCTCCAGGATCGCGCCCTGGACCAAAGGCAGGCGCCAAACCGCTGCGCCACCCAGGGATCCCACAATTTTAACTCTTAAACAGTGGCTCAACTTTGTTATGAATCAATTATGCACATCTGTAATCTTTATTTTATTTATTTATTTGTTTATTTATTTATTCATTCATTCATTTATTTAATTTGAGGGAGAGAGAGAGTGCAAGTGAGAGAATACAAGCAGTGGGGAGAGGCAGAGGGAGAGGGAGAAGCAGGCTCCCCGCTGAGCAGAGAGCCTGATGTGGGGCTCGATCCCAGGATCCTGAGACCATGACTTGAGCCGAAGGCAGATGATGAACTGACTGAGCCACCCAGGGGCTCACACCTGTAATCTTTAGCATTTAATTAAATATCTACTCTTTTGAACTGTTCTCTGATTATTTTATTATGTTAATTCTTCTTTCTCTATAAGTTTAAGGGCAAAAACATTTCAAACATCCATTTTAGTGTAGTCCCTACAACACCTAGGACTATCTCTATCACATGATAGGTACTTAATTATTATTTTTAATTCTTGGCCATTATTTATGTGCATACATTCTACCTTCTTTTTTAGTTTACATTTTATTTTGAAATAATTTCAGACTTAGAGGAATGTGCCAAGATTAATACAATGAATACCCATATATGCTTCACCCAGATTCCCCAAATGTTAATATTTTTGCACATTTGCTTCAATACTTTCTCTCTTGTTCATCCACTTCCTCCTTTCATCCTTTATTCCTCCCTGTCTCTCTCCTTTCCTTCCTTCCTTCCTTCCTTCCTTCCTTCCTTCCTTCCTTCCTTCCTCTATCTATCTATCTATCTATCTATCTATCTATCTATCTATCTTCCTATCTACCTACTTAGCTATGTATCCATCCATCTATCCCTCTGTCCATCCATATATATACATGCACATGCATATATACAAACATGTATATGTATATGGATACATATTTGGAACCGTAGAATAAGTTGCAGACTCATTTGATGACTCTTTTCCCCGAATACTTAAATGTTCCTAAAAACAAGGACTTTTTCCCCCCACCTAACTACATATAATTCTCAAGATAAGTGAATTAACATTTAAACATTATTATCTGAGCTACAAGTCTGATTAACATTTTGGCAGTTTTCCCAATAATGTTCTTAAGAGCAAAAGAAAATCCCAGATCATGTGCTATATTTATATATCAAGTTTCCTTTGTGTTCTTTATTCTAGAACATTGGCTCCATCTTTCTTTGTTTTCCATGAGCTTGACGTTTTTGAAGTGTATAGGCCATTCATTTTGTAGAATGTGTCTCAGTTTGGCTTTGTCCAATTTTCCTCACAATTTGGGTTATACATTTTTGGCAGAAACATAGAGGTGATTGTTATATTCTCTGTACATATTATCAAGAGGCACATAATGTTGACTTGTACTATTACTGGTGATGTTAACTGTGGCCACTTGCTTAGGTGGTATCTGTCAGATTTCTCTACTATAAAGTTACTATTTTTTCTTTGTAATTAAGAAGTATCTTGTGGGAAGATACTTTGGTACTATGTAAATATGTTTCTCATCAAACTTTCACTCAGGAATTTTAGCATCAACTGATGATTCATGCTTTAATCATTCATTACTTTGATGGTCACCAAGAGGTGGTTTCTAATTAAATTCTGCTTTTTATTTTGCTTATAAATATCCTTTATTTAACTTCAGAATTCTCATAGTTCTCTTAGCACTATGCCTTATTCTATTTGTGCATTATCTGGTGTTGACCACAAATAACTTCATAACTAATACTTTTTTTGATGATAGAATCATCTGTTCCCCTTTATTTGCAATTGCAGCTGAAAGTAGCACCTAATATATTAAATATGTCTAGCAGAATAGCCTGCTTTCATATCATTTTGTCAGAATTACTCTCCTTGAGTGAGGTAATCACAGTAGGATTTTGTAGAGTATCTATTTGCTGTCACTGTTTCTTTGCAGCATCTTGAATCCTTCCCTGACACTGTTGTTGTGACAAAGTATTAGCTGGTGCAGCATAAACACAGTTTAATTTAGTCTTCACATGACAGTTTGACAATCCCTAATCTGTTCAGGATGCTATACCAATGAAGAAGAACCTGCAGCTGGAAAAATTCTAGATTCTCAGGAATCAACACAGTGATAGTTTTGTAGTTTTATTATATGGTGACAAAGTAGAATCCGCTAGATAAAAATAAATAAATGTATGTATTTTTATCAGAACTTGAAAGCATATTTTATTTGATCTAAAAAAGTACCCAAGCTTATACTTTTTGTCTGTAGTCTAAAAAGATATTTCACATGCAGATGATTTTATTTCTACTGTTTCTATTTTAATTCAGTTCTATGTAACGCGTATTTATTGAGTAGCCTGCATGGGCCTATGCAATAATTAGTAATGTGAAAAGTAGGTATGTATATGTATATACACAGGTATGTATATTTATATATATATAAACATATACAATTTTGATAGTTTTAGCTTGCAAAAAAAGTTGGAAGGAATACTTTTGATCTTTTTATTTTATTTTATTTATTTTATTTTTTGTTTCTAGTTAGTTAACATGAAGTATAATATTAGTTTCAGAAGTGGGATTTAGTGATTCATCCCTTACATGTAACCCAGTGTCACAATAACTGCCCTCCTTAATATCCATCACCCATTTAACCCATCCCCCCTGCCCACTTCCCCTCCAGCAATACTCAGTTTGTTCTCTATAATTAGGAGTCCCTTAGGGGTGCCTGGGTGGCTCAGTCAGTTAAGCATCTGCCTTCCACTCAGGTCACGATCCCAGGGTCCTGGGATCAAGCCCAGAGCTGGGCTCCCTGCTCAGCAGGAGTCTGTTTCTCCTTATCCCTCTGCCCTTCCCACCCATGCTCACTCTCTCAAATAAATAAATAAATCTTAAAAAAAAAAGTCCATTATGGTTTGCTTCCCTTTCTTTCTTCTCTTCCCCTTCCCCTATGTTCACCTATTTTGTTTCTTAAATTCCACATTATGAGTGAAATCATATGGTATTTGTCTTTCTCTGACCGACCTATTTTGCTTAGCATAATACGCTCTAGCTCCATCCATGTTGTTGCAAATGGCAAGATTTCATTCTTTTTGAGGGCTGAGTAATATGCCATTGTATACATAAACTGAAATACTTTTGATTTAATGTTAAATTCCCTTACAAACATCTGTATAATATCACATTCTGGTTAAAGATTCTTGCAATATTATGGAATGAACTTCTAGGTAAGTTGTTTACATTGGTTCAGGAATGGATCTCTTGAAAGGTGACCTTGTACATGAGATCATATTTGAAGGATTCTTCCTGACTTGTGATAATCTTGCTTCAGTTCTCATCATAGTTCTAAAACAAATCAGAAAAACAATTTTTTTGATAATTCACTGGCCTTTAAGAACACTGAAAACATTCTGTTTAGTTTTAGCTGATCCCAGAGATGCCACTCATTTAGGTACTTATATTTTAATTAAAAAAAGATTTAGCAACTGTCAAGAAATCTGACCGATTTAGCATTGTTTTGGCTTCTTATTGCTAGAACCTACTGAGGGATGTGGCATCTCATGGATTACATGCAAAGACCTTTCTAGGTTTGTCCCCACTGCTATTCTTGTCAGTGTGAGTGAAAGCATTCTGAATTGACTCTTGAAGATGTTTCAGTGTGGCAGGCAACAGTAATGAGAACACTTGTCAATGGTTTATTTACATTAAGTAGATTATATTTTATCATTGTATTGTCAATTTGTATAAATATCTCTCTATGAAGTTTTCCATGAGAATTTACCTTGTTCATGGCAAACAACATGGTAGAGATGTTAAGAGTCAGTAGACCCAGATTCTAGTCCAGGATCTGCTGTTACCTTTCTGTGTGATCTTGGACAAGCCCCCATCTCCTCTTGATCTGTTTTCTCATTTGTAAAAGTATAGATTAGATCACCCCTAAGGATTCTTACAGCTCTTTTCTAGTTCAGTATACTATTTGTAAATAATTGGTTATATTAAAAATTTTATGTTTTTCCCCCACGAAGTAAATGGGATGTTGGCTTCTCTACAGATGAAAATCACACAAAAAATTCTAAATCCAAATGTGTGGCATAGTGGAAATTGAAGTATGTCAGATTTATATCCTCATAATGCCAGCACATGTGGTAACGATTACTTAGGATCTTAGCATGACTTGGACAAATGAGGGATGGTTTCTGTAGTAGACAGAGCTCAAATAGCTTCCCTGGAACTCCCTCCATTCCTGCATCACAGAGCTGGAGTTGGGACAAGCTTATGTGTCTGTGAGAGCTGCAGGGACCTTGTCTGTGTAAGATTTTGGCTCTGTGGGTCTGAGCTTTCAGCTGAAAGCTGGGCATCTGAGAACCGCACCAGCCAAGAGGCTGGGAAGTGACTTATTTTCATTAATCAAAATACAGTGTACAGACAGGCTGGTTGAGATATCAGCATCTGATGGAACTTTGTAAGTAAACTGGCAGAGATTTAGATGAGACAGGCTGGCTGCATGATGCACCTGGTGGGTTGTCAGGAAGCTTCAATGAATTAGTAGTGATATCAGGAGATCACCATAATTCTAGCCTTAAATATTGCCATAGAGGATGCTGCAGAGGACATCTGGTTTTGCTTCAATTTATCTGTCAGAGCCAACAGCATCGGGCACCATGAGACTAGACCTGAAGATAGTGATTTTAATACCATGTACCTGATTCATCATGAATTCTTATTCTTGAGAAATACTTAAGTATTGGCTCTATTTAAAAAATTTTTTTTATTTATTCATGAGAGATGCAGAGAGAGAGAGAGAGAGAGAGAGAGAGAGGCAGAGGGAGAAGCAGGCTCCATATAGGGAGCCCCATGTGGGACTCGATCCAGGGACTCCACGATCACACCCTGAGCCAAAGGCAAACGCTTAACCACTGAGTCACTCTGGCGTCCCAAATATTGGCTTTAAATGAATGTAAGAAATCTAAATCACAAAAGTAATATGTGTTCCCGGTAGAAGTAAAACAGTGAAAACTACTGAAGTGTATAAAATGAAAAGTAAGACTTCTTACCTCCATCCCCCCAAACTCTCACTCCTGTGGGCAGCCACTATAAACAATTTTATTTTGGTTTTCCCAGGCCGTTTTCTATGCACACCACCATTTTGTATATACCATGATTTAATATTAACTGTTACATTCTGTTATCAAATTTGAGATTTGGTACTTTACAGATAATCTTGAATTCTATGAAGTGGGCTGATGAAACCTTTAATATTCCACAAGTAAATGGATAGTCTACTGATCTACTCAGATATTTGGCCCTAGCTTCTCACCCTGGACCAGTCAGGAGCAGTTTAAGTAGTGATCTTGACTTTATCTAAGTGATGGGATTGTCCAATGTTGGGTAAGGAGACAGTGAACTATAAATAGGGTAGCTATATAATTTATCATCCAAATCAGGACACTTTGTGAGTCCTTCATAATTACACTGGAATAAAGGGTGTAAACTGGGACTGTCCACACATATGGGGGTGGACACTAAAGGTTAACTCTCTAAAGGTTGACTTGAAACCACTTGCTTTCCTGTTCTGTTCCATGGTTCCTGGTTCCTGTTGAATTATGTGGCCATGAACTCTACTGCATCTGGCCACTGGCCCTAAAGGACTGATTTCTTTTCTTGTCCTTTGGTTTTTCTAATAGAGAGTCTGCAGGAATTCTTAGGAGAACCTGCTAGTACTTAGAGCTCAGACTGTTACATTTTCTTAATTATTAATGCAAGAATAGTCCAGCATCCCTCTTTTCCACTTCTCCTTTCCTGTTCTCTCCTCAGTCAGCTCCAGCTGGGTCTCTCTTGCCACGACTTCATCAAACCTGCCCTGCTTAACATCATTGATGATGTCCATGTTCACAAATCTGGGGTAGTCATCTCTTCTTATTCAATACACTTGATTATTTCTTACTTCTTTGAACATGTTCTTCTCTTATTTTTGTGACCCCACATTCTTCTGGCCTCTCCCGCATTTCCAGTGTCACTTTCTAAGTGTCTTTGGCTGGATGCTTCTCTGCTTGACTTCCCTGTGTTGAAGTGCCACAGGGCTCTTCCTTGTCCACTGTCTCGGTTTTGTGCCTGTAATTAGCATCTTTATGGTGACGCCTATATTGGTATCTGCAGTCCCGATCCTTCTACTGAGCTCAAGACTCAAGTATCCAACTGCCCACTTCATCTTCATGTGGGGATATAAACCTGACAGGCCCAAACAAAGCCTTTGATCTCCTCCTGCCCCTGCCCCTCTTAAACCTAATCCTCTTCCAACCTTCCCTCCTCAGAACAAGGCACCGTTCACTCACTTGCTCAGGCCCCAAACCCTTGGATCATCTTTGATTTCCTTCCATCCCACCCTCTCCTTCCCTGCAAGTTCTGTCCACTCTGTCTCTAATATTCTGTTCCTCCCACTGATGCCCTTCCCTGCAGGTTGCTATCATCAATGCCCTGAATGTTTTTAGTAACCTTCTAGCAATTCTCCCTTCACTCTCTTTTGCCTCCCTGCAACTCATTTTCTACATAGTGGCCAGAGAGCTTGCTTGTTTATTATTTATTTATCATTCCAGTATAGTTAATATGCAGTGTTATATAAGTTTCAGGTGTATAATACAGTGATTCAACTATTCTATACATTACCAGCGCCCATCATAAGGGTTCTCTTAATACCTTTCACCTATTTCACTTGTCTCCCCCAACCTACCTTCCCAGTGACCAGAGAGCTTGTAAAAGTTACTTTCCTTCTCCAAGTCTGCTTGGTACATCACATTGCACAGAGAAAAAAAAATCCAAACTCCTTGCATGACCATCTGGCTTTTTGTTTAGCCTCTTCTCTTGCTCCCCTCTGATTTGCTGGGCACTGACAACTCACTGGCTTTGTTGGTCCCCAGAGCCACCAAGCTCACCCTATGTCATGGTCGTTGCACCTGCTATTCCTTCTGCCTGGGTTTTAATGCATGACTAGTTTCTTCTCATTCAGGTTTTAGCCTAATTTCATCTCCTTAATGAGGCCTTTCCCGACTTTAGATAGCAGTAGTCCGTATCCACATCAGCGTTTATGCCATTACTTTATGTACCCTCTCTATGGAGTATCTATTTATTATCATTTCTCACCTCCTTTGCCTCCTGGAATGTACAATTCTTACCAGCAGGGATGCTGTCTGTTTTGTTTACTTTCATGTCTCAGCACATAGAACAATGCCTGGTGCCAGTTAGGCACTTGATCCTCGTTGAATGGATAAACAGTGGTCACTCTTTTTTTTTTTTTTTTTTTTAACAGTGGTCACTCTGATCCAGAATAACTTGTGTCCCAGGTAGCCCTTCAACATCCTAAGTGACCCCTATTCATTTCAAAACGAACTCTGTTTATTGTTCTGTCTCCTCTTTTATTCAGTGCTGCATGGTCTTCCTGCTGCAGGCCTTTGTAAGCCATGTACGTGCTTTTTCTGTGGTCAAGTCATTACCTTCCTATGGTATTAACATGGAGAGTGGCCTACTTGTTAAGAGACCAATCTAGGCTGTTTGCTAGGTTAAGCTAATAGAAGCACCCAAGTAGTCAGTGTGAAAATTGGTTCTTTAACTCCCCTTACCTATTCCTAAAGGGATTGCGTTAACTCGGCACTTTGTGGAGATGGCAAAAGAATTAGTCAAGAGAAACAGCTCTGTCATCCAACCTATGTAATTTACTGTGCAGTTAATCCTCATGGTATGCTATGGACTTTGCAGTTCTAATTACAGTTTGGGTTCACTACCTTCTCATCAGATTATCCCTAAGACCCTTAACTTAAGCTAGCTAGATTAAGTGTCCTTTGGTATTCTGGTATCCTGGTCTTTTTTTCAACATGCTCATTCTCTGTCATCCTCTGAGTCCCTATGTCACCTGTAATGCTCCAGGCACCATTTCTTACTCCTGCCAGAGCCGATACCTTAGTTGTAGGCATTTCATCCCTGTCTGCAGTTTTTCAAAAGCCAATATTTAAATTAGATAGCTTTTCTGCCTCAATTAATCTTTATCAAGAGTTTATCAACTGGATTTCTTTTGCTAATAGAAATATGCTAATTACATAAGTAAATGCAAATGTGGGTAATTCTGGATGCAGGATGCCTTCTGTGAAAATGAATTCTCTTAATACCATTTTCAGAATGTCACTACAAAATGCCTTCTATGAAATGGTAGCTATCATGTATATGTATGTTGTATGTATGTGTGTGCATGTCTATATAAATGTGTGTGTTACACACACATAGGGACATATATAGTTGGGGTTGAGACAGTTCCTCACAGTTGTCCAATAATCTGTTGACTGATATCTCATCCATAGTTTCCTTAATGTATAAAAGGACCGTACACTGGGCAGCAAAACTGCAGCCTGTTTTTCTACTCTGATAGTTTCATTTGTGTTACTTCTTCAAGATGAGGATTAGAATTAAATTGACTAGGCAAGCAAAGCTGAAAATTGAATTAATTTCAGATTTGTAATGAAAAATAGGATCTCTCTTACTCAGGGTTAACTAGGACCCTGTGGGCTATACAAACAAAATCGACAGTCTCTCATTAAAATGATATTTTCTCCAGCGAAATGTACTGGCACTAAATAGTTTCTGAAATGCGTTATGCTCCAAGATCACAGCTGCCATAAGCCTTATAGAACTGAGAGCACTTTTTATGAAATACTTAGAGTCTGTAGCATTTATTAAAGTTGGTGCCATTTTGCCAAGTATTTATGGAATTCCTCCTCTGTGCCAGGCACTGTGCTAGGCAATAAGAATTAAGGATGATCATAAGTCATGATTCTTATTATCAAAGGGCTTCCAATCTAATGGGAGAAGCAGCTATACTTAAAGCCAAGCTTAAGTGACTTGATTTGTGATGTGAGAGAAGTACTATACAAATACTGAAGGAGAGGGGAATAATTCCATCTGCTTGGTTTGGACCAAAATGAAATAGGTAATAATAGATGTGAACTTTGATGGATAACACCAGACAGAGAATGATCATCCAGGACTGTAGAAGTTATAAAACATTTCATGTCAAATAAAAAGCTGTGGGACCAATTTTAACTGTGTTTTGTACCTTTTTTATAGAGATTTAAGAATTTCATTCCAAGAAAACATTCTCCCTGAACTGCGGCTACCTTTTTGTTCATGAGAATAGCAAACATTTATTGAATACCTATCATATGACAGATGCCTTATGCCTACAGTGTACTGGATGCAGTCCCAGATAGTACTCAACAGCAGCTCTGCAGTATAGGTAATATTATTAATATAATTTGGATGGAAGAGGTCAAGAGACTGGCTGACAGCTGGTAAATGGCAGAGCAAGACTTCGTACCTAAGTCCATTTGACTCCAGAGACCATGCACCCTTGATTCCTGTCTCCTTTACACACAACTGTTGCATGTGTGACTGCTGATTGATGGAAGTGATGATATAGGCAGAGTCCATGTGTACTATTCTGGATTAATTTAACCAAATGTTACATTTGGCTAAGTCTTGGAATCAGGCACTTTTCAATATTTTGTTGGCTCAGTGATCTAAGAGCTCAAGTACTAATGGCCCAGGACAGGGCAACATTGGCTTGTTCATCTATCCTCTTGTAAGAGGGTAACTGACTCATGAAAGGTGAGGCTCAGATGCTCAAGAGAGTAAAAGAGCCCCTCAGTGATCCAGATGAGCTGCTTCAGGAGGGGTCAGCCTTTGAGCTAACTGTCAAGCTAGAGGCTGTGGGTCTTACTAGGTGCTGATGCTGCAGGCCTCTGGCTATACTAAGAGAAACCTCTTACCTCAGGAGGAGCCAGAGCTACAGTAAGTAACCATTGGCCTTAGGGATCTGAAGGCACCACTTAGCATCAAGACCTAGTATGTAACCCAAAGCTGGGAGGACCAGCCACTTCAGAGAGGCTACAGACCTGCTTTCCCTGGTGCTTCTTGTATGCCCACCTCTCTCTGCCAGCATTCTCAGCCAGGCCATCACATTGCTTATCTCAGAGCCATAACTGAACCTGGTCTTCCTCTCCCCAGCCCATAGAGATGGATGACTAACTACTACTCCCTTCCTCCTCCATTCCAGCAGATCACACCTGCCGGGCAAGCTTTCTTCCACCCCTCATTACTCAAGACAGGGAAAGGCACGCTCAGTTTAGAAGGAACTATAGGCCTAGAAGATTTATTAGCCGACATCTTTATCTGTAGGTAAAACATCATTAAATCACTACCTCCCATTTACATTGTCTAATTTCTCAGATCTCCAAGGAAGGAGCCATATCTCTGTCCTCTCTTCTGTAATCTCCTACAATATTTGTGACTGGGAACATCTTTCTTGCAGATAACTTAAAGTCTGCATGCTTTATTTGAACATTCATATCTCTTTATTCTTCACTCGGAAGATATGGATATTCATAATTTGTACTTCCTCTAAGCAAAGTTATCATGAAATTTTCCCTGAGAGGCAGCTCAGTGTGGTATAAGATCATAAACGTTGGTGTCAGGCCTGGATTCAAATCTAGCTCTGCTGCTTACCATTGGTTTGCCTTTGGCCACACTGTTTAGCTCTGAGTCAGTTTCTTCATTTGTAAGGTGGGACAATATTACCTACCTCACAGGACTAAGTATGAAATGGTCCCCCCTGCTGACTGGCATAGCCTCTTTTTATCTTATTGCTTTGCTGTCTTCAAGAAGGTTACTGCTTCCACTCCAGTCTTCATGTCTGTATCCCAGCTGGCAGGAAGGAGGAATGGTGCAGGGCCCTTCGTCTCCCATTAACAACACTCCTGGAAATTGTATGACTTCCATCTTCATCCTGTTGGTCGGAGCTTCTTGCAGGCTCTGACTGGTTCCTAGGGAACCTAGGAGATGTAGCTTTAGTCTTGGTATCATTTCATATGCCCAGTGGACACTTGGATGCCCTATTTCTGAGAAAGAAGGGGAGTATTATAGGTTAAATTCCCCAGGGAGCAGACTCTGAGACAAATCTTAGGTTGAGGGATATTTATTAAGGAGTGCTTCACAGATCAATAGTGATCAAAGGGAGGCAGAAGCAGAAGGAAATGTCAAGCTACCTTGTAGGCCCCCTGACAGCCTCATTGGGCCCTCACAGGTTGCTTTAGAGATGAGATGTGCAGGCCTTTATATTCCTATATTGATCCGTCATGAGGTATGGGCAGGCCTGATAGTAGGTGTGACTTTGCATAGGCAACTCTTGGCAGTTAAAATGACCCTTGAAGAGGCTGACATCTGGAGGCCATCTGCCAGCAGCACTACCTGCAATCAGGCCCACAGGTCCTCTGTGGAAGGGGATTGTGGGTGACTCATTTCGTCATCCATCCCAGGGAGAATGGGGAGCTAGGATATCTGCCACACCATGTCACATAGTGGCTGAGAGCAGCAAATAAAATGTAGAGGGCTTTTGCAGAGGGCTGGACTTAGGTTAGTATCCTGTCAGTCTTAGCTGTGCGATCAGTGTTTCCCTAAGTTATTTTAACAGGATATTTTCTTTTTTTCCCCTTGATTAAACTTTTTATTTATTTTTATTTTTATTTTTTAATAATAAATTTATTTTTTATTGGTGTTCAATTTGCCAACATACAGAATAACACCCGGTACTCATCCAATCAAGTGCCCCCCTCAGTGCCCGTCACCCATTCACCCCCACCCCCCGCCCTCCTCCCCTTACACCACCCCTAGTTCGTTTCCCAGAGTTAGGAGTCTTTATGTTCTGTCTCCCTTTCTTAACAGGATATTTTCGTCCCACAGCATCCTGTGGGACTAAAGGAGTTGGCCATCCCTAGTCTAGTGATCAAATTTAGGAAATACTGGGTTGTGAAACCTTTTGTTTGTACCCCATGATGGCTAATGTTGAGTTGAGGCTTCTTCTTGTGAGTTGCGTCAGAGAAGAGCATTTACAATGCTTTTGACTTTGGTTTTCAGGTAAGTGGAAATATAAAGAGTGCTTTTCTAGATTTCAGATTCTGTATTATTGATACTCATTGTTTCTGTCAGCAAATCTTATTTCTTGAAAATAAGATTAAGAAATGAAACAAACAAATGGATGCCTGGGTAGCCCAGTGGTTGAGCATCTGCCTTTGGCTCAGGTCTTAATCCCAGGGTCCTGGGATTGAGTCATGCACTGGGCTCCCCGCAAGGTGCCTTCTTCTCCCTCTGCCTATGTCTCTGCCTCTCTTTCTGTGGCTCTCCATCAACAAATAAAGAAATAATCTTTTTAAAAAATGAAACAAATTATGGGTTAAACAAGTACTTACCATGCCCCCTGGGTGGGTCTGTGCCACCCAGTGCAAGACAGCATGCTTCACCTGTGCTCTGCTGTCCCCTCCTGCCTGGTGTCATTCCACTCCCCCCACCACCCTCCCCACCCCGCAGAGTGTTCTTTGCAGCAGCCATTGAAAGTGATCCTTTCAATATTTAAATCAGTCTTATCACCCCCTTTTCTCTCAACTCTACAGTAGTTGTCTGGTGCATTTATAATGAAATTCCGAGTCCTGGCCATCCCCTGCCAGGCCCTGTAGCTCTGGATCTTGGCCATGTCTCCAATCTCATTTCTGCCCCAGCTGGTTTGCTCCAGTTGCATGGGCCTCTATCCTTTTGCAGATACCCAAGCAAGTTCCTGAGCCAGGACTCCCATCCTTGTGCTTCCTTGTGTGGGAATGCTCTTTCCTCCATTTGTGCTTGGCTCACTCCCTTGTTCCATTCAGCTTTCCTTGCCCTTCTGCCTTACCAGAGGGGCTTTCCTGAGTTCTCTAAGGTGTACCATTTGTCTGGTATGTCTCTTTCTCATTTTGTTTTTCTTTATGGTGCTTATGATTTCCTGAAATTGTGTATTTATTTGATTATCATTCATGGTTTGTCTCTCTTACCAGATTGTAGGAGCTGAGAGCAGGCTTTTGGTTTTCTTACTGCCCTATCCCCAGAAGAGTGTCACCAAGCAGGCACTCAAGACATTTTTGTGAATGAAGGAGTGAGTACGCTGGTTTCTGGGAATACAGTGATTACTAGGACAGTCATGGACTCTGCCTTCATGGGAGATATGGTCTACAAACAAGGCCCACCAAGGCTCATTCCAACAGAAGGTGCAATGAAAATGATGGCATTTTCTCTTTTAATATATTATAATAGCAGATAATTTTAATAGAGCTTCTAAAGTTGAACTATCCTTGCATTCTTATGACAACCCTACTTAGTCATGATATACAACTTTTTAAAATGCTCTTCTTGAGTTTGCTATTATATATTTTGTTTAGCATTGGCACGTAAGGATGGTTTTCTGTAATTTTCTACTGTCTTTGTTAAGTTTTTATAATCATGAATATTGTCATGGTTATGTCAACTTCATAGGAGGACTTGGGTTGCTACCCATCTATTTCTGTTTTCTGGAGCAGTTTAAGTAACATAGGAATCCCTGTTTAATCTAGGTTTGGTGAAACTTGCCTCTAAAACTGCTTGGTACCTTTGTGTTTGATAGAAGTTTGATTATCTTTATAATTTTTATGATTTTGGTCTATTGAATTAGTTTCCTTGTCTTGAGTAAATTTCTCTAACTTTATTTTCCAGAAAAGATTTCATTTCATCTAGATTTTCAAATATATTATAAATAATAGGCTCCTTAATTCTTCTTGTATCTATAATTGTGTCATTCCTAATATTGCTTTATCATTCCTAATATTGCTTATTTGTGTTTTCTTTCAGTGGTCTTAATCAAGCTTGATGTTTTATCTACTTTGTTATTTCAAAAAACCTCCCTTGATTTTATTAATCAAGTCACCTTTGTTGTTGTAATAGTTGTTTTGTTCTCTGTTTTGTTGGGGTCTCTTTTTATTCTACCACAATTGTGAAAGTAAGGATACATGCACTTCTAGACACAGCTTTGCTGTCCACCTCCATCTCTACTCTGGAGAGCTCCGGCATTTACCAGAGTCTCTAAATTGCTTCTCTTGGATCTCAACACTTCAAAGGTGGGGGGGCAGGGTTCCCAGTCCCAAAGATGAATTTGGTGCATATCTTAAGGTTTTAGTATGCTTTTCACTGTCTGGTAATTATTGGGGGGCGGGAGGGAGGCTGTTTTTGGAAAGTCACTTAATTGAGTATTTTGATGACTTCAGAACCACTCCTGCTTCTCACATTTGTTGGACTCTGAGCTTGGACTTTTTTGCCCATTTCGAGTTTGCAGATTTTTGTTTCAGATTCTATGTACGTTTGAGCCCTTTGCTTTCTGTATTCTAGATATAACTCAAAAGTTTTAGTCTGCTGGTTAGCACCCTTTCTCAGTATTTAATTTTTAGCGAAGCAAGACTGTCGTGTGAGCTTGACAATGCAGAAAAAGCTCTGGAAATCAGAAACATAATTGTTGTTTTGTTGCATCCTTAAGGGGCCTCACTTAACTTCTGTATGTTGTAATTGGCCATTTGGGAGAGATGGAGCCATGAGCTCCATCCAGTGTTAGAATCCTTTCCTCACTCTGAGAATGGCAATGGCCCTCAGCTCAGTGATTCCAGTGACAGAAGGAGCCTTCTCCATGCTTGAGCAATTGGCATGGAATGTTATATTAATGTAAGCTCACTTGAAAGTACTCACGTTTTCTTTCATAATTATTTTATAATTTGATTCCTTTACACCAGATTCCTATTGCCTTCAAGATAGACTTTCTAAAATCAATTTAATAAAATGATTGGAATTATTTACATCTGAACAAATACTAGTAGGAGTTCTATTTTCAAATGTAAGATTATAACAAAAAGGAAAAAAATTTAATGTTTAAATGAAAAGATAATCTATAGATGTTTATCATGTAATCATTCAAAAGATTGGAAATTTCAACTTGACCAGACTTTCTGTTTTCTCTTCAACTGTTTGGGATCATTTAGACAGGATGGAGTAAGAATTCTTTCCTATTTATGTGTACCTGAGAATCCAGAAATGTTTGGTTTATTTGGGATTATGTCAGAGTGTGCAAATCCAGAATTAATTCTCAAAAGAAAATGAGATGAAATCAGTTTAAGGTGGCAGGTGAAGGATTTGTATTAGATCCCACTAAAGCTTATTAAGTGCTAAAATTTATTACTAAAGAAGGTTCGGAAGTGAGTGAGGAGAGAGAGAAGAGTTTTCTGTTGGGATGTTGTGAAAGTTCTACACCCCCTCTCAAACTGGAGCTGAATCATAATTCTGACCCCTAAAGCTGCTACATTTCCAAAAGATGGCAATCCACAGTCTCTGTTTTCACTCTGCTTGAGCTGTGGAAGCCAGGCACTAAGTCAGGTCCCACATGTTTCCTTTTATTGTGGTAAGAAGAGAAAAAACTGCAATATAAATAGAAGCACATTGCAAAGAATGAAATATATATATATCTATTAAATATGTAAAATATCCTACTTTATGCACTTTGTAATTGCAATGGTAAAAATGGTGACTACTTCATACTTTTCCTTGAGAAATGACAGAACTTCAGAATTTATCATTTTAATAAAATCCTAGTAGGTGTTTTAAATGAAAGAGCCAACAAAAGAGGAAAACCATTGTGGTCACAGTCTCATGAGCTTGTCAGCGGTAGGACTTGAGAAAAGAATCCAAGTTTTTGACATGTTTCTCTTAGCCCTGTTTGACATGACACTGCCTTGTTCTTTTAAAATATCCTTTAAAAAAAACAAATCTTTAAAAAGTTGAAAAAGTTAGATGAGATGATTGTAAACCTTCAAATAAATGTACAACGTGGAAAGAGACTTCCCTGTACCCTCTAACTGCTACTCTTGTTTTTCAAAGGTCATTACTCTTCATAGTTGGGAGTATATCCTTACGGACAGTCAATCTTTAAAAAGATAAATGAAAGATAATACTAGCATACAGTTTTCTGTACATGAGGATATACTCCCAAATAATAAAAGCAATTGAGTGCCTACTATGTGCCTGCATTTTCTGAGCACTTAAACATTCCCCCAATCCTATTAGATATACCTATTATTATGCTCATTTTGCATATATGGCACAGAAAGGGGAAGTATCTTATGGGAGGACACACACAGAGCTAGCTAGCCCCAGGCGGGCCTAGCCTGGGTGGTTTCTTTTTTTCTTTTTTTTAAATTTATTCATGAGAGAGAGAGAGAGAGAGACAGAGATGGAGACAGAGACACAGGCAGAGGGAAAAGCAGACTCCATGCAGGGAGCCTGATATGGGACTCGATCCTGGGACTCCAGGATCATGCTCTGGGCTGAAGGTGGTGCTAAACAGCTGAGCCACCCAGGCTGCCCCTGGGTGGTTTCTTAATAAGAAGATGTAGCTTGTGGCTGTGGAATGGGAAGGATTTTCATTCTCATAATTGGCTCACATAGAAATTAAAATATTACCACCATGCTTAATCTAAATGTCTAAAACTCTTCGAATTATAGCAGTTTTCCTCTACTGGTGAACATTTTGAAATATAATTGTATCTAGACAGCAGTAGTGACAAATCATTCAGGTTAGAGAGTCCTAAGTATGTCTTAAAGCTTATATCCAATGCTAAAGAGCCCACAAATATAGTGAAATACATGTGTAAATTTTATAAATACATTTAAAAATTGGTTAATATGAATTATCTTTGCTTCTTTTAATAATACTACACATAACAAAAAGGTTTATGTCTTTCATGCCAGTAGACTGCATTCTATGTTGTATAGGAGTTAGGCGTAAAATAATAAAGCATTAAAAATAAATCTATGTCTTATGTGGATTATTTAGTTATATTCTAAATTTCTGTACCACCTAATAAGTGCTTTCTGTACCTATGTTAAATTTTACCCCAAATAGTAAGTTTTCCTTTGTTGCTAATTTTATTTGGTGATTAGTTTCTTTTGGTATTTCCCTATTAGTAAACCTTTTTTTTTTTTTTTTAAGAGAGAGAGAGAGCATGAGTGCAAGGCGGGGATGGGGGTTGGGGGGGTGGGTAGGAGGGAGGGACAGAAGGCAAGGGAGAGAGAGAATTTTGAGACCCTTAAGCAGGCTCCATGCCAAGCCGGATCTCATGACTCTGAGATGATGAGCTGAAATCAAGAATTGAATGCCACCCAGGTGCCCCAGTAAACAAAACCTTTAAAAACATTTACAAAGTGTCATTTTATTTCTTATGAAGTATCACTTGTTTTTGAAATCAAATTTAAATATTGGGAAGCATACTAAGAATTAGATTTTAGAGTAATTGACATAGTAGTTTGAAATATTAGGAAGATTTCTTAGGGATATTGAAAAAGACATGATTTTTCTATATTGGGATTATTTCCTTTTTCTTGATCAAATTCAGGGTCTTGCTTTTAATTTCAAAGGCCTGGTTCTTGCTTCTGCAGCCCACCTAAGATACAAGCAATAATCATCTGTTAATTAGTTTGGTCTTCTGGATAATCAGCGTTCCTGCTTTCAGTTCATTGCTCATCCCTCCACTGCATCTCCATTTTCTAAGAGCTTGATTAAAAGCTCTAACCTCTGCTATTGATAATGTTTGCAGGGGATATTAGGGAGTTCTGATTAATTGAATTTTTAAGTTCATTGAGAACCAATTAAAAAAAACAACAAAAACACTTGGGCACCTGAGTGGCTCAGTGGTTGAGCGTCTGCCTTCGGCTCAGGTGGTGATCCAGGGGTTCTGGGATCAAGTTCTGCATCAGGCTCCCTCTGCCTATGTCTCTGCCTCTCTCTCTCTCTCTCTCTGTGTCTCTCATGAATAAATAAATAAAATCTTTTAAAAACCCACCACTTATTGTAAAAACCCAGATTTGTTCTAATCTGGATTTTTACATTCTTCCCCAAGCAATATATTTACTGAATATAAGTATAATGGTTACTATCTCTAGGGTCAAACAGTATTATGTTTTGGACCTTCACCACCATCTGTCTATTGTGTAACCCATGGTAAGCCCCAGGTGTCTCATTTGTAAAGAGAAGATGAAGATAGCACCTGCCTTAGGGCTGTTGGGATGATTAAGTGAAATAATCCATGTAAAGGGCTTAGCATCCTTTCAGTGCATAGTGAAAGCCCAGTAAATTGTAGAAATTTTTATTGCTGTCAGTAACTATTAGCTTTGTCCCTGTGTATTGTTCTATATGGCGGGGAGGTTAGTGTATGTATGTATGGCAGGCATACATATGTCAATCAGAAAATAATAACTGATAAAAGTCTTAGACTACATGATATCCTACATGATACATTCTTTACGATGCCTGAGAAATGTCACGTACTGACCTCATATCTTGTCTTCATGAAACAAAAAATTATTCATATTCTATAGCAGTTGACATATATGCATATTTATTTTTTATTGTTATGGATGTTATATAAGTATGTAATGGAACACTAATGTATTGTACGCAAAAACCACACTTAATCTTTATTTTAAATTTATACTTTAAAATCTTCTCTTTAACTAGTTAATGTTTTTAAATAAATAATCCTCAGAACATCACAAAAAATATTCTGTATCACCATATGGTCAGTTTGTGTCCAGTTTGTAAAATCCTTTTCCATATCTGGAACAAAATTATATTTGATTTTTGAGCTTATCTAACTAGATAAGGAGGGGAAATAGAGACATACACCTCTCCTCCATCTAATTTTTAAAATGTAGCTAAATGTGGATATTTGATGTTGCACAGAAAAATGTCCATAAAGTTAGTTGTAATTTATAGTGAATTGAAGCTATCTTGACCCAACTATGACAGAGTTATATATACTGAAAATTTTGAGGCTTGACTTAAAAAAAATAGATTTGGGGAAGATAAGGCTTTTATTCATTTATTTTTTATTTTTTAAAGATTTTATTCATTTATTTGAGAGAGAAAGAGAGGGAGATCATGAGCAGGAGGAGGGGCAGAGGGAGACAGAGAAGCAGACTCCCCGTTGAGCAGGGAGCCTGATATGGGGCTTGATCCCAGGATCCTGAGACCATGATCGGAGCTGAAAGCAGATGCTTAACCCACTGACCCACCTAGGCCACCCCAAGACACGGCTTTTTTTTTTTAATAAATTAATTTTTATTGGTGTTCAATTTACCAACATACAGAAAAACACCCAGTGCTCATCCCGTCAAGTGTCCCCCTCAGTGCCCGTCACCCATTCCCCCCCACCCCCCGCCCTCCTCCCCTTCCACCACCCCTAGTTCATTTCCCAGAGTTAGGAGTCTTTATGTTCTGTCTCCCTTCCTGATATTTCCCACACATTTCTTCTCCCTTCCCTTATATTCCCTTTCACTATTATTTATATTCCCCAAATGAATGAGAACATACACTGTTTGTCCTTTTCCGATTGACTGACTTCACTCAGCATTATACCCTCCAGTTCCATCCACGTTGAAGCAAATGGTGGGTATTTGTCGTTTCTAATGGCTGAGTAATATTCCATTGTATACATAGACCACATCTTCTTTATCCATTCATCTTTCGATGGACACCGAGGCTCCTTCCACAGTTTGGCTATTGTGGACATTGCTGCTAGAAACATCGGGTGCAGGTGTCCCGGCGTTTCATTGCATCTGAATCTTTGGGGTAAATCCCCAACAGTGCAACTGCTGGGTCGTAGGGCAGGTCTATTTTTAACTCTTTGAGGAACCTCCACACAGTTTTCCAGAGTGGCTGCACCAGTTCACATTCCCACCAACAGTGTAAGAGGGTTCCCTTTTCTCCACATCCTCTCCAACATTTGTTGTTTCCTGCCTTGTTAATTTTCCCCATTCTCACTGGTGTGAGGTGGTATCTCATTGTGGTTTTGATTTGTATTTCCCTGATGGCAAGTGATGCAGAGCATTTTCTCATGTGCTTGTTGGCCATGTCCTTGTCTTCCTCTGTGAGATTTCTCTCCATGTCTTTTGCCCATTTCATGATTGGATTGTTTGTTTCTTTGGTGTTGAGTGTAATAAGTTCTTTATAGATTTTGGAAACTAGCCCTTTATCTGATATGTCATTTGCAAATATCTTCTCCCATTCTGTAGGTTGTCTTTTAGTTTTGTTGACTGTATCCTTTGCTGTGCAAAAGCTTCTTATCTTGATGAAGTCCCAATAGTTCATTTTTGCTTTTGTTTCTTTTGCCTTCGTGGATGTATCTTGCAAGAAGTTACTGTGGCCGAGTTCAAAGAGGGTGTTGCCTGTGTTCTCCTCTAGGATTTTGATGAATCTTGTCTCACATTTAGATCTCTCATCCATTTTGAGTTTATCTTTGTGTATGGTGCAAGAGAGTGGTCCAGTTTCATTCTTCTGCATGTGGATGTCCAATTTTCCCAGCACCATTTATTGAAGAGACTGTCTTTCTTCCAATGGATAGTCTTTCCTCCTTTATCGAATATTAGTTGACCATAAAGTTCAGGGTCCACTTCTGGGTTCTCTATTCTGTTCCATTGATCTATGTGTCTGTTTTTGTGCCAGTACCACACTGTCTTGATGACCACAGCTTTGTAGTCCAACCTGAAATCTGGCATTGTGATGCCCCCAGCTATGGTTTTCTTTTTTAAAATTCCCCTGCCTATTCGGGGTCTTTTCTGATTCCACACAAATCTTAAAATAATTTGTTCTAACTCTCTGAAGAAAGTCCATGGTATTTTGATAGGGATTGCATTAAACGTGTAAATTGCCCTGGGTAACATTGACATTTTCACAATATTAATTCTGCCAATCCATGAGCATGGAATATTTTTCCATCTCTTTGTGTCTTCCTCAATTTCTTTCAGAAGTGTTCTATAGTTTTTAGGGTATAGATCCTTTACCTCTTTGGTTAGGTTTATTCCTAGATATCTTATGCTTTTGGGTGCAATTGTAAATGGGATTGACTCCTTAATTTCTCTTTCTTCAGTCTCATTGTTAGTGTATAGAAATGCCATTGATTTCTGGGCATTGATTTTGTATCCTGCCACGCTACCAAATTGCTGTATGAGTTCTAGCAATCTTGGGGTGGAGGCTTTTGGGTTTTCTATGTAGAGTATCATGTCATCGGCGAAGAGGGAGAGTTTGACTTCTTCTTTGCCAATTTGAATGCCTTTAATGCAAGACACGGCTTTTAAATATGAGATTAAAATCACTCCTTTTTTTTACCACCACAAAAAACTATTTTTCATTTTGTGTAGTACTCTCTCTATTGTATGTATCATAATATACTTGTAATGAGACCATGATGCTATTTTGTATTCTGTTATTTTTATTTGATATCAGTATAAGTAATTCGCATCACAACATAATTATTATTATTTTTTAAAAGATTTTATTTATTTATTCATGAGAGACTCAGAGAAGCAGAGACACAGGCAGAGGGAGAAGTAGGCTCTCTATGGGGACCCTGAATGTGGAACTCGATTCTGGGACTCTGGGATTACTACCTGAGTCAAAGTAGATGCTCAACCACTGAGCCACCCAGGCATCCCTAATTGTTATTTTAAATATTTGCGTTCTGGTGTATCATGTTCATGTTCCATAATTTATTAAGCTGTTTCCTTAATGTTTGATCTTTATGTAGTTAGAAGCTTTTAAATCAGTTAGCAAGCAATTAACTCTATTGTGCCTCTTTCATGTTAAATTAGGATAAATACTTATGAATTACCATGTGAACAAGCATAAATACTAATAAAGCTTTGCTACATATTATCATGTTTCTAAAAGTGTTGTGATGTTTTACTGTACCACCAACAGTGAATATGTATAACCCTGCTTTGCCAACATTGGATGTTACATTTTTTGCAGCTTAGGAGTATAACATGGCTTTTAAAAATACTCTAGAAGACATCCAGATGGCCAACAGACACATGAAAAGATGCTCAATATCACTTATCATCAGGGAAGTACAAACCAAAGCCATGATGAGATACTACCTCACACCTGTCAGAATGGCTAAAATTAACAACACAGGAAACAACAGATGTTGATGAGGATGCGGAGAAAGGGGAATCCTCTTGCACTGTTGCTGGGAATGCAAACTGGTGCAGCCACTCTGGAGAACAGTATGGAGGTTCCTCAAAAGTTAAAAATAGAACTACCCTATGATATTTGCACTACTAAGTATTTACCCAAAGTATACAAAAATACAGATTTGAAGGGACACATACACCCTCATCTTTATAGCAGCATTATCTACAATGGCCAAATTATGCAAAGATCCCAAATGTCTTTTGACTGGAATGGATAAAGAAGAGGTAGTGTGTGTGTGTGTGTGTGTGTGTGTGTGTGTGTAGAAATATATATAATATATATGGGAATATTACTGAGCCATCGAAAAGAACAAAGTCTTGCCATTTGCAACAATGTGAATAGAACTAGAGTGTATTATGCTAAGCGAAACAAGTCAGTCAGAGAAAGACAACTACTGTATGATTTCACTCATATGTGGAATTTAAGAAACAAAACAGATGAACATAGAGGAAGGAAGGGAAAAAAGAGAGGGAAGCAAACCATAAGAGACCCTTAACTATAGAGAACAAACTGAGGATTATTATTTTTTTTTTTTTGCATTTTTTTTTTCAAACTGAGGATTATTGAAGGGAAGTTGGGTGGGAGGATGGGCTAAATGGGTAATGGGGATTAAGGAGGGCACTTGTGATGAGCACTGGGTATTATATGTAAGTGATGAACCAATAAATTCTCCTCCTGAAACCAATATTACACATATGTTAGCTGACTAGAATTTAAATATAAATTTGAAAAACAAAACAAAACAAAAAATAAAAATACTCTAATTTTGCTGATAGGGAATAAAAACATCTTCAGTTTTCTGTTGACCTCTTTTTGGGTATATTGTTTATCGAGCAGCCTTCAGAGCTAGCATTTCTTGAGTACTTTGTCTTGTTCTAGGCATTGTGCTCCCCACAGCCCCATGAATTAGGAATTCTTAGGTCCTCATTTTATGGGTGAGGAAACAGGCTGAAAGAGGAGAAATAACTTACTCGAAGTTATCCAGCTAAGGCAGCTTGGGTGGCTCAGCGGTTTAGCGCCACCTTCAGCCTAGGGCCTGATCCTGGAGACTTGGGATCGAGTCCCACCTCGGGTTCCCTGCATGGAGTCTGCTTCTCCCTCTGCCTGTGCCTCTGCCTCTCTGCCTGCCTCTCTCTCTCCCTCTCTCTGTCTTTCATGAATAAATAAATAAAATCTTAAAAAAAGTTATCCAGCTAAATAAGTAGTAATCAGAGATTTGAACTCAGGCCATAGGATTCCAAAATTAAAACTAAACCCTTCCTCTCTGTGTACAAATTTTGACATTGGTTACATTCAATGCAAGTATTTCCAACAGTCTTTGTCCTTTTACTTTTGGTTTGGTTCTCATTCTACTGTTTAAATATGTTTATTTTTGAAAATATGATCTTATTCACGGTGTCTGTTGCTTCAAAGCTAAGAAAGTTATTATCTTGAACATATCTGGCATTTTTTGCCAGTAATTTAAATTATTAATTAATTTGCATTTTTTTGCTAGTATTTTAATTATTATATTTATTTAAGCTTTTGTGATTCCTCTGCAGTTTATTTTGGTGACTAGGTGCTTTTTAACTCCTCCACCCAGCATAATTTTTTTTTAAAGATTTAATTTATTTATTCATGAGAGACACACAGAGAGGCAGAGATATAGGCAGAGGGGTAAGCAGACTCCTTGCAGGTAGCCTGATGTGGGACTCGATCCCTGGACCGGGTCATGCTCTGAGCTGAAGGCAGATGCCCAACTGCTGAGCCACCCAGGCGTCCCATCATAGTATTTTAAACAATCCCTCCTTATTCTTTGTCTTAGAAATAAAAATTTATGAACTATTAGTTTCTATGTATATATTTCTATCTCTATATTTGGGTTATTTCTCAACTGTCCATTTTTTCCCCTTGCTGTATGTATCATTTATTTTTTGTTCTGGTGATTGGTTTTGATTTGGACACATGTAGACTACTGTGTCAATATAATGAATTTGTGAATTTATAGTTCATCATTGCTTTTGGGACTCTCTTGCTAGGCCACAGGGAATTAGAATCCTGGACCTTTTTGTTATTTTAACTTTGCTGCAGTATTTGTTGAGTCAGAAGACAACAGAATAGTTTAGCATCATATATACAAAATTCTGTTACCTCTTTTCCATCAAAGACGGCATCTTTCCTCAATAGAAGTGGGGAGTGAAGGACAGGGCATCTGTGGCCTGGACACCCCTTACCACATTGACTTGCTTGTTCCAAATGAGTCTTAATGTGGATGAGAACAGACCTTTGAAGGAATACAACACCAGCAGTAACACATTGACCTTGGGCTGGGCTGAAGTTATTTTGGGTTGTTTGCAAGACAAATTCAATTTTTAAGTGCCTCACTTTTTACAAAGTAAGACATAAATGCTATCATGTTATTTGAATATTTTAATATCATTTTAAAAACTAAGATCATAAAGGGACGAACTATTGTAAGCTTTTTTGGGAGGGTTTCAATGATTTTATCTCAACTTGCATACTTTGTATTATCATGATGAAGATCACTAAATTATTGTGTAGGATTACTGCATAATTGTGTCATTTGTAAAAAAAAAGAAAAGAAAAGAAAAGAAAAGCTATTGAAGGTATAAACAGAGTGATTGCTGGATTTGAAACCTGCCTCTACTCCCTGGCCTGTCGAAGCCTCCCCTCTACCACCATCCTTTCTAAACCAAGTGGAGCTCTAGAAGCCTTGCAGAGTTTTGTAAATCCTGGGTATAGCTTTCCTTAAAAAGGCTGTACAGAGCTTTACACAGCATGCCATTGAGCAGAACATCCTGCTTCATCTGTCTGCCCAAAGTTCTTCCCCAGTCTTGCCCCTCTTGGTTGACCATTCACGTTTGTTCCTATCATATCCTCCCTCCCCTTCCCTTTCTCCATCCCATCTTCTTTGTCCTCCTTTGTTTCTGCTTCTTCCGTGCAACTCTTTTCTGCTCACAAAGCTTCCCAGGTGTTGCCCCCTGGGAAGTACAGCCTGGTTTCCAGCTTTACCTGCTTTTCTCTGAGGAGAAGCAAGCGCAAAACTCCTGGTTCATGAAATCCCTGACTTACTAAAGAAGGTGACAAAGAACAATAATAAATATTCAAGGGGACTTGGTCTTCTAAACAGTCAGCCCACATAAGCCAGTTGCTTCCAGGAAGAGGCCAGGGTGGTTGTGAGCAGGAGAGACGAGCTGGTTGGGCCTGTGCAGCAGGCACGGCGAGTGCCAGGTATGATTAGAGGTGACAAGGTGGAGTGGCTGTCCAGGGTGCTGCAGTCAAGGAGTTAACTGAGAGCAGCAATTGTAGAAAAGCTTCTGTTTTCCCTTATATCATCAATTTGAGATGTCCACGGTTGGCAGTAGAGAAGATGAGATGACTGGACCTAGCAGCTCCTCTGCTTCCACTGAAAGATTTCTCTCTGTACTTCTTTTAGGAGGGCTGCTCCCTCTGTGAGTCTTTGATTCCAGCCCTCCTCAGCTGCTTTTGTCTTAACCACCCTAGAGTCAGAATGCCCTGGGCTGAGGTCTCAGAATTCTTGACAACAAACAGAATCTACTCTAGTGGTATAAACAGAAAAGGAATAAATAGCAGGATGTTCACAAAATCTCTAGAAGAGCCAGAGACCATACAGCTCTCCAGCCACACTGCGCTCTCCAACTCCCCTCCTGACCCTGTGGTGAGTTGTCTCTGCACAATGAAGAGTCTGTTGTGCCCTCTTCAGGGGACAAAGAGGGTAGGTGGACTGTTTGCACAAGCTAATATCCACCACGCACATATCAAAGTCTTTGGATTCCTTCCTTTGAAACTTCCTAAGAAGTTTCTGGATTCCTTCCTCAGAAACTTCCTAAGAAGTTTCTGGCAAATAATATAGGTCACCACTGAATCTAGATTCCATAGATGAAATAGAGCAAACAATTGCAATTACTCCCAGTTGCTTGAGGGATTGGATCCATATTGGATCCTGAAGCTCCGCTGAGACAACAAATCTGTAAAGCCTAAGTTAAAATCATGTCCTTCTCTTCCCTTAGAATCCATTCCCACACAGATTTCCCAAATTTATACCAGCCAAGTGAAACTTGTTAAACTTTTACAAGTTTATAAAATATTGCCATTATTTTGGTTGCGTAAGCCTTTTTCCCCCTGATTTGACTTTTTCTTTGGCCCCTAGTGTAGTTGATATTAGACTGTGATTATGGGTCTGGAAATAATGATGCAGGCACTGGTGGGACAGGAAAAGACAGGTTCCCTTCGAGGGATGAGTGCCTCAGGTGCACTCTTATCTTGTCTCCAAGCAAGACAGATTTTGCCTAAGGAGATCCAGCAAGACTCAAAGGAGTCCTGATTGAGGATCCAGTAGAGAGGGCTTTGAAGAGGTCATCCAGAGGCTAGCAGTGCTCAAGTTGACCAAAAGCTCACATTTTCTTATCAGTATCCTAACTTTCACATAAAAATTTGGCTCTTGGGGAGCCTGGGTGGCACAGTCAGTTAAGTGTCCAACTCTTGGTTTCAACTCTGGTCATGATGTTAGGGTTGTGAGATGGAGCCTAGTGTTGGGCAACTTGGTCAGCAGGGAGTCTGCTTGAGATTCTCTTCTCCCTCTGCCACTCCCTCTGGTGCTCTCTCTAAAATAAATACATAAAATCTAGGGTGCCTGAGTGGCTCAGTTGGTTAAGTGTCTGATTTCAGCCCAGGTCATGATATCAGGGTCCTAGAATTGATCCCCAAGTCTGGTCCCTTCCACCCAGTGGGAAGTCTGCTTATCCCTCTGCCCCTCCCCACATCCCCCCCCCTCCTCTCTCAAGCAAATAAAATCTTAAAAAAAAAAAAATCTTAGGAAAAAAAAAAATCGGGCTCTCCCTGGTCTTGTCCATGTCAATATCAGAGATGAAAGAAAATAAAACTTTATTTGTACCTAGATGTCAGGTACTTATGAGAATTTCAAGAGTATTTATATTTTAAAAGGGAATCAAGAAGATTGAATTGTGAAAAGACTTTAAAGTCGTACAGACTTGAATCTGAATCCTAGCTCTGCCATGTACAGGCTGTGTGACCTTAGGCAAGTTCCTTAACCTTTCTGAATCTCAGTATGCTTAAGTATAAAGAGGGATTATGTATCCATATCATCTGTATCCTATTGGATTGTTCTTGAGGTTAAATGAGATGCTGTGTAAAGTAGCATGTAGTAAGTGCCCTTTAAATAGTAGATAATAGTCATTCAGTGATTAATAAATGCTTATGGAATTGAATGCAGTTTTAATTGTAAAGTAGACCAACTTGCTAATGAGGGACTTAGAGTCATGTGTGGAGAGGTCTTTGGCTTGAGGGGCTTTCTTGAGGTCCCTCAATTCAAATTTTATGGAAGGTTTGCATTACCTTCTCTATTCCAAGGTAGTTTGTGTGTTTAAATGGAATCTGTTCACATGTCTTTGAAACTTAGTAAAATGATCAAACGACATTTTTCATTAGAAAAATAACTGGTTATTTGGCTGGTTTTACCACTTCCATAGAGTCTGACAGGCTGGTATTATCTGTGGTGGTATTGGAAATTCTCAAAGGTGTTATTTCTGTACTTGTTCGGTTGTGGGGATGAACATTAATTGGCTTTTTCTAATAGGACCAAACTTTTTGAAACATTCTTTCAGAAGTTGAAAATTTATTTCTCCTGAAGTTTTTTTAAGATTATTTATGTATGAGAGGGAGAGAGAGAATGAGAGAGAGGAGTGGGGGCAGAGGAAGAGGGAGAAGCAGGCTTCCCACTAAGCCAGGAGCCCAGTGTGGGGCTCGATCCCAGGACCCCAGGCTCATGACCTGAGCTGAAGGCAGATGCTTAACTGACTGAGCCATGCAGGCGCCCCTCTCCTAAAGTTTTAATAACCCTACCATTTTTAATATACATCTCAGTCAATTAGTATAAAAAAGCTTTAAAACACAGAATATCTACAAGGGTCATTTGGTTTCTCTGGCTCTTGAACATTAATTTAGAACAAGCTTCAGAGTGTATGTTCACCTTATCTTTGCAAAGCTATATTCATATTTGTGTTATATTATTTTTAAATGATGAAAAATGTAAAGGTAACCTATACATTATTTGTTTGAAAAATGTCTTCTCAAATTTTATGTAGATAATAATTTATATATCTTAAAACTTATTGCTAGTGCTCTTAAGTGGTAAGGTTGAATAATAGGCAGTTATTTCTAAGAAGCCAGTTAAAAAAACCAGGTTATTTTCTGTGTGTACAATGGCACTTTACCCATTTTATAATAATATTGTATCTCCCACTGTCTTTCCACACACGTATATATTGTTTTCATTGATACATTAGTGAGTTAATTAGGCTAAAAAATTTATATCGTACCCAAGAGAATGTAGAGATAGTTAATTTCAGATTTAGTCTGATTGGGGGAAAGTATCTTCATTGTGCTTTGTACTCTGAATAATAGAATAAATTTCCAAGGAGTGGGAAACATAAATGATATTTAAATGTTATACACTCTTAATCGGTGTATGCACTACACACACAATTGTTCTTCATTGTCACCACCCATTTTAAAGCTGAAAAGCCTGTTCTTATCTTGTGTCACAACATTCAGATATGGACATTTGGGAGCCAAAGGCATAGTTCTAATATACTTGGAAGCAAAATCAAAATTAGTTATTTTTAAAAAATACTTAACACCAGGCTTTGCTACCTTTGATCAGTCATGCCAGTGTGAATATCAGTGCCCCATAATGTGTGATACACATCTGTAATTTAATTTTAAGCTTTAAAACATAAATATTAGCAACAAGCCTAAGTTATTACATTGCCACCAGTTTCTTCTGTACACAAATAAAATAGGTATAGAAATTAATTCAGAGTGGGATATGAAGTTTTCAACTTTATTTTCTGCTTCTCTGGAGTTGTGTTTGGGAACAGAGATGATGTCAGGAAGTGCTATAGGCTGATGTTTGTGTCCCCTGCAAATTGATATATTGAAGCCTGGTCCTCAGTGTGAGGCCTTTGGGAGGTGATTAGGTCATGAGGGTGGAGCCATCATGAATGGGATTGGTGCTTTATAGTCCTACCTACAGCCCACTGCAGCCTCATTCAAGTGGGTTTTTTTTTTTTTTTTCTCATCTCTTTCATCCCTTTTATCAGCAAGGTGCTCACATTCAGTTTATTTAGGGACTTCATTGATAGTTTGCTAAGATAAGAACAAGTCTCAGTTCTTGCTTTTGTTTTTACATAAGTCAATGCACCTTCAAACGTGAAAGGAATCCAGCAGTATCCCTCCACCCCTTTTTGTCATACAAGATTTTTCAGCATCGGTAGAGTTCTCTAGCGATACAAACCCTGCAGATGATCAATTTGTCCTTACTTCTAGTCCCACTCAGTGTACTCTATAATTAGAAGGAAGAATTGCCGAGGGACTATAATAAAATATTTACTTTAGACAAAAAGCCATACAGGTCCCCCTTTTGTTTTTCTCTGTGTACCTAAGCAGAGCAAACATTATGCCTGTGATGTTAGCCCATGTGCTAGAGCAATTGAGAATGTAAGATTTATATAACAGAATTATATTTGAAGTTCTGTACTGTCCACACCTCTGTTTGCCTTCTCCTTGTTATGTCCAGCCCTGGATTCTAACTCAGAGTAGCTTGTGCCCTTGGGCAAGTCATTTCTCTGACATTGGCTTTCTTCTAATCTGTGAACTCTGAGGGTGGGATGAAATTATATTTGGGTTTCCTTTTAGTTTTGATTCTATGGAGTAATAAATCTTGTTTCACCCAGAAAAATCCCAGCAGATCTCTTTAAGGATTAGCATAATGTCTATTACAGGAAGTTCTTTAGAAGCTTCCACAGAAGCAGATCTCAGAAAGCACTAGGACCTTCCAAGACCATCCCCATTTTTTTCAGCAATCTTTTTAAAGTTCAGAAATGTGATTTGTAGGAGTAATAGAAAGGAGTTTAAATTATAGCGCTGATGGGAAAACATTAATCTTAAAACCATGTATTTCCTTTTCACTTTTCAACATCTAATATTTCCTCTTATTCCTGTTGTGTTGGGCACAATGAAAAATGGATCTCGATACATTTTGTCCCTTCACTTCTAGCCTACTTTGTTAATGTCCCTTGGGCTGTCTCTTATAGTATTGGTGCCAATTTCTCTTTTTAGCAAGTTATTATGCAGATCTTTGGGGATGACTGTCAAAATGCTTAATAAAAACTTGGTATCTAAGCTAATGCTTGCTTTGGGGCTTTGAGTAAGAATCTGATGACCCAGCAATACTATGCCTACATATTTACCCAAGTGAAATAAGGACTTCCATTCACACAAAAACCTGTAACATAAAGTTTATAGCAACTATATTTGCAATTGCCAAATACAAGAGGAAGACTCAACTAAAGGGGGACAAAGACAGGACTGTGGAAGGTGACAAACTGTTGTATATCTTGACTGTAGTGGAGGTAGTTATATGACCACAGGTACTTGTTGAAACTCACAGAAGTATATACTAAAAAGGGTGAGTTTCTCTTTATGTAAAGTGTATCTTAATTTAAAAAAATGTAAAGTGTGGCTTAATTAATTAAAAATTACTGTTAAAAAAGTATCTGGAAACAAAAGTATATTTCAAATATTTGTTGAAGTACTTTTTTTATTATTGAAGTACTTTTTATGCTTAATGCTCTGTTGGGCACTTTGGGATAAAATAGAAATCTAGATGTTACAGAAATATAACATGTTCTTCACAAGGAGTTACTTATACTTTATTTAAGGAGATCAAAATTTAGAATTTTTAAAAGATACATTATTAGGGTGGGTGCCAGGTGGCTCAGTCAGTTAAGTGTCCAACTCTTGATTTGAGCTCTAGTCATGATCTCAGGGTCGTGAGATCAAGCCCCACGTCAGGCTCGGGCTGGGTGTGGAGCCTGTTTAACGTTCTCTCTCTTCCTCTCCTTCTGTCCCTCCCTTTCATGTGTGGCTCCCCCCCTCAAAAAAAAAAAAAAAGATGTATTATTAGGAAACAAAGATTATTGGAAGGAGTCACTTTTTGTTGTTGTTCTTGCCAGAAAGCTAAGTAAATATAGAAATTGCAATCATAAAAAAATTACTGAAGATATAAACTACATTTTAATTACAGTGTCTGGGTTTTTTTTGTATGTTGGTTTGAAATTTTTTAACTTTTCAACCTTGGGGGACAGGAGAAGAGAGGAGAACCAAGTCATAAAATAAGTAATAAAACACAGATTAACCTTGTTTTTCTGAGGAGTTACAGGTAAGAATTTATGAATTTATTTTAGTGCCAGCATATAATAAAAACTATCTTTGATGACCTTCATTTCAAGGAACATTTACCTTATGCAGCATATTTATGTATGTTTAAATTTTCTGTGCAATTCAAGGAAAACAAATGATTACTGTAAACACTAAATCCATTTGAACTTCCTCACACATACCCAGCAAGGGCAATTATCATTTCAAGACTGTGGAAGAGACTGCTGGTTACCTACCAAATATCTCTTCTTGCCCTCCTTAGCAACAGAACCCAAATTTTTTCCAGGGGAGCAATGTATCCATAAAAAATGGCATTTACCAGCCTTTATTGGAGTCAGATATTGCTGGATGACTGCATAGTGTGTGGATTTCCAGAAAGTCACTCTGGGGGAGTTGGCTTCACTAGGGTGGTAGGGGCCATGGGACCTCTGTCTCTCCCCTACTCCTGCTGCCTGGAATACAGGCATAACAAGTGGAATTCCAACTTAGTTCTCTTATCTTCCCTCTTCTGCCCCCTCAATAAACCCCTAGAACACCACTCCCTCTTCACTGAGAGAAAAAGTCTTTACTTAACATTCGATGAACAATTTTCTTGAAATGGCTTTGTGGTCCTCCCCCTTGACCAGCCTTGGCCCAGTAAACATGAAAAAAAGCTGACCTTTACGGAGCATTTTCCACTTTCCCAGCAGTGTACTAAGCACATTCCATACATCTTCTCATATAACTTTCACATCCCTAGGAGGTAAATCCTATTAGTACCCACATTTCACAAATAAAGAAATCAAAAGTCCAGGATAGATTACTTAGCTGGCCTCATTGCTTGGTCCCACAGCATGGGAGCTGGGATTGCACTTGAGGCCTCTCTGCTTCCAGACTGTGCCATAACACTATGCTGCCCATTCATCTTCACTCAAACTCTTGTTACTAGAGATCATTTAAATACATTAGAGACACCAATTCAGCATTGCAGAGTCCATGCAGCACCTCTTTCTCTGTCGCTGAATATCACTTTGCTGTATTATACAATTTTGTCATAGCAAGAGTCTTAATTTGACAACTTGCCAGCTATATGATTTCATTATTAAAATATTCTCAATCCTCTTCTCTGGCAGAAACATCTGAGAGTGTATGTTTAGGGGAGAGGGAGGAGAGGCCAAGAGTCAGTTCAGTTCTCTTTAATCCAGACCCTTCCCACTCCACCCCTCTGGTTCCTTAAACTGGTCCAGATGCTCCACTAAGGATCTCGTCTGCCTGCTTTCTCCGTAAAACCTTAGTGCCCAGCCCCCTTTTCTTTTAAGTGGAGTCAAGTCTTGGTCATCTATGAATGTTTGGTGAACTCAGGAATTAACTTTAATAATAAAAGGTTCTAAGTGTTGTTGGGTGCTTGGGTGGCTCAGTCACTGGGGTGCCTGACTCTTGGTTTCAGCTCAGGTTGTGATCTCAGGGTCGGGAGATTAAGCCCCTTGCTTGGCTCCACACTCTGTAGGAGGTCTGCCTGGGAGTCTCTCTCTCTCTCGCTCACCCTCTAAAATAAATAATAAAATTAATAAATAAAATCTTTTTTAAAAAGGTACTGAGCATTCTTACATAACAAATGCTGTATTTGTTGTTTTTTGTAAATACCTAAAAGGGGGTCACTGGATCAGTAGGCTCAGGTACTGGGACTGAAGTTTTTAAAATTTTTTTTGACTTTTTAAAAAAAGATGTATTTATTGAGAGAGAAAGAGAGAGCACACATGAGCATTAGGGGAGGAGCAGAGGGAGAGAATCTCAAGCAGAATCCTTTCTGATGCAGGGCTTGATCCCACAATCCTGAGATCATGACCTGAGCCAAAATCAAGAGTCAGACACTCAGCAACTAACATTTCAGAATGCTGATTCATTTGTTAACTCTGCTTTGACCACACCATCTACCACTGACCTACTCTTCTTTATTTCATCATTGAATAGTCTTTACCCTAGAATTTTGTCATACCATTGTATTATTTGGCTACTATTTCTGTAGGCTGGTTTTCCTTCTTCAGCCAGGTTGTAAGGTTGCATGAAATTAGTATCGTAAGTCTCATCAAACACACATTTAGCTCCTGTATCATGGAAAGAGAGAGGGTAGGGTTAAAGCATGGCTGGCCTCCTGCTACTCTGCAAGGAGTGTATACCCCGAGGGATAGTCTAGTTTCTTCAAGGGGCCTCAGCACTGTTTACAGAGTCACATACACCAGCCATGTGCAGTGCCCTGTCCTTGATGGTAAGCTAAGGGACTAAGAGCAAAATATAGAATCCAACTCCTTGTAGCAGGTGTGACTCCACATATCCAATACTTGATAACTGAGTGAGCCCAATTCCCTGGTTCCTGGAAGAAACAGTGAAAAACAGAGGAGCAGGTTAGGGAGGTATATTTTTAATGTTTAAGACAAATGGTACTCATTTGGCTTCAGAGGAAGCTGTTCTGTGGAATTTGCATAATTTCTATCTCATGGACAAACTTTTCAGCAGGTTTCAATTGTTAGCATTTAAAAAGCCGACACCAAAATCTACATGAGATATACTCTCATTATCTAACTTATTAAAAACATTGGATACTAGATAAAATTATATAAATGAATGAAACTACAGTCTTTCTATGTGTGAAAGTTTAAGGAGATAGAGATTTCAAAAGATTCTGAAAAAGGAAGGAAGGGAAAGTATGATGCATAACCCATCTCGAGTATAAATAAAACCTCCAGGGTATCATATCTATATATGACATCTCTATATCTCTATCTAACTTTAACCAAAAGAAGTTCCCTCGGGAATCAGTCTGATTAATGGATTCTAAAAATGACTGATGAGAGAGAAAACATCTCCTTCTGAATTTCCTATTCTATTCAGTCTTTACTTATTACACTCAGAATAACATAATAGGGGCATAAAGAAGCTAAATGACCTATTTCTTTAGAGAATCTATTTCTTAAAGGAGAAATGAGATATTACCACTTCAGTTGAAATTCATATTTATGTAACTTGTGCCTTTTTGAAGAACACTGAATAAATTGAGGGTTTTGTTTTTGGTTTTGGTAGATTTCTTGGTAAATTGAATCCTATTTGAAATATGCTTGGAAAGTTCACTATTTTAAAGGAAAACTTAATCCTTTTATAATGAAAATTGAATGTAATAAACATGCGTGAACACGTGCATGCAGGCATACTTAATCATACTAGGCCTACAGTAAAATTTTGGGGATTAACACAGGCCCTACTTGGAAGGAAATTTCAGTTCTGTTGTAGTGACATGATGTGAATGCATAGAACAAACCACTTTGGAGCACCACCAGACCCTATAGATCCAGGGCAAAAGCAAGTAATTCAGACCAGCACTTCTTGCCTTATTATGCTTCTCACCTAAAGCTCAAGTCATGAGGTGGGTGGGAGGTGGGGTGGGTGGGGTGAGGTGGATGGGATCTTTTTAAAAAGTAAACTCTGATCTGGTAGGTCTGAGGTGGTACCTCAGGCTTTTACATTTATAAGCCTCACCTGTTGTCAATGCTACTGGCCTGAGACCCACACTTTGAGTAGCAAGGGGCTAGTGTAGAACAATTAACAACCATGAGAGTTCAAAGAAGGAAGAATTAATATGGTCTGGCATGGAAACCTCTTTCCAACTCTACCTTTAGTAATAGTCGTGTTTTAATTTTTCTGCTTAGGATACACAAACACACATTTAAGCAGACAAGGCATAATAACTATATGTATATATACATATATGTATAAAAGTATGGTTTTAATTTGTTTGAGTTGCTATATAAAAAATACTGGGTGGCTTATAAATGACAGAAATTTATTTCTCTCAGTTTGGGAGGTTAGGAAATCTAAGACCTATGCCAGCAGCTGCAGTGTCTGGTAAGTGCCCACTTCAAGGTTGCAGACTGCTGGCTTTTCACTGTGTCCTTAAGTGGCAGAAGGAGTGAGAGAGCTTTCCTGGATGTCTTTTAGAAGGGCACTAAACTCATCCAGGAGGGATGGCTTAATCACCTCCTAAAGACCTCACCTTCTGATACCATCACCTTGGAGGTTAGGATTTCAACATACGAATTTTGGATGGGACAGAAATATTCAGACCATAATATATATATATATATATATATATATATACACTTCCACTTGATGGTTCTTAGGAGTAACTCAGTAAATGGAAATGCGGGGGCAAATTTTGAAGGAGTACTTCTGCAACATTTAAAAATATTACTAAAGTAAAAAGTAATACCTATGTAAAATAGGGACTCCTTTTTAGATTTGAGGCAGATATAATAAAATAAGTACTGAATTTTGCATTCTGAGTTAATTTTCTACATTTCTGCTGCAGCTGACCTCTTGAAAAATAATAGTGTTTATCTGATTTCTCTATTTTTTGAAACCATCCTTTTGTCCATCATTTTATTTTATTTATTTATTTATTTATTTTTAAGACTTTTTGTTTATTTATTCACAAGAGACACACACAAACACACACACAGAGGAAGAGACACAGGCAGAGGGAGAAGCAGGCTCCATGCAGGGAGCCCGACATGGGACTCAAACCCAGGTCTCCAGGATCACGTCGTGGGCTAAAGGCAGTGCTAAACCACTGAGCCACCCGGGCTGCCCCTTGTCTGTCATTTTAAACCCACATTTGTGCACCACATAACACAATGTAATTATGGGTTTGGGTGTCTTGTTCATTTAATGAGAACAGAATTGAGATCTTTAAGTTTCTAAGAAATCATTTAATGACTTAGAATTATCTTGGCAGTTGTTTTGCAGCCTAATTGTCAGTGTTTTCAAATTTCTTACTGACCATCTTAAGACTGTGGAGTCACGTTCACATTGGATGATTTTCTTGACAATGGTTGTCTTGAGGAGTTCATGGAGTTTCAGACCCAACTGTACAATCAGAGGGCCAGGATCCACTGAAGACCATCCTTACTCTGACACCAAATGCAAGTTTGGAGGTTCCCAAAACCACTCAGTTTGATGACCAGCAAGAAAGATTCAGAGAACACACTGAAAAGCTGTTGCACCCACTGTTATGATTTATTACAAGGAAAAGATCCAAATGAAAATCAGCCAAAGGAAGAGGTGCAGAGGGCAGAGTCCGGGAGGTTTGCAAATGCACATCTTCCCTTGTTCTCTCCTGGTGGCATGAGGGCATGTTCCTGTCCTGGTAACACTGTGTCCCAGTAACAGAGTGTTGCCAACCAGGGAGGCTCACCCAGACTTTCTTTTTTTTTCACCCAGACTTTCGTATTCAGAGGTTTTTACTGGGGCTCCATGATTGATTGACTGCCCTTATGTTTGATGTCAGCCTCCAGATGAACTGTGTGACCTAGAGCCCCATTGTTGGTTGTATTGTTAGACTTTCTGCATGACCCAAGGCTAAACAAAGCCAAACAAAGACATTCTTATAAGGCGTACATTATAATGGTCCAGAAATCATTCACAATAACAGAGAGCAAGGTCAGACCTGCTTTCTGGACAAGACCATATTTTTTACAACCCCTAGGAGTATTTTCTTTTTCTTTTTTTTTTTTCTACTACAATCTTTCTTTCTTTCTTTCTTTCTTTCTTTCTTTCTTTCTTTCTTTCTTTCTTTCTTCCTTTTCTTTCTGTTCAATTTGTCAACATATAATATAACACCCAGTGCTCATCACATCACGTCTGGGAGTATTTTTCAAACTGCTGGTTGATACCCATTAGTTGCCAGTGAAATCGATTTAAATAGTCCCCATGGGCATTTCACCAAAGGTCATATTTCAAAAAGTTTGAACAACACTAGCTTACTCTAAATAAAAGTGGAACAGCCTCACTCAACTTGGGACTTGTTCAGGTGAGATGCTCTTGACTCACTCAGCAGTGGCCCACACCTTTGTATAAACTCCTTAGGGTTCTTGTTTTCCTTGTTTTGAGAAGTCCTTACAAGTGCTTACTGAGCTAATGTGATCTTCCTGTCATTTTATTTGTTTGTTTATTTATTTAGAACGTGAGTAGGGAGGTACAGAGGGAGAAAGAGAATCTCAGGCAGGTTCCATGCCCAACACAGAGTCCAACACTCAATAATACAACCCTGAGATCATGACCTGAGCCAAAATCAGAAGGATGCTTAACTCACCGAGGCACCCCGGCACTTACTTATTTATTTATGAGAGAGCTAGAGTGGGGAAGATCTTCCTGTCATTTTGAAACAAAACATATGGGGATCCCTGGGTGGCTCAGTGGTTTGGCACCTGCCTTTGGCCCAGGGCACGATCCTGGAGTCCCGGGATCGAGTCCTGTGTCGGGCTCCCGGCATGGAGCCTGCTTCTCCCTCCTCCTGTGTCTCTGCCTCTCTCTCTCTCTCTCTCTCTCTGTGTGTGTGTGTCTCTCATGAATAAATAAATAAATAAAATCTTTAAAAAAAAGAATATAAAAAAGGGCAGCTACTAATACATTCCTGTTGGGAATAATTTATTTGCATATGTATTTGAAAGATATTGGTGAATTGTAAATACTTTACACATTTTCGTGGTTATTTGGTATCCTATGACTTGGTTCATTTAACAACAGCTTATTACAGTTGGTTCTGGAATCAAACAGTTGTAGGTTCAAATCCCAATCCTGCTACTGATACATTGTGACTTGGACAAGTCACTTATCTTCTCTTAGCCTCAGTTCTCTTATCTGTGTAACTGGGATAAAAACAGTGGTTTTTTTTGTGTGTTACTGTTGTGATGGTTAAGTATAAGTAAATTGTCTAACACAATGTCTGACATGTAGTGGGTGCTTAACAAATTATTATTATTAATATCATATTTTTTTTAGACTGGTGTTGGTAGTAAAGGGTTTATGGGGAGCAACTGGTTTCTAATGAGTCCTTGTTATGGAGAAATAGTCTGTGTAGTGGTTATACGTACAAGCTCTAGAACCAGACTGCTGGAGTACAAATCCAGCCTCTACCATTTATCAGTTCTGTGATTTTGGGAAAATTGCTTAACTTCTCTAGACTTCTATTTCATTGGTCCATTTGTTTATTGTTGTACCAATACCACACTTTCTTAATTATCATAACTTTATAGTAAATCCTGAAATCAATTATGTAAGTTGTCTAAGTTTGTTGTTTTATAAGACTGTTTTGGCTATTCTAGGATCTTGGGACGTCTGTTTAAAAGTTTGAATCAGGGCAGCCTGGGTGGCTCAGCAGTTTAGCACCGCCTTCAGCCCAGGGTGTGATCCTGGAGACCCAGTATCGAGTCCCAAGTCGGGCTTCCTGCATGGAGCCTGCTTCTCCCTCTGCCTGTGTCTCTGCCTTTCTCTCTCTTTCTGTGTCTCTCATGAATAAATAAATAAATTTTTTTAAAAAAATGAAAGTTTGAATCAACTTGTCAATATCTATCAAAAAGCCTGTTGAAATTTTAATAACGATTGCAATAAATTAATCAACTTTGAGAGAATTGGTATCTTAATATTGAATTTTTCAGTCCATGAACATGGTATATGTCTTCATTTATTTAAATCTTTGTAATTTCTCTCTGTAATATTTTGTAGTTTTTCAGTGAACTGCACTTTTTTTTTTGAACTGCACATCTTTTGTTAAAATTTTTCCAAAGTATTCTATATTTTTGATGTTATGTAAGTGGCATTTAAATTTTTTCCCCACTTCTCAGCCAGTATATAAAAATACAGTTGATTTTTACACATGATCTTATATCTTGCAGCCTTGCTATAGTTATTATTTATAGTAGTTATTTTAGATTTATTAATATTTTCTATATAAAAAGTATCTTCTGGGAGTGGAGACAGTTTTACCTCTTTTTCAACCTTTATACTTTTTCTTTCTTTATTCTTGCTTATTTCACTGCTAGGACCTGCAGTCCAATAATGTAAAGTGATAAAATTGACATACATACCTTATTTTTCATCTTAAAGGAATGCATTCACTATTGTAACATTAAATATTTTAGTTACTGGTGTTTCATAATTTACCAGATTAGGAATTTTCATTCTATTTTTAACTTTCTGAGAATTTTTAAAAATCATGTATGGGTGTTATTAAATCCCTTTTGTTAAATCCCTTTTCTGCATCTATTGAGATATTCATATGTTTTTTTGCTTTGTTCTGTTAGTATGGATTTACATTGATTTTTGACTTAAATCAACCTTGCATTTTTGAGACAAACTCTACTCTGTTATACATTTACAAGTTCAACTTGCTAATTTTTTGTTAGGGAAATTTTGGATCTCTGTTAACAAAAAGCATTCATTTATAATTTTATTTTTTACTTTTTAAAAAGATTTTATTTATTTGGAAGAGAGAGAGAGAGAGAAAGAGAGAAGGAGAGAGAGAGAGAGGGAGAGAGAGAGAGATAGCAATAGAGCACAAGTAGGGGGAGAAGGAGAAGCAGGCACCCCCGAGCTAGAATCCCAACGTGGGGCTGGATCCCACGGTGGGATCATGACCTGAGCCAAAGGCAGATGCTTAACCAACTGAGCCACCCGGGTGCCCCTATAATTTTATTTTTTTAGATATTGTTTGCCAAATTTTGGTGTCAGTTTTGCTGGTCTCATAAAATAAGTTGGAAAGTTTTTCCTCTGTTTTCCACAAGCGTTTGTATAAGACTGGCATTATTTCAGATTATTTTGGCTGTTCCAGGATCTTTATATTTCCATATAAAAGTTTGAATTAGCTTCTCAAGCCTATAAAATAGCCTGTTGGAATTTTGATTTGGATTGTATTTAATTGATCAATGTTGGTTAGTTTACCAGTGAAACCATCTGGGCTTAGAGTTTTCTTTGTGGGAAAGTTTTTTTTTTTTTATTATAAATTCAATTTGCACATAGAAATATATCCAGACTTTCTCTAGTGTGTGTGTGTGTGTGTGCTCACACGTTTGTATGTGTGTGTGTGTGAGAGAGAGAAAATATGGTAATTTGTGTCTTCCAAGGAATTTGCCCACTTTAAGTAGTTAAATTTGATGTGTTATGTTTTTTCTCCCCTGTATTTCTCACCTCTCACTCTCTTTCACCAGTTTTGCCCATTTCCTGCCCCCCAGCTACCATCAGTTTGTTCTCTGTATTTGTTTTTTTTCTGCTTTTTGTTTGTTTATTCATTTATTTTGTTTATTAGAGTCTACATATAAGCACATTTGGTATTTATATTTCTCTGATTTATTTCACTTAGCATAATACCTTCTAGGTCCACCCATGTTGTTGCAAATAGCAAGATCTCATTCTTTCTTTATGGCTGAGTAGTATCCCATTGTGTGTGTCTGTGTATATCACATCTTTCTTATCCATTCTTTATCCGTTCATCTATCAATAGACACTTGGGTGGCTTTCTTATTATCTTGGCTATTGTAAATAATGCTGCAATAAGCATAGGGGTGCATTTATCTTTTTGAATTAGTATTTTGTTTTCTTTGGGTAAATACTGAGTAATAGAATCACTGGATCATAGGATATTTCTATTTTTAACTTATTGAGGAAACTATCCTGTTTTCCACAGTGGCTGAATAATTTACATTCCCACCAACAGTGCATGAGAGGTCCTTTTCTCTATATCCTCACCAACACTTGTTATTTCTTTTTTTTTTTTATTCTAGCCATTCTGACAAGTGTAAGGTAATATCTCATTATGGTTTTAATTTGCACTTCCCTGATTATTAGTGATGTAGAGTATCATTTCCTGTGTCTGTTTGCCATCTGTTTATCTTCTTTGGAAGACATGTTCTTAGCCCATTTTTAAATTCAATTCTTTGTGGTTTTTTTGGTGTTGAGTTGTGTAAGTTCTTTATATATTTTAGATATTAATTCTTTACTGGACATATCATTTTCAAACATCTTTTCCTATTCAGTAGGCTGCCTTTTCATTTTGTTGATGGTTTCCTTCACTGTTCAGAAGCTTTTTATCTTGGTGTATGTAGTCCCAATAGTTTATTTTTGTTTTTGTTTCCCTTGCCTTAAAAGACATATCTAGAAAAATGTTGTTATGGCTGATGTCAAAGAAATTACTGCCTATGTTTTCTTCCAGAAGTTTTATAGTTTCAGATCTCATATTTAGTTCTTAAACCATTTTGAGTTAATTTTTGCATATGGTGTAAGAGAATGGTCCACTTTCATTAATTTGCATAGAACTGTCTCATTTTCACAGCATCATTTATAGAAAAGACTGCATTTTACCCCATTGTATATTTTTGTCCACTTTGTCATAGATTAATTGATCATATAATTGTTGGTTTATTTCCAGGCTTTCTGTTCTGTTGCATTGATCTATGTGCCTATTTTTGTGCCAATACCATTATGCTTTGAATAATACAGCTTTGTAGTATATCTTGAAATCTGGATTGTAATACTTCCAGCTTTGTTCTTCTTTCTCAAGATTCTTTGGCTATTCTGGATCTTTTGTGGTTCTATACTTTTTTTTTTTTTGTTCTAGTTCTCTGAAAAATGTTGGTATTTTGATAGAGATTACATGGAATCTATAGATTGCTTTGGATATCATGGACATTTAAACAATATTTGTCTTTCCATGAGCATGGAATGTCTTTCCATTTCTTTGTGTCATCTTCAATTTCTCTCATCAGTGTTTTATAGTTTTCAGAGTATAGATCTTTCACCTCCTTGGTTAAACTTATTCCTAGATATTTCATTATTTTGATTCAATTGTCAATGGAATTGTTTTCTTAATTTCTCTTTCTGGTACTCTGGTATTAACGTATAGAAACACAGCTGCTTTCTGCATTATTAAGTTTGTGTCTTGTGAGTTTACTCAATTCATTTATTATTTCTGTAGTTTTTGGTGGAGTCTTAGGATTTTCTATATATAGTATCATGCCATCTGCAAATAGGGACAGTTTAGCTTCTCCCTACCCAATATAGATGCCTTCTATTTCTTTTTCTTGACCCATTGATGTGGCTGGGACTTCCAGTACTATGTTAAATAAAAGTGTTAAGAGTGGATATTCTTGTCTTGTTCCTGATCTGAGGAAAAATCCTCAGTTTTTCATCATTGAGGATGATGTTAGCCATGGGTTTTTCATATATGGTCTTTATTATGTTGAGGTATGTTCCCTCTAAATCAACTTTGTTAAGAGTTTGTATTATGAACAAACGTTGAATTTTGTGAAATGCTTTCTCTGAATTGAAATGATTATATTATTTTTGTCCATTGTATTATGTATAGTATATTGATTTATTTGTGAATATTGAACCATTCTTGTATCCCTGGAATAAATCTCACTTGATTGTGGTGAATGGTCCTTTTAGTGTATTGTTGAATGTGTTTTGCTAATATTTTGTTGAGGATTTTTGCATTTGTGTTCATCTAGGATATTGGTCTGTAATGTGTGTGTGTGTGTGTGTGTGTGTGGTGTCTTTGTCTGGTTTTGGTATCAGGGTAATGCTGCCTCATAGAATGTATTTGGAAGATTCCCCCCTTTTTTTCTATTTTTTGAATAGTTGAGGAGAATTAGTATTAACTCTTTAAATGTTTGGTACAATTTGCCTGTGAATCCACCTGGTTCTGGACTTTTGTTTATTTGTAGTTTTTTGATTACTGATTCAATTTATTCTTAGTAATTGCTCTATTCAGGTTTTCTATTTCTTCCTGATTCAACTTTGCAAGATTTTTATTTCTAAGAATTTATGCATTTTCTATGTTATCCAATTTGCTGGCATATAATTTTTAATAATCATCTCTTACAATCCTTTGTATTTCTATGGTGTGTAATGGTGTTAAATATTCCCCTATTCTTTTTAATGTCTGCAAGATCTGCAGTGATATCCCTTCTTTCATTCTTTATACTGATAGTTTCTGTTCTCCCTCTTTCTCTCCCTCTCTCTTAAATCAATTCTTTTGGTGGCTTATCTTTTTTATTAACCTTAATCTTTGAAAAGAATAATAAAAAAAAGAATCAATCTTTGAGCATGTTAATTTTCTGTATTGTTTTCAGTTTTCTGTTTCATTGATTTCTGCTCTTACCTTTGTTACTCCCTTCCTACTTCTTTTTGGTGAAATTTGCAGCAGCTAATTTAAGGGTAATATATTCTAATCTTTTCAATTCTTTTTACTTGCTGTGATTTAATATTTAGGTAGTTCTGAAAATTTATAACTTTTGAAAGCTTTTTGGCTTTCTGATAGGTTTTTTTCATTGCTGCTTAAAAGGATATTATATACTCTATGTACATGGATTAGATTTTTTTCAAAGTAGGCTTTTTTTTCTATTTAAATTAGCAATTCACATAAAGCCTCTGCAAGTAAAAAAACTTCCACTTCCATTTGATAATTCTGTAGGACTCCTACATGTCTTTTTTCCACGCTGCAAATGGAATCATTAAAGAGAATGCCACTTTTGGAGAAATGCAGTGAACAAGACATTTGACCCAATATTAGACTTTAGATGTCATGAAAATTCTATGTGAATCTATAATAAATGATTAATCTTTGCCATTACCATTAATACTTAGATTTAAGTTTAAAAGAATATCTTGAGTTCACTTCTAAATTGAGTTAACTTTAGCTTCAATTAATAATCCTTCTGTAAGTTCCTGTCAGCCCATCTTTTCTCCTTGCCTTTGCAGTACCCACGTCCCAGCCCACAGATAAGTCCATTGTATCCTCTACCTGCAGACTCTTCTGGCTTAGCTCCTGAGACAACTCTGATGGAGGTAGTTTTAGCCCCTTCCCTGGCTACCTGAACCCCTTGCCTATGGGCTTGTGCATTGTTCCCCACTTTCATACATGTGAATTGAGGTTGCTACTGTGTACTCCATTTTTAGGTTCCCTTAAGGAACTTGTTAGTTAACTTCAACAGAAAGTTAAAACCAGGAAAGCGATGCTGGTAAGACTGAAGACATATCCTTTGGCTCTGGCCACTGGCATGATCTTCATCATGTAACTTCCAAATCTGTGTCTTTAGCCTTAACCTCTGCTCGTATTAGTGATCTTCCCTAGTAGGGAAGGGTACTTGCTCCTGAGCCTTACCTGGTACCTAGGGCATTGCTAAGCGAAGCTTCTTCTTCCTCAGCCCTGCTGGCCTGTGTTGATTCTGAACCTGCATGCTTAGCTGTTCTTCATCTTCCTCCCCGTCTGTAAGACTGAAGCTCCCAGGGAGCCTGGTTTTCCTCTCCTGTTCCTGCCTGTCTGTCTCCCACTGTGAGCCCCTCCGGTGTCTGCACAGCTTCTAGTCTGAGTGAAATCCCAGGCTGGTTCACACAATTTCTGTCTATGGCCTTTTCACTTCAAGTAAATGGTGGTTCTTTGCCATATCCTGAGAAATGATCATTCTAAACTGTTTGTACAACTTTATTTTTTATTTTTTAAAATTTTTATTTATTTATGATAGTCACAGAGAGAGAGAGAGAGAGAGAGTGAGAGAGAGAGAGAGGCAGAGACACAGGCAGAGGGAGAAGCAGGCTCCATGCACCGGGAGCCCGACATGGGATTCGATCCCGGTTCTCCAGGATCGCGCCCTGGGTCAAAGGCAGGGGCCAAACCGCTGTGCCACCCAGGGATCCCTGTTTGTACAACTTTAGAATTTTGAAATCTAATAGTATTCTTTGGTGGTGACACTAAAGTAGTATGTCTGCTATTTAAAATTATTTATGCTAACTTTGTATAATCTTTTCACACATGAGAATTTAATTTTTGTGCATTTATTCAGTTATGTAAGCATCTGATACCTTTACTCAAAAGAGGTACTCAATAAAGATTGTTTATTTTAGTTTTCTTTATTATGTGAGGTAGAAAGTTCTCTTAGGGATTTGTAATGGATAACAAATCCCTTTTCATAAAACGTTATAAGTATTTTGTGAAAATATGATAAAATACTCTAAGCATTGTGTAACCCAACATATTAGTCTTATCAAATATATTTCAGTAAACACAAGCTCATAATATTTGCACTAATAATAACAATCCTGTTAATTGATGAGAATTATCCATATATGTTCATTATTGGAAGAAAAAATAAACCCACTGTCATTTCAATATCATCATCTTCCTGGCTTAATGACAAAGAACATGCTCCAGAGCCAGAATGCCTCAGTGGGTAGCAAAAATGTGTGGATTGAAAGAACAGTGATCTGGGGTCTCCTGTAGTCAGAAAGAGAGTATATGTTGTGGAATAACTTATGAGGATATATTAAGGATAACCACAAAGGAGAGAAGCAAACCCAGGAATGTGGACATCACCGAGAATGCCAAAACTGGGAAGGCAAGGCTGGGTGAGACCAAAGACATACCTTTTGGCTTTGGCACTGGTGTGATCTTCACTGTGTAACTTCCAAATCCATGTCTTTAGCCTTCACCTCTCTCCAGAGCACCGGACTGAGATTCCCTACATTTACTAGGCCATCTGAAGCTGCCCAGAGCTCAGTCTATCCAAAATGGAAGTATTTACTACTTGAGCAGTTTCTCATCAGACCCCACTGTGTTTCAGGCACAGTTAACACACGAGGCATGGTCCCTGCCTACAGTTCATTATCTCTCCCCATTGGCTTCCTTCCTGGGTTCTTTCCCAGTCTCCCCTGGATAGCTATGCTCCTGTCCCATGCACTGCTCCTGCTATTTTGTCAGTCTGCTGATCCCATCTCCAAGGTTTGCCTCCCTCCCTGTAGACTCCTTTGTGTCTCTTTTCATACTGCCCTGGTTCAGTGGCTTCCAAATAGCTTTTTAAAAGAAATTATTTTTTAAAATTGTGGTAAGGACACTTACATGAGATCTACCTCCTTAACAAATTTTTTAAAAGGTTTATTTTGAGAGATTTATTTTTAAAAAATATTTTTTAAAAAGATTTATTTTTAGAGATTTTATTTATTTTATTTTTAGGGGGAGGGGCAGAGGCTGAGGGAGAGGGAGATGAGAATCTCCAATAGACTTCCCACTGAGTGCTGAGCCCCGTGTGGGGCTTGATCCCATGACTCTGAGATTGTGACGTGAGCCCAAATCAAGAATTGGACCCTTAACCAACTTAGCCACCCAGGCATCCCTCCTTCACACATTTTAAAGTGTACATTACAGTATTGTAGGCACAGTGTTGTCCAGTACATCTCTAGAATTTATTCATCGTGTATAACTGAAACTGTATACCTGTTGAACAGCAGCTCAGTAGCTGAGTTGCTGAAATGCTACTAATTTCTCAGTAGCTTTCTGAAAGGCCTCAGCATGCCCTCTCTTGCTTCTCTGTTCTGTGCTTCTGATGCAGCTCATAGCTCACTGTTTTTGCTTGTTTGTCTCCTAAAGGATACTTTAAATTGATGTGAAATTACAGGCCATCCTGTCATCAGTATATCCCTAGCACCTCCCACAGTGGCATTCAGTAAATACTTGTTGAATGAATGAATGAGTAAAAAACAGTTCAGTCATGTCTTGGTAATGTGATTTAATGAATACAGTGTGAGATTTGAATCTGAGCCTCCTCCTGACCTGTGCTGTGATCTAGGTCTCATTGTCCTCATATTTATAGTGGGTATATCTATCTGGGGTGGTGTGAGGGATAAAGGTAGATAATATCACTTAAAAACTTATCAAGCTGTTTAAATATTGTTATTAATACACAAAATATTTTCAGTGGTTTCCTGCTTTCTAAATTGGTATTTGTCAGCATAACATTTATGCTCAGTATGGTTCTACTGTTTCAGTTCCTCTTTGTCCTACGTCCATGTGAACTTTTTTTTTTTCATGTGAACTTTTTATATACTTCCTGGTTCTCATTTCCTGGACACTTTGGACACCCCCTGCAGGTACATAACTCAGCACTTTTGCTTATCTTGCTTTTCACCCTCAATTGTCTTCCCACACTTACAGTCATCCTAGGTCCAGCATTAAGTGCCAAGGGTCTTAAAAACCTCTCCCTCCCAGTCAGATTTAATCATCCTTCTATTCTCCAGCACCATTCAACACTTCGATTATTCTTCCTTTTATTATACAGCCATGGGTTCCTGTGTTGTCCTTAATGCTATTCACAGGTATTCCAGCTGTCTCTCCTTCCCAGCCCAAAGTCCCATTGCACGTCCCCACCCTCTTAGCGTTAGGTGTGGCCATGTGACTTGAGTTAGCCAATGAAATATGAGTAGAGGTAGTAATGTGTTGTGTAAGCTTTAAAAGCCAGTGTGTACTTCACCATGCTTTTTCTGCTCTAGCATGTTCGAGATAGTGACCACTCCACCAGTCTGGGCTCCTGGGAGAGCCCGTCTGCAGGCTCACAGTAGCTGTATGGCATGAGGAAGGACTGAGCCACTGAGAGTTTAGGGTTCTTGGTTACTGCAGCATAACCTACCCTATCTTATACATTGCTTACCTGAATGTCTTTCTTACTGAGTTATAAATGCCTTAAAGGCAGGTTCTGAGGGATCCCTGGGTGGCTCAGTGGTTTAGCGCCTGCCTTCGGCCCAGGGTGTGATCCTGGAGTCCCAGGATGGAGTCCTGCGTTGGGCTCCTGGCATGGGGCCTGCTTCTCCTTCAGCCTGTGTCTCTGCTCCCCCCCCTTTCTCTCTCTGTCTATCATAAATATATAAATAAAAGAAAAATCTAAAAAAGGGAGGTTCTGTAACTAACTCACTGTAGAGAGTTCACTTCTAACTTCCCTGCACCTAGTAGGTGCTCAACATAATTTTACTTGAATCTTCCTAGAATCCTGGAGAAAGACACTGATTTGGGAAGAGCTGGGAGTAAATGATATTTTAGAATATTATATTATATTTAGAATATGTATAATATTATGTTAGGGTAAATATCCTATTTCAGAATCTTAGAAGGAGAGAAATTTGGGAAAGAGGGGAAAAGCTCCAGGGTGCAGCCATAGAAGTAGATGAAGTCTGTCACAGGGTCATGCCATACTGTCACTGGGGAATGTCAGCTTTGTGCTTTTTAACATTGGCTGACAGGTTCTAGAAAGACACTTGGAGTTTTGGATGTATCCCAACATGCTTTTCATGAAGTTATAAGATGTACATGCCATATTTTATTCTCTTGTTTTTTATTTCTAAGTACATTTTTTCATTTATAAGTTAATCAGTAATTTGCAGTGATTTTAAAGTTGTTAGTATGCATTAATGCAACATTGTTGTACTGATATTTTTCCCAGATTTATTAGTGAGATGTCTGCTTCAACATTAATTTGTAGACATATTTTTTTTTATAAAGAAAGGCAAAGGACCTGAATCATTCTAATTAGATAAATGTACAGTTTCAATAGCATTAATAGGCCTATTCATTTTACTGGCTCGAAAAAAAGACTAATGGTTTACATCACTTGAGTTTCAATCAGTTATGTCTATGATTCACAAATGTACCTTCTGAGCAGCTGAATTTGGGCCTTCATGGCATAACTCTATAAGTCCATTTTTCCAGAGGAGGGAAGATTTGCCCCACCCACAACTGCTGTCCCCAGCATTATACTCTCCAAATTCACTTGTAGCTTCTCTCTCTCTCTCTCTCTCTCCCTCTCTCTCTCCTCATCAGTGAACTGTATATATGTAGATCATATTTGAGATTGGTAACTCCACAGAAGATTTGTTTTTATTTAAAGGATTTTGGCATTTATTTTTAAATATCATTAGATTATTTATATTTTTAGTTAGAAATCTATTGTTTTTGTTTTTTTCCTTTTACCTTTTTTCCCTCTTTCTTTCCATTTATACACCTTTGCTCTTTTTTTTTTTGGAAATAAGGTTCTGCCTGGAATCCATTCACAACCCATGCCTGAGAGTACTATCCTCTGCTTTCAACCGAGGAGTCTGGTCGAGTCCTTAAGACTGTGGCGAAAGTTTTCCTATGGGGCCCCTGGCCATTTGGTTTTAGAAATCTATTGGCTTCATTTCGTTTAAATTTACTCCTGAATCATACTTTGTATACCAGGATGTTGTTACCCATTCTCCTGTGGGGAGACATATTGATTGTTTTCTTTCTTTCATTTTTCTTTTCTTCTTCTTCTTCTTCTTTTTTTTTTTTTTTGATACCAAATGTGGATGTAATCTCACAATGTAATATTGAATGAAAGAAAGCAAGTCCTAGAATACCTATAATAACACAGCATTTAAATAAAATTCAAATGCAATCCTGCATACATGCATAATAAAACTATATATTAAAAAGACTAATGCTTGATAAAGACAAAATTCAGGGTAGTGATATTTTCTTGGGAAGGGAGAAGAATGTGACTGGGGAGCATCATTGTTGGTAATGTATTTCTAAAACTGCTAATGGGCCTATGGTGTTCATTTTATTTTCTATGCTTTATATAAACATATATGTATATATATATATATATATATATTTGAAATATTTAGTAATAAAAAAGAAAAAAGTTATTTTCTCTTGTGAGCCACATGCTCAACATCAAAATTATGGATTTTGATGCTGAGAAGTAAAATAACCCTTTGGAAACTGGATTTTTAATCTTTTGACAAATTAGATTCTTAATTGGCTATTGGAATCCAGTAGATACTAAAAGAAGGATGGTATAATACAGACTGGCAAATGACACCCCACCGACCAAATCTGGCTGGCTACCTGTTTTTGTATGGCCCATGAGCTAAGAATGATTTTACATTTTAAAGTTCTTTTTATTTTGTATACTTTATTTTTTGCTTTTGTTTTTCTTTCTTTATTTTTTAAAAATTTAAATCCTGCTTAGTTACAATATGGTTCAATATTGGATTCAGAAGTAGAGTTCAGTGGTTTATCATTTACATATAACACACAGTGCTCATCATAACAAGTACCCTCCTTAGCTAACACACAACACTCATATCCCATCCCCCACCCACTCCCCTCCATCAATCCTCAGTTTGTTCTCTAGGGTTAAAAGTCTCTCGTGATTTATTTTTCCCTCTCTCTCTTTTCCCCCTTCCTGTATGTTCATCTGTTTTGTTCCTTAAATTCACGTAAGTGAAATTGTATGGTATTTGTCTTTCTCTGACTTATTTTGCTTAGCATAATATACTGTAGCTCTGTCCACATCATTGCAAATGACAAGATTTCATTCTTTTTGACAGCTGAGTACCATTCCGGTGTACACACACACACACACCACACCACACCACACCACACCACACCCCACCTTCTTTATCCATTCGTTAATGGATGGGCATTTGGGCTCTTTCCATAGTTTGGCTATTATTGATAATGCTGCTATAAACATTGGGGTGCATGTACTCTTTTGAATGTGTGTTTTTGTATCCTTTGAGTAAATACCTAGTAGTGAAATTGCTGGATCATAGGGTAGTTCTATTTTTAACATTTTGAGGAACTGCCATACTGTTCTCCAGAGTAGCTATACCTACAGCGCAAGAGGATTCTCCTTTCTCCACATCTTCAACACCTACTGCCTCCTGTGTTGTTAATTTTAACCATTCTGACAGGTAGGAGGAAGAATGATATTTCAATACATATGAAAATTTTACTGTCCATAAATAGTTTTACCGGAACAGATGTATTCATTCATTTACATGTTGTCCATGGCTGCTTTCACACTTCTATGGCAGAGTTGAAGAGTCGAGTAGTTGCCACAGAGATGCTATGGCCTTGAAAGACTAAGCTTTTTTTTTTTTTTATAATAAATTTATTTTTTATTGGTGTTCAATTTGCCAACATACAGAATAACACCCAGTGCTCATCCCATCAAGTGCCCCCCTCAGTGCCCGTCACCCATTCACCCCCACCTCCCGCCCTCCTCCCCTTCCACCACCCCTAGTTTGTTTCCCAGAGTTAGGAGTCTTTATGTTCTGTCTCCCTTTCTGATATTTCCCACACACTTCTTCTCCCTTCCCTTATATTCCCTTTCACTATTATTTATATTCCCCAAATGAATGAGAACATATAATGTTTGTCTAACTCTTTATTACTACTCTAAAGAAAAAGTTTACTGGCTCCTGGTATAGTGGAAAGGAAACTGGTATTAGAGAGGTAAAATGAATTGGCTTTAAATTTTCAGAATCAGGCAAACCTTCCTTTGAATCTTCACACAGGTCCTTATTAAATGGTGCTCTCGGATCTACTAGAACTTCTTTAAAAGGGTAGTCAATGTCAAAATGCCCAGCAAACTACTGGCGCACATTAAAGACTTAATTGTTTTTTCCTTTTGAGATAAAAATCTGGTTTACATTAGCCCAAAGGATCTGAGTAAGACTTTTCTTGATTCTTTGCAAGCTTATATTAGTCATGTTTGGATAATTTGCCTTTATGGACTGAGCTTAGACAAATCACTTCATATTTTGAGCCTTACTTTCCCCATCTGCAAAGTAAGAACATATTAACTATCAGCCAAGGATTAATTGAGGATTAACAAAAACAATGGTTGTTAACTGTTACTGGGTCAGGTCCTTTGCTCACAATCTGGTTATTTGTGTGGTACCTTTCTCCAGAGAACATGTTATTCATTTGAAATCCAGCATTTTTTTTTTAGGCCAGCAAGGAAGCTGAACTAACGATCTAGAGGTCAAGCTGATGTAGAGCTTTGCCACTAACTGGGAGATTCTGGGAACAACACCTAGCCACTCTGTACCTTATTTTTTTGTGGTTAAAGGAGGATCAGGGATGCCTGGGTGACTCAGTGGTTGAGCATCTGCCTTTGGTTCAGGGCATAATCCCGGAGTCCTGGGATTGAGCCCCACATTGGGCTCCCCACAGGGAACCTGATTCTCCCTCTGCCTATGTCTCTGCCTCTCTTTCTCTGTGTCTCTCATGAATAAATAAATAAAATAGTTTTTAAAAAAAGAAGGATCAGATAGCTGCCAAGAAAGATCAAATAGGTCAGGACTTAGGTGTTAAAGGCATCAACTACTATTCCATTAAAAAAAAGCTTAAATTAAGGAGTACATTTTAGCTAGAATTTTTTGGGGAGTAACTGTTTTAAAACTATGGACATTTCTTATCATCAAACATGTCCTAAAATTATCACTGTGTTCAGAGACCCCCACTACATGCATGTTTTTATATTATTCCTAAAACTAGTATAAACTGGCTTAGAGGCTCATGGACCACACTTTGCCCTCCAAGATGGTAAATTTTTTTCTGGGCCCATTGACACAGCCTGCATTCCGTGCATTCTCACTGCACCCCCTGGCATATCAGATACATGGATGGGGACATGCATGAACCACCATTCTGGACAGAAGGTACATTTTTTGGCCTTAAGCAATTCTTAAACTTTTTATCTTTATCGGGTGAAATCAGATATGGGGCAACGCGAGGGGAGGTGGAGGGTTTAACTTATGTCTACGTAGTATGTGTGTAGGACCCTCAGTTCCAGACTAGCGAGGCCCTTCTTGAGGGTTAAATTTGACCACATGGGCAAAGCCTCTGGAACAGGAGCTGACAGGTGACTCCCATTGCATTAAAGGTTAAGAAGCCTAAATAGTTTTCTTTCATATACTTTGTTTTCTTGGATTTACTTAACCCCAGACATTAATTTTTGCTCTGTAAAAACTTCCCATTAGAGTTGAAAATCATTCCTTATGACATGTCTGAGAATGTGAAGTAATGCAAATGGGCTAGGTTGGCCTGGACATTAAAATGCTGCTTGCATGAATTTCTGTCTCTGGATGGAGTCTTCTTTTAAAGGGAGAATTTATTCATGCCTGACTCCCCAGTGTGATGTCATGCCTCTGCTCTGAGGAGGGCATGCTTGTCCTTTTTATGAAATTATAGAATATAGATAAAGCTCTTTTTCTCCTTGCTGAACCATTTGTGCTGAACTAAAACACAAAGGAAAATCAGTGACCTTGAATTAGGCTTGTTTGCTGTGTTCTTGGCTTTTAAAGACCCTTTCTTCATTTCTGTGTAATTAACATTTTTGCTATACAAACTATTATAAGGAATCTAATGTGTAATTTTTCAAAACCAATATCACAAACGTGGTTATTTTTAATTTTGTACCTAATTTAGTTAGAAAAGCATGCGACTCTATGAATTAAAATGTTATGCCAGAATGGCACTTGTGGAATTGGATTTTAATCTCCTGGATAATTTTAGATAAATATTTTTGGGAAACTATTAATGTCGAGTACAAACTGCATTTTTCATGATTTTTCTTCTCTACAGAGTTTGTGATGGAAATTATATGCATGAAGGCTGCCTATATCATTCAATGTGTTCCTTCACCTGTCTTCCTCTTATTCAGACATTCAGAGCTATGTGTGTTGACTTATTTACCAATTCAACAATTATTTATAAAACATCCTTTAGGTGCCAGGCACTGTGCTGATCCAGTGTCACTGATGAGAAAACAACTACAAGAGGGCAGGGATTTTAGTCTAACATTCTTTGAAAATACAGTAGAATGGTAACTAGTGACCCCAAGAAGAGAAAGAATGAGACAAAGATAATCATTTCAGTTTTATTTTCCATATCTAGAAATCAAAATAAGTAACTTATCTCACATGTTTAAGGTTTTAAATTTAGTTCGCTTGGTAATAAATAATTTTAGTTGTCATGCTAAAGGCCTTGTGCCTTATAGCTTCTATTTGTTGAATGCTCCTTGAGTCCCAGACCTTGTGCTAAATGTTTACATTTACTCCATTCTGCAGATAAGAAACTTGAGGCCCAGAGATATTACTTAACTTTTGACATTCCTACAGTCAGTAAATTGAAATAAGGTTGAGATTCAAACCAAATGCAAGTCTTTAGGATTCCAAAGTTAGATTTTTTATCCATCACACACATTTCCTTCATCCAGGGTCATAGATCAGGAGCAGAAATCAATGAAATCACAACATGTACTCAGAACAAGAACTCAGATGATCACCAAATCTAGAAATCACAAAGTATACAAAAACAATGATCCAGATATAAGTTGGACATCAAAAGTTTAAGATATGAAAATAAAATGTGATTTACCTAAGTCTATAGTGAGTGTTTTCTGTGCAAGGCACAGTGGTATGTATTGTGTGTGTGGATAAGAATATGTAAGGCTGGTGTGTATGAAGGTAGGTGGATGAGTGTGTGTGTTTAATGTGTGTGCGTTTGTGTGCTTGTGTATGTGTGGTAGATGGTGGCATTGGGAAATAATCATTAAATCAGGCTATCCTTGTATAGCTCACAACATGAGATGCATGTTTAAAACAAGCCCAATCATGATGCTAGATAGACTGTGGTTAAGTGTAATGAAGGATTATGAAGTGCTTTCTAAACACTAGCAAGGGGCCTAAATCAAAGCAGTAGTAGTGAGACTGCAGAAGAAGGAACAGACCTCATATTTTTAGAAATGTGCAAGATCAGATAACTTGAACAACTCTCCCACTGAGAATAATTAGAAATGCTGAATAAATATTTAAAATATAATTTAAAATTTATTTCTGAATAAGCTGGTAAGTCCAGGAATGCTTAGAGCCAAAAATGCAGTGAAGGTTGAGACCCAGAGAAATCAGTCAGTATTCAAGATGGTTTTTGCTCTGGGGCATGTACTAACCTCTGCTGTTTCTGACCTTCCATTTGGATGACCTCATGGGGTGTTGGTGACAGAGATAAAAAATGGTCTAATAGTAGATGCTGGTATAGCTAGAACTCTAAAGACCTGGACCTACATTTTAACAGTAAACTAGAATCAAAACAAAGCAACTCCCTTGTATAAGACATAAGACATTAATAAGGAAGAGGGAAATAAAATTTCCTTTTTGAAAGTTTATGATCACACAACAGCTCTCATATAGGCTTCAAGCACAGATTCACTCCGCTTGTGTGGTCTGACAAGACTTCACACAATGATCCTTGCACATGGTATGCCCAAGTGTGCACAGAACCAAGTACAAGTCCTACAGAGGAATGTATACTTTTTTCCTGAGTTTCAAAGAATTCCCACAGATAAAATTCCAAGAAGCATGAGACTTCAGTAAAAAAAGAAAAAAAGAAAAAAGAAAAAAATCACAATGTATATGAGAAAATTTTCCTGAGACAGGAAAATGTATGGAACAAAATCAGGTCCATGAAGACTTTAGATATTGAAAATGAGTGTGATTAATATGTTTAAAGAACTAAGATAAGAAATTAAATACAGATTAGGAGCAAGACACTATTTATTTATAAAGATTTATTTATTTATTTATTATAGACAGAGAGAGAGAGAGAGGCAGAGACACAGGCAGAGGGAGAAGCTGGCTCCATGCAGGGAGCCTGATGTGGGACTCAATCCCGGGTCTCCAGGATCGCGTCCTGGGCCAAAGGCAGGCGCTAAACCACTGAGCCACCCAGGGATCCCTGCAAGACACTATTTAAAATAAGATTTGAAGAAGAATTGATTAGAGCTTTGAAATAAAGATAACTGAAGAAAAGAAGGTATTTCTGAATAAATGGTCGAGGACAGAAAGGTTTAGAAATGTGGAGAATACTGTGAGGAATCATATTAGAATTATGTATCTGATGAGACTGTATTTCAAGAACAGGAACAAAATAAAAAACATTTGCAGGTAATCCAAGAACTTTTTCAGACCTCCACTAAAGGAATATAAGAGATATACTTAAGATGGAAAGAATGATCTGAGACTGAAATGTCTGAGGCAGGAAAAATGAGAGCAAAATAATTGATAAATGTATAGATAACTAAACATTAACTGCATGAAATAATAATAATGTCTAACTTTGTAGGTTTAAAAAAAAAACTAAAGTAATGGTAAAATTAGAATGTGATGTGAGCCAGGACAGATAGGAATTAAAAAGTGTTCTCAAGCTCTTATGTGGTTAAAGAAGAAGTTACAGATAACTCTTAACTTTAGATTTTTGTAAGAATGCATGTTAACATTTCTATATTAATCTTCAATAAAACAATAGAAGACCCAATAATTTTTAAAAAATGGAAAAGAAGAATGAAAAAAAAAGAAATGAAAAAAGGATTAAAAAGAGAACAAAACCCAGAAAACAAAAAACAGGATGCATAATGCATAAAATAAATGGCAGAAATAAATCCAAATATCTCAGTGGTTACATAAAGTATAAATAAATTGTACTCTCTAGTTAATAGCTACAGATTTTCACTTGGGATTTAAAAAGTCCAGCTATGTATTTTTTTTAAAAAGATTTTATTTATTTATTTATTTGTTTGAGAGCGAGCGAACAAGCATTGGGAGGTGGGCAAAGGGTGATGGAGAAGCAGACTCCCCACTGAGTAGGGTGCCTGACTCGAGGCTCAAACCCAGGACCCAAGATCATGCCCTGAGCCAAAGGCAGATATGCTTAACCAATGAGCCCCCTAGGCACCCCTCAGCTACATCATTTTGTTAGAGATACCCTGAACAGTTAAGAGTGCAGAAAGGTGGACATTAAGATCAGAAAGATATACTGGAAAAAAAAAAAAAAGAAAGATATACTGGGTAAATCCTAGCCAAAAGGAAGCCTATATAGCTCAATTAATATTTTACAAAATAGAATTTAAAACATAACCAGATACTAGGGCTAAAGAAAGTAGCTACATGATAATAAAGTTGTTTACCAGGAAAATAAAAAGTTCTAAGCTTGTCTGTACCTAATAACATAGCCTAAAAAATAAAAAGCCAAACTCAACAGACTTAATTGGAGAAATTGATCCATTCACAATCAGTGGGAGATACTGGCTCTCCTTTCTGTGGTTGTTAGATCAAGCAGTCCAAGAAAACCACAAAAACAAAAAAGCAAAACAAAAACAACCAGTAAAGGAAGGGACATCGCAAGAGATATTTCTGAGGTTGGCTGTTGTCAGTCTTTAGAAAGCCCAGTCATGAGAAGAGTACTCTTCCTCTCTTTTGGCATAGCAGAGTCCAAGTTATAACTAGTTTTTGCCCTTAGAGCCTGGAGGTCTAATAGCACTCTTTGGCACCTGGTCTACTAAGGGCACAGATGCCAGGTACTTGCTCAGCAGTTTCTTATGGTAATCACCCTTTTAAAAATACTAATTCATACCCCCATGAAAAAGCCAGTTTGCTTATTCTGGCCCCTTCTCCCTGGGCCTCTGGGATCACATATTCTTGCTTTACCATAGGATACAAGTGATTCAAAGACAGATGATCCTGCATCATATTTTGATCTTTCCAAATTGCCTACGTTGCATTGAAGGTGTCTGTGGTGATGAGAGATAATGGTAGTGGGAGGGGACATTCCTTTGTAAACCATCTCGGTAGAAACAAATATCCTTGCACGTATGGATCTTAAAAAGATTTTAATTAGTCATTATGCCGAGTTCAGTGTTATTGTTACAATGATTGAATTCCAGCTGTTCAGAATTGAGGGTGGTGGTCAAGAGTCAAGTGTTGACTTCTAGTTCTGGCAAACATATGGGACTGAGATGACAGATGCATACCTTCTCACCCATCCTGCTCCTCTCCAAACACATAGAAATGCTGGAAAAAATATAACACCCCAATGTAAAGACAGAGAAAAACTTGAAAGGGAGGAAAAGAGGGGAAGGAAAAGGAAAAAAAACAAAACAAAACAAAAAGGGAGGTGCTGTCAACCAAGAGCAAAATAAAATAAAACCAAAGCTCTAAGTGCAAGAGTTGCTGTAGTGATGGTACCCCTAGTTCCCAGATGCTCAGGGGGTGGTTTGGAAGCAACAGTTCCATAAATATAAATCCTGATCACAGTCAACTAAGTCATTAGATATACAAATCTGGCCTTTATTAGGAGAAAATGGGGCTTCATCTGAACCTAATGCTTAGCCTTAGAATAGACTTGAGGTTGAGAGTGGCAATAAAATTTGGGGCTCTTTTCTAGCTTTACCTTTGCTTTGTATCTTCATCATGCTACCGAAATCCTCCTCTAGCAGCTCCAAGTCCTCAGTGATGACTTGGGTTTAAGTGTTTACCTTAGACACCAACTGGTATGCCATTGTCAATGCATTGGAGAATACCTTGTATTTTGATCCAGCTGATTAGCGAATTAGCAAGTCAGGTTAACTCTGCATGGTCAAAGAACCAAAACAATTTTAAGATAGTCATTTTATGGCACTCCCACAGAGTTGTGCAACTCTGTAATTTTAAAAAATCAAAACCGGCCACTTTGCCATTTAGATGACCATCCACACAGAGGAGGTACTTCTAGGGTTTTTCACATCATGGAGCATTATAATCTCATAGGTGTGAAATACAGCTGGTTACCTCTCCCTGTGGTTATGACTCTCCAGTAACAAATGGAGCACCATCTGAAATGTTTGATGTAGAACGTTTTTAGGAAATGGAAATAACAAAATCACTTAGAATTCAGGAGTGGAATAAGAGGCCATATAATACTGCCTTGAGATCTTGTGGCTCGTTGGCATGGTGTTAACATAGTTGTGAAGCTTGCCTTCCACCTTCCAGATCCCTTTGGAATATAAACCAGGAAATAAGACTTACCCTGAAAATAACTGCATGCTATTTACAATAGAATTAGAATATTCCAAGAGCAGAACAGATAGAGGTAGTAACATTTTGCCATCTGGCAAAGCCACTAGACCAGATGGATTCACTAATGACTTCTCTAAAGTATTTAATCAGACCTTACTGAAACACATGACTGGCATATTTAATTATCCTAAATTAACAGGACTTCTGCCAAATATAGCCCTCAATGCTTGAGTCATGCTCCTTGTTTGAAGAGGAAAAAACAAGATGAATAGCTTCAGAAAGCTGGGTTTCACATGGACCCCTTTCATTAGTGAACCTTCTCATTACCAAATTGTTGTGTTACAGTCTTAAGGCAGTATTTCTCCTTTTTCAAAGAATGAATTGTAAGACAAGCCATGCTGATCAAATTCATTTTATCAGTAACAATTGTACTTGATGAGAACATCTGGGGGTTGATAAATCTGATATAGTCATCAGATATCCCTTCCTACTTCCTGCCTGTGGAAGACTTATAAACCACCAGATACATTCTTTTTTGCACAACTGAGTCAATTTTTATTTCTCTGTAACTATTTTTTGTTTTTATTTGCTTTAATTTTTATATTTGTATCAGAGCAATATAGATACACAAACCAAAGATTCCTGAAGGCTTTATATAATGAAAAACTGCCTCTGTTCCACCTTTTCCTATTCCCAATCTACTTTCCAAAGGAACACTTGTAATTCTTAGGACTGTTTTTTTTTCCCCAGGTGGTTACCTTCACATCTCAAACCAGTATGATTAATTGCTATTTTGTGATTAATCCATTTTAGAATCCAATCCATGATTGACTTCCTTCTAAGATACTTAATGATGTAGTTTACATATGCCATTCTTCCTTTCCTTTCCTTCTCTTCCCCAAAGGGCTATTTAATTATTTGTAATTCCCTTAACATTTACCTTTGTCACTCTAAGTTATATTTTTATACCTTTGTTTTTGGAGTCATCAACTCTGGACAGCATCTCATGGCTCCCACATTTGTATGGTGAAATATTGACATGAACATTCCACCGAATTCTCTAGGATTCTTTCTTCAGTATGTTTTTGAGTCATCCGTGTTGATGTGTGTATCAGTAGTTCATTCCTTTTTATTCTTGAGAACAATTCCACTGTATGAATACATAATAATTTCTTTATCCATTCACCTGTTAATGGCCGTTTACATTATTTTCAGTTTTTTGCTTTATAAATAAAGCTGTTGTGAACATTTGTATATAGGTTATATAGGTTAGACATATTTTTTCTCTTGGGTGGAATGGAATTGCTAGATCACATAATAAGTATATAATTTAACTTTATAAGAAACTGCCAAATACTTTCCAAAGTGACATGTCATTTTACATTCCCATCAGCAAGGTATGTACATTGCAATTGCTCTATATCCTCAGCAACACCTGGAATGTCACTTTTTAACATTATAGTTGTCTTTGACAATGTTTAAGTCTTTTGGCCATATTTTTAATTTGGTTGTTCTCTTACTATTGAATTGTAAGCATCCTTTATGTATTGAGAGCAAAAATCCTTTGTGAATTTTCTTTACCAGTCTATGGCTTGCCTTTTTTTTTCCTAATGGTATCTTTCAAAGAGCAGAAGTTCTAATTTTGAAGTCCAGTTTACCACTTTTTTTTCTTTTATGACTTGTGTTTTTTGTTTCTTCCCTAAGAAACATTGTCTTTCAAAGGTCACAAAGGTTTGATTGTGTTTTTTTTCTACCAGTTGTATACTTTTAGCTCTTATACTAAGATCTCTGGTCATTTGAGATAATTTTTGTGGATGATGAGATGTAGATGTTGAGGTTCATTTTCTCCATGCAGATGTCTAATTGTTGAAAAAACTATCCTTCTCCCTTTGATTTACCTTAACACCTTTGTTGGAAATCAATGGACCATAAAAGTGCAGGTCTGTTTCTAGACTCAATTCTGTTCCATCAATCTATATGTCTATCCTTATACCATACTATACTGTCTTCAATCTGACTCTTTTCTATAAAGGCTTCACACAGAGCTTTCCCTTCTATTAACATTTTTACTCAGATGTATTGATTCTAGTAGTGGAGTCCAAATTCTCTCACCATCAATCGTGACTGGGTTAGATTTCCAAATCCTGTTCTTGCCTAGGATATTTTCTCCCTAGCATAGCTTCTTTAGATAACCAATCCTGTCCATTTCATGTGGTTCTTAACAGTCTAATTCTCAGAGGGTAGTCTTATTTTAAAATTTTGAAGCTTAGTTCACAATAACTCTGTGGAGGTGAGTTTCCTTGGCTTAGAATGTCAGTCTTCAGGGGTGAAGGGTGGGTTTCATATATATTTGTTTTGAGCAGATTCTATCACGTGGCAATTAATTAATAATGATGACACCTGTATAATGCTCACTAGGTTTTAAGCATTACTGTTTTAATAGCTGCCTTAGGATTTATTAAACCCTCACAATTATACCTACCTTCTTTCAGGTAGGTACTATTCTTCTTCTTCTATGGGAGAGAAACAGGGCCACATAGACGTTGAGTAATTTGCTGAAATGATTTGTGAGAAACTATTTTGTGCCAGTAAGTAGAGGAGATATGCTTCAGTGATGTACTGATGCCTGTTTAATAACCGACATATACCCTCAAAGGTTTGTGATAAATTTTACTGGTATAAATGATGGGTGGCACATAATTTACAAATAATAAAAAAATAACACTCTATTGTAAATTCTACACAGCCAATCGATTCTCATAGAATACTTTCATTGATTTTTGTTGAACTCATGTATCTGTGGCCAAACTTTGGTTGCAGTACAACTATGATCTGACAAAATCAGACAAGGAATGAATGCTTGATTACTCTCTGGTTCAGAAAAGAAGTCCCTCACATCATTGACAAATGAATGTAGTTTTGACATGAATGTTGGTATTTTCGATTTATTACCAAGACAATAAAGATATATATTAGAACTTTAATCATTTGCCAATGATGTAAGCAATTTCTCTGCTGACCTCGATGGTATTTTTTGTATATTGGAAGAATATTTTCTCATTTTTTTGCGTTATTCACAATATAACAGCTATAGACATGATACCCTTTATAAGTTTATTCTGCATTATTAACATTTTATCCTTGTATGTCTTAAGTGTAGACAACCAACAAAACAATATATCAAGCCTTTATTTGTAGTTGGTTGATTTCCATGATGTAAATACTCCCACAATGGCTGATTTCAAACCACTAATGTGATAGTATTGAAAACAGAGTTCAAAAAAGATGTGCAGTAGCACATCATTCTATAGTACTTCTACCATAGAGAGAGGAGAATGGAAAATAACCTCAAGATAATAGTCAAATGTAGTAAAATCATTAGGAAGTAATGAGTTTTAGTATGCCTTTTTTAGGGGTAAGTTTATATAATTTAATATTTGAGAGTGGTTGCATTTAACAATTGATTCTCAAAATTGCTAAAATTCAACAGTTCTTGCTGGTCAGTCTTAGCTGGCTTCAGCATGCCACTGCACGCTTTGATCCCAGGCAGCAAAACTACTATGCTCTTGAGCCGTTCTTCAGTGTGCTATTAAAGTATTACTAGAATATATTTCCATACCAATACAGGTGGTGGTATGAAGCAGGTAAGATATATTGCATTTCTTCATTTTTCTAAATCACATTAATTCCTATTAGATGTACCACTCATCAAGATTGTTAAGGAGTCCAACTTGAGGAACCTCCATGCTCAACCACACAGGTACCCTCAGGCTCACACAGGTCAGGAACATGGCAATGGACCATTGGTGGTCTGTCCACATTGCCATCACTTCATTCATCCTCCCCAGGCCCACCTGAAAGGCAGGGCCCTCCCCCTTGGTGGTATCAGATAAGGTCCCAGTACTGGTGATGGCACTCTAGTGCTAAGGGTGTCCTGGGGGATAAGGCCCTGAGCACAGCCACCTCCATCTGTGGCCACACTATCTCCAGGCTAATGCATTCAAATAAAGCTTTCCTTTGCCTTTTCTTCCTCTGGTGCATATCCACTGAGGCTGGCCACTCCCTCTCCAGCCCAGCAAGCAGCTGCCTCCCCACTGCTCTCAGACAGTTCAGCCCAATCACCTGGATGCACTTATATCTCCAACATTGGGAAGTTTCTTTCAGTGTTATCTGTAGGATAAGCAGGGAGAAAGCTTTCATGCTTTCCTGGTGAGACTACTTTAAAAAAGAGACAATAACATTAATTTATTACTGAGAGAATCACTGAAGCAGCCTGGGCAAAATGAAATGAGGCTTTAAAAAGTAAAATCGGGGAGGGGTGCCTGCATGGCTCAGTCAGTTGGGCTGGGCACCAGACTCCTGATTTCTTGGGTCATGATCTCCAGGTTCCCTGTTGGGCTCTCCCTCCTTCTGCCCCTCCTCCCCTCAAATAAATATATAAAAAATTTTTTTAAAAAGTCAAGTCAGGGCCTCCTGACTGGCTCAGTCCATGCAGCAGGCAACTCTTGATCTTGGGGTTGTGGATTCAAGCTCCACATTGGGTGTAAAGATTACTAAAAAATAAAATCTTAAAAAAAAGTGAAGTCAGAAGCATGAACATTTTTTAAATGCTTCACTTGTAACAAGTACTCAGATATAATTTTTTGCCTCCAGGAATCAAGAATAATTAGTGCTGATTAGTGTTTTCTGTTTAACCTTTATAAGCAAGGCTCCCTCTTTCCACTACCCATTAATTCTCATCTTCTCCTCACACAACATATTTGGAAATCTTCCTGATTTCATTTGACATCAGAAAGACATGCTTTTGCCCTCTTGGCATGCTGGAGAAACAAATCAATTCCTTCTCCCAGATAGGGTGATGAAAGCCCTTCTCTGCAGTGCTTTCTATTGCTATGGTAACAGAAGATGGGATTTCCCAAGGGAACCAGATTTTTATATACACAGAGAAAGGCATTCTTTAAAAGCTTGATCCCTTTTTTGTTGCTGCGTGTATCATACTATCAATGTAATAAGCTGAGTACCGAAGAAAAAATAGGATGACACCAAACCTTTTCATATAGGTGTGGAGTAAGACCTCCATTGTATCGAGACCCTCAGTGAAAGGGAGTCAGTTTTTAAAGTTTTAAATATTGTGGCTTTGCTATTATAAGTAGAATGATTTGCAAAATTTACAAAGGGCAAGTTTTCTTAGAAGAACATAGAAGAGATTTGATTTATGAACTCTCAAATGGCAGATAGACTTAAAATATAAGTAAGTAGTATCAATACTTCCAGTCACAGGAAGACTTACAACAGTGTGATATGGTGAAGGAGATGATGAGAGACTTAGAGTAGAACAGATATTTTGTGTAATGGTGGTGCTTTCCACTTCTGTAATTTCCTCCCTGGAAAGTACATAATAGTTGGACATTTCATGGACAAAATCTTATCAGAAGGAATTCAGGAGGTATGATTCTTTCCATGGCAGCCCCTCAATCAGATAAGGGGACCCAACCTCCTTTAATCTGTTGGCTCATCTAAAGGCATTACTGTAGGGTGGCTTTTTAGGCTCAGGCACTTCTGTGGAAGGAGCAAAGAACAGTTTTGAAATATGCAGCAGGGCTGGATTTGTTTTTTTTTTTTTTAAGATTTTATTTATTTATTCATGAGAGACACAGAGAGAGAGGCAGAGACACAAACAGAGGGAGAAGCAGGCTTCTTCCATGCAGGGAGCCTGACGAGGGACTCAATCCCAGGTCTCCAGGATCACACCCCAACCTGAAGGCGGTGCTAAACCACTGGGCCACCCGGGCTGCCCTGGATTTGGTTTTATGTGAGGAAAATACATACAGATATACACATCTGTCATATGAGTGCTTCTTAACTAAAATTCCAAAGATGTTTTGGGACTGGACAAAAGCAGATCCTGCTCAAAATGTCTTTTCTGGAATATCTTGAGTTCCTAAATGGAGAAGGTTTGGGAATATCATAAATACCTTGATGGGGCAAACTGGGTGGCTGAGCGGTTTAGCGTCGCCTTCGGGCCAGGGCATGATCCTGGAAACCCAGGATCGATTCCCACTTCGGGCTCCCTGCATGGAGCCTGCTTCTCCCTCTGCCTGTGTCTCTGCCTCTCTCTCTGTGTCTCTCATGAATAAATGGGTGAAATCTTAAATAAATAAATATATAAATAAATAAATAAATACTAAATAAATACATACATACCTTGATGGTAGCTTCCAACCTGCTTATTATAGAAGTGCTTCTGCAACTGTCCCATTACTGACACCTTATATATTATGCTCTTGCAAATCCAGAGATTAAAGTTTGTTGGTTTTCCCTCTGGTCTCTGATGAGGTTTAAAGAGCGCTGTTGAAATGATATGACAAATTTAAAATAAAGGTAAAGTGCCACTTGGCTGTGCTCTAAAAGATACACAGATACCTTCATTCTGTTATCAGGTAGAAGGAGTGACGTTTCTAGGGAGCTGATGAGAAGGTAACAATTGGCAAAGTGGATAAAGGTTGTTCTCTGTTCTCTCTATTCTTGACAAGGACATGGATAAGTAGAAACATTATGAGTCATTTTTTTAAGCAATCAAGTTGCAAGCAAGCCAGAGAGGTGAGGTCAGAGAGTCTCAGCTTACAAGAAGAGAAACAGGTAACTGATAATGTATTCAAATGGCAAAGGAAGAACCTGGATCAGTGGCAATTATGTGCCAGGAAGAGATGGTGTAAAGAACAGCATAAAAGAACTTCTGACAAAAGATTAAAAAGTAAAAATTTCCAATGTGAACTTTTTAATGACTGTGATAGTTATGACCCTTGATGTAAAGGAAAAGAACAAAAATAACCAGAGTAAAGATATTTGAAATCCATAATGAAATGTTTTTGGGTCATACCACTAATTGAGTAATTTAGACTGGGAAGTTATTTTGAAGGTCTCTTTCAAGATTTCTTGAAAGCTGCCTATTTTGCCCTCCACCCCATTCAACAAAGCGAGAAAGGTTAGGGATTTTGAAATTATAGTAAGAAAACTGCCTGGAAGAGCGATTTTTTAAAATTCTGGGAGCTTCGGGACCCTAGAAGTCTACCAAGTATCTCAAATATTTTTTTTAAAAGATTTTATTATTTTAGGAGGATGCAGAGGGAGAGGGAGAAGCAGACTCCCCACTGAGCATGGAGTCCGACTTGGGGCTCAATTCCAGGAGCCCAGATCATGACCTGAGCTGAAGGCAGACCCTTAACCGACTGGGCCACCCAGGCGCCCCTATCTCAAACATTTTTAAACAGAAGCTGTGATCTAGCAAATGTTTCATTTATGTCTCATGATAATGTCTCTGACCATCTAGGGGGAAAACACTCATTCCTCTTTAGTTTCCAGTTCCTGTGTAGAACCTACTGCCTAGGTCAGTGTGGAGAGGCAATATAGCAGCCGTGATTGCTGGCATTATTTGCTTCCTCTTCGGCAAGCACTTTATTGCTTACTCTGCCATATAATGTTCCAGGGACTGTGTGTAGAGTGATGGAAGCAGCCCCTGCCCTCATGGATCATACTATCCAGTCAGATCCTCTTCTTCATAGCCCTTAGGACTCCAGGGGTGGTGCTAACCTAAGGCGTCTCCTTGGTTTCCTCACTAAAAGTTGGGTTAAGGCCATTTTTTTTCCATGATTACGCCTCATAGGCTTTAAACTCTAGGGCTGCAAATTCTGTGAGTTTAAAAGTTGCCCATGCAAAAAACTTCAGTCAGCTTTGACATGCTCAGGCTTTTCCTTAGCCTTCAGCATCCGAAAACTTTTTCTCTTTCCCTTAAATATCTCTTGACTCATCCTTTTTTTCCAATCCCCTCGACCCCTCCTTCTCTCATTATCTGTCGCCTGTTCCCTTAATGGCCTCCTCGCCTTCTCTCCTAACACTTCTCATCCATCTGTCCTTCCCACTGCCTCACTGCTGCTAGAGTTACCTTTTTAAAAAATGCAACTATTCATGCCATGTCCTCTAATAATTGGCAGTGGGGCCCTAACTTCCCGGCCCGCTTTAAAGGGCTTACAAGGCCGCCCTGGCCTACCTGACCCATCTCATTTTCTGCTACTCTCTGCAAGACTAACTCTGAGTATTGTCTTTGCACACGGATGCCCTGTGCACCTTTTATATGTGTTCTCTTTTTCTGGTGCTCCGTATAAAGACCCCCGAGGATATATTTTCCAGCAGGCACTTGTTAGATGGAGACTCAGATCCGGGGCCACCCAGGGTTTCTTACCCCAGGACGCCTCTGCAGGCCGTCAGGACTCCCGAGATCCCGCGGGGATCCGAGATCTTCCTCTGGGGAGGGTGGTGGGGCGGCAGCACCCGGGCCGGTGCCCGCGCCCCGCGCCCCGCGCCCCGCGCCCCGCGCCCCGCGCCCCGCGCCCCGCGCCCCCCCTGCGCGCTGTGCCGGCCTCCCGGGCGCCCCCTGGCTGCCCCTGCATCTGGACCTGCGCTCAGCCCCGGCGCATCAGAAGCCCCCGGGCCCCCGCCCCTTGTTTGCCTTCCTGGGAAACCCCGCACACTGCTCCCCCCGCCCCCCCACGCAGGTGCACGGCCTCCCCGCCCCTGTCCGCAGGGAGCATCCGCGCACCGAGGGGGCTCGGGTGAAGAGGCCCGCGGACCCCCGCAGGGTGGGCCCCTGGCTGCCGCCGGCGGGACCCCTGAGGATGTGCAGTGACTCGGACCTTCGCGGTGGTCGGATTGGGCCCCCGGGGGCTGCCGCGTAAGGCCTTGGCTGTCCGAGTCCTCCCTCCCCCCTGAAGGTCGTAGGCTTGCGGCTGGGGTACGTGCCTTGACTCCCCGGCTCTGGCCTCGGGCGGTACCGTCCCTGCGTAGCCTTTGGGCCAGAACCTGGCCCCCACGCCCGGCCTGGCCACCGGGAGGAAGTACCCCACATGGTGCCTGAGGGCGGGGGGAAGGGGCACGAGGCATCACGGAGGGTTGGCGTGTGCTTGACAGGTGATGCGAAGCCAGACTTCTTGCAGAGGGGTCTCCTGGAGGTGTTACTCATCTGTGAGCCCCCCCCCCCCCTTAGGTCACGCTGCTTCGGGCAAGAGGTGTTGCAGCAGCACCTGGGGCCTGATCGGGGTCCTTGGGCCGCCAGCCCCTCCTCTCCCTGCATCTGGCCCCACACCTTCCTCTCCTACAGCAACGTTGCGCACCGTGCGGGCTCCACCTGCACCCCCTTTGTTTAAAAAAGAAGAAAACAAAACCCTCCGCCGTGGGGAGCAGTACCCAGGACGAGGGGGGCCAGGAGGACGTGGGCAGTGGGGGCGTAGGGAACACCTGGGAAGACAGCGAGCGGCCCTGCGGCACCAGGTGCAAGGGCCTGGGGGGGGGGGGGGCGGTGCTCAGGAAAGGGGATGTACTCTTAGGTCCTGCGCTGAAGACCACACTGGGTTTGGTGGGAGGCCAGGAAGGGAGCTCAGTGGGGCGAGGACGAGCTCGCCGGGACAGCCTAGGGAGCCTGGTTGCTGCAGAATCTGGGGGAAGCACACCTGGAGACCCGAGAGAGGCAGGAAGTCACCTGTGCTTGAAAGACGCATTGTGTCCACACACAGATGCACGTGTTGGTTGTATCTAGATGCCAGATAGACAAATGATCATGAAACTTGCTTCGGGTGTTCTGAGCCTGGTGCTGTGCTGAATGCTCTGTATTTTACCTACTTTTACGTTGGAACTCCATTATTATAGACGAGACACCTGAGGCAAAGAGATGAACGTCCCCCCAAAAAGCCAGAAGGGACAGGGACAGCAGTGTGCAGATCCAGGTCTGATTATACAGCATATGTCTGTATGAAAATCATGCTGGGACTTTGAGACGTCCTAAGCTCGAGCTAAAACAAAACATGGGAAAAAAAAATAAAGTAAAATGCCGAAGTTTGAAAAAAAAAAATTGTCTAAATAGATGTTGAAATTGAAAAGGAAAAAAACTTGTGTAAACAGTCATCTGCTAGTTTTTCAGATAGGTGATGTGCCTTTTAAAAAATTCTCAACACCTATTTTAGAAAGGTACAACTTCTTTACACAATGATTTAAAAACAGAGTAATTGCTCATCTAGGAATAATAATGATGACATTTCTCCCTCTTGACTGCTATACACTCTGAAATTCTAGTTGGTATTTGACAAAGTTTTATTTTGATTGGACTACAGAGGAAAAAATGTTACACAAACCACAAGCATAGTAATTTGTGGTTCTTTTGGTGTTACAGTGATTTATGTAAAATAGAAATTTTCATTTAAAATACATAATCTATGGCAACCGACACAGAAACAGCACTTGACTCTGAGACCCCTCCGTGTTTTGAAATCCTAATGAGGATGGCATCCAGAGCTTGTGCAAGCAGGTTTAATTAATTCTGAGAAGTGCAGTTTCTCCTAGCAACAGCATCTTTTTTTTCAAATTAAAGTCAAAAGCTAACTTGAAAAAGCTGAGTAATATCTTCAAAGTAAGTAAATATCCTGACATAAAGCAATTATAGAACTATCTAGGTTTTCTAATCATAGAATTATAATCATAATAGTGTCTAATTTTAAGGTAACCAAATAGGTAAGATCAAAAGAAATTAGTGTTAAACTGTGCTAAGCCTCTCTTTGCCATTCATCATTTCCATTAGAGAAGTCAGGTAATTTATCACTTTGAGGACAGTACAGACGCCTTCTCTTGAGAGTGTCTTGTTAGATGATTGAAATGAGAAAGAAATGTGGATAAAAGAAAATCAATGCTTTTCTTAACTTTGTTCAGGAGGATATGAAAAAGAGGCCTTTTTTTTTTCTTTTTCAGCCTTGCCTTACACCCAGATAAAACTCTCGTTGCAACTGGCCAAGTTGGGAAGGAGCCATATATATGTATATGGGATTCCTATAATGTCCAGACTGTGTCTATTCTTAAAGATGTCCATACACATGGAGTCGCCTGCCTGGCTTTCGACTCAGATGGACAGGTGTGTGTCTTTTTCCATTTCCGTTTTCTTTAATGACTTCTCACAAGTCACCCAGAATTACAGTGCACATAGCGTATAGGCTCAGAAGGCCCACTGACCCTTGCTGCTTCCCCTTGTCCACCTCCTAGAATCCTCTCCTGTCAGAACCTTTCCAGCTGTCTCGTTGATACCCAGCTCTGGGTAGGTTCCAGTTTTGTTTCCCCTAGTCTCACCATCAGATGAAAAGCCTCCAGAAGGAAGTCATGAACTTGAGTTGATTGGACCTATTGTGACTCAGCAATTCCACTCTATCTTCCATTTTAGCTTCCTAAATTTGAAATCAGTGTTGGACCTAACCTTTTTCATAGACTTCAAGCCCTGAGCATCTCCTTTGCTTTTAGAGGATAGCATCCTTTTAGAGGATAACACCTCCTAATAATTCACTGAGAAGATTCTCTTTAACTCTTTACCTCAAGGTCTCTTCTAACTGCTGCTTCTCCCTATCCACTCCTGCAATTCAAGCAGCCACTGAGTTACGTGTGTTTGAGTATCTTTACAGTCCCTCTGAGTGCATTTTCACCTTCCAGTTCTCTGCCACCATCCTTTAGGTTCCAAATCCATGCCCTGCCTGACAGTTTGAATAACCTCTAACTTGGCTTCACACTGTTTCATGCTAATACATTTCGCCAACTGAAAAAAGTGTGAGAGTATTATTTTAAAAAAACACCAAAAGTCCCATTTGTTCAGATTGGCAGTGGTTGACTTCCTGATTAAATTCAATGAATGTTAGCATGCAGACACAAGTACAAATGTGAATGTAGGCTTAGATGTGTACTCTTAAGCACATTCTCTGATTTTGTTTTTGTAACAAACAACAGAATTTGTTCTGAAGCATTACAAGAAAAATGTAATGCAGCAGAAGGAAATCCAGCTTTAACATTGACTTCTTTGTTATTTTGTGTTAAAATCTTAGCTGTTCTCTTTTAGATTCCATTTGGAAGGGTGAGGGTTAGGGTGGACTGCATGGTACTCAACTGTCAGCTGAGAAAAATAACCTATTTGCTTGCCATGATGGATTTCCCAGCTTGTTGGTGCCTATTGCTTCGGGTCTGCCTTATTCTCTGGACAGAGTTCACTGGAATCGAGTGATATTTAGAAAATGACAAATGGCCCATCACCTCTCAAACAACAAAAGGCAATAGAAATGCTTTTTAGGTAGCTCTGGGGCCTGTCACTACAAATGGACGAAATAGATTACTTTTGGCTTTTTTTCAATCAAGAAATGTGGGTTTTACCTTAGTGCCCATGATTAAAAAAAGAAGAAGAAAAAAAAAGAATAAGCTAAATGAAATTCACACACTTCAAATTTTTCTTATATGGATAAAAATGCAACCACATATTATAATTTCCATTTGCTGGAATGCTCTATTAAAACTTACAGCAGAGAAAAAAACCCTGCAAAGACACCCTTTCTTAAGGGCACATTTTTAAAACTTCCAACCAAGTATTTTTTTATACTAAATGTTACTGATGTAACAGTTACAGTAAACCATCTTTACTGAAGAAAATGGAATAATCCCTGCAGAACGACACGTTTGCATTTAACTAGATGTGACTGTGTCATTCTATATATATGCATACACACTCAACATACTGAGTGAAATACATAAGCTCAGATACTCTTATTACTTGGGTGCCACTGTGTTTTCAAAACCCTTTGACTTACATTATTTCACCAGTGCACACAATAATCCTACAAGGCAGACATAACAAGTATTTGGCATTCGTTTTACAAACAAGAAAACGTAATGTTAATTTTCCAAGTTCATATGTCTGGCTCCTCACAAGTCAAAAGAGAAGCCAGATCTACTTACACCCAGTCCAGGCCTCTCTGTCCATTACACAGTGCTGTTTCCTTAAGCAAGGCGTCTTGCTAGAAGCTCTTAATACATGTTTTGATGATCTCTATTTTGTACATACTTAAATGTGTTAAATTTTCTTTTCCCTTGAGAACAAGTTCTGCTATAAGCCCAAAGAATTTATGCCAGGAGATGAAGTACTAGATTACTTTTACCAGCATGTCCCCTGAAATGTTTGTGGAACTATGAAAATTAAGAATGAACATAATGTTCATTGATGGGTTTTCTTCCTTATGTGTTTGTCAAACCCTTTAATTTTGGCAGTTTGACAAAGCTTTTTTAGACCATAGAATCCTAGACTGTTTTAAATCTCACATTAAGATTTTAAATTTAAAAATTTAAACAATTTGAGGAAAAAAATTGAACCTTGCCTTCAGGTTTTGTTCCTCTGATGTTCACCAGTTAAATCAGAGGCTTTGAGACAAATGAGTTACAACTTCTAGGTTTTTGAAGTTTCAGTATATGCTAATAGAAGTCATCTCTGATATCTTTAGTTGTGGACTTAAGCTGGATTTTGAGAAATAATATTTTTTCCTATGTTCAGTTTCTGGCCCTGGGTGGGGTAGTCAGTGACCATTTGTTGAAAGAAGTCATGGATAATAAGAAATGTGCCCATCTGTTTCAGCTATTAAATTGTTGTTCTTATTCTTAGCGTTTGGCCTCTGTGGGATTGGATGCCAAAAACACAGTCTGCATTTGGGACTGGAGGAAGGGAAAACTTCTGGCCTCTGCCACTGGCCACTCTGACCGGGTAAGAGGAGCTTGTTGGATGGATCCATGCAGTTTCCATAACTGTGAGGGAATTATGCAGTAGCTTCCAAAGTTGTACTGTTTTTAAAAGTAAATTTTCCATGATAAGATTTTTTCCTACATGTTCAACCTAAAAACTGACTTTAAAAAAATCAATTCATGATCAATAATTATGTCAGCATGATCTCTTCTGCTGATCGGTTGCTTTCTTTAAATTTTTACTACTTTTCATAGGCAATACAAGTTTTTGATACTGGCATTTAGCATCTTCATAGAATCAAAATAGGGTTGAATTTGAAATTGTATGTAAAGTTTAGATATATTCATTTGGAAATGGAAGTAGTTAGAAAATATTCACAAAATGTGTTTACAAGTGTATACATTTTCACTTTAAATGAATATAATGACAGTTCATTAAAACTGTGGCCTGCTTATCATAATGGAGTCCATGTGATCAGAAATAATTCCATATAGTCACAGCAGGCAAGATAGGTTATGAAGCAGATCATAAACATATTTCTCCATGCATTATCTTACATAATTTAAATAATTTGACTGCTTTATTAATTTTCTAATTTCAAAAAAAGTGAATTTGCATGACTATCTTACACTGATTGCTAGCTTTGTATTTCCCCTCAGTGTAAGTGTTCATGCAGAACGAGGCCTGAATTAGATATTCACAGTCTCTTTCTTTATGGGAACTCTAAAATTTTTTTTCATCTACCGATGGAGAATCATGATTTTAAGGTGACTCTATAGTTGTTGCTACACAGTTGGGCAAATTGTACTCAAGTATTAAGTTCTCAGAAAGTCCAGGAATGACCAGCAGTGGAACTTTGGTGTTGGAAGAGGCCCAGCACCCTCCTGGTCCCAATGGTTTCTACCCCTGGCCACAAGTAAGAATTCCCTATGGAGACTTTTCAGTGTAGTGATCCTTAATTAAGCTCTACTTGCAGGTTATTAACTTATTGGTAGTTAATTGGTATTAACTTCGTACTTAATGAACAGGTTGAAAATATTTGTGGTGCTCACATTTTGGATATGTTTCTGCTTATGATAATCCCATCATATCTTATAAAGTAAGTTGGATTAGACTATATCAATATGTGAATTTCTTACTGTTTTGCTCATGTATTTTACACCTTCCACTTAGAAGTAAATTGTGAAAAGTATAATGCTACTCTAGTGCAAACTCTATCATTTTGAGAGCCTAGAATGTTTTAATGAAATGCTGTTCTTTTAGAACACTGTTCTCCAAGACCCCATAATTTGTATCACACAGTTTTGTTCTTTATTACTGGTGCCAATATGAATTATTACTGGCTCCTTATGGGCAAATGATTATCTTCAAGATTATTTTAGTGGCTAAAATACTTAATCTGTAGCACTCATTTGTGTAATGAGTGCTTTATAGCCTATAAAATGATTGTACATACATTATCTTAATTGATCTCAGAACTGAGGGGTTATTTTATAGATGCTAAAACTAGCCTGAGATTGCATAGCTAAAATAGGCTCCGACTCTCATTGGAACTTGGTACTTGGACCAAGTGCTCTTCAGTGCTCTTTCTGTCATCTATAATTGTTCCTGTTTACCTAACTGAAGGTTATAGGTCCTCCTTTTCTCTCTGATGATTGGTCCATATTTCTCCTTCCTATGTGATGAGAAATTAGCAGCCTAAGCTCTTTCTCTGATTTAGACTCCAGCCTTGACAATTATTCCTTCTCTCTATTAGAGCTTCACAGAATGTGGTCCATGGACTGACTGCATAAGAATCTCTTGGGGTCTGTTTAAGAATGCAGTTGCTTGGACCCAATTTCATACCCACTAAATTAAAATCTTTCAGCTGGGCTGGTGAAATATGCACTTTGAACAATTGCCACGGATGATCTGACCCTCAAGGTTGACCGGTTCTTCTCTTCCTCGTTCCCAAAATGGAAAACTGCCTGCAAACTGTCTGGTAGCTTTTCTTAAAGAATGATAAATAGTTTTAGTGGATATGTTTTCAGTTCCTTGGAAAACTGAAAATATAATAGTATTTTGAGTCAGATTAAAATGCTAAGCTAAAGGACTATTTCAGGTGGGCTAAGTTAGGTGCCAAATAAATGCCTCTGCCTTATGTTTATGAATATTAACTTCTATGATTATGAGAAAGTATCAGCCACATTGAATTGCAGTTGACTATTAAACATTTTCCTGCTTAAACACTTCATAATTCTTTTTATTTTTATTGCAAAGCTATCTCAAAGGCATTTTGTTATCATTATGGAGAGGTATAGAAAATTTAATAAAAAATTATTCTAAATCATTACAATTTGTTTACCCTGGGTGGACCAAGTTAAAATATGACACCAGCTTGTTTCAATGATGGTGGTTAATTATTATTTCTTTATTCAGGCCTAAGGTAAGTAGATATGATGCAACAAAACGTGTGTTAGCAACTCCTTATCCATTGCCAAGCCAAATGCCCCCATTGTTCAGTCTACGTAGGTAACATTGTGTTCTAAGTGTTAGGATAGAGTCTTGGCAGTTGAACTGATACCTGAAAGAAGGCAAAAATGCCTAAATGACCAACATAGCAATTTTTAATTGTTTTAAACAGATTTTTGATATTTCCTGGGATCCATATCAGCCAAACAGAGTGGTTAGCTGTGGAGTAAAACATATAAAGGTAAAGTAGTTTTTTAAAAAACATTTTTTGATACCTTGAATGAGAAGAATTTAACGTGCTTATGTACATAATTTGATGTTGAGAAGTGGCTCAGTTTTATTTGTGTATCTTAAATTTGGAGCTGTTTTACCTGTTTCTTTAATCTTGAAGCAAGCTGACATCAGCTGATGGGGCTCTTTCAGAACTACTATGAAAGGACCATCAAGTGGAGTCCCAGCAGGCAGCTGAAAAGAAAACTTTGTTAATTAAATGCTAAACTAAATACTCATAGTACTTCTAGGATTGCAAGTTTTAAAACAGTTCTGATTTTAAATTTTTTTTTAATTTTATTTATTTATGATAGTCATACAGAGAGAAAGAGAGAGGCAGAGACACAGGCAGAGGGAGAAGCAGGCTCCATGCTCCGGGAGCCTGATGTGGGATTCAATCCCGGGCCTCCAGGATCGCGCCCTGGGCCAAAGGCAGGCGCCAAACCGCTGCGCCACCCAGGGATCCCAACAGTTCTGATTTTAATACTGTGAATTAAACTCTTATATTTTGATGAATGTTTTACACATACTGCATACCAAAACTTGGTCGTGTTGATACATTCTTTTAGAAGGAAGGTGCCATGTTGGGTTGGATATAGAAATAAAGGGATCCATAGTACAAACCTACCTAGGTCATTGGTTTTTAAATGCCTCTGTCTTCCCCTAGACTACACAGACTGAATTATCACAGGTGGCCCAGGATCTACCTTTGGCTATTTGCTTCATTCCATTTTGTTAAACAGGTAGCAAAGTCAACATCATTAACTTTCTTTGCTCCAATATAGCAAAAATTTCTGCTGGGCCCTGGGATATACCCCAGGATCTTCTCTCTACAGGTTTGTAGCTAATTGAGGTTAAAGTTCATAATTGAAAGAGTGTAAGGATTACTTGCTTGACTCCAGCAAGTGGAGATCTCTGCAGGTGTATAAAAATATTGAGTTTTTGTCTGAATGGAGTGGGAATCTATATTATTCCCCCAACCAAATCCTCCTGTTTCCCAGTTCTTTTGTCCTTCTTCGAGTCTAGCTTTCTATGATCCTCCCCACTGTTCCTACTTCATGGTTAGAAAAGAATAGATGATGAGATGCTCAGAAATAAATATAATGAGGTATGCAAGACTTAGCTAAAGAATATTACAAATCTTTACAGAGGAATATAAAGGGAGACATGAGCAAGTGGAGAGATAACCTTGGTTCTGGACATGATGTCTAAAAATTACAAGCAATATCATTTCAATTATATTCAGTACAAGGTCAAATAAAATCTCCAGAAGTTTTGTTATTGTCATATGACTTTTCTTTTTAAAGATGTTATTTATTCATGAGAGAGAGAGAGAGAGAGAGAGAGAGAGAGGCAGAGACACAGGCAGAGGGAAAAGCAGGCTCCATACAGGGAGCCCGACAAGGGACTCAATCCCGGGTCCCCAGGATCAGGCCGTGGGCGGAAGGTGGCGCTAAACTGCTGAGCCACCCGGGCTACCCATGACAATTCTTTTTCAATTATTCTAAGTTAGTCTGGAAAGATAAAAAAATGAGAATAACCAAGAACTTGGATTAAAAAAAAAAGGATAGTGAAGAGGAAACTATATTACTATTTACTAAAGCACATTATGAAATTAAAATAATTAAAATATATCAGACTGGGATAAGGATAAATAACAAAACAAGACTGAGAAACAGACTTTAAAAGATATAAAAATTTAGAATATAATAATAGTATCTACACCAGTGGGCCCTAGGACAGTTTGTTATCTATTTTGGGGAAAAAGTTATATATATAATTATTTCATACCCTACACTAGAATAAATTCTTTATGAATCAAAGAGTTAAATGTTTAAAAACCTATGAAATAACAAGAAGAATATCTAAGTAAATGTTTAACTGCTCCTAAGTGTGTGAAAGGCCTTTCTGAATGTAAAAGCAAAGTAAGAAACCATAAAGAATAACCATTATAGATTCAATTATATAAACATTAAAACATTCTGTCTACCTGACCCTCACCCCGAATAAACAAAGGAGGCAAACCAAAAAACAAGCAAAGTGTAAGCCACAAGCATGTTAGATAGAATTTTGGTTTGTCCTTGAAATGTCAAGACCTCTGGCAAACCTGTAAAATGGACAAAGGACATGTGTAATTGACAAAAATAGAAACATTGTCATCTAATAGATATATGAAAGTCTAAATCTCATAAATCAGGAGTAGAAATTTTAAAATAACAATGTTTTTATTTTTAATCCATTAAAATGTACTTTTGCCAAAATTTAGTGAATGGACATTCTAAAACCTTGCTGGTGGACAGGTAAATGAGTACCAGAAATGAGTGTTTCTGGTCTTTCATTTCAGAAATTTGGTAATATCTATCAATAGCTTTAGAAATGTTAATATCCTTTGAGCCAGTAACTTCTTTTCAGTGTTAGTATGTGTGGTGCCAAAGAGAGCACAGCAAATAATTGCATATCTTGGAATTTATCTCAAGGAAATTGTTTGGAGTATGAACCTAGGATGGGTTCATTGTTGAATAACTTACCAATAGCAAATAAAACTAGACAAAAGAAGACATGAAGCCACCTGACCTCAGGTGGTTAAATAAAATATGGTATATCCATAGGAAGAAATGCCGTGCAATCATTACAAGTTATGATTTAGATGATTATTTGATGTTATTAGGAAATATGCAAGATTCATTTACAGTCTACTGGTTGGGGTAAATTTGTTGCTTTGATCATTTTTCTTTTTACTTTAGAAGTATATTTTCATGTAGGAAATAAATTGAAAAGAGATCCCAAAATGTTACACAGTTAACCCTGGGTAGTGAGTTGATGATTAATTTTTTTCTTTATTTTAAAAATTATCTTACAATAACATGTATTTCCAAAATAAGAAAAAAGTAATGAAAAAAAAAAAAACAGAAGACAAAAAGATAAGCCTATAGGTTCTATTATTCAAAGGTATCAAGTGTCCTACCAATACCTTAGGATTTCATTAACATTTTGTTATCCTTGTGCAGAAACCTGAGAATGTGTTTGCTCAAATACAGGAACTTTGTGCTTAAGTAGCAGTTGGAGGGTCCTACATTGGCTTATATGGGCCACCTGAAAGACTCGTTAAATTTGATAAACATTAATTGCATTTCTACCATGTGAAAGACTAAAAACTTGACCCTACTCTCAATTTGCTTGATGTATAGCAATTAAAACATTAAAACAGAACATTCTGAGAGAGAGGCAAACCCAAAATTCTCTAGCGATAAAGGGGAGATCCCAACTGGTTAGAGGAATTTTAGGTGTTCCAAGAAGGGAATGGTATTGTTTCTGAGCCTTGTTGGGAAGATGAGTGTTTGGTAGGGAGAGCTTGGAAGGCAGCAGAACCAGAAGAGGGGAGGCATTGCCCTTTAATCAGGAGTTATAATGGGTAGGCATTGGTCACCCATAGAATCATGGGACTAGGGAGCAGAAAGGTCCTTAGCCCATCATATGTTCAAAGATTATCAACGTTTTCATCACTAAAGATCCTCTTTCCTAACTTTCCTAGGAAACCAGTATTTCAAAAAATTTTAGCCAGAAAATAACTAACTGATAAATAACTCCCTTTACATAAAGTTTTTATTAATCAAAGGTGTATGTATCTGCAAACATTTATTAATCAAAGGTGTATGTATCTGCAATCTAACAAATGGCAAAGGCACTGAACTGTTCTTTTACCAACAATTGAACAGTTTGTGAGATCATGATAAGCCTCATTTCCATTACGCTTTCATGGCTCTCTAGAAGTCTGGGGTTCTGACCCCAGAGCCATCATCCAACCCACATATCCTACAGTGAGAAAGTCAAGACATAGGAGGTTATTTGACTTTGAATCCTCATTGTTATCTCCTACTTGACTCTGGGAAAGTTATTTAATCTCCTGGATGCTGAATTTCTCTCAAACAAAACGAAACAAAACAAAAAACCAGAGGGTTGTGGATCACTACCTTCTGAATTTATAAAGAATTACATTAAACAGTGTATGGAGCAAGTGAGGGCACAATAATGTTAATTTTTTCCTCTTCTCCTGGAATCACAAAAATGATGGCAGAGAAGATTTAAACTCAGTCTCTAGCTCTCTGTATAGAACTTGTCCCACTTGGAAATTATTTCTTCAATGATCTATCTTGGCCTGACTTTACTCCCCAAAACAGATTATTAAAAATAATAGATTAGCTGCTTAATTCATGAATTACTCTCCAGCTTCTTCTCTATTTATTTCCATTCTTGGTAAACTCTTTTAATCCGTTAATTCTAAAAACAGAGATACACAAAACCCTGGAACTTCGTTTAAAAACACCAAGAGTGGAATGCCTGGGTGGCTCAGTAGCTGAGTGCCTCCCTTCAGCCCAGGGAGTGATCCTGGAGACCCGGAATCGAGTCCCACATTGGGCTCCCTGCATGGAGACTGCTTCTCTCTCTGCCTGTGTCTCTGCCTCTCTCTCTCTCTCTCTGTGTCTCTCATGAATAAATAAAATCTTAAAAAAAACAAAACAGTAAGAGCTGTTTATCCCATTAAATTTGTTATGTTTTAGCAGACATTTTTTTCTAAGCAAAACTGAATATTTTTACCTCAAATGCAATAGTCTGCAAATGCCCATCTAGCCATCTTTATCAATTTTGTTTAGAAAGAACCCACAACAAGTTTTAGCAGGCTTTAGCAAATACTTTCACTATCTGTATTTTCTAGAACCAATTTGAAGATCCCCACCTTTCCCCCCAATCCTACCTAAGAGCAAATGAATGATTCCAGTGACAAGTTGAATGCAAAAATCTTTGATGCACTCCAAGAAAATATTTTTTACGAGAAATTTTTGCAGCTAGGGTGAAAACCTTTCTGGTTTTGCAAATTCTCAGTGTTTGGCAGATAGGTAAATTTCAATTATCTGAAATGAATGCTTGAAAACAGTAGCAGAAGGGACATTGGAGTTTACCTAGAGCCAGATGAACTCCAAGGTACTTGCCAGTTCTAACAAATTTAGCATTACAATCTGGGGATGGAGACTGGGGAAGATAAACAATGTCTGTTCATTTGATGTGGATTTACTGATGTGTTGCTACCTTAAATTGTCACTGTTTTTCAAATAGGAAATCCTTCTCAAGAAATAATTCAGAAATTTGCCGTTTCTACAAAAAGTTGCTTATCCTGGCATTACATCTATATATGCCTTTTTAGAGAGTCATTTGATTATTTGGAATGTTTCATGTTGGCACCGTTCTATCCTACTGGGTGATTAATCAGAACAACCTTTGTGTCTGAGGATAATGGTCTATGTTTTGTGGTTGTCTGTTAGGAATATTTCTATAACTTGGCGTTGTATGTTAATGATGAGTCACTGAATGTTACTTCAGAAACCAATATTGCACTGTATGTTAACTACCTAAAATTTAAATTAAAATTGTTAAAATTTCAGTAACTCAGATCAGAGGTGCACATTCTAAGTTAAATAATAACTACAAAATAACTACTCTTCTTTAGGGATAATGATTACAAAATTATTACTCTCCTTTTAATCTTCCCATAGCGGAGACATGGTGAAAAAAGTAAATGTCTACCTTCTTTGGTTTTTGGCATGTTTCTACTTCTAGTAAGTGTTTATACCTGGTAGTTTGTTCAGGTTCAAGGGTAATACTTAAATAGGAGATGTTTTCTGAAAGCGTATACTTAATTATCTTGTCCCCAGATCTTTTGTTCCTTCCATGTGTACTTTCCATAAAGGTAATAAATACCCAAAGAAACAAATCACTAGAGTTGACACTTCTTCCTTAATTAGAGAAGAATCCTGTCGTGGCACACCTGCCTCTCCTCCTCCCTAAGGACCACCTCCTCCATTGCTGCCAGAGTCCCAGACTTCCTGGGTGGTACAACCATCCCAGAACTGCTTCCCTCAATATTTTAAGAAGCAGCCATTTTTCCTCTCCCACAAGCACAGAATATTTGGCTTGTCAGTGATTTTTCCTCACAGTTTTCTTGTTACCTGGATTTGCCTAATCCTATTCTTTTGAACTCCTGTGCAACTTCTTCTTCCACTGATCCAAATCCTAGCCTTGTTCTTTCCAAAGAATTCAACACAGTTCTCTATATTTGAATTTTCTTGCCACTTGTATGTAATCTGAATACACTACCTTGAAATTGTCTCTTGCTTTAATTGTATCTTCATTAGATTTAAAGTTCTCAAGGCAAAGATCAAGATTTAAATTTTTTTCATGTAGAACACCCATTAAGCCCTTACCTTCAGCAAACCATGTCGGCTTCACTTTTCCCTCACTTCCAAATGAGGATGATAGGAATAGTTGCATTAGCCTGTGCTCAGGGGTATTATGAATTAGGGATAATGATTATGAATATCAAATAAACGTAAGGAGTCTTTATAAACTAAAGGGCTATATGGCAGGAAAGTTATATCAGTTCATAAATTTAAAAAACCATGTCAAAGCAAAATACTTAATTGCTGTATAACCATGGAAGTTTTGCTGTTGCTTTCTATAGTAGCTCAAGCTTTATGCTTGATGGTCTTCCACATGATAAATTATGCAATGAAAACTGAAAAGCTTAATCAGTTATTCAGTTATATAGAAAGATAACTCACATTTAGAAAACTTTTTGAGTAACATTTCTACAGTGAAGATTTTTATCACATTTTTAGTTAGACATTATTTCCAAATACATATATATATATATATATACACCCAAAAATGTCTAGAAGATACATCAACATGTTAAATGGGACATTCTAGATACCTCTATTTTCCTCTTTATATTTTCTGAATTTCAAAATTTCTTCACTGTGAACCTATACTGCCTCTGTAATTTGACTAAAAATTAAAGGCCTGATGATTCTTCCATTTTATTCCAACTCTGAGAACACTGATGTTTTGTGTTTAATTACCATTAAACACTTAGCAAATTTTAGGAATTTTGTTACTTTGAAAGTTTAAAAAATGCCATTAAAAGTTTTTCTTATACTGCTAGTAGTTGGCTAAAAGGTTTTTGCGATTCTGTAGGTTGCAGTAGAACAAGTTATGTGTGCCTCGTTTGGCTATAGCCAATGATATAGAATGCACTGAAATAGAAGCAAATACCAATAATGTGATGCATCAGAATGAGTACATTATTTTTGGATCTGTTCATCTTATTGCTTTCCAGTTTTGGATGCTCTGTGGAAATGCCCTGACTGCAAAAAGAGGGATATTTGGCAAAACAGGGGATCTTCAGACCATCCTTTGCCTTGCATGTGCCAAAGAAGACATCACCTATTCTGGTGCTTTAAATGGAGACATCTACGTCTGGAAAGGGCTCAATTTAGTCCGCACTATCCAAGGAGCACATAGTGTGAGTGTATCCATGTGGAAATTTGGTGGTCGTTTATGAAATAAGTTGACATCACAAATATGTGTTTCTTCTCCTGTTACTTTAGAATCAGCAGACTCTGCTGAACACTCTCTAAACATTCATAAAAACTTTCCCAAATTAATTCTGTTCACCTAAAAGAAATATTTCAAAAATGTAATAATTTAGCCTTCACCTCAATTATTGATTGAGTTGCTTAGTGTTATTATTCACTAACATCTAGAAGAATAGAACTATTTCATCATCCTTTTCATCTTATAGATTAATACTTCTCAAACTTTAAGGTACCTATGACTCTCCTGGGGATCTTGTTAAAATGCAGATTCTGTCTCAGTCTGGGATGATGCCACTGCTGCTAGCCTGTGGCCCGTGCATTGAATAGCAAGAATGTGGATAGCTGTTGTTTCTACATTGGCTGGTAGGGGTAGATTGTCCTCACTCTGAAGCAGTGAGAATCACCTCCATATCCCAATTACAAGCTCTTAAGACACAAACAGGAACTATTGATAAAATTCTCTCTTTTGATGGTCTGTTCTGTAATAACAAGAGCAAACTTTATTTCTGACCATTCTGCTTTCTTTTGAAACATAGGATAATGGTTACATTGCTGTATCTATAGATGATAAAATAGAAATGCCCAGAGGAATGGGGAGATGTGAAAGCTGAAGCCTATTGTAGTAAATGAAGATTGGGTAAAAAATTTTTAGAAACTCCCCAGACCTATAGCTTATTGCCTCCACATTGGCCCCCTATTACTTGTAATATAAAGAAAAATTGAAGTGCATCTTAGCAAAATACCTTTCATTGTCTTGTATGTTGAACCAGTTTTCTTGGCTTCACTAATTATTAAACAGTTTTATAAACAATCCAGAGGTCCATAGTTGTCTTCATGCATAAAAGCAGCTGCCTTAATGACCTAATTTCTCTTCACACTGGATCTTATGTGAACAGTATATACTTGTAACAATTTTCAATAGACCAGATAAATATTTTCCTGTGGAAAAGCATCTTTAAGTTATGTAACTATTTCAGATGTGAAAAAAAAATCATCTTTATATAATGCTTAACAAACTGACACAAATGTAATTTGTCTTCAGTTAGGATCAGGCGATGCCTTCTTAAGCTCACTGAGATGCATTTTGGGCACCTGCTTACCCGTGAAAGTGTTTATGTTCCTAGCTGGGATTATCTTTGTTTGATTATTTTGAATGGCAATTTATATGAAACACCTCCATTGTTGCCTTTTCTTTATAAAGATCAGGTATCACATAAACAGTTTGATCTTCATATCTACTTTAACCAAGGAATTAGTGAATTTTTTTTTTCAATTTGCCGTCAATTCAGTAATGGTTTAAAGGAGCATTTGAACTAATTTGCTTTGGTAGTAATTATGATCAATTTTAATGTAGCCAAAATGAAGGATATTATAAATGGCTACCTGGTCTATTGTCAGGATTTCAATAGAGAACAAGATATTTGAAACTTTTTTGTTTTGTTTTTGCTCTTTTTTAAAATGGTCAATACCAACTATAATGGCTATTCAGAATCATTGCAGTATTATCTGGCTTACTCAACAGGCTGGAATTTTTAGCATGTATGCTTGTGAAGAAGGCTTTGCCACTGGTGGACGAGATGGGTGTATTCGATTATGGGACACTGATTTCAAACCAATAACCAAAATTGATCTCAGGGAGACAGAACAAGGATATAAAGGTAATATATGTATTAATACCCATAACTTTAAGAGATAAGCACAATATGAAGTTCTGTATTTATATTGGTTTCTCTGTACCCCATCTTATTCCAGAAAGGACTTAAGGCAGTTTACATAAATAGAAAGAAAATCAAAAGTGTATTAAAAGTAAATGGATACCCCGTCTTCCTCATTTGCATGAAGGTATCTGCATGTATTAGTGATATTACTGCTACAAAGATCAAGGAGATAATGGAAAACTACTGAGTGGTATCTTGGGAAATGGGACTTTGAGTTATAAAACTGAGAAATTCTGGATAAATTGGTGACCGCAAATGAGACTGCACCTAGCTTCCAAAAATAAGTAAATAATTGTTGGGAAACACAAGACCAAAAAATAGCTTTAAAGTAGTAGCCCATAGTAGTGGGATCAGAGTTGGGGACCTGGGTTCAAATCCAGATTTTACCTGTGATAGATTTGAGTCGATTTTTTTTAAACCTGTGGGCCTCAGTTTCCTCATCTATAAAATGGGAATGTCACTAGCAACAACCTCATAAAGTTGTATGAGGCTTAAATACACTTACAGAGTGCTTAGAATAAGTCATGGTACAGTCAGCACTCAACAAATATTAGCTATTAGTACAGTATACTGAGTATGTGTAGTAGGGAATACAAAGGAGTTTGTATACATCTTTTTAAATTCTCATGATAGGCTTATAATCTCATTTTTACAGATAAAGAATTTGGGCTTGAGAGAGTTTAAAGTGGAAATGTGAACAGAAAAGATAAGTCACAGGCAGTGTTAGTACACTAAGTAATGGAAGAGGCCCCAGATCTTGCTCATGGCTCCTGCAGCCAGCTCTGAGAGAGGGGTGCTCAGTACCAAGAGTCATGCCATCCATAAGATGAAAATTTACTCATTGCTCAGGTGAAGGTGAATTTCTCTGACTGCTGAGATGGGAGAAGAATTACCTGAACATCTTCCTAGAGAGGACTCTGACATGAGATCAAAAGTCCTCAAAATGCATGGAGAGAGCTATTACTCATCAGATTCTTTTTCTTGAAGCCCCTTGATGCAAGCTGATGGCCATGTAGCCACAGAGGTTCCTCCAAAGGCCAAATTGCCTGGTGGTGCTCAGAGCTCTGTGCTAGGCTGAGGTAGATTCCAGAAGACTGAGAGAAGAACACTACCTATTCTTTAGGCCATCCTCCTTAAATAATGTTGTTGTCAACCAAACCTTGCTTAAAAATTAAGCATTAGGGAAGTGAGCAGAATATCATACTTCCTACACATATCCAGAGTCCAGTTTCCTTAAATATCTATTAAATATGAGAAGTCAGCCAATCTGGAGATTGGATTGTTGTCTTCTTATGGAAGCTCAGAATCTTGGTTTGGATGCATTTCTGAACATCAGGCACACGGGTCAACATTCCGAGTTGTAAAATGTAGCGTCCACCTCAGTGATCAACAAGGAGACAGCCAAGGCTCTTAAGGTCTTTGCTACAGAGATGAACCAGTATAACTTTATCCAGAAAGATATTTCAAGCAGATAGAAGCAAGTAAGCATCCTGAAGAGCTAGGTAAAACAAGTTATTAAAGCAACCAAAAATGTTTGACCTTGAATCATGAAACTTCTTGCCGTATGTTTCAAGGTAAACTGAGAGAAAATCATATACTTTGGTAACAGATGAGTTAACTTACTGGGTGGGATTATTGACCATAAACTGGCTGGATGTTGGGCAGCTTCAGCCATCAGTGATGATTCCTTTTTGGCATCACTTTATCCAGCTCATCCAAAAACTGTATCACATAACTAGGGTATAGATTTAAGAGTGGGTATCAGAACAGAAACCATATTTACCCTGCTGTACTTTTCTATCTGATGGTGAGTCCCTAACTTTGGGCTCTCAAAGGAGAGTTCAGGAGCCAGTGCAGAATGAGCATCCAGGTAACCAGGGCTTTATATTGTTTACATGGCCAACTCCTGTCCCCCAGAGTCAGAGGAAGATGGTCAGGGACATCCTGCATTTTGTGTCAGTCTCAACAGACAACACACACACGCACACATGCCCTTGCCAAGGTCAAAGCAGATATAGGTGGTGCATGGAATACAGGAAGCATGCCTGCACCTCCCAGATGCCGCCTGTAGTGTCTGGGCTTAGTTTATCAGGATGGAAATTGGCATGTACTTACAGATGGATGACCAGTGAGACAAGAGTCTCTATTTCTGTGGGAGTAACGGACTGTGCTTTTTAAAGGATCTTGAAGACCTTTCTGCAGTCTGAGCCCAAGGGAGCCTTGAAAATTTGTGCCATTCCTCAAATGGCAGCCATATTCTTCCCACCCTCTTGATTTTTACAATTACTGCTCACTACCAATATTCTTATTTTCTTAATATCTTACTTTGATTTTAGCTCACTCTTTTTTTTTTTTTTGCTTCTCACTATAAGCAATAATATCTGTGAAATCATGGCTTTAATACATTGTTTATATATATGTATTTTTACCCACTAAGGCACTAACTATTGAAATTTAAAAAATTGTCCATGTAGTATCCTCCCCTCCACCCCCATCAGCGGTGCCCTTGCCTGTCACATTTTTGACAACACAGTAACAGAAGTCCACTATGTACTAACAAACTTCCTAGGAAATGTTGAGGTTTATTCTAGCTCTCAGTGGGAAAACGGCAAATGTATAGCGACAGAAGAATGAAAGCCTGGTTGAAGTGTTGGTAACAACCCCTAGTCCAGCTGAAGTTCCTCCAGTTTGTGTGGACAGGGCCAAGCAGGGGAAGCCTAGATGTGCTTGTGCCCTCTGCCCAGCCATAGTACATCCTCACCCTGAGGCAGGGAAGGAGGCTGTTGTGTCCAGAAGCACCTTTGTATAGCTCAGAACGGGGAGAGATTCTCAGAGTAGCCCTGTCTGTGGTGGTCTCAGAGGCCGGCTGCCCAGGCCTCTGGTTTCCATGATGGTAGGAGAGGGGCCAGCATGAGGTAGGAGACCCAGCACAAGGATAGGGATCAAAATATGTAGGGTATGAGGAGAGGATTAAAAGTAATTGAAATGTAAACCATTTCTAATCCGGCTTCTTCACTAGCCAATACCTTACCATTGGTCCTCTGAGCATTTGCTTAGAATGTGGGGAACAGCATGAAGGAACAGGAGTGGAAAGGAAAGGGTGTGGGGAAAGGATGAAACAGGAGGAAGAAGAGCAGACAGGACATTTGGGTGTACTTTGTCTCATCTCATCCCCCACCCCCCAAGAGAAAAGTCTTGGCTTTCTCCTCCACCTTCGGCCTCTTGGCCTCAAAAATGGAAACAAAATACACTTGAAAGGAGCAGATTCAAGCACAGCAATGTTAGAACATTTTTGCTGTTGATTTGGACGTGAATCGACCTGTACAGGTGGCTTTATACTTGTAAGAATTTCTTGATGTAAATGAGCCTCCTTCTGCATTTTCGCTCTTTGTGTAATAATGACTCTTGAATTCGCTTCAGTGGAAATAGAGTGATTTCTCGTTTTACTCAAACAGCTTTCTAAACAAATTTAGCAAGAGAATTAATCATGGCCATGTCCCAATTTCCATAAGTAGTACCGATATTCCGTGTTTCTTAAACATAAAAGTGAAAATTTAGAAATTGCTCTTCACTAGCATTTGGGCCATTTATAAAGCATGCATATTTAGTCTGCTGCCTGTGAGGACTGCTCTTGCCACTCTTGTAGACTTCCAGAAAATCTACAAAATGGCCATTTCCAAGTTGTTTTGTGTAAACAGTCTTAAGATATACATGTATTTGCTGTTAATTGCTAAACATCAAGAGAGATGAAACAATGTTTACATTCAGATAAACACTAAGCTCAGGGGAAAAAAAGCAGTTGATTATATAGAGAGACAGTATCAATCAGTTGTCTTACTTCTTTTTAGTGTTGAGCTTGAGCTAATTTAGACCTTTGATTTCTAGTGAAAACAATGAACCCCACTCTGGATTGAAGGTGAAGCAGCTTTGGAGGTGGGTCATGCTCACATCCTTAGGAAATGTGCAGAGCCAGAGCTGATGCTTGGGGCTTTCTGGCCCCTCCCCAAGTCTTAAACAAAATGGGCTTCATAAGCCAGGAGGGGGCAGCTCCGGTGGTGCAGTGGTTTAGCGCCACCTACAGCCCAGGGCATGATCCTGGAGACCTGGGATCGAGTCCCACGTTGGGCTCCCTGCATGGAGCCTGCTTCTCCCTCTGCCTGTGTCTCTGCCTCTCTCTCTCTCGCTCTGTGTGTCTCATGAATAAATAAAAATAAAATCTTAAAAAAAATAAGCCAGGAGGATCATTCTCAGTCAAAGAAATAGTAATAATTCATTTACACCAATGAATTTTACATTTTTGTGAGTGTCAATAGATTTTTGCTGAGTGGTGAATCTGCAAACAATTTTTTTTTGCAAACAATACACGATAATATAAACCAACAACTTAATTTGTCCGGGATCTCTTATCTACAGTTCTAAAGGCAAAACACTAGGAATTCCAAAAAAATTTTTTTGAGAACAATAAACTTTTTTTTATTGTGATAAACATTATAACCATTTTTAAAATTTTAATTCCATTATGGTTAACATACAGCATTATGTTAGTTTCATGGGTACAATATAGTGATTCAACAATTCTATGCATTACTCAGTGCTTGTTGTAATAAGTGTACTCTTAATTTCCTTCACGTATTTCACCCATCCCCCCACCCACCTACCCTCTGGTAACCATCAGTTCTCTACAGTTTTTTGTTTTGTTTTTTGTTTTTGTTTTTTAGTTCTCTACAGTTAAGTCTGGTCTTGGTTTATATTATGTCTTCTTTGTTTCTTAAATTCCACACGAGTGAAATCATACTGCATTTGTCTTTGACTTATTTCACTTAGTGTTTTACTCTCTAGCTCCATTCATGTTGTTGCAAATGGCAAGACTTCATTCTTTTTTATGGCTGAGTAATATTCTACATTATATACATACCACTTCTTCTTTATCCATTCATCTATCATTGGACACTTGGGCTGCTTCCATAATTTAGCTATTGTAAATAATGCAACAAACACAGGGGTCCATATAGCTTTTTTTTTTCATATATCTTTTTGAATTGGTGTTTTTGTTTTCTTTGTATAAATACCCAGTAGTGGAATTACTAAAGCATGTGGTAGTTGAATTTTTAATTTTTTGAGGAACCTCCATACTCTTTTCCACAGTAGCTGCCCCAGTTTGCATTCCCACTAACAGCACATGAAGTTTCCCTTTCTTCCACATTCTCCCTGACACTTATTTTTTGTTTTTGTTTTAACCACTATGACAGATATGGGGTAATACCTCATTGTGGTTTTGATTTGTATTTCCCTGATGATGAGTGATTTTGAGCATCTTTTCATGAGTCTGTTGGCCATCTCTATGTCTTTAGAGAAATGTCTATTGATGTTTTCTGCACATTTTTAAAGTGGACTATTTGTTTATTTGGCGTTGAATTGTATACGTTTTTAAAATTTATTTTCTTGGCTAACCCTTTATCAGATATGTCATTTGCAAATGTCTTCTCCCACCCACTAGATTGTCTTTTAGTTTTGTTGGTTGTTTCCTTTGCTGTGCAGAAGCTTTTTATTTTGATGAAATCCCAATAGTTTTTGTTTTTGTTTCCTTTGCCTTAAAAGACATATCTAGAAAAATGTTGCTATGGCCAATGTCAGAAAAATACTGCCTGTGTTCTCTTCTAGGATTTTTAGCCTTTTAGATCTCACATTTAGGTCCTTAATCCATTTTGAGTTTATTTTTGTGTACAATGTAAGGAAGTGGTCCAGTTTCATTCTTTTGCATGTAGCTGTCCAGTTTTCCCAAAAGCATTTATTGAAGAGACTCTTTCCCATTGCATATTCTTGCCTCCATTGTCAAATAAATTGATCATATAATCATGGGTTTATTTCTGGGTTCTCTCTTCTTTTTATCCATGTGTCTATTTTTGTGCCATTACTGTTACTGTTTTGATTACTACAGCTTTGTAGTGTATCTTGAAATCTAGGATTAGAATACCTATTTTGTTCTTTTTCAACATTGCTTTGGCTGTTCAGGGTCTTTAGTGGTTCCATACAAATTTTAGTATTTTTTGTCCTAGTTCTGTGAAACATGCTATTGGTATTTTTTATAGGGATTACATTAAATCTGTAGGCTGCTTTGGGTAGTGTGGACATTTTAACTATTCTTCTGATCAATGAGCGTGGAATGTTTTTCCATTTGTTTGTATTATCTTTAATTTCTTTCTTGTTTCATAGTTTTCAAAGTACAGTTAATTCACCTCCTTGCTTAAGCGTATTCCTAGATATTTTATTACTTTTAGTGCAATCGTAAATAGGATTGTTTTCTTAATTTCACTTTCTGCTGCTTCATTAATAGTGTACAGAAATGAAATGGGTTTCTGTATATTGATTTTGTACTTTGTGGCCTTACTGAATTCATTTATCAGCTTTAGTAGTCTTTCAGTGGAATTTTTAGGGTTTTTCTCTCTATAGTATGTCATCTGCAAATAGTGAAAGTTTCATTTCTTCCTTACCAATTTGGATGCCTTTTATTTCTTGTCTCGTTGTTGTTGCTAGTGGTTCTTGTATTAAAATCATAGAATGATTTTTTTAAAAACTTGGTTGAATAGTTTGAGAAGAATAGGTCTTAATTCTTCTTTATATGTTTGGTAGAATTAGCATGTGAAGTCATCTGGTCCTGGACTTTCCTTTGGTGGAAGTTTTTTGATTACTGATTCAATTTCCTTTCTGATAGTAGATCTGTCCAAATTTTCTATTTCTTTATGATTCAGTTTAGGGACATTATATGTTTCTAGGAATTTGTCCATTTCTTCTAGGTTGTCCAATTTGTCTAATTATTTTGGCATGTAATTTATCATAATATTCTTCCAGGGTTTTTTTTTTTTTTATATTTCTGTGGTGTCATTTGTTATTTCACTTCCTTTTTTTAAGATTTTAGTTATTTATTCATGAGAGACACACAGAGACAGGCAGAGACACAGGCAGAGGGAAAAGCAGACTCGCTGTGGGGAGCCTGATACAGGACTCAATCTCAGGACCCTGGGATCATGACCTGAGCCAAAGGCAGACCCTCAACCACTGAGCCACCCAGGTGCCCTTCTTCTTTCATTTCTGATTTTGAATCCTCTCTCTCTCTTTTTTTTTGTGGTTGTGGTGGTGAGGGGCAGGAGGGAAGACCTGATAAAAACTTTCAATTTTGTTGCTTTATTCAAGGAACCAGCTCCTGGTTTCACTGATTTGTTCTATTATTATTATTATTATTATTATTATTATTATTATTATTTTAGTTTATTTCATTTAATTCTGCTTTAGTCTATATTATTCCTTCTATTGGTTTTAGGTTTTGTTTTTCTTTTTCTAGGTCCTTTAGATGTAAGATTAAGTTGTGTATTTGATTTTTCTTTTTTTTTTTTGCTTTTTGAGGTAGTTCTGTATTGCTATACACTTCCCTCTTAGAACAGCTTTTGCTGCATCCCAAAGGTTTTGGATCATTGTGTTTTCATTTTCATTTATCTCCATGTAAGTTTTGATTTCCCGTTGGTGTTTTGGTTGACCTGTTAATTGTTTAGTAGCATGTTATTTAACCTCCATGTATTTATGTTCTTTCTAGATATTTTTCTTATGGTTGATTTCTTGTTTCATAGAGTTGTGGTCAGAAAAGATGCATGGTGTAATTTCAATCTTTTTGTGTTTGTTAAGACTTGTTTTGTGGACTAATGCATGATCTATTCTAGAGAATGTTCCATGTGCATTTGAAAAGAATGTGTATTCTGCTGTCTTAGGATGGAATGTTCTGAGTATTATCTGTTAGATCCATCTGGTCCAAAGTGTCTTTCAAAGCCACTGATTCCTTGTTGACTTTCTGTTTGATGTATCATTGATGTAAGTGGGACATTAAAGTCTGATACTGTTATTGTAAACTATTGATACTTCCTTGATGTTTATTATTAGCTATTTTATGTATTTAGGTGATGTCATGTTGGGTGCAGAAATATTTACAGTAGTTATGTCTTCTCATTGGATTGTTTCCTTAATGACTATCTAGTGTCCTCCTTCTCCTCTTGTTACAGCCTTTGTTTTAAAGTCTATTTTGTCCAATATAAGCTTTGCTACCCTGGCTTTCTCTTCATTTCTATTTGCATGATAAATGGTTTTCCATCCCTTCACTTTTAGTCTGTATGTGTCTTTAGGCTTGGAACAAGTCTCTTATAGGTATAAAGAAGTGTCTTGCTTTTTTACCCATTCTGTCACCTTATGCCTTTTGATTTTAGTGTTTAGTTCATCTACATTCAAAGAAATTATTGATAAGTATGTAATTATTGCCATTTTGTTACTTGTTTTATGGTGGTTTTTGTAATTCTTCTCTGTTCCTTTCTTTTGCTCTCTTTTACAGTTCGTTGGTTTTCTTTAATGATATACTTAGATTCCTTTCTCTTTATTTTTTGTATATCTATTACTGGTTTTTGATTTGTGGTTACCATTAGGTTTTATATAAAATCTTATGCATAGAGCAGTCTATATTAAGTTGATGGTCACCTAAATTTAAACCCACTCTTTACTCCTCTTCTCTCCCCAAGTTTTAGGTGTATGGTTTCATATTTTACCTTTTTTAATTTTGTGAATCCATTGCCTGATTTTTATAGATATAGTTATTATTTTGTGCTTTTTGTTTCCTATTTTTCTTACTCCTACTTATGGTCTTTCTTTTCCCCTCAAAGAGTTCCCTTTAACTTTTCTTGTAGGTCTGGTTTAGTGGTCATGAATTTCTCTAAGTTTTATTTGTCTGGGAAACTATTTTTTTTTAAAGATTTTATTTATTTGTGCAGCCTGGGTGGCCCAGTGGTTTGGTGCCGCCTTCAGCCCAGGATGTGATCCTGGAGACCTGGGATCAAGTCCTGCATTGGGCTCCCTGCGTGGAGCCTGCTTCTCTCTCTGACTGTGTCTCTGCCTCTCTCTCTCTCTCTCTCTCTGTGTGTCTTTCATGAATAAATAAATAATAAAATATTTTTTAAAAAGATTTTGTTTATTCATGAGAGACACATAGACAGAGGCAGAGACACAGGCAGAGGGAGAAGCAGATTCCTATAGGGAGCTTGTTGTGGGACTCGATCCTGGGACTCGGGGATCTCGACCTGAGCCAAAGGCAGGTGTCCAACCACTGAGCCACCGAGGCATCCCTCTTTATCTTTCCTTCTATTCTAAAGAATAGTTTATTGGATAGAATATTCTTGGCTGTAGGTTTTTTCCTTCAACACTTTGAATGTATCATGCCACTCTCTTCTGACATGCCACTCTCCTGACCTGCAAAGTTTCTGCTGAAAAATTAGTTTATAGTTTTATGAGGTTTCCCTTGTAGGTAACTGTTTTCTTTTCTCTTGCTGCTCTTAAAATTCCCTTTTTATCACTACTTTTCACCACTCTAATTACTAGATGTCTTGGTGTGGACCTCCTTGAGTTGATTTTGGCCGGGGCTCTACATGCCTCTTGGATCTGGATTTCTGTTTCTTTCCTCAAATTTAGGACTTTTTCAGCTATTACTTCTTAAAATAAATTTTCTGCCCCCTTTTTGTCTCTCCTTTCCTTCTGGAATCTATATAATGTAAATGTTATTATTACACTTGATGGTGTCACTGAGTTCCCTAAATCTATTTTCATTTTTTTTTTATTATTTTTTTCTCTCTCTCCAATTTAGCTTGATTGCTTTTCATTACTTGGTCTTCCAGGCCAGTGATCATTCTTCTGCTTCCTTCAGTCTACTGCTTATTCTATCTAGTGTATTTTTAATTTCAATTATTGAGTTCTTCATCTCTGATTGGTTCTTTTTTTTTTTTTTTAATCTCTTTAAGGGTCTCACTGAGGTACTCCATTCTTTTCTCAAGTCCAGTGAGTATCTTTGTGACATTTACTTTAAATTCTCTATCAGGCATATTACTTATCTCCATTTAATTTAACTCTTTTGCAGTGATTTTTTTTTTCCCGTTCTTTCATTTGGGACACATTCTTCCATCTTCTCATTTTGTCTAACTTTCTGTATCTGTTTCTCTGTGTTAGGAAAGTCAGCTATGTCTCCTGTTCTTGAAAGTGGTGGCCTTATAAAAAAAAAGAGGTCCTATAATGCCCTATAGTGCAATGTCCCCTGTTCACCAGAACCTAGTGCTTCAAGGTTGTCTCCTATGTGTGTTGTATGTGTCCTACTGTTGTGGCTGAGCCACTTTTGCCTTTAGTCTAGTCCTCTGCAGTGAGTCTGCTTGCTTGTTGTAGACAATGTTTGGTCCCTTGTATTGTCAGTGGGCCTTAGTCCAACTTGGGCTTGAGTTGAGTCAGAACAGGCATTTGCCATAGATGTAGTAGCACTGAACTGCAGTAGAACATGAGAGTGGAATGCATATTGTTAGCAAGGTTTGCATAGGTCTGCCGTGGAAGGGACCTGGAGCTGGGGGCTATCTAGAAGGGGCATGTCCACAAGGGGACACAAAGGTGAGACATAGTATTAGCAAGTTAGGTAGGAGTGTTGGTGCTACTGTGCTGGTTCCTGCAGGTGTCTGTGTGTTTAGTGTAGGGGTGGGGGAGAGAAATGGTGCTTGCCAGCTCCTGTGTTCCTGGAGATGTCTCCCAATGACCCCTGCCCCTTCAGCATGCTTTGAGATTAGTAAACAAATTTACTTTTTCTATACTCTAGGCATTTTTCAAACTGCTTCCTTTATGCTGCATCTCCACAGAGCTGTTTGTTGTGCCCTCTAAGAGTGGGGACTTCGTTTCCTTTCACTCTCCTGGCTCTTGCAGAGCTGAGCCTGCTGATTTTTAAAGTTCCAGGTTTTAGTCCTCACTGATTTTAAGAACTTACAAAATTCAGCCCCTCTGCTTTTCAAAGTCAAATGTTAAAGAGATTCATCTTCCCTGAGTGGGCTCCCTGGTATGAGAGTCTGTTTTTCTCTTCTCTGTACCCTCAGCATCTCTCCCTCCCATGGAAAGTCCTGTGGGTCCATTTAACTCCCAACTGCTTCTCCACCCTTCCTCTCCTCTTCGATGTGGCCTCATCTATATTTAGCTGTACAGAATTTGTTCTGCTAGTCTTTGGGTCCTGTTTCTGGGACACTTAGACTGATGCGGGTATTATCTAGTTGTATCTGTAGGTCAAGGTGAGCTTAGGACCTTCCTACTCTTCCATCTTCCCTAGAAGTCCTCCATTTTAACTGTTTCTAAGTGGGCATATCTGTGGCATCAGTTAAGTCCATTCATATTGTACAATTATCAGGACCATCATCTCCAGAAAATTTTTCATTTTCCCAAACTGAATCTTCATACCCATTACATAATAACTCTCCTTTCTACTCTTCTGGCCCCTGGAAGCCACCACTCTACTTGCTGTTTCTATGAATTTACCTATTTCAGGTACCTCATATAACTGAAGTCATACAGGATTTGCTCTTCTATGATTGGCTTATTTCTCTTGGCATGATGTCTTCAGGATTCATCCATGTCATAGTATATGCTAGAATTTCCTTCCTTTTTAAGGCTGAATAATATTCCATTGTATATGCCACATTTTATTTATCCACTCATCTGTGATGGATACTTGAGTTGCTTTCACCTTTTGGCTATTGTGAATAATGCTGCAGTGAACATGGCTGTACAAATATCTCTCTGAGACCCTGCATTCAATTCCTTTGAATATATATCTAGAAGTGGAATTATTGGATCATATGGTATTTCTATTTTTAATTTTCTTGAGAAACTGCCATACTGTTTTCCATAGCAGCTGCACTATTTTATATTCCTACCAGCATTGCACAGGGTTCCATTTTATCCACATCCCTGCCAAGTCTTTTTTTTTAACAGCAGCTATTCTAATAGGTGTGAAGTGGTATGTTATGGTTTTGATTGGCATTTCCCTTAAGATTAGTGATACTGAGCATTTTTCATAAGCCTGTTGGTCATTTGTGTATCTTCTTTGGAGAGATTTCTATTCAAATTCTTTGCCTATTTTAAAATCAGGTTGTTTTTGGGGTGCCTGAGTGGCTCAGTCAGTTAAGCATCTGCCTTTGGCTCAGGTCATGATCCCAGGTCCCAGGTCATGGCTCAGATCATGATCGAGCCCTACATTGCTTCTCCCTGTCTCTTTACTGCGCCCCCTATTTGTGCTCTCTCTCTCTCTCTCTCTGTCAGATCTTTAAAAAATAAAATCAGGTTATTTGGTTTTTTTGTTGCCACATCTTAAGAGTTCTTTATATATTCTGAATATTAATTCCTTATCATATTTGTGGTTTGCACACATTTTTTCCATTCCATAAGTTGCCTTTTTACTATGTTGATTTTCTTGTGATGCATAGAAGTTTTTAATTTTGATGCAGCCCAATTTATTTTTTTGTTGCCTGTGCTTTTGGTATCATATCCAAAAGAATCATTACCAAAAATACTGTATTATGAAGTTTTCCCCTAAAGATTTTATAGCTTTAGCTTTTCTGTTTAGGTCTTTGATTCATTTTGAGTTAATTTTTGTATATGGTATAGGGTAAGGGTCCAACTTAATTGTTTTTTTTTCCCCATAATATTTTTAATAACTTATTTGATGGTGAAACTTGACCTGAACTTACATGAGGCTGTTTATCTTCATGTGTGTGAATATTCTTACACATCACTGCAGAAGCATTTGATTTCAAGGTGCTGTTCCAGACCCCATCATATCTATTACATGAGTCCAAAATCCAAAATCTTCTACCACAGTGCAACTAACCCCAAGGAATTAGATCATATGGTATTTCTAAGGAATCTCAGATATATGGGATGGTGGAACGCTCAACATATTTTTCAGTGAAAAATACTGGAATTTGCAAGCTGGTAGAGACATTGGATGTGAGCACACAGAACTCTCACCCTATGGATGAATATAATAAGGTCAGGTCATAGGCATCCAGCTAATTGTAGGATTTGGGCTCTAATTTCTATCTTACTTCAAACTTCTTGCATTTGGAGTCAGATCATTTTTTTAAAGATTTTATTTATTTATTTGTGACAGAGCAAGAGAGAAGCGGAGACGCAGGCAGAGGGAGAAGCAGGCTCCATGCAGGGAGCCTGATGTGGGACTCGATCCCAGGACTCCAGGAAGGCAGATGCTCAACCACTGAGCCACCCAGGGATCCCGGAGTCAGATCATTTTGAAAACAAATTTATGATCTGCATAAAATAATGAAGCTTAAATGACTTACATCAATAGCAAGAAAGCCAAAAATAATTCTTACAGCAAGGCAACCAAAATGAATTACATCAATGGTAATAAATACTTGGAGTTACTGGTTGTAAATGATTATGTCTAAAGGAACATAGTAATTATTCACATAGTATAAGCTGTACTCATTCAATAAACATTTATTAAGCTTTTCCTAGGTGTCAGATACATTCCTAGGAACTGGATAAGCTCTTCTAAAAAGCATGTTTCAGGCATTTTTTTAAAAAAATATTTTATTTATTTATTCATGAGACACACACACACACACACACACACACACACACACACACACACAGAGGCAGAGACACAGGCAGAGGGAGAAGCAGGCTCCATACGGGGAACCTGACATGGGACTCGATCCTGTGTCTCCAGGATCCCACCCTGGGCTGAAGGTGGCGCTAAACTGCTGAGCCACCGGGGCTGCCCCATTTCAGGCATTTTAATGGAGTTTTTTTGTGTATTTACTTTAACTTCCAACACATACTTGTTGAATTGTGGCTCTAATGAACTTTCTAAACTCTGAATCCAGAGATATCTTGTATTATTAGGGCAGGCAGCATTAAGCAAGAGTAGGAGGCTAAACTCCCCAGGATAGGAGATGCCCCTTAGACTTTTCACCACTTCTGCTGCCCCATTACTGGCCTGGGCCACTATCTCTCCCATAGATTTCTGTAGTTGCTCTATACCTCATGTCCCTACTTCAAAAATTATCCTCAGACTAGCAGTTAGAGGGATTATTCAAAATTTACGCAAGCCAAATCACATTATTCTTTTCCTCAAAGGATCAAAGACCTCAGGATGGTCTACCAATGTCTCCCTCCTCATGCCTTCCTCCTCCTCCTCCTCCTCTGACCTCCCATCTGCTCTGCTTACCACTGCTACCTGTGATCTCTGCGCTCCTGGGCTGCCCCCTCTCCTGTAACGCTCTGCCCAGCATCTGCATGACTACTGCCCTCTTCTTCAGGACTTTGCTCAGATGAACCTGTCCTAATGCCTCATGTAAAACTGAAGCCCACTCTGCCTCTTACTACCCCAGGCTTTCCCCCTCCCCTTTGCCAGATCTACTTCTCACCTTATAACAACCCACATAATCTGCTTTTTATTATGCTTATGGCTGTTGTCTGTTTTCACAAGAGCAGTGATCTCTTTGTTCACTGACGCCTCTCAAGGGCTTAAAACAGTGCCTGGCACCTGCAGGTGCCCTGGAAACAGCTGCTACTGCTGAAGGAATGAAGAGGAATGTGAGTGACTGGGGCACAGAGCCTTGGGGAGGAGCACAAGTGACAAGGACACAGGACACACAGCTTGGTTTCTTTCTTTGTGTCATCCTGGGTGTTCAAGCTTAAACTCTAAATGATAGAAGGTCAGAGAAAGGTTTAGGGAGGTACTTATGGCTGTCACTTCGGATAAGTCACCCTGTTCTGGAGCAGGGGGCAAGATTGAAGGTGGGAATCCAGGTTGTTCTTCCCCAATGTTTATTGTTCTTAATACTGTTTTTCTGCCTCAGACAACATTGAGGATCATGGAGTTGAGTTCTCAATCATGGGTTATTTTGTCCACTAGAGGACAGTTGGCATTGTTTGGAGATGTTTTTGATTGTCCCAGCTGTGGAGTGTGACTGGCATATCTGACTAGATCCCAGGGACACTACTGAACATCTTAGAGTGATATTTGCTGTATGATCAGTGCACAAGAAAGAATTATCCAGCACTCACTGTTAACAGTGCTGTGGCTGAGCAAACTTGGTGTAGAATATTCAAGAGACTAACTCTCAAATCTCAGAACACCTTGCTTTGCTTCTTTTGTTTACAATAGAAGCAAAGCAAGCGCCTCCTATTGTTCTCCTGCTTCTCTGGGTGGCTTCCTTCCTTTCCCCTGTCCCCTCTCTCTCTCTGTCTGCCCACCATTGTCCTTGGGACCATGGCATCTCCTTCACTGTTGTTCTGCTGAGAACATGGAGGTGCTGCAGGGGACCTAGCACGAGCAGGAGGTGGGGATGGTAAAGTAGGCTGCCAAGAGATGTGTGTGGCATTGTTCATTCAGACTCGGGGTGGAATGTGGTGTCAGACAAGCAGAAGCTGACTGGTTCATTCTAATTCCCCTCTAAACACTCTTTCTGAGCATATCTTACATAAAAACTAGCTTGGGTGTTTCGTTGCTGGCTGAGATTGGTCATGTGTTTCTATTTTCTGAGGACCTGTTAAGCTGTGTAGATGCTTTAGATTTCCTGTGGCCACAGGATTTGGGATCTTGCGGAAAGAATTTTGAAGTAGCCAGGGATGGTGAAGAGTAACTTTCATTATGAATGCTGTTGGAATTCTCAGGCAGAGAGCCCATGTAGACACCAGCAGCAGGCTGTGGGCTTTTCGTGCTACAGGCAGCCTGCTGACTAATTTAGGGCTAGCCCCTGTCCGGCCTGTGATGAGGCCCAGCGGCTCATGTCGCAGCTCCCAGTGCCCACTCCGTGGAGATCTTTGTGCTAAGTGCTCTGCATGCAGGGTCCCATTTAATCCTTAAACAGGGAGTCCCCAGGTATAGCAGCTCCCAGGGTATGAGAGCTGTGTGATCACAGGTGACCTGTGCTCACGAATCCCCGAAGAGACTCCCTCCCTCTTGTTTCCTTCAGGTTCCCACACTCCACCTTCAGTGTTACCCTGAGGACACGAGAACCGCTGAGAGGGCCGGGAGTCCCTGGCCTGCTCTAGCCTCCCTCCATGACTTAAGTCAGCCCCTCCAGAGGGGAGTCAAGAAGCCTCAGAGGGCCCTGCTTTCATTTCCACATCCTCTCCCTATACTCATCTTCCCTCTGAGTGAACTCGCTTTTGTGAGTGCCTTTTTATTATCTTTTACCTCTTTACTGAGGGCTCTCCTTAGTATTGCATCTTTAATGAGGTTGGGTTTATAGGAAAAAAAACATCACCTTATCTTGTTTAATTCTTGGTATTGGTCCTGGGAGCATATCCACAGAGAAGAGCATTGCCTTTGTGGGGAACAGTGTTTGCTCCAGACTTGAACTGAATCCTCATTTTTGTTCTTTGTCGCTTGCCCATTCTAGGACTTGAGGCAATTACTGTACATAGTCAATGTTGTCATTTCCTTATTTGTTCGATATTTCCTGTCCCCATTTAGGGCCTGTTGCTGTCCGTGGGGCCTCCTTCCAAGCCATTGTGAGCATTCCTAGTGTGTATGTAAAGTTCTGGGCTGACGGCTGGGTAATGTCAATGATGATCATTTTTGCCCATTTCCACAGCTAGCTTGTGTGACTTGGACTTCTCAGTGTAGCACTGCCTTTTTTGCTTTCTGCTCATCAATTTGGGATCTCTAATCTGCTAGGGCAGAATTTTCCACCCTATGGCTAAAGAACCATTGCATTAGAATCAGCTAGTGGTATAGCCTGGAAATCGGAATTTTCAACAATGTGACAAGGTCTCGTAAGACATGTTAGCTTGGGAACAGCTTGGTGGTGGTTCTCAACAAGTGGTTCTCAGCCCTGGACAGCACAGACTGTCTTCCTTTCTCGGGCCAAATAATTGGAGGGAAAGACCATTTTATTCCCCATATAGTTTGTCCTGTCTTTGTGGGTTGGACCATAACTTTCCCTTCTAAGAGTCGGTGGTGCTAGCACATCAAAATAACAAACAACAACACTTAAGTTGTAACACATGGAGGCAACTAAGAAACTCTGGGAAAGGTGCATGCTGTAACTTCTTCATAGCTCCTGGTGTTAACGCTGCCTGGAGCTGGAATCTGCATATACAACAGGGTGCTCTACACTGAGACTAATAAAAACTTGGTGGTTAAGATAATAACAACTCTGGGCACCTGGTGGATCAATTGGTTAAACACCTGCCTTTGCTCAGGTCATCATCCCAGGGTCGTAGGATCGAGCCCCGTGTCAGGCTCCCTGCTCGGCAGAGAACCTGCTTCTTTTTCTCCCTCTGCCATTCCCCCCTTGCTTGTGTTCTCTGGTGTGCGCGTGTGCCCACTCACTGTCTCTTTCTCTGTCAAATCTTTAAAAAAAAAGATAATAACAACTCATATTTATTAATTTCCTAAGTGCCAGACCCTAGGTCAAGTGTAAATATGTGATTATATTGATTCTTCATAACAGTGCTGTAAAGTATGAGTGCCAATATTCTCTCCACTTTACAGACAGGGAAATTAAAGATTTGAAAGCCTGAATAGCTTGCCATGTCACAGCTGGGAGGGGCTAGGGATGGCATAGAAGACCAGCCTAGGTACTTAACCGTTCAGTGAACTGATGGAAAAATAAGCAACGTCCTTTAGGTCTGTGTTGATGTTCGTGATACTCATGGACTAGATCTACCCATGCCCTGGTTTCAGGACATTTGCCAAAAGGATTGGGAAAATGCTGTTTACTACTCTCTGGTCTGAATATAAAACCCTGCAAAGGGCTGGTGAGATTTTGGTCTTTGCCTCAGAGGACTTTTTAAGTGGGTGGTTGCTCTTTACTGCCATCTGCTGGCTGTCTGGACCAAGCACAGGCCAGAGCGCCACATTTCCCCCAGAGCGGTGTCGGGGAAGGCCGCTCACCAAGTCCGCAAAATACCTTCAGCTCCTACTGTCAAAAGTCTCCGAAACATGCACTTATCCAGAAGAAAAGAGCACTTCTGTAGTTTTAAATAATTGGAATTATTTTTTTTCCTGGCGCTGTCTTTATCATTGGGGAATTTCTAACCATGTTCCAAATAATCCCTTCTGTTTCTTTGGACTCCCATAGCAGAAGGCAAAAGAGCAAAGACACCTTCTTAATTTCCTGCTGTAGTGGCCGCCTTGGCCAGTCGGGCTAGGAAACCACGGTTACATTGCTGTTCTCTGCATGTGTGTCAGAGAAGTTAAAACCAAGCCTCAACAGATAGAAGGCCGATGGTGTGAGGACACTGTTGGGGATCCGCCGCTCTCCAGGGTCTCTCCAGGACGTACCCAGGAGAGACTCTGCCGTTCTCTCGCCAGTCTTGCATGCAGAACAGCAGCTAGGTTTAGAAATGATGAAAACAAGATGTTATTAGGAAACTGGAATACAGTTACCCACTGCGGTGTTCTCAGGACGTGATTCCTGTTTTCAGCGGTTATCTTGGAAGTCAGAGTGGCCCTATCCATCCTTTTAGGTAGACTCCTGGGGTTAAAAAATACTGTGACTCCTCATGTGACAAAATACAATTCATCTGTTGGAAGAAGGGAGTATTTGTGGAGAGCCTGAGTTGGTCCCTGGGCGGAAACTCTTCACATCTCATCAAGTTTATGTTGTAAACAATGAAAATGTAACAACTCCTTCCCTCCTTCTTTCTCCTTCCCCCTCCGCCCATCTTTAGCCAGAAAGAATCCGTATCAGTTTTACTCGACTGCCCTTGCCCTCTATAAAGCCTCTCCATATGGTGGCTAGTTTGGTGGCAACCTGCTATGAAACACACACGGCAATGTACTGAGGGAACCAGGGGTGGGGTCCTCAAACTTGGCCTCTTGGTCTCTTGTTTTCTGGCCCTCTCCTTGCCAAACCCCTGAGGCCCCATGGAGGGATGCAAGAACTCTGGACGCAGTCAGAAAGCACAGTGGGTGCTGTGTAACTTGACTGGCTCATCAGTTTTCACTGAGTTGGAGAGTTTTTCTTTGTTCCTAACCCTCTTTTAAAAAAGACAAAGCAAACATTTTTTAAATGTTAACATTTGGCGATTCCAGGTGGCAGATTATTTGTAACAATATTCTTGTAACTTTCTGTATTTGCTCCCCAAAATAAGTGGGTAAAAAACAGTTGGGGTAGTGGGGAGAAAAAAAATGTATGCTGGACCAAATACAATGTCGGATCTTTGGTAGAAATTTCAGTTTTCAAGCCATTTAGCCTCACGGAGCAGGATATGCTGTCGGAGGCCATGGGGAAGAACAGGCGTGCTCATGCTATAGGGCAGCCGTAGGGGCCAGGCCTGCTGGGAAAGGGTCCGTCAGTCTTGAAGACAGTCAGTGGAAGGAATTATGGAGGGACTGTGGTTTGAATATTTAGTAAGAGTTAAACTGTATAACACATTGCTGAGATCTGGGTGTACTATCTGTATGTACTATCTGTATATCATTTTTATTGAGCTACAATTACCTATTCGTTTCCTGTGTACGTAATGATTCCATATCTGTATATGTAGCAAATGATCACAATACATAGGTACTTTTTTTTCTTTTAATGAGGACTTTTAAGATCTACTCTCTCAGCAACCTACAAATCTACACTACAGTATTATAAACCTATCATTTTCATGTTGTTCATTACATTCCCAGGACCAACTTACCTTATAACTCTGTGTTTGTGTCTTCTGACCACCTTTCCCCCTTTCACCTACCTTCCGCCCCTCTACCTGGGCAACCACCAATCTGTTCCTTGTATCAGTGAATTCAGGGGCTTTTGTTTACTAGTTTGTTTTTTAGATTCCACATATAAGTGAATTGGAATAATATTTGTATTTCTATATCTGACTTACCTGGCTTAGCATAATGCCCTCAAGGTCTACCCATGTTGTCCCAAATGGCAGGATTTCCATTTTTATGGCTGGATAGTATTCCATTGTGTGTATATCACATTTTCTTTATGCATCCATCCATGGATAAGTAGCACGAACCTAGAATCAGCCTATTATAAATAATGCAGTGAACATGGAGTTTCATTTTCCTTTTGAATTAGTGTTTTTGTTTCCTTTGGGTAAACAGCTATGTCAAATTGCTTGATCATATGTTAGTTGTATTTTTAGTTTTTGAGAAACCTGTTGCTTACCATAGTGACTGAACCCATTTACATCCCCACCGGCAGTGCACAAGTGTTCCCTTTTCTGCATGTCCTCACCAATGCATGTTCTTTCTTGTCTTTTTTTTTTTTAAGATTTTATTTATTCATGAGAGACAGGCAGAGACATAGGCAGAGGGGCAGATGTACCCTGTGGGGAGCCTGGTGTGGGACTCGATCTCGGGACCCTGGGATCATGCCCTGAGCTGAAGGCAGATGTTCAACCAGTGAGCCACCTAGGTGCCCCCTTTCTTGTCATTTTTAATGATAGCCACTGTGTGGTGATATCTCATTGTGGTTATGATTTGTGTTTCCCTGGTGATTAAGGATGTTGAGCACCTTTTCATGTACCTGTTGGCTATCTGTATGTCTTCTTTGGAGAAATGTCTACTCAGATTCTCTGCCCATTTTTTTTTAAATTTTTATTTATTTATGATAGTCACAGAGAGAGAGAGAGAGAGGCAGAGACACAGGCAGAGGGAGAAGCAGGCTCCATGCACCGGGAGCCCGACGTGGGATTCGATCCCGGGTCTCCAGGATTGTGCCCTGGGCCAAAGGCAGGCGCCAAACCGCTGCGCCACCCAGGGATCCCTCTCTGCCCATTTTTAAATTGGAGTCTTTTTTTGTTTGTTTGTTTTTTTTGCTCCAGCTGTATGAGTTATTTGTATATTTTGCATATTAATCCTTTTTATAAAAGATTTTATTTATTTATTCATGGGAGACACAGAGAGAGGGAGAGAGAGAGACAGAGACCCAGGCAGAGGGAGAAGCAGGCTCCATGCAGGGAGCCTGATGTGGGACTTGATTCTGGGTCTCCAGGATCATGCCCTGGGCCAAAGGCAGGTGCTAAACCACCGAGCCACCCAGGGATTCCCACATATTAATCTTTAATCAGATACGTGATTGCCAATATATTCCTCCATTCAGTAGGTTACCTTTTTTTCATTATGCTTTTACTTTCCTTTGCTGTGCAGAAGCTTTTTAGTTTGATGTACTCCCACTTGTGTAGTTTTGCTTTTGTTGCCTTTACTTTTGGTGTCGGAGCCAAAAAAAATCATTGCCTGGAATGACTTCAGAGAGTTTATGTCTATGTTTCTTGTAGGAGTTTTATGGTTTCAGCTCTTATGTTCCTAAATCCATTTCAGGTTAACTCTTGTGTATGATGTAAGATAGTGGTCCAGTTCCATGTGGCCATCCAGTCTTCCCAGTACCTACTATTGAAAAGACTGTCCCTTTCCTGCTGTGTATTCTTGACTCCTTTGTCATAAATTAATTGATCATATATGAATGGGTTTATTTATGGAATCTCTGTTCTGTTCCATGGATCTTTGTGTCTCTTCTTATGCCAATACCATACTGTTTGGATTACTATGGGTTTGTAATAGTGTTCAAACTCAGGAAGCATGTTGCCTCCAGTTTTGTTCTTAAGATTTGGCTACTCGGGGTCTCTTGTAGTTCCATACAACAAATTTTAGGATTGTTTATTATACAAAAAAATGCCACTAGAATTTTGATAAGGATTGCATCAAAACTGTAGGTTGCTTTGTGTAGTATGGCCATCCTACATAGTTTAACAATCTTCCTCCAATTCATGTGAACAGAGTATTTTTCCATGGTTTTGTGTCATCTTTGGCTTTTTTCATCAATGTCTTATTTTCAGTCTACAGGTCTTTCTTGTTTAAATTTATTCCTACTTTTTTTTTTTGAGGCAATTGTGGATGGGTTTCTTTTCTTAATTTCTCTTGCATCTGATAGTTCATTTTTAGCATGTACAAATGCAGCAGATTTTGGGGTGTTGATTTTGTATCCTGCAACTTCACTGAATTTATGACTAGTTCTAAGTCTTTTTGTGATCTTTAGGGTTTTCTATGTATCAAATGTTATCTGCAAATAGCGACCGTTTTACTTCTTCCTTTCCAATTTGGATGTCTTTTTTTTTCTTGCCAGTTGCTCTGGGTAAGACTTCCAAATACTACAAATAAAAGTGAATAGAAAGTGAGAAGAGTGAGCATCCTTGTATTGTTCCTCAAGAAAAAAAGATTTCAGCTTTTCACCATTGAGTATAATGTTACCTGTAGACTTCTCATGTGTGGCCTGTGTTATATTGAGGTACATTCCCTCCATACATGCTTTGTTGAATTTTTATCACGAATGAATATTGAGTTTTGTTAGATGCTTTTTCTGTATAATGAGGTGATCATATGACTTATATCCTTTATTTTGTTAATGAGGTGTATCATATTGACTCATTTGCAGATGCTGTACCATCCCTCCATCTGTGGAATAAATCCGTCTTGATCATGATATATGAACTTTTTAATGTATTGTTGAATCTGGTTTGCTAATATTTTTTTGAGGATTTTTGTATATATATATATATTATCAGGGAAACTGGGCTATAATTTTCTTGCGGTGTCTTTGTCTGGTTTTGGTATCAGGGTTGTCTTGACCTCATAAAATCAGTTTGGAAGGGTTTCCTCCTCATACATTTTTTTGGAAGTACCTTAGAAGGATTAATATTCATTTTTCTTTAAATGTGTCATAGAATTCACCAGTGAGGCCATATGATACTGGACTTTTCTCTGTTGGGAGGTTTTTGATTACTGATTCAATTTCCTTACTTGTTACTGGTCTGTTCATATTTTCTACTTAATTTAGATTGGATGTTTTTAGGAATTTTTCCATTTCTTCTCGGTTGTCCAGTTTGTATGCATATATCTCTTCATAGAGGTCTCTTAAGGATCCTTTGTATTTCTGTGATATCAGTTGTAATGCCTCCTATTTCATTTCTTTTTTTTTTTTTAAGATTTTATTTATTTATTCATGAGAGACACACAGAGAGAGGCACAGACATAGGCAGAGGGAGAAGCAGGCTCCATGCAGGGAGCCTGACGTGGGACTTGACCCCAGGGCCTCCAGGATCACTCCCTGCCGCTGAAGGTGGCGCTAATCTGCTGAGCCACCCTGGCTGCCCCTTCCCTCTTTCATTTCTCATTTTTTCTGGGTCCTCTTTTTTTTCTTGTTAAGTCTAGCTTAAGGTTTGTGTTTTACTTATCTGTTAAAAAACAAAACAAAACCCAACTCTTAGTTCCACTGATATTTTCTATTATTTTTTTAGTCTCTTACCTCATTTATTTCTGCTCTGATCTTTTACTTCTTTCTCCTAACTTTGAGCTTCATTTGTTCTTCTTTACTAGTTCCTTGAGCTATAGATTTAGGTTGTTAACTTAATAATCTTTCTTGTTATTTAATGTAAGCTTTTATTGCTGTGAACTTCCCTCTTGGAACTGCCCTTGCTGCCTCTCCTAGGTTTTGGCATGTTGGATTTCTATTTCTATATGTTTTTCTCATTTGATTTCTTCATGACCCATTGGTTGTTCACTAACGTGTTTAATCTTCACACATATGTGAATTTTCCAGTTTTGTTCTTGTCATTGATTTCTAGTTTCAAACCACTGTGGTCAGAAAAGATGCCTGATAGGATTCCAATCTTCTTAAATTTATTAAGACTTGTTTTGTGGCCTAACATATGATCTGTCCTAGAGAATATTCCATGTGCACTTGAGAAGAATGTGTACTATGCGGCTTTTGGATGGGATGTCCTTTAAATGTCTTTTAAGTCCATCTGGTCTAATGTGTCATTTAAGGTCAATGTTTCGTTATTGATTTAATGTCTGGATGATCTATCCACTGATGAAAGTAGGGTATTAAAGTCTGCTACTATATTGTATTGCTATCCATTTCTCCCTTTAGGTCTGTCAGTATTTGCTTTATATATTTGGATTCTCCTATGATATGTGTATAAGCATTTAAAAATATATTCTTTTGTTGGATTGATGCCTTTATTGTTATATAATGACCTTCTTTGCCTCTTACTACAGTCTGTCTTCACGCCTATTTTGTATAGGTATCCCAGATTTCTTTTGGTTTTTTTTTGCATGAAATACCTTTTTCTGTTCCTTTACTTTTAGTCTTTGTGTGTCCTTAGATCTGAAGTGAATCTGTTGTAGGCAACACATAGATAAGTCTTACTTATTTTTTTTTTCAATCTATCAGCCACCCTATATCTTTGGATTGGAGAATTTATCCATTTACATTTAAAGTAATTACTCACAGGTATTACTTCCTGTTGTTTTGTCAATTGTTTTCTGGCTATTTTGTAATTCCTTCATTCTTCTTTTGCTCTCTTCCTTTGTGATTTGATGATTTTCTGCAGTGTAGTGGTATGCTTAGATTCCTTTATCCACTATAGTTTTGCTTTGTGGTTACCATGAGGCTTTCCTAAAACAACTTATAATGGTCTATTTTAAGTTGATGATAGTTTCAGTTTGGATACATTCTAAAGTATAAATACATTTTTATTCCTCCCTCCCGTGCTTTTTTTTTTTTAATTTTTAAAATTTATTTACTCAGACACAGAGACATAGACCATGGGTGAAGCATGCTCCCCACAGGGAATCCGATGCAGGCCTCAATTCCCAAACCCAGGATCATGCCCTGAGTCAAAGGCAGATGCTCAACCACTGAGCTACCCAGGCATCCCCCATGGTTTGCTTTTGATGTCCCAACTTACATCTTTTTCTTTTGTCCATTAACAAATAATTATAGTTGTTTTTACTTTTGTCTTTTATATGTAATTAACCCACCACCTGTGCAACATTAAATTATTCTGAATTTTACTCTATATCTACCTTTACTAGTGAGATTTATAATTTCATATGTTTTCCTATTATTGACTGGTGCCTTTTTATCTCAAAGAAGTCCCCAGAACATTTCTTGCCAGGCTCTTCTAATGGAGATGAAGACTTTTAGCTTTTGATTATCTGGAAAAGTCTCTCTCCTTCAATTCTGAAGGATGACTGTCAGGTAAAGTATTTTTAGTTGTCAATTCTTTCCTTTTTATTTTATTTTTTTTAAGATTTTATTTATTTATTCTTGAGAGATAGAAGGAGAGACAGAGCCAGAGACACAGGCAGAGACAGAGCCAGAGACACAGGCAGAGGGAGAAGCAGGCTCCATGCACTGGGAGCCCGACGTGGGATTCGATCCCGGGTCTCCAGGATCGCGCCCTAGGCCAAAGGCAGGCGCCAAACCGCTGCGCCACCCAGGGATCCCCTCTTTTTATATATATATTAAAAGATAGTTTATTTTACCTGATATGAAATATTTCAAACATATTAAAAGAATGATCATATAACAAGGATCCAGATTCCCTCTACCCAGCTTCGGCAAATCTTATCATTTTTACCTTCTTTGTTCTAAATCTTTTTAAAAATTATAATGAAACATAGACATAGTAGAAGTCTATATATCTGTCTCTCTCATTTAATCTTTTCTCCCTCCTTCTAGAAGTTTACACCATCTTGTATTTGGCATCTATTCCATCCATGCATTTCTTTTATTGTTTACTTTTACTACAGATATAAGCATGCATAAACAATAGACAGTACTCTGGGATGTTTTAGATTTCTTCCTCTTCTCCTCCTCCTCCTCCCCCTCCTCCCCCTCCTCCCTCACTCCCCCCTTCTTTCTTCTTTCTTCTTTCTTCTTCGCAGTTATTTTTTTTCAGCAAGTTAAATATATTGTGCCACTTTCACTGGCCTGCAAAGTTTCTGCTAAAAAATCAGCTTATAGTCTTAATGGGACTTCTCTTGTACAAAACACATTGTTTTTCTCTTGCTACTTTTAAGATTCTCTCCTTATCTTTAACTTTGGACACTTTAATTATAATGTGTCTTGGTTTTCTTTGGGTTGTCTTATGTGGAGCTCTCTGTACTTCTTTGATCTGGAATGTATGTTTCCGTCCCTATGTTAGGGAAATTTTCAGTCATTATTTCTGCAAATGAGTTTCCTGCCCCATTGTCTCTCTCTTCTCCTTCTGGGACCCTTATAATGCCAATATTAGTCTACTTGGTGTTGTTTCATAAATTCCTAAAGCTGTCTTTGTGCTTTTTCATTCTTTTTTTTTTCTTTTTTGCTGCTCTGATTGGGTGAGTTCCACTGCCCTCTGTTTGAGTTTACTGATCTTTTTCCTTCTTCATCTAGTTTGCTCTTAAACCCCTCTAGTGTATTATTCAGTTCAGTTATTGTTTTCATCTCTGTAATTTCTGTTTGGTACTTTCTTATATTTTTTCTTTCTTTGTTGAAATTCTCACTTTGTTAATGCTTTGTTCCCCTGAGCTCAGTGAGCATCTGTGTGACTGTTATTTTGAACTCTTTATCAAGTAAATGACTTATTTCCAATTCATTGGGGCTTTTTCTGAGATTTTATTTTGTTCTTTCATTTGGAACACATTCTTCTGTTTGTTTTTTCTTGACTCTCTTTGTTGATTTTTCTACATTAGATAAAACAGCTACCTTTCCAGGTCTTAAAGAGATGCCCTCCTGTAGATGAATCTTCTTGTTCAAATTTGCCCTAGGTCTTGGTTGTCCCTTAACCCTTTATGATTGTATAAATAGCATACTTGGTTCTCTGTCTTTCCTAGTAGTTGAGGGGGTACCAGGACCTGTCAGTGTCAAAGGGGAGGATCTTAGCACCTATATTCAGTCTAATTGGAGACCAGACCTCAGGTAGCAGCTTTTAAAGTTTGTACATATACCTCTTTCAGGGAAAGAGCAGGAAATGGGCATTTCTGTTTGTTTTCTCTGCACTGAGCCCTGGGGTCATAGCTAAGTTAATTGTTTGTGTGTTTGCTTGCCATGCTGTTGAACCTGTGAACATACGCTCTGGTGGCCTTTAGAACCAGGCTTTCAAGAGATGTATCCTCTGGTGGCCAGCCAAAAAAGCTGGGGTGCCACACCTGAGCATAAGCTCCTTTCTTTGAGACACTGATGACCTGGGGCAGGACAGAGGGAGAGTGCAAAGATGGTAGCCACTGGCTTCCCTGGTCTCTGGAGAGGATAGAGGTATGTATTTCTCAATTGGCCCCTCAGGCCACTGCTATGAAGATAACTTAATAGTCTCTTCCATAGAAAGACTGGGATTCTCATTCTGCTCTGTCTCTGCTACCTTGGGGGGGTAGCTGGTTAAGAACTATTTCTCCATTTGTTAGAGTGCTTTGGGAGCCAGGATTGTAGGCGCTGCTGGCCTCCAGAGCCAGGAGCTCAAGGATGGCTCTTGGGCAGTAGCTACAAAATCCATGGTGCCCTTGTGTGCACAGGCTTCTTTCCAAGAGATTGCAGCAAACTGGAACAAGGCAGAGGGAAAGTGCAAATGTAGCATCCCCTAGCCTCCCCAGTCTTTGAAGATGATTTCAGTAGGCCTCTAGATGTGTATTATATTAGATACCTCCCCTTCAGACTGAAACTTTAAGCAAATAGTCCTCTTTCACAGAAAGACTGGGTATTTCTGTTTCCTCTGCACAGGGCCCTGGAGGAGAGCCACAATGAACCACTACTTTTTAGTTTACTATAGCCTTGTTGAGCTCATGGATAGAAGCCCTATTGGCTTTCAAAGCTAAATATTTTGGAGGCTTACTTATCTCCCAGATGCAAGTCTTAAACATTGGGGCATGAGCCTGGCTTGTTCACTGTCCAAGCTGTAGTCTTGAGTATATGGTAGGTACTTAATAAAAACCGTTTGAATAAATGAATGAATTTATCCTTCCTTCCTTTCAGTGTTTTCATCGAGGATGAGGATGTTATCTTTTATTTGTTGGTATTTCCAAGGACACAAGAAATGTCTGTGATTCTCATGCTTTATTTTAGTCAACCATTTTTATTGAACATATGCTACATGCCAGGCACTGGGCTAGGTACTGAGGATGCAACAGTGAATAAAACTGAGAAAACTCTTATATTCACACACACTAGTGAGAGGAAATGGATAACAAATATTATAAAAAGTAAATTATTTGATTTTTTTGCTGATGTTGGAATAGACTATTCCTCTTCTTGTTTCTGAAGAATAAAATGTTGAACCTTTTCTGTAAAAAGAAATCATAAGTGACCCAAAGCCAGCTGAAGCAAACAAATTCACTCTTGTCCTGAAAGAAACGGGAATATGTTAATTAGAAAATGGTAACTAGGGATCCCTGGGTGGCGCAGCGGTTTGGCGCCTGCCTTTGGCCCAGGGCGTGATCCTGGAGACCCAGGATCGAATCCCACGTCGGGCTCCCGGTGCATGGAGCCTGCTTCTCCCTCTGCCTGTGTCTCTGCCCCTCTCTCTCTCTCTCTCTCTCTCTGTGACTATCATAAATTTAAAAAAAAAAAATAAAGAAAATGGTAACTAAACCTCTGGAAAAGTGTGAAAAAGAGAGAAGGACAAAAAAAGGATCAGGCAAAAAGATGGTTGCTACAAGGCAGAGATTCCTCTACCGCTGAGCTGCCTGCCCTGTCATTCTGCAATCTTAGCCTGGCTGCTTTCACCACATATGTGTCCTTCCCAACCTTGAAAGCCCATCATGATGTTTGCTGGCAGGATTTTGAGTGACCCTGAACTAGCCGTTGCCAAGGTATCTCTACTTACTACTCAAAGCAGGAATAATAAATCTGCCTATGTGCTGTCTCCTTCCATTTCAAGGCACACACAGTGAATTCAGAGCAAGGGGTAAAGAGAGTTACTGCATGTAAAAATAGCCTTGTGCCTTAAAAAAAAATACTTTTTTTCACAAATAAATGCATCATCTCATTGGCTCCTTTTAAGACCACTGTGAGTTGATTAAGGTGAGGATTATAGTTAGTATGTCCATATAGCCCCAGTTAACCCTTTTTTTGTCCCAGCATTCCATTTGGCGTAGCACTTATCCTGGACATTTTAAAAAGATTTTATTCATTTATTTGATAGAAACAGAGCACAAGCAGGAGGAGCAGCGGGCAGAGGGAGAGGGAGAAGCAGGCACTCTGCTGAGCAGGGAGTCTGACATGGGGCTCAATCTCAGAACCCTGGGATCAGGACCTGATCTTGTCTTGAAGACAAGACGTTTAACTGACTGAACCACCCAGGCGCCCCCTGGATTTTTTTTATAGACTTAATTTTTTTAGAGCAGTTTTAGGTGCACAGCAAAATTGAGTGAAAGGTATGGAAATTTCTCCTAGGCCTACTGCCAGTGTATATGCACAGCCTTCCTGACTATCCACACCCCCAGCAGAGTGGTACGTTTGTTACAGTGGGGGAAGCTGCATTGACACATCATCGCTCAACGCCTAGAGGTCACGTTAGAGTTCGCTGTCAGTGTTACATATTCTGTGGGTTTTGGCACACGTATGATGACAGGTCTTTACCATTAGAGTGTTGTACAGAATAGTTTCACCGGCCTGAAAATCCTCTGTTCTCTGCCTCTTCTCCATCTTCTGGATTTATCAGTTGGTATTCAAGTGTAATTATAATTCCATATTTGAAAATATTTTGATAGAAATGTTTACTTCAACACGGTAAAGCTGCTTTCTTGGTTAAAAAGTAAATATTTTTAAAGTACATAAGTTTAATTTGCCTTTCAGAGTGGTCCCAACGTAGGTGGTAAGTTATGTGGTCTCCATAATCACAGTCTGCATTTAATGCGGAGAAAAACTGGTTTCCACAGAGAAAGGGACACTCCCTGGTGTGTCTGGCCAATCAGGAGTAGAGCAGGACTAAAGCCTTGAGATCTGAGTTCTGGTACTTTCTATACCAGAGACACGAGGCCCACCAGAGGGACAACTCAGGTCTCAAAGCTTACCACATCCCTGCTGTATTTAAAGTAGTTATGAAAGCAGGATTCTATCTGTATTTCTAATTCAAGCATGAGAAAAGGCACTAAGTAAATAAATAACGTACCCAGTAAAGGATCAAAATAGACCACAAGAAGCCCAAGAAATAGAAAATCAGGCAGGCAAATGAAGACCTGTGTGGAGAGGATGTATTTCAAAGGAGTACTGTGCTTTTGGAGAGGATTCTATAAAATGTTAAGTCAGAGGAGAATAGCATCTTCACTGACAAATGTTTGGTGGTATTTTGAGACTGAAATTAGTTTCATTTGCATATTTCTGGGACATGGTACATCTGTTTATCCAGCAAAATGAGTCTAGGTTCTGATCAAATACATAGTAAACTTGCCCAATATGGCAATTAACCATTCTGTAGTATCGCCCACATGTAATTTTAATACAGTGTTAGCATCCTAAAGATTGAAGTGACTCTTAACTTTTCCACAGCAGATCAGAAGTACATTATTTCAAAAAGGGGTCAGTTTTCCTAAAGACCAATTTCTCCTCACACTCGTTTTAAGATGTAGTATTTAAAATACATGCTGATGTAAAAAAAAACACATAGTTACCCTACATCAGATGGGAGTGATTACTCGTGTGTAAAACCTAGATCACAAGGAGCAGGGTAAATGACCAACACATGCAAGGAAATGGTAAATAATACAGAATGGTGTGTGGAGTTGACATTTCCCCTTCCAGGGTTTTTAAGATGCATGGCGTTAGATGCTATCCTGCTGAAAGGATATTTAGATGTTTCTCTTTATTTGCAAATGGTGTGAATATATGCTTTTATTTTATTTCTTTATTTTCGCCAGGCCTCTCTATCAGGAGCGTGTGCTGGAAAGCAGACCGCCTTCTAGCAGGGACCCAGGACAGTGAGATATTTGAAGTGATCGTGCGCGAACGAGACAAGCCAATGCTGATCCTGCAAGGCCACTGTGAGGGGGAGCTCTGGGCTCTGGCCCTGCACCCTAAGAAGCCACTGGCTGTGACAGGCAGTGACGACCGCTCTGTCAGGTGAGGCCTGGGCAATGGCAGTTGTCATCTCCCTGACTGCCTTGGGATTACAGATTTATTGTGCCCAAATTTGCTTGTTATTTAAGAGAAGGATAAACCATAGTACAGAAGCACACAAGTTCCAAGTGGAATGTTGAGACATTTAGCTCAACAACACTTGGCTTCTTAGCATTTTGTTGTTGCTATCTTTCTCTGGCTTCATCTTAAGTCATGAAAATGCTCTGAGAAGTGAAAATACACTGCTACTAGTTAGATAGGCTCCCATTTCTCTTTCAGTTGAAGATGTGCATTCATTTGTGGTAAGATTATATTTCTCCCTTGTATCTTGGGTCCTCTGTAGGGGGCTGCACATGGCATTTCACACTTTTGTTATAGACATTCATCTCCATGGGTGAATTCATGAGTTTGTCTTCATCAGGACTTAAATTTCTGATTTTCAGGATTCTCTTCAGTGTGTGAGTAAACAACTATTTCTTTGCATATTCTCAGATGGAATTTTGAACATTGTCCTCAAACCAAAGGAAAGTGCTTGTTCCTAAGAAAACAGGCAATTTTATTAGTGCCTCAAGGATTCTTGCTGTGGATCGTTTGTTATTTTTTGAGAGCACAGCATTGCATAAAATGAGCAAAATGAGCACACTTCCAGTATCTCTGTGACTGTTGAAAGGCTGATCATAGGTTTAGAGGTACTTGAGGAAGGCTGTGCCCTGACTTCAGTATTTCTGTATTTGCTGCTGACCTTTAAATGTGCCCAACAACAAGTAGGCCAGAAAGAGTGCCTGCCAGTGGCGGGGAGAGGCTTCTGGGTTGATTGGTTGATTGATTACTGCTTCTGGGTTCTAATAGCTGAATTAGAACATTGTAGACTAGACTGGAGGTTCCTGCTTCCCCTCTGCTCTTGTTCATACTGTACGCCTGTGAATCTGATCAAGGCACAGTGTGCTCACTAATGACGTATAAATCCAAAAGTAAATCCATTTTGTGATTTCTACCAAGCTCTGAAGCCCCCTCAATCTAAAAGATCACACTTGTGTCTCCACATGGCATAAGTATTTATTTGGTTGAAGCTTTTCTTTACTCAACTTACTCTATTTTCTTCCTTATCCTTCCTTGACTCTGAGCCTTCTCTCAACAGGCAAAATGGTGCCACCATGTTGCTCAAGCACCTGAGATACCCGATTTATACACATCCAGATAGAAATGATTTCAAGGAAAGTCTTTGGCTTTTATATTTTGGCAACTTTGATGTGTCTTAGAATTGCAAACATCTCCAAGGAGCCCTGTCAGAATTTGTCTTATTCCCCTTAACTATGAATTTGGCTAAAATTACAGTCTTTTACACTGAATATTGAAATTTAAGAAGAGTCTAAGTCCTAATTTCTTGAGAAAGATCAGCTTAGGGATTTTATAAGGATGGCACAGTCTACTGGGGAGTGATAGTTTCTGCATGCTAGTAAGGCAAAGCTTACATTGCTTAAAATAGTACAAGGCTAAAAACAGCGTGAGATGATGAATAATGGACGAGGTATCGAAAGACTACCATGAGCTTTAGGCCCAACGGTGCAGGCTGCCTCAGGGATCAGTAAGCTCTTCACTGTGCAGCTCCCCATTTTCAGGAGCATGCCTCCATCTGGACCATGATTTTGTTTTGTTTTTACTTTGTTCTTGTGTGTAGGCTGTGGAGCCTGGCCGACCATGCCTTGATCGCCCGCTGTAACATGGAGGAGGCAGTTCGCAGTGTGGCTTTCAGCCCCGATGGATCTCAGCTGGCCCTGGGCATGAAGGATGGCTCTTTCATTGTGCTCCGAGTCAGGCATGTACCGATATGGAAAATGATATCAGAAATGCTCTCTTGTTGAAACTAGTTCTCCTGGCCATAATGTATGCTAGGACTTCAGGAAAAATGCTTTTACTCTTTCAAATAGAACACTTTAGATTCACAGTGCCCTATCTGTAATTCCTAAATCCAAACATTCAAAAAATCCAAAGTTCTTGGGTAATTTATTTGACAGCACATCTTGACCAAATGAACTGATTTGAGACTGTTTATTGCCTATTAATCTCTCAATAGGAATAATTATCATGCGATATGCTACAAAATATTAATGTGGTTAATATGGGGTGCTGGGGATCCCTGGGTGGTGCAGCAGTTTAGCGCCTGGCTTTGGCCCAGGGCGTGATCCTGGAAACCCGGGATCGAATCCCACGTCGGGCTCCCGGTGCATGGAGCCTGCTTCTCCCTCTGCCTGTGTCTCTGCCTCTCTCTCTCTCTCTCTCTCTGTGTGACTATCATAAATAAATTAAAAAATTAAAAAAAAATATGGGGTGCTGCCCTAACTCATACTGGGGATGTTACATAATATATTGTATGTGAGCCTTTCTAAAATCCAGTGAATAATGAACTTCCAAGCTCAGCTAGTCCCAAGAGGTTATGGGTTGTAGGAAGCCAAGAAAAGAGAAAGAAATGATAAAGCAGTCTCCAGCAGTGCCAGATTTTTAGAGGTGAGCTTGAGTAAAGGATTTCTTTCACTTATAATGAAAAAGAAGATGGAGTATCTCATATTTATTAACATCCTGTATTTACTGGACAAAAATTATGACTCACACTTGTAATTTCTCTAAGCACACTGGTTGTTTTTTTGGCTTACACAATTTGTGATTACAGAAAGAAAATGAAGCTGTAAATTAGATATTGCATGTTTTGTACATAGAAAATTCTATAAAACTTTGAAAAATGATCTTGGTGTAGTTTATTACACTAAATTCTCATTACCAGCCACACATAAGTGATTACTGAGTTGGTGGGCAACATTTTCTTTCTCTGCTTAGTGGATGGTGTGAAGAGATGGCCAATTACCAGATTTTTTTCTTTTTTGATGGATTTCCCAGCCAAAAATATCCCCCAAAACCCTATTTGATGACATTACAGTAAACTCTAATGTGAGTAATAAGAAATAGCAGGGGAGGGCAATTACCATGTAGAAGCTGATATTCACCATTATTTGTGCACCGATTTTGTTGGGAATAGAAGAAGTTGTTGGTACTGGAACAGGGGACCTGCTAGTCACAATTCTATCTCATGGTGGCAACTTTCCAATGAGGACAGCAGTTCTTACCAGAACCTGATCAGAAGGGACACAAGATATTCCAGTGTCTGATACATGTATGCATTGTTGACCTTTCATGGTGAAGATTAAATAATTACATGAGAATTTAACATTTAAAAAAGTCATTGAGAAAAAGTAACCTGATGTAGTTTACCTTCCTCTGGGACATGTTTTTAAAACACTTTCACAAACCCCAAATTTCTCAAAGCACAAATTTTAGGGAAAAATAATACATAACTGACCATGAAAGCCAATATGCATTTCATTAAATTTTGTTGTCTTTACTTTGGAAACCCAAAATATCATTTAAAATGTTGGTTGATGTTCCCTAAAATGGCCAGAAATGAAATGGTGTCTTCTATCTTTCTTCAGCAGTTAATCTCAGAGTTCCTGTAGGTGTCCTCTCCCTTTTGAAACAACATTTTCTCTGACATACACATTTTAAGACGTAGCTTGGGTTCCTGTTTCTAGATTTGCTGCTTATCCCCTTTTATTGCTGCTCTTTATTCTTATAGAGATATGACAGAAGTGGTTCATATCAAAGATCGAAAAGAAGTCATTCATGAAATGAAATTTTCTCCAGATGGCTCTTACCTCGCGGTGGGATCCAATGACGGCCCAGTGGACGTGTATGCCGTTGCCCAGCGATACAAGAAAATTGGAGAATGCAGCAAGTCCCTTAGTTTCATCACACACATTGACTGGTCTTTGGATAGCAAGTACCTGCAGACCAATGATGGCGCCGGAGAACGCCTCTTCTACAAGATGCCATGTAAGTTACGTGGGCGTTGGGCATTGGAGAGAATCAAGACCTTGAACCACATGCAGCAAACATGTATGACTGTCGTCATGATCTCAGGGCAAGGAATATTTTCAGAGATGCCACCCCCCACATCTCAAACTCTCCAAGAAAAGATTAATACATTGAAACATATTAAAATAAAAACTCAAGGCACAATGAAAGAGGTCACAGCAAGACAAGGCACAGACTGGACGGAAATGCTTGCAATGGTTATAATGGGCAAAGGATATACACCTAGAAGTTACAAAGAACGCCTAAAGATAAGTGAAAGGAAAAGGATCCTAGAAAGATACTGAAAAATGCTAAATGTAAAGATACTGAAAAATGCTACATGTACCAGTATGCATGTTCCTCATTTGCTATGACAGTTTTAGTCCGAAATCGGTGTTCTTCATAAATAGAAGTCTTTAGGATATCATTTATTGAAATATGCTAAGTGGGATTTAAAACACAATTTTTAAGAAAGTTTTTATTTATTTGAGAGTGAGACAAAGGGTAGGTTAGAGAGAGCGAGCGAGAGGGAGAGAGCACAAGTGATAGAGGAGAGGCAGAGGTGGAGGGAGAAGCAGGCTCTCTGCTGAACAGGGAGCCCTATGCAGGACTCGATCCCAGGACCCTGGGATTATGACCTGAGCCGAAGGCAGACGCTTAACCGACTGAACCACCCAGGTGCCCCTAAAAAACACAATTTTTACTTGTCACCTCCACTCTCTTTTTTAGAAGAGGTTCATCAGACTTCTATAATATTTAGTGACATTTAGTTTGTAACACTACAATGGCAGACATAAAAGGCAAATTTCTGTATTGTAATCTTTGCCTATGATTTTTTTTATAGAAGGGGATATTTTTAGTATTTATCATGAATTTTGTCATCAAATAATATTTTCTTAATCTTTTTGTTGAAAAATCATTTACTAGGAAATAATATATACCATCCAATGTAATTTCAGCTTCTAAAAGAATCTCTGCTCTGTCAAATTCATCAGCGCACCATCACTAGGTACATATTTCTGTGTGTCTACTTTCTTTGCTTGCAATTCTTTCATATATATTTTCCATATGTGAAAAATCATGGAATACATGTTTATCGTTTTCAATAACAAAGTAACATTCTGCTCAGTGATAATAGCATAATTTGCTTTCTTGTCCTTCTATGAGTGAGCATTTGGGCTCATTTCTGGTTTCTTTGCTGGTGCAGACAGTGCCTCTCCAAATATCTTTGTATAAGGGGTATTTTCTTTCCTGAGTTACTTCCTTGAACTGTATTTTACAAAGGAGGAATGCTGGGTTTAAAAACTATGGTGTGTCAGCTCTCTGATTTTATGTTCATCTGAATGAATTTTTATGGGATGCTGTCACAGTCCAGAATTTCTGCATGCCAGTATTTGACATCGTACCAGTAATGTATGTCTGTTCTCGCAGATTCTTTATTTGAAAACATTTGTTTATTTTTGAAGAAGAAACTACGAGATAATACACTAAATTGTCTTGATTTTTGAATTTCAAAATTGTATATGGTTAGACATTTTCCCAAGCATTTGTGTATCAGTGTGTTTCTGCCTTTGCATGTACCTGGGTGACGTCCCTCAGCAGCCTTTGGCACACACTGGGAGTTGTGCCATACACTTGAGAACATTTTTGGCACAACTGTCAGAACTATTTTCCCTAACTGCTTATATTTACTTCATCAGAAATGGTGGATTTTCATTGTCTAATGCTTTTAAATTTAAATAATATCCATTAAATGTTTACACTAATTATTGGAGCCTAAATTTTTTAAAAAATCACTTCTATGGTTCTTTGAATTACGAAGAGTAGTTCAGAATAAACTTTTTTTTTTAAGATTTTATTTATTCATGAGATAGAGACAGAGAGGCAGAGACACAGGCAGAGGGAGAAGCAGGCTCCATGCAGGGAGCCTGATGTGGGATTCCATCCTGGGTCTCCAGGATCAGACCCTGCCTGGACTGAAGGTGGAGCTAAACCACTGAGCCACCTGGGCTGCCCCAGAATAAAATTTTAAACACGTAGCAAAATGTTGGTGACTAAATATATGATTTCATAAAAATCTTTTCATCAATAATACAAAGCATACTATCTGTACAGTACTTTCGAATATTACAGTAAAAACAATGATCATTTTCTTTCTTTTCTCCGTATCTGAGTTTTGATCATGCGCTCTCTCTAAACCATGCTGGAAGAAAAAAAGTCACCAATTGGGAAAAGAGATTAAAATCTTGAGTTTCCTTGGTTTATTAAACTTCTCTAAACCTTTATAAGAAAAATGGATAAAGTAAATTAGAATGTGCTTTTTATTTAAATGAAACATTATGTTACTGTGTGTTGATTATTTCCAGCTGGGAAGCCTTTAACAAGCAAAGAAGAAATCAAAGGGATTCCCTGGGCCTCCTGGACCTGTGTGAAAGGCCCTGAAGTGAGTGGAATTTGGCCAAAGTATACGGATGTCACTGACATCAATTCCGTGGATGCAAATTACAACAGCTCAGTGCTGGTTTCCGGCGATGATTTTGGATTGGTTAAATTGTTTAAATTTCCTTGTCTCAAGAAAGGTAAGGCCACAAGAGAGATTTCACTGAATAAGTATTTAATCTAGAATGTATACACAGTGTAATTAAGACTGATTTTCTTTTTGTCTCTTCTTGCAGATTATTCATTTTTGTATTCATTTTTACTCTTTTACACTTTCAGATAAAATATGTTGCTGATATTATTTACTTTTGATGTTCCAAAATACAGAATTTTACAAATTTAAGGCATAATTTGTTTACAGTTATTTCTAGCCAGTTTGTGATTCGTAAGCTTTATGTTTCATTTTTTAAACAAGTCCTAGTTTTGTTTTTATTTATGTAAATAAACACTCATAATTTAAGTTATTGTATTACATTAAAATATTGCAATTAAAATTCCTTTATGCTGCACGGCTAATTGTGCTTATACATGGAATGCCAAGCAAAGTCCCTCTAGATATACTTAAGATAAAAATCTAAGATAAAAATCTAAAGGTGATTTTTGTGGTGATAACACAGTTCGCAGACCCCTTGTAGCACTAATCTTGCAAAGCTAATTTACATAATTGGTGAAATTTTTGAGAGGGAAGCTTGGTTCAAGAAAATTCTCCCCTTGCCTTTTGTTGTTTTGTTTTATTGTTAAAATCTTGTCACGTCTGTTTTGTGGCATCTTCAGACTTTGTAGGATGTGACTGGAATAGCCATGTAATGACCCTGTCTTTTTCTTCCTTACAAAACTGAGCCAAAGCCCCTACACAGATTTTTCTGAGACCGCCCACCAGCACCCTGAAAACCTGATCTTCAGAAAGTGATCAGTGGGGACGTGCTGTGGCCTAAAAACTCGCTCACTTGAACGATTTTAAAATTAAGAAGGGAAGGGATTGAAAAATGTAATCAGAAGGTCATTTTCGGCTAACTGGCAGTTTTGAAGCTGCAACAGTTACAGTTGAGAATTGAATATAAAATGCACAGCAAAGCTGCCATCATTTACACTTGACAAAATGGCCATCACTTTAAAATGCTTGAGGCACAAAATTACCTCAACATGCCTAATTCACACTCTTCTCTCCCTGATGGGTCTTTTGAGACAGGGCCTATCCTGTCAGATTGAGCAATGTACTTGAGGAACTTGAGTTAGGCAACCAGAAGCAATGAGGGAACTGACAAGAAATATCAACAGGGCCAGAAGCAATACTGTGGGTCTCGAGGATCAGGACTTGGGAAGAAGTTAACTCGCCGAGAATTGGTGTTTCCTGCATATCACCCTGCCTTGTAGGGTGGTCTTGGGCCTTGAAATAGGAATGGAAACAGAGACGGTGGGTTTGTTGATGAGAATGAGGAAGGGCGAGGGAGGCACTGAGCAGTGCTGTCTGTCCAAGTGAGACACCTTGATGTGTAAAACACCCCTGAGGATGCTGGCGTACAGGAGACATTGCAGAATAAGGGAAGGTTGACAGCTGAGTGACAGTGTGGTGGGAGGAATAAAACCCACCTCAGCAGTCTGCGGAAGTATCCATATTTTCATAGCAAATTGACTTGTTCTACATTTCATGGCACACGGTTTATAAATCTTGCAGTTTGCCTCAGAGACATTCAGACTTTTGTGGCCTTTGTGTGCCCGAACTCACACATACTTCCCTTTTGTGGCAGGGAAGTTCAGAAAAGCGTGCTGTTGACAGGAACAGTAACGGTTGGTGGAACTTGTTGCCCAGGGTACCAGTGGCAGGAATTCCTCCATGAGCAAGGGCTGGTGACCATGAGAAGTGTGGAGGCTGAGCAAACATTGTAGTTTTCCACAGTGATTAAATAAAACTCACAATCAAGTTAATTGACACATTTGCAATTAATGTGTGTAGGCTTCTGCTGCACAGTATGCGGACACGAGTGTTCTGCAGTTAATGAAAATGCTGACAGTGGTTTTTACTTTTACATCGCCAAACTGATTTTTTTCATTTCATTTTGACAGTGTTTAAATCTTTTGAAATAACTAGTGTCGATACTGATAATTTTCCCTGATGTCATTTAGACTACATTCTGTTTGACCATCACCGTACAGAAAAATCCAAAGCCTTGCTCACGGACATTTGCCATGTCTTAGCACCTTGGCACCACTCCTTCTCCAAGGGAAGGCTCTCCTGTTTGACTGACTTGTGTGCTGCTGCCCCATTAATCCTTGACACAAACACAGCCATATATGTACCCACACAGTCCTTGAAGAACTCCCTCCTAAAATAAGTGTCCTGGATGTTGTAAGACATGGGTTGCATAAACTCTGGACCTTGAGAAGAAAAGTATTGGGTTTTAGTAGAGTGTGGATGAGCTTGATGCAGTACAGAAACACAAAAGTCAGTGTGGCTGGAGTGTGATGAATGAGGGGAGCATTGTGTGATCAGAGGCTTGAGAGGGCAATGGGGACCGTGTCATGAAGGGCCTTATATAGCCACTGTTAGAAATTTGAGTCTTATTCTAAGTGTGGTGGGGAACTATTGAGGGCTTACAATGGAGGAGTGACATAACCAATCTAAGTTTTTAAAAGATCACCTTGATACCATGTGGGTTCAGTTAGGGAAGGGGAGGCTTCAAGTAGATTCTTGCACAAATCTAGGTAAGAGACGATGTGGCTTGGACAAAAGTATTAGAAATAGATGTGAATACAGATGCCTGAGGTTAGGAAACAGTGTTTAGATAGAGCTGAAGGTCTTGATGATGGATTGGATGTGGGAAAAGAGAGGAACTGAGGGTGACTCGTAAGTTTTTGGCTTGAGCAGTGGGGTGGCTGGTGGCACCATTTATGAAGATGGGAAAATGAGCATGGAAAAGGCTGTGTCTGTGTGTGTGAGAGAGAGAAGGGGATAAAGAAAAGGGGAACTCCTCAGACTGTATTGTCCATGATAAGTTTGAGACACCTGTTAGGCATCGAAGTGGACATAGCACATGGGCCATCAGCAATCCAGGAAGAATTGAGCGTCAGAAAATGAATGTTTGGCAGTGGAGGGCATATCAATGGTACTTACAGCCGTGGGAATGAGGGCCATCAGAGAGGAGATGAAGGCAGAGGCCTGAGACTTCCTCGTGTTTCAGAGAACAAAGGGAGGCCTTGTAAAGTGACAGTGTCCTAAGCAAAGCCTGGGAAGAGATGGATGTGGCCTTCCTTTATTCAATAAACATTTGTTACGTACTGTTCTAGAGGCTGGAGATAATCAACAAATCAAGCACAATTCCCTGCCCTCATGGAACTTTTGTTCTTCTGAGGAAATAACAATAAACAAAATATAATCACATCTCGTGTTTAGACAGTAGAGTGCTCAGATGGGGCAGCTCGGTGGTGGTATTTTGAATAGTGTGGTCATTTTCACCTTCACATACACTTAAAGCATTACCTCTCCAATGAGCATTTGAATTTGAAACATGTTTTAGTTGAACAGATGGCTTTCTCTCCCATTAAAGAGGTTCCCTTAGAGGGCCTGTTTCTGAAGGAGGGATGCAGTGCTTGCTGGCCTCCTGAGCTCTCCCATAGCCTTTGGAGTACTAGGCTTCCACATAATAGGATGGACCCTGCTTGTTTCAGTGCCTTTGTGCTGCCCTGTACCAACCCTGTACTCGAGACCTTAGTGGTACAGCTACAACCAGTAAGTGCCGAGAGCTTTCCTTCTGCATTCATTGCCTGGGGATGGTGTTCACTGAGTAAAGCAATCAGTGCAAGGGAACAAAATTTCATTCTCCCAGCACTACATCCATAGGACCTTGAACAATAATTTGACTTTTTTTCCCCACAGAATTATTCTGTTTCCCTATTGCAAAGGACTTCCTGTCTTGTATTTAAATAAGAATGTGTAAGATAATCGTTCTTAGGCATTTTATGTTCAGAATCAGTGAAGCAGTAGCCATTATCTGGAACAGGTTCAGACGTGTCTTCAGCTACAGGACTGAAATTTTAAGGCCATTTTTAGACTAATCCATACTGGAATCATTGAGAGAATTTTGGAAGCCTTTGCTTGTTATGATACATAATATTGAAAATTATGTTTTCTAATATACTTAAAGATTTTATTTTTCAACGTGAATAGGAGTTGAATTTTTTTAACCAGTGAATTTTATTTTTTTTTCATTACTAATCTTCTCCTCAAAAATATGTTTTCAGGAGCCAAATTTAGAAAGTATGTGGGCCATTCTGCACATGTCACAAATGTCCGCTGGTCCCATGACTTTCAGTGGGTATTGAGCACAGGAGGAGCTGACCACTCAGTTTTCCAGTGGAGATTTATTCCAGAAGGTGTCAGCAATGGTCTGTTGGAAACAGCACCCCAGGGTAAAACCAATTATACTTTTTCAGCATTTTTTGTCAATAAAAATTTCAAGGAATGTCTTAACATCTCTCCAGAAGATAAAGACTTAAAGCAGTTTTGAAAAATTCATTCCTATTATAAAATTTAAAATTAAAAAGAAAAAAACCTTTGAGACACATATGGGTTGGTTGGGTAACTTCCTTCAAAGGATTTTGTTTATGCCATACAAGTTGAAGGTCAAAGGCTTACATGAAGAATTAGCCTTTGAGAATAACAGGAACAAAGACAATTTAGCCTCTTTAGGACAACTGAAACTGTGGCAGATCTCCGTGGTGAGGCAGCAGGGAGACAGAGTAACCTTGGGAGTAGGTGTTGGCTTCATAATGAAGTTCAAAGATTGGCCTGCAATTGGGACGAATGTGTTCCATTTCAGTGGATGTGTAGTCTTTCTATTTACTGTGATACCAGCAGAAATAGATGGCATCTATTTACTGTGATCGCCAGGCGATACAATTTAAAACCAGGTAGGAAATATTTTCATCAGGAGAGTTTCTGCAGATTTTGATGGTGGCAATTACCACCACTTGGTAGACATGGTGGCAAAAGAGTAAGGGGATATTTATTGAACTAAACAGTTGGATTTCCTTTTGCTCCAGGCTTCATTTTGGTAGAACCTTTCCCTGATCTTTTATTTCTTTTGTCTTTTTTTTTTCTCTTTTCAAAGTAAGATTTATCTTATTTTTTTTTAAGATTTTTTTAATTTACTTATTCATGAGAGACACACAGAGAGAGAAAGGCTCTAGAGACAGAGAGAAAAGCAGGCTCCATGCAGGGAGCCTGATGCGGGACTCGATCCCAGGACTCCAGGATCACACCCTGGGCCAAAGGCAGGTGCTAAACTGCTGAGCCACTCAGGGATCCCCTCAAAGTAAGATTTAAAACTCAAAGATTTGTTATCTCATAGAAGTGTGGAAATGGGTTCATCTTGCAGGGAGTGGTAGGAGGAGGTAGTGGTCCTGGTCTGTTAACACTCCTGAAAGGGAGTGTGCTGATCTTAACCAAAAGATGGGCGGGGGGTGGGGGGAGTTGTTTTAAGAACCTACATCAAAGTAAGAGACAATGGCATAATGATGTTTAAATTTACTTTGCTAAAGTAAAGAAAATATTTTTTTAAAAATTATAAGCTGTCTTGGGTCTTAGAACTTTTGCTTGTTTCTCACGGGTTGTGTTTCTACAGAAGGTGGCACTGATTCCTACAGTGAAGAATCTGATTCGGATTTATCTGATGTGCCAGAATTGGACTCTGATATTGAGCAAGAAACTCAAATCAATTATGATCGCCAGGTCAGTAAGCAGAGAGCCTCAAAACAGATGCCTTACAGCCCAGAATGTCGATCTCCTTGGATTTGGATGTTGCACTAAAAATGGCCGGTACTTATGCAGAAGAGTATCAAGACAAGGATAAGGAAATCACTTACTTCTTGTCTTTAAGTACAGATTGAAAATAAGGCCTTTACCCATTCACATTATTAAAACTTTTTATGTGGGAGGTAGTAGCAAATTTTAAAACTGACCCCATGCAGGGTTTTCTGCCTCTCTAGCACCCAAAACTTTAAAATATTTTTTTTGCAGAAAAATATGCAAGTAAGCTACAGGAATTTTCATTTTCTTAACAGATCATAAAAGCATATGTTTTCTTTACAGAATTGGTAGCCTCAGAGCCATGGTCATTTGGAAGGGAACTGGTACCCTGCTTTCCTCTTTCAACTTACATAGACCATTATGAAGACCATTATCCATTTAATTAAAGTAAAAGCCCAAATACAATACGCATGATCTCACATCAGAATTCACCTCTAGTAGAAAAATTACACAATCATAATCAAATTGGGTCCTAGGTTTTTGAAAGCAGACATTTCATTTTAATGCTAAACAGTGAGTGTTAAACAGAGCAGTCCTTCACAGGAATCTGGGGACTTGTCACTATTTATGGTTGATAACCATAGGTGTTCTATTTTCTTCCTTGTCATTTCACAGACGTATGTGAAGCAGACTCTGTACATGAACATGGAGTGAATAAGATTTCAGGCTCCAGACATAGCAACTGTCAGTGTTGCCCATGGAGATTAACCATACAGGCCTGTGGCAGCTGCCATGTGTCATGTGGCTCTACAGGGCTAGATCCTGTGCTTTACATATACCAAGTCCAACCCACGATAACCCCGAGAGGTTAAGGACTTTGCCCACGTCCACATCACCCAGGGTATTAAGAGAAGAATGTGGATCTGGGCTTCTCTCCAAAGTGCACATTCTGTGTATTGCTTGGCTTTGCCTCAGCAATAAGCACTGAAACCTTTCCAGATGACTTTTTTTTTCACCCCATAATCATCACTCACTGATTCAGTGTTTGAAAAATTAGTACAAAGGCAGTCCAACTGATGGTTTGGGTCAAGTTCGTGACTAAATCAGCTTGACTGTGCATCAATACAATGTGTTGTGCAATAAAACTAAAGGTGAGGATTGAAAGGAAATTATTAACGTGGAAATATGCACACATCAAACACTATTGTACCCTGATATCAAGGGGAAATGGAATTTAAGCAAAGTGAACATAAAATTTAGGGGGAAAAAAGCAATTTTCTTTTGTTGGGAATTTTGTATTTAGCAAAAAGCTGCTGGTTTAGGAAGGAAAGATTTGACTATGCTGAAATCCATGCCTAGGATTTATGTATTCTCCCTGGCATCTTATTTACTAAAGCTTTCATCTATATTATTTGATTTACATTATTTTTTGTTGCTGTGTTACTTGAGCAGGAAGTTTTATTCTGTTCTAGAGATGGGAATTTTAGGTCCACAGAGGTTAGGTTATGAGAATTGTTCAAATATGCAGTAGAAATGCCAAGCCCAAAATTCATTTCTCTTGAGTAGTTGATGAGCTGAAGAAAAGCATCATGGGCTCAGATGGATAATTAACTTTAGCTTTTATAAGCTTAGTTCATTGCATCTGCAATAGACAAAGCAGTAATGAGGTATCTTCTGATTTCCTTTTTTTTTATTTTAAAGATTTTTGGTTAAATCCTAAACCAGAGACTTTATTACGATAATATATCATAATAAAGCTCTATCAAATGAATTTTTCCTTTATGAGGGTGAGCAATTATTAATAGATTTACTTCATCTTGAAAGTGTTAAATTGCTATCTCTTGATGGTAGGGCATGAATACATGATAAGAAAACAGATTACTTTTTATCTACATTTAGATTCAATTGTAGGAAATGTTCTCTGAGTTAGTTGCACATTTTAGATCCTAGGTTAGACGAAGAGCTTTGCTCTAAATCTCAGAGTCTGATCTGTCAAGATACATGAGATCACAAAAGAAGATTATTCCAAAGAGTGATCACCAGGATTCATGGGGTCTGCATTTTGCAAATGTCAGAATCATCAAGAGATTTCTTGCCTTAGAGGAAATATAGCAGAACATTTTATTGATTTTTTTATTGATAATTTTATTGAATAATATCCTTTCTTATTTACCAGAAAATTAATATATTTTCTGAATATACATTACTTAAACTTAAGATGATCTAGAATCCCAATGATTCAAAAGGTATTTCAAGACAGTTTTGTTGGAAAGTAAAATTTATTCTCATTTCTTATGTCCTCAATTTGGTTTATCTTTTCAAAGAACCAACTCTTAGTTTGTTCACCTTTTCTATTGTCTTATTTTAGATTTCATTTATCTCTGCTCTAATCTTTATTATTTCCTTCCTTCTGCTAATTTTGGGCTTAGTGTGTTCTTTTTCTTATTCCTTGAGGTATATTGTCAGGCTGTTGATCTGAGAGTTTTCCTTTTTCTAAGTGTATGTGTTTATAGCTACAAACTTTCCTCTTTTCCTCTTAGGATTGTTTTTGTTGTATCCTGTAAGTTATGTTGTGTTTCCATTGTCTTTTGTCTCAGATATTTTTAAAATTTAGTTTTTGATTTCTTCTTTAGTCCATTGGTTGTCCAGAAGTGTATGGTTTAATTTCCACATACTTAAGAATTTTCCAGCTTTCTTCCTGTTCTTGATTTCTACTTTCATACCGCAGTGGCCAGAAAGCATACTCGATGTGGTTTCAATCTTCTTGAATTTGTTGAGACTTGTTTTGTGGGCTAACATATGATGTATCCTGAGAATAATGCATATCCTGCTGCTGACAGATGGGATGTTCTGTATATGTCTAGTGGGTTTATTTGGTCTGCAGTGTTCTTCATCTACTGTTTCTCCGTTGATGTCGATTCTCTGTCTGGATCATCTATCCATTGTTCAGATAGACATTTTCCCCCAACTATTGCACTACTGATGTTTATTTCTCCTTTTAGTTCTTTTAGTATGTGCTTTATATATTTGGGTGTTCTGCTGTTGGGTATGTATTTAAAATTGTTTTATCTTCTTGATGAATTCACCCTTTTATCATTATATAATGACCGACTTTGTCTCTGGTGACCATTTTTAGCTACTTATTTTCTCAAAAACTTGATTTCCTACAGTTAAAGATCTGAAAATGCCAAGATATTAATATGTTTGAAATCTGGAGAGTCTCGAATAAATGTTTCTGCTATGCTTTAAGGTTTACAAAGAAGATCTACCTCAGCTAAAGCAACAAAGTAAAGAGAAAAACCATGCAGTGCCCTTCCTCAAAAGAGAAAAGGCTCCTGAGGACAGCTTGAAACTCCAGTTCATACACGGGTGGGTGCTTGTCACCAGCCTTATCAGCAGACCACTGTGGTCCCCTCTTCTTGGTGCTGTCCCACTTCAGGCTGGCTCTTCTCTCCAGTGTGCACTTTCCTGAAGTTAATATCTTAACCATGATTCTCTGTTCAGTTGTGTCAGTTGATGTTCTGTAGCCATAACAACGTGTGTCTTTAGATTTTTCATGCTTCCTTGACTTCCATGATGTTATGTTTCTGCGGCTCATTGTTACTGCCTTCCATCCTCTCCCCCAATCCTGCTCCTGTGACGCCCATATCTCTGGCTCTGTTTAGCTGGCTCCACCTAGGACAATATTTTCTTCAAACAATTTTGATCACATATGCCCAAAATAATTTTGATTCTTAAAAATACTGTACAATCTTTCACATTTGAAATTGACATCTAGAATTTTTCAATGTTAGGTTAAATGATTGTGAAGTATATAATATCTGGTGTTTTATAAATAGATCATTTAAGGGGATCAATTGGAACCTAAGTGTCATAGATACTTGATTCCCACCACCATCAATTTAAAAAAAGCTCATATTTCTATGCTACTTCTCCCATAGAGTTTATACTAATGTAGTATTTTTATGCTTGAAAGGCTTTTATCGATCACCTTACCATACTTTTTGCAAGGAAATAAATGTTTATAAGCGCAATTTAAATTTTAATCCTAACTCTCTAACTTGTGTTGTCTAGTATGGTATCCACTTAAAGCTGCTGAGCATGTGAAATATGGCTAGTCTGAATTCAGATGTGCCATATGTAAATGCACACTGTCTTTCAAAGACGTAGCATGAAAAAAAGAATGTAATATATCTCATTAAAATGTTTTATATTGAGGGGCGCCTGGGTGACTCAGTCGGTTAAGCATCGGACTCTTGATCTCAGCTCAGGTCCTGATCTCAGAGTCATGAGTTCAAGCCCTATGTTGGGGCTCCATGCCTAGCATGGAGCCTACTTAAAAAAAATTTTTTTTATATTGATTATATGATAATATTTTAGACATAATGGGTTAAATGTTCTTAAAATAAACTTCATCTATTTTTAAATCTTTTTTAAGGTAGAAAATTTTCACTTACCTACATGCTTTGCATAGTATTTCTATTGGACATTGCTGCTCTCAGTGTTCATTCTTTTTTGGATTGAATTTTTGTTGCAACTCTTAGTAGTACCAAGCTTATCATACCAACATAAATATAGCACAAATTCTAATAAGTGTTTACTAAATATAAGCAATTTTATTGGAAAACAATTTTAATAACATTTTTTCAGTGAGTTCCTATATATATATATATATATATATATATATATATATATACACACATATTTTGCTAGAATGTAATAGGGTTTAGTGTTGATTCTATTCCCATTTTTCATTTTTAATAGTCATAAGCACTGAGAAAGCTTACTCACATAAATAAGTAGATGAGAATGGAAACAATTTTATCATAGCAACCTTCCTCAGTTCTTTAAACTCTTCTTGCAACACAGATAAGTATATCTTATAATTTTGATACATCACACAAAAATAAAGTTTAATAATCTATTACCTGACAATTCAGTTAAATCACTCTTCAATTTTGCTAAAAGCAAAGAACTGGAAACCACTTGATTTACAAAAGAACTTCATGTCCAGTTGTTGGAAATATTCACTTTCAACATCCGCACTTGAGTTTGTTTCAGTGTCCCAAGGCTCAACACTCCAGGGTGATATGCCATAGTAAGATTCTAGGTGGACAAAAGGAATGACTTTCTTAGAGGAAGGGGATAGAGGGGAGGTGGGAAGGGAAAACCTGCACCTTCACATAGGCATGTTCTCAGACTGGTCAGTTGTAAGAAAGGTTAGTTTAAGAAAGGATCTAGAAACAAATTCTTTTAAAATTATCAGTACCCATTTGCCCTTAAGACAGTGCTCTCTGAGGTCCTCGTACTCTTGTTGAAGATTGCGGACCTTAGCAACTACAGATACCTGTGGTTCTACTTGTGCATGTCCATATCAGCCTGTTAGCTTTGCCTTCTGACCTCTCCTTCTCTGTTGACTCACTGTCCATTCAACCCCTGTGCATTTCTTGGACCTGTGCTTCAGTTACAGAGGCTACGACTGTAGAAACAATCTGTTCTACACGCAAACTGGAGAAGTGGTCTATCACATTGCTGCAGTTGCTGTTGTGTATAACAGACAGCAGCACTCCCAGAGACTGTACCTGGGGCATGATGATGACATTCTCAGCCTGACCATCCATCCAGTAAAGGACTTCGTGGCTACCGGGCAGGTATATGTCTATCCTCTGAGATGGGGGCCTGCCAAAGAGAGAGAGGGTTTAGTTTTGCACCCAGTTTGCATACTAGTCCAAGAAATACTTGGTAGAAAAAAACATGAGGCACAAAGCTGAAGATTCAATGAATGCTGGGTCATTTCATGATGGTGAGAGCATCACTCCGTACGTTAGAGCACTACTGGGAAGCCTCTAAGGGATTTCATCCTGACGTGATATCTGTGAACAAGATAAACTAAAACCAAAATAAATTCCATAAATGCAGTCTCGATATATTTTCCTCATCACTATATACCCAGTACTTAGTATATCCTTTGTAATCAATCAATGTTTATTGAATGAACCATCTTTTAATAAAAGCATAACACTTGGTGAATAGTTATTCTTGTAAAACTTAGTCATGAATTTTGACTAATCCATTATTTTATATTTTAACCTTTCAAAAACCAAAATTCTATCAGAAACATTTTAGAATGCCTAAACTTTGGATTGAATCTATAATTAAAATGCCACTCAAAACAGAGCCCTGTATTCAATCATTTTGTGTGTAGAGAGAGAGAAAATCAACTTCATAAACAGAAAGTCAACTTCATAAACAGAAAAACCATTAAACTCAGATTTATTATCTTGTGGCAAAGCAATTAATGTTAATCGTATTTTCAGTTTTGTACTCTTTTCTTCCAATGTATGGGCTTCAGTTTTGTTCAGTTTTATCATGGACTTTATCATGATTCTCAACATGTAAGTGGCAAATTCATGGAAAAACATGTGATATGAGGGTCAGAGATTAACATGAAACAACTATTTCTGACGCTTCACGTACAGGTAGTAGAGAAGTCTTTGCACAGAGTTCATAGCCTTGTGTTCATGAGATCAGTGGTGAGGTTGAGGGCAGGAAGGGAGTCAGTCCCCAGAAACATATGTAAGTGTTGGGGGAGGAAAGTCCATAGTTTTTATATTATTTATAAAAGGATTATAGTTCTTCAAAAGAAAAGTGCCATTAACTGACATGTTGGTTTGCTACCAACTATTTCTTCTGAATTAGCCGACATGGTTAAGTTTCATAGAAGTAAATGATGACTACTTTGCATTTTTACATTTCACTCTCCTCTCCTCCCTCTCATTTTTTGTTGTTCTTTTTGTTGGTTCATGTGTATTTAATAACCTTCCTTTGAAAAAAGAAACAGATTGGTTCTTTGCAAAGAAGCAAAGAACTGAGGAGATGCCATATTCTATTCTGTAATTGGCAAGAGGCAAACCAGTGACAAGTACACCAGTAGCCACCCCAGGGGTTCCTGGGCCTCCATATACCAGTGTAGGAATTGGCTAGAGTCTCCTTAGTTAAGGGCATCTTCTATGTCCCATTTTCCCTTTTATAGTCATTACACCCAACAGGGTTCTTTTTTCCCCTTACAATTAAGTGAGAAGATCCATTTTACTACTAAATCTTTTTCTGTTGTTGAGACTTAGCGTGAGAGAAGTTTGTATCCCCTTGAGGAGAATCCACCTTAAGACAGGTAAGCCCTGAAGCCATCATTTTCCTGGGCGAGAAGCAGGGCCAGGTCTTCTTTGGATGGGTAAAATAATTGAGATGGGTAAAAGAACTCTGAGGCCAGCTCCATAACAACATACAGGTCACTTCCCTGACCAAGAAATGGAATCGGAGTTGAGAAGGCAGGAGAGAGAAATGTTGAACTAACTGAGAAAGCACAGTGAACATCTGATTTGGAGTTTTAAGTACCTTCCCTGGGAACCATGCACCAGGTTAGACTGGACTGGCACCCAACTTGATGCCCAGGACAAGCTTGTTCAACTCCTTGCACCTCCGTTTTCTCATCTGAAAAATAATGGAGTTGGACCAGATGATTTCTGAGAGGCCTCCTACTCTCCAAATGTGTGGTTTTGGATTTCTGTGCAGCACCTGACTCAAAGACTCTAACAATGACTCTTAGGAATCATTCCTGTTAAAAATTTTTAAGTAGTTAATAACACTCGTCTTGTTATTTAAGGTTGGAAGAGATGCTGCTATTCATGTGTGGGACACACAAACTCTAAAATGTTTGTCACTATTGAAAGGACAACACCAGAGAGGCGTGTGTGCCCTCGATTTTTCAGGTAAGCACCATTGGAGTCCTTGATGGTTCTGCATTTACTTAGGGCTGGGTTTTTTATTTGAGTTTTGTTTTTACAACCTCTTGTTTAGTCAAGTTCTCTGTGTAATAGGGTAAGCCCTTGGTATGTCAGCTACCTGGTTGCAGACCGGGAATCAGAAATGTGAATATCTCACAAAAAATGTGGCCTTTAGATTACACGTCCTTTCCTGGACCTTCTCATTTCCCCCCTCCCAAGTCATTATCCAGAGCTCACACTGTGCTCTGCATTTGCTTGAGCAGTTTGAACCCCAGAGCAGCTGTTGCTGTAGAAAATCTTAGTTGCAAATGTCTGGCAGCGACTCAGAACATCAATTTCATCTCTCCAAATAAGTAGGAGCAGGGCGCTTGCAATTTAAAATATAAAGAACTAGTAGGAGGGCTACAAATTCTCTGCAAAGGACCACTTTACAACACTTCTGTTTTAGAAATGAATTTCATATTGAAAAAAACAAAACTGGATTTTGCATCTCCTTAATTTAAGATTTGAACACAGTGCTATTAGAATACCAACTGATGAATATAATTTCCTTTAGAGTGAGGCCATTTCTTTAAGCTACAGTGGGGAATGAGGGCTTATCACCAAAGGTGTTTCTACCTGGAATTTTTAATCCCAATTGTAGAAGTTAGATTGGTAAAAAAAAAAAAAAAAAAAAAAAATTATAAACTTTCTCCTGAAAATTGGTTCTATAATTTCTTTTTTTCTAAATTCCAATCAGATGTTTAATATGTGGAGTGTGTGTAATGTTAATCATTATGTTCAATGACTCCACAACTCCATTCTCTTTCCTGTGTCCCCCCGTCTCTCTACTTTCCTTGCTCAAGTCTGAACTCCTCCTCATCTCTGCCATGGTGATCATGCTGGACTCTGATTCCATTCCCACTTTCTCTAGTCCATTCTACCCAGTTCTAGAGCTTTCTGGAAACTCAGCTGGCACCACGTGGACTCTTCTTGGCTGGCTGACTCAGGGCTGAGCCCTTGGTTGGACATTCATGGCCTTCCATGATGTGGCCTCTACCTTCCTTTGGGGTGTTTCCACCCACTTACCTATTCATGTGTCTTTATGTCTCCCTAACTGTGGAACCTAAATGCATGACTGTCCTTCATTTGCCTCTGCCCCTTTCCTCATTCTACTGACATGTGTCTGTTCAAGTCCTACCATCCTTTAAGATCAAACCGAAAGTTTCTAGGGAAAAATAACCTGTCCTTGTTCTGTATCCCTTAGCCCATGGTTGTCATTGCTCTTGCGCTGACCTGTCAGAGTTCATGTGCTACAACAGTGATTTGTGCTATTGCCCTTCTCATACAATAAGCTGCTTGGCCAGCAGAGCCCATCTCTCTGCTCCCCACTGCACATTTTATAGTGCTGCGAACACAGGAGCTACTCCAAAAATGTGAAGAAATGAATGAGAATTTTGCCTAATACATTTTGTCTTGCCTTTCACTACTACTACTAGAACTTCACATTGTAAACCATGTTTGGGTGAAAATCACCTCTCTTTATTTTTTGACCTATAGTAATACAGAGCAGTTGGGGGGGATTTTTTTTGTGACACGCACATCTTCACATACTGCAAACTACAGCACAAATCCAGGCTTGGAGCCTGCTTCTCCCTCTGCCTGTGTCTCTGCCTCTCTCTCTCTCTCTCTCTCTCTCTCTCTCTGTGACTATCATAAATAAATAAAAAAATTTTAAAAAAAACCAAATCCAAATTGTTATATCATTATTAGAAGTTATTTAATACTTTCTGTGGTTATTGAGCTAGTAAAACTCCAGGCTAAAGAGTCCCTACTCCATGCTGGCAGGCATGTGAGGTCGAGAAGCCATGAGTACTGAGGGAAAGAGAACAGTTCAGCATGCCACCTGCCAATGGGAAGCCTGAATTACACAGCTAGTAACAGTAAATACAAAGTAAAGTCCTAAACTTCCAGAAGTTTGATGGACCTACAGTTTTATAATAGGAATGTTGTATGTCCTTGATAAAATGGTAAAATCTAAAAGGAAACCATAATTTGAGTTCAAACATGTTTCTCTTCCAAAGATATGAATGAATTTTTTCTGCTTTTTTTCATTCTCCTACCCCTCAATAGCTAAACTGCCCTTTTCCTAAAATTAATTGTGCTAGCCAACACATATGTATATACTTAATATAAAAACTATACTAATATGTTCTAGAAAAGTAGTAAGATACCCATTAACAAAAATAAATAAAATACTAAAACAGAAACATGTATTAAAGATGGAGAATCAAATAGATTCATATTTTTGGCAACATTAAAAACTGACCCTCTAACTCCAGCAGATAATTTGGCACCATATAATAAAAGCTATAACTCAAAATGACAAGTATGTGGATTATGTGTATTTCATACATATTTATATATCAAGTTTAGTGAAAGAGAAAAAATAGAACTCACAATAGCATCTCTTTACTGATTTCCACTGAAAATGTGTATATGTGTATTAACATATAAGCAGAGTGGCAGGAAATTTAGAATAATATAGAAATAGAATTGAATAATCATTAGAATATTTTCAATTTAGAATTAATTTCTTGGTTTTTAAATTAAGATACATCAAAAGATCTAATGTCTGTTACTTACATACCTTTAGGAAAGGGATTAGAGGAATGTTGATCAAAGACATTGAATAGAGATGAGTTCTAGCGATAAGCTGGTACCCAGTAACTTGCCCTCTGCATTTCGGAGAAGTCCTCTCTCCTCTTTCCTTTGCAGAAGGAGAGATTAAGTGCATTTAGAAATCTTCACCTTGTAAGGCAGCTCCTCACATCAGTTGCCCAGGGAGAGAAACCAGATGCCTTAGAAAGAAGTGGAGAAACTGATCCTATCACTGCTTCTAATTCCCGTTTTGGGCAAATAAATATTAAGTTATGAAATATTTTCTGTATAAAAAGGATATTTCAGTTTCAACAATACCTTCTCTATTGCCCAGATAACAATGTCTGGGGAGGAGCCACGTTTGTTCAGCAAACATGTTATTTTTTGATTGTGGAAAATTACATTTGTCTCAGAGTTCAAGTACAATGATGATACATAAATGGCAGAAAGGAAGCTAATTGATAGTTTTAGAAAACACTGCTGTTAAGGACTATTCGGGAAGACCTTCAACTAGTATCTCTTGTGTTTGATCCATCACTGTGAATGTGTAACCCATACATGAGGTAAATTATGGTGGGTTGTTTTTTTTTTTTTATCTTTGTGCTCTCTCTGGCACCTTCTGAAGGTGTGAGCATAGGTCTCTTTGAGTTAAGTACTTTGTGTCATAATGATAAAACAGAAAGCCCTGTATCGCATGATAGATCAAGAATGGAGATCCAGAAAGTTTGGTGGCATGGTGAGGGTAAACAGCAAATGATGGCAGATCCTGAGCTAGAACCCAGGTCTCCTGGCCTCGGTGCAGTGAGAAGGCCACCAAGCATGGGGTTTTGAGCTGGCAAAAGCTATACCAGGAGCCCTCTCCCCTGAGTCGTCTTGCCTACTCCTGCCTCTGCCCTCTACCAGAGCCAGGGCAGGGTGAACTTGTAGCATGAAAGTCATAGCTGAAGTGCTCAGTGTCACTCCCTTGACCCAAAGGCAAGTATGTCCAGCTGCCCTGCCCCGACTGCCAGTATAAAAGTGGAAGAGGCATAGTGGTGCATAGAGGCTGCCACATGAACAGAACAGCTCCTGGTAAAAAGAGAGCCTTGTCCTAGAACAGCTCTGAACCACACATTTATGTGAATAGGAACGGAAACAACTATTCCTTTTTCTTTTTTTGAAAAGTGGTAGAAAAGTGAGTAGCTTAAGTTAAAATGCCAAGAGAGATTACTTAGATTTCCCTACTGAACCACATAAACAGGGCACCAACATTGGCCATTATCTACCCAGTGGCACCATCTGTGTGCTTCAGGACCCCGTATCCATCCATCTCTTATAAGCCAGCTTATTTGGGGAGGTGGTGTGGAGATCTGATAGTAGTACATTTGTCTCTTATTAGGAAAAGAAATTGTCGTGGAAATACAAAGCAGGCAAATGATGTGAAATCTAGACAACAAATAAGCAATCATACATGGGAATTTAGATTATTCTTGCCATTGTTCCAAAGCAAATGAAAAGACATTTTTAATGAAAAGCATTTCTTACTACATAAACCGTAACTCTATGTAAACAAGAAGGAATGAATTTATCTCATTTAATTGAGCAACTCTTTAGCTTTGTTAATTTACTACCACCGTCTAGGGAAGATGGAACCATCTTTGATTTTGTGCTTACAGGACAAAAGGTGCTTCCACATGAATAGAAAACCACATTAGGAACAGAACGTTTCGGCAACGTTAATTTTTTTAGCTTAGTATCCTACGCATATTTTTAAAAATCTTCACTGAATAGTACTGATTTCCACAAGGGCACCTCTAAGACTAACTGGATTTCAATGTGTTCAGTTCTGAAAATCTATGCATTTTTTATGAGCCCCGAATGCAGGCACCAACTTGTAATTGAGTAGAAATTTACTCTTTCTACTGTGCCCTTTACTGTTGACATTAAGTGCCTTAGAATTATTTCTGGACTATGTCACAAAATATCCATAATTAATACATACTGTGCCTGGAAAGATTTAAAAGGACATTACCTTGACTCTAAAAATATGGCTGGAAAAAAAAACAAACTCCAACTGGTCAAGGAACAATGGATTTTCAAAGCTAAGGCCAATCTCTTTGGGGGCAGGTGGGGGAAGGTAAAAACTGGGAAAAAATAAAAAGGTAGCCAATTATATTTCCAGACCATGTGCTTTGCAGAAATAGCCTACACCTGCAGAATTTAAGAAAAGGTCACTGTCCTAAAAGAGAGGTATGGTTGTTGAGGCGCGACTGGATTTGTACCGTTTCTTCATTTCCCTCATAGTCACGAATTGGGGCAGAAAGGTATATAACCGTGAAGACAAGCTGGTAGGGCCTTGCAGAAATGCTAATAAAAAGACCCCCCCGCCAAAGAAAAACACTTTAATTTACCCTGAGACCTTCTCAAGAGACACAGAGCTTGAACCATCATTTTAAATGTGTGGATGCTTGTCTTCTAAGGACATATTAATATAGCTACACTGGTTATAAAGGAAAACACAAAATGTAGACTCAATAAATGGGAAAAGGAGACACTGAATATTTGTGCCATGTTTTTGAAAGAAATGATAATTAAAACAAAGTTTGTAGAGCTAGATAATACAGCACATTGTGTTTACCTTCGTATAACCCATCCACACATTCTTTTTTTTTTTTAAATTTTTATTTATTTATGATAGTCACAGAGAGAGAGAGAGAGAGGCAGACACACAGGCAGAGGGAGAAGCAGGCTCCATGCACCGGGAGCCCGACGTGGGACTCGATCCCGGGTCTCCAGGATCACGCCCTGGACCAAAGGCAGGCGCCAAACTGCTGCGCCACCCAGGGATCCCCCATCCACGCATTCTTGTCTTCTTTTTTTTAGATTTATTTATTTTAGAGAGAGTGTGTACGAGTGCAGGAAGGGGCAGAGGAAGAGGAGAGAAGCAGACTCTGTGGGGCTGGATCCCAGGACCCTGTAATCGTGACCTGAGCCTAACCAAGAGTCAGAGGCTTAACCCACTGAGCCGCCAGGGTGCCCCCATACACACATTCTATCTTTATCTCCCTTGTCCTCCTCGGCATCGCCAGTATCCTTAGTGTTCACTGGAAACTAGCTTAGTAGGAGGATCACAAAGGAAATGTGATATGATTACTGTAAGAGCTTATAATCTGAAAAGGGAGTGAGGAAACTCTGATAAATAAGTAAAATCACCGAAATACAGAGCCATACTAATACAGAAGCAGAGCCAGGCTACCCCAAGAAGTATAGAAAGAGTAATGTTGGTAATGAGTAGGAAGCCATTATCAATTCCCTCTCCCAAACATTTAGAGAGAGGCCTAAACAAATTAAAGCCTGATAACGATTAAGCCTAAGGACATACTCACTGTGACTGAAAAGACACATTTGTTTATAGTTATCACTTGGTGATCCTTTAGCACTCTTGGAAGGCATAAATGTCTCGTCTGGTACTGAGCCTAAGAGCTTGCAAGGGTTAATGTAACTCTCACATCCTTGTCTCATACTCAGTAGGAGTCCAGGATTGAGGCGGATTTGTTCCTTAAGCCAAGCTCTTCTTTCTCTGATTCTGCTCCTGCCCCTGGAGAAGGAAGCTTGGTAGCTTGAGGAGACAGTTTGGCACACGTAAGGGCACTCACAGGTTGGGCATTGGTTAGCATTTGAGGAGGCTTGCCAGATTTAGCAAATAAGAAATGCGGGAAGCCAACTAAGTTTTTAGTGCAAAATGTTCCTTGCAATGTAAATATAAATACCTAATTTTAAATAATTATGTATTTTGTACCTATTTATACTAAGAAGTTATCCATTATCTGAAATTCCAGTTTAATTAGACTTCCTTCCTGGCCACTCTTATGTGGTATCTACCCCAGACCTGCCTTTGAAAACACCAGTTAAGATCCTGAGTGGATGAGAAACAGTTTATCTTGTGTTTCTTTGCCCTCACGCTGTGGGTCCTCTGTCATCCAGGAAGACACCTACTAAACTGATAGTGAGTCTGGCCACCCATCTCCCAGTCAGCATGGAGCTAGGGTGAAATAGCTGGCCCCAGGCCTTCTTTCTGTGAATCTGGCTTGTGAGGAAGAAGGGAAAGACTTACTGACTATATAGCTTTCCTTGGTCTTGAAGGGAAAAAGCATATTAACTATTTTGATTTTCAATTTAATTACACTGACAATGTATTTTAAGGGTTTTTTTTTTTTTTTTTTTTTTTTTCGGAAAACAACCCAAGTGTCTACATTATAGTAGTCATTGATGATATTATAAATAATACTTCCTACTAAGGGAAAAGGTCTACCATATTACAAATGAAAAAAGATCAGATAATAGCATGTTCATTATCATCCTGGTTTTTTTTTTTTTTTTAAATAAGCACATTTGTGTGGAGAAACGGGATAAACTCCAAAGGTAGGCCTAAAAACTGGGAAGATTTTAAAATTTCCTTTATATTTTCCAAATGTCCTATAATAAGCATACTACATTTGAAATGGGGAAACCAAGGGTTTAAGATTTTTTAATTATAATATCTTTTGAAAGACTTTTTGAAATTAAATTTAGTTTTTATAATGCTCTTATCTTGGAGGTTTAAATAGAACTTGTTTTTTTAAAGCTGGAAATAGACTGAATCACAAAGCCAAATGGCTCTTTGAGTAAATGTCATGAGATTTGTTTGTCATAAAATACACAGTGTTTTTGTGACGTACCTGAGAGGCTTCCCCCAGTTCCATGTATCAGACTGGAATGTTAGGTCAGTGGTTTAATTCATCAACTAGTTATGATGCATTAAGCTCAACTAATTACTAATTATGCATTTCATGCAGTGAGCTCTCTCTAGTATATGATACTTCTGATGTTTTGTAGCCTAAATAATATTCTTAAGACCCATTTCATATTTGTCTTTACAGTACATGAAATGTTTTGGTTTTTCATTGGAGAAATGAGTCATTTGCCATTTGTGTTGTTTTCATACAGCTGATGGAAAATGTCTGGTGTCGGTTGGTTTAGACGATTTTCACAGTATTGTGTTTTGGGACTGGAAAAAGGGAGAAAAGATAGCCACCACAAGGTAAGGCGGTGCTGGGGTCATGCAGCATCCTGCTGATGCTCTCACTTCAGTAAAGGTCAATGGTTTTCATTTTCTGGTGAAATTTCATCCTCAAACTCAGATGGAATTCACATGGAAAGCTTAACACCTATGTGAAGACGTACTGCAATATTTCATGGCTAATATTTGTTTTGGGGACCTGGAAAATTCTGAAACCCTTTCCATAGAGTTACTCATCACTTCACTTTTCGTAATATATGCATTGTCTTTATCAAAGCTTTCTCCAGGAGCAGAAGAGTAGCTTTTCTCAGCCGTGGGCCTCGCCCCTTGCTTTTCCACTGTCTTGCATCTGGTAAAGGAGTGTCAATGTCACTCGAGTCAGAAGTACCATTTGTCATGAGGCCGTGGCATGCAGGAAAGGAGGCCCCATCGTGTGCATCTGCCACTCGCTTTCAAAGCAGACAAATTGTTTCCCTAATCTCTCCATCTTATAAATAGACTTTCCAAGACTGACTGCTGTTTATAGACCACCTGTCCTCCCTCACCCCAGCCTCCCTCCATGCTGAATCAGCCCTAAGTCTGAACACTGCTTTCTACTCCTACTTACACTGGGCTTAGCTGTTTGCCCGGCCGTGGTCAAGGGTCAACATAGTTGGCAGCCAAGGCCCAGTGATACAATTTGTTGCCCAAGAAAGGTTATCAGCTTACCTCTCCACTAGTTCTTCTCTGCATGATCTAACTTCCTTTCCGTCTTGCAGTATAAAGTCATTTTTAAGTTAATGGCTTTGAATCTCAATATTCACTTTGTAAATTAACATTTCCCTTCACAGTATTAAATAGGAAGGATGTTATTTTGGCAATTGGATTTAGTAAATGAAAATCTATAAATTGCTGGGGCCTAGAGCAGGAGGGGATGGACCCTTGAGGACTCCTGCTGACCATCTTAGGAAAAAAACAGAAGATTTTCTCGTAAGTGCTATTGAGACAAAATTCCTGGCAGCAAATGACAGCTCATAAATCTGCCTGCCCAACTGGGCTTTCTTGGTCCCTTTCTAGTATTCCTCACTGTTATATCATTCTCTGCCAATACTCAGATTCATCTCTTAATTAGAACTTGCTCTCCATTTAGACTAATATACCAAATTTTAGTTTAATATTTCTGATAACATACCAACTGCATTGCAGATTATTTCAGGCAAAGCCCATGTCTGCACTTCAAAAGCAACAGAAAAGCAATTTTCCTGCTAGAAAACCCTCTGTGGCTCCCCCCGTTGTATGCCAGAAACATTCACTGAAACAGAAGAAATACTTATTAATATTTTAGAGGTATATATTTATATACGAGGTAGTGTTGCTTCTATTTAATTACTACAAAGTGACTTAACACCATTATGTTAGTAACACACTTTATTTTTGGAATTGCTCCTAAGCCTTATGTCACATTCCCCAAACAGGACACCTGCAAAATTGCCCTCCAAGAATATTTTTGCAATTGTAACATAAACCAGTGCTCTTTCCAAGAAGGAATGTTAAGGATTGCTAAAGTTCTTTGAAGACTACTAGGTTTTAAAATAATAAATAAGTAAATATTTACATAAACACCTGCTTACATAATAATGCTTATATAAATTTATATAAATATAAATGTACAAATAAATAAAAACTCTTTGGTTTTAAGTCACATACTTGAGCAGATAGAAACTTTAAAAACTGGGGCATAGGGACGCCTGGCTGGCTCAGTCAGTAGAGCATGAGACTTTTTTTTTTTTTTTTAAGATTTTATTTACTTATTCATGAGAGACACAGAGAGAGGCAGAGAGAGAGGTAGAGGGAGAAGCAGCCTCCATGCAAGGAGATTGATGTGGGACTTGATCCCAGGACTCCAAGATCATGCCCTGAGCCAAAGGCAGACACTCAACCACTGAGCCACCCAGGCGTCCTGAGCATGTGACTCTTGGGGGGTTGTGAGTCTGAGCCCCACGTTGGGTGTAGAGATTACATTTAAAAAGAAAAAAAACCTGGGACATGAAAGAAGTGACAAAAACAGATGATTCTTTACTAATGGTACCTTACTGGCTTCAAGGAGTCTTCATAGTTCCTGAGTGGGCTTAATTTGCCCTCAGAATGGTCAACTCTGTGACCCCTCACTTTGTACTTCTCTACTCAGTCATGCCTGTGTTGGGCACTAGCCAGGCTTATCAGTGAACCTCCTTCTGGCCACCTGCCCTGCTCTGGCCTGATGGTGTTCTATGACAATCCCCATCCCCCAGGACAGGAGAGTTGCCCATGGAGGGATGGGCAAGTTAGAAGCCATGACGGTGTCACCAGCAGTGCTGCTGACACCCAGGGCTAAGGTGTGCCCCCTGCATGACACTGCATTCTCAAAAGCCACCTCTAGGGACACCTGTGGCTCAGTGGTTGAGCGTCTGCCATTGGCTCAGGTCATGATCCCAGGGTCCTGGGTTCAAGTCCTGCAATCAGGCTCCTTGCAGGGAGCCTGCTTCTCCCTCTGCCTGTGTCTCTGCCTCTTTCAGTGTGTCTCTCATGGATGAATAAATAAATTAAAAAAAAAACACCTCTAGTTGTGCAAATGTTTAACTGAAGCTCCTTTTTTATCAGCTCAGGGACGTTAGAGAAATTTAGGATTGGCATGTAGAGATCTTCTTACAAGATTTCTCTGAGACTTAATCCCATCTCTGAACAATTCTTCTGCCTCTTGGCTAATTTCAATGAAAGATTTCAGTCACCTCCATTACAAATGAATTTTTTCACTTTTTTTCCCCTTTTGAAAGTCATTCAGATTTTAGTGTATTACAAAAGTAACCCATTTAATAACTGAAGCCAATCTCGTATGGGCAGTAGTTGAATCGCCTAATATTATTGTCCCTCAGAGAAGAATAATGACCTAATCAAGTGCTTCTATGTCCCTTTATCTGCATTTCTGATGCATCAGTAACAGGACTGTGGGGGACAGTGACCAATTATTCTTGACATGCTTCATCTCAGAGGTTTGAACAGTAGGCAAAAGGTACAGTTATCAAGGTACCTAACAAGAATTCTTGCACAGTCGGTGTGACATAATTGTGCTACTGGAAGCTTAGGGACAAAATGTAGGCCCAGAAAGAGGAGGCATGTAGAAGTGCAGATTGTGTATTTCCATGTTGCATCTAGCGAAATGATAAGGTCTCCCGCATACCAAACTGGCACTTTTCTTTTCTCACTTTCCTTTATGAAAATGTGCAATCTCTTTTTAAAAATAACATTTATTACTCTTTTCTGTTTTCAAAATAATGTGTAATCATTAAAGAAAAGTTAGCACAAAAAAACTAAGAGAAAAATGAAAATCATCCATAATTCCATTACCCATGACCTAGTCAACAATTTAGCATACATTCTTTAGTACACATTGTTCTAGTATTTTTATTCATGTGTAAGATCTTCCACATATGGCTCTGTAACTGGCTTATTTTTTTCACTCACAAGTATGTCCTCTCACTTTACTTTTGCTATTACTTGGCTTATTCTGTATTATTATTTGATATTGTAAGCTGTTTTGTTTATTTTTTATGGGGAAATGTTATCCTTTTTTATTTTTTTAATTTTTATTTAAATTCTAGTCAATGTATAGTGCAATATTGGTTTCAAGAATAAAATTCAGTGATTCGTCCCTTATATACAACACCCAGTGCTCATCACAAGTGCCTATCACCCATTAGGCCCATCCCCTTACACCCTCCTTCCATCAGCCCTCAGTTTGTTTTGAGTCTCTTAATGGTTTGTTCCCCGCCTCCACCTTTATCCCCTTTCTGTATGTTCATCTGTTTTGTTTCTTAAATTTCACATATGACTGAGATCATATGATATTTGTCTTTCTTTGACTTATTTCACTTAGCACTCTCTAATTCCACGTGTTGCAAATGGCAAGCGTTCATTCTTTTTGATGGCTGAGTAATATTCCCTAGTATCTGTATGCCACATCTTCTTTATTCATTCATTAGCTGATGGACATTTGGGTTCTTTCTATAGTTTGGCTATTGTGAACATTGCTGCTATAAACATTGGGGTGCATGTATCCCTTCAAATCTGTACTTTTGTATTCTTTTGGTAAATACCTAGTAGTACAATTGCTGGATTGTAGGGTAGCTCTATTTTTAACTTTTTGAGGAACCTCCATACTGTTTTCCACAGTGGCTGCACCAATTTGCATTCCCACCAAAAGTACAAGAGGGTTCCCATTTCTCTACATCCTTGCCAACACCTGCTGTTTCCTGTGTTGTTAATTTTAGCCATCATGACAGGTGTGAGGCGATATCTATTGTGGTTTCGATTTGTATTTCCCTTATGATGAGTGATGTTGAGCATCTTTTCATGTGTCTGTTAGCCATCTGTATGTCTTTGGAAAAATGTCTATTCTATTTCTTAACTAGATTACTTGTTTATTGGATGTTGAGTTTGAGTTCACTATAGATTTTGGATACTAACCTTTTATCAGATATGTCATTTTCAAAAATCTTCTCTCATTCTGTAGGTTGCCTTTTAGTTTTGTTGATTGTTTCCTTTGCTGTGCAGAGCTTTTTATCTTGATGAAGTCCCAAAAGTTCATTTTTGCTTTTGTTTCCCTTGCCTCCAGCAACTTGTCTAGTAAGAAGTTGCTACAGCCGAGATCAAAGACGTTGCTGCCTGCACTTTCCTCTAGGATTTTGATGATTTCTTGCCTCACATTTAGGTCATTCATCCATTTTGAATTTATTTCTTTGTTTATTTTTATTTTAGATTTTAGTTATTTTTTCATGAGAGACACAGAGGGAGAGGCAGAGACATAGGCAGAGGAAAAAGTAGGCTCTCTGTGGGGAGCCCGATATGGGACCCAATCCCAGGACCCTAGGACCATCCTCTGAGCCCAAGGCAGATGTTCAACCACTGAGTCACCCAGGTGTTCCCATTTTGAATTTATTTTTGTGTATGGTGTGAGAAAATGATCCAGTTTCATTGTTCTGCATGTTGTCCAGTTTTCCCAACTCCACATGCTGAAGAGACTGTCTTTTTTCTATTGGATATTCTTTCCTCCTTTGTTGAAGATTAGTTGACCATGGGATGCCTGGCTGGCTCAATTGATTAAGCATCTGACTCTTGATTTTGGCTCAGGTCATGATCTCAGAATCATGAGATTGAGCCCTGCATTGAACTCTGTGTCAGCGCAGAGTCTGCTTGAGATTCTCTCTCTTCCTACCTGTCTGCCCTTCCCTCATGCTTGGGTGCCCCTTCTTTAAAAAAAAAAAATACTGGTTGACCATATAGTTGTGGGTCCATTTCTGGGTTCTCTATTCTGTTCTGTTGATCTGTGTCTGTTTTTGTACCAATAGCATATTGTCTTGACGATTACAGCTTTGCAATATAGCTTGAGGTCTGGAATTGTGATGCTTCTAGCTTTCCTTTTCTTTTTCATGTTTGCTTTGGCTATTCCGAGTCTTTTGTGGTTCCATACAAATTTTAGGATTCTTTGTTTTTTTCTGCATTTTCTGCGAAAAATGCCAGTGGTATTTTGATAGGTATTGCATTAAATGTATAGATTACTTTGGGTGGTATGGACATTTTCAATCACGTTTGTTCTTCCAATCCATGAGCATGGAATTTTTTCCCCATTTTTTGGTGTCCTCTTCGATTTCTTTTATCAGTATTTTTCAGAGTACAGATCATTTACTTCTTGAATTAGGATTATTCATAGGTTAAAAAAAAGATTATTCATAGGTATCTTATGGTTGTATATTGTAAGCTGTTTTAAATCTTTTCTGAAGATGGGGTATAAATCAAACAGTCTTTTACCCTTCTAAGTTGTGGGCTACAACAGGAAAAAAAAAAAAAAAAAAAAAAAGAACACAAATCACAGGACTAGGCCTCTAAGCAATGAAGGGTTCTGAATAGGACATTTGGAAGCCAACTCATCTGTGTGCAGCTGCCCTGGACTTCTGGAAGGAGCACATTCCTTCTCTCTCCCCCTGTGCTTGCCAATAGAGAGTACATGTGGCCCTATGTGGTCAGTTACTTATGACTCTGGTGTGAGGAATCATTATTAAGATGGCAGGGGGTGGGGGAGACAATCTTCTGCATTCTTACTTTCTGCTTAGGACCTGAAACTCCTGTTTTATTTTTTTTTTTACTGACACAGTTGTAAGCAATTACCCTAAAGATTTATTAAGTGTCTAAAGGAAAAATAGCTGACATATCCATGAATGTCCTTTATTTAGATGTTGCCATTAACTAACATTTACCTGCCATCATTCATCACCTTAGAACTTCAGCCACAACAGAAAACACCCTGGTGTTTTTATGACATCAAGAAATTAGATGAAAACTAAAAAGTGCTCTCAAACCATTTTTCCAACTATCTAAATAAATCACAAAACAGTCCTTTTTTCTGTGTGGGAAATGTAATTTGTAATGATTTAGAATCTGTGGGGATTTTCCTCCAATCAAGAAATCTTCAGACACTCAATGTCTTTTATGGTTATCTTGTCTATTTCTCTTCTTGGTGTTAAACATATTTTCTCTTCTTTCATATCTAAACTTTTGTCTCTCTGTCCTAATTTTTCCTGATACTTCCAGTGATATATCTTGGCCCTAATGTCCACACATCACTTTGGACTTTCAAAGAAATGAAAGTTCAAACATCAATTTCTTCTCCTTTCCCTGCCTGTCACTCTAGGGCACATGTAGTGGTCATAGAGATGCTCTGTCCTGTTCTTCTAACTTGTTATGGAAAGTTTCAAAGTTACACAGAAGTGGAGGAAATAGCATAATGGACTTCCTTTCACCCAGCTGCACCATCCTAGAGATGGCACAAATCTTTCCCTCCTCCTTTGTTTCTTTTACTTCTTTACTAGAACATTTTTAAAAAAATTTGAGACATCACATCATTTGATCTGTATATACTTCATTAAGCATTTCTAACAATTGAAGTATAGTTGATACGTTAGTCTCATGTGTACAAGATAGTCATTTGACATTTATATACTTTTTTTTAAAAGATTTTATTTATTCATGAGAGACAGAGAGAGAGAGGGGCAGAGACACAGGCAGAGGGAGAAGCAGGCTCTATGCAGGGAGCCCGACGTGGGACTCAATCCCAGGGTTCCAGGATCAGGCCCTGGGCTGAAGGCGGCGCTAAACCGCTGAGCCACCTGGGCTGTCCTATATACTTTTTAAAATGCTTACAATAAATGTAGTTATCATCTGTCACCATCCAAAGTTGTTAAAATATTGACTGTATTCCCTTTTGTAATTTTCATCCATAATTTATTTATTTCATAACTCTAAGGCTGTACTTCTTAATCCCCTTCAGCTATTTTGCCCATTCCCCAAGCCCCATCCCCTGTGAAACCTCCAGTTTGTTCTTTGTATTTATGAGTCTTTTTTATTTTATTTCATTTGTTCATTTGTTTTGCTTTTTAGATTCCACATGTCAGTGAAATCTTATGGCATTTGTCATTCTCTGACTCAGTTCACTTAGCTTAATACTCTCTAGGTCCATCCACGTGTTGCAAATGGCACGATTTCCTTCTTTTTAATGGCTGAGTAATATTTCTGTGTGTGTATACACACCGTATCTTCCTTGTCCATTCATCTAGGGATGAACACTTGGGTTGCTTCCATATCTTAGCTATTTGTAAGTTATGCTGAAATAAGCATATGGGTGCATAGATCTTTTGGAATTAGTGTTTTTGTTTTCTTTGAGTAAATACGTAGTCATGGAATTACTAGATCCTATAATATTTCTATTCTTAATTTTTTGAGGAAACTCCATACTGTTTTCCAGAGTGGTTGCACAAATTTGTGTTCCTACCAACAGTGCCCAAGAGTTCCTTTTTCTCCATATCCTTGCCAACACTTGTTTCTTATGTTTTTGGTGTAGCCATTCTGACTGGTGTCAGGTAATATCTCACTGTGGTTTTAATTTGCACTTTTCTGATGATGACCAATGTTCAACATCTTTTCATGTGTCTGTTTGCCATCTCTATGTCTTCTTTAGAAAAATGTCTAGTCAGGTCTTACACCTATTTTTAATGGGATTTTTTATGGTGTTGAATTGTAGGAGTTCTTTATATATTTTGTATATAAACCCCTTATCATATGTATCATTTGCAAATATCTTCTCCCATTGACTAGGTTGCCTTTTTGTTTTGTGGATGGTTTCCCTTGCTGTCCAAAATTTTTTTATTTTAGTGTTCTGATAATTTATTTTTGCTTTTGTTTCTCTCGCCTGAGGAGACACATCCATAAATATGTTGTTGAGGTCAGTGTCCAAGACATTGCTGCCCATGTTTTCTTTTGTGACTTTTATGGTTTCAGGTCTCACATTTTGGTCTTTAATCTATTTGCATTTACTTTTGTGTATGGTATACGAAGGCAGTCTTGTGTCATTCTTTTGCATGTAGCTCTCCAGTTTCCTCAGCACCATTTGTTGAAAAGGCTATCTTTATCTGTTATAAATTCTTGCTTCCTTTGTTGTAAATTAATTGACCATATAGGCATGGATTTATTTCCTGGTTCCCTATACTGCTCCATTGATTTATATGTCTGTTTTTGTGCCAGTATTGATTTGTTTTGATTACTATACTTTGTAGTATATTTTGAAATCTGCTTTGTTCTTTTTAGATTTCCTTTGTCTATTCAAAGTCTTTGTGGTTCCATAGAAATTGTAGGGTTATTTGTTCTAATTCTTGAAAAATGCTATTAGTCTTTGATAGGAATTGCTCTAAATCTTTAGTGTGCTTTGGACATGCTTGTAAACCATGAGCATGGTATATCTTTCCATTTGTTTGTGTCATCTTCAGTTTCTTTCATCAATGTCTTATAGGTTTTAGAATATAGGACTTTAACCTCATTGGTTAAGTTTTTATAGGTAACTTATTGCTTATTGTTTTTGGTACAATTATAAATGGGATTGCTTTTCTTAATTTCTCTTTTTACTGCTTTGTTATTGGTGTATAGAAATTCAACAGATTTTTGTGTATTAATTTTATATCCTACAACTTTATTGAACTCATTTATTAGTTCTAATAGTAAGGCCACATATGAAAAACCCACAGCTAACATCATACTGAATGGTGAAAAACTGAAAGCATTTCCTCTAAGATCAGGAACAAGACAAGGATGTACACTCTTACCACTTTTATTCAACATAGTACTGGAAGTCCTAGCTGCAGCAATCAGACAAGAAAAAGAAATAAAAGGCATCCAAATTGGTAAGGAAAAAGTAAGACTGTCACTATTTGCATATGACATGATCTTATATAGAAAATCTTAAAGACTCCACCAAAGGTTCCTCTATGTCTTCTTGATGGCTTGATAGCTCATTTCTGTTTATCACTGAATGGTATTCTATTGTCTGGGTATACCACTTTTTTTTTTTTTTTTTACTTATTTGCCTGATGAAGGACATCTTGATTGCTTTCAAGTTTTGCCAATTAGAATTAAAGCTGCTATAAACTCTTATGTGCAAATTTTCTACATTTATGCTTTTTTTGTTGTTGTTTATAGAGTCATTTATTTCATTATAGTTTTCAGTTGGTTTTTGTAAATATTGAAGTTGTTGATAAGTTGTTGATTCTGCACTTAAGTTTGTAAGCTGTAGCTTGACTAAATTATATTGTTTGTAGTTGTTTTTACATTATTTTCTTTTGAATTTTCTAGATATATAATTGCATCATCTGCAAATAGAAATAGTTTTACCTCTTCCATTCCAACTCTTATGCCTTTAATTTTTAAAATCTTACCTAATTGCACTTGTTAATATGCTCAATACAAGGTTAAATGGCAGTGGTAATAATCTTTACCTGACTCCACTGGGAATGACATTAAGTAAGAATCTGACTTTTGAATTCACACACACCAAAACAAATCATGAATAAGCTACTGTTTCAGCACTTTCTATTTCTAAAGGATAATGGCACACAACATCTGGAAAGCCAGCTTGTCTGTCTATAATTGTTTTTGAATGAATCTGGGTTTTTCAATGAGAATCTTCAGGGAAATATAAGTGACTAAGAGATAAGTCTCCATTAATTCCTAATTTATTGATTGCTGATTGTTTTTTAATCGCAAGTATTAGATTTTTGTCAAATACCTTTTCAGTATCTGTGAAAATAACACAGTTTTTCTTATGAATACTAAAATAATGAATTATACCATTTGAATCCTTAATAATAAACCACCCTTGCATTCAGTCATAAAGTATTTTTTAATCTGTTACTGGATTTTCTTTCTTAGAATTTTATTTAAGATATTAGTATACATGTTCATAGGAGATACTGGTCAGTTATGTTCTTTTTGTTAATCACTTCTATTTACAAAATGAAAGTTATGTCCTAATATACTAGAGAAGACTATCAAATAGTCCATTAAATACAAAAAAAAATCTACTAAGTCCAGCAAATCCTTAGGTTCTAATGTGAACCTACTCCAAAACAATATTTCCCTGGCACTATGGAATACCAGGTCTAAAGGTTCAGACCTATAGTCAGTCGTCATTTTTATATTTGTTCTTCTACATCTTGGGTTATGAACTTAATTTTATCTTATGGAGACATTTTGATCCATTATAAGTATTTCATTAATTTGTTGAAAGCATAATTGAATAGACTTTGGTAGCAGTATGAGGGTAAGAAGAGATGGCCACATGCAAAGAAAAGTCTAAGCTCATGATTTTTATATAGACCTTATGTGTGTGTTTTAAATTATTTTCTAATTTACCTGTCCTGTTAGATGTATTTAGTGAAAGTTAGACCAAATGTATGCTTTTAATGAAACTGTGTCAAAGCTTCAGGACAACTAGATTTTTTTGTTTGTTTGTCTCTTACAGAGGACATAAAGATAAGATATTTGTGGTTAAGTGTAACCCACACCATGTTGACAAACTGGTTACAGTTGGGATGAAGCACATCAAATTCTGGCAACAAGCAGGTATTGTTGTTTGGATTTATCATTTATGTGGTTGAGCACTTAAAAAAAAAAAACCCAGCTGGAAAAAAAGAAGCCCACCATAACTAACTAGCTGGTCTCTGCAGTTTAAAATTAAAATGTACCTAGCAGACATTCTCTTCCAAATTCACCTTCGGCTGCTTAATGTGTCTGAGTTAAGAACTCAAACCACTCTGTATAATTCTATGTATGTTTATCAATATCTAGAAAGCTCTGGGAAATGTTCTACTGTGAAAATAATTATTTTTATATTTAATCATCTGTTCTGAAAGCTGTAATTATGTTGGAACATTGAACAGGAAATAAAATAATCACTTTGGGTGAATATTTTCAATATTTTGAGGGTCCTTTTATTAATTCATCACTGAATTTAGATATGACTTAAACTGCAACACGATACTTAGTAGGTGATCCAAATAAGTTTTTTAATATTGATATATTATAATATATTATAATATTGATAATAAGGATAAGTGAATTAGCATATCAAAACATGCAAGGATATCTTATTTTTCTCACTAATAAACCAGACCTATTATTAGGATTGTGAATTCTAGTATTGGCTTAGGTACCACACATAATCTTACACTGGACAAAATGTAAATATGCAACAGGTCCAGTACTTTCTGCTTTTAAAGAAAAGACAATGGCATCCAACATGACTGGAGAACCAGCATATGCATAGTTTTCTGGAATAGGTCTGGGTTTGTCAGTGCTACTTAGGAAGTGCCGGGAAATGTGGATGTCTCAAGGACAAATCTGATGTATCTTTTCCTACACAGTGATTTATTTTCTCACCCTAAAGTTCCCATGGTAAAAATGAAGGCAAAAACATACTTAACTTGTTTACATTTTTCATTACTGCTAGTGTTGTTCTCATTTTCTTTGATCAACATTCATGAATACTTTCCTAGCTACCCCAGGCACTGAGTCGCCCCTCCTCAGACTAGCACAGAACTGGCATTGAACATTGGTTAGATGCATGTCTTGTTGTTCTGAGATCCATCAGGGCATCCCCTCTCCAACCAGAACCTAAGTTCACTGAATGAAGAAACTCCTTCTCCTTGTTTTATACCCCAGCATTGACCCTACTGTGTCTACCACAAAAGAGGGATTCAGTAAACATTGAATTAATAAATGTGTAAATGAGAAAGCCTCGTATAATATTTTTGTTTATATTGTTTTGTGCCATCTTTATACATCTTTCCATATACATATAATATAGACACACTGGGTTTTTCATTGAAGACCATCATTCCAAATGCTCATAGAAAGTGTCAGTTTTTCAAAAAATAATAAATGCTCTTGGTCCACTTCAGGTGGGGGCTTCACCTCTAAAAGAGGAATTTTTGGAAGTGTTGGAAAATTGGAAACAATGATGTGTGTTTCTTATGGGCGAATGGAAGATCTAGTGTTCTCAGGAGCAGCTACTGGAGATATTTTTATTTGGAAAGATATTCTACTACTAAAGACAGTGAAAGCTCATGACGGGCCTGTGTTTGCTATGTATGCATTGGATAAGGTATGGTGTATTTTCATCATTAGCTTTCTAAAATTATAAATTAGTCTGAGGAAGGCCCACACTAGCAGGATGCTTGCTTGTCTCTAAAACCTGTCCAAACTGGGAAGTAATTGTCATGAATGGAGAAGAGTACAAATATTTTAAAAATTACTTTCATTTATAATTATTTATGTGCAGCTCCTCTTTTCATATTAATTTTTCCCGGCTCTTATCCCTGAGAGCCCCTTAAGAAGTGTTGGGATAATGTACACACCCAGTAGCAGACGAGTCCTGAGAAATACTTCAATGTTCTTTTCCTCCTTTGTACACAATAAGCAAAGACCTTAAAGTACCAAATGGTTCGATTATTGTCCCACTCAATATGGTTGAGGTTTAGCTGATAACCAGCGTAGACAGGTTCAGCTTTAACAAGAGTGTTAGAGAAGTCTTTTCTTTGCCAATATTAGTTTTTTCCAGAGAAACAAAACCAATAGGATATGCATACACATAAACAAAAAAGAGATTATAAGGAATTGATTCATGTGGTTATGGAGACTACAAAGTCCCACTGTGTCATCTGCAAGCTTGTAGACCCTGGAAAGCTGGTGGTGTAATTGAGTGAGAGTCCAAAGGCCAGAGAACAGGGATGCCACTAGTGTACATCTCAGTCTGAGGGTGGGAAAATATGAGATGTCCCAGCTCAATGAGTGAGACAGGACAGACAGGGATAAATTCCTCCTTCCTCTGCCTTTTGTTCTATTTAGGCTCTCAAAGAATTGGATGATGCTCACCCACAATGGGGAGGGCAGTCTGCTTTATTGAGTCCACCAATTCAAATATGAATCTCGTCTAGAAATACCCTCACAGACAAATACAGAAATAATATTTAATCAGAGCACCCTGTGATCAAGTTGACACAAAATTAATCACCACACCTGCTGTGTTTCCACTTAAGCTCTTCTTTGTCCTGCTCCATCCAGTTACCTTCCTGTCTTACAGTGTTGGTGTTTTCTAAAAAAAGATCACACTTATTAAAATACCTTGTTTAACCACTTTACCAGAAAAATCCATTTTTTATTCACTGCCAACTTGCTGGTGGCACCAGTTTGTCTGTACTCTCTAACTTTTGAACTTAAGTATAAGCTGCCCAACACAGCTAACTCAGTCAAGCCTCATTTTACATTTACCTGTTCCCAGGGAAATATGCTGATCCCATTACAGAAGTAGATTCTTATACGTGCAACTACAATGGCTGTTTTTGTGGTTAGGCTATTTTTTACTGGCAAATTTGTTTTGGCTTAAGCTGTATGTTAGACAAAACTAACGTAGAAAGCAAAATTTATGTAGGTCTAGAAGTTGATGTGCTATAACTGGTTTAAACTCTCTCATTGCTTGGTAAGTTAACCTGAAACATCATGGAAAATACAAGGATGTCACAATGTAATATACCAGATTTGAATTTAATTTGGAGATTGAGTCTCCCCTCCAAATCTGTCATGAGAATACAGGTATTTAATGTAAGAAACTTCAAAATATTATTTCCTTACGAACTTCATTGAAATAAAGGAAACTAAAAGTCTCCAAGGAAACAGTGAATTACTTAGTATTTCTCATTTAAAAAAGGGGATTTTCCTAAGAGCAGTTGGTATATATAATGTGCCTGGAAGGAAAACTAGAAAAGCCAGGAAATCATAAGCTCAGAATAAAAATAAGGATCGCTGTTTAGGAAAAACAAACAAACAAAAAACAAATTAAACATTTTACTTTCCAGGTTTTATAAAAATTAATTTGGACTTTAATTATTATGGTCATTGATGTCCATTGAACAAAATAGGATAGTTTTGTTACATGAATTGCCTAAGTTGCTCTTAAAAAATAATGATGTTTTCTCCTGGAAGTAAATATCTCATTTAAAAATACTTAATAATCCTTTTTAATTGTGATGTTAATTCCAGTTCATTCAGTAGAAATAGCTGAAATACCAGAAAGTCTGCAAGGCTTTCCTGTTCCTTAGGCATCCACATTGAGGTGAGGGATTGGGTGCAGAAACAGCCATCCATGACCTATGGTGCCAAGTGCCAACCAAATGTCTGAGGAGAGTGTAAAGAACACACATTGAGAATGTGCTTTATCTGCTAGAGAAGTAGGAGAGAGATGCTTCCAGGAAATATTATATTAATATTGTATTATCAGGTTTTTCAGTCTCCTATGCTTAGGAAGAAAACACAGACAAAGCTGCTTTTCCCAAGGGGGTCCTCTTTTGAGGCCAGATGGGTAACTTGTCATTTTGATGTGTATTTAATCCTTCCCATGTGTGCCTTCACAGGGTTTTGTAACAGGTGGAAAGGATGGAATTGTGGAACTCTGGGATGATATGTTTGAAAGATGCTTGAAGACTTATGCCATTAAAAGAGCAGCATTGTCAACCAGCTCAAAAGGTGCCACCCACGAATATGTAATAGAAATCCTTCTTTTCATAGGAATGGAAAAGATGGTACCAAAATTCTTGGACAGCCATTACTAAATCAGTTCTCCTTCTGCATTTAGACCTCTCACTCCTAGTAGAAATATCAAGGATGATTGCCTACTATCTAGTAGTTTTGAACTACAGAGACAGAATATATTATGATTATGAGGTTTTTTGTTGTTCTTGTTCTACTAAGTACAATATTTGCAATATTAAATACAATATTCCCCCCCCCCCCAACACACAGGCTTGCTTTTGGAAGATAACCCTTCAATTCGTGCCATCACTTTGGGACATGGACATATCTTGGTGGGAACCAAAAATGGGGAGATCCTGGAAATTGATAAAAGTGGCCCAATGACACTACTCGTTCAGGTACTGTGTACATATTCTAACACACAGTTCCCATCAGAGCTGGGACTAGGGTGTGGCGAGGGGGCCGTTTAGCGTGTGTTGTTGAAGTAGGCACTTAGTCTCAGGATCACATAACTGCTGTGTTAATGACCTATTGCCTCATAACAAATTGCCAGCGGACTTAGGAGCTTAAAACAATACACATTTATTATGTTAAGGTTCCTCTGCATCAGGAGTCTGAGCATTGCTTAGCTAGGTCCTCTGCTTAAAGTTTTACAAGACTATAGTAAAGGTCAGTGCTGCATTCTTATCTGAGGCTCACCCAAGGAAGGATGCCTCCAGGATCACTCAGGTTGTTGGCAAAATTCATGTCCTTGTGGTTGTAGGACTGAGGGCTGCATTTCTTGCTGGCTCTTGGCCAAAGGCCACCTACAGCTGCTAGAGGCTGCACACAGTTCCTCGCCACATGGGATTCCCCAGCATGGTTGCTTGCTTCCTTGAAGCCACCACAGTCTTATGTGACATAATCTTATCAGATACATGTAATCATGAACATCCCACCTCTTTTCCCTATTTTATCGGTTGGCAAATAGATCATGCTATACTCAAAAGGAGGTGATTACACAGGAGTGAAAACCAGGACGACCATGAGGGTCACTTCACAAACGTGTCCACTAGTCTTCCCTCTGGCCACAATTATTACTGTCCCTACCACATGCAGAGTACATCCTCCCCACCCAGGGTCCCCAAGAGTGTTATCCCATCACAGTATCTGTTCAAAGTGCATGTCTCGATCAAGTCCAGATGTGGAGGAGGATCCTTAGGTATATTTCTTCTTGATCTGTCAATCTGTAAAACCATCAGGACAAATTATTTTCTCGACTCATACCAAATATACAAGTGTCTCCTTAGGTTTTTTTGCCTTGTTCTAGTTTCAGCCTCGATGCATATAAACACCTGAACTACTTCTTACCCTTCCTCTCCCCTCAAGAGTTATATTCAAGTAAAATCACATTAAAATAAACATCAACAGAATCCTCAAAGATCAATGAAGTGATTAAAATCTCACTTGCGGGGGTGGGACTCCGTGGAGGTGATAGTCCCGTCCATTTTGGTGATGGGCAAACCTTATTTATACGTGGAAGAGGCTCGGGTAGTGTTGAGGGTGCAATTTCAGAAGGTGGAGTAAAAAGAATACACACTGATTATATAAGATTCAGGACTCCTGTGAGTCCAATGGAGAAGCTTCACCTCTTTCTCCTATAAACTTGCTATATTAGAGATGAACCCCCAAATCCCACTGAGAGTGGCCGTCTGATTTGCTACATCCTTGGGAACAGATCTGTATACCCACCATGGTTCACAACACTATGAGGTGTTAAAAATGCATGTGCCCAAGCTCCATTCAGGATATCCTGCATAAGAGTGTGTTTAAAAAAGAATTCATTGTTAAAAAAAAAAAAGAATTCTTCATTAAAAACAAACCTCAAAAACTCTGTAGCTGATTGTGCCAGGTGGCCAGGACTGAGAATACTCTACAGATACAACCATGCAGTCAGACTTCTCTATTCTCCAGCTGATCTTGAGTTTGTTGTTTTCCTCTAAATGAATTTCTTTGTCTTTCTGGTCATGACTATTTAATCTTATTGAAAAATGCTTATTTCTTTCTAATCCCCAAATGTTTGAGATTTTAACTTGTTTGCATACATGTTATATTGCTAAAATTTTTTTCAGTTCCATACACTGATTTAAATAATAGAATAAGATTTAAGCTCTAAGTTTTCTAATTAAAAAATATTATAATTGAGCTTAGTTCATTTCAATATGTTTTAAACTTGAAAATAAAAGCTTTTGACCTTTTCATTCTCTATAATTCTGTTCTTTCCCATATTTCTTTCGATTGTTCTAATAAAAGTAGCCACAGGTACTGTTTATTGAGCACCTACTGTGTGTCAGGCAGTACTGTTGTACAAAATTTATTTCTTCACAACAGATTTACTCAGTTGAAATTGTTTTTTAGATGAGGGACCCAAAGTCCGGTAAATTGCCCACCACCCTAGGCTAAGAACTGCCGAGCTGGGGCTCTGACCAAGGTTTGTTTGTCAGATAACAGAGCCTTTCCTCTTTCGCTCCACCAGGCTGTTCTCCAGATGTCTCTTAGCATGGAGACTGCCGGAGAGCCATATAGAAGGCATGGCCTCCTGGGCTATGGGCAGGCAGTAAAGCTGCTGGAACCTTTAGAAAAAATGTTGGTTACTGCCATCTTGTCTCCTTAGACTTGTACTGATCTTTTCTTCTCTGTCAACATCTCTCTTTCCTCTTCTTGTCTATCACTCATTTTCCATTTCCTCCTAAGCAGAACTAAGAAGTTCAATTGAATCAGCGTTTGTTGGGCTCCTACTGAGATCAGCCCTGTGTCAAATGCTGTACACAAGTGGAATAGGGCTTCCTGTCCTTTTGGGGCTCACGGTCCTGCTCCAAGAGAGGATAGACGCAGAGAGAAAGTTTAGGAACAGGTGGTGTGATTAAGACCATCCACTGTCCTGCTATGAAAAGATACGAGAACCACTTTGCCCGGTAGCATGGCAACTCAGTGTCATTTGGAATAAATTGCTTATTTTTTAAGAGAAGGAAGGGTGTGTTGGGGGACGAGATGAGTTCTGAAATTCCCATTGTATATTCTTTGAATATAATCAGCTCTCAGTTATGCAGCTATTTACTGCCAGCTTTACGGGTGGTCAGAAGGAAGGTAAGATTCCAAGCCCCTTCCTATACCACTCGAGATACGTCCAGCCTGTCTTGCTCATTGTCCATTCCTATGTTATACAGAAATCTGATCCTGTTAGATTTGGAAAATACCGTGTTTAAGTCAGTATACAAGGCAGCGGTTTGAAAGGGTCTCAGAGCCACACATCTCCGTCCTCAGGCAAACTGCAAAAGGGACTTGGTCTGGGAAAGGGCTCCAAGCAGATCCACCCTGGGGAAAAATCAGAGTTGACACCTGACCCATTCTCTGACCATGATCTTTGGGGTGGGGGGCTTCTGAAAGAAAGAAAAGTAGAAATCTGGGGATGTACTTAATAGTGTAGTTGAATAAATAAATTCAGAGACAGTATCTCCATCCTTGGCCCTTCTCAGATATTTGAATGTCAGCTCTATTTGGAACTTTGTATCTTCTGCCAAATTACTGTTTTGCTCAAACAGTTTCCCTGTTCAACCAGAATCATCCAGTTTCTCATCAGAAAGCCACCTGTTCCCACAAGCATTCCAAGTACAAACACCTTTCCGATGCCTTTGTATAGTCTTTCTTTTTGCTTTATAAGCAAAGCCTCTTTCTAAGTAGCCACCAAAAGAAATTCGGTGAACAGTCTGGTCTGTTCTATTGTTCTGTGCACTAATCTATCCTTTACATTGTTTATTGAGTGATAAATTGTAGGAATTAGAGTAATTTTCTCCCTAATTGTTCATTGCTTTAAAACACTTTCATCTCATAATTTCTAAGCCAGTTTAGGTGTGTTTGCGATAAGATACAGATATATGGAATTGGTCCAATGTCTATTAAGCACTGTTCAGTTTCCTGATATTCACTGTACAGGATAATTTGTGAACAAACACTAAACCTGAGTTATTCCTAGGACACTTGATATGAAAACTGAGCTCTCTTTATTTTTGTTTGCCAAATGCTATGCAAAGAACTAATATTGAATTAAATTAACAAGAATATCACTGTCTAATTCCTCTGACAGAGATAGGTGCTACCTACATCTTTTAGAACGTGGGTTCATTCATAAAGGTGTTTTGTGTCATGATCAAGCTGTTTTACAAGTGTATGTGTCCCTTTAGATACTATGTTAGCTTGATATCAAGCCAGAGGATAAAATGCGGGTATTTTATTATTCACCCAGATGTTTCTAAAAGGAAAGATATTTGGCATCATATATACAAAACATGAGCAGCGAGTCCATGTTTTGCTTTAGCATCATGTAGGTCCATCCTTAGATTCAAGTTCAGATGAAAATAATTATTCAGCGCATTCATTGTGGCTCAGGGAAGCTACACCGTGTGTTTATTCATATTTGAACCTGTTTAGGATACTCTCGGCTGGGTGTGCAGCACCGTGCAGCAGGAGGACTAGCCAAGAAGCATGAACTGAGTTGATATCGCCTTGTTTCCCTTCCGCAGGGACACATGGAAGGGGAAGTATGGGGGCTGGCTGCCCACCCTCTCCTGCCCATCTGTGCAACGGTGAGCGATGATAAAACGCTTCGGATCTGGGAATTATCTTCCCAGCACCGGATGCTGGCAGTACGAAAACTCAAAAAAGGTACACGATCTCACCTTACACATCTGTAAACATATTTGCCAACAACAGAATGTGTTGTGTTCATTCTTTGACTAATGTTTACTGAGCGGGCCTGCTACGTGCCCCCACGTACGCTGGGTAACGGGAATTCAGTGTTTGTTGCTACAGATACAAATTCCAGAAAACTGGCCTGTTCTATTATTTCCTCCATTTTTCTTGCACTGCACAGACATTTGCCACCTGGGGGCAATATGTCCTTCTTCTTCTCATGGAGAGCTGTGGGAGTCTGTTGAAACCTAGCAGCTTGTAAGGAACGCTGTTTTCTCTTTATGCTAACAGTCTCTACAACTGATTTTATTATTGAAAATCATAAGTCAGTTTTATAGAACAATAAATAGTATCAGGAATTGAGTAAATATGTATTTAATGCCCTTCACCACTAGAACAAAGAGGTATACAAAGAAGTGCAAATTCAGCAAACATTTATTGAGTGGCTTCTGTGTGTCAGGGACTGGGGATCCCAAGATCCCAGAGATGGACAAATTCAAACAGAGTGCCAGTAACAGATGGTCCATTCAAATAGGGTGATTTGAGAAGAGTCTAAAAATTGGGACCATTTGTTAAAGGGGGCAGAGAGGGTGTTGAGGAATGACCAGGGATAGTACAGTACCACACAGGTGGTAGCTACCAGGTACCTTCATCAGCCCTAGGCCTGAAGGGGCAAGAGGGGAGAGCAGTGCTGGAACCCTGAAAGTGAGAGCCATGTGAGATGACAGGCCGGACCAGAGCTGGAACCCTTGGCCCAGGGATGCAGCCAGTGCCCAGTGACCCCACAAGGGAGGCAGCTAGGGGGGTACATACCCCCAATCCCTGTTCCCCCTTCCTTCCTCACTCTCTTGAGTCTCCCATTTGTGATCCCCCTTGGCCAGACGCAGTCAGAAGCCAGAGGGCAAGGGAGGCCATAGATGCCATCTGCACAGGCCAGCGGAAGGCAAAGAGCAGGGCGGAGAGCGGCTGTAGAGAGACAAATGAAAGATGTCTGGCACAAGCACGCTTGTGTGGAGGCTCAAGAGAAGGCCTGCTGCCAGGGACAGCTTCAGCATGGAGAAACCCGAGAACTGAGGCTCAGGGCGTTTGTGAGAGTTTGCAGGAAAGGATGAGATTGGGGTCTGACCCCCAGATATTTGTATGAGGCAGTTTTACACAGAGAGAGACATGGAGACTCTATGGCAGGGAATAAAATGACAAAAGATGTCAAGACAACAGGAACGGAGATGGTGGCTGGTCCTGTAGAGCCCATGACTGCTAGCAGTCTGCGTTTGGTCTTCATGGGGACCTAAGGAGTAAGGCCGTTATTGTTACCACTTACAGATGAGGAGACTGAGGCACAGAGAACTAAGGCTGTTTGCCTGAAATTGCACAGCTGGTGGGTGATTGAAACTGAATTCAAACCCCAACAGGGTGGCTTCTGAGAGCACAGCTGTGGCACTGCCTAAGGCTGCTTTTCTCCACCTTTTGCCTTTCTTTACAGTGGACTTGGGGCCTTAGTAAGCAGTGGGGCCAGGATTCAAACCCAGGTCTGACTCTGAAGCCCCGTAGTCTTACCCACCAAAGACTGAATCATTTGACCACTGATTTATACCGGGAAAATTATATACCAGGACCTCCTTGTGAGTGACTTCAACATCAGACATTGGACTTTATCCACCGGGTTGAAAATTAGTTTGAAAGAACAACTGCTCGCATATCTTAGACGGAATGATCATTCAACCCGGTTTGTAGCGGTTGTCCTGGTGTAATTATTAATAGCTCTCCCTTCCATTCTGAGAGATGTCCTGGTTTGTACAACAAAGTGTACAGTTAACCTAATCTTGATGACTCTCCTCAAGGGCAGGCTTGTCTTTTGTTCTCTCGGCCCCAGCACCATGGATGACTCACAGTACATAAATAACTTGTTGCTAGCTGAGTGAATGAATGAAGATGTAATTTAGATAAGGCAATTTGAAGTTACTGGTAGCTTTCAGCACATCATCAACAGTGATGGAGGGGTGTGTGGAAGCTGAGTTTGGAATGCCTTAATGCAAGGCTGTGTGACTATCCCCATCCCTGGGGCTGTGCTCACCAAAGTCTTGACAATAAGAAGAGAGGGTGGGGCAGGGGAGGGTGAGGAATATTCTTAAACAGGATTCCTACTGGACACCCACACACTACTGGACACCCACACACATAGAGTCCACACTCATTCAGAATGTCTCCCTGTGACCCTGCAAAGCAGTGGAAAATACTGCTCATGTGGCACTGGCAGCCCATACTGTTTAGTTTAGTAGATACCTTTTGAGAGAGTGTCATCCTTGACAGAAGAGGCAAGGTAAAATCTTTCTAGAATTATGCATTAGGATCCATGGATCAAAGACTTTGATCCATGGAGTGACAACAGTCTCACAAATTCTCTAAAGCAAGTTTTGTGTGTAAGGCATGATACCCAAAACACAGTTTCTAGAAAGTGAATTCCGGAATTCCCGTTCTTAAGTATCATCTTTTTTCTTGGGAACGAAGATACTGGTTTCACTAATCTTTCACTCCTTTCCCCCATTCACTCCACGGGTCTTTTGAAAATCCCAGCTCTTCAAGTAGTTAAGAAATAAAAGGATAAACCTTAAAGAAGTAGAAAATGTTTTGTTTGATGGGTTGTTGTTGTTATTGTTTTAGCATTCTGATCAATATCCTTGGGTTTGAAGGGAAGATATGTTCTAAATTACAAAGTTTTAGTTCTTCTCACAAATATATTAAAGACACAGTCCCGTGTCTATGCATAATGCACATGTGCAAATATCTCCCTCTCTTCATTGAATTTGTTTGATAATAGAATCATGGTAACAACTGTTCTTTGTGGATTCTTTTGTAGGTGGAAGATGCTGTGCCTTCTCCCCTGATGGGAAAGCCTTAGCAGTTGGCTTAAATGATGGCAGTTTCCTGGTCGTAAATGCTGACACTGTTGAAGACATGGTCTCCTTCCATCACAGAAAAGAAATGATCTCTGATATTAAATTTTCAAAAGGTGAAGACTACAACAGAAACTTTCTAGAATATGTTGGGACAAAAATTTGTAAGAGTGGACTATTTGAATACTTCCTTGACCTTTTCCCCATTTTGAACTAAGCTCCTGGAAGTAAATTCCTATATAAAACATTTTGGTGTTAACTGCCCATTTTCTTTATAGATACAGGAAAATACCTTGCTGTGGCATCCCACGATAACTTTGTGGATATTTACAATGTACTTACAAGCAAACGGGTTGGCATCTGTAAAGGTGCTTCCAGTTACATTACACATATTGACTGGGACTCAAGAGGTAAAGTATATTGTGGCTTTTAAATGGTAATTTTTGTTTTAAAAACGTCAATATCTATTCATATATTGTTTCCAAATAGAATAGTTGAGTTTTAGAGAAAAACTGAATGGAGAACCTACAACAAATATAAATGACTGTAATTTTACAACCCAGGGGTACCTGTTGTTAGCATTTTGAGTAGTTTTTCTGTCTTATTACTAGTACTACAGCTATTACTATTAATTCAAGCCATTGAGTTTTAAGACCTTTGAAGATACAGGATGCCTTCACTTACCCTAGCGAGCCAGTCCTTCACCTTTGGGTTCAGCACTCTGTGTCCTTGCCTTGCATCTCCTCCTCCCCATTTTCCCTTTTCCTATCAATGTTCCACCTCCCAAAGAACTGCCCAAGAGGTCGCCACAATTTTCACCTTCCGACAGAGGTAGAGAGCTACATTCAGCTCACCTGAAATTACCCTGCTCTCCAAAACTCCCGGCCGACCCCCTACTTCCTCCAAGTCACTCCCATAACAAATCTAGTTTCTACCATGTTTGAAGTATTAAAGCCAGAAAATCTGGATGATTCATAAGTAAGACACAGTTCCTACAGTTCTCCACAAGAGTTTATAAGTTCATTGAAATACAGGCATCCAAATGGTAAGGCATGGGAACGAGAAGCAGTGAGTCACAGGCAAGTGGCATGCAGGGCCTCTGAATGGGCCATGTCAGCATTAAGCACCCGGCGTGGAGCATGATTATTATAGGGTGGGTCACTTTTAGATCTCATCCCAGTAACTTGGCTGAAGTTAGAGTTTGGAGTAGGCATCTAGGAATGGGCAGCGTCCCAGCTTTCAAAGTTTTAGTTGACTGTGATAGGAAAGCACCAAGCCCAAAGGTGTTCAGAGGAAATAGCTCACAAGGGAATCCATGGAGGAGGAAAGAGCTCACAAGGGAATCCATGGAGCCTCATGGAAGCAATGTCCTTTGAGAGGGATCTTGAAAGATAAGTAGAAGTTCACCAGACGGTGAATTCTAGGATGAGCATTCCAGGCTCAGAAGGAATATGACATGTCAAGACAGGAGGTGGGAAGAACTGGAGAGATTAAGAAATAGTGAGTAATGTTGAGTGGCTGAGGGCACAAAGCTAGAGGAATGTGGAGAGACAGACCAGGACAGAATGCAAAGGAACCTTTACGTCATGCTAGGGAGCTGAGCCCTGAACTTTATCCTGGAGGTATTAGGTAACTCTAAGGGATGTAGAGTGGGGCATTCCCTGCCACCTTGGGGAGGACGAATAAGCCTGGAGTTGGGAAGCAACTAAAATCAGCCAGGAGAAAGAGGTGCTGAGGGCCTCAACCAAAAAGAGATTATTTCAGAGTTGCCAGAATTTTGCTTCAAGTGTTTTTTGAAGTGCTAGCCATAGACAGACAGATCCTTCTGCTAGGTGGGTATGCATTTATGACTGTACTTGCTGCCCTAGAATATTTGGACTTTAACTGAGCCTTACAACCTGTAGGCGTTTTATGTAGCGCAATAGATAGACCAAAGTGTGCCATTTATTGTAAGGTGTAATTCCCAGCCAGGACAAAGGGAGATCAGATAAGTCCCTCTCACTTTCATGTCAGAGCCCTGCCAGACACAGGGCCGAGGGCCCCGGCTGGCATCTGTGAGCAGGAAGGACGCTGGTGGTCTGAGAGTCCTCTAGGAAGCAGTGAGGCCGAGGGGTAGAGGGAGACACTTGCTTTTCAGCACCACCCCCTTCCCCATTTTAGATGTTCTCTGCTTTATTGTTTAAAAAGAAAGAAAGAGTGCTTTCCCCCTGTGTAATCTCTTGCTAGCATCCCTATTTATGCCATTGTGGGAGGAGGGTTTAGAACAGTCAGGGCCAGCCTTATGCATTCATAGAATAGAGTGTGGAGCATTTTGTTGAGAATCCAACACCCACACACTATGTGGCACAACATGTGAAATCCCACCATTACAGTGACCATTGGGGGTAGGCTACCCTCAACTATTATTTACATGTTATAATTATTTCCAAGAGAAAATGGAACATAGGAAGAATAAATTTCAGTTGGGAAGATTTTTTATACTAGTTTCAATTGCTGTAAACACAAAATTTACCGTCTTAACCATTTTATTTATTGAAGTTCAATTTGCCAACATATAGTATAACACCCAGTGCTCATCCCGTCAAGTGCCCCCCTCAGTGCCTGTCACCCAATCACCCCATCCCCCCACCCTTCTCCCCTTCCACTATCCCTTGTTCGTTTCCCAGAGTTAGGAGTCTCTCATGTTTTGCCACCCTCTCTAATTTTCCCCATGTTTAAATGTACAGTTCAGTGGCATTAGCTGCAACCATATTGTTGTGCAACCATCATCACCACCCTCCTCTGTAAATCGTCTTGTGAACCGACACTCTGTACCCATCAAACAGTAACTCCCCTCTTCCTGTTCTCCCAGCCCCCACTAACCTCCATTCTATTCTATGTCTCTGAGTTTGACTACTCTAGGTATCTCACGTAAGTGGAATAATATAGTATTCGGGTTTTTAAAAAAAAAGATTTTTTTCATTCATTTTAGAGAGAAAGGGAAAGAACATGAGTGAGGCGAGGGGCAGGCAGCAGGGGAGAATCTCTAGCAGACCTCCCCAACCCCCCCCACCTCACCCACCTTAATACCCCCACACACACACTGCTGAACACAAAGCCCGAAGCAGAACTGGATCTCAGGACCCTGAGATCATGACCCAAGCTGAAATCGAGTCAGATGATCAACCGATTGAGTCACCCAGTGCCCCCAGTATTTTTTTTGTAACTAATTTATTTCACCTAATATAATGTCCTCAAGATTAATCCATATTGTAGCATGGGTCAGAATTTCCTTCCTTTTTAAAGCTGAATAATACTCCACTGTATATATAGATTACGTTTTGTTTATACGGTCATCCATCGACGGACACCTGGATTGCTTCCAACTTTTAGTTATTATGAATAATGCTGCTATGAACATGGGTGTACTAGACTCTGCTTTTAATTATTTGGGGGTCTGTACCCAGAAGGGGAATTGCTCAATAAGATGGTGATTCTATTTTTAATTTTTTGAAGAACCACCATACTGTTTTCCACAGCAGCTGCACCACTTTACATTCTTACCAACAGGGCACAAGGGTTCCAGTTTCTCTACATCCTCACCAGTACTTGTTATTTTCTGGGGGCTTTTTTAGTGAGGAGATCTTTTTCATAGTAGCCATCCTTATAGGTATGAGATGGTATCTTATTGTAATAGGTTCTTATTTGCATTTGGGGAAGTTTTCTTTTAATTCTGCAAATGTGTAGACCCTGTGTAAAATGCTAGGGGATATAAAGAGGTGTAAGTCTTAGATGGAAAGAGCACTTGGCCCGGATCAGTGGGTCGCAAGCATGTAGATGCCTATGTGAGAGTCTTTATAAAGGCCCTCAGTGTGGAGCCATCACACCACTTCCATAATTCTGCTCTAAGCCAGCCTCTGTGATCCAGCTGGAGCTCAGGGTGATAGACAAGGTCCTGGGAGTAAGGAGGCTGAGGTCTTTGAAAAGCCTCCTCATCTCTTGTCCTAGGCGGCCCCTTGGTTAGCTGAGAGCATCAGATCAAACATTTTCTATGGACAGAAAGGAGAATAGAGTGTTTTCAGGGTGGGGTTCTACTATCCAGGGAATAAGTGCAGGTAGGCCCGTGGATCTTCTCTGGTCTGACTCCAAGGTGATTGCTGTGACATGTGTGTCACGTTGGTATGACTGGGCTCCTGATACCCCAGTTCCCCAAATGCCTGACCTCAGGAATGTGCCATACTGCCTCAAAACCAACCTAGCTTTTCACGGTGAGGCCTCGAGGGTCTGGCAAGGGTAGAGAGCAGAATTCAGGAGCAGGGTTCCGTTTCATTCCTTTGATATTGTCAAAAATAGTGAACACATTTGCCAGAGCCAGCTGGTCCGTCAGGGGCGGGGGATGCGCAGTCAGCAGCCACTGCAGCCTTTCGTGTCCATGGCAACCACGGGTCCTAAGAAACCAAAAAGCGCATCAGGCTTTTGCAGAAATATCAGCTACCCCTGAATGAAAGCTCCTGTACAGAATGCTTAAGAAAGAAAAAAAAAAAAGGTGGAGAAAGAGAAAATATGGAAGAGTATTTTCTGGCTGATACTAGTTCCTTTCAAGAAACATCAGGATTGCAAGATTTTGACCAGTGAACAGTTTGGGTCATAATAGAACTCTCCTTGTCATTTTCAGTGCAAGTGGTCTGATACATTTGGTACATTTAGTATGAATTTCGGGACTCTTCTTTTTGATTGTTTTATTTATCCCTGAGAGATGCAGAGAGAGGCAGAGACATAGGCAGAGGGAGAAGCAGGCTCCCTGTGGGGAACCTGATGCAGGACTCGATCCCACGACCCTGAACTGAAGGCAGTTGCTTAACCACTGAGACACCCAGCTGTGGGACTCTTCTAACTTGTAAATTATTTAGCAACAGGGATGATGGATGTGAATCATTTTGTGGATTATATAGCTCTATACACCTGCAGGGCGTGTGGTTTCCTGTATACCTGCTTAGTAGCAAGGACATCTGGCTCTTCAGCTCTCTTCCTCCTTGTGAGTAGAGCTTTCTAAGTGAATAAAAATGTGCAGATTCTGAGAGCGCAGGGTTATTGTTACTAAGGGGGAACTATACGTGGATTATACAGTTTTTTTGCTCTTTTCTTCTTTCCAAGCTTATATGACAGAGCAGAAGGCAGCAGAAAAAAAGAGTGGTGACCTAAATATTTCCTCTATGCTTAAAGAAAAGAGTAATAACCACAGTAAAGAATAGGGTAGGGGGAGGAATCACACCATAATTCCACTTTCCTAACACAAGAATAGTTGCGGTTTTTAAAAAATTTCTTCATATCCTTGGCTGCAAGGAACTCAGGCCCACTCAGCTTACATTTTTTTAAACAATAATAAAGAATGAGCTTATTGGGGAGATTTGGGGATAGCTCGGAGAATCTAAAAGCAGGAAGCAATGTCTCCTGAGGAACTGGCTTTAGGAATGAACCAGAAAACCAAACCGGCACCTCTCCCCTCTTCTCTCCTCTCCTGCTCCAAGGCAGATCATTTCATTGTCCACTGCTGTCATCACTCTGGTGTCTGCTTTTGGCCCCTCCCTCTGCATAGGCAGCTTTCCTTATTCATTTGTTTGTGGTCCACTCAGTTGCCCCCAAATGCCACCCTCACTTCCAAAGTCCACATCTCATCCCAGCAAGGCACCCACTGATTGGGTCTCCTAGATTCTAAGTTCCCAGGAGAGGGGATGCCATCTCCAGCCTGGCCCCTCCTGGGTCAGTGTCCTCCTCCAGAGGGCAAACACGACCACAGGAGTCCAGCCCCCGGCGGGGGGTGGTTCTTAGGGAAGGACATGAGCTAGGTTGGTACCCCATAGGCATTATGTGCAGTTGCAGCAATTCTGGTGCTTGTCTCCTGTGTTTAGGTGGTGGAAGGGGAGGAGGGTAGGGGGTGGGGGTGACTGGGTGGTGGGCACTGAGGTGGGCACTTGACGGGATGAGCACTGGGTGTTATTCTGTATGTTGGCAAATTGAACACCAATAAAAAATAAATTTATTATTAAAATTTTTTTTCTAATAATCCTGCAGTCATGAAGTGCTTCACTAAACTGTTCTAATAATTTTGGGGTGTTCCTTAAGTAAAATATTATCTTTGAAACTACCGTGTAAATTGTTAGGATTATCTGGAAATTACAGTTCTTTTTGAGTTCTCTTGCCATTTAGATGGCCAGAAGTCATCTAAAATTAGCCACTGAATCAAAGGAGGTTTTCACTGAATCCTTTGATTCTTTTTCCAGATCATTTGTTATTTGCATTTCCTCCTGAGAATCCTAAAAAAATCCTTAAAAAAATATAGGTCTGTTTAATTCATTGGAAAAAACTGATTATTCATCTTCTTGTAATACCAAATAGCCGCAGCTAATTTAACTACCTTTTTTTTTTTCTCGTTTATGTATGTTCAGGGAAATATACCCCTTTCAAAGGAAACTTCTTCAAATTCACTTGCTCCTCATGGCCAAGGCTTCTCATCACCATATTAAAACCCAACAAATTAGGAACAATTAAGGTTTTTCAGTTACACAATTGGAGAGCCTTATTTTTAATTCATCACTGAGAAATAGTCTCCAGAAGATTAGCCAAACCAGATTGCCAAGCCAGGTGGTTGCCACCTAAGCATTAAAGAGCATGATAGGAGCCACAAAGTTCTTATTTTGGTATTACATTTGCAGGAAAGACATTTCAAGACTACTAGATGTACAGGGTTATGGGGAAAAAGCAGGTGTAGAATGGTATGATGTAACATATTCTGTGTAATATACACAGAATTATTTACAGATGAGATATTAGGACATTTGAGGTTTGCTTTGGAATTATCTGGTGAAGGCTCACAGAACAGGGTTGGCCATGTGCTAATAACTATTGAAGCTGAACATTTGGGCACATGGGGGTTCTTCATACTCTTCTTATTTCTACATGTGTTTGAAATGTTCTGTGATTTTAAAATGCTGAAAAATTACTAGAGTCTGTATCTTTTGAGTCATTTAAATTTCAAGCCATAAAGGATTAGTGAGGTGTTAAGAGGAGAATCAGGGTATCTAATCTTCTTCAACATTAATCACATTGAATCCAACATTGTAATTTTATATCAGACCGAAAAGACCATTTTTGCTTAAAACTTTGTTTTGGGAAAATCTTGGATTTCTTTACACATTTTCAAGTCAGGTAAGGGAGGAGGAGGAGTATTTATAGGTTGTTTTATGCATCCTTATCTTCCAGTTTCCAAACTTTAAAGGACAAATTTAGAATTTTGGCCTGGGTAAGTGTGGATGCTTGCCACAACGTTCTCACTTCTGATGCCATAGTTCTTGCCAATGCAGTTTCCTTTTATTGCACACTTGTGCAACCAGGAAAACGAGCAAAATACCTAGATTTTGTCAAGCTTTTGAAAAATAGGTACTTCCTTGCAACAGAGTAAAACATAGCAGGCTTGATTCTTTTTGTTGTTGTTGCTTTTTAAAGATTTTATTTATTTGGGGCACCTGGGTGGCTCAAGTGGTTGAGCGTCTGCCTTCGGCTCAGGGCATGATCCTGGGGTCCTGGGATGGAGTCCCACATCGGGCTCCCTGCATGGAGCCTGCTTCTCCCTCTGCCTAAGGTCTCTGCCTTTCTCTCTGTGTCTCTCCTGAATAAATAAAATCTTTTAAAAAAAGATTTTTATTTATTTATAACAGAGAGACTGACAGAGCACGAGTTGGGGTGGGGTGAGGGCAGGAATCTTGCAGAGGGAGAGGGAGAAGCAGACTCCCCACTGAGCAGGGAGCTAATGAGGGGCTCTATCCCAGGACCCTGGGATCATGACCTGCGCCAAAGGCAGACGCTTAACCAACTGAGCACCCAGGCACCCAAGCAGGCTCGATTCTATGAGGGATGTGCAAGGTCGGATCTGATGAGGTCCGCATGAACAAACTCCTGCCTTCGGGGTTTATACCATGCCATGTAATTGCCTTTACGTGAACTTCGGGAAAACTCATGATTTAGTTGCTCAATTTATGAGACTGATTAAAATGAATCAAAATAGTTGCAACCATGCTTATCTCTTTATAATAGGAAGATAAATGCAGATGTAAATTGTCTCTCTACTCCATTCTCTCATCCCAGGAAAATTACTGCAAGTTAATTCGGGTGCCAAAGAACAACTCTTTTTTGAAGCTCCAAGAGGCAAACGGCATGTAATCAGACCTTCAGAGGTAATAGTCATGCACAGAGCTTTTTAAAAAAGCATTTCATGAAGATTTAATCTGTGCATTTTAAATAAAAACCTGTCAATCATTATCCACCGGTATGGGTTATATTCAGTGTACCTTTAAGCTTGCTTATTTCTTAACTCTGACTGCTTAGTCTGGTTCCCCACATCCTGAGAACCTGCGGATTCCCAGCACTGCTGATACAGCATCATGCATTCAGCCTTCAGCTGCTTCCTTTTTCTCTGTTGGAAGACAGTGACAAAGCTAACAGCCTGGATGCCACATATTACTTCTTCCATTGGACATACCCTGTCCTTTTGTGCAAAGCTTTCTGGGAACAGAAAGTTTTGAAACTTGCCTTCTCACTCTTTACTATTTATTGTAACAATATCTTCCGCAACAACAGGGAGAGAAATTACTTTTCAAAACCAAACGCATCTACAGCTTGACCATCCACTTATATCAACTCTTTGCCTTTTTCCTGTTTTCCTCATGTCATATCCTTCATTTTTTTAATTGTTGAAGGCAAAGCCTATATTCAATTTTTGAATCCTTGAACCTTTCTAAAGGTTCAGCTGCTCTTGTGTGCAAGTGCCTCTTTTGGGGTCTGCAGGGTATTTTCACAGAGGGAACGATGGCCATCAGGTAATTGGCTGATTGAACACTAAGAACCTCCTCTTAGCCCCAGGAGACAACCCAACTCCTTTATTTGCTACATAACCTTTGATGAAAGGAAAGGAAATCTTACTTCCTGAGAGGGAAAGGGTCAGCGGGTATACTGCTGAGGGATGAGCATCTCCCTCTCTCTACTTCAGTTTGCAGGTAATAGAAACCATCCTATCATTGCAAAGTGCTCCCAGGGACACTGGGACATGTGCCCATTCATGTTTTCATGGTTTCTAAGAAGTATTTATGCAGTACATAAGAGACAGAAGTTATAGACGATGGCATTATAGTCCTGGAAACTGTTTCCTGATCATTTGCTCTCACTCCCAGATTCTGATTTATTTATCTCTGATCAGTTGTCATTTTAACTTTTTAAAAGAAACTTCTGTAGCCTTGGGTAAGAAATATTTTAAATTATGTCATTTGTTCCCTGGATACTTGGTGAATGTTCTGGGCAGTTCATATGCCTATACTTTTGTCTTCAGAACAGCCTCGTGTGATGGTTGTCAGTCCCATTTTACAGATAGGGGAACTAAGGCTCTAGGAGAATAAGAGAACCATGGTGTGGTCCCAGTCGCGAGGGGTCTTTGTGTAGCTCAGCAGCCTAGGCCCCGGGGCCTCTTGGATTTCTTCTGTGTGTTTAAGCATCATTTTACATCACTTCATCTGTATTTTCCCTTCATGTTCTGATGCCCCAAAATAAGTATCCTAAAATAAAATTCAGTCTAACCAATTGGTGGAGGGGGAATGATGCCAAGTGGGGACCGGTGAGCAATTGCTATATAAGAAGGCTGTGCACAAGAGGGAAATTCATGTTCTAAGGCTTCTGTTGCTCTGTGGTACACAGCTGGTATTCTGGAGGCCGACCTCTGCTGCTGCTGTCTGGGGAGGCTATCCAGCTGGTGTTTCCGTGGCTGGGTCCCCCTGGTCTTGCACTGGAGAGGGCACTGGAGAGGCAGCTCAGCATTTCCATCAACAGTATTACCAGGCCCTTCTGCTGCATATGAAGGATTTGGGAAATCTTCTTTTCAAAAAAGTTTATTTTTTTTAAACAGTCATGGGGAAACTAATACAAAGCTTACTCAGCAAATTGTTAGGTATGACACATATTAAAATGTCTGTTTAAACCCATCTGACACAGCTCAGGGCAGTTAAAGCGACACTAAAGTGGCCACCTCTCTCAAGCTCGCTTCCCCTCTGCCTCCTAAGCCGGCTGTGACTTAAATGGCTCGCCTCTCTGGGCTTCGGTCCCTTCCCCTGGAAAGTCATGGTGGTAATGATATATCTGCCCAAGGCGAGGTGCTGTGGAAAAGACCCTACTCCCATCTCAGTTCCAGGACTTTTAGCAAGTTTACCCCTTTGGGGTTTCGTGGGTTACAGGAGCCCTTCTTAGTGTTCCATTTTCAATGCAGTTTCCATTGCAAACAGCAACTTAGGTATCTGCTTAGGGACCACAGTGTCCAGATCTGGCCGAAGATGACCTGCTAGGGTGACCACAGGGTGGTCAGCCACAGCTCTCCCTCCTTTGGTGCCTCAATCATGAGGCTGGGGAGAGTGCCACACAGGGCACTGGCCCTGGGGGTGGGGGTGGGGTCTCAGAAGTGGGATCTGCAGCCTAGAGAGGAGTCAGCGGCCAGAAAGCCTACTTGTGGAACCAGCAGGAATGGTTTCCTTCTTCTCTTCCTGCCAAGGCCAGTGTAAGCCACCTCAGGTCACCTCAGTCTGTGGTCCTGCCTGAGGCACCCCTAATCACCAGGGCCAGCACGGCTCTTTGGTTCCAATTCTTCGCAGGCCAGGAAGGAACACAGAACATTAAATGAGGAGAAATTTGAGTCATTAAAACATGCCTAACGCCTCCCCATGTTGTCATTGAAACCCTAGCAGCGTCTTTATCTTGTCGTTTCTCTGTAATGCTAAGATGTACCAGCAGATCACATCCCTCAGGAAAATCTAATACGCAGGGAGGTTACTATTGTTTATTTTAAAAAGGAAAACCTAAAAAAAATTAGTAAATAAAATAAAAAATAAATAAAAAGGAAAGCCTAGATTATAACAGGATTTAACCAATACGAATTTTAAATCTTCCATCCATGAATTTTAGACAAAATACTTTTCAAGGATAAATATATATTCATGGCAATGCAGTATGAACAGCTCTTCAGATGTTTAAGATAATCTCTCTGTAGCATACAGGATATTAAGGTAGCTGCACAATCTTATTACTCATTCCTTCTAGAAAACAGTTCTTCAAAGCAAAAGTTGTATCTGTGACTTAAAAATATTTTGCTCACAGATTAGCCTCACTGATCAAAGTAGCTCAGTGGTTCTCACTTGGGAGCAATTTTGGCCCCTCCTGCAGGGACATTTGCCCCTGTCTGGAGACAACCTGGGGAGGAGAACTACTGGCATCCAGTGGGTAGAGGAGAGGAGTGAGCTCAAGTACTACCGTGCACAGGACAGCCCCTGACACCAGAGAATCACCGGGCCTGAGATGTTAATAGCACTGACACTGAGAAAACCTGGTCTAGTTTATGGCTTCAACAACGGTAAATACCTAGAGAAGAATGAAAAAACTTTCTTCTTATCAGATTTCCACAATTCCAAAATGTTGATTTTATCAGTAGAAAAATAGATGGCTACCTTGACTGTAGTGTTCATTGAGATAATGCTTATACCACTCAAATGCAGCTTAGCACTTCCACACCTCAGATCACAGCACAAATGCTTGAGGTTGGTAAAGTCATCAGTTAGAATGACTCAGCTTCATATCGCTTCTTTAAAAAAAAAAAAATTCAAAAAAAGATCACACGGCAT